>NC_044398.1:29790499-31040499 GCF_006542625.1 Nomascus leucogenys
AGCATAAGCATGTCTTTTCTCTTTCTGTTCACCTCTCCAGGCCATGCTGCTCTTCCTCCTCTCTGCACTGGTCCTGCTCACACAGCCCCTGGGCTACCTGGAAGCAGAAATGAAGACCTACTCCCAAAGAACAGCGCCTAGTGCTTGCACCCTGGTCATGTGTAGCTCAGCAGAGAGTGGCCTGCCTGGTCGTGATGGACGGGATGGGAGAGAGGGCCCTCGGGGCGAGAAGGGGGACCCAGGTAGGGTGGGGCCCTGGGCTTATCCTGCTGGGGAGGAATGGTCATTGGAATTGTAACTAGCCCAGCAACTCTGGGTACTTTGTTATGGAAGTCTGGAGATGTGTTTCTTCCTCCCAAGAAGGCGAGTTCCACACTGCTCCACCAGCTGGCAAACGAGTGGCTGTGCTGAGCCCCCATGTGCCTCATCCAGCACCCAACTGTCCTAGCTCCTCCCCTAGGATCCCCAGATCCTTCCCATCCTAAGAGCAAGCAAACAGTGGTAAATTACTGATATTTGGGGCCTTCTAGAGCCCTGTGCCAGAAGTTAGCAGTTGTTCATTCCAATTAAATGATGCCTGTGCAGGGCATTAAATATCTTAAATATTTAATTAAACACCACTGCATGAAGGGTGGGAAAAAATGGGGCTCCATGGCTCCATTCTCAAGTCTAATCAAGAGGATTTGCTCAAATACATTACAGGGAGAGAAAAGGCACTCATATTTCTTTGTCCACCCCTGTGCTTGGGCATTCACTTGAGTAGTTCATTTAATCCTCCCAAGAGTCTTACGGGGGACATATTAATCTCCTTCAACAGGTAAGAAAATGATGATGCAGAGAAGCTAAGTAACAATGATTCTGGAGGTGGAAAGGACGAAGGCTCTGCATCAGACCGGCCTGGGCTTTACTGCTGGCTCCATCTCCACACTGGGCGAGCCCCTCAGTGTCACTGAGTCTGTTTTTTTATCTGGTAATGGGAATGATATCACCACCCAGTGGTGAATAACTGAGCCAAAGGCTTTATTTTTTCTTGAGTCTTTGGGATAAAGTTGCATTTTCTGCTGTACCAAATAGGTGAACTATCTTGAGCTTAGCAGAGGTACTGATGAGTAAGGGAATTGTCCTTGGAAATACTGCTCCCCGCTTGCAGGGAAGGATCTAGGTCTTACTGGCAAGAAAGGAGAATTCCATGAGCCAGCAGCATGAACCAAGGGACCTCTATGATAGTGGGCAGGGCTTCAAAGGGATCAGATACAGTCTTTAACTTTCCGGAAAGATGAAGCAACATCCCCAGGCTTTGTGGGGTAAGGGGCAAGTGAGCATCTGCCTGTCCCTTACAGACAGAAAGTGGCTCCCAATGTGAATGGGATGGGGCTTGGGGAGGGCTGCCCAGAGGGGATCTCAGAATAGGGGTGGGGTTCACCTTGGCAGCTCTTTCTCAGAGATTCTCAACTCAGTCTGGCCTCCAGTGGGGCCCCGGATTTGAATCTCAGGGATCTTTCCCACAATGGCCCTGGGAGCTTGCCGCCTGAAGCATGGTCAAGGCCTCCCTTCCCCACATATGTGCCTCAACCCGTGCACATTCCAGGCCTGGCTTTGGGTCAGTACTTGGATAGAGGACAGAACACAGTGGGGCTGCAGGATGAGGCACCGCTCTGGCTTCTCAATTGCAGTCTCTCCAGTCACTCCACTGTTACAGATCTGAGGGCTGGGTTCCCTCAGAATCCTCAGCATCCTCAGAATCCACCCAGAATAGGTCTGTGTGGGGCCAAAGTCTGAGCTCGTGACAACCACCCCTTCAGAGTTGGAAGCATGTGGTTCCCAGAATCTGCTATGAGGAAAATTGGGGCTTGAAAGAAGAGATCTTTGAGCAGGGGTGGAGGGTGGAGCTTGAGTCACTCTGGTGACACCCCCGACATATCATGGAGGGTAAATATGACCCAGATCCTGCCTTTGGGGAGAACAATTCCTTATTCCTCAGCACCTCCAGCATTCCTGCTCAGCAATATTCTGTGGGGCAGTCCCTCCAAGGATGCTCATCTCCCTTGGACAAATCACATACCTTACAGCAGCCCATGAGTCCAGGCAGGACCACCCTGTACCCCTGTACCCCTGCTGCTCCTCTGACTTCGGTGCCACCACCCCTACTCAGCTCCAACCATATAGCTTCTTTCTGGCCCCCGGCCACACTCAGCCTCCTGCCTCCTTAGGGGCTTGCCATTTGCTCTTCTCATAGCTGTCCCTGCAGCTCACACTTCACCTCCTTCAGGGCTTTACTCCTGGATCACCTTCTCAGTGAGGTGCTCCCCGACCACCCTATCAAAAACAGACCCTACCCCCAACACACCCTATGCTTTACTTTTCCCTGTGGCATTATATCTAACATGCCATATGTTGTACATTTTAAATGTTTTATTATCTGTTTCTATGAGATAGAGTTGAACTTCCCCAGAGAAGGGCTGTTTATCCCCAGTATTTGGGACAGTGCCTGGCATGTATTAGAGGCTCCAGATATATTTATGGAATGAGTGAATGGAAGATGGAAGGGGTGGAGGAATTTTCGGAGTCAAAACAGCCAAAAGGCTGGGCCATAAAACTCCACTTCAGGTGGCACTCGGGTGCAGGTCTAGGTCTCTGGGGACACTAGGATACACAGTGAGTGTTTTGAAAGGCATGGGTGCAGCGTTTGGGGAGGTACCCCTCCTCCACCCCGGTGCTCTCATGGCCTCCGTAGTTGGTGTACCAAGAACAAGCAGGCTCTAACGCTCTCTTCTGGAGAGTGATGTTTTTCTCTTGGTCCATCTTCCTGCTGCTGGCTTGGCCAGGGTGAAGCCCAAGCGAGGCTCCACGTGGGGTCAGGACATCCTGCCTTGAGCACAATGTGCTGTTGAGTGTCAGAGGTAGGGCCCATCCTATCACCCTCTGTGCTTCCGTTTCATCCCTAATAAGGACTGTAACCAGTCGGACAGGCGGACAGGCTGGAAGGCAGGAGCACTGGGCTCTGGTCTTAGCCACTTAGTACTCGTGGGAAAGCAACCTGGGCAGCCGGACCCAGGGCACGGAATTCCACTGGGCATGGAATTCAGATGTTTCCAGGTGGTGGTGCTGCTGGGATACGCCAGCACAGACTCTTCCATCCATCCAGCAAATTTACCCACAACCACACGCTCGCCCCCCACGGAGGCCTGGCCTCCTCTGCCATGGGAGCATGGCTTCCAAGCCTGAAATGTCACTTCCTCTCTGCAAATCTCCCTCAATTCTCCTTGCCCTTAGAATCCCACTTTCTCTTTGAAGAAGACAGCTCTGAGTGTGTGAATGCTGGGGTGGGGACACTCGGATGAGATGAGGGACACTTCATGCATTGTCCTTCCTCTCCTTTGTCTCACAGTGTATTACGAACCCCCTGCTGAGCAGGACCTGAGACTAAGCTGAGATTTGCATCTGGCCTAGTGCTAGGTATAAAGTAGATGCTGCATAAATGGCTCTTAGTGAACAAATAAATGAGCAAATGGACCAATAACTGAATGAACAAGTTAGCATCACCTGTCTGGTGCCATTTCTGGTTGGATTCCCTCATATATATATATATATATATATATATATATATATATGGAATGCAAGAAGTCCACGATCACTGGTAAGAGCTGACAGATTACCTGCCATCAATACAGTGGCCTTGGGGCAGGGGAAGGAGCACCGCATAGAAGGTCAGACAGGTCTTGGCTTTAATCCACCTCCAGCTCTGGAAGGCTTCTTCCTCATCTATAAAATGGGGATGTTGATACCCATTTCCTGGATCACCGCTGGACCCGGGTGTGTGACAGTGGAAGTCTCACGCTCTGCAGAATCCTGAAAGAATGCTGGGGGCTGGCCGGGCGCGGTGGCTCACGCTTGTAATCCCAGCACTTTGGGAGGCTGAGGCAGGTGGATCACGAGGTCGGGAGATCGAGACCACAGTGAAACCCCGTCTCTACTGAAAATACAAAAAATTAGCCGGGCGTGGTGGTGGGCGCCTGTTGTCCCAGCTACTCGGAGAGGCTGAGGCAGGAGAATGGCATGAACCCGGGAGGCAGAGCTTGCAGTGAGCCGAGATCGCGCCACTGCACTCCAGCCTGGGCGACAGAGCGAGACTCCATCTCAAAAAAAAAAGAATGCTGGGGGCTGATCCTGCAGGCGGCTGGCCCTTTCTGGGTCTAGGGCCAGGTCTTTGTCCATTTCTTCTGCTGCTACAGGTTTGCCAGGAGCTGCAGGGCAAGCAGGGATGCCTGGACAAGTTGGCCCAGTTGGGCCCAAAGGGGACAATGGCTCCATTGGAGAACCTGGACCAAAGGGAGACACTGGGCCAAGTGGTGAGCAACTGGGTGTCGATTTCAGGTGTTTCCGGGTGGTGGTGCAGGTGCGAGTATATGCCAGTGGGCACGCACAGAGCCCATCCCAGGAAGAAGGTTGTCTGAAGGTGGCACTGGGTCATTTCAGGACAGATGGGGCCTGCTGTTGGGAGGACAACAATGCTGCCTCCCTGACCTGTTATTACCCTCACCTTACTACACACTCTCCTGCCAAGAGGGTTCATTGTTACTGACCCGGGCTGGTGCTTTTCCTCAGGACCTCCAGGACCTCCCGGTGTGCCTGGTCCAGCTGGAAGAGAAGGTCCCCTGGGGAAGCAGGGAAACATAGGACCTCAGGGCAAGCCAGGCCCAAAAGGAGAAGCTGGGCCCAAAGGTAGGTGGCTGGTCTGTGGCCGGTCTGAGAAGGGAAAGGAGGAAGGACAAGGGTCCATGATGTGACCTGAGGTGTGCTCAGAGTGCCAGGGAGAGCCCAGACCCTTGATGCTGCAAAGGCCTTGCCATGCACCTTCCCAATCCCCACAACTGCAATATTTTCCTCTCACCCTCCACAGAGGAGCCCCAGAAAGCTAGAAGAGTCTCCCCACTTGTCTCTCTGACCCTAAAGTTGTGGGCAAAAAGCTCCATTGCTAACAAGAGTTCTGCTGAACACACTCTTAGCTGTGTTCGTTCCTGTGTGTTCCTTCCTCAGGAGAAGTAGGTGCCCCAGGCATGCAGGGCTCGGCAGGGGCAAGAGGCCCCGCAGGCCCTAAGGGAGAGCGAGGCATCCCTGGTGAGCGTGGAGCCCCTGGAAACGCAGGGGCAGCAGGTGAGCAGTGGAAAGAGCTGGGCTGGGCTGGGTCCAGTTCTCCTGTGCCTGCTTGGAGCTGTGAATGTCTACCCCCCTCCCCCACCACCCACAAAGGCAGAGGTGGCATTGCTGGAACACAGGGAGAATCTATATCCAAGAAGGGTGCATGAGGAGGCTCTGGGGACCTTTCCTATCTAGGGAGAGTGGGGTGCTAAGCAACCGAGAAGTCTGTATACAGGGAAGGTTAGTTGTTGGGTGGCAGGGCAGTTTTACACAGTGGGGTTGATTGCTGGGTGACAGGGACAGTCAGTGTACAGAGAGCTGCATGGCTGGGTACTGGAGACCGTCTATCTATTTCTGGGCAATAAGGATAGTTAATCCATGTACGGGAAGGTAAAAATGCTGAAAAAGAAATGGGTACATAGCTCACCCAGTTCTTCTTTCACCCCAGGGTCTGCTGGAGCCATGGGTCCTCAGGGAAGTCCAGGTGCCAGAGGACCCCCAGGATTGAAAGGGGACAAAGGCGTCCCTGGAGACAAAGGAGCAAAGGGAGAAAGTGGGCTTCCAGGTAAGGCAGCAGCTCCTGGCCCAGGGAAGCCCCACTGGGGCATGGGTGGGCAGAGAGGAAGCCCTCCCCATCCCAAAGGAGGGGCTCTGGGATGTGTGCCCTATTAATGGCAGCTGGTGGGCGGAACTCAGGAAAGGTGGACAGGCTGGAAGGCAGGAGCACTGGGCTCTGGTCTTAGCCACTTAGTGCTCGTGGGAAAGCAACCTGGGCAGCTTCTCCATCTGACTATTGGGAAAACTACAACTGCCTTCCCAATTCATAGGACAGTTTTGGGCATTAAAAACCCAGTGAATAGAAAACACATGAGTGTGTATTCCTGCCCAGCAACCCCCACCCACCCAATGGAGATGCCATTATATTCCAAGACTTTAAAGTCACAATGTCATCTGGTTCAGTGTCAGTGAAGTACAGGGAGCAATTTGTCCATAGCAGAACCATAAGACATCCTTGCACAGCAGAGGCCAGCTGTGTCAGCAGATGTGGGCTTGCTGTGGGTCAGCCCCACAATATGTGCCTGCAACTAGACACCCTTCCTTTGGGGCTCAGACTCTGAGCTCTTCCTTCGCTCTCTGGACAAGTCTTTTCTTGGCCATTTTCTCCCCTCTAGATGTTGCTTCTCTGAGGCAGCAGGTTGAGGCCTTACAGGTACAAGTACAGCACCTCCAGGCTGCTTTCTCTCAGTATAAGAAAGGTGAGTTCCTGGATCTGAACCTGGGCCCAGCACTGGCATTGGGCCCCACACTAGATCTCGACCTTGATTTGGCCTTTGGCTGGGGCTAGACCCTTGGCTGGGCCTGAGGCAGAGCGTGCCCTGGGTCTAGGATGGGAATGAGCTGGGACCTGTGTAGGGCTGGACCCGGGACTGTGGCAGGGGGTAGGGCTCAGGCTGGGATGGGGCTAGAACAGGGCAGCCACCTGCTCCTGGAGCTGAAAGTAGATCCAAGGGGACAAAGGAGGAGGACGTGGCCCCTATCACCAGCTCACCAGGCTAGCAGTAGCATAGTAAAGGCCATCAGGCTCCTGAACTACCCACCAACCTCAATTCCACCTGTGCCCTGAGACAAACTGTTGTCCTGAGTCCAGTGCAATTCAGTAGAGCCTCTCTCCTGCCTACCTTGTGCTGGTCCCTCTGATAGACAAGGGGCTACCCAACATGGGCTGCATTTTTTACCTCAGAGGGGCCAGGTATGGGAGTGCCCAGTGATGCTGCTGCACATCCCAAGGCAGCCCAGAAACCAGATACTGTTCTGGGAGCTAGGACTGGGGTTTTGCTCTGGGGGTACAAGGCAGGTGGGAGCCTGACCTTGGTATGTGGCCATCAGATATCTCACCTCAGATGTGCTCTTGGTTCAAATAGGGGGCAGGCTGCTTCTGGGCTCCAGCCACTGCTGGGCTCTACCTGCAGCTCTGGAGGCGTTTTAGAGCAGAGAGTTTGCCCTAACCCTGGAATCCTGAAGAGTCAGAGGCCTCAGGGGCACACACTAGAGGGCCAGATGCCTTTTTGAATCTCCACATCAGTGCCCAACTGCCCCTACTCTCCTCTGCCCTTCCTGACATCAGCTTTGAGTTCAGGCGAATCTCACTGAGGCAAAAAATAAAAGATAAAAGTTTTCCGAAGTAGTAGAGCATAAAGGGGCTGACTGGGTGCAAGATAGGTTTGGCTTCTAAGTACCCAAGCTCTGAGATGAGAGTTTCAAGCATTTGGTATATATCTCTTTCTGCATATGCCCTAATTCACTCAGAGGCACAGTGACAGAAACACACAGAGGAACATGTCCATATGCACCCACCGCATGTGTGTGCACTTAAACACCATAAAACTAATTCCACCTCCATCTACATACATGAGCTCATATGTTGTCTATAGAGCACACACAAATATGCACACACATCCAGATGAACCTTACATACTTTCATGTACCTTTCATATGCACATATATTCAAAGGCATGCCCACATATGTGCATGGCACATAAACCTAGTAATGGTACATGAACTCTTATGCTGACTTTGTTCAGGGATGCTCTGGGTGCCACCCTGAGCCCATGGAGAATCTTAAGGACAATGAGTCAGGGTGCAGCCTGCATTCTGAGCAGCCCAACAAAGACAGGGGCACAGCCTTCTCTGGAGCCTCCAGTGTCCATTGCAGAAGATTTCCGTGCATGGGCCCAAGAGCCACAAAGACAGACTAAAAAGAGATACTTGACATGTCACACAGGCAATGCTTTTGTGAAGTGAGCCCTCATTTTAGAGATGAGGAAATGGAAACCCTGAAAAGGGAAGTGACTTTCCCTGCCCATGCAACAGCCGTTGCCAGGGTGGATCTGAATGCCTGGTCTTCCAGTTCCCACCCAGGGCTGTCTCCAGCACTAACACCACTCCCCTGCGCCTCACTCACACACGCCCTTCAGATGCCCTCCTCCACTCCCTCAGCACCTCCAAGGCAGGCTGACTGGCTGGGGCATCACCCATGTGCATACTAAGAGGCCGACATGAGGCCAGACCCAGAGCAGAGATTAGCATCTGGCAGCTTTCAGATGTCCTCTCCTCTTCCTGTCTCTCCCCTTTCATCACCTCATCACACAGCACAGACCCTCTCCGACAACCCCACATCCCCTACTGTTGTACAGGGTGACAGTGGGCTCATTGTAGGTGTTTTCTGTACTCTCAGAAACTGGACTGGTCTACACTGTGATCAACTTGGGAAAAATTGTTCATTTCTACATAGTAATTGAGAAATCGATTCTGGTGTATAGCATGTGCCAAAATAGAAACAGCACGTCTGAGCTTTGGTGTCAGACTGAGTGAGGTTGAATCCCTAACTTCACGTTTGCTGCTTGCGTGACTTTGAGCCTCTCAGCTTCTCTAAACTCCGGTGCTCTCATCTGTAAGTGGGGAATCATGGTGTCACCTCACAGGGTAGGTCATGGGACGGGGGCTGTTCTGGAACAATCTCTCTTGCATTCTCTCTGGCATCCTGATGTGGCGCCTGTTTGGGAGGTCTGAGAGGCTCAGGTTGGAGCACAGAGGTCTCAGAGCCCCTGAGCTTTAGCCAGGTGATGCCACAACCCCAACCTGACTGTCTTCTTCTCCTAGTTGAGCTCTTTCCAAATGGCCAAAGTGTCGGGGAGAAGATTTTCAAGACAGCAGGCTTTGTCAAACCGTTTACAGAGGCACAGCTGGTGTGCACACAGGCTGGTGGGCAGTTGGCCTCTCCACGCTCTGCCGCTGAGAATGCCGCCTTGCAACAGCTGGTCATAGCTCAGAATGAGGCTGCTTTCCTGGGCATGACTGACTCCAAGACAGAGGGCAAGTTCACCTACCCCACAGGAGAGTCCCTGGTCTATTCCAACTGGGCCCCAGGGGAGCCCAACGATGACGGCGGGTCAGAGGACTGTGTGGAGATCTTCACCAATGGCAAGTGGAATGACAGGGCTTGTGGAGAAAAGCGTCTTGTGGTCTGCGAGTTCTGAGCCAACTGGGGTGGGTGGGGCAGTGCTTGGCCCAGGAGTTTGGCCAGGAAGTCAAGGCTTAGATCCTCGTGCTGCCAATATCCTAATAAAAAGGTGACCGTCTGTGCCGGGGAGGACTTCTCTACAGAACGTGGCCAAAAGGTAGGGCTGCTGCAGGACACCACAGAGTGAAATGTGAGGCTTCCTTCACACTAAAACTCCTTTCAGGGGAAGAAGGGGCCAGCCTGCTTTCCCTATAAGGGATAAAAGTGGGTCTCCAATGACCTTCTTGTCCCCAAACCTGAAGACTCCTTTTCAACCCCTTTTCTCAAACCATCAGCTGCATTTGACCCTGCGGATCTCTCCCTCCTCTTTCAAGCAATTCCTCCTCCCAACTTCACAGATACCACTTTTGCCTACTCTGACTCTTTTTTTTTTTTTTTTTTTTTGAGACTGGGTCTCACTCTGTCACCGAGATTGGAGTGCAGTGGTGCGATCTGGGCTCACTGCAACCTCTGCCTCCCAAGTAGCTGAGACCACAGGCATGAGCCACCACGCCCAGCTAATTTTTTGTGTTTTTGGTAGAGATGATGTTTTGCCATGTTGCTCAGGCTAGTCTTGAACTCCTGGGCTCAAGTGATCTGCCTGCCTTTGCCTCCCAAAGTGCTGGGATTACAGGCATAGACCACCACCCCCGGCCCCTTATTAGTCTTTTTAGCTTGTCCCTCTTTCCCTCCTTGACCACTTAATGGTGCAGTGCCGAAGTCTCAGCTCTCAGCTGTCTTCTCTTCTTACATTCACTCCAGAGAGGAGCTCATCCTGTCCTCTACTTTAAATTCCTTCTGCAGGCTGGTGGCTTCCCTGCAGGTATATCCCTATTCAGCACCTCTTCCTGAACCCCAGATTCCTCTAGCCAGTTCAGGCTGGAGCCCAGGGATAAAAGGAGGCTCCCAGCCTCCATGGCTGCCTCCTATTTCAAGGTCTGAGCCCAGGAAGCTGCACAGCATGGCAGGGTGACCTGGCAGAGAATGTCTGCCTCCCTAGCTAGGCCACATGTCCCTGCACTCAGTAGGCCCTTCCTCACCCCTGCACTGCCCAGGATCTGTCTCCATCGCTGCCAGCATGACTGCCTCTTGACTCATGGGAGGAGTACCAGCTGCACAATCCTAAAGCTGTCTGAAACCTTAGGGAACTTTGGAACAAAGGGTCTCTGGCCAAGCTCCGATTTACCTCCAATCCTCTTCTTGCCTGATGATTCCAGGAATGTTCTTTCCCCACTCAACCTTAGAGATAATCTAGTTAAATCCTCCTCCTCATTTTCCAGATATGAAAACCAAGGCACAGAGAGGGATGAAACTGTGCAGGGACAAAAGGGGGTGTCAGTGTTACAGCTGGGTCATGGCTGAAGATAGACATGGCTAGTCATGCCCTCATGATCCTGCACTTCCCTAACATAACAAGATGAGTAAGCTGCAGGATTGTTCTAGCAATGGACAATAGCGGCACTCAACAAGTGGATTTCGAATGAATGGATGGATGATAAGAGTTTTAACCATGAGAATAGAGAAAAGACCTCTCTTTGTGCAATTACCAAGCCACTCAGAGACCAAAGCAGTCTTCGTTACTGTCCACTCTAATTGCCTGTGACTATTAGGCCTTTCTACGGCTAACAGCAGGCCTGGCATCTTATGGTAGGTTTTACTGTTTCTCGCCAATCTTTCACTGAGAGGACTTTTGAAGGCAGGCATGAACCTGTGATGTGGGTCACTCCTGGGGAGAAGCAGAAAAGAGTGGGTATACATTTCCGAAATGCCCTCTCGTCTGCTGCCATATCTTCTGTGATTATAGACAGATGGGTGGATATAAAGTTCTTGTACAAGGCCAGGTGAGGTGGCTCACATCTATAATCCCAGCACTTTGGGAAGCCGAGGCGGGTGGATCACTTTGAGGTCAGGAGTTCAAGACCAGCCTGACCAACATGGGCAAAACCCTGTCTCTACTAAAAATACAAAAATTAGTTGGGAGTGCTGGCACGTGCCTGTAATCCCAGCTACTTGGGAAGCTGAGACGGGAGAATCACTTAAACCCAGGAGGTGGAGGTTGCAGTGGGCCAAGATTGCGCCACTGCACTCCAGCCTGGGTGACAGAGTGAGACCCTGTCTCAATAATAATAACAATAATAATAAAGTTGTTGTACAATCAAACATTCTGGAACCTGAGCAAATGCATGGAAAGCAACTGCCCTTGGGGGTTGCCTGGATCTAGGCAATGGACTTATACTCTGAGTGATATTTGGGGGTTGTTACTGCAGCGCCCATCCTTCCTGGATACATTTGACTATTAACATGTTTGCCCTCTATTTACTTAAGAGTCTGTAGGCAATCTCAGACTACCTGGCTGAAACAGCTTTGAGCCACAGAGAGGGACTTAGGAGCACCCTGCCTGAGCAGAATGGTCCTTATGTAAGCCCTGTTTGCTGAATAAAGTGTTTTTAAGATGTCTCTAGGCCCTTTGATCTGAGGAAATTGCAGAGCAGCCTCATTGCCAGCGCTTCTACATATTTATTTTTTAATTCCCTTAATACTTCATTTGAGGCATAAGTGCCTGGGGCCAGGCCAGGGCTGAAAGGTCTGATGGCAACTTCAGGCCAAGCAAACACATTCTGTGACCAGAGGGAAGGATCAGGGCAGGAAGGGGATGCTTGGCCCCCAGCTAGAGAGACGGCCTGAGAGAACAGAGAGAGGATGAGAAGGATAGGGATCCCGCAGAGAACCTAGACACTTACTGCACCCCTATACAATGTTCACAGGAAAGAAAAGAGGGAGTGGAGGAAGGTGTGAGGACTTCATGAAGTGATTCTAAAGCTCTTATGAAAGAATGACTCTCAAGGGTTAGGAAAATTGCTTAAAATGGGATAATTAGAATGGACTTGACCCATCTATGTTAGAGGGTTTTATAAAACTAGCATAATTGAAGTTGTAGATTAATGACACAGAAATAGACAGAACAATGAAAAAGAACAGAAAGCCTAAAAATGGGCTCAAGTACGTATATATACACGTATGTATCCTATATGCATGATACAGAGAGAATGCCAAAATTACAGGAAAACAATGACTTACCAATGAATTATTCTGGGTTAAATAGTTAAACATTTAGAGGAAGTGTAAAATCAGATTATTTTATTACATATACAAATTAAAATTAGAAGAAAATATAAGTAACAGTTTATGTAGTCTTGGAAGGAAAAAGAGCTATCTAAGAATGCTATCAGACAGGGGAACCCAAAGTGATAATATTGCTATATCTGACTACATAAGAAATACGTAAAACTTTTCTACTGAAAAGTAAAACATAATGTAAAAGAAAAGTGGTTATGTATTTGCAATGTACATAACAGATAAATCAATAAGAAAATAATGAATATCTAAGTAGGAAAATGGCATAAGAGTGAGAAGAGGAAATTCATAAAGGAAGAAATACTAATGGCCAATAGTACTGATAAGTGAAAAATGCATAATCTTAGTAGTAATTTTTAAACCTTAATGCAACAGTAATATGTATCCCTAAATCTATGAGATAGAGTTACAGCTATACTCAGAGGAAATAAGTAACTTTGCTTTCATTATTAAAAATTTAAAAACAAAAAAATGGACTGAAAATAGTTGAACTAAATGTTCATCTTTTTAAAACAAATTTTTAAAACAAAAAAAGGAAGGACAAAACAAATAAATATAAAAGTGAAATTAATGAAATATAAAACAAATAACAATAACAGAAATAAGTTGGGCATGGTGGCTCATACCTGTAATCCCAGCACTTTGGGAGGCTGAGAGGGGAGGATCACTTGAGGTCAGGAGTTCAAGACCAGCCTGGACAACATACAGAGCTCCTGTCTCTACAATAAATAAACAAATAAATAAATAAATAAAAGTCAGCCCGGTGTGGTGGCGTGCACCTGAAGTCCCAGATACTTGTGAGGCTGAGGCAGGAGGATCACTTGAGCCCAGGAAGTCGAGGCTGCAGTAAGGCATGATTATGACACCACACTTCAGCCTGGAAGACAGAGCAAGACCCTGTGTTAACAACAACAAAAAACAAGAATAGATATGACAAATCATCTCAGAAACTAGACTTTTTAAGAGTTGAATTAGACAAATACATGTTGATAAATCTGTATAAGAAGAAAAAAGCCAACATATAGAGTAGTAGCGATAAGAAAGGAGCAGAGATATGAAAAAGATAAAAAGAAATTTGAGAAAACATATTCACTTCCTTTTAGGCATTGATCAGAATTGAAAGCAGCAAGAACTCAGGGAATTTGGCAGCCCTCCCCATCCTTCCCTTGCTTTTGCTCCATGGCCTGGGGTCGGATTCTACACTCCTTGCCCTGAAGCTCCAGGTGGTTTATAGCTCCCTGGCTAAGGAGGAGGAAAGTGGCACTGCTTTTTATCTGATGTGGAATTTAGCTCATAACCTTAGTGCATTAGGCAAGCACGACCATAGAACAGTGAGTGTGATGTTAAACCATGTCGCATCACCTTCCTCTCCATCTCAGCCATGGTTGGGAGCTTCTACCTCTGGACTCCCCAGACCCTTTTCACATAGTGAATCCAAAATATTCATGACCTTTTCTGATTACTGCCCTTGGGGTGCTTGGGAACAGACTCCATCAGTGTAGGAGAGATGACCACCCAGGAACTGCTTGCAGACAGCACAGGAAAGGGTCAGCACTGCTGGGCAAGGTGAGGTCTCCAGAGGATGCTCTCACTGGGGAAAAGGGTCTCACATGCAATTCAGCATATGGCTTCCGGTGGTACTTCTGTAATTGTCAAGGCCATAGATTCTCATGGGAATAGGAAGCTGGACACATCAGGAGCTCTGGGCAGGGCTGGAGGGTTGGACAATGAGTCCTTTTCCCCACACCATCTCACATCCCTTGGTAATGACTGTGGGGTTAAATGGCTTTCAGGGTCTTTTCCAGGCTGTGTAGGAGATCATTGATTAGTTGCATCTGGCACAGATAAGGGGGAGGAGAGGGTCAGTATGTGTGCTAATGTTTGTCATCCTTGGCTTAAGAGGGCACTGCCCTGCAGGTCCAGAGGGAACCCAACAAGGGGGTTGCCCCGAGCTTCATCATGCGCCCAGTGAAGGCACTTTCTGTGACTTCTGCAAGAATCCTGTGCTTCCGCCAGCTGGCTTCCCAGGAAGTGCAAGAACAAGAAGCAAGGACAGTGTTGAAGCTGGTGGAACAACAATGTCATTTCCATTTGAGACCCCCTAGGAGATCCCCACCATCCCTTTGTGCACCAGACCCTCTGCTGGTGGCCTAATGGGTCCCAGGCAGAGTCCCTAAACTGTCCTGAGTTACAGGTTCCCAGTCTGAACCCCTTTGTCCTTTTGAAATGACGTGAGGTCATCACACGAAAATCAGAAGCAAATACTTAGTAGTGTTCTCCAAAAGAACCTGATTCAGAGAAAAGTCCAGATTCTTTCCCTGCTGATGCTGAGGAAAGAAAAAAGTGACTGCATTTGAGAGAAATACCCAAAAAGTCCTCAAAGGGAACCCAGAAAGGAGCCCACAAATCCAGCCCCGAAAGGGCTCGGGCAAGAGCAGCAGCAAAGTCCTGTCTTGAGGGGATTCTGAAATTGCCTCGGACACAGAGACCTGTGGAGGGGCAGGCAAGGAGAATGTGGGGGTGGCCTGTGGGTCCTGCCCTAAAGAGATCACATTCTAGGCTTGGAAAGGAGACATGTATAAACAAGGAGCAGAGCATCCCGCCAGTCCCCGGGGCTTCCTGTGCACTGAGGGCTGTCGGGATCCAGCATGCTGAAGACCTGCTGTCACGCAGTAGGAGCGTGCGTCTGGCCCTGGCCCTGCAGGGTGGGTACACAACCCTAGTGAGCAAAGCAACCAGGGCAATCGTGGAGAGGAGGAAAGCGGGAGCATCCAAAGTTGCAAACAAGGTGCTCATGTGATCCCACCACTCACCTGGCTGGGCTTGAGTCTCTCTGGGTTTGCTGGCCTTGTCTTGGAGGCAACCAGCAGGGGGCAGCACGAGGCCACAGCACCAGCTGCACATGGCCACTGTTGCCGGGGCCAGGGATACTCAATTATCAGAGAAAGGAGGCTGTGCCCGTAACCGTATTCCAAAATGAGTTTTGCTGTTTCTCTCTTGGATCCAGCTTAGAGCTGAGTTAAGCTCCAGAGAAGGGAACTGGGTCACACATTTTGGTGGAGGACTCAGATTCATTCATTTATTATTCATTCACTTCTTCACTCAACAGTTATTGATTGTGTATGTGGTTCCCAGCCCTTTTCAAGGCACTGGGACTGCATAGGTGAGTGATATGGTCTTGTACTAATCGCAACAGTAGGGACTAATGTTTGCAGGGCATTTATTGCAGACCAGTGCTGTCCTAATTGCCTTGCTTATATCAGTTCATCTATTCCTTCAACAACCCTCTGAGGTGGACACTGTCACGATCCCAATTTTACCAAGAAGGGAACTAACACACAGAGAATGTATTATGTGACTTGCCCAGGGTCACACAGGTGCAAACTGGTAGAACCAGGATTTGAATCCAGGCAGTCTGACTCCAGAATCCTCACTCTTTGTTTGTTTGTTTGTTTGTTTTTGAGACACAGTCTCACTCCATTGCCCTGACTGAGGCACAGTGGCACGATCTCTGCTCACTGCAACCTCCTCTTCCTGGGCTTAAATAATCCTCCTGCCTCAGCCTCCTGAGGTGGGTGGGATTACAGTTATGCACCACCCTGAGTAGGTGGGATTACAATTATGCACCACCAAGCCCACCTAATTTTTTGTATTTTTAGTAGAGGTGGGGTTTGGCCATATTGCCCAGGCTGGTCTTGAACTCCTGAGCTCAGATGGTCTGCCCGCCTTGGCCTCCCAAAGTGCTGGGGTAACAGGCGTGAGCCACTGACCCCGGCTAGATTCCTTATTCTTAATGACTTTGCAACACTGACATAACTTGAGCAGATGGCCAAGATGATATCAGATAACCATAACTCTTAGAAGAAAATAAAATGGAGTGTTGTAATGGTGACTGGGGTTGGAGCAACCTTAGCTTCAGTGGTCAGGCAGGGACTTGGGTGGTGGGAGGAGTGGTGACATGCAATCCAAGGCCTGGCAGGGGAAGAGGATCATATTAGTGCTCAATCTCTGCGGACCTCCCGGTGTCCTAGAACACAGCTTAGGACCCCTTACAGAGGACATGTTGTCTATGACCAAGCACTCCAACTCCTCACCCAGAATCTCTGGGGTCAGCCTGAGCCAATGTTCTTCAGTGGGGAGTATGCAGAGGTAGACCTGGAGACAGGCTGGGGAGGTAGGGGCTGAGCCCCCCAGTGGCAGGATGCTGAGAACCTCAAGCACTGGGTTTTGGTTTCCATACTGGGTTGCTGGTTTCCATACAGGCACTCAACACACACTCACACATGCACAACAATACACACAAACAGCCCCAAGCCCATGTGCACACAATTCCCCCTTCAAGGTCTCACGCATCCAGTGCCTCACGTGCTCTGAAGCTCCTCAGAGCTGTCCCAACCGCAGACCTCCTCCCTAAAGCCACAGGAAGCAGTGAGACCTTGGAAATAGGGAAGGTTTAGGTCTGCAGTTGGTTTTCACTAGTGGAGCACTGGTCCGTTGAGGGAGATTATTTGGGGTCTGACACTATACAGTTAAGCAGCACTCCCTTCACCTCATGAGGGGCCTATCAGGAATGGGAAAATGCTGGCTTCCAGGCTCCAGGGCTGCCCTGCAGGGTGAGAGGCAGGCAGAAAGCCACTGTGGTGTCTGTATTTCTTGGGGCAGTGGTTTCAAAACTGGCCAAACATCCGGTTCACCTGAGGAACTGATGAAGATGACAGATTTCTGAGGTTTTCACTCACTGGGTTCAGAATGAGGCCAAGAGCCTATGATTTTGTCAAGCATTCCAGTCAATTCTGCTGGTCACCACTCAGCAGAGAGGTACAAGGTGGCACAAGCACAAGCCAGGGCAAGGAAGGCTGGGCTGTGGGTTGGCAATGGCTAGCCTCGCCCAAGGCATCTGCTTGGTTAATGAATGGCTGCTTGCCCCCAGCTTCTTTGAAACATGCACCTGTGTTTGCTGGACAAACCACAGGTTCACAGTTGGGGACACTGTCTACTCCTCACACAGTGGCCACCAGGGTTGTGAGCACCCTTTCCCAGACGGCCCACTGCTCTGATCTCCTCCCCTCTTCCCAGCAGCCCATCAGCCACTCAGGGTTACCGGGACAACATCGCTTTACAAAATCCACTTCCCGGCATCTCCAGCCGAGGCCCTCTGATAACATCCAATCCCTTTTCAGTTAATGGAAAAACCCTGAGCTTTGGCAGGCTCAAAAGCACAGACCAGTTACATAATGACAAGCAAACAGCCTTCCAGGTCAGAGGCTCTGCTGTGACACAGAGGGCAAGTCCAGGGACTGACTGTGACCCCTGGCACTGGTCCCCCTCTGACAGCCACAGAGAAGGGAAGCTGGCTGGCACCAGCAAGAAGAAGATTTGAAAGATGTGAACACTGGGCCTTCAGCTGGTACCCCAAGTCCCCATCTTCTGGCTTGGACATGGCTAAAGTGAAGCAGCAGAGCTGTAGGACTCCGAGGAAACAGTGTCCTGCAGGCACAAGGCCCTACAATTCCTGGATTCAGACCCAGGCAGGAGCCTGGGCCTCGAGTGTCACAGGCTTTGGTAGCTGTTTTCATTCAGACACAGGAGGGAAACTGTGATTATATTTGCTGTGCCTCTGCTTCTGCAGACATAATTTAAATCCAAAGTTCCCATCTTGAGTCCAAGGTATATTTGTCATTCTAATTTACCCAGACTGTCTTTTGTAGAATTCAGAAATAGCTGATAAATATTTAGCTCACAATTACTTTGGACAGAACTGCCAGGAAACAAAAACTGAAAACAGGGCCGGGCACAGTGGCTCATACCTGTAATCTCACCACTTTGGGAGGCCTAGGTGGGGGGATCTCCTGGGCTCAGGAGTTCAAGACCAGCCTGGACAACATGGTGAAACCTCATCTCTACAAAATAACACACACACAAAAACTCAGTTTCTGCCACTTTGCTCCTGAATTGGCTCCTACGGTCTGGACTTCTGTGTGACAATTGATTCATTAAGTTTTAGAAGAAAGAAATCTTTAGTGACCTATTTATAGATAGGGAAATTGAGGCCCAGGAAACCAATTTGCCACTCAGTATATTAGTCAGGGAGCTAACCTGAAACCCCTGTCTCCTGCTCTGAAAATCTGAACTTCCCACCCACCAAGCCATCTCTCCTTCAGCCCTAACATAGTGCACAGAGACCCAGGCCTTCTCCCCTGGGCATGGCCCAGAGCCAGAGCCCAGGCTGCACAGAGTTCTGAACACCAGCTTCCCTTCCAGGAATGCTCTGAGCATGGCCTTCAGGTTCTTACTCCATGCAAGAGGCAGCAAAGGAAGACTGCAGCTAGGAGATGTCTTTCAGCTCCGTGGTCCAAAAACCAATGTGAGAAATGAATGGCAGAGACATCTACCCCATTCGAACAAATGGCAGGGCTCAAGAAGTTGCTCACAGTCATCCCCACTGCTGCAGTCTCAGGGGAATGAGCTGCCTGGGGCCCCTCAGGCCTGTCCTTGGAGTATGTGGCTTCACTGGGTTCCCTGTGCAAGAGATGTCAATCATTATCTGTTCCTTAGTAAAGGAAACTGCCTGTCCTCAGCCCTTCAGACAGAGAAAGAGGGAGAGAGAAGGGAAGGAGAGAAGTTGGGAAGGGAGGAAGGGAGTAAGAAAGGAAGGGAGGAAGGGAGGGAGAAAGGAAGGAAGGAAGGGAAGGAGGGAGGGAGGAAGGAAGAGAGGGAAGGAGGAAGGAAGTATGGGTAGGAGGGAGGGAGACTGTTTGGAGGGTCATCTTAAATCCAAAATTTTCCTCTTGTCCCAGGTCCTGGAAGGCCTGGATGAACTGAAGTTTCTATCTTTGGACTTTCATGAGAATCCTGTATCTTTCTTAAAAACTGTTTTTCTTGGCATCTTTCTTGCAGAAAGAGAATCCTATATCTTCAGATTAACTTCACCTTCTCCCCAGCTAATACACACCAGGCTCCCATTGCTTGCAGATAAGAGCTAAGAAATGAATACAGAGAGGCAGTCTGTCTCAATTCCAGGCTAAAGGAAGAATAGTGTGGCAGCAGATACATTTAGAGAGAGGAGCTCAAAAGAGATGGTTAGGTGCAGGATCAGGGAGAGAACAAAGCCCGACCCATCCAGAAGCACTGACCATGGCAATCTTCCTTACATCAAATAGAAATAGGAGGCTTCATGCCCTGCCAGGTGAGCCAAGAGAAGAGAATTAGCAAGGAACCTCAAAGTGCCAGGGGCAGGGGAGGAGGCTTATGAGCTGGGGAGAAGGAGGACAGGGCATTGGTGGCATAAAAAGCTCTTAGAGCGGGAACGTGAGGCTGTAGTCATTGAGAGAGATAGGAGGAAAAGAGCCCTGCAGAAGGAACTAAGAGAAGCAGTCTGAAAGGGGGATGGAAGAATTGGAGCTTGCCCTACAAGATTTTTTGCATTTCCCTGACTGAGGGGCAATCATTGCATGATGGAAAACCACAGCATTGCATGCTGGAAAACCATAACAACCAGTATGTACTTCACCCCTATGTGAAGTACATAACTGCGTGTTCTACAGTTTCACGGCTGAAGATATTGTCCTTTATGCACAGTGTGGAAAAGGAGACATTCATCTCAGCACTGACCACGACAACCCTCCTTAGCATAACATAGGAAGGACGATGTAACCATCACCAGCCAGTTTTCTCATTTTCATCTAGGCTGTGAGAACATTCAGGTGTAACATTCATGCTTGGTTCTGGTCATTCTTTTGTTCTGGGTCACTGTATATGTGTGTCTTTTCTCCCTCTAAAAATTTCTGGTCCTTCCTTTCTCTGTTTGCCATACACTATGGATTCATATGTGCTTCTAAAGCTTAACCAGTTTCCTGTTCCCTCGGTAAGCAGTGTGGATTGCATTGGAAGCAGTTAATTATTTTGCTCTACATCACAAAAATACTCCTCTCATTGACCCCAATTTTGGCGCCTATAGAAGGGTTTTTTGGAATTGAAAATTCAGTGATATGGCTGTCTATGTAGGCCAGAGGCCAAGCACACAGGTCCTGCCACGCTCATCCTGATGGTCCCAATGCCCTTGGCACGTCCCAGCCCTGCCCGGATAGTCCCGCAGAAGAGGGACACCTGAGAGAAAGCGTGCTTGATATTCAGTCCCTGAGATCCCACCCATGCGTCCCTGTGTAATTTTTTGATGCATCCATTTGATAAATATTCATCAAGCACTTACCAACCACGTGTTGATTTTCCTGGTAGTTCAGATACAAAGAGAAGTAAAATAGAAAACTAAGATTAACTAAAGCTTTTCACAGAGTTAAAGTGGCCCTTAGCCTTTTTATGAAATATTTTCCCATCTCATTGTGTGAATGGCATACGGCAGGTGCTGGAATCCATTCGCTTCCCTTAGTTTGCTGCACGGGCTCTATGTCATCTCAGAGCCACCCACCCTGAGATAGCTGAAAAACAGCCATGGTCATGGGCAGAACTGTGGGCCTCAATGGCATCAGAAGCCTGCTCCGAAAGTGGATTGCATTTGCTGGCCAGCTGGAGCCGCATAATTTAACCCGTAGGGTATGAAGCTCAGCTTTGGGGTAATTTTCCGCTTGTCTGTACTGACAATGGGCCCATTGACCTATAATGGGAAGAGGGTGTTACAGGGAAAGGAGGGGCTGCTGGGCAGGTGGGGGACTGGAGTAGGGGTTGGGGCTGAGACTTATGAGACTCATGAGGCATGCGGAGAAGGGCACACCCTGCATGACAATTTGCCTCCTCACACGCAGCTGACACACCTCAATATCGAGTCAGCCTCCTAAAATGATGCAGGAGGAAAAGCTGTTCTTTGGCCTTAAGGTCACCCTAGTGACTAAAGGGTGGCCACGGCTACATGGGCAAGATGAAAGGATTCCTAGGGCTAACAACTGTTGCCCAGGCAGGAGACTGCCAGGTGTTACAGTCAGGTAGTGAGAGGTTGTCTGGCGCAGCTCATGAACAACTAGAAACAATACCTGTGTCCTAGAGAGGTCTGGGCTCGCCATGGAAGGAGTTTAGGCATTCAGTAGTGGCAACTCATGGAGAAAAGGAATAAGATCTCTCAGTGGCTGGGATCTACAGCCTACTCTGACCCAGGTGTGGCCCCACTGGGTCCTTCTGGTGGGCTTCAGTGTCTTCACCATGAAATGAGAGGGTCAGACGTGGCCCTTTCCAGGGTGGATTCCCACCCAGCGCTGTGCTCCTAGTGGGATGGTGGTGTCCTTTGCCATGTGCTGAACCAGAACCCTTGTGCCCCACAGCCAGCCTCTTCTTCTGTCCTCACCCCACAATCAAATATATCCCCTTCATTTTCCTCCCATCCACGTGAAGGAAGGACTCAACACAGGGCAGAAGAAAACCAGCATTGAATTCTCTACCAAAGCAGCAGAGAGTTCAGCAGGGAGCCAAGGAGGGGGCCGAGGAACATGCCTCTTCAGGCAGGAAACTCACAGACGGCGATGAAGGAGGATGCACAGGAGATGTCATTCCAGAGCCCATTGTTCAGGAGAATTACGCAGTCCTCCCCTGAGCCGTGGTCATTTGGCTCATCCTTCTTCCAGTTGCTGTAAGTCAGCCTCCCGCCCGTCACGTACATGAACTGGCCTTCAGTTGCCTCATCTGTGATGCCCAGGAAGGCAGTGTCTTTGGCCACATTCTGGATGGCCTCATTCTCCTCGGCATTCTTGGGGGCAGCCACTGTGGCCTGGAGCCCAGCACACAGAGTCTTCACTTTGGAGAAAGGCATCCGCTCACCGTTGGTCACAAAGAGCTTCTTCCCAGACATTTTCCCCAAGGAGAAGGCTTGCACTGAAACCACAAATGGTGAGTGAGGCTGGCTGGGTTTGGAGCCCAGCCAAGGACAGTAGGCAAGTAGTCTGAGTTCCCTGGGAAGTCAGACCTCTGAAAAATCACCCTATGCCCAGTAGCTCAGGCCAGAGCCTGGTCAGGAAGTAAGCCTCAGCTGCAGAGCCTGGGAAGGGGCATCCAGACGCCTGCAGACAATCCAGACTCCCCTGGGATATCCCACCTTGAAAAAGCATCTGCTAAAACCTGCCCCAACACAGGTAGACATAGGGAGACAGTCTTGGGCCTCACTGCAGGCTTGGGCACCAGGATAAGGAAGACGCAGGGACAGACATCAGAGCACAGTAGATGACAAGGAAGGAGCACAGACTTTGGAGACAACAGATCTCCATCCAACCCTTCCCCTGCCACTTCCAGGCTGTGTGACATCAAATGAGTCACCAACACTTCCTGCACCTCGGTTTCTTCACCTGTCAATAAAGCAAGTTCAACAACCACAACTGAGGTTGCTGAGAGGATTGAATGAAACCATCTTATGGGAAAATGCCACCCAGCACAGGCCCTGGTGTAGGACAAGTGTTCATGAATTAGTTCCCCTCCCACCTCCTCCAAACCTAGAGTGCGCTGAAGAAGAGTGAGAGCCAAGAACACATTACAGGCAGAGAGAAAGCTCACGCTTCTTCATGTGGTCCAGTTCTGATCTCAGGCTCTGTAGCTCTCTCTCTAATTTGGCCAGCTTAGCCTCAGCAACTGCGAAGCAATAGGGAGAGGGTATTTATGGAGAAGACCTTAATTTGGAGAGCGGAGCATTTTGAAAAAAACAAAGTGGCTTACTAAGAAGAACGCTTATTCCAGGAAAATAAGAAAGCAAAAGAAATAAAAAGGGGAAAATGACCACATTCCTCCTTCCCAGCTATACCTCCGCATCCCTTCACTACCTGGAACTTCAGGCCTGGACCCCTGTCTCCACATACGGCTTGCATATTGTCATATTGTAAGAATTCATAAGAAAATACTCAACTCATTACCCTCCTTTTTGAAAATTTTTCTTTGTAATTCTTTCTCATTTCTCATTCCAGATACATTTTTAATACCTTTATTGTTTTGACAGGCTGATAGACAAATATGAATAAGTGGGTTGTCATTGTTCTTTCGTTTTTACTGAATTTGCTCTATTTTACTCTGAACTAAGTTGCTGTGATGTTCCCCATCAGCCAGGGGTCCTAAGAGGCAGAACATTTTCGTGCCACTCTTGTGACAATGGACATAAACCTAACCCCCTAAAGGGCCTATTTCCTCCCTGGCACCCCGGAGGTGCACACTGGACTGTTTCCACTGAAGAAAAGCCAGGGTCCATCTGCTAAGGGGTCTGATGAGGGAATGGCCCTACATGGCTTGAATGTCTGCACCTGGGCACCTATGGGAGTCTCCTCAGGCCCCAAGTAAAGCTGAGAGGGCTGGGGGTGCTGGACCTGGATGCAAAGTTGGGCATCTTCCCATGAGGCAGCAGGAGAAGAAGGAAAAGGGGACCCCCCAGCTGGCCCTCCAGCTCCCCAGGCCACACATGCTGACGTGTGCCCCTTACCTGAATTGTCCCCACGATCTCCTTTTTGGCCCCTTGGTCCTGGAATTCCAGTAGCCCCTGTGTTTCCTGGGGGCCCCATCTTCCCAGGAGGGCCCTGCAAACCTCTGAGCCCTTGACCTGTTGCAAGACAAAGAGAAGATGACCCAGTAGCTGTCACTCTTTTTTTTTTCTTTCCCAAAAGCTCAATACTACATTCATGTTCAACCCCGGAACAGCCAGTGAGCCAGTGATCTGACCCAAAGAAGAAAGACTCCCTTGCAACCTAGTGGAAAGCCTGCACCAAGGCCAGCTCCCTAAACAGGTGGGACACCCCTCTGAAGGGACAACCACACACCCCCAGTTCCTGTGTGGAAATATGGGATCCCGAAGAGTCAGCGAGCAGCTTTGTTTTGGAGACAATGGCATTTTACAGGGATTGTTCTGAGTGTATCGTGGGTCCTGATGAAAGGGGAGCCTCCCCAAGTCTGTGCTTTAACCCTTTGTGGCAGGCTCAAGCACAGATTTGCTTGAACACCTGCTGGGGGTGGAGATTTAGGAAGCTACAGAAACCTGTCCCAGACCTGGCTCTCCCTTTTCCCCCTTGGGTCCATCTCGCCCATCTCTGCCTGGGGTGCCATTGGTGACGGGGATGCCACAGGTAATCACGGAGCAGGTCTTCTGGATATCCTCACAGGCTTGTGTTTCGGAGCAGGAAGCTGTCACCACAGACAGGAGAAGGACAGGGAATGACGGAAACAGGAACATGGTCCTTACCTTGAGGTGAAGAAAGTGAAGGAAGGGAATTTCATCCCATCTCATTTAAATAGCATTTGCTACCCACTGTGGTGTGCTAGACCCTGTGCTGGGGACAGTGGACACAGAGGGGACCATCACAACCCCTGGCTCTGAATGACTTTCAGGCTACTAGGGAGATGGGTGGGTAAAAGATGTGAGAGTTAGATCAGTGCTAAAACAAAGGCAGGTGTAAGGTGAATGCGAGCCCATTCTCCCTGAGGTCCCAGAGCTCCTGTTAGCATAAGTCTTAGCAGTTAGGCACCTCCTACTTGACAGCCCACAGGGCTTGAGGATTACCCATGAGCCCTGGGCACAGTGGTCCAGACAATGGTGAAGAGAGCTCATTGCCTGTGTGAGCTGTGGTCCCTGAATTGCTCGGATTTCTTTCTAAAATGCCAAAGGAGCCATGGTTTCCTTCTTCTTCCTTTCCTATGGAAGGAAAGAGCTGGACTCAGACTGGAGCAGGAGACCTGAGGTCTCACAAGTTCCATCTCTTGGCTGGACTTGGTTGATGATCTCCACCCTCCTATTTCCTATAAAACTCCCTGATTGACATGGTGGGGCTCTGTCCTCAGAGCAGCCCCTATTTCCCCAGCTGCTTCTTGACCATCTTGCATAATTTGTGAGAGGCACTTCCTGTAGGACTGGGACCTAGAGTGCCCTGAGGCAGGATTCCGACCCTCAAAATGGGACCTTTTTTGGTGATTGATCCTGTCCAGTTGAGACTTCTCTTGGTTTGAGATCTTCCACTGAGAGGCTGTTTCACCACCCAGGCTCTGAAATTTCTGCTCAGCCTGAGTCTGGAAGGATTCAGCTCCTACTCCCCCTCCAGGAGGCTGCCCAGATGCCCCCCAGCTCTGTGCCCCTACCCAACCATCAGAGTCCCTTCCTGCCTTTGTCCAGGCTGGCCTGTCCTCCAGGACACTTGGCAGCTGGGACCCCACAGGACTCTCTCTCTGCTCTGCTCCAGCCTTGAATCCTAATGTCCCGGCTCTTGCCGCCCAACACTGTGTCTGCCCTTGCTATCCCAGCCGCAGTCCCTTAGCCCTTCCCTTCCTCCAGGACGCAGTGAGAGATGCCCAGATGGAAGGGAACTTTTATGATCATGTCCTTCTCCAACTTTCCTCTTTGTATCATTTTTGTCTCTTTTAAACCTCTCCTGTTGGTGCTGAATTGGCATTGGATGTCACAGTCAAGGCTTGTACCTGTTGCTAGCGTGCACATGCCACTTCTGTTCTTCACTTTGGCAAAGACAACCCTTTAGTTTGCTGATGGCCAAGTAGATACAGGAAGCTCCCAGTTGCTTGGGCCAGAGAGAAAGAGAGGCCCCAGGTGGACCTGATGACCCCCCTAAGCCCCTACCTGGACCTCACCAGGATCCAGTCAAGAGGTCAGTCTCTTGGCCCAGGCCCCCACCTCTTTCCTCCAGAAATGACTTACTAGGGCTTCTTCGGAGCCTGGAGTTAGTGACAGGGAAGCTGGCCCTCCAGCCCAGGCCTCTGGCAGGTGCCTCAGCAATGTCCAGTCCAATCAGTGTGATGACCAGGGACAGCACTGGATTGGCCTTCAACCCCAGATTAATAATCAACAATCCTTAGAACTACTGTGTCCTGGGCAGATGTCCAGGGCTGCTGGCAGGTCTCCAGCACAGCACTGGGTGGCTGTCTACATTAGTGCCCTAACCCCCTCCTCTACTACCCCCTCTCAGGTATCCATCTCTATGACTCAGCGCCTCTGAGCTTCCAGAGTCACAGGTTCCCAGGGTAGTTTTCTTCAGATATTTATTTTCAGAAGAAGAATGCGTAGATTTTCCACCAGACAAACACATGCACACACACACACATGCACACAAACATGCACATGTGTACACATCTTTGTATCAGTTGATCGGACTACTTCCATTTTTGTTTTGTTTATGCAGGGCTGGGGTGGAGAGACTAAATACCCCTAGCACTGAGTCACCTCCTTCCTCTCTTCTCATTTAGAATGTTTGTCAAATGTCTTCTTTGGGCACCTCACAGGGCCAGGCACAAGGGGAAGGGGTATTTGCAGCTGACTTCAATCCAAAGCCGAATGTGGGTGTTGGCACCCGCTGCTCCCTCTGTCCAGACAACTCCCTGTATCTTTGCTTATTTGGTTTCATATTGATTGACCATCAACCACCCCCTATCCCTGTAGAACGAGAAGCTCATGAGAACAGGGGTCTTGTTCTCTAGCTGTTGTTTCTCCACTGAGAAGAGTGCCTGGAAACACAGTCAATGCTCAATAAACATTTATGGAGCAAATGAATCCTCCAGCAGCGCGTCCTCAAATTATCCCTCTTCTCTCTGACTGGAGCTACCATCTGTGCCACCTTTACCAGTGATCTCACTTTTCTAGGGCAGGAGCTGTACTCAGTTCACATCTCTGTTCCCAGGGTGCAATCCAGGGCTGGGCACAGAGGAGGATTGGGTAGAAGGATGAAGAGAGAGGCAGAGACCGCGAGCAGACACCAGACCATCTGGGCTCGTCCAGGCCTGAATTTCCGGAAGTGTCCAATTCTTGTCACCAGAGCCTGGTCGAGCCGTTCAGGTCCCGGATGTGACCTTTAATGCTTGCCTTCCTCCAAACTCACACTCATTCTTTGAAACACTTCATGTCATCAAATAACTTCAGAGGTTTGTTTTTCCCAGGTGGGGAGTGGGGTGGGTCACTTCCCTGTGACTGTGCCTTATGATGGGCGTTTTGGTTTCTCAAGTGTCCTCACCCTGTGTACTCATGTCATCAGGCCCCGTCCAGTGGCCCTCCTGGTTCCCATTCAGGGCGCCTGCCAGGCACCAAGAGGGGCCCTCAAGGTAAAGAAGATCACTCTCAGGGCTGGGTTTCCTGATGCCATTGACACAATATTGAAGGGCCCATAGACCCAGAAGACAAAGGACTTTCAATTCACACAGCAAATAGGCAGATCTCCCAGGAAGGTGGGAATGTGAAACTGACAGATTTGCATTAAACCAGGATCCTAACTGTGCTGCAGACTTAGAGAAAGGGTGGTTTGAGCAGGCAGAGGGTAGGCAGGAGGTAAATACACCTAGGAGCAAAGAAACCTGAGAAAGCCTGGATTCTGGAGGGGATGAGTTTCTCCCCCAAGGATGTGTACCCATAGATCTGTCCTCTCATAGACTCAGAGGTGAATTTATGCTGCTCTTATGACTGTTACTGAATTTTGCTATTTATGCCAAGATGAAAAATTGCATTTCCAGTGTCTCAGCGCAGCATGATCTCCTGCACTGTGGAGACATAAACGCAGTGGAGAACCACACCCATAACTCAGGCACCTCAGTGGTGTCTCAGATGGAGGCCAGGCAGATTTGAGTTCACCATGGGACAATTAACCAAATACAGTAGGGGACAAACAGAGTGAGAGCTGATAGAAATGACAAGCCTCAGAAATAGCCCTCCAAGGAGTGTGGACCCTACATGACAGACAAATTAATATGCCCTTCAAAAGAGGGTATAATGAAAGAATGAATGAAAATTATATAATTAAATTAATAAACTAGAATTAAAAATAATATAGAGCTAATAAAATAGAATACTGGTTCTTTGTAAGGGACATAAACTTAGCAAATATGGCCGTGGTAGTTTGGGTTGTTTCCTTCTTGTTGTAAAATTACCTCTCAGACCCTTTGCCATGGAACTTCACAAAGGCTCCCACTAGAGTGTGAGGAGTAAACACTCCAGCCCCTTTGCTGTTTGGTGTGGCCGTGTGATCCTGAGCTGAGACAAAGGGAGCCACAGCTTTACGTGTGTTTACAGGTTTGATATGGCTTTTGTGTTTCTTTCCCAATCATGGGAAGTATATTTCCCTGGAAAGTGATATGGAACAGTCATGAACTCACCTGAAAGTCTGGAGTCCAGGTGACTGCTGCTGAGTCCAGGCTTGCTCAGCTGAAATCAGCCAAAGCTCAACAAACTGGAAGATACAGAGCAGAAAATAAAACGTTTATTGTTGTAAGCCCTGAGAGGGAGATTTACTATTGTGTTAGCTGACTGATACAATATCAATGATTAATAGAAAAGATATAAGAAATTAACAAATCAGGAAGGAAAAGGGATTATTATACTAATATAGATAGTACTAACATTATAAAATTATACCATCTACAGTAGATTTTATAGCAAAACATTAGAAAACTAGTTAAAATACATAATATTATAAGAAAGTTTATAATTACTTACATTGGCCCTAGAAGTGTTAGAATAATGAATATATTATTTTATCATATAAAATATTAAAATGGAAGTCAAAAATTATCAACCATTTCTCCATCAGCAAAATGGTTTTATGGTGAGTTGTATCAAATCTTCAGAGAAGAGATAATTTCTCTGTTATAGAAATGGTTTGTGTCTACAGCTACTTAGCTAAAATGATTAGCTGAATATGTAACACAGAATGCATAAAGACAGAAGAAAAGAAAGGAACTCTCAGCCAACCTCATCTGTAAGTACAGATGCAAAAATATAATGTAAAAAATAGCTATTAAGACCAGCAATGTACTCATGGTTAACAGAAGTCTCTGGAATCTGATTTCCTACATTCATTAGCCCATGAATTAACTGCATAATATTTGGCAAATCACTTTGACCTCTGTATGCCTTAATATTCTTATTTGTAAATTTGAAAGAATGATAGCATCTATAAAATAGAGTTAATGAGGACTACATGAGTTAATACTAGTGCCCGGTCCATAGTCTGTGTAATGAGTGTATCAAGCATCAGACCAAGCAGCATATATCAGAGGAATGCAAAGATGGTTCAACATAAAAAAAATGTAAATCATGAATTTAATAAAGA
This sequence comes from Nomascus leucogenys, assembly GCF_006542625.1. NCBI lineage: Eukaryota > Metazoa > Chordata > Mammalia > Primates > Hylobatidae > Nomascus > Nomascus leucogenys. The sequence goes on from NC_044398.1 coordinate 29,819,840, forward strand.
GCAGGTTTTATTAAGAGCCTAAATTTATGTCTCTCAGATCTTGGAGCTTGAAGCTCTCTTGTTCTCAAAACTAATCTGTAGTCTCAAAACTCTTTTGTCATTGATGGGCATTTAGGTTGATTCCATGTCCTTGCTATTGTGAGTAGTGCTGCAATGAACATTTGCATGCCTGTGTCTTTATGGTAGAATGATTTGTATTCCTTTGGGTATATACCCAGTAATGAGATTGCTGAATCAAATGGTATTTTTCATTCTTTTTTTTTTACACTTTGTAAGTATGATTCATAAATAAATACTTCATAATTTCTGGTTTGATCTCCCAGAAACATACAATAACTCTAAATATGTATGTACTTACAAATATGGCCTCAAAACATATAAAGAGACAATTGACAGAATTATAAGAAAAAGCAGAGAAATCCACAATCATGTGGGAAACTTTCATACAACTTTCTTATTAACTGATAGACCAAGCTGACACAAAAATCAGTAGATGATAAAATATTGGATGATACACTAAAACACCTGAATTACTTGACATATAGAGAACACTACACCCCAAAATTCAAGGGTAAATACTATTTTTATGAAACATTAATAAAAATTGAGCATATGCTGGGATATTAAAGCAAGTTTCAACAAATTACAAAAAATATTCCCTGACCACAGAGCAATTATTCTGTATATCAATGATAAAAGGATACTTTGAAAATCCCTATATATTTAAGAAGAAAATTAAGAAATATGCTTCTAAATAACCTGTAGGCCAAAAAAGCCATTCTAATAGAAATTAGAAAACATTGTAACTGAATAATCATGAATAATTAAGTATCAAAACGTATGAGATCAACTAGAGCTGCACTTGGAGGAAAATTTATAGCCTTTAAGTATATATTTTAGAAAAGAAGAATGCGGAAAATCATTAATCTAATATCCATTTCAAAATGTTAGAAAAATAAGGAAGGCAAGTTAAACCCAAAGAAAATAGAAGAAAATAATGAAGAGCATGCAGCCATAAAAAATAACCAGATTGTGTCGTTAGCAGCAACATGGATGCAGCTGGAGGCCATTATCCTAAGCAAATTAAGGCAGAGATAGAAAACCACATACTGCATGTTCTCACCCAGAAGTGGGAGCTAAACATTGGATTCACATGGACACAAAGATAGGAGCAATAAACACTGTGGATTCCAAAAGCAGGGAAGGAGGGAGGAATGCAAGGGTTGAAGAAACACCTATTGAGTATTATGTTTATTTCCTGGGTGATGGGATCACTAGGAGCCCCAACCTCGGCATCATGCAATATACCTATGTAACAAACCTGCACATGTACCTCCTGAATCTGAACTAATAGTAATAAGCAGAAATTAATGTAATAAAATAAAATGCAACAGAAGGGATAAACCCACAAGTTTGTTCTTAGAAAAGACCAAAAGAATGGATACGTTTTTGATGAGATTGATAAAGAGGAAAAAAGAGTAGTCACAAATAATGAATATCAGGAACGATGAGGAGTCTAACACTACATATCCTACAGACATAAACATCATAAAATGATAATACAAATAACTTTATGCCAATAAATTTGAAAATGTATAGGAAATGGATAAACTCCTTGAAAAATATGAATTCCAAAACTTACACAAGAAGATGTACAAAAACCTAAATAGTTTTCTTTTTTTATTTTTATTTTATTATTATTATACTTTCAGTTTTAGGGTACATGTGCACAACGTGCAGGTTTGTTACATATGTATACATGTGCCATGTTGGTGTGCTGCACCCATTAACTCGTCATTTAGCATTAGGTATCTCTCCTAATGCTATCCGTCCCCCCTCCCCCCACCCCACAACAGTCCCCGGTGTGTGATGTTCCCCTTCCTGTGTCCATGTGTTCTCATTGTTCAATTCCCACCTATGAGCAAGAACATGCAGTGTTTGGTTTTTTGTCCTTGCGATAGTTTGCTGAGAATGATGGTTTCCAGTTTCATCCATGTCCCTACAAAGGACATGAACTCATCATTTTTTATCGCTTCTCGGCCTTTTGGCTAAGATCAAGTGTAGTATCTGTTCTTATCAGTTTAATAGTTTTCTATATAGATTTATAAATTTGATCTATAATTATATCTTCATCAGTGAATTTTACAAATAATTTAAGAAATTGTTCTAATCTCACACAAAATCCTCCAGAAAATAGAAAAAAAATTTAAAAATTTTTTATTTTTTGAGACCAAAATGATCTCAATACAAAAATGTGACAAGGAAAATACAAAAAAGGAATATCACAGGTCAGTCTCACTCATAAATCAAAAATCCTATGATGCACATAGATAAAAATTTCCTCAGCAAATTATTTGTTTGTTGCATATATTTCTGAATTATACTTTAAGTTCTGGGATACATGTGCAGAATGTGCAGGTTTGTTACATAGGTATACATGGGCCATGGTGGTTTGCTGCACCCATCAACTCATCATCTACATTAGGTATTTCTCCTGATGCTGTCCCTCCCATAGCCTTCACCCCCTGACAGGCCCCGGTGTGTAATGTCCCCCTCCCTTTGTCCATGTGTTCTCATTGTTCAACTCCTACTTATGAGTGAGAACATGCATTGTTTGGTTTTCTGTTCTTGTGTTAGTTTGCTGAGAATGATGGTTTCCAGCTTCATCCGTGTCCCTGCAAAGGACAGGAACTTATCCTTTTTATGGCTGAACAGTATTCCATGGTGTATATGTGTCACATTTTTTTAATTCAGTCTATCATTGATGGGCATTTGGGTTGGTTCCAAGTCTTTGCTATTGTGAACAGTGCTGCAATAAACATACATGTGCATGTGTCTTTATAGTAGAATGATTTATGTACATTTGAGTATGTACCCAGTAATGGGATTGTGGGTCAAATGGTATTTCTGGTTCTAGATCCTTGAGAAATCGCCACACTGTCTTCCATAATGGTTGAACTAATTTACACTCCCAACAGTGTAAAAGTGTTCCTATTTCTCCACATCCTCTCCAGCATCTGTTGTTTCCTGACTTTTTAATGATCACCATTCTAACTGGTGTGAGATGGTATATCATTGTGGTTTTGATTTGCATTTCTCTAATGACCAGTAATGATGAGCTTTTTTTCATATGTTTGTTGCCCGCAAGAACTGCCACACTATTTTTCACAATGGCTGAACTAATTTGCACTCTAACCAACAGTGTATAAACATTTCCTTTTCTCTGCAACCTCATCAGCATTTGTTATTTTTTGACCTTTTAATAGTAGCTATTCTGACTGGTGTGAGATGTTATCTCATTGTGGTTTTGATTTGTATTTTATAGTAATTGGTGATATTGAGTTTTTTTCATATGCTTGTTGGCTGCGTGTATGTCTTCTTTTGAAAAGTGTCTGTTCATGTTCTTTGTCCAGTTTTTAATTTTTTTCTTGTAAATTTGCTTAAGTTTTTATAGATGCTGGATATTAGACCTTTGTCACATGCATAGCTTGCAAATATTTTCTCCCATTCTGTATTTTCTCTGTTGATAGTTTCTTCTGCTGTGCAGAAGCTCTTAAGTTTAATTTGATCCCATTTGTCAATTTTTGCTTTCATTGAGATTGCTTTTGGTGTGTTCGTCATGAAATCTTTGCCTGTTCCTATGTCCAGAATGGTATTGCCTAGGTTGTCTTCCAGGGTTTTCATAGTTTTGGGTTTTACATTTAAGCCTTTAAATCATATTGAGCTAATTTTTGTATATGGTATAAAAAAGGGGTCCAGTTTCAATCTTCTGCATACGGCTGGCCAGTTATTCCAGCACCGTTTATTGAATAGGAAGTCCTTTCCTCATTGCTGGTTTGTTTTTGTTTTAGCTTTGATGAGAGTCAGATGGTTGTAGTAGCACAGCCTTATTTCTGGGCTCTCTATTCCATTGCCTTGGTCTATGGTTCTGTTTTTGTACTAGTACCATGCTGTTTTGGCTACTGCAGCCCTGCGGTGTAGGTTGAGGTTTGGGTAACGTGATGCCTCCAGCTTTATTGTCTTTTTTGGTCCCATATGAATTTTAAAATAGTGTTTTACAGTTGTGTGAAGAATGTCATTGGAGTTTGATATGAATAGCATTGAATCTGTAAAATGCTTTGGGCAGTTTGGCTATTTTAATGGTATTGATTCTTTCTACCCATGAGCATGGGATGTTTTTTCATTTGTTTGGGTCATCTGTGATTTATTTGAGCAGTGTTTTGTAATTCTCATTGTAGAGATCTTTCACTTCCCTAGTTAGCTGTATTGCTAGGTATTTTATTCTTTTTGTGGCGATTGTGAATGGGATCGCATTCCTGATTTGGCTTTTGGCTTGTCTTTTGTTGGTGTATATAGGAATGCTAGGGATTTTTTATGTTGCTTTTGTATCTTGAAACTTTGCTGAAGTTGTTTGTTAGCCGAAGAAGCTTTTGGGCCAGGATTATGGGGTTTTCTAGACATAAAATTACATCACAAAGACTCAATGAAGGCCGGGCGCGGTGGCTCACGCTTGTAATCCCAGCACTTTGGGAGGCCGAGGTGGGCAGATCAGGAGGTCAGGAGATCGAGACCACGGTGAAACCCCGTCTCTACTAAAAATACAAAAAAAAATTAGCCGGGCATGGTGGCGGGCGCCTGTAGTCCCAGCTACTCGGAGAGGCTGAGGCAGGAGAATGGCGTGAACCCGGGAGGCGGAGCTTGCAGTGAGCCGAGATTGCGCCACTGCACCCCGGCCTGGGCGACAGAGCGAGACTCCGTCTCAAAAAAAAAAAAAAAAAAAAAGACTCAATGAAAAATTTCAATGAGTCTCTTCAAAAATGTATAGGTTCTCCTGGCCCCTATAAAAAGGGGATATACAAATATAAATGGCATAAAGAGATATACAAAATTTCTACTGTTTGTAAATAGAAACATATAAAATATAACAGAATCAGTTATAATAGAAGTATTGTGGGAAAATGAGGTTCCAAAAAGATGGTAGGGTATAAGATCAACAAATAATATATCAAGAGTTTTTCTTACAAACCAGCAATAATTAATTTAGAATATAATAAAATAGCATAGTAACAATAGAAAACTAAACCATAAAGTAAGCAAAAATAAATCTAAAAAGAAATGAGAAGATGGCCGATTAGAAGCAGCTGTGGTTCGCAGCACTCACAAAGAGGAATGAAAGAGGCAAGTGAATACAGCACCTGAAATTGAAATATCCAGATAGTCACAATGGGACCGTTCAGGGAAATAACTTGACCCACAGACAATGAAGGAAAGCAGGGTTGGTCAATGGCCCACCCAGGAGTGACACAGAGCTAAGGGAAGCCCCACCCCCAGCCAAGGGAAGTGGTGTGTGATTGTATTACCCCAGGAAACCACTGTTCTCCTGCAGAGCTTTGTAACTCACTGATCAGGAGATCCCCTCGTGAGCCCATGCCAGGTCTGACACACAGAGCTGTGTGCAGTCTTGGCGGAGCAGCTACTCATGCACACACAGAGACTTAGGAGTTTTATATGCCCTAGCCCCAGGATCCCCAACAAATGTGTCTGCAACTCAGAGGTACAAAGGTGGGAGGTCCACACATACCCCTAGGAAGGGGGCAAAATTCAGGGAGCCTGAGCAGCCTCATTCTGTGGGCTCCACTTCCACGGTACCTCGCAAGATAATACCCACTGGCTTGGAATTCCAGGCAGCCATCAATAACAGGGTGGAGCCTGCCTGAGACAGAATGGAGCCCCAGGGAGGAGGGTTGACTCAGCCTTTTCAGTCTATGGGCTTTGGGGAGTCCACACAGTCCAGACAAGAAAGAATTCCCCCAGTAGCACAACATAGTCGCTTTGACAGATGGTGGCCAGACTGCTTCTTTTAGCGGGGACCCAATCCACTTCTCTTCACTTGGCGGGACCTCCCAGCCAAGCCCTCCAGCCACTCTCACTGGCACATGTTACAGACAGAGCTCTGATCTCTCCCTGGGACCACCTTCACTGGTGATACCGCTAGGTATGGGAAGAACTGAGGCAACTAGGGTCTGGAGCAGCCTCCTAGCAAACCACAGCAGCCCTGTGGAAGGGTGGGAAGACTGTTAAAAGAAATACAAACAGATGGAAAACAACAACAACAAGAAAAAAGAAAAACAACAAAAACCCCATCCAAAGGTCAGTAACCTCAAAGATCAAAGGTAGGTAAGCCAACAAAGATTAGAAAGGATCAGTGCAAAAATGCTGAAAACTCAAAAACCCAGAGTGCCCCTTTTTCTCCAAATGACTGCAACACCTCCCAGCAAGGGCTCAGAACTGGGCTGAGGCTGAGATGTCTGAATGACAGAAGTAGGCCTCAAAAGGTGGGTAATAACAAACTTCGCAGAGCTAAAGGAGCATGTTGCAATCCAATGCAAAGAAGCTAAGAATCTTGATACAACCATATGGGAACTGAGAGCCAAAAGAGCCAGTTTTGAGAGGAACATAACTAACCTGTTAGAGCTGAAAAACAGACTGCAAGAACTTCACAGTGCAATTACAAGTATTAATAGCAGAGTAGACCAAGCAGAGGAAAGAATCTCAGAACTGGAAAACTTGCTTTCTGAATTAAGACAGGCAGACAAAAATAGAGATAAAAGAATGAAAAGAAATGAACAAAACCTACAAGAAATATGGAATTATGTAAAGAGACTGAATCTGTCACTGATTGGGGTACCTGAAAGTGATGGGGAAAATGGAACCAAGTTGGAGAACACACTTCAGGATATCATCCAGGAGAAATTCCCTAACCTAGCAAGACAAGCTAATATTCAAATTAAGGAAATGCAGAGAACCCCAGTAAGATACTCCATGAGAAGATCATTTCCAAGATATAATAATCAGATTCTCCAAGGTCATAATGAAAGAAAAAATGTTAAGGGCAGCCTGAGAGAAAGGCCAGGTCACCTACAAAGGGAAGTCCATCAGACTAACTGTGAATCTCTTAGTGGAAACACTACAGGTCAGAAAAGATTGGGGGCCAACAGTCAACTTTCTTTAAAAAAAGAATTTCCAACCCAGAATTTCATATCTGGCCAAACTAAGCTTCACAAGTGAAGGAGAAATAAAATCCTTTTCAGACAAGAAAATGCTGAGCGAATTCATCATGACCAGGCCTGCTTTGCAACAGCTCCTGAAGGAAGCACTAAATATGGAAAGGAAAACTGTTACCAGCCACTACAAAAACACACCAAAGTACACAGAGCAGTGACACTATGAAGCAACCACATAAACAAGTCTGCAAAAAAGCAGCTAGCATCATCATGACAGGATCAAATCCACACATATCAATACTATTCTTAAATGTAAATGGAGTAAATGACCCCAATTAAAAGACACAGAATGGCAAGCTGGATACAGAATTAAGGCCCGTCAGTATGTTGTCTTAAAGAGACCTATTTCACATGCAAAGACACACATAGGCTCAAAATAAAGGGATAGAGGAAAATTTAACAAGCAAATGAAAAACAGAAAAAAGCAGGGGCTGCAATCCTAGTTTCTGACAAAACAGACTTTAAACCTACAAACATAAGAAAAGACAAAGAAGGGCCTTACATAGTGGTAAAGAGTTAACCACTATGTAAGAAGAGATAACTATTCTAAATATATATGTGCCCAATACAGGAGCACTCAGATTCATAGAGCAAGTTCTTGGAGACATTCAAAGAGACTTAGACTCCCACACATAATAGTGGGAGACTTTAACACCCCATTGACAATATTAGATAGATCATTGAGACAGAAAATTAACAAAGTTATTCAGGATCTGAACTCAATCAACTCTGGATCAAGTGGACCTGTTAGATGTCTACAGAACTCTCCACGCCAAAACAACAGAATATACATTCTTCTCATTGACACATCATACTTACTCTAAAACTGATCACACAATTGGAAGTAAAACACTCCTCAACAAATGAAAAAGAACTGGCATAATAACAAACAGTCTCTCAGACAATAATGCAATCAAATTAGAACTCGAGATGAAGAAATTCACTCAAAACCACACAACTACATAGAAATTGAAAAACCTGTTCTTGTATGACTCTTGGGTAAACAATGAAATTAAGGGAGACATCAAGAACTTCTTTGAAACTAATGAGAACAAAGATACAACATGCCAGAATCCCTGGGACACAGCTAAAGCAGTGTTAAGAGGGAAATTTATAGCACTAAATGCCCATATCCAAAAGCTAGAAAGTTAATAACCTAATATCACAACTAAAAGAAGTAGAGAACTAAGAGCAAATAAACCCCAAAGCTGGCAGAAGACAAGAAATAACCAAGATCAGAGCAGAACCAAAGGACACAGAGACACGTAAAACCTTAAAAATATCAACAAATCCTGGAGGTGGATTTTTGAAAAAATTAATAAAATAGATAGATCACTAGCTAGACTGATAAAGAAGAAAAGAGAAGATTCAAATAGACACAATAAGAAATGATAAGGGGGATATCACCACTGACCCCACAAAATACAAATAACCATCAGAGAATACTATAAACACCTCTATGCACATAAACTAGAAAATCTAGAAGAAATGGATAAATATGCCCTAGATATATACACCCTCCCAAGAAAGAACCAGGAAGAAATGGAATCCCTGAATAGACCAATAATGAGTTCTGCAGTTGAGGCAGTAATAAATAGCCTGCCAACCAAAAAAATCCCAGGACCAGATGGAGTCACAGCTTAATTCTACCAGAGGTGCAGAGAAGAGCTGGTACCATTCCTACTGAAACTATTCCAAAAAATTGAAAAGAAGGAACTCCTTCCTAACTCATTCTTTAAGGCCAGCATCATTTTGATACCAAAACCTGGCAGAGATACAACACAAAAGAAAACTTCAGGCCAATATTCTTGATGAACATTGATGCAAAAATCCTTAACAAAATACTGGCAAACCGAATCAAGTAACACATCGAAAAGCTTATCCACCACAATCAAGTAAACTTCATCCCTAGGATGCAAGTTTGGTTCCACATATGCAAATCAATAAAAGTGATTCATCACATAAACAGAACTAAAGACAAAAACCACATGATTATCTCAATAGATGCAAATTTTCAGATGCTTAAAGTATTTATCTATAAAATTGGGAATATAGACTGTCCTGGATTTACAATTGTCCGACTTACAAATTTTCCACTTTACAATGACTTAAAGGCAATGCAAATCCAGTAGAAGCCATACTTCAAGTACACATATAACTGAATTATTCATTCAGTTTCAGTCCAGCATTCCATAAATTTCATGAGACAGTCAACACCTCATTATAAAATAGGCCTTGTGTTAGATGATTTTGCCCAACTGCAGGATAACTTAAGTTTTCTGGGCATGTTTAAGTTACTCCAGGCTCAGCTATGATGTTTGGTAGGTTAGGTGTATTAAATGCATTTTCCACTTAATATATTTTCATCCTGCAATGTGTTTATTTGGATGTCACCCCATCATAAGTCAAGATACATCTGTATGTGCTTCTACTTGTTTTTTTCTTAATTTTGAAGAAGGCTCAATAATTTCTGTGCTGGGTCCTAAGCACATGTGGAATGGTGATCAGATTAAAAATTATCACTCATAAAAGACTGAGAAAATTTTCCCCTCATTCTCATTGGTTTTCTGAGTGTTGATCCAGAGCTTCCTTCTGCCCAAGAAAAGCAATAAATACGCTGAGGAAGAGTATTCACAGATGTTTCAGGGGGAGAAGTGGGAGGTGGGTCACATATGTAGCTGCCTCCTCAAGCAGTTGGAGACATTGTCTCATTCCTGCGAAGCCCTGGGTCATGAGAGTGTGGTCCCATTCCATGCAGACCTGAGACTAGGATGGCTCACTGAGGCCTGGGACTGAGCCCTGAGTGCCACCATCACTGCTGGGCTGCAGAAATCATTCAGGTGGCTGAGTAGGGGACAGAAGACCTGGTATCCCCACCCACAAATGGACCATGTGGACTCAGGAAGCCCATGTGTTCTTCCAAATGGTGGATGTAGCTCCCCATCCCCCTGCAGCATCATGGGGAGGAGAGGAGGTGGCCCCTCCTACCAAACAAAGAAAGCACATCCTGAGATTGAATTTTCCAATCTTCAGGCAAGTGGGGGCTCAGAGCCAGAGTTCATTTGATTTACAAAAATACAGAAATGTGATGTTTCTTGGAACCAAAGCTATGGAAACTCATGTGAACACATTCACGATTTATTACGCTTAAATCATCTTTATTCAGCTCAGGAGTGGGGTGGCTGGAAGCATAAGCTTCAGGTCCAGGAAGATGGGTTTGGATCCAGCCTCTGCCACTTGCTGTCTGGAATAAGACTCAAAACATTTAACTCCTCCAAGCTTCAGTGTCCTTATAAAAAATGAGGAAACAGTACTGGTCCCATGACATTGTGTGAGGATTGAATAGCACATAATACACTGTATTAGAAGTGCTTGTCAAGGTGCTTGGCAAATGATAGGTGCTCGGTCAATAGCCTCTGTGTATAGTAACAGTTCTGGTACTAATTTTGGTAGCTGGGGGGATGGTAATAACTGTGATGCAACAAGTATCTTATTCCCATTTCACAGATGAAGACATAAGCTCTGGGAAAAAAAAAAAAATCTTCAACTGGTTACCTTGCCCACCCCACGACATATCCTAAGATCTGGCACATGATAATTTTAATGAAATATCTGGGTGAATGGATTAATGAAAGGAGAAAGCAGAGCCGGTGGTGGGGGTGGTGGTGTGAATGACCACTGAAGTCTGAAGTAGGGTGCAGATTTGTTGATCAGTTGAAAGTTACTCGGGTCACATCTGAAGGTGGCTCTAGGTCACCCTAGAGGCCTAGGCTGGCTGTCTTCAGGTCAGGGAGCTGAGTTGCCATCCAAAGACTCAAAGGAGTGAATCGTACACATCAATCATGGGTTTGGCTTGGCCACCACCCTGCTGGACCACTACTTGGCCTTCTAACCTCATGGAGAGCCTGACCAGGCCTGCCACAGAGATCTCAGAGTGCCAGAGAATCTCCACTATGTCCTTAGCTCTGCACAGTCAGGGCTTCCCTGAAGTCTGCCTCTCTCTGTCATTATGCTTGGCCAGGACTGCTCATCCTGATGGCACTGGGTTACAGAGGGAGAGCTAAGGGGACCAGGAGGCAGGCACTTTGTGTGACTTCGGAGGGTCCTTCTACCCCAAGACCTCACTGCTGCCATCTGTAAGTGAAGGAACTGGATCAGATGGGGAATAAGGAGGGCTCCATCTCATGCTGAAGGCCAAGGCTAGGAGTGGCTGCCTGGGGTACAGTGCTGGGAGGGTTTGCAAGGGGAGTGTCAAGGCTGGTCAGTGATTATGTGGAAGAGTCAGGGCCCATCAGGGGAATGAAGTGGCTAAGGGTGCCTCCAGCCCTAATAGCCACAAGTGAATTCTGTTGAAAGGGAGTTCTAGCATCTCACAGACAAAGTGGAGCCTCGGGATGGAGGCTGAAGGCCAGACAGGGTCCTCCCTGTCCCATGGCATTAATTCCTCTCAGAACTCACAGATGGTCAGTCGATACTGCAGGCAGTTCCTGTCATTCCACTGCCCATCTGTGTACATCTCCACACACTGCTCTTTTCCCCGACCTGCAGGCTCCCCTGGATACCAGTTGGTGTAGTTTACAGGGGTCCCATCTGAGTAGCGGAAGTCTCCAGGCCTGGGACCCTCAGTCAGGCCCACATAAGCATACGTGTTGTACTTCTTCACGAAGCTTGCAATGGCCTCATTTTCCTCTGGACTCCTCGGGACAGCAATGCGGCCACCTGCTCTGGCACATGCCTCCTGAATGGCATCAAAAGTGACGGACTGCCCATTGGTGGAGAAGATCTTCTCTCCTATTGTCATTATGGAGCCCTGCAGACTGAGGGCTGAGAGTAGAAGAGTCCGGATCAGGCCACTGACCGCTTTGTCTCTAAGCCACCTCCCTCACCTGGGGTTTCTGCTACCAGATTCTCCCCAGTCTCTCCATCTCTGCCTCTCTCTGTGTCTTCTCTTCCTCTTCCAATCGCAGTTTTCTAAATTCACTTTTAGACTCTCCTCTATTTATTCATTCACCCAAGTAACAATTACTTGTTGCCAGAAATGGTGCAATTTCCTGGGATTCAGTGGAAAGCAAGGCAGGTGGAGAACTTGCTTTCCTATGAAATGGGGAGTGAATTGTGTCTGCTTTTGTCTCCTCTGGGCCATTCAAAGACATCAGAAAAGCAAACATCATTCCTTTCCCTAAGGCCTGCATGTGCATGCCTATTTGTCATCTCTATGTTCTAGAAGCCGGTGCTGAGAATGAGGGGAACTTGTGGGAAATTCCTACCCTGTGAGGCCCAGGGCGTCCCCTTACCTCCCCTTGTCTGCAGGATTTGATGTCTGAAGTCGTGGAGTGTGGCTTGGAGCTCCTCATCTAGATGAGCTGGAAGCCCTGTGGAGAGCGCCCCACACAGAAGGAGGGGCAAGACAGTGAAGACCCCCACTTGCTGCCACGCAGGCGTTTTGCCATCTGCAATCCTGGAACTCTGCCCTTTCACTGCTGCTAGGCACCGCCCAGACCCCAGGCTCAGAGGGTCCACGAGATTCCAGTGTGTCTCCACACCCCGTGGTCCCCTATTCTTCAGTGAAGCCTTGCCCCTGCTGAGACCCCCCACCCCTTGTCCTCTTTCCTGCTCTGTCCCTCGAGGGGCTCTGTCTGCCCGCCTCTGTGGGGCAAGTCCCTCTCCCACACCCTCCACCAAGGGCAAGCATGATGCTCTCTGCACTGCCCTGATGGACTTGCTTACTGCTCTGAGCTTCAAAGTTCCCCTCTGTCTGTGGGGCTCCTGATCACACCATCTGCCTGGATGCCTGGTCCGCATTCACCCTTCAGACTGCCGCCAGCAACTCCATCCCAGGATGTGCCTCCCCTGCCTCCCAGGTCTGTCCCTCATCCCACAACTGACTCAGTGTCTCCCCATCGGTGGTCATGAGGCACGGAGGACTTCCCACACCTGCCCTTCCCTGAATTGTGACCACACTCCCTAGACACCTGGGCTTTCTCCCTCAAATTCATATTCTCTTACTTAGGTTGAGCCAAATGCCCTTGGGGAACCTGCAGGGTTTGTCTGACCCCCATCACCCCTGTGTAACTGACTTCAGGGTCGCTGTGCCCATGTTCCCACTGCCCACCTGCCCCACTCTGCTCACCTGGAGGGCCCCTCTCCCCAGGCTCCCCCTTCTCTCCACACTCTCCAGGGACACCAGGGGCTCCAGGCAGCCCATCATTCCCAGAAGGACATTGCATATCTCCAGGCGGACCCATGGGGCCTGCAGAGAAAAGAGACATGGATGTGTGCAATCTGTCACCCACAACTGGTTGGACCTAGTGAGACTCGATGCCTATTATCACTGGGGCTGGCTCAGCTATCACTCCGTGGCCACTATGAGGACAGACTCTCCAGGATGCACCATCCTAAGGGCTCCAGGAACCCACCAGGTCCCACCCAGCTTACTATAGCCCCCAGCTCACTATGGCCCACAGCCTAGGGGCCTGGACAGATGGGCCTCCTGAAAACGGGTCTGTGTCCCTCAGCTGAGGGTGGGGTCTCAAGCACAGTACCTGGAGGGCCAGGGTCTCCTTTGACACCATCTCTCCCGTCCCTGCCTGGTAGGCCGTGGGATCCAGGAGTGCCGGGGATACCAGGGCTTCCAACACAAACGTCCTTCACTTCGCACGCAGCACCAGAGGCTGCCATCAAGATGAGGGTGAGGGCCAGAGGGCACAGCCACATGGCTCTGGCTCCAGTTGCTGCTCCTGCAGGAGGGATGGCCATGAGCCCATCTGCCACCTCTGCCAACATCTCCCCCACTGTGCTCTGTCAGGACTCAGGAAGCTGGGCAGAGCTGAGAGGCAGGGCGTGTGAGACCAGAGTGCTGGGAAGACCCAAAGCCCCCGGGAAAATTCCCAGCATCATCTAGCACCTGGCACGGCCTCATGCTTCAGGCCTCTGGCTGGAGATTGTGGGGTCTCCAGGCTGCTGAGGAGGAGAAAGAGTAAGGAGCTCTGGGGAGCCCGGGGACCTGGGCTCCATTGCAGTCTCCTTTTTGTCAGTGCCTCACTATGTTACCCTGGGAAACTGGCTTCACCTCTCTGACTTCAGCTGAATCTTCCGTGCTCTGCAGAAAACCTGCCCTGTCCCTCTCAGGCTGTTAGGAGGAAGGATGAGGTCACTCAGTCACTGACTCACTCCATCTGTCCCTCATATGCTCTGTTACCTTCTTTTCAGGCTCCAAGAAATCAGCGACCTGAGAATGAAAAGAGATGAACGGGGCCCACAGCCTGGGCCCTTCAAGGTGATGATCAGGCTGGTGATGACCCTCTCACAGTCAGTGATGAGGTCTTCCTCCTTCTTGGGGTCTGTTCTCCCACTCCCCCCACTTAGGCCCTGCTGAGTCCCTGGTAGGGATGGATCTGGCCAAGGAAGATATCAAAGTATGAGGGTCTTTGCAGGTCATCCATAGTGACCGTGCTGTGAAACACCTCCCAGTGGAAAATGGGAGTTGCCCTCCTTCCCAGCCTGGGCCTTGGTCAGGCCTGTGGCTGCTGGGCTGGTCCTCTCTGCCTGCGATCCTCAAGCTAGAGAACACCCAGGGGATGGGGCTAAACTCACCCACACACAGAGCCTCCAGCTTCTTGGGTCTCTGCCTCTAAGTCAGAGGGTAAGGTAGACAGCAGCATTTATAGGTGTGGGGGCTGCCAGGCTTCCTCCCCACCCCTGAGAGCCCTACCACAAAACCTGTGCTCCAAGCAGGAAATAGGCATGGTGTTTACACAGCCCATTTCCCCAAGAGCACTCAGGCTGGAGAATCTCAAAGGACCCTTGAGGGGAGCACAGAACCTGCCAAAGAGGAACTCCAGGTCTGTAAGAAGAGAAATCCCCCCCATGGCTGAGGTCACCCACCCTGTCCCTAGCAAGCTCCTTAGCAGTGAAAGCCGAGAGCCCTTACACAGGCACTAAGGAAGCCCCATTGGGCTCCTGGTTTAAATTCACACAATGAAGAAGTCACTGCTCCAGCTGAGATTGGTCAGGTTGATCCAGGCCAACTTGTCTGCCCTGCGACCTGGCTCAGCCCTGAGCCCCAGGCCCCCCCGCCAGCCTGTGTCCCTAGAGCCTGCAGCTGAGTTGGTGGGCACATGGGCAGAGTGGCTGGCAAATTTGCTGCACGTTCCACTTCCCTCTGCCCTAGCAGGTTCAGCTGAAGGAGTCATGGCAGCACCTGGAAGGTCACGGGAGAGCTGCAGTTTCTGTCTTTGGTAGAACATCACTTTGGGTGATGTCTGGCAACCTGCAATGGTGATTATGCTAAGTGTCCCAGTGATATATGAAGCCCTAGTTGTTGACGTCCTGGTTCCAGCATCTGGATTAGGAGGGAATCTCCAACTGTGGAGGTGGTAATGATGGGAACCAAGACAGGAAAATCTCCCCTGGCTTATTTGGAATTGGTTTGAAAAATCCCAAACCATTGAGGAGTTTGGAGCTCTTCCAGGGAGCGGAAGCTCAGCCAATGGACCCCACTCCCAGGAGCAGGAGGCTGGGCAGTGCCAATTTGTAGCACGGAGTCTTTCAGCTGCCCCAGTGCTGTCTGCCACACCATGTGGTGGGTGCTGGGCCAGGTGTGGAATGGGGGAGTCAGGCCAGTGCAAGGTGGGGGCAGGTGGGGTGCAGCTCCAGCAACTTGGCTGTGGGGAGGCAGGGCTGTTTTGCAGGTGATGAGCAGAAACAGAGGCCAACTCGGATGTGCAGGGCCTTGTGGTTGGCAGGGCAGGGCATGACTTTAGGGGAAAGGCACACTTGAGTTTTGACCCAGAGCTGTCACTTATTACCCATGTGGACTCAGTCAGGTTATGTAACATTTTGAGGCTCAGTTTCCTTTTTGTTTTTATTATCTTGAAACATCAAATTTACAGAAGAATTGCAGGCATTTACAGAAGAAATGCGGGCATGGTACAAACATGTTTCCCTGAACCTATGAAAGTAGGTTGTCAGCATGAAACCCCAACACTCCAGTACTTTAATGTGTTTTTCACACAAAGGCATTTTCACATTATAACCATAATCAAGAAATTGACGTGGATACAGCAACTCCAAATAGCCTTCAGGTCCTATGCAAAATGTACCCTATGCCCCAACAGTGTCCTTTATAGCAAAGGGTCCATTTCTGAGCCATGTGCCTTATTCGATTGTCACACTCACACTTCTCCAGGGTCCTGAAACCCACAAAGTCCCTCTGTCTTCCCTTCACCTTCATGACCTGAACACAGTGTGAAGATCATAGGAGAGTTACTGTGTAGAATGCCCCTCACTTTTTTTTTTTTTAAATGTATTGGCTCACGATTAGATTCAGGTTCTGTAACTTCGGCAGAAATACCGTAGACACCCCGCTGCGCTCTTCTCCCATTCTACCGGGCAGCATGTGACTTTAGTTTGCCCCAAGATTGATGATGTTCGTGTTGATCATTGAATTAAGGTGGTGGGTGTCACACTTCACTACCATAAATACATTCTTTTTCTGGTTTTAATCAGTGACTATGTTATGAGGACGCACTTTGAGACTATTGTAAAGATCCCATTCCTCATCACACTGTCTCTGTTGCCCATTGATTGATTTGTAGCAATGTGGACTCGTGCGTGAGGCCTACCACCGACCACCAGGGGGTGCCAAGCACCCGCCTGCGGGCTGCAGGGGGCACTATGTGTGTTTGATGTTGAAACAGTTATAGTTTGCCAGCACATGGCACCAGTGAATCTAAAGAAGGTCGTTAAGAAGATGGTTCTCCCAACACAAATTTGTCACTCTTAGCTCTAAGAATTGCTGTAGTTCCTGCTGAGTTCCGAGTGCCCACACCAGGCCACTCAGCTGTGTCCACAGCCTCCTCCCCCTGCTTAGGCTCCACTGTCCCCACCAGTCCAGTCTGCTCTCCTTCAGTATCTTTCTCGCTCTCCTCGGGGCCTCACCCTCCACGTTGGGCTTCCTCCCTCTGCAGGGACATCCTGTTCACACTGCCAGTCCTTGGGTGCCCATGCCAAGCCACCTCAGAGTCCACAGTCTCGTTCCACTTGGAGTCCCACTCCCTGTGGCGGGACTCCCGCCTCATCCAGTGTGACTGAAACCAGGAAGATGATGCTTTCCCACGTGGGCAAGGTAAGACTGAAGGTGATATGGACAGGAGACGGGGAAACACTGGGTAGAAGAGCATGGTTCCTGGCAAAGGCCCCACCCTCAAACCTGAAGACCCATGGTCCTAAATGGGAACAGACATTTCTATTTTCGTGGCCAAAAGTTGCCTTTTGGCCTCCCATACCCCCTATCCTGCACACATAGAAACCCTGAACCCCAGGCTCCAGAAGCAGACCAGCAGACCAGCAGACAAGCAGACGGACAGCAGAATGATGTGGCAGAGAGAGAGAGAAAAGGAGGGACAGCTGAATGCCAAAGAGAGTTTGACTGGGGTGATTGGAGAAGAGTCCAGCTACTGGGTGGCCCAACTCCAGGGGAAGATCACCTTCCCACTCCATTCTCCCTTCCAGTTCCCCATCCATCTCGCTGAGCGCCACCTCCACCACTCAATAAAATCTTGCACTCATCCTCTGAGCCCATGTGTGATCTGATTCTTCTGGGATGCTGGGTGAGAATTCAGGATACAGAAAGCTGTCACACCTGCCCTCTACCTTTGTGTAGAGGGTCCACCGAGCTGATTAATACTGGAGACGTCTGTGGAAGGGAAAGCTGAAAGAGCTTGTAATACTGGGGTTGCAGGCACACATCCCTAGACACTACCACAGGGCCAAAGCCCAAAGCACTCACCCTGGCCTCTGTAACCTGCCCATCTGCTTGCTCTCCTAGGGGTTTGAGCAGTGGGGTGACTGAACAGGCAAGCCACACCCCTGTTGCATGTCCTGCAACAGGGATAAGGGAGCTCTTCCATTTCAGCTGGAGCCCTGTCTGGGATATTCATCGGAAGGGTGAGTACAGATGTGAAACCATCGGATCTGCCTCTTTTCCAAGGCCCTGCCACCTCTCTCTTTCCTGCTCTGTTTCTCTTCACAGAGGTCTAGCCACCACATGGGACTGGAGTAAAGACCTCAGGCAACCAAAGGCACTTTTGCTGGAAGGCCCCAAGACTGAACTCCGTTGGCCAAGACCCACAGACTTCACAAACTTCACTTGGTGTCTTTTCTTCTTTCACAGTTTGAAATGGCTCTTATTTCTTCCTTTATAATGTTAACAGTTTTGCTACAGGCTGTGGCTATAACATTAAATAGAATGAGTGCTTGGCTCAGCCATCAAAGGTGGAAATTAGAACAATGTGGTTTTTGTTTTTTCTTGAATGTGTGATGCCCACATCCACCCTGACAGCCGCAGTTGCTCACGTTACACACACCCCCGCCCCACAACTCGTACTCACTCCCCTCCTGGCTCGGGCACCTGGGAATGTCCAGAGCATGCAAAAGCTGTGCCCAATGGCCACAAGGGGTGGAAGAAACAGTGGCTACTGCCAGGGGCCCTGCTGGAAAGGCCAGCCAGCACTTCTCAGCTGTCACGCCTATGGAACTTTCACTCCTCTGGCCGAGGAGTTCAGCCCAGTTCAATCCAGGGGAAAGATACAATGATTAAAGGGACAAATTTGCACTGAGCAAGAGGTTCTTCCTGTTAAATACAGTAGGAAATTCTTCTTCAAAGGTCTAGCTTGCTTAAATTTCCTTGTCCTTCATTCCCTGCTTTCAAGGCCAGACTTCCTTACTCTCTGTGTTCCCCCAGCCCTGGTAAACAACCTTCCCACCAATCCTTATCTATAGAGTGCACATTCCACATCTGCTACCCACTCTGTGAATTAGCCCTCCCATTGCAACGGCTTCTCCTGCTGAAACTGATCTTCCTGTCTTTCCACCAGTGTAACAGCATTCCTGCACTTTTCAAGTTAGTCAACTGGGTTTGGCTTAGATTGTGCGGTCCAACTCCAGTCAATGGAGGCAGGGTACAGTTACAGGGACAAGCTACGTTAAGAGATAATCAAAATCCCTTCTTTCCTTTGTCCTGGGTGCTCTCACCATTGCTCCGTACGCAAGACACACCCTCCTGCAGGAGTAAATTTGCCTTGCTGAGAAAGTTTATGTTTGAGTGCTATTCTTTTGCGGCACTGAAAATTTGTTTCTAACATTACCCCAGTACCTTCCCCTTTCTCCCCTTATGCTATTTTGGGTTTTTGGGTTTTTTTCCTTTTCTGGGTGAGAGGGTTCCCCCTCCCAGCACTCTGCTGCTGATGGGGAAAATAACAGAGGAGCAGGCCCTGCTGGCTGATACCTGCACATTTGGCAGAGGTCATTTGAGACAACCTAAACAGATACGTGCAGCCTCTTGAAATACTTTTTAGTCCCAAACTTTATTCCAAACTTCAGGCTGAGTCCCTAGAAAGGAAAACTAGATCTGAGGGACCTAAAGCCAGGCAACAGGCACAATGTAAATGGGTAGGACAAATTCCTGCAGACTAAATCCCCACACCATGGAAGGAGGCCATGCTCCATGGCATAAATGAGGCCCAGGGAACTCAAAGTTTATTGACAGCAGGGGAAGATGGAGGCATAAGTGAGGGCGAATAATTCCTATTCTCTAGGCCTTTTCTGCTTCATGGTTGAATGCTGCATTGGTACTCATGAGTGGCACCTGCAAAGGTCACTGGGACTCAGGAACAAAAATATGGAAGAGAGGAAGGATGCTTGCTTTGCCTCTCCATCACACCCTGAGTTTTCACTAAAGGAGGAAGAGAATGAGGCATGCCTCTATTCTCTGTCTTTCAGAATAGGCAACCATCTCTCTTCACCACTCCCAGCTTATACCCCTCTGGAGTGTATCCAGAACCAATGGGACTGCTTTGATCCTCTTAATCTGGAAGAAAAATGCCTCATAGTCCTCTGCACAAAGGTTTGGCCAAATTATGAAGGACAGGGTGGACCTCAGGAAAGAACCATTCATTTTGATAGTAGCCGATGGTCGGGCCTTTTCTGTGTACATGAAGACAAATGGTCTGAGGTCCCATATGTGCAGGCTTTCCACACCTTGCAAGGCAATCCAGACCTTTGCTGACAGTGTAGGATTGATACAGCCCTCCTGTTTGCCATCTCAGGGAGGACTGCAAGGGGCAAGCCTAGGAAACTAAAGATATGAATCCCAGAGGCAACCCAAGCAGAGAAGCCAGCCCCCTCCAGCTCTTCCCCTCTGGGTCCACCCCGACCTCCCTATTCAGCTTCAGCCTCTCACTTGTCCCCTCCTAAAACTCCTCACCCTAGACAAGCCCCAACCTCACTCTTGCCCCTTCAACAAATGCCTGGTGAATTTGGGCCCAGTAAGGTCCAGTTCCCCTTCTCCCTACAGGATTTAAAGTGAATTAAGGGGGATCTTGGGAAGTTTTCAGATGACCCCGATAGACATATAGAGGCTTTCCAGAATTTCACCCAAATGTTTGATATCTCCTGGAGAGACATTATGTTGCTTTTGAACCAGACCTTGACAGACACTGAGAAGCAGCCTGCTCTGCAAGCAGCAGAGAGATTTGGGGATGAGCTTAGTATCACATATAGTGTCAGGGAAGGGGGCAAACATTATCCAACTGGAAGAGAAGCAGTATCAGTGGATTACCCTAAATAGGATTCCAATGACAAGAAGACTGGAAGAGGAGGCACTTTCAGGTGTGCATAATGGAGGGCTTACATAAGACCAGGACCAATCCTCTCAATTATACTAAATCATCCATGATTGACCAGGGATTTGATGAAAATCCCACTGCCTTCCTGGAAAGGCCAAGGGAGGCCTTAGTAAAGCACACCTGTCTATCCCCTGATTCAGTTGAGGGACAACCAATCCTAGAGGATAAATTTACTACTCAGGCAGCCCCTGATATCAGGAGGAAGCTACAAAACAGGCTCTAGGACCAGATAGTACTTTAGAGAACCTTCTGAAAGTACCCACCTTGGTCTTTTATAATAGAGATAGGTAGGCACAAGAGAGAGAGGAAATACAGGAAAGAGACAGAGACTTTAATGGCCAGCAGAAAAGCCCACAAACCCCAGAATTCCCAGGGCCCACCTGTCGATTGCTACAGATGTGGCAAACCAGGGCATTTCAAGAAGAATTGCTCAGACAGCATGAAGAAGCCACCTCAACCCTGTCCAATCTGCAATGGGGACCACTGGAGGGTGGACTGTTCCTGGGCATGCTGGTCACCAGGTCCAGAGCCAGTCTTCCAAATGGTCCAGCAGCAGGACTGACAGGTCCCAGGGCTCCTCTCCTGGCTCCTGTGGTCCAGACAACCATTATCATCAAGGTGCCCTGGGTAATCATGGAAATTGAAGAGAGGAAAGTGGACCTCCTTTTGGACACTGGGGCTGGTCTCTCAGTTCTCCTCTTCAATCCAGGCCCCCTCTCCTCTCTTAGCATGACTGTGAGGGACATCACAGGAAGGTCTTTAACCCAATATTTTTTCCAACCCCTTAGCGGTAGCTGGGGTTGTTCACCAAAGCTTTTCTAATTATGCCTGAAAGCCCAACTCCTCTGATGGGTAGGCATATTACGGCCCATGTGGGGACCACCATTCTGATGGCCCCTAGGGAAACTCTTTGTCTCATCCTAGTAGAGACCAATATTAACCCAGAAGTTTGGGCAACTCTAGGGAAGATTGTCAGAGCCACAACTACCATACCAGTCTGGGTCCATCTTAAGGATCCCACCTCCTTTCCTAACCAGAAACAATATCCCCTGAAACTAGAGGTTAGGAATGGACTAGAAGTCATCATTGATAACTTGAAGATGGAGAGCCCACTCAAACCCTGCAATAGCCCTTGTAATACCCCAATTTTGGGGGTACAAAAACCCAACTAGAAATGGAGGCTTGTTCAGAACCACCTCCTTGTTAATGAGGCTGTGGTTCCAATACACTCAATGATTCCCAATCCGTATACCCTGCTAGCTCAAATACCTGAGGGAACTAAATGGTTCCTGGACCTAAAGGATGCCTTCTTCTACATACCATTATACCCCAACTCCCAGTATTTGTTTGCATTTGAGGATCCCTCTAACCAAACCACCCTGTTAACCTGGACAGTGTTACCTCAGGGATTCCAAGACAGCTCCCACTTGTTTGGGCAGGCATTATGGAGAGATCTCTCCAAGTTCCTTTATCCTCAGTTCAAAGTTCTGCAATACATGGATGACCTTCTCTTTTGCACTCCAACTGAGGAAATCTCTCAGGAGGGCAATAAGGCTCCTCTTAATTTTCTTGCTAACAGAGGATATAATGTTTCAAAATCTGAAGCTCAGCTCTGTCAGACTTCAGTGAAGTACCTAAGCCTGGTCTTGTCAGAGGGGACCAGGGCATTGGGCGAAGAAAGGATTAAACCTATCTCCTCCTTTCTCCTCCCCAAACATTCAAGCAATGGAGGGAATTCTTACACATTACAGTATTCTGCAGATTATGGATATCTGGGTACAGTGAAATAGCACATCCCTTATATCACCTAATAAAGGAGACTCAAGCAGCTGATACTCACTGTCTAATTTGGGAACTGGAGGCTAAAAAGGCCTTTGACCAACTAAAACAAGCCTTGCTTAAGGCATCAGCCCTTAGTCCCCCCACGGGAAAAATGTTTAATCTTTATATATCAGAAAGAAAGGGAATGGCACTGGGAGTCCTAACACAGGCCCAGGGTCCAGCCCAGAAGCCTGTGGGCTAACTGTGTAATGAGCTTGATTTGGTAGCCAAAGGATGACTGGCCTGCCTCAGGGCAATCGCAGCAGTAGCCTTGCTGGTACCAGAGGCTAAGTTAACCATGGGTAATAACTTAACCGTTTATACCCTGCATAATGTGGTAAGAATAGTTTTAAGGGGAGTCTCTGGCTAACAGACAACCACCTCCTCAGGTATCAAGCTCTGTTATTAGAAGGATCTGCAGTCCAATTAAGAACCTGTCCCTCCCTAAATCCAGCCATCTTCCTCCCAGAGGAAGCTGGGGAACTTAATATGACTGTGAATAAATAGTAGTACAAAGTTATGCGGCCAGAGGATACCTCAAGGAAACCCCCTTAAAGAACGCAGACCGGATTATTTTTATGGACAGATGTTCTTTTGTCAAACAAAGAAATCGTAAAGCAGGGTATGAAATAGTTACTCTGAATGATATTGTTGAGAGCACACCTCTCTCCTCAGGCGCAAGTGCTCAACTGGCCAAACTAATCACCCTCATGAGAGCACTCGAATTAAGCAAAGGAAAAACAGTTAACATTTATACTGATTCTAAGTATGCTTTCCTAGTTCTCCATACCCATGCCACTATCTGGAAAGAGAGGAACTTCCTCACAGCTAATGGGTATCCCATTAAATGCCATCAGGAAATTAATAGACTATTTTGCTCAGTTTTCCTCCCACGGGAAGTGGCAGTAATACATTGTAAAGGCCACCAATGAGGGATGGATGAAATAGCTGAGGGAAACAGGCTGGCAGACTGAGCAGCTAAATCAGCAGCAAGGGGTCCCCAGGTCTCTGACCCACTTGAAGCCCTACTGATCTTGGAGGGCCCCCATCAGAGAAATAAAACCTCAATACTCTCCTATGAATATAGAACGGGACACCTCTTGGGATGGCATGCTTCATCTACCAGCTGGCAACCAATGGAAAGTTCTTAAAAGCCTTCTCCAGGCCTTCCACCTAGGTAAAGATAAAACTTATCAACTGGCTCAGATTGTTCTCAGATAAAAACCTGATACAAACAGTTAAACAGGTTGTTAATGCTTGCAAGACCTGCCTTAAAAATAATCCCCTTAATTAATTGCATCTTCTCCAAGGCTACCTGGGGGAAGACTGGCAAATGGATTTCACCCATATGCTAAAGGCAAGGGGCATCCAGTACCTCCTAGTATGGATGGATACCTTCACTAACTGAGTAGAAGCATTTCCATGTCAGAGAAAGCCTCTGAGGTGATAATAGTACTAATCAATGAGATAATTCCTCACTTTGGACTCCCTAAGTACCTCCAGAGCAATAATGGCCCCTCGTTCAAGGCAGCTGTCACCCAGAGGGTCTCAAAGGCACTAGGCATACAGTACCATCTTCATTGTGTTTGGAGACCACAATCCTCAGGAAAGGTAGAAAAGAAATGATATTATCAAAAGGCACCTCAAGAAACTGTCTCAGGAGACTCATCTCCCCTGGACTACTCTTCTTTCTATAGTCCTGCTATATATCAGAAACACTCCTTCAAGTCTGGGTTTCAGTGCCTTTGAGACTATGTATGGATGGCATTTTCTCACGAATGATTTCTTGCTAGACCAAGAAACCTTTGTTTTAATTAAGCACATAACCTCTTTGGTCCATTTCCAACAGGAACTGAAACAACTGTTGAAGTCCCAGTCCCATGAACCAGGCCCACCTCTATTCAACCCTGGGGACCCAGTACTTGTAAAGGTACTTCCTTACCTTTCTCCCTCAATATGCCCTGGTTGGGAGGGACCTTGCACTGTACTTCTTTTCACTCCTACGGTGGTGAAGGTCAGGGTCACCAGAATAGACTCTTGGATTCATTACACTCGAGTAAAGGCCTGGGAAGCCAACAGAGTCACCTCTTTCGACCTAGAAGAACACCCAAAATACCACTGTGAAGAGATCAGGGAACTCAAACTAAAAATCACAAAAGATAAGTGTTAATTAACATTTCATGTATGTCCTCTTTTTAGTCTTGCCTATGCTTGCTGTTCTTACCTTTGTTCTCTTCTATACCACGGGGTACAATAGTGTTTTCAGGGTAATTAGTATATTTTACTTCTTATTTCTGTAATCTTTGGCACTAGATTCTTTCCTTGTATAATACACTATTTTAACCCATGCCTACTTAACCTTATAAAACTTTTTTTCCTCTCTCACTTAGAGGTCATCAAATTCAAGATTCATCAGGCAACCAGAGCCTCAGATGATGGCTCCCTTTTGTCAGGGACCCTTAGATAGACCTCTGGGAGGAATTTGACTGACATTTTCCCCAAAACAACTCCCCCTGTCAGCAGGAAGTAGCTAAGACTGGTCATCATCCATATTCTAATGGCAGTTAGATGTGCCTCTTCAGAGGAGGGGAATGAATGACAAAAAAAAAAAAAAAAAAAAAAAAAAAAAAAAAAAAAAAAAAAAAAAAAAAAAAAAAAAAAAAAAGAGGAATGATAGTGACAGGAGACAGTGACACACTAGGTAAAAAAAGGGTGACTCCCCAACAAAGGCCCCACCCTCAAGCCTGAAGACCCATGGCCCTAAATGGGAAAAGACATTTCTGTTTTCATGACCAAAAAGTTGCCTTTTGGTCTGTCACAACCCCTATCCTGCAACCATATAAACCCTAAACCCCAAGCTCCAGAAGCAGACCAGCAGACTAGCAGACAAGCAGGTGGACAGTGGAATGATGTGGCAGAGAGAGAGAGAAGAGGAGGAATATCTGAACACTGAGGGGAGATTGCCCGGGGCGATCGGAGAAGATACCAGCTACTGGATGGCCCACCTCCAAGGGTAGATCACCTTCCCACTCCATTTCCCTTTCCAGTCCCCAATCCATCTCACTGAGAGCCACCTCTACCACTCAATAAAATCTTGCACTCATCCTTCAAACCCACATGTGATCTGATTCTTCCGGGATGCTGGGTGAAAGCTTGGGATACAGAAAGCTGTCACACAGGCCCTCTGCCCTTAGGATAAGGCAGAGGGTCCATTGAGCTGATTAACACTCAAGCCACCTGTGTATGCAAAGCTCAAAGAGTTTTGTAACACCACGGTTACAGGCACCGGCCCATGACTCTACCGCAAGGCTGGAGCCCAAAGCACTCACCCCAATCTCTGCACCTGCCCATCTGCATGCTCCCCCTAGGGGTTTGAGCAGCGGGGCAACCAAAATGGTGAGCCACACCCCTCTCATGCATCCTGTGAGGGGGATCAGGGGACTCTCCCGTTTCAAAGGGGTGCAGAGTGGAGGCCATGCACAGGCACTAAGGACAGTGCATGGGCTTCTCTGCATATTTGAGGCCTCTCTCTTAGTGCTCAGAGGACCCTTCCCCTGCCCCCTTTTCCAGCTGCCCTGGATGCTAGCAGTAGAAGGAGGCTCTTCGTGACTGCTGGATCTTTCTGTCACTTTGGATCATCATGGCACTCTATGAGTTGTACAGAGAGTAAATCCCCATTCCATACTTCAGTCAACTGAGGCTGACGGGGATTACATGGATTGCCAAAATTACCCAGAAATCTTCTTTCCAGCTCAGTCCTCTGCTAGAACCTTCCCAGAGTCAGAGAAACATGCTTATTCTACCTGTACCTGAAGACAAGGGAATGCACAAATTAATTTACTAATCATGGATATATTTCAAAATCACTTATAATGTCAGAATCTAAGGGACAGCTCAGCCACATGAAGGGGATGGAAGTTGAGGCTCTTCTTTCCTGAGCAAATATGTGTGTATGCATTATATACATATGTATACACACATATATATTGTGTGCTGTATATTTACATACATATATATTACATTGATGCCTCTCTAATAATGCCATTTTATTTTTAAAAAGAATAACACTATAAATACCTTTCTTTTGCCTAGAAATAGCATCCAAATTGCCTTAAAAATCACATTACTAGTTTTTATTTTCATTTTTGCCAATGCAGCCTTGTCAACCTTCTTTCTGCCCTGAACATTTTGAACCCTCCAAACCCCAGAGAAACACATCATGCTTTACTGAGGTTTTGAGGAGAGGGAGAGAGGTTTTCCCATTCTGCACCTTGGAGGAATTGAAACTGGCAGGTGGCAGCAACTGTATTCAAAGAAATGGGCTCAGGAACACACACGTGCAGACACACACACACACACACATTCTCTTACTTTGCACCAATAAGATCATACTGCATATACTCTTCTACGATTGGTGTTTTCTCTTACATATCCCAGCCATCTTTTCAGATTGACACATAGGGATATAATTGTAACTATAGTCTTTTCTTGGAGTTTGTTTGTTTTTACTTCTGGTAATGTATTCTTTACTATCTTTTTAATTTAAAAAATGTTATTTTTGACACAATTATTTTATATATGTATGGGCACAGTGGACTATTTTGATACATGTATGTAATGTGCAATGATGAAATCAAGGTAAGCAGCATATCCATCACCTCAAAAACTTATTGTTTTGTGTTGATAACATTCAAAATCCTCTCTTTTAGCTACTTGAAAGTATACATAATTTTTTTTGTTGGCTATGGTCACCCTACAGTGCTAAAGAAGGTGACAACTCATTTCTCCTATCTAGCTGTAATTTTGTACCCATTGCCACACCTTTCCCATTTCTCATTCCCTTTAATCTTCCCAGCCTCTAATATATTCTGTTCTACTGTTTACTTACTGTTCTGTGTTTACTTCTATGAGATTAACTAAGTTTTCTTAGCATCCACAAATGAGTGAGAACATGCTGTGTTTAATTTTCTTTTCCTGGCTTTATTTCACTTAACATAATGGCTCATCCATATTGCTATGAATGGCAGAATTTTATTCTTTCTTACGGATGAACTGTATTCCACTGTGTTTAGTTACTACATTTTTTTAATCCATTCATTCACTGACAGACACTTAGATTGATTCCATATCTTGGCTATTATGAATAGCTCCGCAATAAACATAGGAGGGTAGATACCTCTTTGAATACCCAGTAGTGGGATTACTAGATTATATGATAGTTCTAGTTTTAGGTTTTCAAGAAAGCTTCATTTTGCTTTCCATAATGGCTGTAGTACTTTCCACTTCCACCAACAGTGTATGAGTTCCCTTTTCTCTGCACCTGCGCCAGTATATATTCTTTTTTGTCTTACTGATAAAAGCCAGTCTACCTGGGATGAGATAATTTATTTTGATTTCATTTGCATTTATCTTAGGAATAGTGATATTAAGTGTTGTTTATATATGTGGCCATTTGTACATCTTCTTTTGAGAAGTGTCTGTTCAGATCATTTGCCTATTTTTAAATTGGATTATTTGAATGTTTTGCTGTTGAATTGTTTGAGTTCCTTGCATATTCAGGATACTAATCCCTTATTGGATAAATAGCTTATGAATATTTCTCCCACTCTGCAGGCTATCTCTTCACTCAGTTGATTGTTTTCTGTGCAGAAGTTTTTTAGTCTGATATAACCATATTGGTTTATTTTTGGTTTTCGTTCCCAGTACTTTTGAAGTCTCTCCATAAAATCTTCATCCAGATCAATATCCTGAAGCACTTCTCCTATGCTTTTTCCTACTAGTTTCATACCTTTGGGTCTTATGTTTAAGGCTTTAATCCATTTTGTGTTGATTTTTTTAACGTGTAAAAGATAAGGGTCTAGTTTCATTCTTCTGCATATGAATATTCAGTTTTCCCAGCACCATTTATTGAACATTTATTGTCCTTTCCCCCAATGTATGTTATTGGTGCCATTGCCAAAAATCAGTTGACTATAAATATGTAAATTTATTTCTGTGTTCTCTATTCTGTTCCATTGGTCTATGCATCTGTTTTTATACGAGTACCCTGCTGTTTTGGTTATCATAGATTTGTAGTACATTATGAAGTCAGGTAGTGTGATGCCTTAGACTTTTCGTTTTTTGCTCAGGATTACTTTGACTGCTTGGTCTCTTTTTATAGTTCCACACAAACTTTACACTTTTTTTTCTTTTTCTTTTTTTTTAAATAAACATGGGTATCGGGGGAACCCACCCCCGATAATTCAACATGAGTCCTTTTCTATTTTCTCTAAGTGCCGGCCAGTCTGAGAAATAAAGGGAAAGTGTACAAAAGAGAAATTTTTAAAGCTGGGTGTCCGGGGGAGACATCACATGTTGGCAGGTTCCGATGCCCCCTGAGCTGTAAAACCAGCAAGTTTTTATTAGCAATTTTCAAAACGGAGGGAGTATATGAATAGGGTGTGGGTCACAGAGATCACATGCTTCAAGGGCAACAAAAGATCACAAGGCAGAAGGTCAGGGCAAAACTAGAATCACTAATGAACTTCCATGTCCCGCTGTGCATGCATTGTCAGAGTTCAAGAGCAGAGAACAGGTCTGACTAGAGTTCGCCAGGCTGGAATTTCCTAATCCTAGCAAGCCTGGGGGCGCTGCAGGAGACTAGGGCGTGTTTCATCCCTATCTACATCTCCCTCTTCAATTTTCTTAAATAGCTTGAAAATAATTGGTGTTATTTCTTCTTTAAAAGTTTGGTAGAATTCAGCAGTGAAGCCATCCAGTCCCAGAGTTTTCTTTGATGGGAGATTTTTGTTACTGATTAAACCTCATTACTCATTTCTAGTTGTTCAGGCTTTCCATTTCCTCCTGGTTTCATCTTAGTAGGTTGTATGAATCCAGAACTTTATCCATTTCCCCTAGGCTTTCCCATTTGTTGATATATAGTTGTTTATAAAAGTCTTTAATGATCCTTTGTCTTTCTGTGGTATCAGTTATAATGTCTCCTTTCTTGTTTCTGATTTTTATGTAGGTCTTCTCTCTTTTTTTCTTACCTTTTCTAGCTAATGGTTTGTGAATTATGTTTATTTGTTCAAAAATCCAACTTTTCAGCTGGGCATGGTGGCTCATGCATGTAATTCCAGCACTGAGGTTGAAGCAGAAGGATCACTTGAGGCCAGGAGTTTGAGACCAGCTTGGGAAACACAGCAAAAACTTGTCTTTGAAAAACTAAAAAAAAAATCTTAGCCTTGTGTGATGACACATGCCTGTAGTACCAGCTACTCAGAAGACTGAGGCAAGAGGATCACTTGAGCACAGGAGTTGAAGGCTGCAGTGACCCACGATCATGCCACTGCACTCCATCCTGGGTGACAGTGCAAGATCTTGTCTCAAACAAACAAATAAAAAATTCCCCAACTTTTCATTTTGTTGATATTTTGTTCTGCTTTTTTAGTCTACTTTTTGTTTATTTCCACTCCTTTTTTTTTTTTTTGAGATGGAGTCTCACTGTGTTGCCCAGACTGGAGTACAATGGTGCGATCTTGGCTCACTGTAACCTCTGCTTACTGGGTTCAAGCGATTCTCCTTCTTCAGCCTCCCGAGTAGCTGGGATTACAGGTGTCCGCCACCATGTCCAGCTAATTTTTTTGTATTTTTAGTAGAGACAGGGTTTCAACATGTTGGTCAGGCTGGTCTCAAACTCCCGACATCAGGTGATCCACTCACTGTGGCCTCTCAAAGTGCTGGGATTACAGGTGTGAGCCATAGCACCCAGCCTCTGCTCCAACTTTTAAAATTTCTCTCTTTCTACTAATTTGGGGTTTGGCTTTTTTCTTGCTTTTCTAGTTCCTTGAAATGCATTTTAGATTTTTAGCTGAAATCTTTCTACTTTTCTGCTAAATTGTTATAAATTTCCCTCTTACCACTGCTTGTGTTGTCTACCATAGGTTTTGGTATGTTGTGTTTCTATTTTCATTTGTTTTGAGAAATTTTTAAATTTCCTTCTTACTCCATTGTGGTCAAAAAAGGTTCTTGATGTCATTTTAATATTTTCATTCATTGATTCTTACTTTGTAGCCTAAAACGGTGTATCCTGGAGAATGTTCCATGTGCTGATAAGAAGAATGGGTATTCTGTAGCTGTCAGATGAAATATTCTGCAAATGTCTGTTAGGTCCATTTGGTTGGTTTAAACACAGTTTAAACCAACTTTCTTTTTGTTGATGTTCTGTCTAAATGATCTAACACTGCAGAGAGTAAACTGGTGAAGTCCTCAATTATTATTGTTTTGGAGTCTGTCTCTCCTTTTACATCTAATAATATTTGTTTTTATCTTGGTGTTCTGGTGTTGGGTGCATATATATTTACAATTCTCATATCCTTTTGAAGAAGAGAAGCGTGTGGACATTCAGGTCTTCGGAAAGGAATGGTGGTTGCCTTTTCTGATGCTTCTGAATGGCCCAGAGGTGACAGAAGTGTACACGATCCACTCCTGATGACTTAGGAAAGCAAGGTCTCTGCCTAATCTTGCTTTCTATTGAATCCCAGAAAATTGTACCATTTCTGGCAATAAGTAATTGTTAAATAGATGAATGAATAAATGGATGAGAGCCTGGAAAAGAATTTGGAAAACTAGGATTGGGGGAGGGACAAAAGACACAGAGGCAGAGATGGAGAGGCTGCGGAGAGCCCGATGGCGGACAGCCCAGGTGAGGGAGGTGGCTTAGAGACAAAATGGTCAGAGGCCTGACCCAGACTCCTCGGCTCTCAGCCCTCAGTCTGCAAGGCTCCATATTGGCAGTGGGAGAGAAGTTCTTCTTCACCAACAGGCAGTCGGTCTATTTAGATGCCATTAGTGAGGCATGTGCCAGAGCAGGCAGCTGCATTGCTGTCCCTAGGAGTCCAGAGGAAAACGAGGCCATTGCAAGCTTTTTGAAGAAGTACAACATGTATGCCTACATGGCCCTGGCTGAGGGCCCCAGCCCTGGAGACTTCTGCTACCTAGATGGGGCCCCTGTGGACTACACGAACTGGTGCCTAGGGGAACTCGTAGGTCAGGGCAATGAGAAGTGCTTGGAGATGTACACAGTGGAATGACAGGAGCTGCCTGCAGTACTGACTGACCATCTGTGAGTTCTGAGAAGAATTTATGCCGCAGGACAGGGAGGATCCTGTCTGGCCTTCAGCCTCCATCCTTAAGCTCCACTTGGTCTGTGAGATGCTAGAACTCCCTTTCAACAGAATTCACTTGTGGCTATTAGGGCTGGAGGCATCCTTAGCCACTTCATTCCCCTGATGGGCCCTGACTCTTCCCCATAATCACTGACCAGCCTTGACACTCCCCTTGCAAACCCTCCCAGCACTGCACCCCAGGCAGTCACTCCTAACCTTTGCCTTTGGCATGAGATGCAACCCTCCTTATTCCCCATCTGGTCCAGTTCCTTCACTTACAGATGGTAGCGGTGAGGTCTTGGGGTAGAAGGACCCTCCGAAGTCACACAGAGTGCCTGCCTTCTGGTGCCCTGAGCTCCTCCTCTGCAGCCCAGTGCCATCAGGATGAGCAGTCCTGGCCAAGCATAATGACATAGAGAGGCGGACTTCAGAGAAGTCCTGACTGTGTGGAGCTAAGGACACAGTGGAGATTCTCTGGCACTCTGAGGTCTCTGTGGCAGGCCTGGTCAGGCTCTCCAGGTGGTCAGAGGGCCCAGTGGTGCCCCAGAATAGTGCTGCCCAAGCCAACCCTGTGACTGACATGTACAATTCACTCCTTTGAGTCTTTGGATGCCAACTCAACCCCCTGACCTGAAGGCAGCCGGCCTAGGCCTCTAGGGAAGAGCCCCCCACTGCAGACGTGACCCGAGTAACTTTCTGCTGATGAACGAATCTGCACCCCACTTCAGACTTCAGTGGGCATTCACACCACCCCCCACCACCACCAGCTCCACTTTCCCCTTTCATTAATCTATTCACCCAGATAATCATTAAAATTAATGTGGGCCAGGTCTTAGGATGTGTCTTGAGGTAGGCAAGGTAACTGGCGACTCTTGGGGATTTTTTTTCCCTGAGCCTATGTCTTCATCTATAAAACGGGGATAAAATACTTGTTGCTGTCACAATTATTACCATTCCCCGCAGCTAGCAAAATTGCCACCAGAGCTGTTACTATACACAGAGGCTATTGACTGAGCACATACCATGTGCCACACACCTTGACAAGCAATTCTGATATGGCTTATTACATATTATTCAATCTTCACACAATGTCATGGGACCGGTATTGTTTTCCCCATTTTTTTTTTTATAAGGACACTGAAGCTTGGAGGAGTTAAATGTTTTGAGTATTATTCCAGAGAGCAAGTGGCAAAGGCTGGATCCAAACCCATCTTCCTGGATCTGAGGCTCATGCTCCCAGCCACCCCACCCCTGAGCTGAACAAAGATGATTTAAATGTATGTAATAAATCGTGAATGTGTTCATATGTGTTTCCTCTGTTCTGGTTCCAAGAAACATCACATTTCTGTGTTTTTGTAAAATCAAGTGAACTCTGGCTCTGAGCCCCCACTTGCCTGAAGATTGGAAAATTCAATCTCAAGATGTGCTTTCTTTGTTTGATGGGAGGGGACAACTGCTCTCCTCCCTGAGATGGTGCAGGGGAATGGGGAGCTACAGACACCATTTGGAAGAATACATGGGCATCATGAATCCACATGGTCCATTTGTGGGTGGGGATACCATGCCTTCTGTCCTCCACACAGCCACCTGAATGATTTCTGCAGCCCAGCAGTGATGGTGGCACTCAGGACTCAGTTCCAGGCCTCAGTGAGTCATCCTAATTTCAGGTCTGCATGGAATGGGACCACACTTCCATACCCCAGGGCTGTGCAGGAGTGAGACCATGTCCCTACTTGCTTGAAGAAGCAGCTACATATGTGTCCCACCTCCCACTTCTCCCCTGTAACACTGTCCCAGAAAGGCTCCCACTTCTCCACCCCCAATACCTGTGAACACTCTTCTTCAGCATTTGTTGCTTTTCTTGGGTGGAAGGAAGCTCCGAATCAACACTCAGAAAACCAATGAGAATGAGGGGAATAATTTCTCAGTCTTTTATGAATGAAAAAATTTAATCTGATCACCATTCTGCATGCACTTAGGATGCAGCACACAAATTATTGAGGCCTCCCCCAAATTATTTTAAAAAGAAGGAGAAGGATATACAGATATTCCTTGACTTATGATAGGGTTATATCATGATAAATACAGTGTAAGATGAAAATATCATAAGTTGGGAAGGCATTTAATACACCTAACCTACCAAAAATCATAGCTTAACTTAAACTACCTTAAACATGCCCAGAACACATTAGCCTGTAGTTGGGCAAAATCATCTAATACATGGCCTATTTTATAATAAGGTATTGACTATCTCATGGACTTTATTGAATACTGTACTGGAAGTGAATGAATAATTGTATGCGTACTCGAAGTATGGCTTCTACTAAATTCACATCACTTTTGAACCACTGTAAAGTTGATAAATTGTAAGTCAAACCATCAAAAATCCAGGACCGTGTGTAGTCCCAATTTTATAGGTAAATACTTCAAGCCTCTGAAAACTGATATGTTCTTGTTTCTTATTAGGACTATTTTTACTTTCTTTATGCTTTTATTTGCTATTGTTACTATTTTTATTAGATTTTAAATTAATTATTGCTGATTCGTTAAAAAAAAAGACTCAATTTCTGTTTGTTGATATTACACCCAACCATCTTTTGGATTCTCATTTTCCCCCTAATACTTCTAATATAACTGATTCTGTTTTATATATATATATATTTTATTATACTTTAAGTTCTAGGGTACAGGTGCACAACGTGCAGGTTTGTTACATAGGTATACATGTGCCATGTTGGTTTGCTGCACCCCTCAACTCATCATTTACATTAGGTATTTCTCCTAATGCTATCCCTCCACCAGGCCCCCACCCCGCAACCGTCCCCAGTGGGTGATGTTCCCTGCCCTGTGTCCATGTGTTCTCGTTGTTCAACTCCCACCTATGAGTGAGAACATGCAGTGTTTGGTTTTCTGTCCTTGTGATAGTTTGCTTAGAATGATGATTTCCAGCTTCATCCATGTCCCTGCAAAGGAAATGAACTCATCCTTTTCTATGGCTGCATAGTATTCCATGTTGCATATGTGCCACATTTTCTTAATCCAGTCTATCATTGATTGACATTTGGGTTGGTTGTAAGTCTTTGCTATCGTGAATAGTGCTGCAATAAACATACGTGTGCATGTGTCTTTATAATAGCATGATTTAAAATCCTTTGGGTATATGCCCAGTAATGGGATTGCTGGGTCAAATGGTATTTCTAGTTCTGGATCCTTGAGGAATCGCCACACTGTCTTTCACAGTGGTTGAACTAATTTACACTCCCACCAACAGTGTAAAAGCATTCCTGTTTCTCCACATCCTCTCCAGTATCTGTTGTTTCCTGACTTTTTAATGATCGCCATTCTAACTGGTGTGAGATGGTATCTCACTGTGGCTTTGACTTGCATTTCTCTGATGACCAGTGATGATGAGAATTTTTGCATATGTCTGTTGGCTGCATAAATGTCTTCTTTTGAGAAGTGTCCATTTATATCCTTTGCCCACTTTTTGATGGGGTTGTTTGTTTCTTGTAAACTTGTTTAAGTTCTTTGTAGATTATGGATACTAGCCCTTTGTCAGATGGGTAGATTGCAAAAATTTTCTCCCATTCTGTAGGTTGCCTGTTCACTCTGATGATAGTTTCTTTTGCCATGCAGAAGCTGTTTAGTTTAATTAGATCCCATTTGTCTATTTTGGCTTTTGTTACCATTGCTTTTGGTGTTTCAGTCATGAAGTCTTTGTCCACGCCTATGTCCTTAACGGTATTGCCTAGGATTTCTTCTAGGGTTTTTATGGTGTTAGGTCTTACATTTAAGCCTTTAATCCATCTTGAGTTAATTTTTGTATAGTGTATGGAAGGGATCCAGTTTCAGCTTTCTACATATGGCTAGCCAGTTTTCCCAGCACCATTTATTAAATAGGGAATCCTTTCCCCATTTCTTGTTTTTGTCAGGTTTGTCAAAGATCAGATAGTTGAAGATATGCGGCATTATTTCTGAGGGCTCTGTTCTGTTCCATTGATCTATGTCTGTGTTGTGGTACCAGTACCATGCTGTTTTGGTTACTGTAGCCTTGTAGTGTAGTTTGAAGTCAGGTAGCATGATGCCTCCAGCTTTGTTCTTTCTGCTTAGGATTGTCTTGGCAATGCCGGCTCTTTTTTGGTTCCATATGAACTTAAAGTAGTTTTTTCCAATTCTGTGAAGAAAGTCGGTGGTAGCTGAATTACATGCTTCTTCATATGGTCCACTTCTGATCTCAGGCTCTATAGCTCTTTCTCTAAGTTGGCCAGCTTAGCCTCAGCAACTGCAAAGCAATAGGGAGAAGGCGTTTATGGAGAAGACCTTAAGTTGGAGAGTGGAGCATTTTGAAAAAAACAAAGTGGCTTACTAAGAAGAATGTGTGTTCCAGAAAAATAAGAAAGCAAAAGAAATTAAAGGGGAAAAATGACTACATTCCTGCTTCCCAGCAATATCTCTGCATCCCTTCACAACCTGGAACTTCAGTCCTGGACCCCTGTCTCCACATACAGCTTGCATATTGTCATATTGTAAGAATTCATAAGAAAGTATTCAACTCATTACTCTTCTTTCTGAAAAATTTCTTTGTCATTCATTTTCATTTCTCATTCCAGATACACTTTTTAATACCTTTATTGTTTTGACAGGCTGGTAGACAAATATGAATAAGTGGGTTGTCATTGTTCTTTTTTTCTTACTGAATTTGCTCTATTTTACTCTGAACTAAGTTGCTGTGATGTTCCCTGTCACCCAGGGGTCCTAAGAGACAGACCATTTTCATGCACTCTTGTGACAATGGACATAAACCCAACCCCTAAAGGGCCTATTTCCTCCCTGGTACCCCGGAGGTGCACACTGAACTGTTTCCACTGAAGAAAAGCCTAGGCCCATCTGCTAAGGGGCCTGACAAGGGAATGGCCCTACGTGGCTTGAACGTCTGCACCTGGGCACCTATGGGAGTCTCTTCAGGCCCCAAGTAAAGCTGAGAGGGCCGGGGGCACTGGGCCAGGAAGGAGAATTGAGCACCTTCCCATGAGGTAGCAGGAGAAGTGGGAGAAGGGGACCTCCCAGCTGGCCCTCCAGCTCCCCAGGCCACACATGCTGAGGTATGCCCCTTACCTGAATTGTCCTCATGATCTCCTTTTTGGACCCTTGGTCCTGGAATTCCAGGAGCCCCTGTGTTTACTGGGGGCCCCAAGTTCCCAGGAGGGCGCTGCAAATCTCTGAGCCCTTGATCTGTTGCAAGACAAAGGGAAGATGACCCAGTGGCTGTCACTCATTTTTTTTTCCCAGAAAGCTCAATACTCCATTCATGTTCACCCCTGGAACAGCCAGCGAGCTAATGGTGACCCAAAGAAGAAAGAACCCCCCTCCTGCATCCCAGGGGAGGGCCTGCACCAAGGCCAGCTCCCTAACCAGGTGGGACACCCCTCTGTAGGGACAACCACATATCCCCAATTCCTGTGTGGAAATATGGGATCCCGGAGAGTCAGCGAGCAGCTTTGTTTTGGAGGCAATGGCATTTTACAGGGATTGTTCTGAGTGTAGCATGGGTCCTGATGAAAGGGGAGCCTCCCCAAGTCTGTGCTGGAACCCTCATGTGGAGGAGACACCTGCTGGAGGTGGAGATTCAGAAAGACACAGGCCGAACCTGGATCTCCCTTTTCCCCCCGGGTCGGTCTCACCCATCTCTGCCTGGGATGCCATTGGGTCTCCAGCACAGCACTAGGCAGCTCTCTACATTAGTGTCCTCACCCCATCCTGCACTGCTCCCTCCCAGGCATCTGTCTCCACAGCTAAGCACCTCTGAGCC
Organism: Nomascus leucogenys; assembly: GCF_006542625.1. Taxonomy (NCBI): domain Eukaryota; kingdom Metazoa; phylum Chordata; class Mammalia; order Primates; family Hylobatidae; genus Nomascus; species Nomascus leucogenys. Next base: position 29,857,365 of record NC_044398.1, read on the forward strand.
TCCAGAGTCACAGGTTCTTAGGGTAGCTTTCTCCAGATATTTATTTCCAGAAAAAGCATGCATAGATTTTCCACCAGACAAACACATGCACACACACACACACACACATACAGGGACATACACAGATGCATGCGCACATACCTTTGTATCAGTTGAATTGACTACTTCCATTTGTGTTTCATTTATTGCAGGGCCAGGGTGGAGAGACTAAAGACCCCCAGCATTGAGTCACCTCCTTCTTCTCTTCTCATTTAGAACGTTTGTCAAATGTCTTGTTTGGGCATCTCGCCAGGCCAGGCACAAGGAGAAGGGGTATTTGCAGATGACTTCAATCCACAGCGAATGTGGGCATTGGCACCTGCTGCTCCCTCTGCCTGGACATCTCCCTGCATCTCTGCATGCTTATTTGTTGTCACTCAGCTCTCAGCTTAAATATTATCTCTGGAGAAAGGTCTTTGCTAACCCTGTAATTTTAAGTAGTCACTCTGTCAGTGAGTTGTAATTCTCTGTTCTAATTTTCTGCCGATTGTTGCTTCCATGTGGGACTGCTTTGTTTATTTGGTTGCATATTGATTCATCACTCACCCCACCCCAGTAGAACGAGAAGCTCATGAGAACAGGGGTCTTGTTCCCCAGCTGTTGTTTCTCCACCAAGAAGAGTGCCTGGAAACAGAGTCAATGCTCAATAAACATTTATGGAACAAATGAATCCTCCAGCAGTGTGTCCTCTAGTCAGCCCTCTTCTCTCTGGCTGGAGCTACCATCTGTGCCCCCTTTACCAGTGATCTCACTTTCCTATTCTCAGTTCACATCTCTGTCGCCAGGGTGCAAACCAGGGCTGGGCACACAGGAGGATTGGGTGTGAGGGAGAGGAGAGAGGCAGAGACCTCGAGCAGACACCAGACCATCTGTGCTCATCCAGGCCTGAGTTTCCAGAAGCGTCCAGTTCTTGTCTCCAGAGCCTAGTCAAGCTGCCCAGGTCCCAGATATGACCTTTGATGCTTGCCTTCCTCCAAACTCACACCCATTCTTTGAAACACTTCATGTCACCAAACAGCTTGAGAAGTTTGTTTTTCCCAGGTGGGGAGTGGGGTGGGTCACTTCCCTGTGACTCTGCCTTGTGATAGGCATTTTGGCTTCTCAAGGGTCCTCACCCTTGTGTACTTATGTCATCAGGCCCTGTCCAGCGGCCCTCCCGGTTCCCATTCAGGGGGCCTGCCAGGCACCAAGAGGTGCTTCCGTGGTAAAGAAGATCCCTCTCAAGGCTGTGTCTCCTGATGCCATTGACACAATGTTGAAGAGCCCATAGGCCCAGAGGACAAATGACTTTCAATTCGCTCAGCAAATAGGCAGACCTCTGAGGAAGGTGGGAATGTGAAACTGACAGATTTGCATTGAACCGGGATCCTAACTGTGCTGCAGACTTAGAGAAAAGGTGGTTTGAGCGGGGAGAGGGTAGGCAGGAGGTAAATACACCTAGGAGCAAAGGAACCTGAGAAAGCCTGGATTCTGGAGGGGACGAGATTATCCCCCAAGGATGTGTACCCATAGGTCTGTCCTCTCATAGACCCGGGGATGAATTTATGTTGCTATTACGACTATTACAGAATTCTGCTATTTATGCCAAGATGAAAAATTGTGTTTCCAGTGTCTCAGTGTGGCATGATCGCCTGCACTGTGGAGACATAAACGCAGTGGAGAACCACACCCATAACTCAGGCACCTCAGTGGTGTCTCAGATGGAGGCCAAGCAGATTTGAGTTCACTATGGGACAATTACCAAATATAGTAGGCGACAAACAGAGTGAGAGCTGATAGAAATGATAAGCCTCCCAGAAATAGCCCTCCAAGGAGTGTGGACTCTACATGACAGATAAATTAATATGCACTTCAAAAGAGGGTATAATGAAGGAATGAATGAAAATTATACAATTAAATTAATAAACTAGAATTAAAAGTAACTATAGAGCTAATAAAATAGAATACTGGTTCTTTGTAACAGACACAAACTTAGCAGATATGGCCATGGTAGTTTGGGTTGTTTCCTCCTTGTTGTAAAATTACATCTCAGGCCCTCTGCCACAGGGCTTCACAAAGGCTCCCACTAGAGTGCGAGGAGTAAACACTCCAGCCCCTTTGCTGTTTGGTGTGGCCATGTGACCCTGAGCTGAAACAAAGGGAGCAGCAGCTTAACGTGTGCTTACAGGTTTACTATGGCCTTTGTGTTTCTTACCCAATCATGGGAAGTATGTATCACTGGAAAGTGATATGGAACAGTCATGAGCTCACCTGAAAGTCTGGAGTCCAGCCGACTGCTGCTGAGTCCAGGCCCCCTCAGCTGAAATCAGCCAAAGCTCAACAAACTGGAAGATCCAGAGCAGAAAATAAAATGTTTACTGTTGTAAGCCCTTGAGAGGGAAATTTACTGTTGTGTTAGCTGACTGATACAATATCAGTGATTAATAGAAAAGGTATAAGAAATTAACAAATCAGCCGAGGTGCAGTGGCTCACACCTGTAATCCCAGCACTTTGGGAGGCCGAGGCAGGCAGATCACCTGAGGTCAGGAGTTTAAGACCAGCCTGGCAAACATGGTGAAACCCCATCTCTACTAAAAATACAAAAATTAACTGGACGTGGTTAATTTAAATTAGCGAGGCGTGGTGGTGCACGCCTGTAATCCCAGCTACTTGGGAGGCTGAGGCAGGAGAATTGCTTGAATCCGGGAGGCAGAGTTTGCAGTGAGCCAAGATTGTGCCACTGTACTCCAGCCTGGGCTACAGAACGAGACTCCATCTCAAACAAACAAACAACAACAACAACAACAAACAAATCAGGAGGAAAAGGGATTATTATACTAGTACAGATGGTACTGACATTATAAAATCACACTATGTACAGTTAATTTTATAGCAACATATGGAAAATTAGGTAAAATATATATTATAAGAAAGTTTAGAATTATTTAAGTTGGTTCAAGAATAACTGATATACCAGAGTAATTGATATATCACTAATCATAAAATATAGAAATGGAAGTCAAAAATTAACAACCATCCCTCCATCAACAAAATGGTTTTAAGGTGAGTTGTATCAAATCTTCAGAGAAGAAATTACTACTCTCTTATACAAATGGCTTGTATCCAAAATACTACTTAGCTGAGATGATTAGCTGAACATGTAATTCACATGTTCACATGGAACTATCACAAGGACAAAAAAGTTCTTCCATTTGTTTGTGTCCTCTTTTATTTTGTTGAGCGGTGGTTTGTAGTTCTCCTTGAAGAGGTCCTTCACATCCCTTGTAAGTTGGATTCCTAGGTATTTTGTTCTCTTTGTAGCAATTGTGAATGGGAGTTCACTCATGATTTGGCTCTTTGTTTGTCTGTTATTGGTGTTTAAGAATGTGATTTTTGCACATTGATTTTGTATCCTGAGACTTTGCTGAAGTTGCTTATCAGCTTAAGGAAGATTTTGAGCTGAGATGATGGGATTTTCTAAATATATAATCATGTCATCGGCAAACAGGGACAATTTGACTTCCTCTTTTCCTAATTAAATACTGTTTATTTCTTTCTCTTGCTTGATTGTCCTAGCCAGAACTTCCAACACTATGGTGAACAGGAGTGGTGAGAGAGGGCATCCCTGTCTTGTGCCAGTTTTCAAAGGGAATGCTTCCAGTTTTTGCCCATTCAGTATGATACTGGCTGTGGGTTTGTCATAAATAGCTCTTATTATTTTGAGATACATTCCACCAATACCTAGTTTATTGAGAGTTTTTAGCATGAAGGGCTGTTGAATTTTGTTGAAGGCCTTTTCTGCATCTATTGAGATAATCATGTGATTTTTGTCTTTGGTTCTGTTTATGTGATGGATTACGTTTATTTATTTGTGTATGTTGAACCAGCCTTGCATCCCAGGGATGAAGCTGACTTGATCTTGGTGGATGAGCTTTTTGATGTGCTGCTGGATTTGGTTTGCCAGTATTTTATTGAGAATTTTCACATCAACGTTCTTCAGGGATATTGGTCTAAAATTCTCTTTTTTTGTTGTGTCTCTGCCAGGCTTTGGTATCAGGATGATGCTGGCCTCATAAGATGAGTTAGGGAGGATTCCCTCTTTTTCTATTGATTGCAATAGTTTCAGAGGGAATGGTACCAGCTCCTTTTTCTACCTCTGGCAGAATTTGGCTGTGAATCCATCTGGTCCTGGAGTTTTTTTGGTTGGTAGGCTATTATTGCCTCATTTTTGGAACCTGTTATTGGTCTATTCAGAGATTCAACTTCTTCCTGGTTTAGTCTTGGGAGGATGTATGTGTCCAGGAATTTATCCATTTCTTCTAGATTTTCTAGTTTATTTGCATACAGGTGTTTATAGTATTCTCTGATGGTAGTTTGCATTTCTGTGGGATCGGTTGTGATATCCCCTTCATCATTTTTTATTGTGTCTATCTGATTCTTCTCTCTTTTCTTCTTTATTAGTCTTGTTAGTGGTCTATCAATTTTGCTTCTCTTTTCAAAAAATCAGCTGCTGGATTCATTGAGATTTGAAGGGTTTTTTGTGTCTCTATCTCCTTCGGTTCTGCTCTGATCTTAGTTATTTCTTGCCTTCTGCTAGCTTTTGAATTTGTTTGCTCTTGCTTCTCTAGTTCTTTTAACTATGATGTTAGGGTGTCAATTTCAGAGCTTTCCTGCTTTCTCCTGTGGGCATTTAGTGCTTTAAATTTCCCTCTACACAATACTTTAAATGTGTCCCAGAGATTCTGGTACATTGTGTCTTTGTTCTCATTGGTTTCAAAGAACATCTTTATTTCTGCCTTCATTTCGTTATTTACCCAGTAGTCATTCAGGAGCAGGTTGTTCAGTTTCCATGTAGTTGTGCAGTTTTGAGTGAGTTTATTAATCCTGAGTTCCAATTTGATCACACTGTGGTCTGAGAGACAGTTTGTTGTGATTTCTGTTCTTTTACATTTGCTGAGGAGTGCTTTACTTCCAACTATGTGGTCAATTTTGGATTAAGTGTGATGTGGTGCTGAGAAGAATGTATATTTTGTTGATTTGGGGTGGATAGTTCTGTAGATGTCTATTAGGTCCACTTGCAGAGAAGAATTCAAGTCCTGGATATCCTTGTTAACCTTCTGTCTCATCGATCTGTCTAATATTGACAGTGGGGTGTTAAAGTCTCCTATTATTATTATTGTGTGAGAGTCTAAGTCTCTTTGTAGGTATCTCAGGACTTGCTTTATGAATCTGGGTGTTCCTGTGTTGGGTACATGTATACTTAGGATAGTTAGCTCTTCTTGTTGAATTGATCCCTTTACCATTATGTAATGGCCTTGTCTCTTTTGATCTTTGCTGGTTTAAAGTCTGTTTTATCAGAGACTAGGATTGTAACCCCTGCTTTTGTTTTGTTTTGTTTTGTTTTTTTGCTTTCCATTTGCTTGGTAGATTTTCCTCCATCCCTTTATTTTGAGTCTATGTGCGTCTCTGCATGTGAGATGGGTCTCATGAATGCAGCACACTGATGGGTCTTGACTCTTTATCCAAATTGCCAGTCTGTGTCTTTTAATTGGAGCATTTAGCCATGATGTTAGCTGGTTATTTTGCCCATTAGTTGATGCAGTTTCTTCCTAGCATCGATGGTCTTTACAATTTGGCATGTTTTACAGTGGCTGGTACTGGTTGTTCCTTTCCATTTTTAGTGCTTCCTTCAGGAGCTCTTGTAAGGCAGTCCTGGTGGTGACAAAATATCTCAGCATTTGCTTGTCTGTAAAGGACTTAAGTTTTCCTTCACTTATGAAGCTTAGTTTGGCTGGGTGTGAAATTCTGGGTTAGAAATTCCTTCCTTTAAGAACGTTGAATATTGGGCCCCACTCTCTTCTGGCTTGAAGGGTTTCTGCTGAGAGATCTGCTGTTAGTCTGATGGGCTTCCCTATGTGGGTAACCCAACCTTTCTCTCTGGCTGCTCTTAACATTTTTTCCTTCATTTCAACCTTGGTGAACCTGACAATTATGTGTCTTGGGGTTGCTTTTCTCAAGGAGTGTCTTTGTGGTGTTCTCTGTATTTCCTGAATTTGAATGTTGGCCTGCCTTGCTAGGTTGGGGAAGTTCTCCTGGATAATATCCTGAAGAGTGTTTTCCAGCTTGGATCAATTCTCACCATCACTTTCAGGTACACCAATCAAACATAGATTTGGTCTTTTCACATAGTCCCATATTTCTTGGGGGCTTTGTTCATTTCTTTTTACTCTTTTTTCTCTAAACTTCTCTTCTCATTTCATTAATTTGATCTTCAATCACTGATACCCTTTCTTCCACTTGATTGAATCAGCTACTGAAGCTTGTGCATGCATTACGTAGTTCTCGTGCCATGGTTTTCAGCTCCATCAGGTTATTTAAGGTCTTCTCTACACTGTTTATTCTAGTTAGCCATTCATCTAATCTTTTTTCAAGGTTTTTAGCTTCCTTGTGATGGGTTCGAACACCCTCCTTTAGCTCAGAGAAGTTTGTTATTACCGACTTTCTGAAGCCTACTTCTGTCAACTCATCAAAGTCATTCTCTGTCCTGCTTTGTTCCATTGCTGGTGAGGAGCTGCAATCCTTTGGAGAAGAAGGGGCACTCTGATTTTTAGCATTATCAGCTTTTCTGCTCTGGTTTCTCCGCATCTTTGTGGTTTTATCTGCCTTTGGTCTTTGATATTGGTGACCTACAGATGGGGTTTTGGTGTAGATGTCCTTTTTGTTGATGTTGATACTATTCCTTTCTGTTTGTTAGTTTTCCTTCTAACAGTCAGGTCCCTCAGCTGCAGGTCTGTTGGAGTTTGCTGGATGTCCACTCCAGACCCTGTTTTCCTGGGTTTCACCAGAAGAGGTGAACAGCAAATATTGCAGAACAGTAAATATTGCTGCCTGATCCTTCCTCTGGAAGCTTTGTCTCAAGGCAGCTCTCAGCTGTATGAGGTGTCAGTTGGCCCTTACTGGGAGGTGTCTCCAAGTTAGGCTATGTGGGGGTCAGGGACCCACTTGAGGAAGCCATCTGTCCATTTTCAGAGCTCAAACACCATGCTGGGAGAACCACTGCTCTCGTCAGAGCTGTCAGACAGGGACGTTTAAGTCTGCAGAGGTTTCTGCTGCCTTTTGTTTGGCTGTGTCGTGCCCCCAGAGGTGGAGTCTACAGGGGCAGGCTGTCCTCATTGAGCTGCGGTGGGCTCCACACAGTTCGAGCTTCCAGCAGCTTTGTTTACTTACTCAGGCTTGCCGCCTTGCTGGGACTATCTGGGACTAGCAGTGGCAAGGGTCTGTGGGCATGGGATCTGCTGAGCCAGGTGTGGGATATAAACTCCTGGTGTGCCATTTGCTAAGACCGTTGGAAAAGCACAGTGTTTAGGTGGCAGTTTCCCGATTTTCCCAGTACAATCTGTCATGGCTTCCCTTGGCTAGGAAAGGGAAATCCCCCAACCTCTTGTGCTTCCCAGGTGAGGCGATGCCCCACCCTGCTTCGGCTCACCCTCTGTGGGCTGCACCCACTTTCCAACAGTCCCAGTGAGATGAACCAGGTACCTCAGTTGGAAATGCAGAAATCACCCATCTTCTGTCTCAATCACGCTGGGAGCTGCAGACCAGAGCTGTTCCTATTCTGCCATCTTGGAATCCCATCCAGTATATACTTTAATACTTTAATATTTTAACATATGAAAAACTCATAACCTGACAGCTTTATGTACAAGAATGTTCATATCAGCATTATACATACTAAATTGAAACTGGAAATAATCACTGTCTGTCAACACCATAGTAAATAACCAGTTGTCATATATTCATCTAGTAGAATATTGGTCAGCAATGAACACACTATTGCCATGTGCAGCAACATAGATCAATCTCACACATACAATGGTGATCCAAAGTAGCCAGACCCCAAAATTCCCTAGTGTGTGAGTATATCCTTTACATAAATTTCAAGAACAGGGAAACTAATCAATGGCAACAGAGGTTAGAATAATGAGTTCCTATAGGGAAGAGAGAGGGCATAGAAACTGACCACATAAGAAGGTCTCTGTGGTGCTGGCAAAGTTTACTTTTTGACTGGTTGGTAGTTTTATAGGTTTTAATGTGTAACAACTCATTGAGATGTAAACTTATCTGTTATCCTTTTTGTTTATTATGGTGCACAAGTTTTTCCAAAAAGTTAAAAAGATAGTGAAGGAAACATTACCAAAATTAAAAACAAGCAACCCCCAAGAAAAGAGTATAGTTATAATTAGGTCTATATGTGTTCACCTGAAAAGATGCCTGAGGGATGTAAGGGAAATCACTAATTACAGAATTTGAATAGATGTCTGGATGTCTGAGGTATATAACACTAGTTGTAGAAGAGTATCTGCAGTATGATCTTTTTTGTGCAAAGTAAGAGAGAGAGAGAATTTCTGAGCCTATTTCTTTGGAGACATTTGCTGCCACCTGAGAATTTCAATTGCCCCAAGGTGGCAGAATGAGGAAAGCTGGCTTCCTCTCCTCAAAGCCTAAAGCATAATGTTTTCCAGGAGTTTGGATAGATTCAATCCAAAAACGTTTTCACTGAAGCTCATTGTAAATAAACTGTCAAAAGTAAAAGTTGTAAATAAACTGTCAAAAGTCAAAGATAGTCAAAGCAGTAAGAAAAATGTGTTAAGTCACAATAAGGGAATCCCTATTAGACTAACAGCAGGTTTCTTAGAATAAACCTTAGAGGTCAGGAGAGAATAAGATAATTTTCAAAGTGTTGGAAAAAAAAATTGTCAGAAAAGAATACTACAACCAGCAAAGCCATTATTCAGAGATGAAAGAGAAATAAAGACTTTCCCAGGCGAGCAAAACTAGAGAAAATTCATCAGTGCTAGACTAGCCTTATAAAAAATACTTAAGGGAATCCTATACATGGAAGTGAAGGAAAAATAACTACCTTCATGAAAACATGTGAAATATAATATAATTGGTAGAGGAAACATACAAATGAGAAAGAGAAAGCAATCAAAATTTATCACTACAGAAAACCAACAAACTTCGAAGATAAACAATAAGAGAGGAAGAAACAAAGAAGAGACAAAATAACCAGAAAACAACTATTTAAATCACGAGAGTAATCCTCACTTATCAACAATAACCTTGAATGTAAACAGATTAAATTACTCAATTAAAAAATATAGACTGGCTAAACGGATAAAAAAAAAGGGACCAAACTATATGCTTCTGACAAGAAACTTACATGACTTGTAAAAACATGCATAGACTGAATGCAAATGAGTGAAAAAAATATTTCATGCAAATAGAAATAAAAAGTGAGCAGGAATCACTGTACTTATTTCAGATAAAATGTATTTTAAGTCAAAAGCTGTGAGAAAAGCCAAGGAAGGTCACATATAATGGCAAAGGGATCAATTTAGTAAAAGGATATGACAATTGTAAAGATACATTCACCCAACACCAGAAAAGCAAACTATAGAAATCAAATATTATTAGAGCTAAAGGGAGAGACAGACTCCAATACGATAATTCTTGGGGACTTCAACAGTTCACTCTCAGTATTGATAGATCACTTAGACAGAAAATCAACAAAGAAACTTTGGATTTAATCTGTGCTCCAGAACAAATGGACCTAACAGACATTTGAAGACCATTTCATCTGACAGTTACAGAATACTCATTCTTTTCATCAGCACATAGAACATTCTCCAGGATAGACCCTATGTTAGGCCACAAAGCAAGTCTCAATGAATTTTAAAAAATCACAATCATTTCAATTGCCTTTTATGACCACAATGGAATAAAACAAGAAAGCAATAACAAGAGGAACTTTGGAAACTGAACAAATACATAGAAATTAAACGATATGCTTCTGAATGACCAATGGGTGAATAAAAAAATTAAGAAGGAAATTAAGAAGTTCCTTGAAAGAAACAAAAATACAAACACAACATATCAAAACCTATGGGATATACCAAAATCAGTACTAAGAGGGAAATTTATAGCATTGTATGCCTACATCAAAAAAGTAGGTGATTTCAAAAAAAAAAAAGTTCATAATGCACATTAAAGAACTAGAAAAGCAAGAAAAAGAGCCAAACCCAAAATTAGTAGAAAGAAACTTTAAAAATCGAGCAGAAATAAACAACAAACAGACTAGAGATCAAAAAAATTAAAAGTTGGGGGGAGTTTTTGTTTGTTTGTTTGTTTGTTTTTGTATTTTTCTAGGGAGAGCATCTTGCTCTGTCACCCAGGATGGAGTGCAGTTCCTCTGTCATGGCTCACTGCAGCCTCCAGCTCATGAGCGCCAGAGATCCTCATTCTTCTGAGCATCTGGGAATACAGGCATATGCCACCACACTCAGCTAAGATTTTTTTTCTTTCTTTTTTAAAAGATGTAGTATTTTTTTGTTGCCCAGGATGGTCTCAAACTCCTGGCCTCAAGAGATCCTCCTGCCTTGGCCTCGGTGTTGGGATTACAGGCATGAGCCACTATACCGGGCTGAAACGTTGGTACTTTAAACAGATAAACAAAATTGTCCAACCATTAGGTAGACTAACTAAAAAAATAAGAGAGAAGACTGAGATAAGTAAAAATGAAAAACAAAAAAGGAGACTTACAATCGATACCACAGAAACACAAATGATGATTCAACATTATTATAAACAACTTATGTCAACAAATGAGAAAATCTAGGGGAAATGGATGAATTCCTGGACACATACAACCTACCAAGACTGAACCAGGAAGAAATAGAAAACCTGAACATACTGATTATTAATAACAATATTGAATTAATAATAAAAAGTCTACCATCAAAGAAAAGTCCATGACTGGATGCTCTCACTGCTGAATTCTGCCAAAGTTTTAAAGAACAAAAAACACCAATTCTTTTCAAGCTATTCCAAAAAATTGAAGAGGAGGGAATTCTTCCAATCTCATTTTATGGGGCCAGCATTATCCTGATATCCTGACAGCAAAACCAGACATAAACACAACAACAACAACAAGAACAGTACAAGCTAATAACTCTGATGAACAGAGATACAAAAATCCTCAACAAAATACTAGCAAACAGAATCCAGCAGCACATCCAAAATATAATCATCATGATCAAGTGGGATTCATCTCAGGGATGCAAGGATGGTTCAACATATATAAATCAATAAGTGTGATACATTACATCAATGGAATGAAGAAGAAAACACATGATCATCTCAATAGATGCAGAAAAAATATTTGACAAAATTTAACATCCCTTCATCATAAAAACGCTCAACAAATTAGGTGTATAAACCAAGTAACTCAACACAATAAAGGCCATATACAAAAAAATCCACAGCTACCATCACACTGAATGGAGAAAATTTGAAAGTTTTCCGCTAATAATTTGAGCAAGACAAGGTTGCCCACTTTCACCACTCTTTTTTTTTTTTTTTTGAGACGGAATCTCACTCTGTCACCCAGGCTGGAGTGCAGTGGCGTGATCTCGGCTCACTGCACCCTCCGCCTCCCATGTTCAAGTGATTCTCCTGCCTCAGCCTCCCAAGTACTGGGATTACAGGCACCCACCACCACACCTGGCTAATTTTTTTGTATTTTTAGTACAGACGGAGTTTCACCATGTTGGCCAAGCTGGTCTCCAACTCCTGACCTCAGGTGATCTTCCTGCCTTGGCGTCCCAAACAGCTGGGATTACGGGCGTGAGACCCTGCGCCCAGCCCACTACTTTTATTCAAGATAGTTAAGGAAGTCCTAGCCAGAGTAATTAATCATGGGGAAAAAATAAAGGGTATCCAAATTGGAAAGGAAGAAATCAAATTGTCCCTATTTGCAGACAACATGACCTTAAAAAGGCAAAATCCTAAAGACTTCACAAAAACACTCTTAGAACTGATAAATGAATCCAGTAAAGTTGCAGGATACAAAATCAACATACAAAAATCAACAACATTTGTATACATCAAGAGGAACTACATGAGAAAGAAATCAAGAAGTCAATCCCGTTTACGATGGCTACAAAGTATAAAATACCTAGGAATAAATGTAACCAGGGAGTGAAAGATCTCTACTATGAAAGCTATAAAACACTGAAGAAAAAAACTGAAGAGGATACCAAAAAGTGAAAAGACATCTCATGCTCATGGATTGGAAGAATCAGTATTGTTAAAATAACCATACTACCCAAAGTGATCTACAGATTTAATGTCATGCCTATTAAAATACTAACGACATTCTTCACAGAATGAGAATGAACAATCATAAAATTTGTATGGAACCACAAAAAGACACCAAATAGTCAAGGAAACCCTAAGCAAAAAGCGAAAAGCTGGAGGCATCACACTACCTGACTTCAAAATGTACTACAAATCTGTGATAACCAAAACAGCATGGTACTGTTATAAACACATACAGCAATGGAACAGAATAGAGAATACAGAAATAAATTCGCATATCTATAGTCAACTGATTTTTGACAAAGGCATCAAGAACATACATTGGGGGAAAGAACAGTCTGTTCAATAAATGATGCTGGGGAAACTGGATATTCATATGCAGAAGAATGCAACTGGACTCCTATCTCTCACACATACAAAAAATCAACACAAAATGGACTAAAGACTTAAATGTAAGTCCTGAAACTATGAAACTACTAGAAATAAACACAGGACACTGGTTTGGGTGAAGATTTTATGAAAGACCTCAAAAGCACAGGCAACAAAAGTGAAAATAAACAAATGGGATTATATCAAACTAAAAAGCATCTGCAGAGAAAACAATCAGCAGTGTGAAGAGAAAACCTGCAGAACTGGAGAAAATATTTGCAACTATTAATCCAATAAGGAATTAATATCCTGTATATACAAGGAACTCAAACAAGTCCACAGCAAAAAAATCCAAATAATACAATTTTAAAATGGGCAAATGATCTGAACAGACACGTCTCGAAAGAAGACATATAAACTGCCAACAAGTACATTAAAAATGCTTGGCCAGGCACGATGACTCTTGCCTGTAATCCCAGTAATTTGGGAGGCTGAAGTGGGAAGTTGGCTTGAGCCCAGGAGTTTGAGACCAGCCTGGGAAACATAGTGAGATTTCATGCTTACAAAAATAAAAAATTATCCGGGCGTGGTGGTGTATGCCTATAGTGTCAGCTACTCAGGAGGCTGAGGTGGGAGGATTGCTTGAGTCCAGGAGGTGAAGGCTGCAGTGAGCTAAGATTGTGTCACTGCACTCTGTCCTGGGTGACAGAGCAAGACCCTGTCTAAAATAAAATAATAAATATAATATAAAAATAAGAATTCTCAATACTACTACTCCTAAGGAAAATGTCAAACCACAATGAGATATCTCACCCCAGGTAGACTGGCTCTTATTAATAAGACAATAACTAATAAATACTGGCAAGGATGCAGAGAAAAGTGAACTCTTATACACTGTTGGTGGAAATGTAAAGTAGTACAGTCATTATGGAAAACAGAGTGGAGATTCCTCCAAAAAACGAAAAATAGAACGACCATATGATCTAACAATTCCACTACTCAGTATTCAATGGCATATATTCAAAGGAAAGGAACTCAGTGTTGAAGAAGTATCTGCACTCCCATGTTTATTGTAGTACTATTCACAATAGCCAAATGTGGAATCAAATTAAGTGTCTACCAATGGATGGATGGATAAAGAAAATGCGATAATGATACACAATGAAATACTGTCCAGCCCTAAGAAAGAATGAAATCCTGTCATTCATGGCAACATGGATGAGCCATTATGTTAAGTGAAATAAAGCCAGGAAGAGAAAGTTAAACACAGAATCTTCTCACACATATGTGGAAGCTAAAAATAAAGTTAATCTCATAGAAGTAAACAGTAGAACAGAGCATACTAGAGGCTGGGAAGACCAGGAGAATGGAGGATGGGGAGAGCTTGGTCAATGGATAAAAGATCATAGCTAGACAAGAGCAATCAGTTCTAGCCTTCTAGAGCACTGGAGGGTGATCACAGTCAACAATAACTCATTATATACATTCAAAGAGGTAAAAGAGAAGACTGTGAATGTTCTCATCACTAAATATTGATACACTTTTGGGGTGATGGGTATGCAACTTACCCTGATTTGATCATCGATTATTGCATGCATGTATCAAAATAGCTCACAATATCCCATGTATATATAAAATTATGTGTCCATTAAAAATAAGAAATTTTTTAAAATTAAAAAAAGTAAAGAATAAATCACCCAAATTAAAAACAAGGAAACCCCAAGAAAAGACTATAGTTACAATTATATCCCTATGTGTCAATATGAAAATGTGGCTGGGGTATGTAAGAGAAAACACTTACTGTAGAAGAGTATCTGCAGTATGGTCTTATTGATGCAAAGTCAGTGTGTGTGTGTGTGTGTTTGTGTGTGTGTGTGTGCGCGCACGTGTGTTTTCCTGAGCTTATTTCATTGGAGATAGTTGCTGCCTTCTGCCAGTTTCAATTCCTCCAAGGCGCAGAATGGGAAAAGCTGTCTCTCTCTTCTCAAAGCCTCAATAAAACATGACGTGTTTCTCTGGGGTTTGGAAGACTCAAAATGCTCAGGGTAGAGAGGTGAGAGGGCTGTGTTGATGAAAATTAAAATATGTCATTTCTAGGTAATAGAAAGATTATTGTGTTATGCTTTTTAAGAATGCAGTGACATTTATTAGATGTGCCAATGTAATATAAATATATGTGTAAATATACAGCACGCAATATATGTGTGTACATATATTTATAATACATACACACATATTTGCTTAGTTTGCTGGCTGCATCAAGGAAAAGAAGCGTCAACTTCCATTCCCTTAATGTGGCTGAGCTGCCCCTTAGATTCTGACAGTAGAAGTGATCTTGAAATATATCCATAATTAGTAAATCAATTTATGCATCTCTTTGTCTCCATGTACAGGTAGATTAAGCACATCCCTCTGACTCTGGGAAGGTTCTAGCAGAGGATCGAGCTGGAAAGAGGATTTCTGGGTAATTTTGGCAATCCATGTAACCCCTGTCAGCCTCACTTGACTGAAGTATGGAATGGGGATTTACTCTCTGTACGCCTCATAGAGTGCTGCGATGATCCAAAACGACGGGAAAGCTTTCGCAGCCACAGACAGCCTCTTCCCACTGCTAGCACCCAGTGCAGCTGGAGAAAGGGGAAGGAAAGAGTCCCTTGAGCACTAAGAGAGAGGTCTCGAATCTGCAGAGACCCCCGTGGGCTGTCCTTAGGGCGGTGCATGGCTCCCACTCTGTGCCCCTTCAGTCTTACCTTGCCCACGTGGGAAAGCGTCGTCTTCCTGGTTTCAGTCACACTGGGTGAGGAGGGGGTCCTGCCACAGGGAGTGGGACTCGGAGTGCAGTGAGACTGTGGACTCTGTGGTGGCCTCGCGTGGGCACCCAGGGCCTGGCGGTGTGAAGAGGATGTCCCTGCAGAGGGAGGTGGCCCAGCATGGGGGGGGTGAAGCCCCGAGGAGAGTGAGAAGGGCACTGAAGGAGAGCGGACCCGCGGGGGCAATGGGGCCTGAGCAGCGGGAGGAGGCTGTGGCCTGGCATGGACACTCGGAACTCAGCAGGGACGGCAGCAATTCTTAGTGCTAAGAATGACAAGCTTGTGCTTCTTAACGACATTCTTTAGATTTGCTGGTGCCATGTGCTGGTAAACTGTACCTGTCTCAACATCAAACTCGGATAGTGTCCCTTGCAGCCCGCAGGCGAGTGCATGGCTCCCCCTGGCGGTCGGTGGCAAGCCTCACTCACGAGTCCACATTGCTACAAATCAATCAATGGGCAACAAAGACAGTGTGAGTGTGATGAGGGATGGTATCTTTACAATAGTCCCAAAGTGTGTCCCCACAACATAGTCACTGATTAAAACCAGAAAAAGAATAAATTTGCAGTGGCGAATTGTGACACCCACCACCTTAATTAAATGATCAACACGAACGTCATCAGTCTTGGGGCAAACTAAAGTCACATGCCGCCGGGTAGAATGGGAGAAGACGGCAGCCGGGTGTCCCTGGTATTTCTGCCGAAGTTACAGAACCTGAATCTAACTGTGAGGCAATACAAACAAACAAACAAAGTGAGGGGCATTTTACACAGTAACTCTCCTGTAATCACACTGTGTTCAGGTCATGAAGGTGAAGGGAAGACAGAGGGACTTTGTGGGTTTCAGGACCCTGGAGAAGCGTGACAACCGAATAAGACACATGGCTCAGAAACGGATCCTTTGCTATAAAGGACACTATTGGGGCATTGTGTACATTTTGCATAGGGCCTGAAGGCTATTTGGAGTTATTATATCCGTGCTAATTTCTTGGTTATGGTTGTAATGCAAAAATGCCTTTGTGTGAAAAGCATATTAAAGTATTGAGGTGTTGGGGTTTCGACAACCTACTCTCATAGGTTCAGGGAAAAAAAAAAGTTGTACCATACTGGCAATTTTTCTGTAATTTTGATGTTGTTTCAGAATAATAAAATGAAAAATGAAACTGACCAAGGCCACCTGGTTAGTAAGTGACAACTCTGGGTCAAAACTCAGGTGTGCCTTTCCCCTAAAGTCATGCCCTGCGCTGCCAACCACAAGGCCCTGCACATCCGAGTTGGCCTCTGTTCCTGCTCATCACCTGCAAAACAGCCCTGCCTCCCCACAGCCAAGTTGCTGGAGCTGCGCCCCACCTGTCCCCCCACTGCATTGGCCTGACTCCCCCATTCCACACCTGGCCCAGCACCCACCACATGGTGTGGCAGACAGCACTGGGGCAGCTGAAAGACTCCGTGCTACAAATTGGCACTGCCCAGCCTCCTGCTTCTGGGAGTGGGGTCCATTGGCTGAGCTTCCACTCCCTGGAAGAGCTCAACTCCTCAATGGTTTGGGATTTTTCAAACCAATTCCAAATAAGCCAGGGGAGATTTTCCTGTCTTGGTTCCCATCATTACCACCTCCACAGTTGGAGATGTCCTCCTAATCCAGATGCTCGAACCAGGACCTCAACAACTAGGGCTTCATATATCACTGGGACACTTAGCATAATCACCATTGCAGGTTGCCAGACATCACCCAAAGTGATGTTCTACCAAAGACAGAAACTGCAGCTCTCCCGTGACCTTCCAGGTGCTGCCCTGACTCCTCCAGCTGAACCTGCTAGGGCAGAGGGAAGTAGAACGTGCAGCATATTTGCCAGCCACTCTGCCCATGTGCCCACCAACTCGGCTGCAGGCTCCAGAGACACCGGCTGGGGGTCCTGGGGCTCAGAGCTGAGCAAGGTTACAGGGCAGACAGGTTGACCTGGATCAACCTGACCAACCTCAGCTGGAGCAGTGACTTCTTCATTTTCTGAAACTAAACAAGGAACCCAGTGGAGCTCCCTGAGTGCAGAGTGGGTGGCCTTAGCCAGTGGGGCATTTCTCTTCTTACAGACCTGGTATTTTTCTTTACCAGGTTCTGTGCTCCCCTCAAGGGTCCTAAGTATTCCTTCAGCCTGAGTGTTCTGCAGGGAAACGTGCTGTGTAAACACTATGCCTATTTCCTGCTTGGAGCACAGGTTTTGTGGTAGGGCTCTCGGGGGTGGGGAAGAAGCCTGGCAGCCCACACCCTATAAATGCTGTTGTCCACCTTTGTGCTCTGACTTGGAGGCAGAGACCCAAGAAGCTGGAGGCTCTGTGTGTGGGTGAGTTTAGCCCCATCCCCTGGGTGTTCTCTAGCTTGAGGATCGCAGGCAGAGAGGACCAGCCCAGCAGCCACAGGCCTGACCAAGGCCCAGGCTGGGAAGGAGGGCAACTCCCATTTTCCACTGGGAGGTGTTTCACAGCACGATCAATATGGATGACCTGCAAAGACCCTCATACTTTGATATCTTCCTTGGCCAGATCCATCCCTACCAGGGACTCAGCAGGGCCTAAGCGGGGGGAGTGGGAGAACAGGCCCCAAGAGGAAGGAAGACCTCATCACTGACTGTGAGAGGGTCATCACCAGCCTGATCATCACCTTAAAGGGCCCAGGCTGTGGGCCCCGTTCATCTCTTTTCATTCTCAGGTCGCTGATTTCTTGGAGCCTGAAAAGAAGGTAACAGAGCATATGAGGGACAGATGGAGTGAGTCAGTGACTGAGTGACCTCATCCTTCCTCCTAACAGCCTGGGAGGGACAGGGCAGGTTTTCTGCAGAGCACGGAAGATTCAGCTGAAGTCAGAGAGGTGAAGCCAGTTTCCCAGGGTAACATAGTGAGGCACTGACAAAAAGGAGACTGCAATGGAGCCCAGGTCCCCGGGCTCCCCAGAGCTCCTTACTCTTTCTCCTCCTCAGCAGCCTGGAGACCCCACAGTCTCCAGCCGGAGGCCTGAAGCATGAGGCCATGCCAGGTGCCAGATGATGCTGGGAATTTTCCCGGGGGCTTTGGGTCTTCCCAGCACTCTGGTCTCGCCCGCCCTGCCTCTCGGCTCTGCCCAGCTTCCTGAGTCCTGACAGAGCACAGTGGGGGAGATGTTGGCAGAGGTGGCAGATGGACTCATGGCCATCCCTCCTGCAGGAGCAGCAACTGGAGCCAGAGCCATGTGGCTGTGCCCTCTGGCCCTCACCCTCATCTTGATGGCAGCCTCTGGTGCTGCGTGCGAAGTGAAGGACGTTTGTGTTGGAAGCCCTGGTATCCCCGGCACTCCTGGATCCCACGGCCTACCAGGCAGGGACGGGAGAGATGGTGTCAAAGGAGACCCAGGCCCTCCAGGTACTGTGCTTGAGACCCCACCCTCAGCTGAGGGACACAGACCCCTTTTCAGGAGGCCCATCTGTCCAGGCCCCTAGGCTGTGGGCCATAGTTAGCTGGGGGCTGTAGTAAGCTGGGTGGGACCTGGTGGGTTCCTGGAGCCCTTAGGATGGTGCATCCTGGAGAGTCTGTCCTCATAGTGCCCACGGAGTGATAGCTGAGCCAGCCCCAGTGATAATAGGCATCGAGTCTCACTAGCTCCAACCAGTTGTGGGTGACAGATTGCACACATCCATGTCTCTTTTCTCTGCAGGCCCCATGGGTCCGCCTGGAGCTATGCCATGTCCTCCTGGGAATGATGGGCTGCCTGGAGCCCCTGGTGTCCCTGGAGAGCGTGGAGAAAAGGGGAAGCCTGGGGAGAGGGGCCCTCCAGGTGAGCAGAGTGGGGCAGGTGGGCAGTGGGAACATGGGCACAGCGACCCTGAAGTCAGTTACACAGGGGTGATGGGGGTCAGACAAACCCTACAGGTTCCCCATGGGCATTTGCTCAACCTAAGTAAGAGAGGATAAGCTTGAGGGAGAAAGCCCAGGTGTCTGGGGAGTGTGGTCACAATTCAGGGAAGGGCAGGTGTGGGAAGTCCTCCATGTCTCATGACCACCGATGGGGACACACTGAGTCAGGTGTGGGACGAGGGACAGCGCTGGGAGGCAGGGGAGGCACGTCCTGGGATGGAGGCCCTGGGGGCAGTCTGAAGGGTGAATGCAGACCAGGCATCCAGGCAGATAGTGTGATCAGGAGCCCCACAGAGGGGAACTTTGAAGCTCAGAGCAGTAAGCAAGTCCATCAGGGCAGTGCAGAGAGCATCATGCTTGCCCTTGGTGGAGGGTGTGGGAGAGGGACTTGCCCCACAGAGGCGGGCAGACAGAGCCCCTCGAGGGACAGAGCAGGAAAGAGGACAAGGGGTGGGGGGTCTCAGCAGGGGCAAGGCTTCACTAAAGAATAGGGGACCACAGTGTTTGGACCCTCTGATCCTGGGGCCTAGGCGGTGCCTAGCAGCAATGAAAGGGCAGAGTTCCAGGATTGCAGATGGCAAAATGCCTGCGTGGCAGCAAGTGGGGGTCTTCACTGGCCTGCCCCTCCTTCTGTGTGGGGCGCTCTCCACAGGGCTTCCAGCTCATCTAGATGAGGAGCTCCAAGCCACACTCCACGACTTCAGACATCAAATCCTGCAGACAAGGGGAGGTAAGGGGACCCCCTGGGCCTCACAGGGTAGGAGTTTCCCGCAAATTCCCTTCATTTTCAGCACCACCTTCTAGAATAGAGATGACAAACAAGTGTGCACATGCGGGTCTTGGGGAAAGGAATGATGTTTGCTTTTCTGATGTCTTTGAATGGCCCAGAGGAGACAGAAGCAGACACAATTCACTCCCCATTTCATAAGAAAGCAAGTTCTCCACCTGCCTTGCTTTCCACTGAATCCCAGGAAATTGCACCATTTCTGGCAATAAGTAATTGTTACTTAGATGAATGAATAAATGGAGGAGAGTCTAAAAGTGAATTTAGAAAACTGCGATTGGAAGAGGAAGACAAGACACAGAGAGAGGCAGAGATGGAGAGACTGGGGAGAATCTGGTAGCAGAAACCCCAGGTGAGGGAGGTGGCTTAGAGACAAAGCGGTCAGTGGCCTGATCCGGACTCTTCTACTCTCAGCCCTCAGTCTGCAGGGCTCCATAATGACAGTAGGAGAGAAGGTTTTCTCCACCAATGGGCAGTCCGTCACTTTTGATGCCATTCAGGAGGCATGTGCCAGAGCAGGTGGCCGCATTGCTGTCCCGAGGAGTCCAGAGGAAAATGAGGCCATTGCAAGCTTCGTGAAGAAGTACAACACGTATGCTTATGTGGGCCTGACTGAGGGTCCCAGGCCTGGAGACTTCCGCTACTCAGATGGGACCCCTGTAAACTACACCAACTGGTACCCAGGGGAGCCCGCAGGTTGGGGAAAAGAGCAGTGTGTGGAGATGTACACAGATGGGCAGTGGAATGACAGGAACTGCCTGTACTCCCGACTGACCATCTGTGAGTTCTGAGAGGAATTAATGCCATGGGACAGGGAGGATCTTGTCTGGCCTTTGGTTTCCATCCCCAGGATCCACTTGGTCTGTGAGATGCTAGAACTCCCTTTCAACAGAATTCACTTGTGGCTATTAGGGCTGGAGGCACCCTTATTCACTTCATTCCCCTGATGGGCCCTGACTCTTCCCCATAATCACTGACCAGCCTTGACACTCCCCTTGCAAACCCTCCCAGCACTGTACCCCAGGCAGCCACTCCTAGCCTTGGCCTTTGGCATGAGATGGAGCCCTCCTTATTCCCCATCTGGTCCAGTTCCTTCACTTACAGATGGTAGCAGTGAGGTCTTGGGGTAGAAGGACCCTCCAAAGTCACACAGAGTGCCTGCCTCCTGCTCCCCTCAGCTCTCCCTCTGCAGCCCACTGCCTGCCCAGTGCCATCAGGATGAGCAGTCCCAGCCAAGCATAATGACAGAGAGAGGCTGACTTCAGCGAAGCCCTGACTATGTGGAGCTAAGGACACAGTGGAGATTCTCTGGCACTCTGAGGTCTCTGTGGCAGGCCTGGTCAGGCTCTCCAGGTGGTCAGAGGGCCCAGTGGTGCCCCAGAATAGTGCTGCCCAAGCCAACCCTGTGACTGACATGTACAATTCACTCCTTTGAGTCTTTGGATGCCAACTCAGCCCCCTGACATGGAGGCAGCTGGCCTAGGCCTCTAGGGAAGAGCCCCCCACTGCAGACGTGACCCGAGTAACTTTCTGCTGATGAACGAATCTGTACCCCACTTCAGACCTCAGTGGGCATTCACACTACCCCCCACACCACTGGCTCTGCTTTCCCCTTTTATTAATCCATTCACCCAGATAATCATTAAAATTAACGTGTGCCAGGTCTTAGGATGTGTTTGGGTAGCAAGGTAACTGGCGACTCTTGGGGATTTTTTTTTCCCTGAGCCTATGTCTTCATCTATAAAACGGGGATAAAAATACTTGTTGCTGTCACAATTATTACCATCTCTCCAGCTAGCAAAATTACTACCAGAGCTGTTACTACACACAAAGGCTGTTGACTGAGCACATACCATGTGCCACACACCTTGACAGGCCCTTTTAATACAGTGTATTATGTGCTATTCAATCTTCACACAATGTCATGGGACCAGTATTGTTTACCCCATTTTTTATAAGGACACTGAAGCTTAGAGGAGTTAAATGTTTTAAGTATTATTCCAGAGAGCAAGTGGCAGAGGCTGGATCCAAACCCATCTTCCTGGACCTGAAGTTCATGCTCCCAGCCACCCCACCCCTGAGCTGAATAAAGATGATTTAAGCATAATAAATCATGAATGTGTTCACACGAGTTTCCATAGCTTTGGTTCCAAGCAACATCACATTTCTGTTTTTGTAAATCAAATGAACTCTGGCTCTGAGCCCCCACTTTCCTCAAGATTGGAAAATTCAATCTCAGGATGTGCTTTCTTTGTTTGATGGGAGGGGCCAACTGCTGTCCTCCCTATGATGCTGCAGGGGGATGGGGAGCTACAGACACCATTTGGAAGAACACATGGGCATCTTGAATCCATGTGGTCCATTTGTGGGTGGGGATATAATGCCTTCCATTCTCCGTGCAGCCACCTGAATGATTTCTGCAGCCCAGCAGTGATGTTGGCACTCAGGGCTCAGTTCCAGGCCTCAGTGAGCCATCCTAGTCTCATGTCGGCTTGGAATGGGACCACTCCCCCAAACCCCAGGGCTGTGCAGGATTGAGACAATGTCCCCAATTGCTTGAGGATGCAGCCACATATGTGCCCCACCTCCAGAAAGGCTCCCACTCCTCCCACCCTCACACCTGCGAACACTCTCTCTCGTGGATTTACTGCATTTCTTGGGCAGAGAGAAGCTCTGGATCGAAACCCATAAAATCAGATGAGAATGAGGGGAATAATTTCTGATTCTTTTCTGAATGATAATTTTTAATCTGGTCACCATTCCACTTGTGCTTGGGACCCAGCACACACATTATTGAGCCTTCCCCTAAATTAAGAGAAAAACAAGGAGAAGCATGTACAAATGTTCCTCGACTTATGATGTGGTTAGGTCCTGATAAACACATTGCAAAATTATATCTTAAATGGAAAATGCATTTAATACATCTAACCTACCAAACATCATAGCTGAGCCTAGACTACTTTAACCATGCCCAGAACCCTATGTTAGCCTGCAGTTAGGCAAAATTATCTAACACAAGGTCTATTTTATAACAGGGTGCTGACTATCTCATGGAATTTATTGACTACCGTACTGGAATTGAATGAATGGTTGTATGTGTACTTGAAGTGTGGCTTCTCCTGAATTCACATCGCTTTTGGACCAATGTAAAGTCTATAAATTGTAAGTCAAACCCCCATAAATCCAGGACCCTGTGTATTCTGAACTTCATAAGTAAATACATTAAAACTCTGAAAATTTATGTCTTCTCATTTCTTGTTAGGATTATTTTTACTTTATGCATTTATTTGCTATTGTTACTATTTTATCATATTTTAAATTAATTATTGCTGGTTTATGAGAAAAACTCTTGATTTATTTTTTATTCATCTTATACTCAACCATCTTTTTGGATTCTCATTTTTTTCCTAATATTAATACTTCTAAGACAATTGATTCTTTTATTTTTTTATTTCTATTTTTGAGACAGAGTCTCTCTTTGTTGCCTGGGCTGGAGTGCAGTGGCACAATCTTGGCTCACTGGAACCTCTGCCTCCCGGGTTCAAGTGATTTTCCTGCCTCAGCCTCCCAAGTAGCTGGGATTACAGGTGTGTGCCACCACGCCTGGCTAATTTTTGTATTTTTAGCAGAGACAGGGTTTCACCATGTTGGCCTGGCTGGTCTTGAACTGACCCTAAGTGATCCTCCTGCCTCGGCCTCCCAAAGTGTGGGGATTACAGGCGTAAGCCACCTTGCCCAGCCAGTGATTCTTTTGTATTTTATAGATAAATAGTTGTATTTACGAAGGATGGAAATTTGATCTGTCCTTTTTTGACATTTATATTTTTTCCATCTCATTTCTTAGCTCCACTACAGGAGATCAGTTAAGGAGGGAGTAGAAGGGACTGAGCAGGGCACCCCTTCCCTCCTCCCATCTTGGGCCTGGGATGTGAACGCACACTGACCTTCTCTGGTTCACTGTCTCTCATCTGCCATGAAACCTACGGTGAACCACGGTGAGGCAGGAGGGTTGTGGAGGGCTCCAGGGACAAAGCCTTTGTGAACACAGTAAGGTTTTGTTTTTGTTTTTCATGAGAGACACAGGAAACTGTAAAGGAATATTGAATTTAGGCCTGACCTTGTCATATTTTTCTCATAGAAAGATCATTCTGGTGGATACACCAAAGATGTGTCTGAGATCTGCAGGAGTAGATGCTGGGGCACTTCCCTGAACAGCTGTAATTATGTAACAGTCCAGGTAAGACATATATATATATATATTTTGGTTAGAAGCCTGTGGAACCAAAGAATGAGTCATGGACAATAGCTATTAGTTATTCCTCAATTATCTGCACCGGTGATGGCTCAGTAATGTTAGGGTTGCTGGGTTTAGAAAATAAAAATATAGGCCGGGTGCAGTGGCTCATGCCTGTAACCCCAACACTTTGGGAGGCCGAGGCGGGTGGAACACGATGTCAGGAGTTTGAGACCAGCCTGACCAACATAGTGAAACCCTGTCTCTACTAAAAATATAAAAAAAATTAGCGGGGCATGGTGGCAGGTGCCTGTAATCCCAGCTGCTTGGGAGGCTGAGGCAAGAACAATCACTTGAACCTGGGAGGCGGAGGTTGCAATGAGCTGAGATGGTGCCACTGCACTCCAGCCCGGGCAACAGTGCGAGACTCTGTCTCAAAAAAAAAAAAAAAAAAGAAAAGAAAAAACAAAATAAAAATATAGGTCACCCAGTTGATTTGAATATCAGATACACAGGTAGTTTATTCAGTGAGTCGTATGCAGTATTTGGGACACACTTATTCCAAAAATTTATTCAGTGTTTATCGGAAGTTCACATTCCACAGGGTGCTCTGCGTTTTACCTGGCAACCCTACCTGTAGGGGCCTGGACAAGCAGAGGCTTTGGGTGAGGCAGGAGACAATTCCTGTGGTTAGTGGCATGTGACAATATTTAGCTTGTACCCCATCAGAATTGTACCCCAATGCCTTTGGGCTCACAAATGAATGTGAAGTCTTTCCTGAGCTCTGTGCATGGTGTATGGTGTATGGTGTATGGTGAGCAGGGCCACTGAAGCATGTTGTGTATGAGCACGAATGAGGTTGGTATTTCAAACACACTCCAGCCCTCCCCTCAGCAGGACATCCAGGAGCCTGGGGTAGGAATCTTCTGGGTTTGCTTCATTTCCACCTACTGCAGCTGCCCTGCATCCACCCAGCCTAGCATAAGTCTTCTCCTGGGGGCTTCCAGGGGTGTTTCCATGAATAAATAGGGAGGATGGCAAGGTAAGACAAAGGGACCGGAGCAAAGGAAAGGACCAAATGTGGCTGGCATGCCTCCGACAAGCCTTCTGGAGTGTGAGTATCTGTCAAAGCAGGAATGGTGCCTTGGGCAGAGGAGCTTCTCACGGTGTCTGTCTCTTTCTCTGGGGCAGTGGGCTTCAGACACCTTTAGAACCACATGCACAAAGCCCCACCAGGGCTTAGGCTCTCCAGACAAAGCTGTGCTCAGGCAGAGGCATAGGACAGGCAGGGAGCAGGGACAGGAAGGGCTAGCAGCTCTTCCCTGGCTAGCAGCTGGGGTTCCGCCTCCAGCTGCCTCCCCAGGACAGAAGCCAGATGAGCTGCTCTGAAGTCACCTTGGGGGAGTTAGGGAATGCATCTGCCACATACACTGTGTTGGGAGAGAACTTTCAGCTGACTGTAAGCTTCCCAGGCTGCTCCCAGTGGAAAGTCTGACTCCTGGGCTGGGAGGTTCCTTCTCTGTCAACATCCCCTTCTGAGCCTACAGGCTGGCAGTGAACAATGCGGTTGGCATCTCCCTGCAGCTCCAGCTGAGTCTTCGGGGTCATATCTCAAGGGGCTATTAAGGGAAATCATCACCTCAGGATTGGTCATCTCTTTTTTTGGCTATAGTCACAATTTAAGGAATTGTGTGAAACAGTCAAGTGGGGCAGATATTAGATTTCAAGAAGGCTTGACTATTCCAAAATATGGCCGGAGCCTGTGCCACCCAACCATCTCGACCATGTAGACTTTATTACCTCATTCATTCATTTGTTCCAACTTTCACCAGTATTTCCCAAGTACCTACCTTGTGCCAGCCTAGAGGCGAGAAGCACACAGTGAGGAGGGGACAGCAGACTCTGACCTGGACAAGGACACCGGGCAGCAGTGCAGGGGACAAGGGTAGGCTCTGGAGAAGACAGAGGGACTCCAGCATGGGCAGGCCATTGGGCATGTCCCTAAGCCTCTTGGAGCCTCAGATTCTGGTCTGTAAACAGGAGATGCCAACAGTATCTACCTCATTGAGCTGAAAAGACAATAAATTAGGGTGATCCAGGTGAGGCCCTGGCAGAGGGACTGATGTGGGGAACACTTGACCCATGCTGAAATGTCCCACGCCTACCAGGCAACAGGGCCCCAGTCCACATGCACCAGTCCAGTGCCTGCCTTCTGCTGGTGGGGAGCACGTGTTCCTTGACCTGTGAGCCCTGTGGGGAGTCCACATCATGCACCTGTCAGATTCCCAACTATAGCTAGGGTCTTCTGAAACCACATGGTGTGTTGCTGATGCTTTCAAGTCTACTAATTCTAGAGGACCTGTTAGGTGGGTACTGGAGTATTATTTGTTAGGAAACAGTGACTATGAGCAAATAAAGGCTCCAGCTTCAAATAAACACTCCTCTCAAACAACTGTGACTGAAAACACTTAGTTATATAGGGGACAGTGTTAATATAAAAATTGTAAGTATTAATATGAATATTAAAAGTTGAATTTATGCTACCTATATGGCCTGAGCTAGAGGAACTCAGCACCTGCAAACCTCACCCAGGCCTCCTCCTCTGCCAGAGCTGGGACTGTAACTCCAGCCATGTGGCCACACAACCAGCAGCAGGCTCTAGAACACATCGGTAAAACCCTATACATTATTGTAAGTTGGAATTCTTCCGTCCTTCTTGGTAAACAGCCGCTCCCCTGAGACCCCCACAGTGCCCCCACCCCTGACGTTCTTCTGATCTGGCAAAAAATGGTTAATGCTTGTCACAGGGAGATCATTTCCGAGATTCTAACGAGTCAGCAAACAGGCCACACCAGTGGCTGAAATTTAGAATATCATGTACAATATGCTTTCTTGTTGTTTCTTTTTGCTCTTTCCCTGCATTCCTTTGGATTGTTTGAATTTTCTTTAATAGTAAGGTGGTACCAGAATTATAGATGTATCAATAAATACCAGCCTACTAGTACGTTTACCAGAATATTCCTCAAAAGCTCAAATTTATCGTGTCAAGAAATGAACTTTTTCTCTCTAAACCTGCTTTTTCTCCTGGGTTCCGTCTCCCACTGGGGTACCACATTCTGACAAGCCATTCCAGCTAGAGATCTGATAGCAACTGGATTTCTGTCTGCCAGAATCATTTTTCACATGCTGTCAATAGAGAAGGATTCACCAGGAAACTGCAGGGCCCTTGCTGCATGGGCTCCTTACAAGGCCATGGTGGGAGAGGCTTTAACAATGTTTGACATGGTAATATGTTTTTACAGACTTTGCAAAAGTCAGCTATTTTAAGTGCAAATGCAGTCATGTGTTGCTTCATGACAGGGATGCGTTCTGAGAAATGCATCCTTATGTGACTTTGTTGTTGTGCAAATATCACCAGGTGTACTTACACAAAACTAGATGGTAGAGCCTACTATATGCCTAGGCTGCCTGGTATAGCCTATTGCTTCTAGGCTACAAACCACTGCAGTGCGTTACAGTACAGAATATGCTAGGCAATTGTAACACAATGGCAAGTACTTGTCTATCTGAACATACCTAACCACACAAAAGGTACAGGAAAAATATGGTATGATAATCTGAAGGGACCATCATGGTCCAGCTCATCTGGCTTCTGCCCTGGGAAGGCAGGTGGAGGCAGAACCCCAGCTGCTAATCAGGGAAGAGCTGCTAGTCCTCCCGCCCCTGCTGCCTGCCTGTCCTGTGCCCCTGCCTAACCGTCATGGTCCCATATGGTCTGTCATTGACTGAAATGTCCTCATGCAGCACTTGACTGTAGTTAAGATGGCTGGCTCTTTCCACTCTGATTTCCCCTCCATCTCATTGCTCCTCATGCCCCTCATGTTGGGGTGGTCATAGGGATATTTAGGATCTGGCTAGGGATGAGAAAGCTTTATGTAGTTTACGGTCACTTCTATGTGTGGTTGCATTACTGCTAGTCTTCCAGCATAGGAATGGCTTCCAGGAATATTGTTCTGATTCAGCCAGCAGGGTCAGAGATGATATCTAAATAATAAACATTTCCCCAGCACCTGTTTTCAGAAATATGTCAGCAGTGGAGGAGAAACAAGTGTGCAGCCAGAAACTAGTCTATGGAAAACTCTCTCCCCCATCATATGTATAGTTTTAAGCATGTAAGGCTGCTCACATCCATGCCTATTTAAAATGGAAGTTCTCTCCTGTAGAGAGTACACTCAATAGTGCAATATATACACTTATAACACACACATATAAATACATCTTTTTTGAGCAATTTCAGTAAATGTATTTTGTTAGAGCTCCTGTGTAGTAAGGCAGAACTAGAGGAGTATTGCAAATAGAAGTATGCTTCTGTGTGAAATGAAATGTCTTAAGCATCTCACTGTACCTGATTACATCTTAGCTTGTCTGATATATTTTATCCTGATGAAGTCCACAAGTTCTAGATGTGCACACTAAGAAAGATTAAATTTTATAACTTGATATGAAATACTAACATCTACAAAAACAACATAAAACTCAATCCACTATTACAACAAGACCGTCCATGACAAACTGGATAATGATTCTATCAATTTGAGAAGTATTAAGATTAGACACTGCACAGAAAACTTAAAATGCCCAGTAAACTTATGGCTCATATATGAAACTTGATAGAAGTATTTTCAACTTTGACTATAGTCATAAACATTTACATACTAGTACCAATGAGATTAACTATCTGCAGTTAAAATAGCTTAATTCTGCAAATTTTTAAAAAGCATATGGCTGACTTCAGCAGACAATGCAATTGAAAAGAAAAAAAGCATATGGTGACAGTGGAAGAAGGTTGAAGTATCTTTCTATGCTATCTAAAGAAAACAGTATTAGAAACTCTTCCTTATCTACAGATTTTGCTTCCTGAATATTTGTTGAATCTGACTCCTTGTCTCCATCTCTTACATACTGCTGTGGTAATTTTCAGGCCCTTGTAGTTTCTAGCCTGGACTTCTGGAGGAGCTTTTTAACTGGTCTTCTTGGCTCTAGTCTCACACCCCTCAAATCTAACTTCCGCAGTGGACAAGGTGCACATCTGACTTTGTCACTTTCTTTCTTTCTTTTTTAAGAGATGGAGTCTCAGTATGTTGCCCAGGTTGGTCTTGAACTCCTGGGCTCAAGCGATTCTCCCACCTCAGCCTCCTAAAGTGCTGAGATTATAGGCATGAGCCGCTGCACCCAGCCTATGTCACTTTCTTAAACCACCAGAGGCTCTCCAGAATAAAATTAAGCCCCTTAACCTGATACATAAGACTATCATGCCCTGCTTCTCCCTTACAAGTCTTGCCTCTCTTGAAACATCGCATTGCTTGTGTCCCCTCCCCCTACCCTGTGGTCTCCTGTCTGCACACCTTCACTCAAGCTGTCTCCCCAGCCTACGATGGCATTTTCTCCTCTTTTCACTTTGGCTACTCCTACTCATTCTCCAAGATTCTGCTTACTTCTTATCTTTTCTATACATTCTCTGACTTCCCTTTTCACGATAGTGGACTGAGCACATGCTGCCATCTCTCCACCCAGGCCCATCCTCCAGAAATGACACGGAAGGAAAAAAATTAGTGTTCTCAAAAAGTTAACAGGAAATGTTCAGAGAATCAGAAGCACTGACACGTTTCTGGAAGCCAAAAGCAGACAGGATCTGATTTGATACTGCAGCCCAGCTCATGAGCAGCGGCCAAGGACATACTACATGTATCCTTGCATGTATATACTACAGTATATATTGCAACAGTGGGAGCAGCAACAAGGCATTCCATGCCCAGAAGTGGTGAATGCCTGGAAAAGACAAGACCAAAGGGCTTCTGACAGAAGGTTAGACAAGTACGCCTGTGGAAGGAGCTGGATGAATTGACTCTGAATATCTCCCTCAACCCCACCCCGGCAGACAAGATGACCAGGACAGCAGTGTCTGTCTCCTGGTATGAGCTGTGTTAGGGAATGAAAGACAGGACAGGGCCCCATACAGCTGCAAAGCCAAGGAAGAGTTAAGTAACAGCCACATCCCAAAGACCAGCTGTGAGAGCACAGCTGGTCAACCTGATGGTGCCTCTGCCTGTTCTGCACTCTCCTTGAAAGCAGCATAGAGCACAAGCTCATCCAGTGATTTCCAGCCCTCCCTCACAGCAAGCTAGGGCAGTAGATTTCCTGCAGAAAATCTCATGGGTAAAGTTGAGTTCACTGTCAAAAAATATCATTTCAGAACCACCACCATGAAAGGGAGACTTCTACCTGAGGAAACATAATAACCATAGCTAATATTTACTGAGCATTTATGTGTCAGGCACTATTGCAAACATAAAGTGGGGCTATTTTATGTTTGCAATAGACACATGAATACCTTATAAGAGTCCTACTTTATAAGAGTTTAACGTAGGACTATTTTTATGGCCATTTTACAAATGAAGAAACTAAAGTGTCAAGTGATTAAGTAACTTCGTCCAAAGTCACATAGCTTAACATGAGAAGCCACAGATTAACCTCAGCTGTCTGGCTCCAGATCTGAAGATTAAACAGAACAAATAGACAACCAGTAATGTGCTCTGAAGTAAGTATAATGAATATTCTCAAATAAGAATGGATGGGAAAGAATCAATTAGGGATGTTATAGGTGAACAATGTGTTCATTTTGTATTACTGATCATGGGAATAAAAAACAAAAAATATATTCATAGTTTAAACAAATAAAACCACCTGAGTGGATGAGCTATGGAGCGGAATGTATGCAGCTGAAGAGCTAATTAGTGAACTGAAAGATTGGAATCCTCCCTGAAAACAGCAGACTGGGATAAATAAATAGAAAATAGAAAAAAAAATAAAAGATAACAGACATGGAAGATAGTTCCAGAAGTGCCAACATCCACCCACTGGGTGTTACCAAAAGAGAGACTGCTAGAGAAATGGATGTCCAATGAAACATGGTTGATTTGCAACCAAATTTATTTCCTCTCCCTCCCCAAATCCTAATAAAATGGCAGTAGAGGAAGAGCACAGGTAAAATCCTTCAAGGACAATAGGGACAAGAGAGGAGAAAACAGCAACCAAGAATTTTGACACGCATTTTGGAGATAGTATACAAAGGAGTGGTAATTTGGCAGAATGGTGCATGTTCTAACTTGGATGCCCCAGAGGGAGAAAAGAAGAAGAAGCCAACGGATTCTCCCTGCTTCACCCCCGGAGTCTCAGAAAGGATCCACACTTAAAGAGGTGAGGTACAGTGTGAGGCTGTAAACAGGAAAACAGGGGCATAAGTGGAAACCCTAGGCCACTTTCTCTACCCTCTTCAGCCAGGGTCACCTCCACCCAGGGGAGAAAGGAGAGTTATTTGTCATAGAAATTGAACTGAAGAAACTGTAGAATGGGAGGTCTGAGTCACACAGGTTTGGGAGGAGGAGGTAAGGTCAAGTTTAAACACAAGGATTAAGCCACAATCTACATATTGAATGATGGGACCCCAGTCCCCAGGGAGTGAGTAACCTAATTTACAATCTACAAACCAGAGTCCAGAGGATTCATTTGTGGAGAAAAGAAACGTCCCAGACAAAGGGCCTCCAGTGGCTGATGTGTGCTGGTTTCCTCAATGAGGAGCTGACCTGATGCTCAGACACTCTGTGGCGAGCTCCATCAGTCAACAAGCCCCACTCCCCTGCAGAGATTGCAGTCAGTGTTTTGTGCCTCATCCCCAAATGTGAATACACAGCTAAGGGTCATCACCTGGGAGGAAGGCCTCCAGCAAGGATGACCAATCTTCCCGGCTTGCCAGGGACCAAGGGGTTTTACAGGACATAGGACAGTCAGTACTACTATGGTTTGAGTTTGTCCCCACCAAAACTCCTGTTGAACTTTGATCCCCAATGTGGCAGTGTTGGGAGATGTGCCTGGTGGGAGGTGTTTGGGTCATGGGGGCAGATCCCTCATGAATGACTTGGTGCACTCCAGCTCTCTCATGAGACTGGATTTAGTTCTCGTGGGAATGTTCCTGCAGGAATGGGTTGTTGTAAAGCCAGGATACCCCTCGGGTTTTGTCTCTTCCCACATGTCCACTCACCATTGAGATTTTCCACCATGTTATGACATAAAGCCCCCACCAGAATCTGAGCAGATGCTTACACCATATTTTTTGAACTTCCCAGCCTGCAGAACTGTGAGCCAAATATACCTCTTTTCTTTATAAATTCCCCAGCCTCAGGTATTCTTCTATAGCAACACTTAATGGATTAAGGCAAGTACTAAAATAAGAAAAATCTCTGCCAAACCAGAATGAGTTAGTCGTCCTATTCTAGCATGTGCAAGCAACATCCATTTGCATGGCTTTGCTTAATAATTTGCAAGCCTGACCTATATTCACAGCTCACAGGCTGGGAACACAGTCATCTGTTATAATTTATATGATCATGTGACAACACCTGCCAAAAATCATATTAAATGGTTTGTGACTTTTCTTGATCCTTTTCCAGCCTTTGATAAAATATATAAGCAAAAAATATGAACTATCCTGCTTGTAATTTCCAGTTGGGTAAAACAAAGATGTGTCCTGAATCCTTGTATTTTTAACTTGAAACCACATTGAGATAGCCCATTAGTTTGCTTTCCTATGGACCCGCACAAATGCCTAACAGTGCAGGCCACTGACCAGCATCAGCTCCAAAGGATCAGTATCTGTGCCCTGCAGGTTGTTGCATATGGTAGGGCCCTGCCACCCTGCTCTGCACTGGAGCACAGAAGGCCAAGCATTCTCTCAAATGCAAATAACCTGATGTGGGTATCATGGACTAGGAGTAGTTTTAGTAGACAACGAATGCTGCTATCTAATGACCTCCAGAAACAAGGGCTACCAAATCTGGATCAGAAATAATCATTTTAATGAAAATCCTCCAACTTTAGGGAGATTTATAGGAAATAATAATAAACAATAAATCGTCTTATTTAGTTACTTTGGGTGTACATTTCACAACCAGTTTTAACAGGGCTTATTGTTCAAAATTAGATGTGCTGCAAGCATGTGTGTGTGTGTGTGTGTGCAAGCTCATATGTGTATGTGTAGCCAAACAGGATATATGGTTACATGCCTGCTTTACATTTTTTTCTGGGCTAATTTTTATTGCTGTTGCATTTTATGATGTGGAATTGTGGGGAATCAGTTACTCATTCATTGCCTTGTTAGGGAACTCTCAAATTTCCTCCTGAAGAGAATCTTGGCTCTGCCTGCAGGGACTCCCTTCACGCACTTTGGAAGGGATGTGGGTTGGCCTTCTCTTCAGAAATATGCTTGCTTGCTTGCTTGCTTGCTTGCTTGCTTGCTTTCTTTTTTCTTTTTTCTCTCTTTTCTTTCTTTCTTTCTTTCTTTCTTTCTTTCTTTCTTTCTTTCTTTCTTTCTTTCTTTCATGTGTGAGCCAAAGGTTTATTTCTTCATTTATTGCATTTGAAATACTCTTCGATGACATCCTTGGGCTGAGACTCCTTCCATAGTCCTTAACTACTACACAACTGCAACCAACCACTTTACAGGGTTTCCCCTCTCTGTCAATTGTACAAGGACCTTCCCATTCCCTTAGTTTCTTGTTGTCATCACCCTTGATTAGTTTGATTTGGTGTTCAGCACAAAGGGCCTCCACCAACTTGACATACATAGGCTTATCACAGTTGGATGCAAGCACACAAAGGTGGGCTTGGTGCTTGTCTAAGGCTTTGGAAGCTTCGCGAATTCCACATGCTAGGCCATCGTGGCTGAGGGCGGTCTTCAGCACTTCTTGTAAAGCAGTATTAACATCCATTACACCTCCAGCAGCAATGCCTTCCTCGACCATGACAGTGGGTTACAGGTGAAGCCCAATCTCCAGCTTCCACCTCCACATGACTTGGCAGCAGCAGGGAAAGAGAGAAATGTTCTTTCTGGTGCATCAGTTTTCATAAGAGGATCTATTGCAAGCCACACTCAATTTGTTATTAAGGTATATGGCTCGTCTCTTAATTGGCAATGGAAATGTCCAGGATTCTCAGTAGAATTTCAACCTCAGAGCCACACTATACTTTTCAAAAGCTTGGCTAAGAGAAATGCTATTCGTGGATAAGTGCCTGCAGAGTACGTGTTGTATTTGATCCTCTGGACAAATATTCTTTTTTTTAAATTATTTTATTTTATTATTATACTTTAAGTTTTAGGGTACATGTGCACAATGTGCAGATTTGTTACATATGTATACATGTGCCATGTTGGTGTGCTGCACCCATTAACTCGTCATTTAGCATTAGGTATATCTCCTAATGCTATCCCTCCCCCCTCCCCCCACCTCACAACAGTCCCCGGAGTGTGATGTTCCCCTTCCTGTGTCCATGTGTTCTCATTGTTCATTTCCCACCTATGAGTGAGAACATGCGGTGTTTGGTTTTTGTCCTTGTGATAGTTTACTGAGAATGATGATTTCCAGTTTCATCCATGTCCCTACAAAGGACACGAACTCATCATTTTTTATGGCTGCATAGTACTCCATGGTGCATATGTGCCACATTTTCTTAATCCAGTCTATCATTGTTGGAAATTTGGGTTGGTTCCAAGTCTTTGCTATTGTGAATAGTGCCGCAATAAGCATACGTGTGCATGTGTCTTTATAGCAGCATGATTTATAGTCCTTTGGGTATATACCCAGTAATGGGATGGCTGGGTCAAATGGTATTTCTAGTTCGAGATCCCTGAGGAATTGCCACACTGACTTCCACAATGGTTGAACTAGTTTACATTCCCACCAACAGTGTAAAAGTGTTCCTATTTCTCCACATCCTCTCCAGCACCTGTTGTTTCCTGATTTTTTAATGATCGCCACTCTAAATGGTGTGAGATGGTATCTCATTGTGGTTTTGATTTTTTTTTTTTTTATTATACTTTAGGGTTTTAGGGTACATGTGCACAATGTGCAGGTTTGTTACATATGTATCCATGTGCCATGTTGATTTCCTGCACCCATTAACTCGTCATTTAGCATTAGGTGTATCTCCTAATGCTGTCCCTCCCCCCTCCCCCCACCCCACAACAGTCCCGGAGTGTGATGTTCCCCTTCCTGTGTCCATGAGTTCTCATTGTTCAATTCCCACCTATGAGAGAGAACATGCGGTGTTTGGTTTTTTGTCCTTGCGATAGTTTACTGAGAATGATGTTTTCCAGTTTCATCCATGTCCCTACAAAGGACACGAACTCATCATTTTTTATGGCTGCATAGTATTCCGTGGTGTATATGTGCCACATTTTCTTAATCCAGTCTATCGTTGTTGGACATTTGGGTTGGTTCCAACTCTTTGCTATTGTGAATAGTGCCGCAATAAACATACGTGTGCATGTGTCTTTATAGCAGCATGATTTATAGTCCTTGGGTATATACCCAGTATGGGATGGCTGGGTCAAATGGTATTTCTAGTTCGAGATCCCTGAGGAATCGCCACACTGACTTCCACAATGGTTGAACTAGTTTACAGTCCCACCAACAGTGTAAAAGTGTTCCTATTTCTCCACATCCTCTCCAGCACCTGTTGTTTCCTGATTTTTTAATGATGGCCATTCTAACTGTGTGAGATGGTATCTCACTGTGGTTTTGATTTGCATTTCTCTGATGGCCAGTGATGATGAGCATTTCTTCATGTGTTTTCTGGCTGCATAAATGTCTTCTTTTGAGAAGTGTTGTTCATGTCCTCTGCCCACTTTTTGATGGGGTTGTTTGTTTTTTTCTTGTAATTTGTTTGAGTTCATTGTAGATTCTGGATATTAGCCCTTTGTCAGATGAGTAGGTTGCAAAAATTTTCTCCCATTCTGTAGGTTGCCTGTTCATTCTGATGATAGTTTCTTTTGCTGTGCAGAAGCTCTTTAGTTTAATGAGATCCCATTTGTCGATTTTGGCTTTTGTTGCCATTGCTTTTGGTGTTTTAGACATGAAGTCCTTGCCCAGCCTATGTCCTGAATGGTATTGCCTAGGTTTTCTTGTAGGATTTTAATGGTTTTAGGTCTAACATATAAGTCTTTAATCCATCTTGAATTAATTTTTGTATAAGGTGTAAGGAAGGGATCCAGTTGCAGCTTTCTACATATGGCTAGCCAGTTTTCCCAGCACCATTTATTAAATAGGGAATCTTTCCCCATTTCTTGTTTTTGTCAGGTTTGTCAAAGATCAGATAGTTGTAGCTATGCGGCATCATTTCTGAGGGCTCTGTTCTGTTCCATTGATCTATGTCTCTGTTGTGGTACCAGTACCATGCTGTTTTGGTTACTGTAGCCTTGTAGTATAGTTTAAAGTCAGGTAGCGTGATGCCTCCAGCTTTGTTCTTTTGGCTTAGGATTGACTTGGCATGCGGGCTCTTTTTTGGTTCCATATGAACTTTAAAGTAGTTTTTTCCAATTCTGTGAAGAAAGTCCTTGGTAGCTTAATGGGGATGGCATTGAATCTATAAATTACCTTGGGCAGTATGGCCATTTTCACGATATTGATTCTTCCAACCCATGAGCATGGAATGTTCTTCCATTTGTTTGTATCCTCTTTTATTTCATTGAGCAGTGGTTTGTAGTTCTCCTTGAAGAGGTCCTCAATCCCTTGTAAGTTGGATTCCTAGGTATTTTATTCTCTTTGAAGCAATTGTGAATGGGAGTTCACTCATGATTTGGCTCTCTGTTTGTCTGTTATTGGTGTACAAGAATGCTTGTGATTTTTGTACATTAATTTTGTATCCTGAGACTTCGCTGAAGTTGCTAATCAGCTTAAGGAGATTTTGGGCTGAGACAATGGGGTTTTCTAGATATATAATCATGTCATCTGCAAACAGGGACAATTTGACTTCCTCTTTTCCTAATTGAATACCTTTTATTTCCTTCTCCTGCCTGATTGCTCTGGCCAGAACTTCCAGCACTATGTTGAATAGGAGCGGTGAGAGAGGGCATCCCTGTCTTGAGGCAGTTTTCAGAGGGAATGCTTCCAGTTTTTGCCCATTCAGTATGATATTGGCTGTGGGTTTGTCGTAGATAGCTCTTATTATTTTGAGATACGTCCCATCAATACCTAATTTATTGAGAGTTTTTAGCATGAAGGGTTGTTGAATTTTGTCAAAGGCCTTTTCTGCATCTATTGAGATAATCATGTGGTTTTTGTCTTTGGTTCTGTTTATATGCTGGATTACATTTATTGATTTGCGTATGTTGAACCAGCCTTGCATCCCAGGGATGAAGCCCACTTGATCATGGTGGATAAGCTTTTTGATGTGCTGCTGGATTCGGTTTGCCAGTATTTTTTGAGGATTTTTGCATCAATGTTCATCAAGGATATTGGTCTGAAATTCTCTTTTTTGGTTATGTCTCTGCCAGGTTTTGGTATCAGGACGATGCTGGCTTCATAAAATGTGTTAGGGAGGATTCCCTCTTTTTCTATCGATTGGAATAGTTTCAGAAGGAATGGTACCAGTTCTTCCTTGTACCTCTGGTAGAATTCAGCTGTGAATCCATCAGGTCCTGGACTCTTTTTGGTTGGTAAGCTATTGATTATTGCCCAATTTCAGAACTGTTATTGGTCTATTCAGAGATTAACTTCTTCCTGGTTTAGTCTTGGGAGGGTGTATTTGTCGAGGAATTTATCCATTTCTTCTAGATTTTCTAGTTTATTTGCATAGAGGTGTTTGTAGTATTCTCTGATGGTAGATTGTATTTCTGTGGGATCGGTGGTGATATCCCCTTTTTCGTTTTTTATTGCATCTATTTGATTCTTCTCTCTTTTCTTCTTTATTAGTCTTGCTAGCAGTCCATCAATTTTGTTGATCTTTTCAAAAAACCAGCTCCGGATTCATTAATTTTTTGAAGGGTTTTTTGTGTCTCTATTTCCTCAGTTCTGCTCTGATTTTAGTTATTTCTAGCCTTCTGCTAGCTTTTGAATGTGTTTGCTCTTGCCTTTCTAGTTCTTTTAATTGTGATGTTAGGGAGTCAATTTTGGATCTTTCCTGCTTTCTCTTGTGGGCATTTAGTGCTATAAATTTCCCTCTACACACTGCTTTGAATGTGTCCCAGAGATTCTGGTATGTTGTGTCTTTGTTCTCGTTGGTTTCAAAGAACATCTTTATTTCTGCCTTCATTTCATTATGTACCCATAGTCATTCAGGAGCAGGTTGTTCAGTTTCCATGTAGTAGAGCGGTTTTGAGTGAGTTTCTTAATCCTGAGTTCTAGTTTGATTGCACTGTGGTCTGAGAGACAGTTTGTTATAATTTCTGTTCTTTTACATTTGCTGAGAGAGCTTTACTTCCAACTATGTGGTCAATTTTGGAATAGGTGTGGTGTGGTGCTGAAAAAAATGTATATTCTGTTGACTTGGGGTGGAGAGTTCTGTAGATGTCTATTAGGTCCACTTTATGTAGAGCTGAGTTCAATTCCTGGATATCCTTGTTAACTTTCTGTCTCGTTGATCTGTCTAATGCTGACAGTGGGGTGTTAAAATCTCCCATTA
The DNA here is from genome assembly GCF_006542625.1 of Nomascus leucogenys. Classification (NCBI taxonomy): domain Eukaryota; kingdom Metazoa; phylum Chordata; class Mammalia; order Primates; family Hylobatidae; genus Nomascus; species Nomascus leucogenys. The sequence goes on from NC_044398.1 coordinate 29,896,138, forward strand.
TTATTGTGTGGGAGTTTAAGTCCCTTTGTAGGTCACTCAGGACTTGCTTTATGAATCTGGGTGCTCCTGTGTTGGTTGCATATATATTTAGGATAGTTAGCTCTTCTTGTTGAATTGATCCCTTTACCATTATGTAATGGCCTTCTTTGTCTCTTTTGATCTTGTTGGTTTAAAGTCTATTTTATCAGAGACTAGGATTGCAACCCCTGCCTTTTTTTGTTTTCCAGTTGCTTGATAGATCTTCCTCCATCCCTTTATTTTGAGTCTATGTGTGTCTCTGCACGTGAGATGGGTTTCCTGAATACAGCACACTGATGGGTCCTGACTCCTTATCCAGTTTGCCAGTCTGTGTCTTTTGATTGGAGCATTTAGCCCATTTACATTTAACGTTAATATTGTTATGTGTGAATCTGATCCTGTCATTATGATGTTAGTTGGTTATTTTGCTTGTTAGTTGCTATAGTTTCTTCCTAGTCTCGATGGTCTTTACAATTTGGCATGTTTTTGCAGTGGCTGGTACCGGTTGTTCCTTTCCGTGTTTAGTGCTTCCTTCAGGAGCTCTTTTAGGGCAGGCCTGGTGGTGACAAAATCACTCAGCGTTTGCTTGTCTGTAAAGTGTTTTATTTCTCCTTCACTTATGAAGCTTAGTTTGGCGGGATAGGAGATTCTGGGTTGAAAATTCTTTTCTTTAAGAATGTTGAATATCGGCCCCCACTCTCTTCTGGCTTGTAGAGTTTCTGCTGAGAGATCAGCTGTTAGTCTGATGGGCTTCCCTTTGTGGGTAACCCGACCTTTCTCTCTGGCTGCCCTTAACATTTTTTCTTTCATTTCAACTTTGGTGAATCTGACAATAATGTGTCTTGGAGTTGCCCTTCTCGAGGAGTATCTTTGTGGCATTCTCTGTATTTCCTGAATCTGAATGCTGGCCTGCCTTGCTAGATTGGGGAAGTTCTCCTGGATAATATCTTGCAGAGTGTTTTCCAACTTGGTTCCATTCTCCCCATCATTTTCAGGTACACCAATCAGACGTAGGTTTGGTCTTTTCACATAGTCCCAAATTTCTTGGAGGCTTTGTTCATTTCTTTTTATCCTTTTTTCTCTAAACTTCCCTTCTCTCTTCATTTCATTCATTTCATCTTCCATCAGCGATACCCTTTCTTCCAGTTGATCGCATCTGCTACTGAGGCTTCTGCAATCTTCGCGTAGTTCTCGAAACTTGGCTTTCAGCTCCATCAGCTCCTTGAAGCCCTTCTCTCCATTGGTTATTCTAGTTATCCATTCTTCTAATTTTTTTTCAAAGTTTTTAACTTCTTTGCTGTTGTTTTGAATTTCCTCTCGTAGCTCAGAGTAGTTTGATCGTCTGAAGCCTTCTTCTCTCAACTCATCAAAGTCATCCTCCATCCAGCTTTGTTCCGTTGCTGGTGAGGAACTGCGTTCCTTTGGAGGAGGAGAGGTGCTCTGTTTTTTAGAGTTTCCAGTTTTTTTGGTCTGTTTTTTCCCCATCTTTGTGGTTTTATCTACTTTTTGTCTTTGATGATGGTGATGTACAGATGGGTTTTTGGTGTGGATGTCCTTTCTGTTTGTTAGTTTTCCTTCTGCCAGACAGGCCCCTCAGCTGCAGGTCTGTTGGAGTTTACTAGAGGTGCACTCCAGACCCTGTTTGGCTGGGTGTCAGCAGCAGTGGCTGCAGAACAGCGGATTTTCGTGAGACCACAAATTCAGCTGTCTGATGTTCCTCTGAAAGTTTTGTCTCAGAGAAGTACTGGGTTGAATGAGGTGTCAGTCTGTCCCTACTGGGGGGGTGCCTCCCAGTTAGGCTGCTCAGGGGTGAGGGACCCACTTTAGGAGGCAGTCTGACCGTTCTCAGATCTCCAGCTGCGTGCTGGGAGAACCACTACTCTCTTCAAAGCTGTCAGTCAGACAGGGACATTTAAGTCTGTGGAAGTTCTTGCAGAGTTTTTGTTTGTCTGTGCCCTGCCCCCAGAGGTGGAGCCTAGAGAGGCAGGCAGGCCTCCTTGAGCTGTGGTGGGCTCCACCCAGTTCGAGCTTCCTGGCTGCTTTGTTTACCTAAGCAAGCCTGGGCAATGGCGGGCGCCCCTCCCCCAGCCTCGCTGCCACCTCGCAGCTTGATCTCAGACTGCTGTGCTAGCAATTAGCGAGACTCCGTGGGCATAGGACCCTCCGAGCCAGGTGCGGGACACAATCTCCTAGTGTGCCGTTTTCCAGGCCCGTTGGAAAAGCGCAGTATTAGGATGGGACTGACCCGATATTCCAGGTGCCGTCTGCTTCCCCTTTCTTTGACTAGGAAAGGGAACTCCCTGACCCCTTGCGCTTCCCGAGTGAGGCAATGCTTCGCCCTGCTTCGGCTCGCGCACAGTGCGCTTCACCGACTGTCCTGCACCCACTGTTAGGCACTCCCTAGTGAGATGAAACCGGTACCTCAAGCAGAAATGCAGAAATCACCCGTCTTCTGTGTCGCTGGGGCTGGGAGCTGGAGACCGGAGCTGTTCCTATTCGGCCATCTTGGCTCCACCCCCAGATTCTTAGGAAGGGATTGGAAAGTCTAGTGATGGGGAGCAACCACTGCATCAAGGCAGAATCACCCCACATGAATCCCTCCAATCAAAGAATCTATTGTTTCTTCTGAGGCTATGAAGGAGGAAATGTGTTGAGAATCTTTGTTGGAATTGTTTCCCTTTTACATGGCTGCATTTTCATAGATCAGTTAAACTCTCTTTCCCTACTTCACCTTTGAAGACTTGGATACATTTTCCTCATTGCATTTTCTACTTTCACCCTTGCTCATGGCCATCGACTGTCAGAACCAAAGCTTTTACTGGCCCCATTGGACCTAAGCTAGGTAGGAGCCCACTACTGATAACCTATAACCAGATAGTTGTCAGGTGTGACAAGAGTGCCCAAGAGGGGGATGAATTCCTGGTCAATGACAAGACGGCCTTTATCCTTCTTGTGCATTTGATCCACATCTTTAACCATTGTGCCCAGAGCTCCTACTCCCTTTCAGACAGAGGCTCCTCAGGGACAGTGCATCCCTCCCAGGAGCCCAGGCTGTACTCACCTCCACTGTGAGGCTGAAGACAAAAGTGCTACAGAGGTCAAAGGCTGCTTTCTAGAGAGGTTTTATTTGCACAAAACTGAGTCTTGATGTGTGGATTGGTCGGAATTAATTTTGAATTTATTTTCTCCACCAATACTTGTAAATCTAGTGCTTGTAAAATAGTATGTGTGCCTTTTGTAGTGGTGGCCATATATTCCAGAACATTTATATTGTTTTCCATTCAGATTTCCAAGGTTGCTACTGATTGCTTTAGGTGCAATGTTCTAAAATATGAAGGTGAACTCTTGTTACTGGTTATTTGGTGGGGTTTTTTTTTTGGGCAGCGGGGATAGAGTCTTGCTCTGTCACCAGGCTGGAGTGCAGTGGAGCCATCTCGGCTCACTGCAACTTCTGCCTCCCAGGTTCAAATGATTCTCCTGCCTCAGCTTCCCTAGTAACTGGGACTACAGGCATGTGCCATCATGCTCAGCTAATTTTTGTATTTTTAGTACAGACGGGGTTTCACCACGTTGGCCAGGATGGTCTCGATCTATTGACCTCGTGATCCTCCCGCCTCGGCCTCTCAAAGTGCTGGGATTACAGGCATGAGCTACTGTGCCCGGCCAGTGTTGTATTTTTAACTAAATTCAATTCTCACAGTTTTAATCATAATTCCAAAAAGACTTTGTTATGCAAATTCTTTTTGGCTTTGAAAATCTGACATGACATGCCCTGTGTCAGCAGCAAAGTGAACACTGATTTTAGAGACTTGGGCTAAACAACCGTCTGTGATTATTTTTGTTGGAATATAACCCAGGTATTATTATTATAGAAGCTGTCCACTCTCAGTTTTGCATAGATGTAAACATATCTTTATGTCATATTTTCATCTATAACTTTAAGACTTTTTTCTTATATTTTTCTCATTCTTCCATCACACAGTGTGGACATATTTTTTTATATATTACAAATAATGTAACACAAATTTCTAAATACTTATTTATTTATTGTTTGAAGACAGAGTTTCCTCTTGTTGCCCAGGCTGGAGTGCAGCCGAGAGGTCTTGGCTCACCACGACCTGTGCCTCCTGGGTTCAAGCGATTCTTCTGCCTCAGCCTCCTCAGCCTCCCAATTAGCTGGGATTACAGGCACCTGCCACCATACCCAGAGAATTTTTGTATGTTTTAGTAGAGATGGGGTTTCTCCAAGTTGGCCAGGCTGGTCACAAACTCTTGACCTCAGGTAATCCACCCACCTCAGCCTCCCAAAGTGCTGAGATTACAGGCATGAGCCACCGCACCCACCCTCCACCTTGGTTATTTTTAGGCACTAAAATTTGATACTTATTTCTAAATGAAGTCATCTCTTAATTGTATTTTTTTTACTTATATTCTTTAAATGGCAAAGATTCATGTAATTCAAGAGAGAAGTGGGATCCAGACAGATTCCTTTATCATGTGATACATGATAAATACATTCGATGTTATATTTCAATTTAAAAAATAAGTAAATGACTTTAAAGATAATTACTTTATACCTAGTTTGTCCAACCCATGGGTGACAGAGTGTATTCAACCCAGGACAGCTTTTCTGAATGCAGCCCAGCACAAATTTGTAAACTTTCTTAAAACATTCTGAGATTTTTTTGTGATTTTTTTTTCTCATCAGCTACTGTTAGTGTATTTTATGTGCGGCACAAGACAATTCTCCTTCTTCTAATATAGCCCAGGGAAGCCAAAAGATTGGACATTCCTGCTTCAGACCAAGAAAAAAGAAAACCCACATTTGCATGCCTAAATACACTACCATCCATGCAAGAAACATGAGACTGGAAACTTCCAACTTTCCCTGAAGCAGTGGAATCGCCTGGGGATAGCTGAGGGGTGTGGTTACTTCTTGGAGGAGATTAAGGGTTTCTAAGGATGATTCTTTGTAACTGAAATATTGTAAATGTCATTGAGCCTTCTCATTATGTCGACTATTATTATTCCATATCGTCAATTTTCTGCCTGAGCATTTTCATCCTGGGCCTGACTTTTCTGGAATTCCTTGGATGCTTATTATTATTGTTGCATCCCTGGGAATTTCTACACTTGCCATTTTCTTCTGGAAAACTAGCCTCAGTGTGAGTATACTAACTTCCCCTAGAGGTGGACTTGTAATCATAAACAAGAAATTATTTAAAACAATTTGTGATTCTGGACTTCATTATGAATATTGGGTTTTATTTAAAAATCAGGAAAATGATTTATTAGCATAAGAATTATGAAAAATCTGCCATTTAAATTATGGAAGATTTTTTAAATTTTTAAAATTTTTAATTAAACCTATTTAATTAAAAAATTAAATAGGTTTGTGTTTGTTTAATAGACTGTCAGCAGAGCTTTCGGTCAAAAATAGGTTTTTTTAACCCCTCTGCTCTTTATCAAAAACTGAAGTATAAAGTTTCAGCACTTAAATAAGAAATTCTTTCTAAACTTTTCTGCTTTATAGTTCTATTGTATGGGTGGAAGGAAAGCTTCCACTCTCTAAAGGTTCACTGCAGAAATGTACTAACAACAGACAGCTTAAAAGGAGAAGGAAAATATAGAACCTTATTAACAGGCATAAACATGGGAGCCAGCCAAAAAACGAGACTGCAAGACGGGCCAGATGACTGATGCTTAACGAGCACCCTCTTCTCAGGGAAAAGGGAGATGGAGATGTAGGCAGGGCAGCAAATGATTTTTAGGGGAAATGAAAGAGCCCAAGGAACAAACAGTTGGCCTGAGACAAAGTTCCTCTGAGATCGTGAGGAAGAGGCGACAAACTGCAGGAAGGCGAAGGGCAGAACTGCACTGTGTCTCATGATGCAGAGAAAGCCCCAGAGAATCTCTTGGAACTGCCCTCCAAAGAATCAATGAAAAGTGTGTCTGGGTGGGGTAATGAGTGGTCATTTCGAATGGCAACATTCAAAGTACATGCTCTCGGTTGCCACTGGAGAGGGATCAGTATGTCAAAAATCTGTACTGGGTAAGAATGTGGCTGCTAAATTGTGCCATAATTTGGCTTTTGAGCATTTTTGTCCATTGAGTAAATCGAGCTCTACGTTTTCTCTTGCTGTTCATGACAGTAAAAGTTTGGGTATCTAGGGGCTTAAACATCTTCTGAACAATGATCCAAGAAAAAAGTGCTAATACCACAATGCTTTTTTATCCTCAGGGGAAGAGGGAGTATGTTTTATTTTCACAACCTAGATAATTACACATCATTTGGCACTGCCCTTCAAGATACATAAAAAACAGAAACTATATGAGTTCTGAAGATATCTAGGCACATTGAACAGTCTCTACCCAACTTAGTCCTGAAGGGAGAATTTTTGATGTGAACTGGGGGAAATTTTTTAATGTACAACTTTTTAAATATTCCATTAAGAAAAGTTCAGTTGAGCTGTTTGACTTGAACCACTTTGCACCTTCTCATCTTTCTCCTTGTTATCTACTCCTCTATCCCATTATCTTACAAGCCAGGGCATCATGGGTGCCACGAATCGTTCATGCCTCACGGTGTTTCTTTGCTTCTCATTTCTTCACGTGTTTCACATTTCTCCTAGCTGCAAACTGGGCCAGCTGCTTTCCCCATAAAATCTAGCAGTAGCTGTCGGGCACATGTGGTTGCTCTTTCATCTTTTTAGATCACCCATTGCTTCTATCGAACTCCTAGTGCGTGTTCTTTTTCTTCTATCCTGTGTGAAGAAATCAGAAGAAAAACATTCTATAAAGAACTTTAAAGATGTTATTTCATTGAATACATCAGGAATTTCAGAGGTATATGACCCACATCTGCAACAAGATTTGCATTGCATATTAGCCAAGAAGAGAAGAAATATTTCATGTCTTAGAAGATTCAACTCATACGCTGTCTATATGGAATTCTTTGTGGGAATTCAGTCATTACTGAGAATGTTTTGTGTTAGGTTCCAACCAGCCTCAGTGAAGCTGGTGTCAGGGAAGGGAAAGTGGGCTCTGCGTAGAGCGTGGACAGAAAAAAGATGCTCCGCAGAAGATCAGGAAGGAGCAGGGGGTGAAATGTTACACATTCTTGAACTCAGAGAACTGAAGGTAGTTGCTTTCTTTTCAACCTGTGAAACATTTTAACCTGTGGTAAAATGTGTATAATGTAATAATTACCATCTTAACCTTGTTGAATTGTACAGTTCAGTTGTGTGAAGTATATTCACATCATTGTTCAATTAGTTTCCTAGATGTCTTTTCTCAAGTCTGTTTTAAAGTCACGAAATATAAATGACAGATCCACGGATTTACAGGGGAAAGCCTGGAAGTCCAACAGCGGTACCCAGGAAAGTTATGCTATCTGTCAGAGTCCCCATAGGGTGGAAATGAGTTTGCCCTGTTAAGGGAAATAACAGCTTCTGGCCGTCAGGTTTCCCCCCTTCTCCTTTCTACACGCTAACCAAGGGCTCAGGTCCACTTGTATGCACTCAGATAGAAGGATTTTATCCTTTCCAGGAATTAAAATGGACCTAAAATACTTCTCTACATCATGGAGATCTACAGAAGCTAAAGTGCAAGCTGAAATCCAAAAGGTGGCGATGAAGGTCAACAGTCATTGCGAAATCTCTGGGCAAGGAAAGACTGCCGAGGAAGAGTAAGATGTTCACTGACACAACTACTGTTGTATGAACCATGTGCCAACCAAAGCAGACAACTGCAATGTCCCTGAGAATATTTTCCACAATATTTGTGGCAAATTCAGTGGGTGCAAAATTGAGCTTGTCCTTCCTGCTTGATTAATCTTTGTGTTTCCTTTCCCTTCCTACATACTTGATTGTAATGTTTTAGGGGGAAGAGCAGGTCCAGGTACTGGCATTGTTAAATTCAATGCTTGGCTGGGCACGGTGGCTCATGCCTGTAATCCTAGCACTTTAGGAGGCCGAGGTGGGCAGATCACGAGGTCAGGAGATCGAGACCATCCTGGCTAATACGGTGAAACCCGTCTCTACTAAAAATACAAAAAAATTAGCCGGGCATGGTGGCAGTGCCTGTAGTCCCAGCTACTCAGGAGGTTGAGGCAAGAGAATGGCATGGGCCTGGGAGGCAGAGCTTGCAGTGAGCTGAGATCACGCCACTGCACTCTAGCCTGGGTGACAGAGCAAGACTCCGTCTCAGAAAAAAAAAAAAAAATTCAATGCTTGCATCACCTCTGGATTCATTGTCACAGTCTTTTAGCTTTTGATCACATGACATTGTATTTTTCCTGCCACATGACTAGTCTTTTTTCCTAAATGTCAGACACTGGTTAAAAAATATATAGCAATGAATTGAGGCCTACTAGCATGTTATCTCGCTGCAGAAAAGAAAAGATGGGAGTCTGTTTCTGGGGAATGGGCAGGGGTCCTAGCACACCTAGACACCCTCCATACCATCAGCAATTGAGGTTATCAGTGAGGTTCAGTCCCTACGAAAGTCAGGGTATTTCCTGTCCACCTCTATTCCTGGCATGTGACTCTTCTGGTTCCCAACCAAAACCAGCGGACCTCAGTAGGGGTCACCTTCACTAGCAGACCCTCAATCTACTTGTTTTCCATCTAATCCTCCACATGGTGCAAAAGCTGCTCTGCTTCTTTGCATCTCAGTTAGTCCCTTCTGCAATTCAGTGATGAAACTCAGGGAAATGAGCCCCATATGTGAGGCTGACCTTCGTCCTGGGTTTCCTTCTTCTCCATCTTGGCCTCATGTCTCTTTACTGCCATGTTAGCAATTTGATGCTTTCAGTCATGGGTTTTAGATTCTGCCCCATGTCCCCATTGTTCCCATGGGAGATCAGAAGCTTCACATGCACTCATGTCTACTCCAGAGCAGAATGCTTCCTTAGCTTCCCTCCAGATTCAGGTTTTGTGTTTCTAGTTCCCAAGTGCACAGCAGGAGTAGTGATGTCCTCACTGGCTTCTCATTTGCATTAAACTGTGAGCTTCTTTAGGGTGGGGACAGGACCCTGCTCCCATTGCATCTTCTGTACCTCACAAGACACTCCTTGCTTCCGGCCACTCCAGACAGCTTGTGCTGAAGGGTGCCCTGGGTGGTCAGAAACAAGTGCATGAACTTTCTCTTTGAAGTGTTTTTGCCCCCGTTTCCTAGAGTTCTTGGCATTTTACACGTCTTTCATATGAAATCAAGTACCTAGTGAGATTTTTAGAATCAGAACCATGAATCAAGTAGTGTGAGGGCAACACAGCAAACCCACCTTTTCAGGCCATTTGCTTTTTCTGCCCTCACTCTCTGTGAACCAAACCTTGATAAAGTCACACAACACCAGAGGATGGTTTGCAGTTGTCACCTATTTTCAGGACATAACACCCTGACTAAAGAGCCATTCGATCATTTCCAATTCAGTAGATGCATCCAGCACTCAGATTGGCCTTTTCTCTCAACCAGGATCTTTAAAGTCGATGAGAAGAGTTCCAGTCCTGAATCATGGACATGTGCAGTAGTGAACCGCAGGGCTAATGACAGCATGTCCTGGAAAGATCTCTCTGAGGTTGATTGTCTGGGTTCTGGCATCAGCCTCTGATGGAGAATCAGGTCTCCCTGTGGGAGGAGTCAGACGAGGAGTGATCCCCTGCTCCTTCCTTATGGGTTTAGTTGTGATGAGCTGGTGAGGTCTGGTTTTCCACACTGAACTAAAATGAGCTTTTGCTGTGTCTGGCGCAAGACTGACCCCAGAAGCACACATAGAGCATCTCATAGAAGTTTTTAATAGTTCATATTTACTAAAAAGTAGGAATACAGAGCGATGAAGATGAGCTAGAAACGACAGGTGATTTGCCAGCAGGCCAGAGTGTGCTTTTTCTTTGACCCTCCATGGAAGGTGTTAATTCTCCCTCCAGTTGTGAGGATCAGTTGGTTCATTTATGGGAAGGTTGTCAGGGGACCTTTGAATCACGGCCTTCAGATGCTGGAAGGAATCCTACATGGGCCAGTGGATCATGTGCATGCATTTCTCTCCCTTCTCGACTCAGGAAGCTGAGAATGAAAGAACGTGAGTGAGCAGAAAAGGAGAGGCGGCTGTCAGAGGTGGAAGAAACCATGAAATTGGCTCTAGAAAAAATATCCATCTGCAGGTGGGTTCAGAAACCGACACCAGCCTCTTGGGAAAGCCCTGCTGGAGTGTTTTGTTTTAAATCTTTGTACGATGTTTAGACCCAGTCAACACAGAAATGGAAACAAATGGTCAGAAGAGATACCTAGAGAGAGAGAGAATTCACACAAGAGAACACAAGTACCTTAAGATTTACTAGTGTTCAAAACATGTGAAGTAGCTAAACATCTCCTGACTGCAATGCCAGCCAGACTGTGTGGAAACTCGGTTCATACCAGCCGTTCTAGGGGTGGTGTGAGTTGTCACCATCCTTAGGAAAGCGTGCTGTTGTAGGCTCAACCCATCCTTCAAAAGGACTGTGCCTGTTTATAAGCTCGGCTGTTTCTGCCCTGTGAAATATGGCAAGGATATTAATTCCAGGAGAATAGAGCTTTATGATAAAAGATGCCCAGTGAAGGATGAATTATGGACATACTGAAAATGGGTAAGGAAATTGTCAACTCAGAACCCAGCAGGCATTAAGTAAAAGAGGAGGAAGCATTACAGCAACAGTTTTGATCCTACTGTACTTTTATAGCCATGTGAAATACATTTTCTATGTATAGATAGATTGTGTAAGGGTACAATTGTGAGGACAACAGAAACATGGCAGATTATTTAAAATCATACTAAAGATGATGCTTTGTCTGATGAAAGTGATTCTAAACCATAGAAAAACGATTCAAAACAGGCAAGAGCTGAGGCAGTAGGTAGAGGACTCCTACAGATGAGAGGTAAGGAGCCTTCCTACCTGCAGTTGCAGGATCCTTAAGCGCTCATCAGGATGATGCCACTGCCCCTAGAATCTCTCAACATACACTTTCTCATGTGTTGGCTTTTTCAGATCGCCCCTTCTGCTGCAAGAAAGGCCCTCCGCAATTGGATAAGTTTTTTCCCCCCTCCTTGCTTTTGGGCCTAGTCTGCCAAGTCAGGACATGGATGTATTTTTGTCCCCACAGTCCTGTGCTCAAGCCTTGCAGAGGGAGACAGCAGAGAGGGAGGCTGCCTGCAAGCAGCACAGGTAGGTGATTGTGATGGACAAATTTTAAGGATGTTTTTGTTTTAAGATGAAGCTCTGAGTGTCTACTAAAGAACATGGTGTTTTAATTCTTCTTCAGGTCAATTCTTTCTCTGTCTTCAAGATGGGAAATGATGGAAAAGCAGGGAGTGCCGGAGAGACACATGAGTCAGGAGGCAGCCCAGGGATAGCTGGGGCTAGAGAACCCTTTCTGGAGAGGTAGGAGCTCGCTGTGAAAGCACGCGCTTAACTTCTGCTCCACAATCCACACACCCTGCTTCTCCTCTCTGGGTGAGGGCTTAAGTGGCAGGACCCTGTTTTTCTCAGGCGCCACAGCTGAATGGCTCTTGGCTGGTCCCCTGTGAATGGTGGAGCTCAGGCCCCTCCACTGACTGTGGACATCGTTCCACCCTGACGTCTTGGTTACTTTCAACTGAGGAGATGAGCCTAGAAGGGAAATGGGCTGGCTCCCCTTCCAACTTTGAGTCAGTGGGAAGGCTTTATTTATTTATTTATTTTCATTTTTAAAAAGTAACACCAATAACATTTTAGAATGGGAGCCGTATGTGCTGATGGGAGCAGAAATTTTCTGGCTATGTCTTCATGGATCAATATTTCTTCTTTTCTTAAAGAAGCATTTATTTACACTTTTTGGAGCTTCCTTCATTGTTTTTGTTTGTTTAAATTGTTTATTGTAAACTATAAAACTTCATTAGTAAATTAAATTTCTATGTCATCTTACTCCTCTAACATTTGAAGTGTAACCCTAAAACTTTCCAGTTAATTTCTGTAGCTGTTACCTTTTCTCATGACTGTTAGTCTCTTTATGTCCATTTCTGTTCATAAATATTGCTAATACCTGGTCATTATGGAGGTTAGATTAACTATAAATCCACAGAATTCTGAATGCCCCTATGCTTGAAGAAAAGGAGAGAGTGCTGTTTCTGTCCAGGGTTTATTGGTATTCTTCCCATCCATGGCTATTCCTATTTTAATTTTGAGTCTGTGCTCACATGATGAGTGATTTCCTCTGATATGTACAGTGAACTTTTGATTTAGAGCTCATTTCCAGCTGCTTAGAGCCCGGCCTGTCCACAGTCAGTGGAGAATTAAGAAAACCCTTGGATGAGGGCTCTGTGGTGTCTTCCTCAAGGATGAGGCCCAGAGGGTGGCAAAGAGAGTGAGGTGGCAGTGGAGGGTGTGGAGGGTTTCTCATTTAGCACGGAACATGCAAGCCCGATTAAGGCTCGTTCCCTTCTCTGGCCCTCAGCTGATTCAGGACCTCATTCAGTTCCCATAAGGAACAGCCGCTCTGTCCCACCTGAAAACACAGAGAAGACGAAGGTAAATGCTCTGCCTAGTTCAGGACACTTTTGTCTTTTCCTACAGCGCCCTCTCCTGGCCTGTCCTCTGCTCTCTGGGTTCTGTGGTGCCTTTTCTATCTGGACTTTTTTGAAAGCAAAGTCTTCGCCATGAGCTTTCAGGCTTCTCCATTTCCAGCTGGTCATCTTTCGTGGCACCTCCAGAAGCCATAAATGCTTAAGGGCTAAGGACTGCAGGGCTGTCACTGTTCTGTTTCCAGAAATAACATGAGAGGATGCCATTGAACTCCACTGCGGTAGGTCTTATGGCCCAGTAGACCCTGACCAATCCCTTTTACTCAAGATGGTGTGGGGTTCCCTTTCCAAAATATGTGGGGTTTCTTTTTGTTGTTGTTGTGATTTTCTTTTCTGCTATAAGGTAAGTGATTAACCTTTAGAATATCTGCTGTAATCCCAGAAGTGAAAACTCATTGATCCAACATAAATATGCGCTTTGTGCAATTTTGAATGTTCTTTGGCAAAGTCAATTCCATAATTCATCACAGTCCCATCTCTGTTGTTAACTGTGTTGAGCAAAAATGGCCCCACCCTCACCCAGTGTTGCCCTTGATCTAATATTCTAAGTGTCAGAGGTTCCATGTTTTAATAGAAAATGTGCCCTGGCTGTGAGGTAATGGAGAGTGAACGTCACTCATTACCTACAGGGACAATTCCCAATGAAGGCCTTAAATGATGCTCAGCTAAGCTGGTTCTCATGTGGCCTCTGTGTCTTCGACAGCTGCTGAATCCTCTGATCACACATGATGGGACTTGTACACTTGAAATCAAACACATTTTTAAACTGTTTCTGTTGTTGAGAATTCCCACCTCATTTTTCCATGGACAAAATTATTCTTTATGTCATAGTGCATTTAAAATTTGGTATTGCCTAGCAGTTAAAGAAATATGATAACCATGCCAAACTAATATCTATATGTAGGATTATTCTGTCAGAAAACCCTCTCCCAGTTCCCCTGCAGCTCTTCAGGAATCCCCACCTCCCCAGAGCTCTTTGTGCTCATGGATGGTGCCTCCAAAGTAAGGAAGATCCTTTGTCAAGAAGGGAAGCAGAAGGGGGATGAGAGGGTCTTGCATGCAGAGCTGGAATCGACTTCCACTCTGCTTCTTGCAAGCTGTGTGATGCTAGATGAAATTTCTCTTTCCTCTGGAGCCTCTATTTTCTTAGATTTGGAGCAGGGTGCTCACACTGACCTTGCAGATTTCTGAGAATCAGAGACAGCACATGAAAAGCCTGGAGGCCATTCTCTTAAGAGTAGCTGCGACACATGTGTGGACAATGGGCTTTTCATGCTTCTCTTTCTCTCCGTTTATCTGATGCAAGGAACATGCTCCGGTGATGATGGTGAGGGAGGAATTAGGATAGACATAGACACCCCTGTGTCAGAAACATGCTTCTTTGTTACTGGGTTATGACTCTGTCTCCCTGGGGACAGGCCCCCAGCCTCCCTACATTTGCAGACAGAGTGGCGTGTGGAGATAGCAGTTTGTCCCCATGACTTTTCTTCACTCCCCTGCCTCTGGCAGGACTCAGTTGAAGGGAGACTTCATGGCATTGATGCTGCCATTTTGAAACCTGGAGGAGGGAAAGGTGCAAGGGACTGTCACCTGCGGCATAAGGTGCAGCTTGTGTTGGTTTTGGTGTTTTTGTCCATCATATTCATATATTTCAAAATATTTTCTCCTCCTGACTTGCAGGTCAATGTGGCTGCAGGGAAGCCTCATCCTTTCTCAGAATGGCCCTATTTGCCCGATCTCATGGCTGGCCCTTCAGGACTATTGATGGGCTGCGAACCGCCGCCTCCACCTGGGTGTCATCTGGGAACTCAACCATTCCCTCCACTTGAAGGTTTTCTGGGACCTCAACAAAGTCCTCCACTGGAGAGTCCTCTGGGAATTCAACCGCCTCCACTCGACTGTCCTCTGGGAACTCAGCCACCTCCTGCACTAGAGAGTCCCCTGAAAACTCAACCACCTCCCCCACTCGATTGTTCTCTGGGGCCTTATCCAGCTCCTGCAGCTGTCAGTCCTCTGGGACCTCATCCACCTGCTGCAGCTGCCTGTCTTTCCGGACCTCATCCACCACCTGCGGCTGTCAATCCTCTGGGACCTCAACCACCTGCTGCACCTCTTGGTCCTCCAGGACCTCATCGACGCACGGCATGCATCTGTCCTTCGGGACCTCATCCACCTCCTGCAGCTGTCAGTCCTCCGGGACCTCATCCACCTCCTGCAGCTGTCAGTCCTCCGGGACCTCATCCACCTCCTGCAGCTGTCAGTCCTCCGGGACCTCATCCATCTCCTGCAGCTGTCAGTCCTCCGGGACCTCATCCACCTCCTGCAGCTGTCAGTCCTCCGGGACCTCATCCACCTCCTGCAGCTGTCAGTCCTCCGGGACCTCATCTACCTCCTGCAGCTGGTGGTCCTCTGGGACCTCATCCACCTCCTGCAGCTGTCAGTCCTCCGGGACCTCATCCACCTCCTGTAAGTCTTCTGGGACCTCATCAACATGCTACATGTGTCTGTCTTCCGGGACCTCATCCACCTCCTGCAGCTCTTGGTCCTCCCAGACCTCATCCACGTCCAGCATGTGTCTTCCCTCCAGGACCTCATCCATCTTTTGTAGCTGCCTTTCCTCTGGGACATCATTTACCTTTTTGTTCTGTGAGGTCTCTGGGACCTCTGACTACATCTCCACTTAGTAACCTCTGGATCCTCAGCCACCCCTTCTACCTGGGTGGCATCTGGCGCCTCAATAACCACCTTCACATGAATCTCCTCGGCTACTTCAATAATCTCCATTTGTGCCCCTGGGACTTCAGCCACTTCCTCCACCAGGGTCTCCTCTAGTACATCTGCCACCTCCTCCACTTGGCTGGCCTCTGCTATCTGAACCAACTCCTCCAGGACCTCAACAAGCTCCTCTACCCATTGTGGCCTGTAAGACCTCGACCATCACCTCCACATGTACCACTTGGTATGTTTATCTGAACAGTATGAACTGAGTTGCAAAATAGATTCATCTTTCCTTTTTTGAGTGCATAGAAATGTCACAGATTGTACTGCAGGGCTTTGCACTGGCTGAGGATGTGGTCACTTTGCTCAAGTTTCTGAGAGTACAAGTCAGTTGCATTATTTCCTCATCATGACCTTGGCAGAAGGTGTCTTCTGTAGATGAGGAAAGAGTTTTTTTCATTTTAAGAGATGGGGGCAGAGTCTTGCTCTTTCACCCAGGCTGGGGTGCAGGGGTGCACTCCTGGCTCACTGCAACCTCCGCCTCCAGGGCTCAGGTGATCCTTCCACCTCCGCCTCCAGAGTAGCTGGGACTAAAGGTGGGCAACACCATGCTTGGCTATTTTTTTTGTCTTTTACTTTTTGTAGAGACCATGTTTCACCATGTTGCTCAGGCTGGCCTCAAGCTCCTGGAGCCATGCCATCTGCCCACTTTGGCCTCCCAAAGTGCCAAGATTACAAGTGTGAGCCACTGCGCCCAGCCAGAGATTGTTTATAGAAGCTGGAAATACAAGCTTTGCAGGCTTGTGTGGAACCTGGGCCTTATGGCCAGCTCTGTGAGGGATGAGACCCATCCCTGACTGGCAGGGCATCCTGTGTCCTGCAGCAGACAGACCCACACTGAAGGGCACGGAGCTTCTGACCGCCCCAATGGAAGCACAAGTGAAGGGACAGGGTGCAGAAGGAGGAGACAATCTCCTGAGAGTGAACAGGAGGCTGTGGAAGAGAAAGCTGAAGCGGGGAGGTGTCACATGGGGGGTTGTTGAACTCAGGTGGCGCTGGAAGGCTGCTCCTAGGCAGGCAAGCAGTGTGAGCAGGAGTGTGGAGGCTGCATGAGGGCCACACAGAGCCGCCATGGGAGCTCAGATAGCACAGTGTGCACAGGGAATTCTCCCCAGCACTTCCTTGTTGCCCTACAGCCTTTAGTCCATTATCAGTAGGAAGATGATTCTTTCCCTGGGTGTGTGAAGGCTCTGGATCAGGGTGAATGAATGCCTAGAGGTCTGAAAGTTTTAACTTGGTTCTGTCAGGGGAACCTGTCTCCCTGAGTTTTTATGGCCAAAGGAGACTAACAATGAGGATGGGTCTGGTTCAGTGGAGCTGCGGCTTTGACCTTCAGAATGAGGCCGACTCTGGCCGGAAACTCAAGGCCAATCCTGAGCTGCTCTGGCCTCCTCTGATCCCCAGCACCCTCTCCTTCCCACCCACGACTCTCAGCTTTGCATCTCCCAACCTTGGCATGCAAAGTGCTTCCCCTTCCCTGTGTCTTTGCTGCGTAAGCCCAGACACCAACTCTCAGTAGAGCTCAGAGCCCCAGCTTTCTCAAAAATGAGCTGGGAATGATGCGATTATGAAGTCATGGTGAGGACAGGGAGACCACGCTCATGAGGAAAATATCTTGCAAAATAGCTGGTAGGTGGTAGAGCCTCACCCCTCCCACTGGTTAAATGAAAATATTTCCACTCAGAAGATCAGCAAAAGATGTTCGTTGAAGTTCATTTAATAAACCTTACGGTGTAACCGTTCAGGCTCTGGGATTTCCAGTTTCTCTTTCAAAAGATAAAGGAAAGCCCCTGTCTCCAAGATTAGACCTCAGATCCTTATGAGATGAAGAGATCCTAAAAATGCACACACAGTTAAACTCTGAGACTTATATCTGTGATCTGTGGATAATTATTCTCCATGACATACAGACACAGATGTGTCAGCAGGGGCACAGATATTTCATAGAAGACAAAATGTATATTGGGCAAAAGAAGGTCACCTGGAAATAAACCGAAATCTTTTTACCTTACAAGATAATCTTGAAATTTGAAGAGTCTCCTGGGCCATGATATCTTGGAAAAGTCTCCACCATATTTGATGCTCCATGCCCCGTGCTCCCTCCTCTCTCTCTCATTTCCACAGTGTTTCCCTTAATAAACATTTGCAGTCCTATCTTTCTGGGTGTCCGTTTCCTGGAGGACCAGTTCACACCCCAGGGTATACCAGGTGTGACTCCTCATACGCTATTCAAACTCAGGCAGATACTGCCTTGCTGGACACAGAAGCAGGGTTACCCTTTGGGTAGTGTTGACTGGGAAGGGCCCAAGGGGGGCTTCTGGGGTGGGGGAATATCCTGTATCCAGCCATGGGTGGAGGTTGTACTCACTCATTCTAGAAAGAGTCACTGTGTTCCTAGTGACTGCCAGTGGTGCCTTGTGAGCAGATAGACAGGAATACACTCCCATGAGGTGGCCAACTTCTGACAGGGAATAGAAGGGCCCAGCAGCAGCTGTGGAGCCCATGAGGAGCCTCGCAGAGACTCAGGGTTTGTCAGAGCCCATTCCCCACTGAGCCAGCTGCCCCCAGTAGCACCAACTCCAGGCAGCTCTAAGGGAAGTTGAGCTGGGTGTAGACATTTCTTCTTAAGTCCTGTGCCCCCACCATCTTCCTGTAATTTTTAAATTGTGTGATAGGCAGAGATCGGTGGTGAGAGGCTCACTGAGCCGGACTGGAGAGGAGTAAAGAACGCAGGGGTGAGGTCAGTCAGAGGACGGGACAGGCAGAGAGAAGATGAAAGAGAAGGGATGAGAGAGGGAGGGGAAGGACAAAGAGAAGGAGAAAGACAAGGAGGATAGAGAGAGAGGGGTTGAAACAGTGAGAGAAAGACAGAAGGGAGAGACAGAAGAAGGTGGAGGGTGAGGGGAGGGAGAGAGAGAGAGAGATGGAGATGGGAGGATGGAGTCATGGAGAGAAGTTGATTTGGGCCCAGGGGGAGAAAAGGAAAGATGGAAGAGACAAAGACAGAAGGACCCACAGTGAGAACCAAGAGAGCTGGAGGGAAGATGTCCAGAGAGCTGGCCAGTGATCCACACATCGAGGGAAAGGCAGAGAAAAAAAGACAGAGAAGAGAGGAATGGAGACAGGAAACAAGAGAGATGGAGAGGACTGAGACAGGGAGAGGGGGCGGGAGAGAATCACAGAGAAACAGCACAATAGAGGAAGGGAAAGAGTTGTTGAGGACAGGGTCACAGACAGAGAGAAAGGAAGGACAAAGAGGGAGGCAGAGAGAAGCAGAGAAAGAGAAAGCAGGGAACAAAGCGGTGAGCCTGTAGGAGGTGGAGGGGGGCAGATGGCCCGGGTGAGGGGACAGCAAAGGCAGGTAGTCCTGGGACTCAGGAGCCAGGAGGAGTTCTTGCACTCCAAGGCCGTGACCTCCTTGGGGCCCAGCGCTGTGAAAGCCCATCACATGGGGACACGCAGGCCTCCCTTGTGGCTGGGTTGCTGTGTGGAGCCTCTAGGTCTGTCCCTGAAGCAGTGACTTCCAGGGGAAAGGGCTGCCCTGTCTCAGGTTTGCCTCCTCTGTGGGGTGGGGACCCCGAGCAGCCTCCCTCGCTGCCCTGGTCCCTGCTGCATTTCCCATCCTGGCCAGCTAGGTGGCCGTCAAGTCCCATACCTGGGAACCAGGCTGAGACCCCTTGTCCAGCCTCATCTGTTCTCACCTGGCTCCAGATTCCAGCCACAGCTCTGGCAAACAGTCCACGCATGCTGGCTGTCACCAGATCCACGCATCCCTGGTGGATTCCTGCCCTATTCCCACAGGACAGCCCTCAACCAATGGAGACAGGAACATGGAGGTAAATGCTTCTCTCTTTTTCATGGAGAGGGAGACATGCACAATCTGATGCACTTTCCTTCCTTCTTTCTTTTTCTTTTCTTTTTTTTCTTAAGACAGTGTCTCGCTCTGTCGCCCAGGCTGGAGTGCAGTGGCATGATCTCGGCTCACTGCCACCTCTGCCTCCTGGGTTCAAGCAATTCTCCCACCTCAGCCTGCTGAGTAGCTGGGATTACAGGTGCCCGCTGCCATGCCTGGCTAATTTTTGTATTTTTAGTGGAGACAGGGTTTCACCATATTGGTCAGGCTGGTCTCAGACTCCTGACCTCGGGTGATCTGCCTGCCTCAGCCTCCCAAGGTGCTGGAATTACAGGCATGAGCCACTGCGCCTGGCCGTGATGCACTTTCTAGATGCTGTCTTAGAGATCACACTGGGTTAAGCCTCAATTGCCTTCAATGTGGTCATCTCTACAGTATACCCTTAGCTTTTTTCTCCTCCTTTACTTTCCCAGACCCTCACTCTGCTCCCTGGATTCACTTTTCGAAATAATCCTCCTGCTGCAAAGTCCTGGGCACACGCCCTCCTTTCAGTATTGGAAGGGGGCCCAGGCTAAGACCATGAGGCCCCACTGTGGGCGCCCACAGCCCCATTCCTCCCTCTATTCCCATCACAGTCACATCCTCCTGTCCCTCAGTGCTTCCTCACCTTTCCCTCCAGCCCACCGTGAGATCCCAGGGGCGGAGCAGCCCCTTCTCTGCCCCAGTGCAGGGCTTGGCCTGAGCACACGGTCAGTCCGTGCTGGGGTGAAGTGGTGAATGAGTGAGTGGTTGAGTGATAATGCATCATCAGATCTGTCTTCTCCACATGTCTCTATCTCCACCCAGAACCAGTTTTCTCATCCACAAATGGGCATATGAGGCTGGGTGCTCCTAAACCCTGCAAAATTCAAGAGCTGGCACAGTTGGGGACTGACCTTCCTTGACCTCACCTCACTTTCTGTATCTATAAAATGGGGTACCTTTCTCTAAGAGTAAAGAGGAGGCCTGGCATAGGGAAAGAAACTCTCAGCTCAAACACCCAGATCATCCATCTTGCTCTCAAATACCTAATATAGGGGACCATGATTTCTGCTGTAATTGGTATTGGAGCTGGTACCATTTACTAAAGGCAATTCAGTTATGAAGCTTCATTTATTAAAACAGTGTAGTAACTGTGTATGTATGGACAGACAGATAAATGTAATAGAAGGGCAAGTCCAGATGTAGACAGAAATCCATACAGAAATAGAGAATGGGACAAAGGAAGCATCTCAATGCAGGATGTTCAGACACCTGGCAAATCATCTGAAAACTAAAAGAATAAAATTGGCTTTGCGCAGTGACTCACACCTTTAATCCCAGCACTTGGAGAGGCCGAGGCAGGTGGATTACCTGAGGTCAGGAGTTTGAGACCAGCCTGGCCAACATGGTGAAACCCCATTTCTACTTCTAATTTGTGAGTTTAATCAGTTCACATTGATAAGGATAACAGAAATATTTGGGCTTATTGCTGCCATCTTTTGTGTTATACATATACCCTTGGGATGGATATTCCCAAGGGTCATGGACTGTGCTGTGGATCCCACACTACTCAAGGCCATGAGACAGGAGCCAGGCCTGGAGGGACCTTCACAAAGGACCTTTGGGCCTGCTGGAGTGCAACTATGGCAAGTGACCACTGCGGAGACACTGGCCACTAGCCATGTCTGCTCCCACCACAAAGCCTCATCCAGGTAACCCAGCATCACAGTTCCTGGGGCTGTGCCCACCGCCCTGGCTCTGTCTGCCCATGGCCCTGCAGACATCCACAGGACAAACAAGGAATCTGTATGAAATCCATATCGGCTTCCATCCTGGTCCTGGGAACAACAGGAGCGCAGAAGGAGGAGGACTAAGAGCCTCAGCTCATATGACCTGTGGAAGATAGGACAGGGCCAGCCGGCTCTTCCCTATAGGGCCCAGTAGCACACAGCTACTCAAGGACACATGTTAGGGATAAATATTAATCTGGGGGCCAGAAGCAGTGGCTCACACCTATAATCCTAGCATTCTGGGAGGCTGAGGCAGGCGGATCAACTGAGGTCAGGGGTTCAAGACCAGCCTGGCCAACATGGCCAAATCCTGCCTCTACTAAAAATACAAAAATTAGCCGGGCATGGTAGCGTGTGCCTGTAATCTCAGCTACTCAGGAGGCTGAGGCAGAAGAATCACTTGAATCCAGGAGGCAGAGGTTGCAGTGAGACGAGATCGCGTCACTGCATTCCAGCTTGGGTGACAGAACAAGACTCCATCGCAAAAAAAAAAAAAAAAAAAAAATGAACCAGAGAAGGGAGCAGTGCACTAACCCAGAAACCCACCACTGAGCTGGAAGGAAGCCAGAGGCCAGCAGAGAGCCAATCTACAATTTGATGTGGCTTTGCTGCACCTGTCATGAGGCCTGCACCCACCTATAGGTCCACTGTAGTCAAGGTAGACAGGTCAGTCTTAAACAGAGTATTACAGCGCCCTGGGAGGTGGGAGTCTCTGCCACAGGGGGGACATGGGCTAGTGTCCTCAAGCAGAAAGGCTCTTCGATGTCCCATGCAAAGGTTGGCATCCAATCCCACAACGCTCTCCCAAAAAGAGGAGCATTTTGGCCCCCCAAAAAACTGTTTCTGGGTCAGTGGAGCCTGATGCCAGCCATCCCTCTCTCTACCACCGGAGGAAGAGCCAGCCACCCTTTTCCTTCCTTCATCAAGGTAACCAGCCATTAGCATCCAAGCCAAGGGGCAGGGGAAATACAAATAATGCATATTCACACCAAATTTCACTCCATGCTTAACTAGGCTCTGTTCCTTATTGATAACGGTGACCCTGCAATGGGCCTCAGTTCTTACGTCTGTAAAACAGGCATAAACAGCTAGCTCCCAGCTGACAGACACTGATTGCAGGAACGGCATGGGATAAGCACTCATGTGCATTATCCTTTCCCCCTAAGAAAAGTACTCCCCAAACGGCTGGGCGCAGTGGCTCATGCCTATAATACCAGCACTTTGGGAGGCTCAGATGGGCGGATCACCCGAGGTCAGGAGTTTAAAATCAGCCTGGACAACATGGCAAAACCACATCTCCACTAAAAATACAAAAATTAGCCAGGCAAGGTGGCGGGGGGTGCCTGTAATCCCAGCTACTTGGAGGCTGAGACAGGAGAATTGCTTGAACCTGGGAGGTGGAGGTTGCAGTGAACCGAGATTGTGTCACTGAACTCCAGCCTGGGCGACAGAGCGAAACTCTGTTTCAAAAAAAACAAAAAAGGTCCCCCCGCCCCAAACAAAGGAGAAAGGCAGAGCAGTCCCTGGGACAAGATGGGGCGCAGGCACACCAAGGCCCCCGGAAACCTGGTCAGAATGATAGAAGAGTGTCTGTCTCAACTGGCCTGCCCTGTTTAGAGAGATGGAAAGCTGGGGAGAGTCTTGATCTCTCAGGGGCTCTGAATGGCCTCCTGGTGAGGGATGGGGGTCCCTGAGCCCTGACGCTTATTATCCCCCATGGGAACACACAGAACTCCCTGGAACCCCATCCTCTGTCCACAGGGAATGCGTGAGCCACCTCTGCTCTCTACTGGCTGAATTTAAAACTGCAGCCAATTGAAGGATGTGCAAATAAATGTCACACATCACTCTCCCTGTTCATTCGTTCCTCATTCACGGAGAGCTGCTTTGTATCAGGTGCCAAGATAGGACGGGAGGCATAATTTTAATTCTCTGTGTCTCCAAGGCTGTATCTGCATGAATTCTCCCGTACTTCCCCTGCTTCCCAATGGCCTGGTCTGACAGGAACAGTCTTCATCTTTTTTCAGGGCTCTTCTGGCTAACTGTCTCACCCTTATTTGTCCACAGAGGCCAGCTCAGTTCTGTGCCCCTGGAGAAGGCTGATGCGAAGCACTATCCATTGCTGAGCATTTGCTAGGTCCTAGGCACTAGCTACACCCTTTCTGTCTACCATATCCCTCCCAAGCTCGCTGCAAGGCAGGGTCCATCTTCCTTCCCTTGTAACAGCTAGGGAAACTGGGGCTCAGTGAGGTTCCACAGCTTTTCAGAGGTCGCATGGCCTGAAGATTCTAGAGCCTGCTTCAAACCTTGTTCCCCCTGACCGCAGAGCCTCTGTTCAGGTTTCCCTGAAGATACCAGAGTGTGTTCGGTCCACAATGACCACAGTTATGGATCAGGCCCTGCTTGGTCAGGCTCACCTGGACTTTCACACTGCAAGGTGGATCTGGTCTGAACCTCAGGTCCTAGGACTGCTCACTATATCACCCTGAGGCTCCAGCCTTGCTCTTTACCTATAAGGTGTGCATATCTATCCCTGGGCATGCTTGATCCTGGCTCAGCACGGCATCCCACCCCCTAGTCCTCAAGCTGCAGACACCCCAGCACTTTGCCCAGGCTGCCCTGAGGCCTTTAGCACATGCATTGTACAGATGGTGATGACACTGGGGCAGGCTTTTTACCCCAGATGAGGAATCTGAGGGCCCGGTAAGCCAGATGCCCTGGTGAGGAGGAATCCCAGCCTGTACCAACCTCTCATTGCCTTGAACAGCTAAGCTCAGTCCAGCTCTGGCCAGGACCCTTACAGCCGGGGGGCAGCAACCCTGCTGGGCCCAGACCAGGAGCCACCTACCCTTTAGAATGTCAGCACAGTCAAGCCATTCTTTTACATTTATGGAGACTGACAACTAGTCTTCACTGTTCTCTTATCACTGAGCAACACAGGAGCATTGGCAGAGAGGAAGTGTTCTGATACTTCAAATGTTTCTGGTGGTTGAAATGCTCCCAAGTAATAGCATAGTTTTGGAAATAATGGACTACATCATAAAATTAAAATTAACTCCGTTTTCTAGAACTTATAATGAGAATAATTTAAATAACCATTATTTACCAAATTTTATTCATATATGTATAATACTATTGATGTATCATTTGAGGAAAAGTAAAGCACGTATAAAAGAGGCTTTTAAATTAAAAACAAATGCAAGGGACTTTTAAAAGTTTGTGGGAAAATGAAATTAAAAGGCAAGAATAAAAAATATAAACTTTATTTCTCTCAAGTTCTAACAAGGTCAAGACACTTTTGTAAGTGATGATATCATCCATTTTGTCCCTCTCCAAAGAACTGAGGATCCTGGGAATTTAACCATGTCAAGGCAGTCTTTTTTACATTATTAAATGGAGAAAAACTGGTCTGCTTTAAATAATTTCTTAAGATTAGGAAACAAAAAGAAGTCATAAGGAGCCAAATCAGGACTGTAAGGTGGATACCTAGTGATTTCCCATTGAAACTCGCAAAATTGACCTTGTTTGATGAAAGGAATGAGCAGGAGCATTGCCATGATAGAGAACTCGCTGGTGAAGCTTTCTTGAGCATTTTTCTCCTAAAGCTGTGGTTCTCTCGAAACACTCATAATAAGCATATGTCACTGTTCTTTGGCCTTCCAGAAAGTCAACAAGGAAAATGCCTTGAGCATCACTGAAAATTGTTGCCCTGACCTTTGCTCTTCACCTGTCTGCTTTTGCTGTGACTAGGCCACCTCTGCTTCTTGGTAGCCATTGCTCTGATTGTGCTTTGTCTTCAGCATTGTACTGGGAAAGCCAAGTTCCATCTCCTGTTACAATTCTTTGAAGAAATGCTTCAGGATCTTAATCCCACTTGTTTAAAATTTTCATCTAAATCTCCCCTCCTGTCTGCAGTTGATCTGTCCATGGTGTTGGGTCTTTTCCTGCTGTTCATCATTGGTCCTCTTCAATTATGGCATGAACAAGATGAATATTTTTCCTTACAAATTGGTATGGATGGTCTGCCGCTGTGGACTTCATCTTCCACATCATCTTGTTATTTTTTTTTTTTTTTTTGAGATGGAGTCTTGCTCTGTCTCCCAGACTGGAGTGTAGTGGCATAATCTCAGCTCACTGCAAACTCTGCCTCCCAGGTTCAAGTGATTCTCCTACCTCAGCCTCCCAAGTAGCTGGGATTACAGGTGCATGCCACCACACCCAGCTAATTTTTGTATTTTTAGAAGAGATGGGGTTTCACCATGTTGGCCAGGCTGGTCTCAAATCTCTTCCTTTCTTAAAATGTGTTTTCCATTTGTGAACTGCTGATTTTTTTTTGGGGGGTGGATGTTGTCCCCATAAACTTTTGGTAAAGCATCCATGACTTCACCATTCTTCCACTCAAGCTTCACCATGAATTTAATGTTTGTTTTTACTTCAATTTTCACAGAATTCATGTTGCTCTGATAGGTGCTCTTATCAAGCCAATCTCTGATCCTTCTCAGTGCCTCAAACTAGACCCTATTCAGAAATATTATAACAAGTTAGTGTGAGTTTATTTTGGTGTAAAAAAATTTGAAGTCCATGCACAGTTTTTTCATAATAGACATTTTCCATGAACTTTTAGAACCCCCTCATAAATAATTCAAAAACACATTTGGGAAAACGTGAGAAATTATGTAGGGCCTGGTGGTAATTGGGCATTTGGACTGGCAGGGTCATATGGTAGCTCAATGAAAAGCCAGAAAGCAACTCTTTTCCATTTTCTGGGTGGGGGCTCCAGCCCCTGAGTGGGGATAAGGAGGAAAGAAGCCCCTCACGCAAGCTGGCTCAGGAGTTCACCCAGGCTTCCTGGAGAAGAGGACAGAAGAGGACGTCTCCTTCCCATGAACTCCACATTTGAGTTCACTGGAAACATAGGCTCTGGGAATGGAGGGGAAGAGGGCAGAGGAAAGGCTGGTAGCTGAGGTGGGGTATGAAGGGAGGGGAGTGACAGAGGAGGCTGCGTCCACGCCTGGAGGTCAGAGGGCAAATGCCCCCAGTCACGCTCCATCTGGGTTATCAGCTGCTTGAGGATCCACATCCAGAAACTCGGGGAATCACTGTGTCCGTTTTCCTTGCCTCAGGACTGTGCCTCTTGTCTGGAGATGATGAGGTTTCTTTAAGCCTCCCATGCTCTCCACCAATGATCATGAGTTTCCATTCAAGGCACAGAATCTGGCTTTGAGAAGAAACAGTTCCCTCCAGCTTTTCTTCAAGAGCCTCAAGTCACCTTCTGTAGCTCCAGATCACAAGCTGGACCCCTCCAGGGCAGCAGGCACTCCTGGGCTTTGACCTCCTCTGTCTCGAGGTGAAGCTCAGTGAGGGTTTTACATTCCACTAAACTAGTGCTGGACTGCAGTGGCACGTCCCTGATCTCTGCACAGAATGTCTTTCATCCCCTGGTTAAACAAGTCTGTCAAAAACAAGAGAACTTTCACCACATGCCTATCATGACACCCTCACCACTTACCAGGGTGATCCAGGCCGAGCGAAACTTGTGCTCACCTGCTTCTGCCACAAGCTCCATGGAGTCTGCCGGGTTCACCAATAAAGCAGCTCATGCGAGGCTGAAGGTCCTCCCCCGTTTCCCAGGCTGCTGCAGAGCCTCTTGCAGCCACCATGGCCAGCTGGGCCAAAACACTGAGACCACTGACCAGGGGTCTGCCCAGAACCACACCAGTGCCTCGCAACAGGGCAGACTATCACTGGAGAGGCGTGGGGGCACAGCGACAATAGAGTCACACCCTCCACCCTGCCCTCTGCTGAACCCACTCCTGTGGCCCCAGAGCACCCTCCCCATCCTGAGCGCTCCCTGTTCTCTCTGCCTGGAAGGCTTCCTCCGGCTGCCGGCGGGGAGCACATATGTCCACACAAAATAACCGCGCTCCTTACCGCAGGCCCTAGGGGCCCGGGGCGGGCTTGGGGCGGGCTTGGTGCTCGGTGGAAGGAAGGAAGGAAGGAATGCCACAGAAGGAAGGAACAGATGAGTGAGTAAGTGAGTGATGAGGCCCAAAACCATCCCTTGCCCTTCCTCAGAATTCACACTTTCTTGTTCTCTCTTGTCAGTTGCTTCCCTAAGGAAAGCTTAAAGTCCCTGTCCACAAAATACCTGAAATATATAATTAAAAATATACATGTATATATTATATAATTTTAAGTAAGTATTTAACAAATTGAAATAAATGCAAATCTATACACTGATAACATCAGGTGATCATATAACACTTACTAAAGTTCACCATTTTGGACTACAGTGAAAATCTCAAAAATGTTTTTGGAAAGTACAAATAATAGAGATTATTTTCTATTAATAACGTGTCAATGAAACTAGAAATGAGTGAAAAATTGAAGAAAAACAACCACATAGGAATTTTATGACTCCCCCATAAGCCATTTTGGATCAAAAAGCCACCAAAACCAACATGCAGCTCAGAAAGTTAAAAATGGAAAAGAAACACAAGGAAAGCAGAGAAACAGAAATGAGATCAAAACGAATTAAAATATCTTAGAAACTGTGAAGGCTTTGATGCAAAAATCCAAAAACAAAAAAAAAATGGCTTCTTTCCTTTCTTTTAAGAGAGGAGCAGAAATATACAATTAAAGATGAGAGCAAACAGAAAACCAAAGACATAGAAGAGAACTAAGTTCGGAGCTGCTTTGTAGAGCTCAGTGCTGGAGGTGGAGAGAGCTGGCCATGCCTGCTGGGAGGGGCCAGGCAGCCCAGGAAGTGGGAGTGGGGTCGGCCTGGTGGGGGTTGGGAGGCGAGGCCCTGAAGCTGCTGCTGGGCTACTTTTAGCCCAAGGGTGAAGATGGAACAGCCCTGGGTCATCCATACAGGTCGAGGCCTCCACCTCACCCCACCCCACCTACTCTCCTGAGGAGGGCGTGGGTACCATGCCAGGGGACCTGGAGAGGGTTGCAGAGCCCTGGAGGAGGCCAGGGCCAGGGGCTGCCATGGAAGTGGAAAGACAGTGGCCCCCACTCTTCCCAGAGAGGCTTCTGGGAAGCCTGCACAGAGCCTGGGAGTCCAGGGCTGCCCCTCCTTCTGGAGAATACACACAGTTCAGAACTAAAGGAACAGCAGGATCCTAGGACTTCACAGCCTGGGAACAGTCCCTCCAGAGCAGCGGGAACCAGGCAGTGTCCTGGGCAGATCTCAAGGAAGTGGAGGGAGATCCAGCCGGCTCCCACTCTTAGCTCCCACCCTGCCCACGGACACAATCTGCTCTCTGAGTGGGTGGTCCTCCAAGTGTCTTCCCCTGCCAGAGCCTGTTTCCTCCTGGTCACTTGGGATTCTGACAGCCTCCAAGGAAAGGAATTCCTGTCCTCTTAGGCTGCTGTGACTGGCTCCGCAGTTGCAGTCTTGGCCTGTGAAGGAGGGGGCTCCTCCCAGCCAGGCCCTGCGTCCCAGGGCCGTTCTGTGGGCACTCCTGCAAACACTCTAGAGGCAGCCACCTCAACCCTGGGGCAGGAGAGAAGCCCTGCTTTGGTGGCCCAGAACGGATGCTTCCCTAAGATCCACCCAGCCCATCCGCCAGTCCATTCAGCACATGCTGACCTTGCCCTCCTGGGGTCCTGTCCCCTAAGCCTGGGAGCAAAGTGGTTGTCTCTATCTTGATGCCACCTCTGACCGCAAGGTCAAACTAGGCAGACATGACATTTACATTTCAAGAGGAACCACATTTTCATCCAGAAACTTTGTACCAAGTTATACCGGTCAACTGTGTTTGGGGATGTTTATTTCCTTATATCTTTGCCAGCCCTGGATTTTAAAAACCTTTTTCTTTTTTTTTAAATTTTTTTTATTATACTTTAAGTTCTAGGGTACATGTGCACAACGTGCAGGTTTGTTACATATGTATACATGTGCCACGTTGGTTTGCTGCACCCATTAACTCGTCATTTACATTAAGTATATCTCCTAATGCTATCCCTCCCCACTCCCCCCACCCCACAACAGGCCCCAGTGTGTGATGTTCCCCTTTCTGTGTCCAAGTGTTCTCATTGTTCAATTCCCACCTATGAGTGAGAACATGAGGTGTTTGGTTTTTTTGTCCTTGCGATATGGTTTGCTGAGAATGATGGTTTCCAGCTTCATCCATGTCCCTACAAAGGACATGAACTCATCATTTTTTATGGCTGCATAGTATTCCATGGTGTACATGTGCCACATTTTCTTAATCAAGTCTATCATTGTTGGACATTTGGGTTGGTTCCAAGTCTTTGCTATTGTGAATAGTGCCACAATAAACATACGTGTGCATGTGTCTTTATAGCAGCATGATTTATTTATTTTTTTTTAACTTTGGCCACTCTCTGCTGTTTTAATTCAATGAGAAGCTCAAATAATTTTTAAATCTGAAAGATCAGTTTCTTGTTGATGTCCTCTTATAAAATTTTAAAGTTGAGAATTGTGCAACAATGTTTTTTATGGCTTAATAGTCTGTGCCAATTTTTGGAAGGCAGTCAGAAACTTCTTCCTTATGTGCCAGTCAAACTTGACTTTCTGGCCTGATTCTTTTTCTTTTTTTTTGTAATTTTTTTTATTTTTTTTATTATTATACTTTAGGTTTTAGGGTACATGTGCACAATGTGCAGGTTTGTTACATATGTATACATGTGCCATGTTGATTTCCTGCACCCATTAACTCGTCATTTAGCATTAGGTATATCTCCTAATGCTGTCCCTCCCCCCTCCCCCAACCCCACAACAGTCCCCAGAGTGTGATGTTCCCCTTCCTGTGTCCATGAGTTCTCATTGTTCAATTCCCACCTATGATTGAGAACATGCAGTGTTTGTTTTTTTGTCCTTGCAATAGTTTACTGAGAATGATGTTTTCCAGTTTCATCCATGTCCCTACAAAGGACATGAACTCATCATTTTTTATGGCTGCATAGTATTCCATGGTGTATATGTGCCACATTTTCTTAATCCAGTCTATTGTTGTTGGACATTTCGGTTGGTTCCAACTCTTTGCTATTGTAAATAGTGCCGCAATAAACATACGTGTGCATGTGTCTTTATAGCAGCATGATTTATAGTCCTTTGGGTATATACCCAGTAATGGGATGGCTGGGTCAAATAGTATTTCTAGTTCTAGATCCCTGAGGAATCGCCACACTGACTTCCACAATGGTCGAACTAGTTTACAGTCCCACCAACAGTGTAAAAGTGTTCCTATTTCTCCACATCCTCTCCAGCACCTGTTGTTTCCTGATTTTTTAATGATGGCCATTCTAACTGGTGTGAGATGGTATCTCACTGTGATTTTGATTTGCATTTCTCTGATGGCCAGTGATGATGAGCATTGCTTCATGTGTTTTTTGGCTGCATAAATGTCTTCTTTTGAGAAGTGTCTGTTCATGTCCTTTGCCCACTTTTTGATGGGGTTGTTTGTTTTTTCTTGTAAATTTGTTTGAGTTCATTGTAGATTCTGGATATTATCCCTTTGTCAGATGAGTAGGTTGCAAAAATTTTCTTTCATTCTGTAGGTTGCCTGTTCACTCTGATGGTAGTTTCTTTTGCTCTGCAGAAGCTCTTTAGTTTAATTAGATCCCATTTGTCAATTTTGGCTTTCGTTGCCATTGCTTTTGGTGTTTTAGACATGAAGTCCTTGCCCAAGCAGCATGATTTATAATCCTTTGGGTATATTCCCAGTAATGGGATGGCTGGGTCAAATGGTATTTCTAGTTCTAGATCCCTGAGGAATCACCACACTGTTTTCAAACCTTTATTTCTTTTCTTTCCTTTCTTTTTTTTTTCTCGCCATCTGTTTGCCAAAATACAATGTTGCATTTTTTAAAGTGTTTATTTTTTGAAACAAGTACAATTGAGCAACATTTGTTTCTCTTGACTTTCTCCATTTCTTTGATTATATTTACTTATTCCTATCCATCTAGTTTTTTCCATTTCCTACTGGGGCTTGTATTGCTTTCTTATTGAGCTGCGGTTCATTCCATTCAGATTGCAAATATTTTCTACTCTGTCACTTATCTTTTACCCTTACTTGTGGCTTTTTCCTAATGCACAAGAATTTCATTTTTAAGAAATCAGATTTGGCAAGTGTTATGGAGTCAATGTTTGTGTCCCCCCAAATTCAGATGTTGAAATCCTAACCTCCAATGTGATATGAGGAGGTGGGGCCTTTCAGAGGCAGGGCCCTCAAAAATGGGATTGGCGCCCTTTTATCACACACACCCCAACTCTCTCACTCTCTTTCTGCCATGTGAGGATGCAACGAGAAGTTGGCCATTTGTACCCCTAAGTGGGACCTCTCCAGAACCAACCATGCTGGCACCCAGCTCTCAAACTTCCAGATACGAGAACTGTGAGAAACACATTTCTGTTATTTATAGGCCACCCCGTTTGTTATTTTGTTATCGGAGCCTGAAAAGACTAAGACAGCAAATTATTTGGCTTCTGATTTTCATCCTGTCCCATGAGAGTCACATGAAAGGGTCTGACAAACCTCCCATATTATAGGGACTCCGCTGTTGAGGTTGGAAACTCTCCTGTTTCCTTGGGTTGATTGCTTCTTCCCATTGAATTATTCATCTACCCACATTGTTCTGCATCTGAGCCGACATGAAGCAAACTCAGAACACAGTCCTTGTTCCTTCTTTGTCCAAACGTTCCTCATGGAGGCATTACGGTAGGAAGGAAGAAGACCTCATAGGCCAGGGACCAGGTGTCTGTCACATTGCCTCTTACACTGTGCCTGAGTCATACTTACTCTAGGGAATTTGCCACAGGCATAAAGTTATTCTAAAGTTCCCACCCCATGCCTTTCATCCCAGCCAACCCCTGCTGAGCTAATTCTTTTCCCCAGACTGTCCTCTCCTCCCCCATTCCTCCATCCACTGCCAACTCCAAAGTACCTCCTATACTTTTCAGACCAAGCTCCCACCTCCTGAGCCCCATTCATACCTCCTATGTGTCTGCCCCTCATTGGATGTTACGTTTCTCTGGGACCTCTGACATGAGGTGTCTTCCTCATTGGCATGCCATGGTTACTTCCAGGGTTGAAGCAACTAAAATGCAGAGTGATCAATTGTATGGAGGCAGAAATTTTAAAATAATAATAAGTACTGCATTCATTCACTCCAAGAAAAGTAAAAGCCAAGGCCCAGAATGTGGCAAGGCAAGGGTTAAAAAGAAAAGACAAGTTTTCCTCTGCCTAGCAAGCTCACTTCAAGGACAGTTATAAGATAACGCTGTTCGAGAAGTTGAAACCAAAGGAATAGCCTCCAGACACCCCACCTCCGGAGCAAGGGTGAAGGAAAAGAAAAGAAAAAGGACAAATATCTGTATTTAGCCAGTTCTTATTTTTTCTTTCAATGCAGCTAGAAGGCCACCAGCTATGCAAGGCCACAAGTAATGCCAAGTCATCAGTTATGCTATAGATTACGTGACCTGTCATTATATGATTAACTGCCTTTGTTTTGCTTCTGTAGATTGCCTATAAAAATCCTGCTCAGTCTTTGTTCAAGGCTCAGCTTTTTGGATATGAATCCACTGAGCTAGTGCACACCTTAAAATAAATACCCTCCTGTATTCACCCATACTGGTCTCTCTAGTCCTCTGTGACCCGTAACAGTATAAATCCTTATAGTCACAGTGCTATGCTCTTAACAGGTGCTTTAAAAAAACACCTCCTTGGAATGATTGACATTTACATCTCTGAGCAGCTGAGCCTGGCAAGACCTACCAAAGGGCAAGCAGGATCCTTATATCTTGCAAAATATCTTTGCTAACGGAAGCTCAGGAGACAGAACAGACGGACACACCTCAGATTCATTCTCTGATATGACCCATGCTACACCAAGCACCTACTCTGTGCCAAGCCCTGCATTGAAGGCAAGTATGAGACGGCAGACAAGGCCAGATGACCCTGGAAGCCCCAAGTCCTATGGGGGCAACAGGTATAAATAAACAAGCATTGACATCCATAAAGAATTCCAACCTTTGAGAGTAGCTGTGTGTGATGATGGATGTGTTCATAATTTTGATTGTGGAAATTATTACACAATATATACATATAGCAAATCACATTATATACCTTGAATACATGCAATTTTTATTTGTCAATTATACCTTAATGAAGCTGGGGAAAAAAGCTTTCTTATTTGGGTTGATACATCATCTTCAGAGTGTAAGCAATAGAATTATTGCCACATTATTAATTATTGCCATCATTATTAATAATTAATGAAAATATTTCGTTATTTAAAGAACTACAACCTTTGAGAGCCTGGCACCAGATGGAGACAGCACTGGGTGTGATTTATGGAAGGTGCTTGGGAGCATCTTTCTGGGAGATTGGGAGCATCATGGAGGGTGGCTTGTCAGCTGAGACTGCAGGGATTCGGAGGACCCCCATGTGAAGAAGGAAGGGAGAGTGAATGGGTTTGGAAGGATTCAAGTGAAAGCCTCCAAGGAACATCATGTTAAACACTGAACAAGAAACTAGAAATGGAATGGAGTAGAAAGAGAGGCTATCAAGGAAGGGGCTTTTTGGAAATACAGAAATTTCATCTGAAACCTGCAGCGCACCCCACACCCATGACAGAACGACAGGTGCAAAGACCCTGAGCAGGAATGAGCTTGGCCTGCCAGGGGAAGCCAAAGAGCCAGGGATTCCGGAATGTGGGGAGCGGAGAGCAGAGTCCAGGATGAGGGTAGGGGGCAGGCAATGCGCAGACATGCAGGGCAGTGCAGCCCAGCACACACTCTGAATGTCATGAGACGGCCCAGGGGAGGATGATTGAGGTGAGGGTTGGGGTCATATTTACTTTTAAATGTGACTCTGCCATTTCCTACATCATCAACCTCCATGTGGCTGAATTCACTGGACAGTCCTGGGCCTCCCATCATGTAACCCATCAAAACCATTTTGCATAGTTGGTGGCTCCCCTGCTCTAGAAACAGTCTTCACCTGACTTCCAGGGACCCTGCACTCCTGAGTTTCCTCAAACTCCACTGGCCACTCCCTGCCAACCTCCTGTGCTCCATCCACATTTCCCTAACACTGTGACACTTGGCTTTGTGGCTCAGAAGTTGGTTCTCTATCTTGCTTTCACTAATTATTTTGCATGTTATACCTAGAGTCCTCCCCCTACCCCAGGCAAGTATTCCAGTGTGTTTCTTAAGTGTGTCTATTTGTATGCATTCTTGAGAAACGTGCTTTTCTCTGTAATGTGTCATGTTTCATTGTATTGCCCACCTAGTGTCTTCTCAGGGTATAGGTTCTATCTCAAACAGGACTATGAGGCCCTTTGGCCTCATCCTCCCCTCCCCTCCCTGCCACATTATGGGTCTTCCTGGCACCCCAGATCAGCTTTGTCCACCCGTGAGACAGGGGGCCACACAGGCTTTGCCTCAGGCTGCACCAGGACATTCCCCAGAGCCGAGTCCTGTCCACACAGCCTGCTTGCTGGAAACCATGCAAGACCCATCTTCCTCCTGCTCTGATCAAACCCCAAGAACCACATCACCGGGGGCCATGGCAGGGATGATCTTCAATGAAAATGAACCATTTGCTTATTCTCTTCACAACTGAACATGAGTGAAGGGAAATGTGCATCCACTTAAAAGTTTGGCTCCTCTCTCCGCAGACCAAGCCCCTCCACTCCCTCACTTTAAGTTCAGTCGCTTATCCACACTCCAGACATGGCCTGAGCATGCCCTCACGCCAGCCTCATGCAGACACCATGCAGAAAGGGCACAGGATAAGGCATAGGCAGCCTACGGGCAGCAATGCGTAAGGAGAGCACACAGAACTCAGGCAGGAGCCAGAGGTGGCCACTGCCCTTGGTCCTAACCCTTTTTGGGGCCTCTGGGCCCCGCATGTAAAAATGGGCTTCCTAAGAATATCCACCTTGGTGAGATGTGGTGAGGAATGAACATGGCAGTGGTGTGGCTTAATATAGCTGCTAGTAACAAGAAAAACCTAGTCCATGAGAAATCTGCTCCACGTGGACAGGATGGGGTGGCCCCGAGGGGAGGATACTAACTTCCCCCAGTGGTGGGGGTGGGCAACCAGGGAATGCTATACAGAGCAGGTGTCATGTCTCTGGGGTTTTGCAGAGAACAGCTAAGCATAGGGTAGTTGCTCCTTGAGTTTTTATTCACTGTTTTAGCAGGAAATGTTAACAAATAAAGGCTTTAGTTTCATACAAACAAATTGACAAAAAATATCTTATTTCTCTAGAGGGTAGGGAAAGTATAAAAT
The DNA here is from genome assembly GCF_006542625.1 of Nomascus leucogenys. NCBI lineage: Eukaryota > Metazoa > Chordata > Mammalia > Primates > Hylobatidae > Nomascus > Nomascus leucogenys. Next base: position 29,931,460 of record NC_044398.1, read on the forward strand.
TCTGAATTTTCATGTCGAGTATGATCCAAGTTAGAGGAACTCGGCCACCGGCAAACCTCTCCCTCCCTCCACAGGAAGGAATTTGAGGCTTCCTAGGTGACAAGGAGCCGGGCTTCTTTTGTTGCCTTAATTTCCTTTCATCTGAGAGAAAATGAAAGCCAGGGTCTTTGTGCTCCAGGCCAAGGCCCAGAAGCAGGCTGCCTGCTCCCCAGATGAGACTTCCTGGGCTGCCTCTCCCAGCCTGAACCAGCACCATGTACCCTAGAGAGAGGCCGAGTCTCCAATGTTCCCCTGGGGCCCATGGAGGCCCCTGCCTGAGCCTGTGGTCCTGGGAGCTGGGGAGAAGGTAGAGATGCTGCTGTCAGAGATCCAGGCTAAGGACAAGTGGGGCAGGTAGGGCAGGTGCTGCTGGCCATGGATGGAAAGGCAGGCAAGTTCCAAGACTCTAGCGGGCCAAGGACTGCTCAGGCCCCTTGGGAGCAGACCTGCTCCCCAGAGAGTCACCTGGCAAAGGCAGAATCTCCTCATGACATCTCAGGAGCTTGTCCAACACCAGAAGGCAAGCCCCACCTATTTAACATGACGTCTTAGGACCAGCCTCCCTGGATGGGGCATCCGAAGGGCCCACTCACTCCCTCCAAATGCACTCAGCCTGCAGGGGATACAAGGGACCAGGGAAAGAGAAAGACTTGAGGGCCTCTGTCTAAGGGGCTGGCCATTTGTGCTAGGACAAGTTACTGCTTCTGCTCCAGGAAGCCCAGATAGGACTGGACTGGACTTAGACCACGTACCCCAGAAGTCCAAAAACCCAATCTCTGCATGTCTCTGAGTGGTCAAGGGGCTGGGATTCTAAAGCTGCTGGTCAGTCCAAAACTCCAGCCTACCCTGATGGGTCAGGTAGCCAGCTCACCTTCAGTCATCTTCTGGGACACATGAGGCAAACAAAATAGCCCTGTGGTTCCATCTTCACTTTTCAGACAATTGCCCAGGGCTCAACAAGAGCTAGTGGGTTAATCCCCTAATTTCCAGTAACCTCAGGCCTTCAGGACAGAGTCCATGGCCTCATTTCTGAATCTGCTTTGTCATTGTTTGAGCCTGTTACTGGCATGAAACAATGGTGGGAGAGGGGAGTATGTCACAGGCTCCTGAGTCAAAGCTCCTAGTTATACATCTAGGCCTAAACACGTGGCTGTGGGATCATGTGGAAGTTATCCAGACTCTCTGTGCTTTGCTTTCCCCCATCTGTAAATGGGATATAAAAGGTACTACCTCATCATGTTGCAGTGAAGAAAAATGAGATCAGTCATTAGCTGGGTCCTTCGCACATTACAGGTGCTTAGGAGACAGCAGTCTTGCTCTAACCCCTGCCACATGCCTGGCCTGGGTGGGGCTTTCTGGAGACCCTGGCTCAGGGCACTGGCTGCCTGTGAAAGGGGGGCCCAGGAGCCCAGGCCCACAAGGAGCCCTGAGGCCTGTGAGATGTGCTGACTTCACCTGGCATAGACAAGGGGAGGGAGGGGGAGCTGGTCAGGGTCCAGCTGTTGGGGGAGGCGAGTGAGGGAATTCACTCTTGACAGGGGTGCCTTTTCCACTAAATTAACATGCCCCAGTCTGAGGGAGCAGCAGGAGAACACCATGCCCATCCTCACATCAAGATCAACCTCCAGCACCAGGAAGCCCCTGCCTCCAGCCGGCCATGATGATGACAGGACAGGCTAAATGAGAGGGACCTGGCTTTGCCCCGAGGGTTGGTGGGTGGGGAAGGCAATCAGCAGCCAGGCGTCTGGGGCCACCAGGCGCCTCCAGGGTGAGACCAGGCCCAGCTCCCCCTGGCTCTAAAACACAAGCTTCCTGGGAACCTCCCATGGGAACTCGCTTCTTCCAAAATGGCCGTAGCATGCTGTCTTCTGGTAGATGGGCTTCTTCAAGTCCAAATCCCTGCATGTCCAGCAGAAAGGAAGGGCATTGGAAGATGGAACAGGAGCAGGGTTTCTTTCTCCATTTCAAGGACAGGAGGGAGCAACGAACTGTAACACAGCCCTCCTTGCATGGCACTAAGCCTCCCCTCCAGCAGTTACGCACACACATCCTATCTGTGCCATACCATGGTCTCGTTTTATAGCCCCACAGATGCTTAGAGGTTCAGCGACCAGGACCTAACTCTAGCCTTCGGGTGCCTTTCTCCTCCCACTCCACTTACCTGGCCCAGGCCAATGTTGACACCACTAAGCTCTAGAAATAGGGAATAGACTTGCTGACTCAATTCCCAGCCATTTGAGCTATTTGGCCTTATATTAATAATTATTTTCCTAAGATCCCCGCCTGCCTCCCAGCTGCTCAGAAATGGCCCCAATGGAATTGGTGTTGACTGGGCCAGCGGGAACCTGGGGCAGCCTCCTTTAACCTGACAACCAGGCTTTCTGCACTGGGGATGCACTGTGCTGTACCAAGAGCTCACAGACCCTCCCACCTCTGAGAGGCAGAAACATCCTCCTTTCTGCCTCCCTTTCAGGTGAGATGAGCATCTGGGCAAGGAAGGAGCAAGGTCCTGTGTAATAGCAGTGCACAGCACTTTACCTGACAATGACGCCCGGCCGGAGGTCGAAGTTCTTATGCACCACATCCAGCAGCTCTCGCTCTGTCTTCTGAGAGGTTCCGTAGGTGAAGATGGAAATGGACAGCGGGTCGGCCACACCAATGGCATAGGAAACCTTCCAGCAAGGTGCAGCGTCAGGGACTGAAGCCTCTGTGTGGGCCCTGCCCCTTTCAGAAGCTTTGCCCTTCCTCTGAAGGCATCAGCGGGGACTACGTCTCTTGCCCCACATGCTTCCCTGCAATTTTCCTGCTATCTTCACTGAGGGCAGTTCTTCTACACGCCCCTCTCCCTGAAGTTTCTGGTTTTCCCTCCCCTAGGTTTTCAGAGCCCTGGCCACAGTGCCCAACACAATCACACAATCACAACCTTTGGCAAAGTGTGCAGCTTTCCCACCAGGCCAACATCCCCTCACTCAGGGCAGAACTGGGCAGGGGTCCTCCACTGCAACAGGACGGTGGTGGGTGGAGGGGGCTTACCTGGACAAGCACTCTCCGGCAGAGCCCTGCTTTCACCAGAGACTTGGCCACCCAGCGGGCAGCGTATGCGGCTGAGCGGTCCACCTTGGTGTAGTCCTTCCCAGAGAAGGCCCCACCACCATGAGCCCCCCAGCCGCCATAGGTGTCCACAATAATCTTACGGCCAGTGACACCCGCATCCCCCTGCAGAGGGAGAGAAATCAAGATAAGAAGCAGAGCCAGGCCCTAGGTGCTGGAGGGGACTGAAACACCATGATGGCAGCTGAACTACAACTCAGGAAGGATGTCCTCGGGCTGCCCACAGACATTTTCCTAAGACCCCTTGGCCCAAAACTCTGGACTCCACTCCCAGTTCAGTCACTGACCACATACTGAAATCAGTTAACCTGCCAAAGCTTCATTAGAAAGTGCAGAAGGTGGGCCAGGGATTCTCTGCAGTCACAACCACTCCCTAAAGCCTTTGTTACTGAGTCCATCCCAATGGAGAGATCCAACTGCAGGCAGGAATTGCACTGTCATAAATACAACCCTGGCTGGTGCCACCTAGCAAATGCCACGTTGCCCACTTCCCAAGTGTCCTCTGGGCAACACCAGTCAATAGTGATGTCTTTAACAGGGTGGGAGTTCTATGTTAAATGATTTGGGGAAGTCTGCCTACTCTACCCCCTCTTTTAGAGATCCACAGTTCATACCAGTATGTCTAGGCTTTGAGAAGTCCTGAAAGAAAAAACAATAAGTGTTACCTCCTTCTACCCTGTGTTTCTACACTCCACTTGCTACTGGAACCCGGGATGGAGCTCAGCTCTGGCAAAGCACGCACAGCTGAGGGCCCAGGCAGTGGGCAGCAGCCTCGCAGCAGTGCCCTCAACCTCCACCTCCTCACACTTGCAGTACAGGAGAGGGGGCAGTGGTGCCCTGTCTAAAACACCCTGCCCCACCCTGGTGCCCACAACAGCCAGGCACAGCCTGTAGTGAAGATCTGGAAACAGCCACCTGGGAACAGTTGTCCATGTGCAAATGCTGCAGTGGGGAATGTGCACCAGAGCAGGGTGAGGCGCAGCGGCCATGGGTAAGGTCGACGGTCACTTGAGATGGCAGGAGTGGGAGGGCCCAGTGGCGCTAAGTGGAGGACTCCTAGGGACACGTTCCCAATTTCTTGCACACTGTCACACACATAGCAGACCTCCCCAGAGAGTGCACTAAATGTACAGAGGCCAAAATTCACCGGCTTTACATTTAGTCCATGGCCAGAGCCAGCTGACCCCCTCCAAGTTATCTCTTGTGGTTTTCCCGCTCTGAGACATAAGCAACCCCAGTAACAAAGACAAACCAGAGCTTTGTTCAGAGACAAGAATGCACCTGGGGACCTCCGATGACAAACCGCCCACTGGGCTGCAGGTGGTAGACGGTGTCTTCATCCAGGTACTTGGCCGGCACCACGGCCCTGATGACTTGCTCCTTCAGGGCCCTGCGCATCTCCTCCAGCGTGATGTCTTCGTTGTGCTGCACAGAGATGACGATGGTGTGGATGCGCACGGGGATGACTGCGCCATTGTCCTGCATGTACTGAACTGTCACCTGTCCATCAGAAGGGTGGGGGAGACACTGTGAGGCTGAGGCTGAGTGAACGGCACATCGTGGCCAGACACAGACACCCAGGAGGTGGGCAGGGCTCCCGGGAGCCAAGTGGGGCCTCCTGTCTTCAAAGGGTGTTGGAGGAGTTAATCTGACACATTCTTACGTTCAAAACATTGCCTGGTGCTGCGGGAGGACTGGGTGTAAGGCCCAGCTATTCCCACAGGGGGCCACAATTAGCACTGCTTGGAGACTTGAGTTTCCTCTCAACTTATGACCCACTACATGTCTCCTCTTCTGTCTCAGAGGCTCCCAGGTGCCAGCAAATGTCCCCCTGGCCAAAGCCCTTTCTTGACCCTCTACAGCCCAGGAGGTATCTCTCCTCCTGCCAATGATGCAGATAAGAAAGCCAAGGATCCAAAATGTAAATGTCTTCGTCAAGATCACACAGCCGGAAGAGCTGGGACCTGACCTGGAGCTGCATGGGCTGGTAGACAGGGCTCTTCCGAGAAGAAGGTTGGATGCCACTCAAGACCCTGTGCTGGCCACAGGCCCAATACTGCCGAAAGCAGCATGGACCCACAAGAGCAGGGCTCAGAGGATTTTAGGGATATGTGATGCCCGCAGGGGTGCAGCTCTGCCAGATGCCCTAGGAGGGACACTGGCCAGTGAGTATGGGACTGCTCCCATCCCAAGGCCTGGACAGAACCACGGGGCAGCAAACAGTGGCTCCCTGGGACTGTGCCTGCAGCAAACTCTCTACCTCCCCAAGGCTACTCAGGTATCCATCAAACCCTGGATCTGTATCAAACTCCTACTCTGTGTTCTGCCTGGTCTAAGGAGAAACAAGGAAGGTCCAGAAGAAGCAGGAGAAAGAGGCCTGGCCACGTGAGATCTGCATGAGATGGCCTGATGCACACAGACATCGTGAGCTGAGAGAAGCCCTCAAATGCCAGGCTGTGCACACACAGGCCCTGGGAAAGGGGCTGGAATCTGGGGTAAGGGACTCCCAGGAAGAGAGGCACTGTCTGTGGCAGACTCTAGGACTGGGTCTAGTCTGCACGGAGCCTCAGGAGAAGGTGCACAGCTGGGGAGGGTGCTTAGGCCGTCTCCACTGCTCCCCTGGGTGACTCCACCCCTACCTGGCAGACTCCACGCAGTGGCCTTGTAGAACTGCAGAATAGGGTGGCAGAGCAAAGGGCCTTGAACACGGCGCTTATCTCATCATGTCAGCAAGATGTGGGGAGAAACACACCATGGAAAACACAGCTCTGGCCAGGTACAAAAATAGCCATCAACACTGCTACCCAGGCCTCACTATCAGCAGCAGGGATTTGTTCAGGTGGAAAGACCCATCCTGCTCACAGCCAGCAGTCCGGCTGGATGAAGACACTACTTCAAAAACAGGGTGCGGAGCAGGGGACCTAGACAAGCCGTGCCTGGCCCAGGGCCTCTCTCATGGAGGGAGTGTGTAGAGCAAGCCAGGCTGTTCGGAGGCCAGCTGGTGAGGGGCCTCCTGGAGCCCCACAGCAAGCCCGCACCCCCTGTGACTGGAGCTGGCCTGCGGTCCTGCCTGTGGCAGGGGAGTGAGGCTGACTCTGGTATCCGTATTGGCATTTTCGAGACAATCCTTCAAAGGAAGGGAACCCCGAAAACAGCCCATCCCACCCTCCCTTCCTTGCTGACCCCTAAACCTAGAAACCTTCTATTTCATATCTAAGCACAATGAACCTGTTTCAGCAGGTCCAGTAGGTGGTCCCTCTGTTCCTCTCTCTTGCACAAGGAAGAGAAAAAACAGTCAGCGCCTCTGGCTGCCTCCCCTGCCTGTTCTAAGATTTTCCCTTCTGTGAATCTTCACCCTGCTTCTATATCACAGCACCATTCCAGTCCAAGACAGGACAGGCAGGCCGACATCATGGGCCCCTTTCTTTGGGTGCCATCACAATCTACATGTTTTAGCTCTCCTAACCCACAACCTCCAAGAACATCCAAGGAATGCTGATGGTTCCCATCCCCACCTTGGGGGGTCACGTGCATAACACAGGCAGTCCCAAGGAAGGGTTCCCTTTGGGCATAAACATGCTTCCCTGCCCCAGTACAGCCAGTATGCAACCTCTGCCCTGTGCGTGGCCTGACACTTGTGCAAGAAGGAACTCCATCTCTGTACAGCTGGAGTTGTACATGGAGGCCACACACAGCACGCTGAGCTATAGCACCATGGGTGCCAGATTCCAAGTGCAGGACAAGAGAAGGCGCTGTCTGCTAGTGGCCAGGGATGGCATCCCAGAAGAGGTAGAACTTTGCTGGCCACTCAAGGAGAGGTGAAGACCAGAGAGGGAGCTCAGGTAAAGCAAAGCCCTAAGAAACAAGGGGACCATGAGTGAAATGATGTCGATTAAGCAAAGATGGGGTGGGGCAGGCAGAGGCAGGTAAAGTTGGAAGACCATAAAAGGTTCTGAATGCCAGAATAATAAGTGGATTTCCCCCTTCCCCTTGTAGGAAGCCAAAAGTTGTAGAAAACACTGAATAGATGTTAGGGAATTAAAAATGAAGCCTAAAGGGGATTAACTGGAATTTCCAAGCAGGGAGAATCTTTGGAAGGATAGGGCACTGATCCTGGCCTGGCGGGAATGATGGCAGCCCTGGGGAAGGCTGGGCTAGAGCAAGAGGGGTGCTTGATGGGGTAAACTGGGGACATGGGTAGGTGGAGAGAGATGGCGCTGAACAGGACTGGGGAAGGGCAGGAGGGAGGTGGCAGGGTGCTGCACACGGCAGGCTCTCAGGGCCCATCTGCTTGGAGGGTGACCAGAGAAACCCACAGGTGGGAGTATGTGAAGGTGACAATGGGGTCCACGAGCATGGACACAGGGAGAGAGGTTGTGCAGTACGAAGTGCTGGGAACTTAGGAATCAAGAGAGGGCTCATTGGGGTTAAGCAGGGAAGGGATACAGGAGTGAGGTGCCAGGAGGCCTGCATCTCCGCTAACACTTGCATCACCTCAGCCTTCAAATATAGGCCTCGGGTTGATTTCAACACTGCAGGGAGAAGACAGGTCAGGGCCCATGGGGTTGCAGCTGGAAACAACAGAGGTAAAGCTTTTTCATGAGAAACAAAGATGAGAAAGAGGGCCATGATGAGACAGATAGCACAGACAGACAGCACAGACAGCACAGACAGACAGCACAAACACAGCACAGACACAGCAGAGAGAGACAGCACAGACACAGCACAGACAGACAACACAGACACAGCACAGACACAGCAGAGAGAGACAGCACAGACCCAACACAGACAGAACACAGACACAGCACAGACAGCACAGACACAGCACAGACAGACAGCACAGACACAGCACAGACAGACAGCACAGACACAGCACAGACAGACAACACAGACACAGCACAAACACAGCACAGACACAGCAGAGAGAGACAGCACAGACACAGCACAGACACAGCAGAGAGAGACAGCACAGACACAGCACAGACACAGCACAGAGAGCACAGACACAGCACAGAGAGCACAGACACAGCATAGACAGACAGCACAGACAGCCTGTTCAGGACAAAGAGGCCTGAAAATATGGAAGCCAGTTAAGTGTGTTTGTGGCAGGATTTGGGGACTCAGTAGTCAATGTTTGCTAATGAGCAAACAAAAAAAACACAGAACTATTCTTTTCATTTTTCTGTATTTTTGAAATTTTTTATAATAAAATGTGGTGGGAAGCATTTCTAGCTGAAGATTTTTCACATAAATAGTTCTTTTCAAAACTGACCATTCTTTCAATGCCCAGATTGAATATTTTGATCTTAAAAATGACAGAATCAAGAATCAAGAGGATTTGGGGGTATTAAAGCTTCTGTCTAGGGCTCTCCCGGGGTAATTCAGCTGCTCACCTGAGTCTTAGAGTCAGGCCGCAGCCAGGGGAGGAGGCCGGAGCGCCTGAGGTCCGCCATCCGGGCGTTGAGCTTGTGAGCAAGGATGATGGTGAGGGGCATGCACTCCTCTGTCTCGTCGGTGGCATAGCCGAACATCAAACCCTGTGGCGAGAGAGCAGGCTGAGCAGCACCCACCCTAGACCAAGAGGACCGCGGCTCTCTCCAAGCCTGAAATTTCCCTGGTGTGTCCACGTTGATTGGGTGCCTCCTCCATGGAGCTTTCCACGGGCACGTGCAGGGGAAGGACATCGTCCCTGACCCCCAGCACTCTAGGAGGGGGAGACAAGCCCAAACCCAGTGTTAGCAACCATAGCCATCCACAGCACGGCCGTGAAGCTGGGGTACCCAACTTGCTCCTGGCTCTCGTGCTAGGATGAGAGTCCACCCCTCACTGTGATTAACCCACTGCTCATGAACTTTCCCAGCCGGCTCAACACACAGCTCCCACATGCAGTGCCCAGCTACCTGATCTCCTGCCCCCACATCCTCCTCGTTTCTGTCCAGATGGACGCACTGGGCGATATCCGGGGATTGCTGCTCCAAAGCCACCAGCACGTTGCAAGTCTTGAAGTCAAAGCCTAGGCGGAAGCAAAGTAAGCCTAAGTGGGGAACAGGTGAGAAGGAGGGGCCACGAGCTTCCCGATGGATGGCTCAGTTCCTGACATGCCATTTGGTGTCAGGGTGGGGGGTCCCTAACTAGCCAGGGTCTGTCTAGGCCCACAGCTGAGGCCCAGGGTGGGAGAGGCCCTGCACCTACCCTATCATGTAGAACTCTTTGGCCAACCAAAATTCTCCGCAGTGCATTTTACTGTGCTCAATTAGACCTTGGTTAACACACACACACACACATCCTACAGAGACCTGCAGATTAAAACGAGGTGATGCCAAGGCTTCTCTGGCTGAGGACAGTGGCTGACTCATACCCTGCCCCTTAGGCTCTCCCATAGGTGCCTCCTAGAACCTAGTTTGAGCATCACTGCACTAGGAGAAAATCAAGAGCCCTTTCAACACTGTCACTCAGAAGCCCAGCTGTGTGCCTGACACAACTATTAAACATACTGAACAAATACAGTGTACATGAATTATCCAGACAGACTCCTCGAGCCAGGGTCCTCTGACCCTGAGAGGTACACAGAGTCTGGGGCAAATGGAAAAGCCACCTGCCCTTTCCCATCTGCAAAGCTGAGGCACAGGGTGCAGGCCTGCTACCCCTAGCACGCTGGGCACTGGTTTGGGGAAGTCTGGACTAGCAGTAGCTCAGCCCTGGGAGCGCCATGAGGAAACTGCTATGCACCGAGACAGTGCACACCTCCTCACAGCTGTGCTGGGCTCAGCCACAGGGACTGTGAGAATAAGGGGCTGAATACATGGACGCCCCACCACAAGGTCAAGCATAGTGACACACTCACTCTCCGAACCCCCACAGCGATCTTCTTTCCCATCTATTCTCCTACCCACACAGCTTGAAAGGTCTTACAGAAAAAACACACAGATCCAAGCTGTTGTTTCTATACAACTTCAGGTGGGGATCTACTGCTGAGGAATAAAACTGAAGCTTTTCAGTCTGACATAGCCCTTGCTCCCGGGACTCCTTGAGCCAACATGAACTCAAGTTTAGCCATCAGCATGATATACTTTTCCATCTCCACTAGGTCCCTGCCTAGAATGTTCTACCTCCAGCTCCCACCCCACATGCCCAAACCCTACGTCCACTCTCAGTGCATGTCCCTGGACCTGCCTGCAGCTCATTACACACGATGCCAGGAACTTAGCCCTGGGCACCTCATGTTGCATCATACACCCTGGGAGTATCAAGTCACCTTTGCCCTTTACACCCTCCTGTTTCCTAATGAATGTTTTTGAATGCACAAATCAATGAACAGTCTTTAAAGAACTGCCAAAGGCTGTCCTGTTCTGCCCTGAACATTTCACAGTTTACCTAATCACTGTCTGTCTAAATAATGAATCTCTCAGGGCTCAAAAATCAAGCAAAGGCTCAAGGAATTTGGAAAAACAGAACTTAGGGGACCAAGAGGAGAGGTACAGGGCTTGGAAAGGACAACGAGCCCAGCAACACCGAAGCCAGGAGCAACGAGGAGCCTTTGGCCTGAGACCCCGCTGAGGCTGTTCCTGCACATGACCTAAGGTTGTTCCTGTCCATTGAGCACAAGTAAATGGACAAGCTTGGGCACAGGGAACCTCAGCCAGCTGAGCCCAACTCAGCCACAGATGGGCTCTCGCTCAGTTCTCCCTTTCTAGGGAACATTGCCTCCTGGAAAATTTCCCTCCTACCTAATGCAGAACAAGTTTTGCACTTGAATAAGGTCTAAATGTACATAAACAAATTGGCTTTTTTTGGTAGAACAGGTTCTGTGTGGTAATGCCTCAGGAAGCTGCAGCTCTGGGAAAATGTGTTTCCTCTGTGAATGCCCTCATGTCCCGACCAGGAGAATTAACTGGTTCTTACTGTTTCTCTTCCCACTGAGTCTCAAAATCACTGTCATGCATTCAACCAACATTAATTGCTCATGAGTGCTTTGGGCTGTGCCAGGCCATGGCTGGACTGAACCTCTGTGAGTCTGCACCATCATACCATGAGTGGGCTCTCTCACTTACAAAGTGGGGGTCTGGCATCTCTGCATACCCTGACCCACAGGATGCCACACATCACCCTAAGCAACCATTATGTGACACAGGCAGAAATGAACACCTTTAAAGTCATGCTTCTCTCTGTGCGTCTTGATTACAGGTGTATATCTAGGCAGGATGACCTGGAAGTGGGTCTTTTTGCCATGGCGTGAGGTCATCACATCTCTCACAGTGATTTCCAAGAATTAGGGAGAGAGCCAACAGAGACCCAAAGTGAATTTTTCTTTCAAAATTGGAATTGCCTGAACATCTAATGCCAGATACCAATGTGGAGACTCTAAGAATTGGGGCCAGAGCCCTGCCCAGGAAGCCAGCATGGACAAAGGGCCCCTGAAGCTCCTGCAGAATGTGATAGCACACAGGCCCTCCGCACCTGGTGCCTGCTCTCTGGGTCCTTTGCTGCCCTCCAGGCTGTGCCGCTGCCTGGCCTGCTCAGTCTCAGATGTTGGAATCTGCTTCAGAGCTCTGCTAAGGCCTGTGCCCCTTCCCTGGGTGGTGGCCCCACACTATGTGGCACTGGTGCTAACCTGGACCAGCCTCACCTGCTGTCAGCACCAGGTCTGGACTGAGTCATCTTGCTCCATGTCTATGATTGGAAGTATGTTTAGTGGAAGCACAGGAGTCCCGAGCCTAGTGGCTGCTTTACCCTGTGATCTCACACAGACTGTTTACCCCTCTAGGCCTCCATTTCCTCATCTGCATAAGTACATAAATGATTAAGACAACACAAGAGACTATCACCAGTGCCTGGCAGGGAGCATGTCCCCAAAGGAGGGCAGCCCCCTTTATTCAGTGCGTCTTTCTCTTCCAAAGCCTTTGGCAGCACCAAGAAGGCAGGGCCTAAAACAAGCCCAGTCAACAATAGATGGGCATGTGCTGGACCCGCTGGGCATAATCGCTTGTTGGCCATCCTTATGCCAGAGTCTTTGACCCCTGGAACCTGACGGACAAGTGCAGGAGTGTTTTCCTCCTGGTAGTATTGATACTCCCATCAGGCTAAAAGGAGCGGGTTTGACTCAGCATCGGGGTCTCTATCAGCAGAGAGCAACAGGGATTTCGGACCCAGAGGCCTGCCCTCACCCTTGGCTGAGTCATCGTAGCCGATGTGCTTGATAGTGTCCCTCACCACCCGCTGGTAGTCCACCATGGCCATTGAGGTGATCTCGCCACACAGCAGCACCATGCCGGTCTTGCACACCGTCTCTGAAAGGCAGCGGGAAGCGAGGAGAGTTAGCAGCCAAGTTCCAGCAAAGGGAAGCTCACATTCCCAGACCTCTCACAGTGCGGACAAAAAAGACACACAAGGGGCCTTATGAGGAATGGATTCCAGAAGGAAAATAGAAACGCCAATAAAAAGAAAAAATCCCAGCACCAAGCACTGAGCATCTTCTGATGCTGTCTTGGAAAGAGTCAGTCATAAGTTGTGATCCTGGACAACTTATTTAACCCCTCTAAGTCTGTTCCCTCATCTATTTAATAAAGCTATTTATAAGACTGCTGTGTGGATTAAAGGGAGATGATGGTTGTATGTAGCTGTCATAAAGAAGGTAGTCCACACATGTGAACCCCCATTCCCCACATTGCTAAACCTCCACTGCAGGCTTTAGGGAGTGGGATCCGGACCAAAAAAATCAAAGCAGGCCAACCTTCTCTCCAGATATTTACAAAGATATAAGGGTAGAATCTACCTTCAGAGGGGCATGAGTCCCTGTAGTATTCAATACAGGGGCGAGGATGCAACCAGAGAGGGAAGGATGGGTCTGTGCAGTGGACAGGACATGACAATGACAGTAAGGAGAGCAGGGCTCTGGTCTTCACACTGGGGCACCCTACCCCGTGGCCTTGGCCAGGCCCTGATGCAGAGGGCACCATGATCCTATCTCTAAAATGAACAGGCTGGACCTGATCACCCTGGGGGCCCTCCAGGCTCCAGAGTCCATGACTCTGCCACTGTGCCACAGGCTTCAAGCCAGGCAAAGGATTTCCTGCCAAACAACCTATCCCACAAATAAAGGTGAAGATCTTCAGCCTACATGAGTCTTCAGACACAATAAATTATGCCGACGGGAACCAGGGCTTCAGTACTTTAGTTTAACATTAATGTCTCTTAGGAAAGCCATTGATTTATTGAAAAACAATTGGTGAAGATGCTGCCTTCCTGTTGCTATTAAATGGGGGATACTATTTTAAAACCTAAATCATACCACAAACTAGGAAAGAAAACAAGAGAAGAAGCCAGGTATCTGTGCAGCCAACAAAGGCTCCTACAACGAGGGTGCAGCTTATAACCATCTAGGCAGCTACCTGTGTTTCAAGCTCTTTCATTCCGTCTGGAAGATTCACCTAAGAACTTTGAAAGAGCTCCTTGTTCCCAATGAGATCAAGCATCAGAAAGGCCATGTGCTGGTCCAACCCTCTGCTATTTATGGTTGCTATGACATTTAAAGTCAGATTCTTGCTAAAAATAATTATCTATTTGTTTCATGGTTAGAAATGTTTTTCCTCCGTGTTACTACACAGGGGAGGTCTCATAATTGAGAAATCTACTGCAGAGCAGAGGACATGGATTTTGGAACTGAGGAGTGTGGCTCGTTTGTCTTATACCCATGATTAATTTCTCAGTCTAGCCCACTTCGGTCTCTAGCAGGAAGGGATCGGGTGTTTCTTACCACAGGCCACCTTGGCATTGGGGTCTTGCTTGAGATGGGCATCCAGCACTGCGTCACTGATCTGGTCACAGATCTTATCTGGACAAGAGCAAATGTGGGTCAGAATCATAAAAATATTCGGGATAAGAAATTGAAATGTTAAAATAATTAGATATCAACTTTTCAGTTTACATATCAACTTATCTACCAGAGGGAAAATACTTTTTTTAAGTATAAGAAATTAGAAATACTTTGAAATTTTTATTTATTTCCATTCCTGCCTAATTTTGGATGACATGTATTATATAAAGTCATAGAATGCCCTAAAAAAGAAATACCTTTTTTTTTTTTTTTTTTTTTTTTGAGATGGAGTCTCGGTCTATCACCCAGGCTGAAGTGCAGTGGTGCGATCTCAGTTCACTGCAATCTCCACCTCCCGGGTTCAAGCAATCCTCCCACCTCAGCCTCCCAAGTAGCTAGGATTACAGGCTTGTGCTACCACGCCTGGCTAATTTGTTTTGTATTTTCAGTAGAGATGGCGTTTCACCATGTTGGCCAGGTTGGTCTTGAACTCCTGGCCTCAAGTGATCCGCCAGCCTCAGCCTCTGAAAGTGCTGGGATTACAGGTGTTAGCCACTGCGCCCGGTCAAAATCAGCTCTTCTAGGAGTCTAACGCAACTCACACACAAACACACATGCATTCTTCTAAATAAAAAATCTCTCATTCCTCATCATGTTCCCTTTAATTCTAACATCTAGAAAAGTCCTGGAAATTAACTTAAAAATAGTTAAGAAGTGAATTTTACCTCTTTGCCAAGAGGTAAAATCAGACGGCTCAAACAGCTGCATTGCATGGCAGGTTCCACAAGATGTAATGCACCGTATATAAAACACCACACCCAAGTACATGACTCCATCCATAAGAATTCTACAAGATAACCCCTATACATCGTTGTTTTGCAGAATACTTCCATAAGCAGCTCTCAGATCCTCCCACATGGTCACTCAGCCTCCCGAAAGCCAGGTGTCCTTAGAGCTGGGCTTGACCTCTTCAATTAAGGTAGGACTGACAAGGGTTCAACATGAGCTAGAATTTGATTTTATTCTTCCACTGTTTGCCTTAAAGACTCTGCAGGGTCTAGAATGTAAAGCACTAAATGGTACTTATAGGAAAATCCACTCTTGCTTTGGGGTTATGCAAACTGTCAATACCTACAAATTAAGAAATAAAAGTGATCTCTATTTACATATATTATAGCTCATTCAGTGTTAAAAATACCCATAGCCTGCTCTTAATAGAGTAATATGTTTTTGTTAAGAATCCAGATCCAGAATCAAGCAGTTTGGCTCTCAAAAGCAGATGTTAAATTCTGTAATTAAAGATATTCATTAACTCCTTAATCTTTCCTTTAGAAACTACTGCTAAACATATGTTTGAGGTTGTGTTTTGTTTGTTTGTTTCTTTTTTTTTTAATCTAGCCTCCTGCCAGTGGCAGACCCTGATAGTACCTTTAGGTTTGTCTGAGCCCATAGTCTCTACACACCTCTACCACTGAAGGCCTCCCGCTGATAAAATAAATACATGCTGGCCACCTTAGGCTTACCCATCAGGGTTCCTAGAAGCTTGCTGACTGATCATTGATTGTGGATGTCTCTGCCTGTGCAAAGACACAGCTCACAGGCTCCCACTCTGCCTAGGGAAATCCAACATGAGGAGGAACAAAGCTGGAGTCCAGCAGGGGCTTCCAGATAGCACCACACACAAGACAATGCCCAAGGAGGTTATTTCTGCATTGCTTTTGTTTTTGTTTTGGCTTTCAAAATTGTTATCATATCACTTAGTAGGCTTAAGATAGCCAATAGTTGTTTTTTTTTTTTTTTTTTTTGGAAAACCGGAGAAGAAAACCTTTATCTTTCTAACAGAGAGGAATTCAGCAATGGAATGACAAGCAGAAAGTCACCTAGCCTTCATGGAAACTGACTTACCTGTACAATTATAATGGCAAGTACAAGGGACGATCAGACAAATTGATTGGCTGTCATTAAGTATACAAAACAATCAACTGATTGGCTGGCATGTTCATTCTCAGTCCTCTGAGCACATTGCTGCTGCGCACAATGGGCCATTCTTGGGACCACTGGCCACTGCATGCCAAAAAACCCACCTCCTCCGGGTGGAGTGAATCTTTCTCCTAAGCTATACATGAGGCTCATAGCCATGGAGCTGACCAGAATGTGTCAGAAATCAGCAATGTACCTGAGATTGAAAATACAGTAAACCTAGATACTTTATACAGTTATGCACAATGAAAGAGGCTATTTACATTGAACTGAGCTAAGTCACATAAAAAACTAAATTCAATTCAAGGTTTTTCAACAGCTGCACTATTAACATTTTGGGCCAGATAATTAATTCTTTGTTGAGAGGCTGTCTTGTGCGCTGTAGGATGCTCAGCGTGTGCCTGACCTCTACTCAACAGATGCCAGTAGCACCCTACCCCACCTCCTATAGTTGTGATAACCACAAATGTCTCCAGACAGTACAAAATGCTCTTGGGAGGTGTGGGGCAAAACTGCCACCAGTCAAAAACCACTGGCTAAAGTATATGGAAGGAGTAGTGCACTGAGGTGTCCAAAGCCAAGTTAAAAGGTAGGAAAGATAAATATCTTTGAGGAAGAACAAGAGCAAGGAAGATGGAAAAAGGCAGACTTGGTAAAAAGTTAGCAAACACTTGAATGAATTTTGAAGAGGTACTTAAATACAGAAGTCTGTACAGCTATCCCCCAGGGGTCTCCAAGAGCAGTGGTTCTCAGTGTGGTTCTCACCCCAGAGCATCAGCATCTCCTGGGAACTTGTCAAAAATGCAAATTCTCTAGCCTCTCCCAAGACCTACTGAATCAGAAACTCTGGAGGGTGGGGCCCAGCCCTCTGTTGTCTTGACAAGCCCTCTGGGGGATTCTGAAGCACCCTGAAGTTTGACAACCACTGTCCTACACTTGAGGCTCTGAATGTCCTGGTCCTAGTTCTCACCGTCATCAAGGAAGCTTCTCTCACTTCCCCACATCACAGTCCACCTGCTTTTCAGGGACCAAAACCAATGCCTAAATTTTCTTCCTGTTTAGAAGGTCTTCTACCCTGCTCTTAGAGAATGTCTCTGAGTCCCCAGCACCTAGAGGTCTACCCCAGCAGCGACCAGGGTGCAGGCTTTCATGCCTAAATTGCACATGCTTTACATGCAAAATTTAGTCACTCATGGTCTTGTTTCAGGAACATTCTCTGTTGACTTAAATTGGCCATGGATAATAGATTAAAGCTTTGCTAAAAAAAAAAATACATATAAAAAGTTAAGACCTGATCATATATTTCGCATGTGTCATACTCTTAGCCAGCTGGCTGCTACTCCCTGTCTTGGCCCCACTGTGCTGGCGTGCTGGTGGTGGGCCACAGCATGGCTTCATCAGGAGGGACTGTTTTATGAAACTACTCCATGCTGTTTCTCTAGAGATCCCTTCTGGTAACTCACACACATTGCTCTGAAGAGCTCTAGTAAAAGTGACTCCTACAGGTACGAAGTTATAGTCAGATAGGAGGAATGAGCTCCGGCATTCCATTGCACAGTAGGGTGACTGAAGGGCTAGAAGAGGGAATTTTGAATGTTTTCACCACAAAGAAGTAGTCAACGTCTGCGGCAATGGGTATGCCCATTATCCTAATTTGATCATTACATGTTATATTCATGGATCAAAACAACATACAGTACCCCATAAATATCCACAATTATTATGTGTCAATTAAAACCATTTGTAAGTGACTCCCTCAGTATAGGCTTGGAATGATGGTTTTCCAGTCAGTACAGGACAGCCTACTTACCCGGGTGTCCCTCTCCCACAGACTCCGATGTGAACATGAAGGCTCCTTCTTCACTTAGAGAGTGGTCACACAAGCCATCCACTGGTCCATTCATCTTCTCACACTTCTCCACTCACGCTTCTTCCAGTGAACAATTTTAAGGCTGTAACTTTGCCTGAGTTTTTTTTTTCTTCTTCTTCTTCTTCTTCTTTCAACCCAACAGTCTTGTCTTTGGCAGAGCCACGGGGATCACTTCTGCCTAACTGCCTGTAAGCACGTGAGAACAGGCGAGGACTGCTGAGAAGGGAGGGAGTGGATGGAACACGGGATGTGTCCCTCCCTCCAGCTTGCCACAGCTTGCTCCTGAGTGACTCCTATATATGGAAAAGCGAAAGTGCCTGAATAATCATGTGAGAAAATTGGAGGAGTCCATTTCCTAAGAGGGGGGTCTTCTTACCTGGAGGAATTTCAATTATTACCCCTGACTTTCCAAACTCTAAGCACCTGGTCAAGGTAAGGTAAAGAAGGCTGTATAGTTCTGCAGAATTGAAGCTCCTTTGGGACTCTCCTTCAGCTCTCAGCCAATCTCAGTAGTGCTCCCAAGTTCACAACCCACCTTGGAGAGCAGGGGTCTGTGGTCACCCAGAGATACAAGCAGGCAACAAGAAACTCTTTCTCAGAGATATGGTTTAGGCTAAGATTGCAATGGTGCCTTTGCTGTTGGGTGTCCCCTCCTCCCCTGCATCTCATCTGGATTGGTCTCTTCCCATTCTATCTTCTCAGGGAGAGCAGGAGCACGCACCTGTATTCTGAGCCAGCTGTGATGTTACACAACAGATTCATTTTAGAGGAAAAGCTTTGAGTCCACGTGTTTCTGCTAACAGAAACCACCTAAACTGTCAACTTCTCTAAAAGGCTGGCAGGCATTTTAACAAGCAAGATCTTTAAAAAGTATCTGTCTGGGGAGGTTACAGAGAACAATGTGTGTGGTTTTTTTTTTTTTTTTTTTTAGAAAAAAATGCTTTTGAGAAATGGATTCATTACAGGGAAATTATCAAAGTCCAGTTTCCCAAAGCTTCCAGATTATAAACATCTACATATTCAGTTCCATATACATGTAATAAACATCGTGTTCACATAACTCTTGCATTATTTTTGCTTTGACCAAAAAAAGTAGTAAACAGGATTATATCTTTAGTTCATGTACTAAATGACAGCGTCTCACACTCTCAGATCCACCTGCATCCTCAGACCCAAGGAACAATGGAGAATTGAGACCACAGAAAATGAGGATGGGTGGAGAAACCAGTTCCCACTAGAATGCAATAAAAAGTAATCAACCATAACCTTGTGCATCAAAGCTTGGACTGTGGGAAGCAAAAGTTAGGAGGCAATAGCCCCACCTAACAATTCTGGTGACCAAACCCCCTCTGAGTTTATTATACAAGCATTTGGAAAAATTTTTTCTGGCACACATTCCGGTGCTCCAAAGCTTGAGTTTTGCTAACTGATGACCAAACATCATCCCTTCAGGGAATTAAAACAGTATTAAGGTAACCTATTCTGGAATAAAGTAAGGGATGTTACATATGCATAGCCAATCAACAGCATTTAACAAGGAGTGAACTGAAGTGCTTAGGCAGAAGACTGTTGAAAGTTCAGAGAGGAAAAGGCCCCGGGAAGGGATGGACAAACGAGGAATCAAATAGGGACTTTAGACAACATTGCCTTGTCATTGCCAGCACACAGGACTCCTCTGTTTGCACTTAAGCTATTTCAACATTGCTGGCCCTTAGTAAATTTCTTCTGGGTACATTAGTTTTAAACCTAGAGGCAATATGAGCTAATGTTTAATTTGAACTGTAGAACTAGGTGACCCTAGCAGTTAAAATTGTATGATAACAATTATGCTCCAAATTTGATTTAAGAACAAGATGATGTGTAAGTAGCAGGTACTCTTCAAGGTTCCTAGAGTTATCAGGAAGACAGAAAACAAAGCAGTAGCTGCCTTCTGAATTCCATAAGTAACAGCACCATAGGGTGGAAGGCAACAGGGTGGGGAGATGATCTGTACACAGATATGTGTGCAGGGGGCTTTGGCAGCCTGGATGCCAATTCAGGGTGTGAGGGAGGGATCTGAGAGGCACCTCATTAAAAACCCATCTCAAGTATGAGTTTCATTTAAGACCCCAACTAAATACTAGGATGCCTTATATTCTTCTAGGAAGTAAATGTTAAGAAGCAGTACACAGAGCGTGGTGGATGGAAGTGCAGGCTTCTGGACTAGGGTCCAACTTTTGCCTGTAACCTCCCATGCAGCCTGGAGAAGGCTTCCTAACCTCTCTAATTTGCTGTTTCTTCTGCTGTAAAGCAGGTTAAATAATTGCGTACCTCCTAGTGTTATTTTGAGAACTAAATGAGGTCATTTAGGTATGATGAGTATTGGACAAAGTGCTAGCACACAATACAAATTCAATAAATATTAGCTAATATTGAAGCAGTCTATTTACATACATGATATTCCTCTGAACAAAAATAGATTATGGTATGTATACATATGTATGTATATGTGTATATACACATATACACATATAATTTTGCATCTTGCTTTTTTCTCCCCACAATATATCATGGCCCTCTGTTCACATCTCTAAATACAGATAGGCCTTATTTTTATTTTTTTTGGGGGGGGGATGAAGTCTCACTCTGTCACCCAGGCTAGAGTGCAATGGCATGATCTCAGCTCACTGCAACCTCCACCTCCCGGGTTCAAGCAATTCTCCTGCCTCAGCCTCCTGAGTAGCTGGGATTACAGGTGCGCGCCACCACACCCAGCTAATTTTTTGTATTTTTAGTAGAGACGGTTTCACCACGTTGGTCAGGCTGGTCTCGAACTCCTGTCCTCATGATCCACCTGCCTCAGCCTCCCAAAGTGCTGGGATTACAGGCGTGAACCACTGCACCCAGCAGGCCTTATTTTTTAATACTTGAATAGTATCCCACAATAAGGATGTACCATAAATTATTAAACCATTCATTCCTCAGTGGCTAAATATTTTCAACTTCTCCAGTTATTTCACATCACTATAATGCTGCAGTGAAGGTCCTTATTCATCAGCGTGTTTCTGAAAAAGATAATAATGGAAGGCTCTGGCAGTGCAGAACTAGCCAAAAGATTTCACTTTTGCAATAAATTTTACCTGATAAAAGAAGTAGCAATTCAACCAAGAGTTAAAATTGTAGTTTCAATCTACCCCCTTCAGAAAGAATTGGCAGATCTTAGCAAAGATGTAATTACTTTGAGAGTCAAACCCACAAGGACTTCATGGCCCTAATTTACCATCACAAACACAAATTGAGTCCTCCCTTATGCACAGCCTGTTCCCATCCCTCTTCTGCTTGAATTGTCCCAGTGGCCACTCCCAGCCCCAAACTCCACACTGGACTGATTACCTAAGTCCAATGTGTCAAAGGCACACAGTTGATCTCACTGACATGCAGCAGCCTTGAACTCTGAAGCTTCACTGACAAGCCTCTGAAGAAACTTGGCTTTCAAAATAAATCTCTCTTTCAGTCAGATTTACCCCTGATGAATCTCCGAATATAAAACATCCAGTGGAAGACTGTTTCCAATAAGCAGTGCCTGTAAGTCCCACTGAGCAGTTTAGTGATGGAGCTTCGAGGGCACCTGACCCTAGGCAGCACCACGGGGCTGCATGTGTGGTGGGGAGGCCCTGCCAGATGGTACCCTTTGCTGGCTCTGCACTGCCTTGCCTGATGGGGAGGCCACAGGGAGGACCCTAGGTACAGAGGTGGGGGGTGCAGGTGTTGCCTAAGTGCAAACATTTCTAAACTTTGGCTAGAAGCTCCTCTGACTTAAATGGCTAAATAATGAATATTTTCAAGTGGATATACTTCTTTTGCCTCATTAATTTAAGCACAAAGTTTTCCTATAGATGCCACTCTGGAGCATGAATAAGTTACTTATGAAAGAAATATGAAATTGATTCAGATTGTACGTTTTTGAAATTTTGGTAATTTCAACAATATATGACCTTCAATGGGTAAAATTCCAAATAAGCACTTGTTGGGCTCAGAAAACAATATCGCAAAGTCTGTCACTTTGGCATACTGAGGACTTTGAACTGAAGGGGACTGAAGGGGCCTCAGAAGCAAGGTAGCTCTGACCTTCTCTCCCCTCCTCCTGTCTCCTACCTCTCTTTCTTCCCTGAAGCAAGTCATAGAAACCAGAATTCCTCTCCCCCAGGTAGGTCACAGAAACTAAAACTTCTCTCCCCGAGAGCAAGTCATAAGATGTAGAAAGACCACTCTTCCCTTCTCCCTTGAAGACCCTCAGTCCAGAGGGTCCTGCTTCATATCTGGGAAGAAGGAATGCTGCACAGAGAGGCCAAGAAGAATCTGAAAAGGCAGGCCTTGCTGGGTCCTAACCCCTCACCTAAGTCTATTACCATTAGGTCAAACCCATTGTCCAATCACATTCCTACAAGGACTATCCATTCTTCAAACCTAAGCATAAAAGTAGACAGTTTTCCCTGGGTCTTTGGTTCTTCATTTCTGAAGGCTCCTGTGTCACATGAAACTTTGATTAAACCTGGGTGATGGGATCATTCACACCCCCATACCTCAGCATCACTGCAATATATCTTAGTAATACATCTCCACATGTACCCACTGAATCTAAAATAAAAGTTGAAAAAAAAACAACAAAAAGGAAAACACAAACAGGTTACCAAACAAATTTTACAGAAAGATATTAATTTTGCTTATCTGCAAAATATATCTGCATAAACAAGTGAAGCAAATACATGAAAGCGTTTAGATATCAAAATAACAAAAAGAACTTTGATAAAATAAATGTATTATGCTTTTTCCTTGTTAATCCGTCTTTTGTTATAAGAGCATCAGCTGTGACCCTTATGATGGGTAAGGAAAGGTATCACACCTTTCCACCCCTACACACCCATATACAACTCCTATTCTGAAAAGGAAGAAAGACATGTTGAAAGACTTAATGGAAAAAGCAGGACCCAAGCTAGGGCCCAAAGGAATTACAGAACTTAGAAAGGCAACAGGAAGACAGAGAGGCTCTGGAAGGGAAAACTTCACCAGCCACAGCTGGTGAAGTTAGTGCAGAAGAACATTGCCTCAACTCCACCTGGGGAGGGCGGGAGCAGATAACTGGGCAGGGAGGTAATGGCTGGGAAGCCAGGCACTCTAAGCAGTAAGTAGTCCTCTAGAAAAGCAGTGAAATGGGTTTCATTCTGACAGTGTAGCGTGCAAGCTAGATTTGAGGAGGAAGACTCCAAAATCAAAGAGAAGAGTTAAGACTCTTGCCTTGATTGAGGAATAACCTAATGAAGAACAGACCCTGAGATGTTCATGCAATATAATGCAAATCCAGCTGTGCATTGTCATTTTTCAAAACTGTTTTGTTTTTCTTAGTAGAATCACTTCTTCCCCTGACTTTTGAGGCTTGAAATCCTGGGAGGCGGTTTCAATTCCTGATTGTCTATCATCATATCCAAGTTTCCATAGTCTGTTAATTCTTTTTCAAAAGTGCCTTGGAATTCTCCCCTCCATTTCTGTGTTCACGGATAGTCACCTCTGCACCCATCCTTATCATCTCATATTTGAGTCAGGCATCAGCTGGGGCCAACTTCCCACACCAACACACCCTTTGGGGGTTAGCACCATGTTGCACATACCAGGAGTTTTCAAACTACCTGCTGATTCATACCTAGAAAGATGAGCATCCCAGCTGGGCGCAGTGGCTCACACCTGTAATTCCAACACTTTGGGAGGCCGAGGTAGGTTGATTACCTGAGGTCAGGAGTTCGAGAACAGCCTGGCCAACATGGTAAAACCTCATCTCCACTAAAAATACAAAAATTAGCCAGGCATGGTGGCGGGCACCTATAATCCCTGCTACTCAGGAGGCTGAGGCAGGAGAATCGCTTGAATCGGGGAGGCAGAGGTTGCGGTGAGCCGAGATCGCACCACTGCACTCCAGCCTGGGCAACAGAGTGAGACTCCATCTCAAAAAAAAAAAAAAAAAAAAAAAAACCAGAAGAAAGATGAGCATCCCTTAGGCTAACTCACCCTGAATTAAGGCATGCAAACAATATTTACATAGTGAAGGCCAAATCAATCTTCCTGAAATACTTCCACTCCAGAATATCCTTCATCAGGAAAAATGTGAAGCACAGTATCACATACAAAGACAGGGATGAACTGTGGCTATATAATATTCAGCTTTTGAAAAAGGACAAATAATAATATGCAATGTAATAGCCTATTTATAAAGATAAAAACAATTTTTAAAATTTTAGGAATATATAAAGATGCAATGAAGGATACAAAAAGGTAAAGAAAGGAGTGATGTTACTGAAAATGGTGGAGAATTCCAGGACTCCATTTCTCCACAAAATCCATGAATAAAGCAAAATTATCTAAATCAACTTTTGTAGAACTCTGGAATCCAGTCAAGAACTTACAAAAAGCTCAATAAAGAAAGAAGCTGCTAAATTGCCATAAAAGAGTGCTATGGTATTTAAATTGCCTGCCTACCATATCTCACTCTCCAGAGCAATATGACTGTGAAGACGGCAACCCATACCCTGAGTTCAGGTTGCTAATGCCACAGGGAGAAACATGAACCTTATTCTCCAAGAACTGTGGTTGCAGGTTTCAAGCAGCCTGTCTGGTAGCTCCCTGAAGAATTGGTGCAAGGGCTTGCCTTTGTTTTGCCCAACTCAGAGCATTCCTGGGACTGGAGCAACTTCCCAAGTAGTGGCTTGCTGAAAGCATTTGAAGGCAAAAGTGTTGGCTGCAGCAGACTAGGGCAATGAATGACACTCAGGACAAGCAATAAACAGACCAAACCTAGGGAAGAAGGGCTTGGGAAAGGAGATGCCTAGGGGAATAAGAGATTTTAAAAGCTACCACCTATACTGGGGGATCAAGGAGATGAGGCACACGACCAGGGTTGGACACATGCTCTGAAAAGGCCTGAGAAGACCTTAAGCACTCACCTCTGGTGAATTTTCAGGTTTTATGCAAATAGGAAGTGAAGGCTGTGAACCCCAAAAATCTGAGACAGGTCTCAGTTAATTTAGAAAGTTAATTTGCCAAGGTTGAGGATGTGCGCCCATGATACAGCCTCAGGAGGTCTTGATGACATGTGTCCAAGATGGTAGGGGCACAGCTTCTTTTTTCACATTTTAGGGAGACATAGACATCGGTCAATATGTGTTGGATGTACATTGGTTCAGTCAGGAAAGGTGGGACAACTCGAAGTGGGGAGGGGGCTTCTAGGTCATAGGTAGATAAGGGACAAATTGTTGCATTCTTTTGAGTTTCTGATTAGCTTCTCCAAATGAGGCAATCAGATATGCATTTATCTCAGTGAGCAGAGGGGTGACTTTGAATAGAATGGGAGGCAGATTTGCCCTAAGCAGTTCCCAGCTTGACTTTCCCCTTTAGCTTAGTGATTTGGGGGCCCCAAGATTTATTTTCCTTTCACAAGGCTAAGGCAGAGTTGTAAATGGCCCAGCAAGCACCGAAGAGTAACGTAACCCAGAGGCAACCTGCAAAGACTAGGAGGATATGGTGGCTCCTATCTTTTTCTTTTATTGGCCTAAGTCATTTAATGAAACTCCAACACTAGCTGACCACTAAGCTAATGGAACATAGACTTCATTGACCACATATAACATACAGACTTTATAAAAATAGTTCAGAAAACTAATAACAAAACAAATAACAATAACCCACAATAAGCAACAGCAATACTGGGGTGGGGGGAATCTGATTTCCAGTGTCACTATATTATAATGTTAAAAATGTCCAGTTAACAACAAAAAGTTATGAGACATGCAAAAACAAAAAAAAGAAGAAAGTTTGGCCATTCACAGGGAAAAAATAAACTAGTAGAAGCCTCCCTCAGAAAGCCTAGGCATTGGATATATTAGAAAAAGACCTAATTAGCCAGGCATGGTGGCTCGTGCCTGTAGTCCCAGCTACTTAGGAGGCTGAGGCAGGAGAATCACTTCAGCCCAGGAGGCAGAGTTGTGATAAGTCAAGATGGCGCCACTGCATTCCAGCCTGGGTGACTGAGGGAGGGCCTGTCTCAAAAAAAAAAAAAAAAAAAAAAAAGACTTTAAATGAACTACCTTAAATATGCTAAAAGGCTAAAAGAACCCATAGGAAAAGAACTCATGAAAATCAGGAGAACAATGTCTCATCAAATAGTAAATATCAATAAAGTGATTAAAAATTAATTTTTAAAAAGAACCAAATAGAAATTTTGGAGATAAAAAGTATAACAGAAAGGCAATTTCACTAGAGGTGTTCACCAACAGATTTGGTCAGACAGAAGAAAGTATCAGTATTATCTGAAGATGGGCAAATTAAGATTATTTCATCTGAGGAGTAAAAACAAAAAAAGTGAAAAAGATAGATATGCAGAGCCTACGAGACCAGTAGGACAATACCAACTATACCAACACATGCATAATGAGATTCCAAGAGGGATAGGAGAGGGAGAAAACAGAAAGAATTTTTGAAGAAATAATAGCCAAAATCTTCCCAAATTTGATGAAAGACACGAATCTCTACATACAAGAATAACAACAAAATCTAAGAAGGATGAATTTTAAGACACATCAAGACACACTATAGTAAAATTGCTGAAAGCCAAAGAAAAGAGAAAATCTTGAAAGCAGAAAGAAAGAAGCATCTAATCACATATAACAGTAGTAACAGTCAAAGAACAGGACAATTACAGTCAAAAGTATTAACAGCCAATTTTTCTTCAGAAACCATGCAGGCTAGAAGGCAGTAAGATAAAATATTTAAAGCCCAGGGAGGAAAAACAGTCAAGTATGAATTCTGTACCTGGCAAAACTATCCCCCCAAAATAAAGAAAAAATTAAGATATTCCCAGGTAAATAAAAACTGAGAAAGTCTTTCACCAGTAGACATGCACTACAAGGAATGTTAATAGAGAGGCCATCAAGATGAAAGGACACTATACCATAACTTAAGCCATATTTTTTAAAAGATCACACCTCTTGCTCCAGCCAGAGCTTGGGATTCGGTCTTCACTGCCATGTGTCCTCTGTTCTGGGAGGCCTAGGTGATTCTGCCACAGCCTCCATCGTTCTGTGACCTGCTGTTATTGGAAGATTTATAGCTAAGACTCCAGGACATCCCTGACTCTGAGACACGGGACTCAATATTCAGAGATGTGGCCATAGAATTCCCTCCAGAGAGTGCAAATGCCTGGCCCCTGCCCAGTGGAATTTGTATAGAGATATGAAGTTAGAGAACTACAGAAACCTGGCCTTCCTGGCTATATATTCTTTTTTTTTTTGAGATGGAGTTTCACTCTTGTTGCCCAGGCTGGGTTGCAATGGCACGATTTCAGCTCACTGAACCTTCACCTCCCAGGTACAAGTGATTCTCCTGTCTCAGGCTCCCAAGTAGCTTGGATTACAGGCATGTGCCACCACACCTGGCTAATTTTTTCATATTTAGTAGAGATAGGGTTTCATCATGTTAGTCAGGTTGGTCACGAACTCCTGATCTCAGGTGATCCACCGCCTCGGCCTCCCAAAGTGCTGGGATTACAGGTGTGTGCCACTGTGCCAGACTGGCTATGTATTCTTATTACAACCAAGGCCTTTCACCCGAGCAAGGCATAGAAGATTCATTCTAAAAAGTGACACTGGGAAGATATGGGATCTGTGGCCTTAAAAATTTACACTTATGGAAAAACTGTGAAAGTGTGGGTGAAGGTGGAGGGCAAAAAGAAAACTATAATGTACATAGCCAATATTAGACAACTACTCATAACAAAATTTTAACTGTGAAAGGAGATCAAAAACAGAATATTACAGAAGAAGGCTCAGTTTATGTTGGCTACTTCTACAGAAGCATATGTTTCTGTAAGTAAAGATCAACATCAATTTTTGAAGTCCATCTGTTGTAATGAAAATCAGAAAAAGTTTAACCAGGACTCAAAAATTAGTAAGGACCAGAGTACTCATTTTCTAGAAAATGATTATAAATGTAATGAATGTGGGAAAGTATTTTATTGATCCTCAAAATTTATTTTTCATCAGAGTATCCTATTCCAGAAAAGCCTGACAACTGCAATGAATATGGTAAAACTTCTAGCCAGTCCTTAAAACTTTCTCAACATCAAATAATTAACATTGGAGAGAACTCACAAAGATGTAATAAATGTATAATAGTCTTTAGTCAGTCATTACATCTAAATAGACATAAGCTAATCAACACTGGAGAGAAATCATTCAGATGTAAAGAATGTGGCAAAGCTTTTACCTGGGACTCACATCTTAGACAACATCAGAAAATCCATACTGGAGAGAAACCCTTCAAATGTAAAAAATGCACAAAGCCTTTAATCAATATGCACACTTTACACAACACACTGGAGAGAGACTTTTTAGAGAATTCATACTGGAGAGAGACTTTTTAAATGTAAAGAATGTGGCAAAGCTTTAAACTGGGGCTCATAACTTAACTCAACATTAGAGACTCCATACTGGAAAGAAACCTTTCAAAGGTAAAGAATGTGGCAAGGCCTTTAACAGGTGCTCAAACCTTACTTAGTATCAGATAATTCACCTCAGATAAAAACCCCACAAGTATAAAGAATGTGCCAATGCCTAAAACTAGTGCTCACACCTTACTCAAAATTAGAAAATCAATTCTAGGTAGAAATCTAATACATGTAATGATTTTGAAAAAAATAATTGCTCAAGATATACATACCTTAGAAAACACCACATTATTTATGCTAAAAAGCATTTTTACAAATATAAAGCAGTTATCAAAGCCTTTAGCTGTTGCATAAATCTTACTTGACAGAGAGTTCCCATAGCAGAGAACCCATACAAATGTAATAAATGTGAAAAGACCTTTATCCAAAATATATACCCTAGAAAACATCAGAGTTTATGCTAGGAAGAAACTACAGGCTCAATAAATGTAGGAACGTATTTAATAAAAATTAAAGTCTAAATTAAAATCAGAAGAATCGCCCTAGAAAGAACTAAAGTAATAACACTTTGAGACATTACTCTAAATCAGGGTGGTTATTACAGAGAATAATCCAAACTCAAAATAATTAGGTAATTGTATGTTTGAAAAAAGTAAAGACATTGAATATGATTATACCTATCCATCAATGTACACTTTTTTATAATGACAGTATTTGAGATTACATGAAAAAATATTAATGTAATTAAATACAAATTGCTCTTATTTCTTTATTCCAACTGTTTTTGTAAAAGCATGTGGTCAATTGTTGCTACCTCCAACCTATGAGAGGCCCTTCTATATTAGGTAGGCATTATACACATCAACTCTCCCACAAAAGATGAAGAGCATTGACATGTATGACATATGATAAAGTGCATGTATGTTTAATCTAAATCTAAAATCTAAATCTTAAATCTAAATAAAGGTGCTCTTTTTGTTTGACTTACAGCAGTGTTTTAAGTCATGTATGAGTTCACTGTTCAGAATATCATTGTTCCGCATTAAAGTATGAGACAGAAACACAGTATGAGACAGTTTTAGAAATATTGCTATTAATAGCAATAAACAAATCTTCACAAATATCACAGAACAGTGTAAATAACTTCCCTCTGATAAGACATAGACTAATTGTGAATTCAACTCTCTAAATGCTTAGCCTCAGTTTAAACAATGAATGTAGCACATTTTTTTCACATAGATCATGGTATCAGAATAACAAGAATGTTTGAATGTTTATAGTCTGCATTTCATCCATCAAGAAAACAGTAGATTTTGAAATGCTCTATTCAGCTATGTGTAAACTTAATTTGTTTTTTAAGAAAATAAAAATCAAATGGTTTTTAATTTTAAAAAAAGAGACCAGGTGTGGTGGCTCACACCTGTAATCCCAGCACTTTGGGAGGCCAAGGCAGGTGGATCACGAGGTCGGGAGATCAAGACCATACTGGCTAACATGACGAAGCCCCGTCTCTACTAAAAATCCAAAAAAATTAGCCGGGCTTGGTGGTAGGTGCCTGTAGTCCCAGCTACTCAGGAGGCTAAGGCAGGAGAATTGCGTGAACCCAGGAGGTGGAGCTTGCAATGAGCCAAGATTGTGCCACTGCATTCCAGCCTGGGTGACAGAGCAAGACTCTGTCTCAATTAAAAATATATATATATCACAGTACATATATAAATACATAAGTAAATTTAAACATAGTGTCACCGCAGTTTTCATTTGTAATCCCTCTTTCTCATTTTATTTAAAAGACAAATGCATAAAACAATAATCC
Organism: Nomascus leucogenys; assembly: GCF_006542625.1. Taxonomy (NCBI): domain Eukaryota; kingdom Metazoa; phylum Chordata; class Mammalia; order Primates; family Hylobatidae; genus Nomascus; species Nomascus leucogenys. Next base: position 29,961,554 of record NC_044398.1, read on the forward strand.
CTGTTAATGAGTATATAATGTACAAAGATGTAATTTGTAACAATAACAAAGTAAAGAGGGAGATGAAGCTCTAAAGAAGTATTGTCTTTAGCCAGACAGTGCCTCATGCCTATAATTGCACCACTTTGGGAGGCTGAGGCAGGAGGATCACTTGAGGCCAGGAGTATGAGACCAGCAAGGGCAAAAGAGCAGGGCCTCATATCTACTAAAAATTAAAAAGAAAAAAATTAGCCAGGTGTGGTGGTCTGTGGCTGTAGTACCAGCTACTCAGAAGGCTGAGGTGGGAGGATTGCTTGAGCCCAAGAGTTCAAGGTTACAGTAAGCTATGATCACACCACTGCACCCCAGCCTGAGTGGCAGAGCAACACCCCATCTTAAAAAAAATAAAATAAAATAAAAATAAAGGAATATCATCTTTGTACACTATTGAAACTATATTAGTATTAATTCAAACTTGATTTTATGAATTTAGATGTTAATTATAATCTGAAGCATAACTGCTAAGAAAAAAACTTTAAAATATACAGAAAAAGAAATAAGAAGGGAAGCAAAATGGTACAGTAGGACAACTCAATCACAAAAAGGCAGTAATGGAGTGGTGGAGCCAAGATGGCCGAATAGGAACAGCTCCAGTCTACAGCTCCCAGCATGAGTGATGCAGAAGATGGTGATTTCTGCATTTCCAACTGAGGTACCAGGTTCATCTCACTGGGGAGTGCTGGACAGTGGGTGCAGGACAGTGGGTGCAGCGCACCATGCATGAGCCAAAGCAGGGCAAGGCATCGCCTCACGTGGGAAGTGCAAGTGGTCAGGGAATTCCCTTTCCTAGTCAAAGAAAGGGGTGACAGAGGCACCTGGAAAATCGGGTCACTCCCACCCTAATACTGTGCTTTTCCAATGGGCTTAACAAACAGCACACCAGGAGATTATATCCTGCACCTGGCTTAGAGGGTCCCATGCCCACGGAGCCTCGCTCATTGCTAGCACAGCAGTCTGAGATCAAACTGCAAGGTGGCAGCAAGGCTAGGGGAGGGGCACCCACCATTGCCAAGGCTTGAGTAGGTAAACAAAGTGGCTGGGAAGCTCGAACTGGGTAGAGCCCACCACAGCTCAAGGAGGCCTGCCTGCCTCTGTAGACTCCACCTCTAGGGGCAGGGCACAGACAAACAAAAGACAGCAATAACCTCTGCAGACTTAAATGTCACTGTCTGACAGCTTTGAAGAGAGTAGTGGTTCTCCCAGCACGCAGCTTGAGATCTGAGAACGGGCAGACTGACTCCTCAAGTGGGTCCCTGACCCTCAAGTAGCCTAACTGGGAGGCACCCCCCAGTAGGGGCGGACTGACATCTCACATGGCCAGGTACTCCTCTGAGACAAAACTTCCAGAGGAACGATCAGGCAGCAGCATTTGCAGTTCACCAATATCCACTGTTCTGCAGCCACCGCTGCTGATACCCAGGCGAACAGGGTCTGGAGTGGATCTCCAGTAAACCTGCAGCTGAGGGTCCTGACTGTTAGAAGGAAAACTAACAAACAGAAAGGATATCCACACCAAAAACCCATCTGTATGTCACCATCATCAAAGACCAAAGGTAGATAAAACCACAAAGATGGGGAAAAAACAGAGCAGAAAAACTGGAAACTCTAAAAATCAGAGCACCTCTCCTCCTCCAAAGGAACACAGCTCCTCACCAGCAATGGAACAAAGCTAGACGGAGAATGACTTTGACAAGTTGAGAGAAGAAGGCTTCAGAAGATCAAACTACTCTGAGCTAAAGGAGGAAGTTCGAACCAATGGCAAAGAAGTTAAAAACTTTGAAAAAAAATTAGATGAATGGATAACTAGAATAACCAATGCAGAGAAGTCCTTAAAGGACCTGATGGAGCTGAAAACCATGGCATGAGAACTACGTGATGAATGCACAAGCCTCAGTAACTGATGTGATCAACTGGAAGAAAGGGTGTCAGCGATGGAAGATGAAATGAATGAAATGAAGCGTGAAGAGAAGTTTAGAGAAAAAAGAATAAAAAGAAATGAACAAAGCCTCCAAGAAATATGGGACTATGTGAAAAGACCAAATCTACGTCTAATTGGTGTACCTGAAAGTGACGGGGAGAATGGAACCAAGTTGGAAAACACTCTGCAGGATATTATCCAGGAGAACTTCCCCAATCTAGCAAGGCAGGCCAACATTCAAATTCAGGAAATACAGAGAATGCCACAAAGATACTCCTCGAGAAGAGCAACTCCAAGACACATAATTGTCAGATTCACCAAAGTTGAAATGAAGGAAAAAATGCTAAGGGAAGCCAGAGAGAAAGGTCGGGTTACCCAAAAAGGGAAGCCCATCAGACTAACACCGGATCTCTTGGCAGAAACTCTACAAGCCAGAAGAGAGTGGGGGCCAATATTCAACATTCTTAAAGAAAAGAATTTTCAACCCAGAATTTCATATCCAGCCAAACTAAGCTTCATAAGTGAAGGAGAAATAAAATACTTTACAGACAAGCAAATGCTGAGACATTTTTGTCACCACCAGGCCTGCCCTAAAAGAGCTCCTGAAGGAAGCACTAAACATGGAAAGGAACAACCAGTACCAGCCACTGCAAAACCATGCCAAATTGTAAAGACCATCAAGGCTAGGAAGAAACTGCATCAACTAACGAGCAAAATAACCAGCTAACATTATAATGACAGGATCAAATTCACACATAACAATATTAACCTTAAATGGAAATGGGCTAAATGCTGCAATTAAAAGGCACAGACTGGCAAATTGGATAAAGAGTCAAGACCCATCAGTGTGCTGTATTCAGGAAACCCATCTCACATGCAGAGACACACATAGGCTCAAAATAAAGGGATGGAGGAAGATCTACCAAGCAAATGGAAAACAAAAAAAGGCAGGGGTTGCAATCCTAGTCTCGGATATAATAGACTTTAAACCAACAAAGATCAAAAGAGACAAAGAAGGCCATTACACAATGGTAAAGGGATAATTCAACAAGAAGAACTAACTATCCTAAATATATATGCATGCAATACAGGAGCACCCAGATTCATAAAGCAAGTCCTGAGTGACCTACAAAGAGACTTAGTCTCCCACACAATAATAATGGGAGACTTTAACACCCCACTGTCAACATTAGACAGATCAACGAGACAGAAAGTTAACAAGGATATCCAGGAATTGAACTCAGCTCTGCAACAAGCAGACCTAATAGACATCTACAGAACTCTCCACCCCAAATCAACAGAATATACATTATTTTCAGCACCATACCACACCTATTCCAAAATTGACCACATAGTTGGAAGTAAAGCACTCCTCAGCAAATGTAAAAGAATAGAAATTATAACAAACTGTCTCTCAGACCACAGTGCAATCAAACTAGAACTCAGGATTAAGAAACTCACTCAAAACCGCTCAACTACATGAAAACTGAACAACCTGCTCCTGAATGACTACTGGGTAAATATCGAAATGAAGGCAGAAATAAAGATGTTCTTTGAAACCAATGAGAACAAAGACACAACATACCAGAATCTCTGGGACACATTCAAAGCAGTGTGTAGAGGGAAATTTATAGCACTAAATGCCCACAAGAGAAAGCAGGAAAGATCTAAAACGGACACCCTAACATCGCAATTAAAAGAACTAGAGAAGCAAGAGCAAACACATTCAAAAGCTAGCAGAAGGCAAGAAATAACAAAGATCACAGCAGAGCTGAAGGAAATAGAGACACAAAAAAACCCTTCAAAAAATCATTGAAACCAGGAGCTGGTTTTTTGAAAAGATCAACAAAATTGATAGACCACTAGCAAGACTAATAAAGAAGAAAAGAGAGAAGAATCAAATAGATGCAATAAAAAATGACAAAGGGGATATCACCACTGATCCCACAGAAATACAAACTACCATCAGAGAATACTGTAAACACCTCTATGCAAATAAACTAGAAAATCTAGAAGAAATGGATAAATTCCTTGACACATAAACTCTCCCAAGACTAAACCAGGAAGAAGTTGAATCACTGAATAGACCAATAATTGCTGAATAGACCAATTATTGCTCTGAAATTGGGGCAATAATTAATAGCTTACCGCCTGCCCCCCTCCCTCCCTCCCTCCCTCCCTCCCTCCCTCCCTCCCTCCCTCCCTCCCTCCCTCCTTCCTTCCTTCCTTCCTTCCTTTCTCTTTCTTCCCTCTGTGGCCCAGGCTGGAGTAAACTCGGCTCGCTGCAGACTCCCTGCGTCTGGCTCCCATGATTCTCCTGCCCTGGCCTGCGGGCTGCCTGGGATTGTGGCCGCGCGCCACCACCCCTCCCTGGTTTTTCTCCTTTGGCTGGTGGCATGCCTTTGCCATGTCGGCCACGCTGGTCTCCAGCTCCTGACCTCCAGTGCTCTGCCCGCCTCGGCCTCCCGAGGTGCTGGGACTGCAGACGGAGTCTCGCTCATTCGGTGCTCGGTGTTGCCCGGGCTGGAGTGCAGTGGCGTGGTCTTGGCTCGCTGCAGCCTCCGCCTCCCAGCCGCCTGCTTTGGCCTCCCAGGGTGCTGGGATTGCAGCCTCTGCCCGGCCACCGCCCTGTCTGGGAGGTGGGGAGTGTCTCTGCCTGGCCGCCCATCGTCTGGGTTATGAGGAGCTCCTCTGCCCGGACGCCCCGTCTGGGAGGTGAGGAGCGCCTCTGCCCAGCCGCCACCCCATCTAGGAAGTGAGGAACGTCTCTGCCTGGCCGCCCATCGTCTGGGATGTGAGGAGCGCCTCTGCCCGGCCGCCCATCGTCTGGGATGTGAGGAGCGACTCTGCCCGGCTGCCCTGTCTGGGAAGTGAGGAGCCCCTCTGCGCAGCCGCCCCGTCTGGGAAGTGAGGAGCGCCTCTGCCCGGCCGCCCTTTCTGGGATGTGAGGAGCGCCTCTGCCCGGCCGCCCCGTCTGGGAGGTGGGGAGCACCTCTGCCCGGCCACCCATCATCCGGGATGTGAGGAGCGCCTCTGCCCGGCCGCCCCGTCTGGGAAGTGAGGAGCGCCTCTGCCCGGCCACCCATCATCTGGGATGTGAGGAGCGCCTCTGCCCGGCCGCCCCATCTGGGAAGTGAGGAGCCCCTCTGCCCAGCCGCCACCCCATCTAGGAAGTGAGGAGCGTCTCTGCCTGGCCACCCCATCTGGGAAGAAGTGAGGAGCGCCCCTGCCCGGCCACCCATTGTCCGGGATGTGAGGAGCGCCTCTGCCCGGCCGCCCTGCCTGGGAAGTGAGGAGCCCCTCTGCCCGGCCGCCACCCCGTCTAGGAAGTGAGGAGTGTCTCTGCCTGGCCGCCCCGTCTGGGAAGAAGTGAGGAGTGCCTCTGCCTGGCCGCCCCATCTGGGAAGTGAGGAGCACCTCTGCCCGGACGCCCCGTCTGGGAAGTGAGGAGCGCCTCTGCGTGGCCGCCCATTGTCTGGGATGTGAGGAGCGCCTCTGCGTGGCCGCCCCGTCTGGGAAGTGAGGAGCGCCTCTGCCCGGCCGCCCCGTCTGGGAAGTGAGGAGTGCCTCTGCCCGGCCGCCCCGTCTGGAAGTGAGGAGCGCCTCTGCCCGGCCGCCCCGTCTGGGAAGTGAGGAGCGCCTCTGCCCGGCCGCCCCGTCTGGGAAGTGAGGAGCACCTCTGGCCGGCCGCCCCGTCTGGGAAGTGAGGAGCGCCTCTGCGTGGCCACCCCGTCTGGGAAGTGAGGAGCGCATCTGCCCGGCCGCCCCTTCTGGGATGTGAGGGGCGCCTCTGCCCGGCCGCCCCATCTGGGAAGTGAAGGGCACCTCTGCCCGGCCGCCCCTTCTGGGATGTGAGGAGCACCTCTGCCCGGCCACCCATCGTCTGGGATGTGAGGAGTGCCTCTGCCCAGCCGCCCCGTCCGGGAAGTGAGGAGCCCCTCTGCCTGGCCGCCACCCTGTCTAGGAAGTGAGGAGCGTCTCTGCCTGGCCACCCCGTCTGGGAAGTGAGGAGCACCTCTGCCTGGCCGCCCCGTCTGGGATGTGGGGAGCGCCTCTGCCCAGCCGCTCCGTCTGGTAGGTCTACCACAGAGGCCAGAAGCAATGTGGGGGCTGGATGTGGTGGCTCACGCCTGTAGTCCCAGTACTCTGGGAGGCTGAGGCAGGTTGATCACTTGAGGCTAGGAGCTCGAGACCAGCCTGGCCAACATGGTGAAACATATGAAAAATACAACTGTCAAACCAACCAACAAACCAAGCAACAACAAAACAGGTCTACCCTGGAGTCATACTCTAATTTTTTCTATTTTCCTCCCTTTCTGATCCTTTATCCCACTTTCTTTTTCTTCCTCTTCCTTCTCCTTCTTCTTTGTCAAATAGAGGATTGAGTTATTATCATTGATCCATAAAAAATAAAATAAAAAATAAAAAAATTAATAGCTTACCAACCAAAAAAAGTCCAGGACCAGATGGATTCACAACCAAATTCTACCAGATGCACAAGGAGGAACTGGTACCATTCCTTCTGAAACTATTCCAATCGATAGAAAAAAGAGGGAATCCTCCCTAACTCATTTTATGGGGCCAGCATCATCCTGATACCAAAGCCTGGCAGAGACACAACAAAAAAAGATTATTTTAGACCATTATCCCTGATGAACATCAATGCGAAGATCCTCAATAAAATACCAGCAAACTGAATCCAGCAGCACATCAAAAAGCTTATCCCATTGGTAGAAAGCTGAAACTGGATCCCTTCCTTACACCTTATACAAAAATTAATTCAAGATGGATTAAAGACTTAAATGTTAGACCTAAAACCATAAAAACTCTAGAAGAAAACGTAGGCAATACCATTCAGGACATATACAAGGGCAAGGACTTCATGTCTAAAACACCAAAAGCAATGGCAACAAAAGCCAAAATTGACAAATGAGATCTAATTAAACTAAAGAGCTTCTGCAAAGCAAAAGAAACTACCTTCAGAGTGAATAGGCAACCTACAGAATAGGAGGAAAGTTTTGCAATCTACTCATCTGACACAGGGCTAATATACAGAATCTGCAAAGAACTCAAACAAATTTACAAGAAAAAAACAACCCCATCAAAAAGTGGGTGAAAGATATGAACAGACACTTCTCAAAAGAAGACATTTATACAGCCAACAGACATGTGAAAAAATGATCATCATCACTGGCCATCAGAAAAATGCAAATCAAAGCCACAAAGAGATATCATCTCACACCAGTTAGAATGGAGATCATTAAAAAGTCAAGAAACAACAGGTGCTGGAGAGAATGTGAGAAATACGAACACTTTTACACTGTTGGTGGGACTGTAAACTAGTTCAACCATTGTGGAAGTCAGTGTGGCGATTCCTCAGGGATCTAGAACTAGAAATACCATTTGACCTAGCCATCCCATTACTGGGTATATACCCAAAGGACTATAAATCATGCTGCTATAAAGACACATGCACACGTATGTTTATTGCGGCACTATTCACAATAGCAAAGAGTTGGAACCAACCCAAATGTCCAACAACGATAGACTGGATTAAGAAAATGTGGCACATATACACCATGGAATACTATGCAGCCATAAAAAATGATGAGTTCATGTCCTTTGTAGGGACATGGATGAAACTGGAAAACATCATTCTCAGTAAACTATCGCAAGGACAAAAAACCAAACACTGCATGTTCTCACTCATAGGTGGGAATTGAACAATGAGAACACATGAACACAGGAAGGGGAACATCACACTCCGGGGACTGTTGTGGGGTGGGGGGAGGGGGGAAGGGATAGCATTAGGAGATATACCTAATGCTAAATGACAAGTTAATGGGTGCAGCACACCATCATGGCACATGTATACATATGTAACAAACCTGCACATTGTGCACATGTACCCTAAAACTTAAAGTATAATAATAATAATAATAAAATACTTGTTTTATTAAAAAAAAAAGAAAAAACTACTTTAAAGTTCATATGGAACCAAAAAAGAGCCCACATTGCCAAGTCAATCCTAAGCCAAAAGAACAAAGCTGGAGGCATCACGCTACCTGACTTCAAACTATACTACAAGGCTACGGTAACCAAAACAGCATGGTACTGCTAGCAAAACAGAGATATAGACCAATGGAACAGAACAGAGGCCTCAGAAATAACACCACACATCTACAACCATCTGATCTTTGACAAACCTGACAAAAACATGCAATGGGGAAAGGATTCCCTATTTAATAAATAATGCTGGGAAAACTGGCTAGCCATAAGTAGAAAGCTGAAACTGGATCCCTCCCTTACACCTTATACAAAAATTAATTCAAGATGGATTAAAGACTTACATGTTAGACCTAAAACCATAAAAGCCCTAGAAGAAAACCTAGGCAAAACCATTCAGGACATAGGCATGGGCAAGGACTTCATGTCTAAAACACCAAAAGCAATGGCAACAAAAGCCAAAATAGATAAATGGGATCTAATTAAACTAAAGAGCTTCTGCACAGCCAAAGAAACTATCATCAGAGTGAACAGGCATCCTACAGAATGGGAGAAAAGTTTTGCAATCTACTCATCTGACAAAGGGCTAATATCCAGAATCTACAAATAACTTAAACAAATTTACAAGAAGAAATCAAACAACCCCATCAAAAAGTGGGCAAAGGATATGAACAGACATTTTTCAAAAGAAGAAATTTATGCAGCCTACAGACACATGAAAAAATGTTAATCATCACTGGTCATCAGAGAAATGCAAATCAAAACCACAATGAGACACCATCTCACACAGTTAGAATGGCAATTATTAATAAGTCATGAAACAACAGGTGCTAGAGAGGATGTGGAGAAATAGGTACACTTTTAAACTGTTGGTGGGAACGTACACTACTTCAACGATTGTGGAAGACAGTGTGGCGATTCCTCAAGGATCTAGAACTAGAAATACCATTTGACCCAGCGATCCCATTACTGGGTATACACCCAAAGGATTATAAATCATGCTACTATAAAGACACATGCACACGTATGTTTATTGCGGCACTATTCACAATAGCAAAGACTTGGAACCAACCCGAATGTCCAATAATGATAGACTGGATTAAGAAAATGTGGGCATGGTGGCTCACGCCTGTAATACCAGCACTTTGCCACCAAGGTGGGCAGATCACAAGGTCAGGAGATTGAGACCATCCTGGCTAACATGGTGAAACCCCGTCTCTACTAAAAATACAAAAAATTAGCCGGGCATGGTGGTGGGCACCTGTAGTCCCAGCTACTTGGGAGGCTGAGGCAGGAGAATGGCGTAAACTCGGGAGGCAGAGCTTGCAGTGAGCCGAGATCCCACCACTGCACTCCAGTCTGGATGACAGAGCGAGACTCCATCTCAAAAAAAAAAAAAAAAGAAAAGAAAATGTGGTACATATACACCATGGAATACTATGCAGACATAAAAAAGGATGAGTTCACGTCCTTTGTAGCAACACGGATGAAGCTGGAAACCATCATTCTGAGCAAACTATCACAAGGACAGAAAAACAAACACCATATGTTCTCACTCATAGGTGGGAATTGAACAATGGAAACACTTGGACACAGGGTGGGAAACACTTGGACACAGGGTGGGAAACATCACACACTGGGGCCTGTTGTGGGGTAGGCGGATGGGGGAGGGATAGCCTTAGGAGAAATATCTAATGTAAATGACAAGTTAATGGGTGCAGCAAACCAACACGGCACATGTATACATATGTAACAAACCTGCATGTTGTGCACCTGTACCCTAGAACTTAAAGTATAATAATTTAAAAAGTAAGTTATATATTATAACCAAGTGGGACTTATCCTTGCTGTAATGCAACAATGGCTAAACATACAAAAAAATCAATGCAATATGTCATGCTTTAATATAATGAAAGAAAAAACACATGATCATCTCATTTTGACACAGAAAAAATATTTGCTAATATTCAGCATTCGTCATAAAAATATGCAACAAACTAAGCACAGAAGTGAAATCCCTCAACATGATGAAAGGCAATTGTGAAAAACCTACCAATTACATTATATTCAATGGTGAAAGACCAAAAGCTTTCCCCCTAAGATAAAGATGTCTACCTTCATACTCCATTTAATATTTCAATAGAAGTTCTAGCCAGAGCAATTAGAGAAGAAAAAGAAGTAAAAGACACCTAGAAATAAAAGAAAATGGAGAATAAAAGAAATGAAAGGGAGAAGTTAACCTATCTTTATTAGCAGATAACATGATCTTGTATATAGAAAATTACAAGGAATATACATACACACATACACACTTAGTAGAGCTAATAAACTAATTCAGCCAAATTGCAGTACACAAGATCAACACTCAAAAATAAGTTTTTTTTTGGGTGGAATATGTATATTCCGAGAAGAAAACTCTAAGAAGCCATTTATAATAGCATCAAAAAGGATAAAATATTTAGGAATACATTTAACCATAAAGTTCAAGATGTAACACACTGAAAACTACAAAAAGATTGCTAAATGAAATTAAAGAAAAGCTAAGTAAATGGAAGAACATCAGTGCTTACGGATTGCTAGACTTAATACTGTTAACATGTCAATACTCTAAAAATAATCTACAGAGTCAATGCAATCTCTAGCAACATCTCAGTGGCTTCTTTTGCAGAAATGAAAAAGCTGATCCCTAAAAGTCACATGAAATTGAAGGGACCCCAAATCACCAAAGAAAGTCTTGAAGAAGAAAAAGTTGGAGAACTCACATTTTCCAATTTAAAAACTTACTACAATGCTATGGTAATCAAAATAGTGTGGCATTGCCATAAGGATACACACACATACACACACACAATGAGACAGTATTGAGACTCCAGAAATAAACTCATACATATGTGACTTTTTGACAAGCGTGCCAAGAACATTCAATAGGGAAAGCATAGTCTCTTTCACAAACAATGCTGAGACAACTGGATATCCAAATGAAATTGGAACCCTACCTCACAGCATATACAAAAATTAACTCAAATCAAAGATCTCCATATAAGAGCTAAAACTATTAAACTCTTAGAAGAAAACATGGGTAAATATTTATGACCTTGCATTTGCTATTGACTTCTTAGATATAATACCAAAATCATAAGAAATCAAAGAAAAAATTAGACTAATCAAAGGATAAATTTGACCATCAAAATTTAAAACATCTGTGCATCACAGGACATGATGAAGAAAGTGAAAAGACAACCTACAGAATGGGAGAAAAATATTCTCAAATCATTTATCTGATAAGGGTATAGTATCCAGATTGTATTTTTAAAAACTCTCTTATACTTCAACAACAAACAAGCACACAGACACAGGGCCCCCCTCCCCCCAACACACACACACACACACACACACACACACAAGAATGGGCAAAGGGCTTGAATAAGACTTTCTCCAAGGAAGATACAAGCACATGAAAAGATCCTCAACATCATTAGTCATTAGGGAAATGCAAATCAAAACCACAAGGAGAATCACTTCCCACTCATGACGATGGCTATAATTTTTTAAAAAAATAAAAAGATTGGCAAGGATGTGGAGAAATTGGTACCTTCATGCATTGCTAGAAATATAAAATAGTGCAAGCACTGTGGAAAATGATTTAGTAGTCCCTCAATAAGATAAACATACAATTACCATATGACCCAGCAATTTTACTCCTATGCATACACCTAAGAGAAATGAAAACATGTATTCAAACAAAACTTTGCACATGAATGTTCATAGCAGCACTATTCTCAAGGACCAAAAGGTAGAAACAACACACATATCCGTGAACTAATGAATGAATTTCAAAATGTGGTATATCCATACAATGGAATATTACTCAATCACAAAAAGAAGTAAATATTGAGAAATGCTACAGCATGCTTGAACCACAAAAACATTATGCACAGTAAAAGTAAACAGGCACAAAAGGTCATACATTATATGATTCCATTTATTTGAAATATTTAGAGTAGGAAAATCCATAGAGACAAAAATCAGATTAATGGTTGCCAGGTGCTGGGGGAGGGAGACATGGGAGTGACTGCTTAATGGATATGGGGTTCTTTGTGGGGAAGGGTGATGAAAATATCATGGAATTATATAGAGGTAATGGTTCCGGTGCCATGGCTCTCACGTCTGTAATTCCAGTACTTTGGAAGGCTGAGGTGGGCTGATAACTTGAAGCCAGGAGTTTGAAACCAGCCTGGCCAACATGGCAAAACCCCATCTCTACTAAAAATACAAAAATTACCCAGGCATGGTGGTGCGCACCTGTGATCCCAGCTACTTGGGAGGCTGAGGCATGAGAATCGCTTAAACTGGGAAGGTAGAGGTTGCAGTGAGCCGAAATTGCGCCACTGCACTCCAGCCTGGGTGAGGGAGGGAGACTCTGTCTCAATAATAGTAATAATAAATAAATAAATAGAGGTAATGAATGGTTGCACAACATGGTGAATGTGCCAAATGAGTCTGAAACATACACTTTAAAATGGTTAAGTTTTTGTGTAAATTTTACCTCAATTTAAAAAAAGGAAAGGAAAAGACTGATGAAAACAGGACCGAGGATGATGATGGCATGGGTGGAAGCACATTTGGTGGGTGGATTAGGAAGGAGGCTATGGTTATATACAGGTTATTGTCGAGAATCAATTTATGTTGGTGGTAGTGGACATGAGATTCTATCACCATTATTCCATAGTTAGCGCTTATTACACTGTTATTATAGATTTTTCCAGATGGAAAAATAAAGTAAGTCATGAAAGGACTAAGGAACAGCACATGAGACAAGAATTATGGTTGTGTTAGGCCGTCCTTGCATTGCTATAAAAGAAAACCTGAGGCTGGGTAATTTATAAAGAAAAGAGGTTTGATTGGCTCACAGTTCTGCAGGCTGCACAGGAAGCTTGGTACTGGCACCTACTTGGCTTCTGGGGAGGCTTCGGGGGCATTTATTTACTCATGGCAGAGGCACAGCCAGAGCAGGCACAGCGGGGGTAGGGACAGCACGTGGTGAGAGCCACAGCAAGAGGTGGGGGAAGTGCCACACACGCTTTTAAACCACCAGATCTCACGAGACTTCACTCACTATGGTGATAACAGCACCAAGCCATGAGGGTTCTGCCCCTCTGACCAAAACACTTCCCATCAGTCCCCACCTCCAACACTAGGTATTGCCTCTCAACATGAGATTTTTGATCCAAATTATATCAATGATTAATCAATTTTAATGTAATTAAGGTCAAATCAAAACTATTTAAAATCACCTGGGGCAGGAGTGGTGGCTCACGCCTGTAATCCCAGCACTTTGGGAGGCCAAGGAGGGTGGATCATGAGGTCAGGAGATTGAGACTATCCTGGCTAACACGGTGAAACCCCATCTCCACTAAAAATACAAAAAATTAGCCGGCCGTGGTGACAGCACCTGTAGTCCCAGCTGCTTGGGAGGCTGAGGCAAGAGAATCGCTTGAACCTGGGAGGTGGAGTTTGCAGTGAGCCAAGATCAGGCCACAGGGTTTCACTGTGCTAGCAAGGACGGTCTTGATCTCCTAACCTCGTGATCCGCCTGCCTCGGCCTCCCAAAGTGCTAGGATTACAGGCATGAGCCACCGTGCCCGGCCTGCGTTTGACTTTGTAACCACAGTGCTACCTAGAGCCCTCATCCACTGGAAGAGAAGCAGAAAAAAGAAAGGGAGAGGGTACAAGAAAGGGTTCATGCTTCAGGATCATTATCCAGTAGAGGTGAATCGGTTTGTGGAGTCAAAAGTAACCTTCCAAAACTAGAAAGCAACAGGACGTCTCAAGCACCTCTGGGCTTTTAAAGTCTGGTTCTCATATGGAAATAGAAACCAAATGTTTCATACTTTTTGTACCAAATGGTGCTGTGGACTTCCAATTACTGAAACTGTTTCATTGTATTAGAGTTCTTTTTTTAAAAAATAACATGTGTTGGGTTTTATTTTAGTATAATGTATGGTAACTGTGAGACAATTTAGAAAATACAGAAAAAGAAAAATACTATGATCTTTCCACTCATAAATAATTATAATTAATATGTTTATTTCCTCTTAAAGGAAACATATCCACATATCTATACAGGTATAGTCCCCTGTATGTATTACTTAGATTTAAAACTTAAACAGCCAGGCGCAGTGGCTCATGCCTGTAATCTGAGCACTTTGGGAGGCTGAGGCGGGCGGATTACCTGAGGTCAGGAGTTTGAGAGCAGCCTGGCAACATGGTGAAATCCTGTCTCTAGTAAAAATACAAAAAAATAGCTGGGTTTGGTGGCGGGCGCCTGTAATCCCAGCTACTTGGGAGGCTGAGGCAGGAGAATCACTGGAACCTGGAGGGCAGAGGTTGCAGTGAACCAAGATCGTGCCTCTAAGCTCCAACCTGGGCAACAGAGCGAGACTCCATCTCAATCAATCAATAACATATAGAGTTACAGTTCCAGATAAGATGGCGTAGGCAGACTCCACCCTGTCTCTCCTACTGAATGCAGCTGTAAAACCTGGACAGACTGCATGGAGCAGCTATTTGAGTACTCTGGTAAGTAAATAGTATTGAGAGGTGACAGCATGCTGGCAGCCCTCGTAGCCCTCCTCGCTCTGGGCACATCCTCGGCCTTGGTGCCCACTCTGGCCACGCTTGAGGAGACCTTCAGCCCACCGCTGCACTGTGGGAGCCCCTTTCTGAGCTGGCCAAGGCCAAAGCTGGCTTCCTCAGCTTGCGGGGAGGTGTGGAGGGAGACGCTCGGCCGGGAACTGGCCAGCACGAGTCCGGGTGGGCGTGGGCTCACCAGCCCCGCACTCGGAGCGGGGGGCCCGCAAGCCCCGGGCAGTGAGGGGCTTAGCACCTAGGCCAGCAGCTGCCATGCTCGATTTCTCACCGGGCCTTAGCTGCCTCCCCACTGGGCAGGGCTTGGGACCTGCAGCCCGCCATGCCTGAGCCTCCCACAGCCTCCCCCGCCCCTCCCACCCCAGGTGGGCTCCTGCACAGCCGGAGCCTCCCCAAGGAAGGCCACTCCCTGCTCCAGGGCGCCCAGTCCCATCTACCGCCCAAGGGCTGAGGAGTGCAGTCCCAGGGTGCGGAACTAGCAGGCAGGTCCTACCTGCGGCCCCAGTGCAGGATCCACTGGGTGAAGCCAGCTGGGCTCCTGAGTCTGGTGGGGACTTGGAGAATCTTTACGTCTAGCTAAGGGATTGTAAATACACCAATCAACACTCTGTATCTAGCTCAAGGTTTGTGAACACACCAATCAGCACCCTGTGTCTAGCTCAGAGTTTGTGAATGCATCAGTTGGCACTCTGTATCTAGCTATTCTAGTGGTGACATGGAGAACTTTTTTGTCTAGCTCAGGGATTGTAAACGCACCAAGCAGCACCCTGTCAAAACAGACCAATCAGCTCTCTGTAAAACAGACCAATCAGCTCTCTGTAAAATGGACCAATCAGCAGGATGTGGGTGGGGCCAGATAAGAAAACAAAAGCAGGCTGCCCCAGCCAGTAGTGACAACCTGGGTCTGCTACCATGCTGTGGAAGCTTTGTTCTTTTGCTTTTTGCAATAAATCTTGCTGCTGCTCACTCTTTGGGTCCACACTGCTTTTATGAGCTGTAACACTCACCACGAAGGTCTGCAGCTTCACTCCTGAAGCCAGCGAGACCATGAACCCACCAGGAGGAAAAAACAACTCCAGACACACCACCTTAAGAGCTGTAACACTCACCATGAAGGTCTGCAGCTCCACTCCTGAGCCAGCGAGACCATGAATCCACCAGAAGGAAGAAACTCTGAACACATCTGAACATCAGAAGGAACAAATTCCAGACACGCTGCCTTTAAGAACTGTAACACTCACCGCAAGTGTCCGTGGCTTCATTCTTGAAGTCAGTGAGACCAAGAACCCACCAATTCTGGACACGGTATTAGGCAGATAGGGAAAGAAAACCAGAATTCAAAGTACCACTGAAATGGCAGTAAGGTTCCCATTTTTTTTCCCTCTTGTATCTCCAGTTTGTACCCACAGAAGCACAAAACCCAGAAGTGGCCACGAGGGCCCACATATAGAAAACTCCAGAAGTCCTCTAATTCTAACTTAGAAGCAGGAAAGGGAATTCCTCTCTTTGAGACAGTAAGGGGAAACTGCCTCTATTTGCTTTTCTTTGTTCTGTTTTCCCAAGCCCCAGCCCCAGGATAATCCCACAAAAACAAAATGATTAGTGGAGGCCTGCAGGAACCTGAAACTCTTGAGGAGAAACTTTATGACTGGAACAGCTGTGGCCCCAAGTAAGTAGAGCAAACCCCTGTTGCTTTTTTTTGTCTGTGTGTCCACCACCATTTGGCTTCAGATGCAGGCACAGTCATGTTAAGTGCACAGTGGAGTGGGGGAACTAAAACCCACCAAGAAAGGGGAATCTGAGAAATGACAGAGGAAATTGCTCAGGAGTCCATCACCGTCAAGTTGTACGTGCATGGAACTCATCATCCTAAACAGTATGCCAAAGCCATTGATAAAGTGAACCAAAGGAGAGATCACTGCTCAGGTCCCACATTTATTTCTGTGTTAATTAATTCAATTCAACTGTAGTTGGAGAACACGCTTTGTTTGATTTCAATTTTTTTTAATTTATTAAGACTTGTTTTATGTCCTTGCATAAATGGTCTTTCCTGAAAATATTTGATATGGACTACTATTATCGGGTGGAGTAGCCTACAAATGTCAGTTAGATCAAGTGAGTTGACAGAGTTGTTCAAGTTCTATATCCTTGCTGAGTTTATGTCTAGTTGTTCTGTAAATTACTAAGAGTCAGGTATTAGAGTCTCCCAACCATTGTTGAATTGCATATTCCTCTTTTCAATTCGATCATTTTTGCTTTACGCATTTTGGGACTCTGTTAAGCACATACATGTTTATAATTGTTATATATCTTCCTGATGACTTTTATTATGTTACTCTTTGATTTTAATATTTTTGTCTTTATTTACATGATACTGAGAGGTGACAGTGTGCTGGCAGTCCTCACAGTCCTCGCTCGCTCTCAGCGCCTCGTCTGCCTGGGCTCCCACTTTGGCGGCACTTGAGGAGCCCTTCAGCCCACCACTGCACTGTGGGAGCCCCTTTCTGGGCTGGCCAAGACCGGAGCCGGCTCCCTCAGCTTGCGGGGAGCTGTGGAGGGAGATGCGTGAGCAGGAAATGGGGCTGCACGTGGCGTTTGTGGGCCAGCTGGAGTTCCAGGTGGGCGTGGGCTTGGCGGGCCCCACACTGGGAGCAGCCAGCCGGCCCTGCCAGCCCTGGGCAATGAGGGGCTTAGCACCCGGGCCAGCGGCTGTGGTCCCCCAGCAGTGCCAGCCCACTGGTGCTGTGCTCGATTTCTTGCCGGGCCTTAGCTGCCCTCCCGCGGGGCATGGCTCGGGACCTGCAGCCCTCCATGCCTGAGCCTCCCACCCCCTCCGTGGGCTCCTGTGCGGCCGGAGCCTCCCTGATGAGCGCTGCCCCCTGCTCCACGGTGCCTAGTCCCATCGGCCACCCAAGGGCTGAGGAGTGCGGGTGCACAGCACAGGACTGGCAGGCAGCTCCATCTGCAGCCCCAGTGTGGGATGCACTGGGTGAAGCCAGCTGGGCTCCTGAGTCTGGTGGGGATGTGGAGAACCTTTATGTCTAGCTCAGGGATTGTAAATACACCAATCAGCACCCTGTGCCTAGCTCAGGGTTTGTGAATACACCAATCAACACTCTGTATCTAGCTAATCTAGTGGGGATGTGGAGAACCTTTATGTCTAGCTCAGGGATTGTAAATACACCAATCAGCACCCTGTGTCTAGCTCAGGGTTTGTGAATACACCAATCGATACTCTGTATCTAGCTAATCTAGTGGGGACGTGGAGAACCTTTATGTCTAGCTCAGGGATTGTAAATACACCAATCAGCACCCTGTGTCTAGCTCAGGGTTTGTAAACACACCAATCAGCACCCTGTGTCTAGCTCAGGGTTTGTGAATGCACCAATCAACACTCTGTATCTAGCTGCTCTGGTGGGGCCTTGGAGAACCTCTGTGTCGATACTCCGTATCTAACTGATCTGATAGGGACGGGAGAACCTTTATGTCTAGCTCAGGGATTGTAAACGCACCAATGAGCGCCCTGTCAAAACAGACCACTCGGCTTTACCAATCAGCAGGACGTGGGTGGGGCCAGATAAGAGAATAAAAGGCTGCCCGAGCCAGCAGTGGCAACCCGCTCGGGTCCCCTTCCACACTGTGGAAGCTTTGTTCTTTTGCTCTTTGCAATAAATCTTGCTACTGCTCACTCTTTGGGTCCACACTGCTTTTATGAGCTGTAACACTCACCGCGAAGGTCTGCAGCTTCACTCCTGAAGCCAGCGAAACCACGAGCCCACCGGGAGGAATGAACAACTCCAGACGCGCCGCCTTAAGAATTGTAACACCACGAAGGTCTGCAGCTTCACTCCTGAGCCAGCGAGACTATGAACCCACCAGAAGGAAGAAACTCCGAACACATCCGAACATCAGAAGGAACGAACAACTCCAGATGCGCCACCTTAAGAGCTGTAACACTCACCGCGAGGGTCCACGGCTTCATTCTTGAAGTCAGTGAGACCAAGAAACCACCAATTTCGGACACAATATCATTTTTCCATGTCTCTTGTAGACAATGTATAGTTACATTTTGGTTTCTTATCCAGCCTGACGAACTCTGCTGAAGTGTTTTATCCCATTTACATTTAATGCAATTATTGATATGGCTGGATTTATGTCTGCTGTTTTCAATATAACTTGTAAAATTAAATGTTCAGAGAGACATCAGTATGAATTCATGCTTAGCTTAAATAGATATAGATTCATAGATAAATATTTATAGATATATATACACATGGGTTAGTATAGACACATATATTAGCTGAGAAGGCTTAAATAAAGCAGCAGACCTCAGTAGCAACTAGCAACCAGACCTTGGCTTCTACAATCATTCTCCAATTAAAGAAAGAAGAAAATCTTGGAAAAATAGCTGATCTTAGCACTGGGGTAGAAAATATACAAGATAAACCTGTAGAATCTTCATAGTATAAGAAAGCAAGGAAAAACTAAAAAAAAAAAAAAAAAAAAAAAAAAAGATGTGGGTATATCAAAGGGATATAGGAACCAGCTGAAAGAGCTCCCAGTGACCAAAGCTGAAATAATTTGAGTAATAAAGTAGAATTTATAACCTGAAATATAAAATAAAAATCCATACATCCATCCTGATATAAAGAAGTTATTTAATACATAAATAAATTTGGACGCATAGACCAATCTCCCATGCAGAAGAATTTCAGGTAATTTATTTTGATATTTCACCCTTAATAAAGTAGCATATAGGTGGGTGCGGTGGCTCACACCTGTAATCCCAATACTTTGGGAGGCTGAGGTGAGTGGATCACCTAAGATCAGGAGTTCGAGACCAGCCTGGCCAATATGGTGAAACACTGTCTCTACTAAAAATACAAAAATTAGCTGGGCTTTGTGGTGGAACAGAAAAAAAGACATTAGGGGAAAACTGATGAAATCTGAATAAAATATTAACTTTAGACAATAATAATATATGAATATCGTGCTTCATTGTGACAAATGTATCATACTATTATAAAATGTTAATAGGATAAATTGGGTTTAGGTTATACAGCAACTCTCTATACTATTTTTGCAATAATTCTATAAATCTAAAATTGTCCTGGATTTTTAAAATCAAATATTTATCTTGGCTCATTTACCCTTGCATTCATTTACTCATTGATTTTATTTACTTAAACAGCTGCTATGTCCCAGATACTGCTCTAGTCTCTAGAGATACAAACAGCAAATAAAACCAAACATGGTTCTTGCTATCAAGGTGCTTAAGTCCACTGGAAAAGAAACAAAGAACACTAAGTGATTGTTAAGTCATAGAAGGAATAAGTCACTATTTTCAAAATTAAAAATTATTTTCTTGAATCTTCATTATAAAAGACTCCAGACATTAAAGGTCTGGGTTGAATATCATGCAATCTGACAACTGAAAATCAAGAAGTAGGATTTTCAAAGAGGAGCAAAAGGCAGTTCTTGAACCAAATAATGAAATCTCTAGGAGGCAGCCCAGCCTCCCAACCCTAACAGGGACAATTACTGAGTCTAGAGTAAATATCAGAGGGCCAGATTGGCTGTTGACTCTCTGCAAGCCAGGTCTGTGCTGGGGGACAAAATATGGAGAGGAAGCATCATGCCCTACTGGAGTGCTGCATGAATAGTGGTTGTGCAGGCAGGACAGGTAGATGGGCAGCAGTACCAGGACAGGCTCCACTGCAGCTGCACAGGGGTCCATGCACCTACCCATCCTCCCATTTCTACATTCTACTCATTCATTCTCGGAAAACAAATTAAACACGTACTATATGCCACATTAGGGTAGGCCAATCACATGTGTGCCAGGTGGATTGGGAAACAACATTGCAGGCAACAGGAACAACATGGACTAAGATTCAGGAGGTAGAGAGTGCATAAAACCTTCATGACATTTCAAGTGGTTCAGTGAGGCTGGGGCACAGAGTGTGGGCTGACAAACAGAAGGGGAAGATACTGAGATGGTGGGAGAGGGCAGATCATGAACAGTTCTGTGGGTCCTCCAAGGTTACACTTTATCCTGAGGACAAAGAAAAGCCAATAAAGAGTTTCAAGCAAAAGATGTGCATGGATGGGGCATATAGTCAGATATGGACTTGTACAGAAACCACTCTGCTAGCTGCTATTGTGTGGAGACTGGACTAGACAGGGCTGTCCCAGAGGCAGGGAGATTGATTACATGGCAGAGTCAGAAAGTAGGAGGAGTGGAATTGGATACATCACTGGATGTAGGAAGCAAAGGAGTGGGAGGATTCAGGAATGACTTCTGACCTGGGTAAATATGCAGGATGAGTAGTCGAGTAACAAAGACAATAAACACAAACACTGTGTGTTCCCAGCATGCATCAGGCATTGCCAGAGGCAAATGTTGGTGCCCCAGAGGGACTTGGGTGCTCTCAGTGACCTAGTCTAGGTCCCTAACATGCAAATACTGGTATTCCCTTCTATGTGCATTTCCCCAGCCTTCTTCCAAGCCAATAACTTGCTCAACAGGTAATAATCTACAAAAAATTTCAGTAAACATTCTTTTACAGATACAAAATATAAAAATAATCCCAAACTCTGATAAATAGAGCAACTTCTACAAGGATTTTTTTTTTTTTTTTTTTTGAGATGGAGTCTCGCTTTGTTGCCCAGGCTGGAGTGCAGTGGCGCGATCTCAGCTCACTACAAGCCCCGCCTCCCAGGTTCACGCCATTCTCTTGTCTCAGCCTCCCAAGTAGCTGGGACTACAGGCGCCCACCACCACACCTGGCTAATTTTTTTGTATTTTTAGTAGAGACAGGGTTTCACTGTGTTAGCCAGGATAGTCTCGATCTTCTGACCTCGTGATCCTCCCACCTCAGCCTCCCAAGGTGCTGGGATTACAGGTGTGCCACCGTGCCCAGCTACAAGGAATTTTAAGAACATATGATTCTATATTAAAAAGCAATATTCTGAAGGTTGTTGGTATCATTAAGTAAACAGTCCTCATTTTACATAAGCAAGTACACTCACCAAGATAAACATCCAGCTGAAGTAAAAATGGAACCAGCATGGGTGTGTTTAGAATTAGCCAGTAATTTCAGAGGAAAAAGCAGGAATGGGTGGAATAGAAGAGCAGAGTGTTATTGGCCAGTTCATCTCCCAATCAAGGGTAACCTTGCAGAGGGGAGGAAAGAGGATTATATAAGCACAATTGTTGATAGAGTCTATGAATTATGCGTGCCTCTCCGGAATTCTCTGCCCAGCTAATCATAGCTCTGCTGGAGAATAACTTTTAATATTTTTAAAGTAGAAAACAGGCTGGGCGCTGTGGCTCACACCTGTAATCCCAACACGTTGGGAGGTCGAGGTGGATGGATCACCTGAGGTCAGGAGTTTGAGACCAGCATGACCAATATGGTGAAACCCCATCTCTACTAAAAATACAAAACTTAGCTGGGCATGGTGGTGTGCTCCTGTAGTCCCAGCTACTCCAGGCTGCTTGAACCCGGAAGGCGGAGGTTGCAGTGAGCCGAGATCATGCTACTGCACTCCAGCATGGGCAACAGAGTAAGACTCCATCTCAAAAAAAAAAAGAAAAAAAAGAAAAAAAATTAAGCCAAATCCATGAATCAATTCATAACTATCAATGTATTAATGTATTAAATATGATATACATGGTTTCTACATTATTTCAGAGAATTAGCTATCACTTGTCTCAATCCTAAAAGCTCTTTACATAGAACACTGCTATAATGTACTTAAATTTCTATTTGACATCTGTCAGCATCCCGAAACACCTACATGTACACACAAAGCTTCCATTTTGAAATAAAAACAAAATGGCCATAGCCAGTCAGTGTAAATCTCTTTTATTTTTAAAAACTGAAGATTGTGTCATCTGAAATTTTTAAATGTGTAGAAATTTAAAATATCACCTCCTTCCCTCTAAGTCAACTCACCCTAAACTCAACACCTTGGGTGGTAAATCTGGGATATTTACAGGCTCTCAGTCCACACTTTCCTCTGTGGGGTTAAATAATTGACTGAAGGTTGCACAATACAGCCAAAGGCTATGGGAGAGACAGAAGCAAGTCACCTTTTTCCCAGAATACAATGTCTTCACTATACAAATCCCTATCCCAAACAATGAAACAGGGAGTTAGAGCATTTGAGGGGAAAATTGTAGAGAAAGAAAATTCAGCCATGAAGTACTCTGGCTTTAGTTTTCTCTTGATATTTTGCCTTTCCCTTATTTGCTCTAAAAATACTTTGATATAAATGATTAGTACAGTTTGAATCTGAGTATTTTAAGTGAAAGGAGAAACTATTACTTAGATAACTTAGGCCAAACTGATCCTCTCACACAAGCTTCATTCCGAAAATACACACAATTTGGCCACAAGTGTTTCATGCTCGCAAATGTCTACCTAATTATTTCATCTGGGGATTTAAGAGCAGATTTTAAAAACTTTTATGTGGAAGGCAGCCTCTCCACCCCTACTCTTTCCCTGAGACCAGTTTTGTATGTTAATAAATAGGGAGAGTCTTGTAGTTTACAAAGCATTCTTACAGGTGTCAGCTCATTCAGCTATCATAATGACTCTGATGTGGGGAGTGTTGACCCCATTTAACAGAGGAGGAGGCTGAGGCCCAAAGAGATTAGGTGATTTATTTTGGCTTGTACAACTGGTAAGTGGCACAACACCTAAACTCAGCCCTTCTGACTCCAAGTAGTCCCCTTTTCCTATGCTGAACTGCCTACTAAAGCTATTTTAACTTTTACCAATTCAAGATAAGTAATTACCTACAAATTGTGGCTGCTTGTTTATCTGCTGCCAACTACTCTAATGCCTTCTGCTGCCATCGCTTAGAAAAAAGCCTTTCACACCCTCATTTGCAGAAAGCTTAACACTGACTGTTCCAAAGCTATACCCAAAGAATCCTTGGACAATGAAGCAAACACACATCTCTAATTCCACTGCTCAGTATTATCTGCTCTTACAAGAATCATTTGTACTGAAGTACTGAGTCCAATGAATCAGCAGACATCATAAAGGCTCAGAACCTGCAGCATGGGCCAGAGACATTGTGCCACCACCCACCACCTCCCCACCCAAAGCAGCCCTCTACTACCTTCCTTGGAACTGCTGCTCTGCCCTAACCTCCTCCAGCAACCCCAGGACCGATCAAACACGTTTCCTCTCCTCTCCTCTTCTGAGTATACCCCAGGCCCTTGTTATTCAGTGTGGTTCCTTGACTAGCAGCCTCAGCATCACCTGGGAGCTTATTAGGAATGCAGGCTCTGGGGCCCCACCTTAGGCTCAGAAATTAGAATCTACATTTTAAGACAATGCTCCAGGAATTTATAAGAAATTACAATATGAGAAGCAATACCCTATAAAAAAGGACAGAGCAACTGAAATCCATCCTCTCTGTCACACCATCCATCCTTGGCTACTGGTTCTTTAGGCTCTCAGAAGGTATTATGGCCACATTCAAACCCTTCAGCACCAGCCCACCTGCTCATCCATTCCCCTAGTATATCCAATCCAGCTCGGTTTTATGGTTTAGTAAAATAGCTTGGCTGCTTTACACTAAAGTATGAATAGCTAAGTGCCTACGAACACAGTGGGTTCTGATGGAATGTTACTGAGAAATGACGAGAAAGTTTTAGTCAGAAAAATTTGGGTTTGTATCTCCATTTGCTCAATGATCAGCTGTGAGAATCTCAGAAGCTTAAATAACTCTCTAAACTTCCATTTTTGCCTCTAAAAACTTAAGCTGTTATCTATCCTATATAAGAAGTTGAAATAAAGTATCTTGTGTACCAGGACTGGCACACAGTAGGTGTTCTCTTTCTTTTAATGAATGACCCAGAACATCAGAGGTAACTGAATTTCAAAATAGTACTGACACAAATAAATATCTAGTTGGTGTCCCTCCAGCCAGTGTGGCCACATGGGAGACACTCTGGGGCATGTAAGCATTTCTTGTGAGTCATAAAATCCCATCTGCCAACCACCATCAGCCTTAGCTACACTGGAAGTCACTCTGCACACACCCCACCTGGAAAATTCTCCTCTACTAACTTATACTTTAGAGTCCTCTGATTCAAAAGCTGCTTCCCTTTCTCCTTGAAGAGTTTAATCAGCAAATTGAAGAAACAAAAATAATGGCAAGGGTGTAGGTTGAGATGTTTAAACTGTGACAGGCTCGTTTTTAGAACTTAAAATTTCATTTCAGCAATATCACCAATATACATGCAATGAGCTAGAATGCTTATTATTCATTAAAACTGGCAAGAGAGTGCTTTCCCTGATTTTGAAATTGTCAATTTGATTATTGACTGTACTTGAAGATAATTTAATTGAAAAATCTAAACAAAAATACATGAAATAATTTTTAAAGATAATCCTTAAACTACATAAGTTTTTCAGAACTAATAAGGGTTCATTAATTAAACAAAAGACGAAAAAGCACAAAACATTAAAAAAGAGACATGTAAATACAACTTACTTTTGCCAAACAATAAAGACCATAAACCAAGTTAAAAGGCAACCAACCACCTGAGAGATTTCCCAACACATATAACCAGCAAAGAAATTCAGTAAGACAAATAAATCAATAGCAAGTATTAGCAAATAATATGAACATGCAATTCCCAGAAGAGCAAATCTATTGTCCAATAAACATAAAAAGATATGTAACCTCACTAATAATCAGAGAAATGCTAATTAAACAACAAAAAAGCTACCACATTGCACTCCTGCCATGGCTAAAAAATGCTGACGTGTAAGATTACCAAGTATCTGAAAGGATTTGACATAACAGGAACTCTATCCTGCGGGTAGGAGTGTAAATGAACATGACCACTTTGGAACACAATCTAGCAATATCTAGTAGCTTGAGAATGGCCACAACCTGAGCCCCGGGAATCGCACAAGTGTGCCTTGTATACCCACCCAAGGGTAGCATTTTCTTAAGTGAGATTGCTGACCAGCAGTAGCAGCAGCATCTGGGTGCTTGTTAGAAATGCAAATTCTCCAGCCTATCCCAGACTTAAAGACTTACCTGGGAGTGCCTTTTAAGAAGCCCTCCAGCAGATTTAGATACATGCTCAAGTTTCAGAACCAAGAGAGAAACTTCACACATTAGTTCTCCCGTCTTCCAACAGGAGATTGTGTCAGAAGGGTACTAGGAATGTGGTCCTTGATACATTTTTTAAGGAGGAGAGTCTGACAGACCTTCTTTACTAGTACAGTGCCACTTGCAAGTCAAGAGAAAATGTGCCAACAATGGGATTCCCTCAAATACACAGAGATACATACATAGGTATATGTATAAAAGTAAAGCATTTAAAACACTCCAAACACCCACCAATAGAAGAACTGGTACAATGGTTATGTTACACAGCAGTTAAAATAAATGAAGTAGATATACATGTATCAGCTGGAATAAATCTTGAAAATATAATGCTGAATGAAAAAAGCATTAAGTTAAAATCTAACCCGAAAAACTGTCTTATTTATGCATAAATATACATTTGTTTAGACATCAAATATGTATAACTGGGAATTACATCCACTGATTTTAAGATAATGGTTATATGTGGGCAAGAAATAAGAGGAATGGCATGAAGGAGGGGTACAAAAATATCAACTGTAAGATTTTGTTTTTTAAAAAAGCCGCCAATATATGGTAAAATGGTAAGATTTGTTAAATCTGGGTTTGGATAAAAGACATTGCTTATATTATTCTGTGTACTCTTCTGCATATTTGGACCATTTTACAATTTTAAAATTTAAAAGTTATTCCTTGTATTTGCTAATACTAGAAAGCCTTATTTCTGTTCAAGAAAAATATATTTCAAAATGACTACCTCAAAAGGCTTTTAAAATTGAATCTTTGTGACATCTAGTGGTAACATAGTTACAATTATAAATAAGCTTGATTCAATGTAGTATTGATCTCAGAACACTTGGTTTAATTTGACTTTCACAAAAATTAATTCAATTTTCAAAAGCTTGTGCATTTGTTATTTGCTGTTTTCAGTGTTCTATTCCTGAATATATATATATACACATATATATATACATATATTTTCTTTTTTTTTTTTTGAGATGGAGTCTTGCTCTGTCGCCCAGCTGGAGTGCAGTGGCGCAATTTCGGCTCACTGCAAGCTCCGCCTCCCAGGTTCACACCATTCTCCTGCCTCAGCCTCCCGAGTAGCTGGGACTACAGGCGCCTGCCACCATGCCCGGCTAATTTTTTGTGTTTTTAGTAGAGACGGGGTTTCACCATGTTAGCCAGGATAGTCTCGATCTTCTGACCTTGTGATCCACCCATCTTGGCCTCCCAAAGTGCTGGGATTACAGGCGTGAGCCACCGCGCCCGGCCCTATTCCTGAATATTTTTAATGGGAATGAAACTTTGGAGTAAGGTTATTATTATCTTGTATACATTAATTCTGTGGCTCAGCTGATGGCCTTCTGAAATATGTATCAATTATGTTAATTCTAGTGTCCCCAAAACAGGTGGCACCCCTGCCAACCCCCTCCCTGGCTGAGTGAGACCCACAGAAGAAGCTCTTAGTGTCTCCTTTACACCATGTTAGACACCAGCCAGCCAAGTGTCCCTCGCGGCCAGACCAGCACCTCTGCCTGACCTGAGCGCTCAAGGACCCACCATTGTTCAAGATTCAGGTTCTTCCTTGTCCTCCACCCCCATTCGATCAACTCCCAAGCCCACCTATGAAAAGTGTCACACCCCTCACTTGTTTCCTGTACAGTTCCTAGAAATTGTGAATGATATGTGAGCAGAGACCGTGTTTTGCATATATGCTCCCCATGAGAACTCAGTACAATGCTTAATACATAGTAGGCACACAATACGTGTTCGCTAAATTAATTTCCACTGCTACAACCTAGGTATGACCTTCATTACCTTAAGCCTAGACTATCTTAACAGCATCCTAATCCTAAAAAATCCTAAGTACCACCAATGAAGCATCTTAAAACATCTCTGTAACATAACACCACTTTCTCATCCACCACTCCCCAAAGGGGTTTTCACTGTATAATTCTCATCTCTATTCCCATTGTCAGCAGATGCCATCTAAATATCTTCACTTGGAATTTAATAGGCTTCAAAAACTAGTCCAGATCAACTTTATGAACTTCTCCCTCACTGCATCCCTGTACAAATCAGCTAACCTTCAAACATCCTACAGGCTTTCCCAGCATTATTTATTTCTCTGCTCACATTTTTCCTCCTGCCCACCCACGATGTGCCTTTGTGTTTTGTTGGGTTTTGTTGGGTTTTAGCCTCTTACCTCCATGAAGCTCGATGTCACTTCTCTCTATGTAGAGTTAATCACAGTAGCTACCAAAGGGGTCCGTTGAACCTTGCATCATTATTCATCTTCTTTCCTATGCCCTTGCTCACCATCGGGATGCGTGCATCTCAGTGGTAGGGGAACACCTCTCACACCAGTTTGTGCACTCAGAATCTAGCTAAGTGCTCAGAAGGGAGACAACTAAAAGAGATGCGTTGAAATGAGAAAAACTAGGTAAAGAGTGGATGGCCATTGATTGCAATCGGTATAAACCCTTTTAAAGCCTTTCATGTGAAAGGTAGCTGTGAAGGCCCCACATGATTCTAAATAATGTATTAAACTGATCTTTTGTATTTTGACAAGGAGCTGAAGACAGTGACAGCAGGAAAATGACTAGTTAAGAAACCAATCACTTGTGGCTTCAGAACATGAGAGAAAGAAGAGTATTAGGCTCACTGTATTGGTCTAGAAGCATGGCAACCACAGAAGAGTTAAGGATGACTCCCACACTATAAATTGGAGCATTTAGACAACAATGAAGCCACTTTATTATACTAAAGAAGTGAAGAGGAGGCCAGGCATCGTGGATCACATTTGTAATCCCAGCACTTCAGGAGGATGGCTTGAGCCCAGGAGTTCAAGACCAGCCTGGGCAACATGGTAAGACCCCATCTCTTAAAAAAAAAAAAAAAAAAAAAAAAAAAAAAAAAAAAAAAAAAAAAAAAAGTGAAGAGGATAAAAAAACTTCTAGGAAAAGTGAAATAAACTGTTTTAGAGATAGGCACTTTTTAATGCTGTTGGAATCTGCAAATGTATTCAGTAGTTATATGTCAAACATAACTGGGTGACAGGACCAGTTTCAACACTTAGTGGTACAATGCTGAATGCTACTCTTTGAGACTTCGTTTCCCTATACTTTCAAACACAAGCTCATACCAACTCTATAAACTCCCAGGGGAGCTGTTGGCATTAGTAAGTGCTCCATGCTAGTCTCTATTCTCTCTTCTTCACCAACTTCATGCCTGACCCCTTCCCACCGAGACACAGTCCTCGCCTGTCTTGCCCCAGTCCTCACAGTATGTGTCTAAGCTAGACAATGAGCATCAATCCTGGTTCTAATTTATAGGCAAGCTTCCTGGTGGGGCCACAGTCCTTCCTCAACAACTTGGCTGGACCAAATCCTTACAAAATCCTTTCCCATGAGCTGTGCCCCTCACTGTCTCCTCTGCTACCTTGACCTCCCCCTTCTCCCACCATTGCTCAGTTCCTGGCCAGGCACCTGCTTTGAACAAGGCCACCACCTCCTTCCCTTCAGCCACAGTACTGACACCTACCTGAGAGTAAGCATGGGAGCCATGCACTCCAGGGCTGCTCCTACCTGACTCTAAACCCTATGGTCCTGTGACAGTCTCCCAATCCTCAGTTCCAGGGCACCTCCATTACCCGCTAACTCTGTTCTACCTCTGTGTTTGTTATGAGCTACTGGAGAATATAATAACTCTGATGAGATCTCTATTTACCTCACACAGCACCTAGCATGTAATAGCAGTAGTAACTACTTGTTGAGTGCTTACTAAGTGCTAGGCACTGTTGTAAAAGCTTTCCATGAATTAACTCATTTAATCCTTCTCACAACCCTAAAGAGGTCAGCACTATTACTTTACTTAGTATACAAATGAGGAAGTTGAGGCAGAGCAGGCATTCATACTTTTTTTAGTGGATAAACTTCACGTGGGTCCAAAGAGTTGTCCATCAATCACTTTATTCGTCCATTGCCCCAGAAGACATTGTAAAATTCATCCTCACTCAAGTACCTGACCAACCTCTGCCTTTCTTTCCTTCTTTACCGAGTGGCTCAGAGGTATATGATGCAAATTCTGCAGTGTATCCCTAACTCCTTCCAACTATTCATCCTCTGTACCTCAAAACATCTGCCTCTATATTTTCCCCTCCTGGAGTGGAGGAAAAGGTGATTTATGAAGTACTTTTCTTCCTCTGACTTGTCCCACCCCCAATTCTTCTGGAACCCTGTTCTAATGCTTTGAGCTACACCTTCAGTCAACTTGCCACTTTCCTATTGCCAAAACACAAATGAACCTTCATTTTCTCCCCACAAGGAGAATCCTTCCCCAGCCCTGTTACATCTTCAAGTCACTCTCTCTTCATCACCAAACTTCTCCAAAGAGTGGCTTCACCGGCCCCTTTCCTGTCGACCAACATTCACACCCTTAACCACAGGAGCTGAATTTCACCCCCATATCCTTAATAAAAACAAGGAAAAATCCTCAAAGGCCATTACAGGTCCTTCCACACATCACTCCCATCTCCTTCCCTCCACAACATTTGCCATTCTCCTGGAAACTCAGCTTGGATGGTGAGGATGAGCTTCTGCCCCTGTCCATCCACTTGAGCCTTCTCTTGGTCCCACTAACTACTCTTTATCCTGTTGATGCCTCACCCCACCCCCAATTCAAATGGACATAACCTCCCTCAGAGATCCCTGCCAGTAACTCACAAACCTTTGCATCCATTCTCAACTTTTCTCCTGGGTTTCATTCTGCCTTTCCAACAGTCTATGAAATAATTTTACACATATATCAGCCTGCTTTATCAAATAGTAAGTCTACAACTGAAGCTTTAGTCCCAAATATGGCCACTTCCCATTTTTTTACTGACATCCTTAATCTAAAATGAGTCCTTCTGACTGCTCTCTGTCTCAGCACACTGCTTAATTTCCCTCACTGCCCCATTGCAATTTACTTTGTTCACTTGCCTCCTTTGGACTATATGTGCCATATGTTTAGGAACTATGTCTGTCTTGTTCACCATGACAAGCACAGTGTCTGGTATGGAGCAACCACTCCATACATTTTTTGTTTACTCAATTTGTCTTTGTTCTTCTAGCTCTTTTCAAATTGCTCTTCTTGAAGTCATCATGTTTCCAAGCCTAAACATCAGCAGTGATTGCATTCCTTGGCCTCCAAATTGAGTCACCAAATCCTGACTATCAATCCTTTATAAGACCATGGCATCTGAACGTTCCTTTCCATTTGAACTGCCACTTCAAAAGTCCTTTTTCAGGCAAAAAAAAAAAAAAACAAACAAAAAAAGACTCTTCAACCTATTTCTAAGTCTTTGACCCATCTATTCACTTCCTGAGATTGGGTCTTCCTACAAAATCAATTTGATCCCGTGATCAAAAGCCTTCAGTGCTACCCAACATGCCTTAACTCAAGTCCAGACCTTTGAAGCTGGTGTCCAGATCTTTCATGATCTGGCTCCTAACAGCCTCTCTACTCCTCTATTTTGCCAGAATCCTTCACATCTCCATAGATCTCACATGCAAAAAAATGTGAAACCATGTCTAAAGAAGTAAAGGAAAGTATATGAATTATGTTTTCCTTAAAAAAGTTAATAGATATAAATCATAAAAAGGAAACAAGTAGACAATCTAGAATTGAAAAGTACAACAACTGAAATGAAAATTTTACAAGAGAGACTCAACAGCAGATCTGAGCTGACAGAATAATGTATCAGAGACCAGTGGGACACCAAGTGTACCAACATATGCATAACAAAGTTGTAGGAGAAAGAAAGGAGCAAAAAGAATATTGAGAAAACTAAATATCCTAAATTTGATGAAAAATATTAATCTATACATCTAAGAAGTTTAATTAACTCCAAGCAGGATAAACCCAAAGAGATGTACAACGAGACAAATCATAATCAGTCTGTCAAAAGATAAGAACAAAAAGAGTGAATTTTCAGAGCAGCAAGAGAAAAGTGACTCATCACATACAAGGGATCTTCAATAAAATTAATAGCTAATTCCTTATCAAAAACCTTGGAGGACACAAGACAGTGGGATGACATATTCAAGGTGGTGAAAAAAATGACAATCAATAATGCTATACCCAGTAAAACTATTCTTCAAAATTGAATGGGAAAATGTAGTCTTACATTTGGAAAAACTTAAAGACAACACAAAAAACTATTAGAACTCATAAATTCAGTAAACTTGCAGAATACAAAATCAGCATACAAAAATCAGTAGCATCTCTACATGCCAACAGTAAACAAACTGAAAAAGTAATCAAGAAAGTAATGCCATTTACAATAGCTACAAATAAAATACCTAGGAATTAACCAAAGAAGTAGAAGATCTCTACAATGCAAACTGTAAAACACTGATGCAAGAAATTGAAGAGGACACCAAAAAATGGAAAACCATTCCAATATCATGGATTGAAAAAATCAATATTGTTAAAATCTCCATACTACCCAAAGCAATCTATAGATTCAATGCAACACCTATCAAAATACCAAGGACATTCTTCACAGAAATAGAAAAACAATCTTAAAAGTTATATGGAATCACAAAAGACCCAGCAAAAATAAAATGTGGAGGAATTACATTACCTGGTTTCAAATTATACTACAGAGCTATAGTAACCAAAATGGCGTGGTACTGGCATAAAAGCAGACACATAGACCAGTGAAACAAAATAGAGAACCCATAAATAAATCCATATATCTACAGTGAATTCACTTTTGACAAAGGTGCCGAGATCATACATACATTCTCTTCAATAAATGGTGCTGGAGAAACTGGATATCCATATGCAGAAGAATGAAACTAGACCCCTATTTCTTGCCATATACAAAAACCAAATCAAAATGGATTAAAGGATTAAAGCTAAAACCTCAAACTACGAAACAACTAAAAGAAAACATTCGGGAAACTCTCTACGACATTGGAGTGGGCAAAGATTTCTTGAGTAATACCCCACAAGCACAGACACCAAAACAAAAATGGACAAATGGGATCAAATCAAGTTAAAAAGCTTCTGCACAGCAAAGGAAACAATTAACAAGGTGAAGAGACAACACACAGAATGGGAGAAAATATTTTCAAACTGCCCATTTGACAAAGGATTAATAAGCACAATATATAAAGACCCCAAACAACTTCACAGGAGAACTAATTATTCAATTAAAAAATGGACAAAGATCTGAATAGTCATTTCTCAAGAGAAGATACACAAATGGCAAACAAGTATATAAAAAGGTGTTCAACATTATTGATCATCAGAGAAATGCAAATCAAAACTAGAATGAGATATCTCACCCTAGTTAAAATGGCTTTTGTCCAAAAGACAGGCAATAACAAATGCTACTGAGAATGTGGAGAAAAGGGAGCCCCCCATATTACATTCCCTTTGGTGGGAATGTAAATTAGTACAACCACTATGGAGAACAGTTTGGATGTTCCTAAAAAAACTAAAAAGAGAGCTACCACACAATCCAGCAATCCCACTCCTCATGTATATACCTAAAAGGAAAGAAATCAGTATGTTGAAGAGATATCTGCACTCCCATGTTTATTGGAGCACTATTCACAATAGCCAAGATTTGGAAGCAACCTAAATGTCCATCAACAGATGAATGGATGAAGAAAATGTGGTATATATACACAATGGAGTACTATACAGCCATAAAAAGAATAAGATTCTGTCATTTACAACAACGTGGATGGAACTGGAGGTCAATATGTTAAGTGAAATAAGCCAGACACAGAAAGACAAAACTTCACATGTTCTTACTTATTTTTGGGAATTAAAAATGAAAACAAACGTATGGAACTACAGAGTAGGAGGATGGATGGTTACTGGAGGCTGGGAGGGATAGTGGGGGGTGGGAAACTAGGGATGGTTAATGGGTACAAAAAAATAGAATGAATAAGACCTAGTATTTGATAGCACAACAGGGTGAGTAGAGTAAAAAAATAATTTAATTATACATTTTAAAAGAACTAAAAGAGTATAATGGGATTGTTTGTAACACAAACGATAAATGCTTGAGGTGATGAATATCCCATTTACCTTGACGTGATTTTTATGCATTGCATACCTGTATCAAAACATCCCATGTAACCCACAAATACATACACCTACTTTGTACCCACAAAAATTAAAAATTAATTTTAAAAAAGATTCAAGGAAAATGTGTGTTTGGTGCACATGTATTTTAATGGTCTCATTTTTCACGAGGAGAAAACTTAATTACCTATGTTGACAAGCTTGATATCTCCCATGCTTTTATCCATTCCTTCTTCTGGAATCTTTGCCTTCCTCAAGACCAGTTCATCAGTAAAATCTAGAGTATGTCAATTGAGCCTAGGATGTCATCCAGCAACAGAAAGCTTGTCAAAACAGGAACCATTTAGACTCACTGGGTGGGTCTAAAATGAGTACTGCTGCTATCAGCAAGACCCTCTAAGACTCTGAGATACAGCTCAGGGTAGCAGCTTTATTTGAGAGTCATCTGCCTGCAAGGACAGGAGCCTCTCTTACTTCCTCCTCTCTCTTGTGCCTAGCTCTGGCTAAGGGTACTTAATAAGACTATACCCTTCCCAGAACCACAGTGTTTCACGCTGTGACTAGCCGACATACAGAGACTTTTGCTGCCAAATCTGCCTTCAAGCCACACTCTCTGAAAACTGTCACAGGCTGTGCTGAGCCCAAAGTTCTCTGAGCCTGTCTTTACCCACAGGCCTCCATGATGGTGCCCTTTGGGCTGAGCCAGGGTCTGGAAGGACGCTCTGCTCCTTGTCTCCCTTGGACACTCTTGCCTGGGTAGATGTGAATGCAGGTCATCCATGCTGGGGGCACAGTGCCTGGCAATTGAATTCACACAGAAATCATATATTGCTCCAGGGTACCTGGAAGTTTTTTCCTCAAAAATGTACACAACTGGTATGACAGGATACCATTCTTAATTAAACATTTTTAATGAAACTATAATTTATCTTTTTATCTCTTTCTATTTGTCTTGGTCCATTTTGTATTTCTATAAGAGAATATTACAGAATGGTAATAAAGAAAATACATTTATTTCTTACAGTTTTGGAGGTTGGGAAGTCCAGGTCAAGGGGCTTGCAGCTGGTGAGGGCCTTCTTGCTGTGTCATCCCATGGCTGAAGGTAGAAGGACAAGAAAGTGCAAGAGAGCAAGAGGGGACCGAACTCTCTTTTATAACAAGCCCACTCTTACCATAACTAACCCACTTCTGTGACAATGGCATTCCTCCATGTATGAGGGCAAAGCCCTCATGACCTAATCACCTCTTAAAGGTCTTACCTCTCAACACAGTTGTATCTGGGAAGGGAGCGGGACACATTCAAACCACAGCATCATTTAGGCAAATGGACCATTCTGTACTCATTGTCTCAGGAAAAGTACATTATAAGCCAACGTAGAATTCTTTTTTAAAGGAGCCTCTCTTGGTATTTGTGTTTTCACACCTATGTCCTTAAGAATAGAAAGGACTCATCATAGATTTGGAAGAATTTTGTAAAGGAAGTAAGGTTCTCCGCAGAGTCTTAGACCTGAAACTTCAAAGGAGCCAGGACTGTGTGGCCTGTATTTAGTCAGATCTTCTCACCAACAGTTGCCCCAATATTTGAGCCCACTGATTGAGCCAGAAGACGTGATACTTCTTTGCACCCCAGAACTTTGTTTCATCCCATTCAATTCACTCTATATGAACACATCCTGCAATATCCCTAGACTTTATAAACCCCAAAGAGGAAGACAGGCATCTGGACACCCAGCTGGGCAGAAAGGTGAGGAAGGGAAAGTCCTCATATCTGTTCCTGGCTGTGGGGGAACAAGCTAAGCTGGAGGAAACTCCCCCACCAGGACAGTGATGAAAAACTCCTTCCCCCTTCCCAACACCATCATATAAGTGTGGCTTAAGTGGTTCTACGAAGCATCAGCTCCCAGCAAACTGGGGAGAGCTCTGCAGTTCACACCCAGGAGGAGACACCACATCTAGAGCATGTTGCACACCCTCCTGAGCCCTGCACAGTGGCCACCTCACTCACTTCTCACAGACAAGCAACTTTCTTTTCTTTTTTTCTTTTTTTTTTTGAGATAGAGTCTCACTCTGTCACCCAGGCTGCAGTGCAGTTGTATGATCTCAGCTCACTGCAACCTCTGCCTCCTGGGTTCCAGTGATTCTCCTGCCTCAGCCTCCTAAGTAGCTGGGATTACAGATGCCCACCACCAGGCCCGGCTAATTTTCTTTTGTATTTTTAGTAGAGACAGGGTTTCACCATGTTGGCCACACTGGTCTCAAACTCCTGACCTCAAGTGATCTACCTGCCTTGGCCTCCCAAAGTGCTAGCAGGGATTACAGGTGTGAGCCACTGCGCCCAGCCAGCAACTTTCCTCTCAGGCAGTCTTGCTCTTGCATAGACACACATATTAGTCCAGCTCACCTCCCATTTGCCTCTTTTTGTTGCTTCAGCAAACTCTCCTATTTTCCCAATGGAAATGTATAAATAACCAGTTGAACTGAAGGATCCAAAATAATACTTTGAGGCTACTCTTGAAGCCCATTCATAAGCTGTCCTTAGAGGAAAAAAAAAAGTAGAGTTCAAGTTTGAAGGAAAAAAATACAAATTGGGAACCTCATGATTTGAAATTTGAAACAAACAAAAACATTTATTGCTCTTAGGTTGGTTGGTCCTACAAATCTTGATCAATGTTTAATGCAACCTAAAAGCAAAACAAAAAGTAAATATGCCTTAATACAATTAGAACTGCGAAAAGGCACAAGCCAAAGAAATAAAGTTTAGGTAACTTCTATGTGACTACATGAATGAAACTTTTTGGGAGTTTCAGATGATTTCAAATGATACTCAAATTGAATATAACCATAAATTATGTTCTCAAAGTAGTTATTGTTCCATCCTTTCTTCTACTTCTCTTACTATGCATTCTCATCCTTCTTGTAGGCTCCTCTTCCTGTGGCCATCCCTTCAATGTTGGAATTGCTAATGGTTCCTCCCTGAGCCCCCAGGCCTTCACACACTGCACACTCTCCTAGGTACCTTACTCACTCCCCTTGCTCCATTCAGCACATATGCCCATGACTGCTGAATTTATGTTTCTGGCCTGGGCCCCTTCCTAACATCAGCTGTTCTTGGCTGTTTTCACCTGCATATCTCAGAGCCACCTAAGAGTCAACATCTCTGCAACTGAAGCCATCATTTTTTAAAAACCTGCTTCCTCTTACGTTCATCAACTCATCAAATGTTAACACTCTTAACTCAGTAGCCCAAGGAAGACATTTAGGCTTCATCCTGACCCTGCCCCACACTGATCCTGTAAGCCAATCTTAAATCCACTCAGTTCCCTCCGTCTCTGCTGTCTAACCCTAGTCATCTTACATCTGGATCAGTGCAATAACTTCCTAAGTGGTCTCCCTTTTTCCACTCCTGCTCCACACCAATCCTCTCTCCACCTTATAAAAACACAGATTGACTCTTTAAGTCCTTTCAATAACTCCTACTGCACTTAAGTCCAAAATCCCTAAGGCAACATACAAGGCCCAGTGTGCTCTGCCTTTATCCACCTCTCCAGCTTAAAATCACACCATTTTCCTAGCTCCACGCACCTTAGCCATTAATACTGGATGACTTCAGTCCCTTGAAAGCATTTTGCCGTCTCTATCCTCTGGGCTTATCTCAGTATAATTCCTTGAACTTCACCTCCTCAGGAAGACTTGTCCAGCCCAGGTCAGGTCTCTCCCTACTCTGTCCCTCAAAGAACCTTCCCCATTGGCCCATGGCCCCCAAGGGCAGAAGCCCAATCCATTTTGTTCATTGGCATTTTCTAGCTCCCTGCATAGTGCCAAATCATAGCTGACATTTAATAAAACTTTAAACAATTAGCACTGAGGCTGTGCAGCTCCACTTTCTGAACAGCTCTTGAAAATAACATTTACTTCAGGCCATCAACATCTTGTCCCCTAGATTACTACCTCCTAAGCCATCTCCTGACACCTACTTCTCCATTTTCTTCCCCACACTGTTACCAGATGGTCTTTGCAAAATTAAGTTCTCATCATATGAGTCTCCACTGCCTTCAGGATAAAATCTAAGCCTCTGAACAGAAATGACAAGTGCTCTCATGGTCTGGCTCCTGCTTTCTCCCTGGCCTCAGCTCTCACCCCTCCCTGCCTCACTCTCTCTACACGCTCTCCTATCTGGGTCTTCACACCTTCCGTGCTCTCTGCCTGGAGCACTATCCTCGGCCTCCCATGCCACCAGTGAGTAGCAAATCATTAGCTTCCTTCCCTGACTGAGGTTCCTCAACTGTGCTGGCTGTCCCCCCTTGTCAGTGTACACCAATTAAAGTGACCAAAATGTACCCTTCTTCCAGGACAGTCCTGGCTTACATCTGCTGATCTGGCTCTCATTCTCAAAAGCATACTGGTTTAGACAATAAATTATGCTAACCATGACTATTAAATGCTCATCTAATTGTCTGTTTCTCCACTGACAATAAACTCCACAAGGTCAAAGCCATCTGCCTTATTCACTACAGCATCAGTGCCTGGCATATGGAAGATGTGGTATGTTTGTTAAGGCATTCATTTGGTTCCAGGGTTTGCTACTGAGAACAAAAATCGTGCCCCCCACACCAAATTTAAAGATTATATATTTCACAAAATGATTTTAAAACATATTTTGAAGAGGTTTTGAGGTCACAGATACAGAGATACAGATAAGCCAGTGACACACTTCACAAAAGGGCAGAATGCCAATTAGGAATATAATCCCCAACCAGGGAACTGATTTTCTTTCTCTGAAGCAAAAGGCCCATTTGCCAACCAATCCTGGCATAGCCTCATTTTCTCTAGGCTTTACCTAAGTAAAAAAAAATCAAAAATAAAAACAAAAAAGAGTTTTTTTTACAAAACACACTGATACTGACATCAGAAAACATTGGTTCATCAAGTTCTTCCACTCTGCTCAAGTTAGGTGCTCCATAACGATCGCTGATTTCAGCTAGTGTTTTGCCTGAGTCTAGTGTTGCTTCCTACAATCAAAAAATTGATTTTTACTTTTAAATGATTTCAAAATTAATACATTACTTTTATTTCAATTTTGATTAAAAATTTTCTGATTTATAACATCAAAATTCAACATTAATTAGTGGAATTAACCAATTTCTGTTAATGACAAGAGAATTCTGGTAATGAATTGAGTATCCTGAATGTAAAGCTAGAATTCTGGTAATAAATGCTAAAACTTTTTTTAAAAAACCTGCAGAAATTTAAAATAATTGTAAGTAATTATGTGGTAAATAGCTTCAATATGTCAAGAAAGCCTAGTTTTTTAAAATCCAAACAAAAACTGAATGTCCAATTTTTACCTATTGTGAGATTTTGCTTCAAAGCACATTATTTGTGACTTGTTATTACCAGAAAATATATGTGGACTATCAGTTTTGATAATATACTTGCTAAAAATTTAGCTACTTATGCATCAAAATTAAGCTTTACATTCTAGGATACTCAATTCGTTTCACGTAACATAGAATGACTTTTTCTTCTCACCTCTGAATGTAGAGTATCTTCACTCCTAACTAGATTTTCCATATTCATTCTCATCTCCTATAATATATAAAAATTAAGAAAATACTTTGAATATACTTCATTTTGATTTCATGTGTAATTTTTGGCATTTTTACTTTTTTACTATGTCATTTTTACATTTTACTATGATCGATTTAAAGCAAAAATGCTGTCACTCTGAAAGAGAATGATCTGATTACACATTACAAAACTGCAGATCACAGTCTTATTTAATACTGTATACTAATAGAAGGCAACCATGTTTTGTATATAATTAAATAAAACTTTTTTAAAAATGAAATGGACTGAAACATTCAAACTGAAGCCAAATTATCTGCCAATATAAAAAGTGACAAAATATCTGCCAAAATAAAAATTCTAATACAACCTTAGAACAAGAGATTTTAAAGAGAAACTACACTTAAGTAGAGTTTTGCACATACTGAGAAAGAAGTAAACACTTCTACAGGAACTAATCTGGCCCAACGCACAAGTCCTCCCACAGGACCTGAGCAATGCCGTCTTTAATACTCTGAGCACTGCAGTAGGAATACACTGCCCAATAAGGGAGGCCTCTTTCTGAATGTGAAAACATTCTTCTAGTCAGCCAAACCTTGCTAGGCCATCTACCTTTTCATTCTAAAGCAGCAGGGTGGCCTAACTGACCCTGAGCTGATTCATTTCGGCTGCTAGAAAACCAGTGATTTCTTGATCATACATATGGTTACCCTAATGATAGGGACATAAACAGCACTGTTTTCCCAAGACCACTCCATTTTCCTGGTAACTTCTTATCCAGCATCCACAAGGCTATATGGGGAACATCCATATTCTTATAGGACTATGTTCCCCTGCCACAGAGATGGATATTTGACACAAACTAAGCCAGTCAGAATCCTCCTCCAAGATTCTTTTCTTAACTGAAACTAAAACAAGGCATCCATTCCTCTTAGATGGTAGAAGCCACAACATTCTAAGCCTCAGAAGCCATTAAGGCCCATGTTCCCTACCCATGTACAGCAAAGCAGCCCATAGTGAAAGAGTGAAACAAACAACCAGGGAGCAGCAGAGGGAAGAGCCCTGGTAGCATCTGATTCTCTTGCTCCCAAAGTCTGAAAGGCCCAGTGATACCAGAGTCCTTCACAGTTTATGTGTTAAACCCTTCCTTCCACCCAGAATCCTTCCAGCAAATTTCCCTTTGCACATGACAGTTTACATTCGAATCTGCAGCCATAAGAAGGCCAGGGGAAAGCACATGAGTGGACTCATCTCTGAGCAATGGGCGAGGGAGTGGTACTTTGCAGGGGAGTACCTATGCTATGGTGAGGGATGATAAGCCTATAGAAATAGGAATTACTAAAGTTATTCTGGCTGTGGTCACACAAGCTGATGATGCCTGGAGATAGTAAAATAACATGAGTGTGGCTCTCTGGAGCCACAAAATAGAGACCAATCCTTCCTATGGACTTTGAAGCATTTTAATGTAGCTATCAGGTCACTTTGATTAAAAAATACTTTAAATTCCTTTATTTTGATCACTGCCTTCTTGATATATTCCTGTATTTTCTCTTTCAGTTTAGATCCGTGAATCTTTTTCAAAATTTCTCTAATTTTTAATTTTTACTGATATATAATAGCTGTACATATTTACGATGTACATGTGATATTTTGATACAAGCATACAATATGTAATGATCAAATCAGGATATTTGAGATCTCCATCACCGTAAACATTATTTCTTTGTGAATCTTAAAGAGAAAGGGGATGCTTGTGTGTGTGTGTATACAGGCATATCCCTGTGCTCGCACTACACTCAGACACAGACAGCATCAGCATTTGTATTTTTTAAAATTATGTATAGGGCTTTTATCCTTTCACAAAAATCTCACTTTTTGATTTAATTCACCATTCATACTTTTTAAATATTGCTTTAATAAATGATTCGCTCATCTAAGCATCAATAAACATAATGAACATTGTCTATAAAACCTGCTTCTTTTTTCAGTTTTAATTATGGAATAAAAAGGGGGAGCAACATTTGATTAAGAGATAGTAGCTATAAACTCAGTCATCTAAAATATTGGTCTATATGACTCATAGCTTTTGGATGCAGGAAATATGGGTCAAACTAGAGAACTGACATGATACAGACACAACCAATGAAGATGGGCTTTCTTGAAATAAGTTATTGCAGGCTGGGTGCGGTGGCCCACATCTGTAATCCTAGCAATTTGGGAAGACAAGGTGGGCAGATTGCCTGAGCTCAGGAGTTCGAGATCAGCTTGGACAACATGGCGAAACCCCGTCTCTACTAAAAATACAAAAAATTAGCCAAGCATGGTTGTGTGTGCCTGTCATCCCAGCTACTCGGGAAGCTGAGGCATGAGAATTGCTTGAACCCGGGAGGTGGAAGTTGCAGTGGGCCGAGATCACGCCACTGCACTCCAGCCTGGGTGACAGAGCGAGACTCTGTCTCAAATAAAAAAAAAGAAAGAAAAAAGTTACTGCATAGTTTATTTTAATAAAAGGCATGAAAGTCCATGTATGAACATATTTTAAAATGTAAATTCTTGTTGTTAATACATTAACATAAAGACATATACTACTGCCTCCGAAATCAGAATACCCTCAATATTCAACATCAGCTACTGTAACTAGGAACAGCTAACTCTTGACTAAAATGTTGAGTGTATCACTATTAGAGAACCCTACTGCTCACAGAGAAGTTTCACAAACATGATTGTATCTGATTGTATAAGAATCCAGTGAGATGGCCAGGTGCGGTGGCTCACGCCTGTAATCCCAGCACTTTGGGAGGCCGAGGAGGGCAGATCACCTGAGGTCATGAGTTCAAGATCAACCTGACCAACATGGAGAAACCCTGTCTCTACTAAAAATACAAAATTAGCTGGGCGTGGTGGTGCATGCCTGTAATCCCAGCTACTCGGGAGGCTAAGGTAGGAGAATCGCTTGAACCCAGGAGGCCCAGGTTGCAGTGAGCCTACATTGCACCATTGCACTTCAGCCTGGGCAACAAGAGTGAGACTCCGTCTCAAAAAAAAAAAGATCCAGTGAGACATTGCTAATAGTATTATACTGCTAGCTCTAGTTTTGAAACAGGTAAACTGAGACTGAAAAAGGTTATGAGACTTGTTTAGCTTACACAGCTAATATGTAGCATGTCTGCAGACTACAAATCCCATGGTCCTTCTGCTAACAGCTGAAATAAACAGTTTGAAGATTCTAGAGAGTTTTAAATAAAACTGACATTTATAAAACTTCAAATTACCTTGTCTAATTGTTCTTGAGCTCTCTGTAGTTCTTGTATTCTCTGCCTCTCCTTTTCTTGCATTTCCAACTCCAGCTGCAATGCCAGCTGTTGCTGAATATTCAGAAGTATGTCATATTACAGTTAGATTAATTGCAAGATAATTAAGTTTATACCCACCTTCATTTCAGAAACTTAAAATAAATGGTCACATCCAACCAATACTTTAGTTTCTACAAATGTTTCCTGAAGCATAAAATTTTTAAAAAAGATTTTAATCTTCCTTAATTGCAAATTATAGAAAGCACAATTTGTACAAAATTATTTTCTCTTTTCTTCTTAAAGTAATAAATGAGATTGCAATAATTTTCCAGATAAATTTCTTTAAGCATAGATGGGTCTTCAAATAGCCACACATTGGTTGTGGAAGAGTGTGTGAGAAACTCTTCAGAATATCATCTGATGGCTCACGCCTGTAATCCCAGCACTTTGGGAAGCCAAGGTAGGCAGATCATCTGAGGTCAGGAGTTTAGACCAGCCTGGCCAACATGGTGAAACCCTGTCTCTACTAAAAATACAAAAATTAGCTGGGCAGGGTGGCACACGCCTGTAATCTCAGCTACTCGGGAGGCTGAGGCAGGAGAATCGCTTGAACCTGGGAGGTGGAGGTTGCAGTGAGCCAAGATTGTGCCATTGCATTCCAGCCTAGGCAACAGAGTAAGACTCCCTCTCAAAAAAAAAAAAAAAAAAAAAAAAAAAAAAGAAAAGAAGAAAAAAGAATATCATCTGAAATAATGACTAAACAACAATATATTTGCTCCCAACTCAGCATATCTGACACACTAGAATAGGGTTCAGCAATAAAGCCTATGGGCCAAAGCCAACCCACCTCTTCTTTTTTATAGCTTACAAAGAAAGAATGGCTTTTACATTTTTAAATAGAAAAGGTTTAAAAGAAATAATATTTCATGACATAGGAAAACGGTATGAAATGTAAATTTCAGCATCCTTAAAGCTTTATTGAAACACAGCCATGCTAATTTGTTTACGTATTGTCTATGAGCGCTTTTGTGCTGCCATAGCAGAGTGTAGTAGTTGTAACAGAGACCACATGTGGTGCACTCACCACTTTGCCTGGCTGCCCAGCACACTACAAACCGCAGTAACATCATTGTAACAGCAGTGTTTGGAGTGCCATGGTATCACTATATTGTGACATTTTAAAAAATTATATCCATTATGTCAAAACAAGAAAGCCAGGGATGGGTGGCTCATTCCTGTAATCCCAGCTGCTCAGGAGTGAGGCAGGAGGATTACTTGAAGCCAGGAGTTCAAGACTAGCCTGGGCAGCATAGCGAGACCCCCATCTCTAAACAAAATTTTGAGAAAAAAAAAAGAAAAATAGTGAATTTTGAATGTCGCACTTTTAAGGCACACTAGAGCGTGTATTATTTTGTCATCAAATTAAATGGCATAATATGTTTCCTGCTATACAGTGCCACTCTACTAAAAGAATATCATAAATATCAACATTACCAGACTAAGCACTCATCACAATAGTCCCAGCTCAC
Organism: Nomascus leucogenys; assembly: GCF_006542625.1. NCBI lineage: Eukaryota > Metazoa > Chordata > Mammalia > Primates > Hylobatidae > Nomascus > Nomascus leucogenys. The sequence continues at coordinate 30,005,767 of NC_044398.1, forward strand.
GGAGCACAAAGGTCAAAAAAATTAGAAAATTTAAAACAGAATTGGCTGGGCATGGTGGCTCACACCTGTAATCCCAGCACTTGGAAGGCCTGAGGTCAGGAGTTCAAGACAAGCCTGGCCAACATGGTGAAACCCCGTCTCTACTAAAAATACCAAAAAAAATTAGTCAGGCGTGGTAGCAGGTACCTGTAGTCTCAGCCACTTGGGAGGCTGAGGCAAGAGAATTGCTTGAATCGGGGAGGCAGAGGTTGCAGTGAGCTGAGATCGTGCCACTGCACTCTAGCCTGGGTGACAGAGCAAGACTCTGTCTTAAAAAAATAAAAATAACAAAAACAGAATTATCACAGCAGAATTTATTTACAAAAATTAAAAATGAAAATAAGTCTGCAACAAAAGTAGGGTTCCAAGAGGCTCATTTGTTATGAAAGCAAGGAAAGATATTTACCAATGGTGAGTGAATTAAAACATGTTTTATTTCAGTGGCCAAAAAAATGTGTCCAGGAAAAAACAAACTTGTCTAAGATTTTAGCCTTTTGGTGAGAACAGCTGCTCAGAGTTGACACTGGGAGCAACATCAATAGTCAACTAAAAACAAGGCACATGATTCTGAGTGGCTTTCCTTGGTTCCTGATAAGCAGACAGATGTTCCCGAAACTGCTCAGTTGTTGTTTATGGAAAGGGTCAATGCTGAGTTTGAAGTGACTGAAAAACCAAACCTCTATGAATAGTCTTTGATGTGGTTTGGCTGTGTCCCCATTCAAATCTCAACTTGAATTGTATCTCCCAGAATTCCCAAGTGTTGTGGGAGGGACCCAGGAGGTAACTGAATCATGGGAGCTGGTCTTCCCTGTGCTATTCTCACAATAGTGAATCAGTCTCATGAGATCTGATGGGTTTATCAGGGGTTTCCACTTTTGCTTCTTCCTCATTTTCTCTTGCTGCCACCATGTAAGAAGTGCCTTTCACCTCCCACCATGATTCTGAGACCTCCCCAGCAATGTGGAACTGTAAGTCCAATTAAACCTCTTTTTCTTCCCAGTGTTGGGTATGTCTTTATCAGCTGCTTGAAAACGGACTAATACAGTCTTCATGGAACAATTACAGGCAAGAGTATTTTCAAAGTCGTGTAGAAACACTGATTCAATACAACCTGCAGTGAAATCTGCTAAGATGTGTCATAGCTGACAGTGATAAAAATACGTGTGGAATAGAAAAAGGCTGAGCTGAACAAATTTACAAAGCTCATAAGAAAATAGAGTGTTTAAAGCTGGTAAGTGTTCATCATGTTACTCAACAGCAGCTACTCTGTGAAAATATTTGAATCTATGATGTGTTATTGATCCAGCAGCGTCAACAGTGACCTTCATTCACTCTTGTAAACTGGACCACCAGTTCTGTGAATTTTTGTCAGAAACAGAAGCTGAATATATCCTGATGTCCTACCACACAGCAATTCCATGGCTTAACAGTTATATTATGAATTTTTGAGCTCAGGGCCAAGATTTAACTTTTTATTGTGTAAATTCAAAGTGCATATAATGCTTTGATATAGATATACATAGTGAATGCTTACCACAGGTAAGCAACTTCAGTATCCATCATCTTAGACAGTTACTTTTGTATGGTAAGAGCACCTAAAATCTATTCTCTTAAAAAATTTCTAGTACACAATACAATCTTATTGGCTATCATCCTCATGCTGTACTTTAGATCTCTACATTTATTCATACTACACAATTGCAATTTTGTACATTTTGACCTACATCTCCTCATTCTTCTTCCAGGCCTACCCCCATTCCACCTCTTGGTAACCACTGTTCTATTCTCTCTTTTTATGTATTCAACTTTTTTTTTTTAAGATTTCCACATAGACAGCATGCGGTATTTTTCTTTTGATGGCTGGTTTATTTCACTTAACATCATGTCCTTCAGTTTCATCCATGTCATCACAAATGGCAGGATCTACTTCTTTCTTAAAGCTGAATAATATTCTTTTATATATACATATATGTGATACATATATGTGAGATATATATAGAAGATATACATGAGAAATACATCTTACTTTTTTTTGAGACAGGGTCTTGCTCTGTCACCCAGGTGGGAGTACAGTGGCGCTACCTCAACCTCCGGGGCTCAAGCAATCCTCCCACCTCAGCTTCCTGACTAGCTGGGACCACAGATGCCTGCCATCATCATCATGCCTGCATAATTTATAAATTTTTTCTAGAGATGAGGTCTCTCCATGTTGCCCAGGCTGGTCTCAAACTCCAGACCTCAAGTGATCCTCAGGCCTCGGCCTCCCAAAGTACTGGGATTACAGGTGTGAGCCACTGTGATCAGCTCACAATTTCTTTATCCAGTCATCCACTGACAGACATTTACGTTGTTTCCAAATCTTGGCTATTGTAAATAATGCTGCAATGGACATGGGAGTGCAGGTAATCTCTATGAGGTGCTGGTTTCATTTCCTTTGAATATATACTGAGAAGAGGAATTACTGGGTCATATGGTAGCTTTTAATTTTTTGAAATACACCCATACCGTTTTGCATAATAGCTGCACCAATTTGTATTCCCATCAACAGTGTAGAAGAGTTCACTTTTCTCCACACCCTCACCAATTCACCAATATGTGTCTCTTTCCTTTCTTTTTTTTTTTTGAGACGAAGTCTCGCTCTGTCACCCAGGCTGGAGTGCAGTGGCGTCATCTCAGCTCACTGCAAGCTCTACCTCCTGGGTTCACACCATTCTCCTGTCTTAGCCTCCTGAGTAGCTGGGACTACCGGCACCCGCCATCACACCCGGCTAATTTTTTGTATTTTCAGTAGAGATGGGGTTTCACTATGTTAGCTAGAATGGTCTCAATCTCCTGACCTTGTGATCCACCCGCCTTAGCCTCCCAAAGTGCTGGGATTACAGGCCTGAGCCACTGCACCCGGCCATGTCTCTTCCCTTTCTGATAACAGCCATCCTAGGCCGGGCACAGTGGCTCATGCCTGTAATCCTAACACTTTGGGAGGCCGAGGTGAGTGGATCACCTGAGGTCAGGAGTTCAAGACCAGCCTGGCCAACATGGTGAAACCCTGTCTCTACTAAAAATACAAAAAAAAAAAAAATTAGCCAGGTGTGGTGGCAGGTGCCTGTAATCCCAGCTACTCAGGAGGCTGAGGCAGGAGAATCATTTGAACCCAGGGAGCAGAGGTTGGAGTGAGCTAAGATCACGCCACTTCACTCCAGCCTGGGTGAAAGAGCGAGACTCTGTGTCCGAAAAAAAAAAAAAAGCAGCCATCCTAATAGGGGTAAGGTGGTATCTCATAGTGGTTTTGATTTGCACTTCCCTGATGACTAGCGGTGTTGAACATTACTTGTCACTTTTGATAATATACCTGTTGGCCACTTTTATATCTTCCTTGGAGAAATGTCTATTTAGGTCCTTTGCCCATTTTTTAATTGGCTTCTTTTTTTTTTTTTTTGCTATTAAGTTTGCATTCCTTATATATTTTGGAGATTAACTCCTTATCAGATCTTATCAGATATATGGTTCACAAATATCTTCTCCCAATCCATAGGCTGCCTTTTTGTTTTGCCGATTGTTTGCTGTGCAAAAGCATTTTAGTTTGACCTAGTCCCATTTGTTTAGGTTTGCTTTTATTGCCTGCGCTTCTGGTGTCATACCCAAAAAATCATTGCCAAGACCAATGTCAAGGAGCTTTTTCTATACTATGTTTTCTTCCGGGAGTTTTACAGTTTCAGGTCTTCCATTTAGGTCTTTAATCTATTTTGAACTGATTTTTGTGTATGGTGGAAGACAAGGATCCAGTTTCATTCGTTTGTATGTGGATATCTGGTTGTCCCAACACCGTTCATTGAAGAGACTATCCTTTTCCCTTTGTGTTTTCTTGCAGGGCTTGTCAAAAATTGGTTGACCGTATATACTTGGGCTTATTCCTGGGTTCTCTATTCTGTTCCACTGGTCTATGTGTCTGTTTTTATGCCAATACCATACTGTTGTAATTACTATGGCTTTGTAACATAATTCTGGATCAAGTAATTTGATACTTCCAACTTCTTTTTTCTTTCTTAGGATTGCTTTGGCTATTCAGGGTCTTTTGTACTTCCACACAAATTTTAGAATTGGGTTTTTCTGTTTCTGTGAAGACTGCCATTGGAATTTTGATAGGGATTGAGATGAATCTGCAGATTACTTTAGGTAGTATAGACATTTTAACAATACTAACTCTTCTGATATATGAACACAAGATATCTTTCCGTTTATTTGTGTCTTCCTCAATTTTTTGCATTAGTGTTTTAGAGTTTTCAAGGTATAGATGTTTCACTTCCTAGGTTATATTTATTCCTAAGTATATTATTCTTTTTGAAGCTATTATAAATAAGATTGTTTTCTTGGTTTTTTTTTTGAGTAAGTTATTGGTAAACAGGATTTAAATTTTTCTTAATGAGAAGAAATACTCCCAACCACTATTATCAAATATTAAATGGCTTTGGAAATTAGCTTTGGCTGCAGACTTGATAATGTTTCTTAATTCATTCTAAAATTACATGGCAAAACATCACTCATATGTAAAACTTACACTGCAGTAAACTCACTTCAACAACAACTCATGTTGTTTGAATCACAAGTAACGTAAAGCTGCTTTATACACTTCCAGTGCTGTCAAAACTAGAACAAGACATTAGATCTCCGTTCCCAAACAAATTGGCAGTGGATGTATTTTCCAACCTTGAACTACAATTCCAGAGTGTTGTAAGGCCTCAACGTTAAGTGCAAAGGAAATTTCCGTATTTCGAAATCCATTTAACTATGCAATTAAGAAGCTTCCATCAACCTTCAGTTGGAAGTGGCTATTCTACAAAGTAATGCATGCTAAAAGGCAAACAGCAAGAGAAAAACAGAATTCTAGAAATACCTTCTAAGGAATGAATATGCTCAATTTAAATTACACACACATAGACTGATAGTAACTTTTGACAGTAACTATGTAAAAAGACATTTTCAAGGATGAAATACATAAAACCTCATTACAGATCAGCATTAGCAGATAAACTTTTTTTTTTTTTTGAGGCGGAGTCTCACTCTGTGGCCCAGGCTGGACTGCAGTGGCACGATCTCGGCTCACTGCAAGCTCCGCCTCCTGGGTTTGCGCCATTCTTCCGCCTGTCTCCAGAATAGCTGGGACTACAGGCGCCTACCACCACCTCCGGCTAATTTTTTGTATTTTTAGTAGAGACGGGGTCTCACCGCGTTAGCCAGGATAGTCTCGATCTCCTGACCCTGTGATCCGCCTGCCTCAGCCTCCTAAAGTGCTGGGATTACAGGCGTGAGCCACCGCACCCAACCTGCAGATAAACATTTTTAAATAGATTTTGATGATAGACCATAATAACGCTGAACTTCAACCAAGTGAAATGTTATCTTTTAAAATTTTTTTTAAATTCTCAATAGTAAACCTAACAAAAAATTTATATTCAGTGATCATTATTTGAATTTCATCAATAAAAAATTTGCAAAAATTCATTTCCTCTCTTGGTATTCCTACATAATATCCCATAATGCCTTCATAATATCTTCACATTTGCCTCTTGGCCTGCAAAGCATAAAATATCTACTATCTGACAATGCATTCTAAAATAATAAACTTTTACAAGTAAAGATATAATAAAGTGATTGATATTTTATTTGCAAAAGGCTTTTAAAGGTAATTTCTTGGTATTCCTATATTATCACTACTAAGATAAAAGTGATGGGGTAGGTAGCTGAAATGCAGAAACAGTTTCAATCAACTTTCAGACATTGGTAGAGGAAGTTAAATAACTCCAATCTCTCAACAATAATGCAAAGTGTATTTGTTAAATAACAATCAGATTGATCAAAACAACCAGCTTTTTGACATTTTCAAGAAACTTCCAAAATCTAATCCCTTTCTTCACACATGAGCAAAACCACTCAAAGCCATTCAAATCAAAAAACAAAAAAGCTCTTACTTCAAAACTAAGCTCTTACATAGAAAATGGCAATAAAAATACTCCCCTGTTCACAAAAAACTAGGCTTGCGGAGAGTGCCTAAAATGTCAAGGAATTTCAAGTCAGCGGTACTGACTATGAGGACAACTGCTTTTGCAACCAGCGAGGAAATAACCAGAGTTCCCAACCTCCAGCTCACATGACTCAGAAGGCACCTAGAGGCCTCTCTGTTTTTCTTCATCTCAGCCACACTCTCTCAAGCCTTTCTCTGTTGATCCATCTCTCCTATTTCTGCATACCAATCCACTCCATTAACTGGCCATAACATCTCCTGTATAATATTATTTTTTCTTCCACCCTACTACAATACATAGGATTCAATGCACAGTGGATTAGTTCATACCAGTCAACATAATATGGCTAGAGAAACTCGTTATTGATAGTATTGCCAAATTATACATAAGTAGGATAAAGTAGGCGAGCCAAAGAGAGTTAAGTATCTCCCACTTACGATGTAATTGCCTAGGGGAAGGAGAACCGCTGGGAATTCTGTTATTTTTGATAGACAGGGACATATACCAGCTATAGGAGCTGTAAGAGGAAGGATGGCTCCTCATCCACAGTTGTGGCTGCTGCAGGAAGCACCTGGCCTGTTTGGATGACAGTTTGACACCCAACTCAACACTTTTTAATCTCCCCTCAAGAATAAGCCAATGACTGAAAATGAAGACTCAGAAGCAGTAGAGTTTTCAACAGCCCTATCCTTCTAAGAAGACTGCAGTTTTCTACCTCAATATCAGGGATAGGAGGTTAGTCAGAGAAGCTATTTGCCAGGTCTATGTTTTTCTTTCTATCCACATACTCAAATAATAGGCTTCTTTCCCCTTTTTAAATACGTAAATTTGAGTCAAGACTCTGGGGTTAAGTATTATCTGGTAGAACTATAGAAGTGGCTTAAATTTAGCTTAGAAGCTCTCTATAAATTAAATCAGTCCAGAAGCCACTCTGGAACTTTCCTCTCTCCAGCTTGTACTCCATGACCCATCCCTTCAACAATTCCCTTACCAATATGTTCGGCTCCCTAATCATGCTACCCCAATCCTGCTTCAATTAAAAGGTCTGCCTGCTCCACTTCTTCACTCAGACATCTGGGCCCAAGTGAAGAGAATCACATCATCACATAACCAAACCAAATGGCACGATTATCAGTGCTTGATCTTCAACTGTTACCAAGTAATGCTAAATTATATCCCTCAACTCTCTCTTCCATTCTCCAAAGCTGCCATTTCTAACTTCACCACTCTGCCCACACCTCCTACCTTACAACCTTGTTCTTAGCAGGTGAACATGGTGCCTACTTCATAAAAAAGACAGAAACAGTTGTACACAGAAGGTGCTTCCACCAACACCATTCTCTCCTCTTTCCCTTGATTATAATCAAAGAAGTGCCTTCTCCCTGCCTAACCCATGATCCAGGCCCATTTCCTCTCATCTCCATGGCGAGCTGACCCTACAAATCATCTACTCTATTTCCTAACATCACCCGCTCACTCCTCCACTACTGTGCTCTTAAATCAAAACAAACACAAAAACATTTCTCCTTGCTCTCAAAATCTCCTTGAAAGCATTGCCTACATTTTCCATCTCCCCTGCCTAAGTCCACCCACCCCCACCACTCCATCCACACTGTTCCCGCCAAATTACGGTGGCCTCTGATGAACACTTTTCCATTCAGCAATAGATATGGTTGACCACTCAGATCTCACCAAAACACTCTTTCCCTTTGCCTTCTGTGACAGCACACTCTGTATTTTCCTCTTACCTGGAGGTATGGCATCTTTTGTATCAGCAACAACAGTGTGGAAAGGAATGTGTATGTGTGTATACAAGAAGGCACTCAGGAAAACTCATGGCTGCTGCTTCTCCAGCAAAGAAGACACACACATCCATAAAGATGAAGATATTAGGAAGCCATATCTAAATAACTGGAGCTGGGAAGTTTATCAACATTTGGGCTGTGCCATGCTGAGGTTGGCATCGTTAATTCCAGTCCCCTCTGAACTCTTCTACTTGCCTCACCTGCTGAAGTAAGAGCTCCTCTGCTTTGAGCTTCTCCATCATTTCCTGCTCCATCAGAGCTAATTCTCTTTCACGCTCCAGCTGGGCCATTTCCTTTTGTCTCTAGCATTGTTTAAAAACAACAGCACACGACTTCTTAGTGAGAAAGCAATTTGTAAAAGCAATCTTGAAAGCACTTAATAGGGACAATTAGGGAAAGTGTTAAGCAAATTATAGCCCATCCCTTAGGAAACGATATAATAATTTGGGAAGATATTTTATCTGAATAATGAGCACAATATTAAAGTTATACATTGTATATGATCACAAGTACATAAACATAAATCTATAAATCTATAGAAAAAAGACTTCCCATGAAAGGAATTACCTAAAAATCTAAATAGAAGTCTTTGGGTAATGTTTTCTCCTTCCTGCTTTTCATGTTGTTCAAGTTTTTGTATAATAAACATTATTTTATAACAGAAAAATAATAATGTTAAACTTTTTTAAAAGCAGACAAGTTGGACCAATTTTTTTTTTCTAATTTCCTAGAAGGAGATTCCTACTTACCAGTTGTTCCATGGTCACATTTTCCTTATACTTGTAAATCCACAATGCTAAATATTCTATTGGATCCACTGGGCGAACTCTTGCCACTTCTGCAAGACCTTGAGTTAAACATGCCCCGAGGTGCTTTTGAAGATATATTGACTCCATTTCTAATTCCTAAATAAAAACTCCTAAAAAGTAAGTGTTATTGCATTACTGCAGGATATTTTCAATAAAGTCACTATAAAACTAAAGTCCAGTGAGGTGAACAAAGCCTTACATACACCCTGCCCTCAGTCATGGACACCTCCCGTTGGGGGTGTCACAAGCAAGCTGGCCCCAGGCAACTTCTAATAGTTTTCAAAAGGGCTCCATGGAAGTCACTACAACTAACATGGTTTCAAAATCCTGAAGGACTCTCAAGTCCAAGAGTCAGAAAAAGATATTATCATTGATTTCAAGTTTACTTGATGCCAAGTAATGTGGGTCTCATTTAATCCTCACAACATACCTGAAAAATGGGTATCATCATCCCAGTGGGACGATGAGCAAGCCCAGGCACAGAGAGCATAAGTGCACAGTTCAGGATCACATAGCTGGCAGATGAAGGAGACAGGGTTTGTACCCACCTCTTGATTCCAAAACCCTCACCCTAAAGACTACACTAAAATGTTCCTCCTAAGCCATGAAAGCCATTTTTACAAAGCATCACAATAGTCCACCTTTTGAAAAAAAAATCCATAAATTTCCAAGGCCAAAGAATAAAAACTCAGCCTCCAAATAATAATGTATGAAGCTCCTCACAATCTGGCCCCAATTTTCTTTTCAAGTTCACCTCCAGACATCATCTCTCCTGGCCCCAGCACACCCCGGGCTCTAACTCCATGGACAGCCCGGCTAATTTTTTTTGTATTTTTAGTAGAGACGGGGTTTCACTGTGTTAGCCAGCATGGTCTCGATCTCCTGACCTCGTGATCCGCCCGCCTCGGCCTCCCAAAGTGCTGGGATTACAAGCGTGAGCCACCGCGCCTGGCCAACCAGATTGTTTTTAAAACAGAAAAGGAGAAATGCAGCAATCAATCTCTTTCAGGTGCTTTGGAAAAATTGATCACCCTCAGATTACCCTTAATATTTTAAGAAATCGTTAAGAAATCCAGACTCTTCTGAGAATCTGATGAAATGTAATCAATTGTTCAACAAATGTATAATGAATATTTGCCGGGCACGGTGGCTCACACCTGTAATCCTAGCACTTTGGGAGGCTGAGGTGGGTGGATCACCTGAGGTCAGGAGTTCGAGACCAGCCTGGCCATAATGGTGAAATGCTGTCTCTACTAAAAATACAAAATTAGCCCAGCGTGGTGGCACATACCTGTAATCCCAGCTACTTGGAAGGCTGAGGCAGGAGAATCACTTGAACCCAGGAGGCAGAGGTTGCAGTGAGCTGAGATTGTGCCATTGCACTCCAGCCTACACAACAAGAGCGAAACTTCGTCTAAAAAGTCAGGCACCATGATAGGTACTGGGAATACAAAACTATTGTGAATTGAATGTCTGTGTCCCTAAAAAATCCATATGTTGAAATCCTAACTCCCAATGTGATGGTATCAGGAGCCTTTGGGAAGTGATTAGATTATTAGTGTGGAGCCCTCACGCATGGGATTAATGCCCTTACAAAAAGAGACGGGAGAGCTTGCTCTCACTCTCTGCCATCTGAGAATAAAACTAGAAGACAGCCACCTGCACACCAGGCAGAGGGTCCTCACCAGACACCAGAAATGCCAATGCCTTGATTTTGGACTTTCCAGCCTCCAGAATGGTGAGAAATAAATATGTATTGTTTTTAAGCCACCCAGTGTTGGTAATTTGCTACAGCAGCCCAAACTAAAACAAAAACAGTCTCTGCCTTCATGGAGCTTATAGATGAGAAGGGAAATATTTAAATCAATAAATATGAAATTGCAGTTAAAATAAGTACTATGAGACCAGACAAGAGGAGTAGCTGATCAAGTCAGGAAAGTAAAAAAAAAGCTTCTCTGGGGACATTTGAGCTAAGCTTACATTTACTGAAAAAAAACAGTAAAATTAACATGACAAAGAAGAGAAGGAAGAGTCTTCTAGGTATGAGGAAAGGCCCTGATATAGGAATGAGCATGGCAATTACAGGGGATAGAATGCCATTGTGTCTAAACTTGTCCCTGGACAAATGCATCTAGCATTTTGCATAAAATTTCAGACACAGTGACATCCTGGGGTCCATCCATAATCCCCAATTTTTATTCTATGGATGAACCCCAGGATATCAGTGTCTCTGAAATTTTATGCCATAACCATGTGCATATGCAATATGACAGTGGTGGGAGGGCAAAATGGTATAACTCCTATGGAGGAGAATTTGACAACATCTAGAAAATCACATATGCATTCACCCTTTGACTCATCAATCTTGCTTCTTGGATCCTATCTCAAAGATATAGTTGCAAAAATATGAAATGGCATATGCACACAGTTATTTGCAGCATTATTTACAATAGTCACACTGAAGCACCATCTAAATGTTCGTCAAATTGGGGATTAATAAGAGCAACACAATGGATTATTATGCAGATGTACAAGAGAATGGAGAAACTAGAGAGTGATCTCTAAGACAGAATAAAGAAAACGAGGTGCTGAAATTGTATATGGTCTGTCATCTTTCGTATTAGCAACAGCAGTGGGGAAAGGAATGTGTATGTGTGTACATATAAACATAGTCATAAAAACTCTAAAAACGGAAAACAAACTGGCACAAATGAACCTAATTCCAAATCAGGTTGATATTGGTGTCTTAACCACACAGAGAAAAGAATTATTACAACTGACTTTGGAACACAGTATCTTCACTGTATTTCTTCAGTAGGATATACCTGAAAGACCAAAACGCTACATAGACATCTCAAAGTCATTTGAAGTGAAGAAAAAAAAAAAAGTGAACAGACTCCTGTTGCTGCTCCAGAAAGGTAAAATGTGGGAAGGTAGGAAGGGGGCCATTATCCCTAAAGAGAAAACTTCTGGCCTACCAGTGGGGCCAAGTCAGGGGAGGCTCTGTCTCGGATTTCTGGGCATATCAGTGGGACCCAGGCAAGGCTTGCCAACTCCCTTAGCATGTTCCTGTCTGTGAAACGAGGATAATACCCATCTCTCCTGTGGTAAGCAATATTATTTTTCACATACACCAGTAGGCATCTTGGCTCAACATAAGAAAGCCCTTTCCCACAGAAACAGCTGCCTCCAGCCTGAAGAAGGTGCCAGAGATGGAAGGAGATTCCTTACCCACACCTGGGAGACAGCTAGCCAGCCAGGCGATTGGGCGGGGGCACCCAGGCAGGGGTGCCAGACTTCTCAACTAAAAACCCAGCTCGCCCAGGTGACTCTGAATTTCAGATAAACAACGAATAACTTTGCATGATACTATATTTGTACCGAAAGTAACTCGTTTATCTGATATTCAGTTACCTCAGCATGCAGTACCGTATTGTATCTGGCAACCTCCCGGGGCGCTCAGTGTGGTTTTCCCACCTGGGAGTCTGGAAAGGTCTCCCGCAGCCCGCAGGAGACGCAGCGCTCCCCGCTCGGGGGGAGCAAGAGGAGGACAGCCGGCCGCTTTCGGGAGCCCCAGGCGCGAAGCGGCCTCTCTCCGCCTCAGGTGAGTCCTGCTCGACGCCCAAGGCCCAACAGTCAGAATGGCCTCTGCCCGCCGGACCCAGCGAAGCTAGGAGAACAAATCTCAAAAACAGTTCGGGCCTTTCCGGTGCGCTCACCCCTACACACGCGCCTGCTCGCCACCCAGGAGCCGCGTCCCGTTGCCAGGCAACGAGAGCGCGCGCCTCAGGAGCCCGTGTGGGCGCCGCAAAGCGGGAGGGGCGCGCGGATAGGTGAGCAAAGGGCACGCGGTGGGCGGCGGAGGGGGAACGCGCAGCAGAAAGGAGGGGGCGTGGGGGGTCGTGCTGCAGAGAGGAGAGGGCGTGCAGGAGTAGGAGCAGGTGGCAGAGTAGAGGGGGCGCGGCAGAGTGGAGGGGGAGTGCAGGAGTAGGAGCCCGCCGCAGAGTAGAGGGGGCGCGGCAGACAGGAGGGGGCGTGCAGGAGCGGGGCGCCCGGCAGAGAGAAGGGGTCGTGCACAAGGGGGCGCGCGCGAGGGGAGGGGTCAGAGAGGAGGGGGGCGTTCAGGAGGCGGGCGTGCGGCAGAGAGGAGGCGGTGTGCAGGAGGGAGAGCGCGCACGAGGGGGGAACGGGCAGAGAGGAGAGGGAATGCAAGAAGGGGAGCGCGGCAGAGAGAAGCGGGCGCGCTCCAGGGGGCGGGGCCCAGGGAGGAGGGGGCGCGTAGGAGCCGGACGCCAGGCAGAGAGGAGCGGGCACGCGGGAGGGGGTTGTGCGCGCGAGGGGTCGAGGAAAGGCGTATGTGGAGGCGCGCGGGGTGGGTGAGCCGAGGAGACTTGCTACACAGAAACCTGGAGGAGTGGGGGCACACAAAAGAGCAAGGGACCCTGACTGGCAGGCCGGCATGCTCTCGGAGAGATGAAGAGGTGGGGCTTTGAGGAGGAACCAGGAAGGGCAGCCAATCGGAAAAGGGCGGAAGACCTTCCAGAGTTCCTGGAAGACCTTCACTGCAAGCTGCTAATAGCTTGGCAGTTTCACAACTCTGCACCTTTGCTCTTGCTGGTGACTTCTGCTTGGTTCCTTTCAGAATCAATTCGGGTGCCCCACCACCGGGAAGCCGTCCCGTCTCCACCAGGCCCAAGCCCTTGCAGTCTGCTCTGGCCTAGTCGTCTGTGCATGTACTAGCCTTTCGCGTGCTCTCTTTCAGCTTATGGGTGGGGCAGTGCCAGGCAAGAGAGGCCTTAGTAGATGTTAGTTGAGATAGTAAATGCCAGAGTGGGCGCGGAAAAATCAAAGGGAAGCATGAGCGCAGGTGTCAGAGCTCTCTCAATGAATAAGTCAAGAAATATTTACTGAGCTCCCAGTGTGCCAAGCATGGGCAGTATACAGCAAACAAAGACAACCCCTATTCTTATTACCTTGCCTACTGAGTGCAAGGCCAGGAAGTGTGTAAGCAGACCCTCAGGGGAGCTCTGGGAAACACTGAAAAATAGCCTCTCCCCCCATTGGTGAGTGTACCCTAAGTTGGTCTGAGTGGGCTTTAAAAGGCATTCCCTTGGCCAGGCGCAGTGGCTCACGCCTGTAATCCTAGCACTTTGGGAGGCGGAGGTGGGCGGATCACCTGAGGTGAGGAATTCGAGACCAGCCTGGCCAACGTGGAGAAACCCCATCCCTACTAAAAATACGAAAATTAGCTGGGTGTGGTGGCACACACCTGTAATCCCAGCTCCTCGGGAGGCCGAGACAGCGGAATTGCTTGAACCAAGGAGGCAGAGATTGCAGTGAGAGAGATTGCGCCCCTGCACTCCAGCCTGGGTGAGAGTGAGGCTCTCTCTTAAAAATACAAAATAAAAGGCATCCCCCTTGACTCCTTCCCCTCCAGCCCTCACATTGTGGCTCTATGCTGGCTCTACTGTCTTTGTACCATATCTTAGTGACTGTTGGGCAAACACATTTCATTCAGATCATTGTTGAAAATGGGCAATTTACAGTAGGTGGAGGTATGCCAATATAGCTTGCCACATGTAACCAGTGTGGCAGCCACTCATGACCAGAGAATGCAGGGTTGGTGATTCTGCCTTCTGGGAAGGACAGTTCTACAGTGATCCAGGCAAAGTAGATTGGTAACTACAGGTTGCTTGGAGATTTTATTAACATGCAGGTTCTGAATCTGTGGGGTGGGATGGGACTGGAGATTCTGCATCTCGACAAGTCCCAATGTGTCCGGAATTGGTGGGTTCTCGGTCTCACTGACAAGAATGAAGCCGTGGACCCTCGCGGTGAGTGTTACAGTTCTTAAAGGCAGCATGTCTGGAGTTTGTTCCTTCTGATGTTCGGCTGTGTTCGGAGTTTCTTCCTTCTGGTGGGTTCGTGGTCTCGCTAACCTCAGAAGTGAAACTGCAGACCTTTGCGGTGAGTGTTACAGCTCATAAAGGTGGTACAGACCCAAAGAGTGAGCAGCAGCAAGATTTCTTGCAAAGAGTGAAATAACAAAGCTTCCACAGTGTGGATGGGGACCCTGTGCGGGTTGCCACTGCTGGTTCAGGCAGCCTGCTTTTATTCCCTTATCTGGCCCTACCCACATCGAGCTGATTGGTTCATTTTACAGAGAGCTGATTGGTCTGTTTTACAGAGAGCTGATTGGTCTATTTTGACAGGGTGCTAATTGGTATGTTTACAATCCTTGAGCTAGACACAAAAGTTCTCCAACTCCCCACTAGATTAGCTAGACACAGAGCACTGGTGCATTTACAAACCTTGAGCTAGACACAGGGTGCTGATTGGTGCATTTACAAACCTTGAGCTAGACACAGGGTGCTGATTGGTGCATTTACAAACCTTGAGGTAGACATAGAGTGCTGATTGGTGTATTTACAATCCCTTAGCTAGACATAAAGGTTCTCCAAGTCCCCACTAGACTCAGGAGCCCAGCTGGCTTCACCTAGTGGATCCCGCACCGGGGCTGCAGGTGGAGCTGCCTGCCAGTCCCACATAGTGCGCCGGCACTCCTCAGCCCTTGGGCAGTCGATGGGACCAGGCACCGCAGAGCAGTGGGTGGCGCTCATCGGGGAGGCTTGGGCAGCACAGGAGCCCATGGTGGGGGGGAGGCTTGGGCATAGTGGGCTGCAGGTCCTGAGCCCTGCCCCGTGGGGAGGCAGTTGAGGCCCGGCAAGAATTCAAGCAAAGTGCTGGCAGGCCAGCACTGCTGGGGGACCCAGCGCACCCTCCGCAGCTGCTGGCCCAGGTGCTAAGCTCCTCACTGCCTGGGGCCTGCGGTGCTGGCCGGCTGATCTGAGTGTGGGGCCCACCGAGCCCACGCCCACCCGGAACTTGCGCTGGCCTGCGAGCGCCGCATGCAGCCCCGGTTCCCGCCCGCACCTCTCCCTCCACACCTCCCTGCAAGCAGAGGGAGCCGGCTCCGGCCTCGGCCAGCCCAGAGAGGGGCTCCCACAGTGCAGCAGTGGGCTGAAGGGCTCCTCAAGCGTGGCCAGAGTGGGCGCCGAGGCCGAGGAGGTGCCAAGAACAAGCAAGGGCTGAGAGGGCTACCAGCACGCTGTCACCTCTCACCCAGGTGATGGAATGCTGCTGGTCATCTGTCATCAGACCAGCTTTGAGTAAGAGGGGTGTAGAAGTTTGTTTATCCAAATGCATTGTTTCAAGTGGGCCACACATATTGGCAGGAGACACCACCCACCTCTGTCCCCACCCTCCATCACTACCCCACTCAATTTTTTTTTAATCCCCTTACAGGTCTTGGGGTCAGAAGTCCAAAATGAATCTTATAAAGCTAAAACCAAAGTGTCAGCAGGGCAGGTTCCTCAGGAGGCTCTGGGGAGAATCCATTTTCTTTTCTTTTCCAGCTTCTAGAGGATACCCTTGGCTCAAGGCCCTGAATCACATCCCTTTTTCTCCCTCAGCTCTGTCATCACCTTCCCTGTCTGACCGTACTGTGTCCCACTTAATAGTGACTCCTGTGATTACATTGTTCCTATTCAGATAATCCAGGATAATCCCCCATCTCAAGAACCTTAATTTAATCACAGTTACAAAGTCTCTTTTGCCATTTAAGGTGACATATTCGTAGGTTCCAGGTATTCAGACATAGACACATTTGGGAGTCATTATTCAGCCCTAGAACAAGGACATTCTCTTACTCATATTTCCATTATTCAAAATTAAGAAATTTAACTTAGATAAATTATATCACATAATCTACATTTCACATTCAATTCAACCAATTTTCCCAACAATGCCCTTCATAGAATTATTTCTTCTTCTTTTCTTTCTTTTTTATTTAGACAGGGTCTCACTCTGTCACCCAGGTTGGAGTGCAGTGGTGAGATCTCAACGCATTGCAGCCACAACCTCCTGGGCTCAAGTGATCCTTCCACCTCAGCCCTGCCCCCATCCCCTCCAAGTAGCTGGGACTACAGATGTGCGCCATCACACCTGGCTAATTTTTGTATTTTTTGTGGAGACAGGGTTTTGCCTTGTTGCCCAGGCTGGTCTCAAACCCCTGAGCTCAAGTGATCCTCCTGCCTCAGCCTCCCAAAGTGCTGGGTTTATAGGCGTGCACTACCATGCCCAGCTGAATTATTTTTTCTTGCCCAGGCCCAATCTAGGATCATGTGTTACATGTAGTTATTATAGCTGTTCAATCTCCTTTGATCTATAAGTTACTCTTTTTTTTTTCATAACCTCAACATTTTTAAGAGTACAAGGTAGTTGCTTCGGATTTATTTGATGTTTCTTCAATTACATTCAAATATTGCATTTTAGGCAGGAATCCACGGAAATGTTTTATGTACCATAAGAAGTGCATCACATCAGGAGGCACTTGATGTCACTTTGTTCCTTTATTGGTGACGTTTACTTTGATTACTTGGTTAAGGTTTTGTTGGCCAGGTTTTGCCACTGTAAAATTTCTGTATTTCCTTTGGAATTAATACTTAATTTGTGAGAAGAAACTTTGAGACTATGCATATATCTTATTCCTTGTCAAATATTCACCCAGGTTTAGCACTCATTGACTCATTGATGATCCTGCTTTGATTCAGTTATACTATGGTGATGAGGAAATGGCAGTTTTTTAAAACTCCATTATTCTCCCCACATTTATTAGTTGGCATTCTACTTTAACAAAGAACTTTGCCTTCTCCCTTCTTAATCTACTTATATATTCTCATATGGACTCATGGATTCTTATTTTATTCTATAAGTTATAATCCATTACAGTCACTATTTTAATGGTCAAACTGCCCCAGATTTGACTAGTAGGAGCCCCTTCAAGCTGGCTTCTCTGTCCCCAACCATTGTATTTTTTAGAATTTTCTTACTTTCTGGCACAACAAAATGTTCCAGGCTCATTAGACTTGTCCTGCCCCAGCCTTGGAATCAGCCATTTCTCCAAGGAGCCCTGATTCCTCTTAAGTGACGAAGGCTATTTACAAGCAAGGTTTATATGCTCAGTGTGCTCATTGCTACTGAAGTGTTTTGGTTTCAAGGCCCTTGCAGTGGAGAGAGCTAGGAAATATTTTTTTCTATATCCATAAGATAGATATGTATAAAATAGATATGCATATCTGTCTACCTGTTTTTCCTTCCTTAAGCTAAAATATGGGGAGTAGGGGGGCAAATTGAAAAATGCCTCCAGAAAATGTTAAGGCTAGATCTGAGCTTTTATTATTTGCTGGGCTCTTTTGGAATTAAAATGTGTCAACTTCAGGAATATGGAATCTGTCAGGAGGAGGCCAGGTCCTAGGTCATTTCATGGCACAATCCTCCACTGAATAGTGTAATAAGCACTTACTCTGTGCCTGACTAAGTGCCTGGTGTGTGTTTATTATCTCCTCTAATCTAATTATTACGAGCTACATACTTTTGTTACTTTTATTTTACAGATGAGAAAACTGAGGCTGAGAGAGACTGAGTCACTTGCTGAAGATCACACAGCTAATAGGTGGCAGAATCAGGACTGAAACTTGGTCTGTCTTATTCCAGAATGTGCATTCCTACTGCCACAATTCCCTGCACTCCTAAGTTGGGCTACATTGCCTCCAGCTCTTGAAATATGATGACTAGCAAATCCTTAAGTAATAGAGAATGGAATATTATATCAGGTGCTAGCAGAGCTCCTGACAAGCAATAGCTGCAGCACCAACATTTTCCCTCTCTCTTCTTCCCAGTGCATTTCCATGGTCCCTTGTGAAATAAATGAGCCTATCTTACCTGTGTCATAGATGGCTGTAGCCTCCAACCTCACAATAGCACAGCCTGCTGGGTGCTCAGAGCCCCTCCCCAGGACCTCCTGCCTGCTCCTTTATTTTCTCTCTACTCAAGGGCAGAAATGTGTGGGTAAGGGGAGGCCTTAGCCACTCTTATCACCAAGGTACCAACCTCCTCCCAAGCCTGATAAACCCTAGGACCTACACTGTCTGACCTAGTGCGGCTGGAGAGCTTTAGAAAAAAGTCCATTTGAATATAAGAGCATGTAAGTGTTTGTTGGTTCTTTTGGGAAGGGTGTGATCCAGAAGCACCTCATATTTATCCTGAAATAAATCTGAATTGGTTAGAATGTGTCTATTTTTAATATCAGATTAAGTTTGTAAAATAGTGTGACTTTGTTTTGATGTTTTCCAGGCTGCCAGGATGGAAACTAACTACCTGAAGAGGTGCTTTGGAAATTGCCTGGCCCAGGCACTGGCAGAGGTGGCGAAGGTTCGGCCCAGTGACCCAATAGAATACCTGGCTCACTGGCTTTATCATTACGGGAAAACAGTGAAAGCAAAAGAAGAGGTGTGTATGTGCACTGGGATTTAGGGAGGGCCCAGCTTTCCCAGAGTAATTTGAAAGCCAAGACACAAGGCAGGATTCTGGAGCTGGCCTGGGGAATTTTTTGGTTTATTTGACTTGCTCTTAGAGCCAGATATCCCTGAAGCATGGGGATCCTGGGGGCTCATTCAGAGGAGTGGGGCTTCAACTCAGAGGAGCTGTGGAGATGAAGAGTTTGTAACTACTAGCAGGCTAAAGCTAGTTACAAGAGGAAACTCAACAGGCCCAAAGAGCCCACAGCCCAAATCAGTCCCCAGTGAGGGGGCCCCGTTTATAAGGCTTCCCTGGGTGCTGACCTGATTCGACTCTGTCACCTCACCCCAGAATAGGGAAAAGAAGATCCAGCTGTGGGAGGAATATGACAGTAGCCTCAAGGAAATGGAAATGACAGAAATGCTGAAACAGGAAGAGTATCAGATTCAACAGAACTATCAAAAGCGTCACAAGGTAGGGAGAAGGACTCAGCTTTGGGTTGCCACACACATCCCAACGATGGACTCCAGGAAAGCCACAAGTCAGCCCAGTCCCAATCCAAGGCACATTAAGGGTCCCTTTAGCTTGATTTTCAATATATATGCAAGAATTCACATATTTGCATATAAACCAATGTTATTGACAATCTTTGTTAATGAAAAAAGGAGATGTTAAAAGACAAATTTGTCTTAGATTTTAGGAAATACTCTGGTGTTACTGATTTTAAAAAAATCTAATTTTTTTTTTTTTTTGAGATGGAGTCTCACTCTGTTGCCCAGGCTGGAGCGCAATGGCGCGATCTCGGCTCACTACAGCCTCTGCCTCCCAGGTTTAAGTGATTCTCCTGCCTCAGCCTCCCAAGTATCTGGGACTACAGGCACATGCCACCACACCCAGCTAATTTCTTTTTTTTTTTTTTTAGTAGAGACAGGGTTTTACCATGTTAACCAGGATGGTCTCGATCTCCTGACCTCGTGATCTGCCCACCTTGGCCTCCCAAAGTGCTGGGAATACAGGCCTGAGCCACCATGCCTGGCCAAAAAATCTGATTTTTAAAAAATCTATTCACTTGGGGCCAGGCGCGGTGGCTCACGCCTGTAATCCCAGCACTTTGGGAGGCCGAGGCGGGCGGATCACGAGGTCAGGAGATCGAGACCATCCTGGCTAACACGGTGAAACCCCGTCTCTACTAAAAATACAAAAAATTAGCCGGGCGAGGTGGCAGGCGCCTGTAGTCCCAGCTACGCGGGAGGCTGAGGCAGGAGAATGGCGTGAACCCCGGGGGGCGGAGCCTGCAGTGAGCCGAGATCGCGCCACTGCACTCCAGCCTGGGTGAAAGAGCAAGACTCTGTCTCAAAAAGAAAAAAAAAAAAAAAAAAAAATCTATTCACTTGGAACAAATATTTTTTCATATAAGATCCTTTGATCCCTTTTCAAGTAGTATTCAATATTTTTCGGAAACCAAATATGGTTGTTATCCGTGCATACTTCAGATATTTAACTTAGTATTTAGTATTTGGTTTATTATGTTCTATTTACTTTTCTGTGAAACTTCAGATGCCTCCTCTGTGATGCTACAATATTGGATATAAGTTATTAAACTGGAATAGCTAAAGACAACTCGGCATTCGTCAGTCTGACAAGCCTATCTTTTACCTCCCACAGTTTTTTTCACAATCTCCTGAAAAACACCTTATGCCATTCTATGCTTTCTACAAAGTAGTAGATACCTGGATAGAGAGTCATCTCAATTGCAATGTTGGGTTTGATATCTGACATCTTTTTAACTATCACTATACTCTGTGCATTAAAGTCTTTAATGCAGTCCATTACAATTCACCAGCATTTGCTAGCTTCCAAGCCAATTTGAAGACATGAAAATATTAAGCTTATTTACATTTACACTAATATACTCAACATCCTCATAAAGAATATATTTGCTTTTTAAGCCTGGATGTCTTGTAAATAAATTAAATCAAAAGATAGTTCATTCTATTGTTTGACAATAGTCTAAAGGAACTCTCCCTCAGGAAGAATTCCTTCTTTAAGCAATTGTTTGGAGATAGGAGAGGTGAGGATCATTCAGCAAAATTTGTCATCACCTTGCTACCCATCTCTAATCCATGTCTAACACCATGCTTTACTGTTAATAGAAATAGAAATATATAAGGCAATAAGAAATATATAAAGAAGACTCCAAAACTCCACCCTAGTTTTATGGTAGCTTTATTAAGGAAAATTTCTCGGCTCACAGCAATATTTTGAATTGTCTTTTTGTGTTTCACTGAGGTTTTGCATCCTGCAGCAATATTCTTTAACAAGATTTAGATAAGTAAATGGTATGTCATTCTTTTGCCAAGTGTGTGATGTAGGCAGTTGTAAGGGAAGATGGGAAATGATAAGAAGCACAATGTCTAGACTATGTGCAAGTTCTCAGTTTTAGGAAAGAGTTCATGTGTAGGTTGTGATTATGGAAATTGATTCCCTATGTTAGAAGGAAATAAAGAGAACCCAAGAGTGATCTAAAATGAAGCAAATTTATAGTTTACCTGGCAAGAGAGAGCCACACATTAAGATGTGAGTTACTCTCCAAGAAAACTTTGACAAGGCTAAATAAAGGACAAAGAGGCAGAGGTGTATCAAAACGACAAGATTCCAAGTTCTGGTTTCTGATTGATTCAAGTTGGATTACAAACTGTTCCTTGCTGTTGGTCACCTTCACATTTTGTGTGACTAGTGCTGGGAAAACCAATTTCAAACTGGCCCAGGATGGGTTGCATAAAATTTCAGCAGGGCTGCTAAGTTTACCTGATGAACTGATATGCATATACTCAAAGCTTTGCAGTTTTTTCCTTAATCTCTTTAAAAACAAAAAAACATCGTGACTTGGATACAGGTTAGCGGATACAGGTTAGCGAGTCTTTGAGTACCCCAGATTGAATACTGCTTATCTAGTGGATGTATCAAAAGAGGAATAGAAACAGAATACTATGTATGGTAGGGCTCATACCCAATTATCCGAATCAAAAAGTATCCATAGAGGAGGTAGAATTTGAGTCAGGCAGAGGTTATCCTTGGTATTGATATCTCTTCATTAAGCAGATGCAGCTTTAAGTAAACCATAATTTTGTTTCTGAGTCAGAAGATAACTCCTATTGTTAATAAAGATCTAAACTATACAAATGTTTTAGAAATACATGTTTATAGAATCAATAGATATTTGCTGTATAGACTCAATAGTTTGAAGTTTAGAAGGGTCTCAGAGACCATGTGGACAAGGATGAGCCCCATAGGGCTCATTGTAGAATGGACCTGTACGACTTCCAGGCAAAGACTGGAGTGGAGTGGGTCAGTAGAGCCTAAGATCCAAGGATTCCTACCTCAGCCAGGGACATGGATGTTAGACTGCTCAATATTGTCTCATAGGGCACTGAAGCTCTGTTTGTTTTTTTCTTGTGTGGTTCAGTTTGGATAATTTCTACTCATCTACCTTCATGTTTACTGACCATTTCTTCTGCAATGCCCTACATCCCATCTGGGGATTCTGTGAATTTTTTCACTTCAGATATTGTACTTTTCAGTTCTAGAATTTCTATTTAGTTTTTTAAATATAATTTCCATTTTCTCTGCTGATACATCTTAACTTTCACATTATGTCCATTTTCTACCCTGGATTTTTGAAAGTATTTGTAATAGCTGTCCTTGTCTGTTAATTCCATCATCTGTGTCATTTTGGGACCTTTTTCTTTCTTTTTTTTTTTTTTTTTTTGAGACAGAGTCTCCCTTTGTCACCCAAGCTGGAGTGCAGTGGCGAGATCTTGGCTCACTGCAACCTCCGCCTCCCGGGTTCAAGTGATTCTCCTGCCTCAGCCTCCCAAGTAGCTGGGATTACAGGCACCCACCACCACACCCAGCTATTTTTTTTATTTTTAGTAGAGACAGGGTTTCACCATGTTGGCCAGGCTGGTCTCAAACTCCTGACCTCATGATCCGCCCATCTCGGCCTCCCAAAGTGCTGGGATTACAGGCATAAGGCACCGCTCCCAGCCCATTCTGGGGCCTTTTTCTATTGAATACTTTTCCTCTAGATTATGGTTCACATTTTCCTACTTTTTTACTTCTGGTAATTATTCCTTGTGTTCTGGACATTGTAGAGGACATTTTATAGGGAGTCTAGATTGTGTTGTTTTCCATTAAAAGATGTTGGGTTTTGTTCTGGCAGGCAGTTAAATTATTGGTGAATCAACTTGATCCTATAGGTTTGGTTTTATGCTTTGCTAAAGCAGGGCTATTTCAGTTTGGTTCTTAGTCTCTGGCATGAAAATAGCAGTATTGTGTTTTTGCCATACATCTTGTATGCTTTAGTCTCTAATAATAGCTTTTCAGCTTTTTTGTTTTCTATTTAGGAACTGACTTCTGAAACTGTTTCCACAAAGACCATATTCAGGCAGGAGGACACAAACCCCCTTGAGAAGGAGGCCTTGAAGCAGGAATTCCTGCCAGGTACTTCCAGTCTGATTCCAGGAATGCCTCAACAGGTTCCTCCTTCAGAGTCTGCTGACCAGATTGACTGGAACTTCAAAATGCCACAAGAAATAAATTACAAGGAGGCTTTTCAGCATGAAGTTGCTCATGAAATGCCTCCTGGCTCCAAATCTCCTTCTTAGGTTACCAGAAGGTAGATGCTTCTGATTTACTTCTCTCAAAGCTGGAAGCCAAGAAAATGGCCAGCTAGAACCAAGATTTAAGGGGCTGTAAAAGGAGAGTTCAGGGACTCTCCAGCCTACTCCTGTTCTGAAAAACCCTTAATCATGTGGATATTTGAACTAGTTATAGGATAAAATAAACTCAGAATAAGGATTTAAAACAAGTAACCAAATGGCTGTGACTTTTTCCTCTTGTTTTATCAATGTTCTGGAGACTACACAGTGAAAACACATCTGTTGGGGTGATCAGACCCAACACCAGGCCGTGGGAGCTACAGAGTCTGGCAGAGTCAATGGAATGAGAAAAGACAAGTTAAGAGAGAAAGTGGGACCAGGGGGCCAACACTAGTATGGAGGCTGTGAAGGCCCTGAGCTCTGGAAGCCCACGCTATTTATTGGTGATCAAACAAAGAAACAGGTGGTGAGGATGTGGGGGTTGAAAGGAAGTAGTGTATCAAGCGAATGAACTACAGCTGTGACGGTTTAGCATTTTCTTTTAAACATGGCTACTGGAGATAACGGGAGTGCTAGAAGCAAGGAGTCAGCAAGTCTGGACACATTACAAAGGCCATGAGGGGTTTTATCCTGGACCCTGGACATGTTCCAAGCCCTGCCTCAGCTTTTCTCCTAACACTAAGCTTTCCTCCCAACACACATGCATCTCATGTGTTCATGTCTTAACTTTTGCTTCACTTCACTGTCAGGCCTTTCAGAGTATTTTTTACACATATCCTGGAGTCTACCTATGTCACTGATAGCAGATATTTTTCTTCAACATATATTACCAATTTTTTAATACTTTTCTCAATTTTTGTAATTGTGGTAAAATACATGTAAGACATACCATCTTAACCATTTTTAAATGTACAGATCAGTTGTATTAAGTAGATTCATATTCTTGTGCAACCATCACCACCATCCAGCTGCAAAACTCTTTCATCTTGCAAAACTGAAACTCTACACCCATTAAACAATAACTCGCCATTTCTCCCTCTCCCCAGCCCCTGGCAACCACCATTCTTTCTGTCTCTGTGATTTAGATTACTCTGTAAGTATGTTGTATAAATGGACTCATACAATATTTGTCTTTTTTGTGACTGGCTTATTTCATTTAGCATAATGTCCTCCAGGTTCATTCATGCTGTAGCATGTATCAGAATTTCCTTCCTTTTTAAGGTGGAATAATATTATGTTGTATGTTTATACCACGTTTTACATATCTATTTATTTCATTGTCCATCAATGGGCATTCATCCATCAGGATATGTTCACATTTTAGCAATTGTGAATAATGCTGCTGTGAACATGACTCTACAAATATCTCCTCAAGACCCTGCTTTCAGGTCTTTTGAGTATATGCCCAGAAGTAGAATTGCTGGATCATATGGTAATTCTGTTTTTAATTTTTTGGGAAGCTGCCATTCTGTTTTCCACAGCAGCTGTACCATTTTACATTCCCACCAACAGTGCACAGGGTTCCAATTTCTCCACATCCTCGCCCACACTTGTTATTTTGTTGTTGTTGTTGTTGTTTTGATAGTAACCATCCTAATGGATATGAGGTGGTATCTCATTGTAGTTTTGATTTGCATTTCCCTTATAATGAGTGATGTTAAGTCTGTACTTATTGGCCATTTGTATATCTTTTTTGGAAAAATGCCTATTCAAGTCCTTTGCCCATTTTTTAATTGCATTTTTTTTTTTTTTTTTGCTGTTGAGTTTTAGGAGTTCTACATATATTCTAGATGTTAATCCCTTATCAAATATATGATTTGCAAATATTTTCTCCCATGCCGTGAACAAATGAACTGTTGCCTTTTCACTGTGTTGATAATGATGACAAGTATTTTGAAACAACTTAAATGGTAGTAAACCTTAAAAGTTTGAAAAAAAAGTTTTTAATTACTTTCTAGCTACATTCATTCAAATATCATCTATATGCTAAGGACTTTAGATTTATATCTTTAATCAAAATTCCCTGAACTTGACTGCTTGATGTCTCTACTTGGATGACCAATGGACACCTCAAACTTAACTCGTCTCAGTGGACTTTCCCTGATAGTTTCTCTGAAGCAGTTTCTCTCCATCCTTCCACTTGCTCAGGACAAAACTCTTGGTGTCCCCTTTGACTCCACTTTTTTTGTCACCCTACATCTGGTTTGTTGGCTTTCCACTTAAATAAAGTCAGAATTCAACAACTTGAATGCCCAAACCACACTCATCTTTCTCTAGGTGATCGCAGTAGCCTGTTAACTAGACCCATCCTTGACCTTCTCTAGTCTGTCCTCAATACTGGTTACAGAACACACATAGCAGTAGTCAATTTTCTAAAATAATAGAAATATTAATACTAAATACTATTTATGATGTATTAGTATAAGCTATGAAAAGTACCTGGGGGAATAAACACCAGACTGTTAATAGTGTTGTCTCCAACAAAAGTAACTATCAACAGAGTAAGCGGACAACCTACAGAATGGGAGAAAATGTTTGCAAACTATGCATCTGACAAAGGTCTAATCTCCAGTATCTATAAGGAACTTAAACAAATTTACAAGAAAAAACTCAAACAACCCCATTAAAAAGTGGACAAAGGACGTTAACAGACACTTCTCAAAAGAAGACATACATGCAGCCAACAATCTCATGAAAAAAGCTTGTCACTGACCATTAGAGAAATGCAAATATAAACCACAGTGAGATACAATCTCACACGAGTCAAAATGGCTATTATTAAAAAGTCAAAAAATAAAAGATGCTGGTGAGGTTATGGAGAAAAAGGAACACTTATCCACTGTTGATAGGAGTGTAAATTAGTTCAACCATTGTGGAAGACAGTATGGTGATTCCTCAGAGACCTAAAGACAGAAATATTAAACTATTCGACCCAGCAATCCCATTACTGGGTATATATCAAAAGGAATATAACTTTTTCTACCATAAAGACGCATGCATATGTTCAATGCAGCGCTATTCACAATAGCAAGGTCATGGAATCAACCTAAATACCCATCAATGATAGACTGGATAAAGAAAATGTGGTACATATACACCATGGAATACTATGCAGCCATAAAAAATAATGAGATCATGTCCTTTACAGGGACATGGATGGAACTGGAGGCCATTATCCTTAGCAGACTAACGCAGGAACAGAAAACCAAATACCACATGTTCTTACTTATAAGTGAGAGCCAAATAATGAGAACACATGGACACATGGTGGGCAACAACACACACAGGAGCCTTTTGGAGAGTGGAGGGGGGGAGGAGGGAGAGGATCAGGAAAAATAATTAATGGATAATAGGCTTAATACATGAGTGATGAAATAATCCATGTGGTAAATCCCATGACACATGTTTACCTATGTAACAAACCTGCACATCCTGCACGTGTGTCCCTGAGCTTAAAAGTTAAAAAAAAAAAGTAGTGATGTCTCAGTAGCAGGAATTATGGGAGACAATGACTTTCAGTTATATATTTTTCTGATAATCCAATCTTTCCAATGAGTATGAATTACTTCTGTAAGAAAAAAGGAAGACATGCCTTCAGTAAAGACTGGATTTTAGAATGTTTCCACTTAGAGACATCAAAAGGTTGAGTCTTGTGGCTGCCTCAATGTCTTTCAACTAAAGGCCAGAGGCCAAGTATTTATATTCCTTAGTTTCTTAGTTAGTACCTCCTTCAGTTCTTTTTTTTGAGATGGAGTCTCACTCTGTCACCCAGGCTGGAGTGCCGTGGCACAATCTTGGCTCACTGCAACCTCCACCTCCTGGGTTCAAGCGATTCTCCTGTCTCAGCCTTCTGAGTAGCTGGGATTACAGGTGTACACCACCACGCCCGGCTAATTTTTGTATTTTTAATAGAGACAGGGCTTTACCATGTTGGCCAAGCTGGTCTTGAACTCCTGACCTCAGGTAATCCACCTGACTCAGCCTCCCAAAGTGCTGAGATTACAGGCGTGAACCACTGCGCCCAGCCCTTCTTTTAGTTCTATTGGACGTATGCTATCATTTTTGTTAGCAACCATTTTTTAAGCATTTGCATGTCCTGAGAAGGACAGCTGCATAATTTGTAGGGCCCAATACAGTATGAAAATACAGAACCTATAAAGAATTTCAAGATGGTAACAACAGAGCTCTACTGAGGGACAGTGTTCCCAGGGGACTGAAAATTGTAAAGAAAAATGGCCCAGTTCCCCTATCCCCTCAGGGAACTGCTTAGAGGTCACTGGCAATGCTTGTGCTGCCCCTTTCTGAAGGACACATTCTTTCTAAAGGGAGATGAGTGCCTTCACTCAGGGTATAGCCTTTCTCCCGTCTCTTGGTAAGGTGCCTTTATGAGTCTTAGCTCTGGCCAAGCTTACCCTGCTTTCCCAGGTAAACTGAAGAGACACTGTCTTACTTTCCTCACTTCCTAATTCCTGTGGTTGGCAACTCTCTTTACCAATCCTGTCTACCTTTCAGGGCAGCTGTGATGGGCAGGAGAAGTAAGAGACCCAATGCTGAGTGTGTGGGAGATGCTCAGTGGCCACACATGAGCCCTGTGCAGGGAGAGATGATGACCTAAAAGAAGGCAGGTGACACACCACAGAGAACGTATCAGAGGGGGAGGAGGGCATGTGCAGAGGCACAGAGGCGGGAGCGAGTCCCACTGCAGGGTAAGCAGTATGTGTGTGGAGAAACTGCCCTGGAGGTGCTGCGTGCAGGGGGAGGGCTGGATCTGAGAGGTGCTAGAGACACAGAATCCACAGTGAGGGGAGGGAGAAGTCTAGAATGGCTCCCAGCTTTCACTTGTTTAGGGGCAATTTTGAAGAACCAAATAAATTTAGCCCCCAAATTACAGTTGCTTTTGAAGTGAGTTTAACATCAAGGCCATTCTCAAAGAGCTAGGGTCTTGGTTGGAATGCATCTTCCCACAAAGGGTACATGTTCGTCAGATGTTCCACACTTTTCTAAAGGGATTATGAAAATTATCCTTCTTACCACTCAAATTGATTCCTCTACAAATGCTTTAGAAAAGAGACAGACATTAGCCAGGCGTAGTGGCTCATCCCTGTAATCCCAGCACTTTGGGAGGCCAAGGTGGGTGGATCACCTAAGGTCAAGAGTTCAAGACCAGCCTGGCCAACATGGTGAAACCCTGTCTCTACCAAAAATACAAAAATTAGCTGGGCGTGATGGCGCGCACCTGTAGTCCCAGCTACTCAGGAGGCTGAGGCAGAAGAATTGCTTGAACCCGGGAGGCGGAGGTTGCAGTGGGCTGAGATCAGCCACTGTACTCCAGACGGGGCAACAGAGTGAGACTCTGTCTCAAAAAAAAAGAAAAGAAAAAAAAAGAAAGAGAAAAAAGAAAGAAATACATTATTAAAAAGGATTATTTTAAGCCAGGAGGTGGCTCACGCCTGTAATCCCAACACTTTAAGAGGCCAAGGCGAGAGCATCACTTGAGGCCAGGAGTTCAAGACCAGCCTTGGCAACACAGCGAAACTCTGTCTCTATAAAAAATTTAAAAATTAGCTGGGCATGGTGACATGCACCTGTGGTCCCAGCTACTTAGGAGGCTGAAGTGGGATGATGGCTTGAGCCCAGGAGGTAGAGGCTGCAGTGAGCCATGATTGCACCACTGCTCCAGTCTGGGCAACAGAGGAAGACCCTGTCTCTCAAAAGAAAAAAAGGAAAAGTTTATGTTAGTTTTCAATAAAGGTAACTGACGTATTTGGCTGTTTAACGTGTACCAAGCACTGTGCTAAGTGCTTAATTGCATTATCTCATTTAATTCTCACAGCACCCCATGAGTTGGACACTTTCATAATCCCCATGTTATGGATGAAAAAACACTTAAGGTTCAGAGAAATTAATGGCTGGGCCAAGGGCAGACACCAGGAGGTGGCACTGACGTCTGCCTGTTAGGGGCCCACACGCTTGGCTGCTGGGCTGTCCTGATTAATACAATCTAACAAAGAAAGTCTTTTTTCCCTGTTCAGGGACATTTTGCTGCAAGTTGATTACAGTCTTTTTCTTGCCTCTTAGATGATATGAAATATTCACAGAGCTTTCAAATAACCATTGTTATCCAGAAGCATTTAAGCTTACTCATGCATATTTTATTTGTCTCGATTACCAGCCAGAATTAACAATTCTCTAAGCATTTATGGCCCCAAACAAGATATTTCAAAAATTCATATTAGATACTTTAGACACATTGTTATAACAATATAAGTGATAAAATTTATGAAGTTCTTCCCAGTGACAGAATACTATCGCCCAGTGAAAACATCCTTTTGACCAATTAGTACTGAGTGATATCATTCTTATATTTTTGTGCAGATTACAAATCTATTTTCAAATGATGGAATAATATCCTATGGGAAAAATAAATACCCCTTCCTACCTTTAGTAAAGGAATTAAAAAGAACAACTTTAGGGGAACAAATACAAAAGCTGTGATATTACAAACATATTTTCAGAATATAAGAGAGAATGAAATAGCTTAAATCAACTAAAAATGTGTCTATAAGAAGATGCTTGTCAGCAAAGAAAAACTGATGATGAATTTTCCTGGAAGGATTAAAATTTGTGACTTGTATGAAGACAGCTGTGTGCTCAGCTGACAGTTTTTCAAGGGTGGCTTACTGCTGAGGCATACTGCATGTCACATTGGCAAAGGGAAGGCTCTCTGGGTCTTTCTGCTTTCATGTTTGAGTTCCGTTTGTCAAGAAGAAACTAACTCAATGTCTTTCAACAAAAGGCAATTCCAAAGGTCACAGAGGGAAGAGAGTTCCAGTAAGGTTCCCAGAAAGCAGAACTTTGGGAGCCGTGGTCAGAAGTTGGGCTGGCACTGCACAGATTTCTTGGGTCTGCTGTCCTCTAGACTCATGGTATAAAGATACTGATTCCAAAGTATCATTAGAAAGGAAAAAATTTCTCAGTTAACACTGTCAAAAAAGAATCTCCAGGAATAAAATGACAGGTTGCAGAGGTAGCATTGTCTGAAAAAGGCTGACTTGTAGATAAGTTTATCCAAAGTGAAATGAAACAATCAAAAATATCAGCAGAAATATAGTTCACAGGCAAAGGTTGTTGAGGAAAAAAAAAAATTGTTCCACAAGAGGCACCAGAAAAGAAAGAGTTCACCTATACTGCCAGGAAGGGATAAATTCATGAGGAGTCATTGCCACCAGTGATGCAACCCATGGCTATTATCAGCCAGACTGCAATCAACAACAACAAGTCACCATTAGGGACATATTCCAAGGCCTCGATGGGCCAGGATGAAACCCTTTCAGATCATATGTCTGAAGAAACTAACTACATGGATGCAACTAGCTGAAGAGAGACTTTGCAAAAGTTATCTCCAGGAGACATAAATTCCATAGGTGAGCCTGGCCAAGATAAAAACCTCATAATGAGTGCTATCTTAGTCCAATCAGAGCACTATAACAGAATACCTTAGACTGGGTAATCTTTAAACAGAAATGTATTTCTCACAGTTCTGGAGACTGAGAGGTCTAAGATCAAGCTGCTAACAAATTCGGTGTCTGATGAGGGCCTTCCTCACAGATGGTGCCTTCAGTATGTTCTCACATGGTGAAAGGGGCAAACAGGCTCCCTCAAACCTCTTTAATAGGGGCACTAATCCCATTCATGAGGGCAGAGGCCTCCTAACCTAATCCCCTCCGAAAGACCCCACCTTTTAATACTATTGCATTGGGGATTTAGTTTCAACATATGAATTTTTAGGGGACCATAGCAATGGCCAATAGAAATTAAGTTCTTTGGCTGGTCATGGTGGCTCACACCTGTAATCCAGCACTTTGGGAGGCTGAGGCGGGTGGATCACTTGAGGTCAAGAGACCAGTGTGGCCAACATGGTGAAACCCTGTCTCTACAAAAAAATGCAAAAATTAGCTGGGCGTGATAGCATGCCCCTGTAGTTCCAGCTACTTGGGAGGCTGAGGCAGAGAATCTCTTGAACCCGTGAGGTGGAGGTTAAAGTGAACTGATATTGCACCACTGCACTCCAGCCTGGGTGACAGAGCAAGACCCTGTCTCAAAAAAAAAGAAAAAGAAATTAAGGTTTTTTTTGTTTGCTTCTTTTTAATTTGCCAAGTTACTTCTTACTAGAGAATAGAAATCAATTTCATAAGAAATGTTAGCTAGGGAAAAATTCCTGTATGTTCGTAAGTGTCATCATCAGTGCATAAAATCAGTGTTTATAAAATTCCCTCAACAATAAATTGCTGGCTGGGTGTGGTGGGTGGCTCATGCCTGTAATCCTGGCACTTTGGGAAGCCAAGGTGGGCAGATTGCCTGAGCTCAGGAGACCAGCCTGGGCAGCAAGGTGAAACCCCGTCTCTACTAAAATACAAAAAATTAGCTGGGCATGGTAGCGCACCCTTGTAATCCCAGCTATTCAGGAGGCTGAGGCACAAGAATCGCTTGAACCCAGGAGGTGGAGGTTGCAGTGAGCCAAGATCACACCCAACAGAGCCAGACTCTTGTCTCCAAATATAAATAAAGAAATTGCTAAAGAAAGAGATTTCATGAATAAAATTGGCCACAAAATAATTAGCCCAGGAGGGTCTCTTGGAAGTCTGAGATCCTTGGATAAAGGTATTGAAGACAAGGCTCTTCAAAAAGAAATGCTTTTTAAAATATAGCTCATTTTTATTTTATTTTATTTATTTATTTATTTTGAGATGGAGTCTCGCTGTGTCGCCCAGGCTGGAGTGCAGTGGCGTGATCTCAGCTCACTGCAACCTCCACCTCCCAGGTTCAAGTGATTCTCCTGCCTCAGCCTCCTGAGTAGCTTGGACTACAGGCATCCACCACCATGCCCAGCTAATTTTTTTGTATTTTTAGTAGAGACAGGGTTTCACCATATTAGTCAGTCTGGTCTCGAACTCCTGACCTCAAATGATCTGCCCACCTAGGCCTCTTAAAGCGTTGGGATTACAGGCGTGAGCCCCCGCGCCAGGACTTAAAGCTCATTTTTAAAAAGATGATTGGGTGGCCAGGCGCGGTGGCTCACACCTGTAATCCCAGCACCTTGGGAGGCCGAGGCGAGCAGATCACGAGGTCAGGAGATCGAGACCATCCTGGTTAACACGTGAAACCCTGTCTCTACTAAAAATACAAAAAATTAGCCGGGCGTGGTGGTGGGTGCCTGTAGTCCCAGCTACTCAGGAGGCTGAGGCAGGAGAATGGTGTGAACCCAGGAGGCAGAGCTTGCAGTGAGCCGAGATTGTGCCACTGCACTCCAGCCTGGGCAACAGAGTGAGACTGTCTCAGAAAAAAAAAAAAATGATTGGGGCACATTTCCCTAGGTGACATCAATGCATTTTCTATCAATAGGCAAATGTGACTGGGACCCAGTTTCCCAAGCAGCCCTTTCAGGGGGTTACTGTGAAGAAAGGAGGGGTTGAACAAAACATGGTTCCCTACTAGGCTCTTCAGGAGCATTTGAGTCAAATTCACAGAGAAATCCAGAGAGAAAATTCGCAAAAACTCTGGTCTGGAAGAGATATGTCCAGTACCACATTTAGAACGTAATTACTGAGAAAATGGCCTTAGAAAGACAAACTTCCACCAAATGGATTGGCCAGGGCAGATGTTTATACAGAAAAATAATACCCATAGATCAAGATGTTCAGAACAAAACCTCAAATGAAGCGAATTCTGAAGGATGTTGACTCAATGAGAAATGATAAAACTAAGCAAATCTTGAAATCAGGAGGAATTAAACCAATGTATAAGGGCAAGCCCCAGGGTGCAGTTTCTTAGGATTACTCTTCGGGAACAGCCAAGCCTACCGGAGTGATTCCATAGGATAATATTCCAAAGAACATGTCTTCAGTCATGTTGTATCCATTGCCAGATCCCTTAAAAATAAAATGTCAAAAGAATCCTCATTGCCACAAGTAAAGCTCCTAAATAAAGAACAAAATTCCCAGCATATGTCACCAAAAATAATAGTATGTATATCTAGTCAAATAATGCCATCTGGAGATTAAAAGTTTCAAGTATAAGATTCATCAGGATAAAAATCTTCCAAGCAATTATTTAGGAGAGGAATAAGTAATGAATACTTTGAGCCGGGGCAATTCTCCCCAGCAAATGCTGTCAGAAAATCTATGGAGAGGATGCAACTCAGTGAACTTCCCTGGCAGATGCTATCCAAAGGAAGAAAATCTTTAGAGAAAGACAGCCAAGACAAAATGTCTTTGGAATCAGGAGCAGTTTGGAGTAAGGCTGAGTGGACACTGAGTTCATAAAGCCATATGCCTGCAGCCCATCAGGAAGAAGTGTGCTGTGTTTTCTCTCTGGCAGAAATGACCTCTCTGGAGTTGAAGTCAGTGAGTGAACAGGTACCACGGAGAAGGAATAAAATTATCTAGCCACACTTCATAAGTTTCATCACAAGAGACAAGTTCCCTAGAGGCTTTTAGCAAAAATTGAGTTGCTCTGCCTGGAATTTAAACCAAATTCCTTCCTGAAAGTGGTTATTCTATATTTAACTATAATTTTTCCACTACAGGGAAGTGATATTCTTAATTTTTTTAGAGACAGGCTGGAGTGCAGTAGGTAATCGAGGCTTACTGCAGCCTCAACCTCCTGGGCTCAAGTGATCTTCCCACCTCAGACCCTCCAAGTAGCTGAGGACTGCAGGTGCACACCACCTCATCCAACTAATAATATTCTTTAGACATGAAGAATGATGGCAAAACTAAGGAGCTACTTTTCAACATATTGTCATTCAAAACTATAACAAAATATCAGGTCTAAATATGCATCAAACTTTAGAAACTCCAGACAAAAAAGCAGATGGCAACAAAGCTATCTAAAGGATAAATGAGAGGGTGTAGCCCCTTTGCTCAATGAAGAATGGAGACAAAACAAGAATAAAAAACTGATGGGCCGGGTGCAGTGGCTCACGCCTGTAATCCCAGCACTTTGGGAGGCCAAGGCAGGAGTTTGAAACCAGCCTGGCCAACATGGTGAAGCCCCATCTCTACAAAAAAATACAAAAATTAGCTGGGCATGGTGGCGCACGCCTGTAGTCCCAGCTACTTGGGAGGCGGAAGCAGGAGAATTCCTTGAATCCCGGAGGTGGGGGTTGCAGTGAGCCAAGATCATGCCACTGCACTGCAGCCTAGGCAACAGAGCAAGACTCTGTCTCAAAAATAAATAAATAAATAAATAGTAAAAAATCGAAACTTTTATTAGACTCAGCATCTACATGACTAGAAAGCAAGCTTCTCTTTTTAAAGGTATCTTTTTCTCCTGCCTAGTGTCCTTTAAGTACCTAAGGGAGAAGGAAAACATTGACATACCAGAAAGTTGCTGGGACCAACCTCGACCATCTGCGCTCACCGCCAGGGAGCAGTATCAGAGAGATGAGGGACAGATATGCAGGGGAGGAGCTCCAAGTTTGGTGAACTTTACTAAGGCCTGCCTGCTGACATTGCCTCTAAGGGTTTCCTTTTATATTACTGGCAGAATGAACTTCAGAATCTTGTGGTTTTCTACCCCAGCTTCCAATCTGCTTAGCATCTGACCTTTTCTTAAAACAAAGATCTGAACATTTCCTAAAACAACCTCCCAGAACAAAAGCAAAAACACACAAACATGGACTGACAATTTTGAGGGCTGATTACAAAAAGAGTACTTTGATTTGGAACAGTCATGCCTCAGAGATACTGCAAGTTCACTGCAATGAAGCGAATATGGCAATAAAGCCAGCCACGCACAGTTTTTGGTTTCCCAGCGTGTGTAAAAATTATGTTTATACTATATTGTAGTCTATTAAGTGTGCAATAGCATTATGTCTTTTAAAAAAATGCATATGTAATTTTAAAATACTTTTTTTGCTAAAAAATGCTAACAATCATGTGAACCTTCTCTGAATTGTAAATCTTTTCGCTGGTGGTGGGTCTTGCCTTAACTTTGATGGTTGCTGACTGATCAGGGTGGTAGTTGCTGAAGACTGGGGTGGCTGTGGCAATTTCTTAAAATAAGACAACAGTGAAGTTTGCCACATTTCATCCACAGTAGAACTTCTTTCAAAATTGGAGTCAATCCTTTCAAACACTGCCATTGCTTTATCAACTAAGTTTGTGGAATAGTGTAAATCTTTGTTGTCGTTTCAACAGTGCTCACAATGTTCATGAATCGTTAAGTGTTCTGGATGGCATGTAGAATGGCAAAAACTTTCCAAATGTTTTTAATTTACTTTGCTTGGATCTATAAAAGGAATCACTATCCATGGAACCTATAGCCTTACAAAATGTATTTCTTAAATAATAAGACTTGAAAGTCAAAATTACTCCTTGATCCATGGGCTACAGAACGGATGTTGTGTTAGCAGGCATAAAAACAACATTTACCTCCTTATACATTTTCACCAGCGCTCTCAGGTGACAAAAGGCATTGTCAGTGAGCAGTAATATTTTGAAAGAAATCTTTTTGGCCAGGCACAGTGGCTCATGCCTGTAATACCAGCACTTTGAGATGCTGAAGTGGGTGGATCACCTGAGGTCAGGAGTTCGAGACCAGCCTGACCAGGAGTTTGAGACCATGGTGAAACCCTGTCTCCAGTAAAAATACAAAAATATTAGCTGGGCATGGTGGCACATGCCTATAATCTCAGCTACTCAGGAGACTGAGGCAGGAGAATCATTTGAACCCGGGAGGCGGAGGTTGTAGTGAGCCAAGACGGTGCCATTGCACTCCAGCCTGGGCAACAAGAGTGAAACTCGATCTCAAAAAAACAAAAAAAAAGAAAGAAATCTTTTCATCTGAGCAGTATATCTCAAGAGTGGGCTTAAAACGTTCAGCAAACCATGTTATAAACAGATGTGCTATCATCCAGGCTTTGTTGTTCCATTGATAGCACACAGGCAGAGTAGATCTAGCATTATTCTTAAGGCCCCCAGGATTTTCAGAATGATAAATGAGTGTTGGCTTCAACTTAATGTCACCAGATGCATTAGACCCTAACAAGAGAGTCAGCCTGTCCTTTGAAGCTTTGAAGCCAGGCATTGACTTCTCCTCTGTATCCATGAAAGTCTTGGACGGCAGCTTCTTCTTATAGAAGGCTATTTCATCTACATTGAAAATCTGTTGTTTAGTGTAGCCACCATCATCAATTATCCCAGGATAATTATTTTCAATTATTTTCTGGATAGCTTGCTGCAGCTTCTACATCAGCACTTGCTGCTTCACCCTGCACTTTTATGTTATGGAGATGGCCTCTTTCCATAAACCAGCCTCTGCTAGCTTCAAACTTTTCTTCTGCAGCTTATTCATCTCTCTCAGCCTTTACAGAATTGAAGAGAGGTAGAGCCTTGCTCTGGACTAGGCTTTGGCTTAAGGGAATATTGTGGTTGGTTTGATCTTCCATCCAGACCACTAAAGCTTTCTCCATATTCGCTTTCTTATCATTTGTGTGTTTACTGGAGCAGCACTTTTACTTTCCTTCAATAACCTTTCCTTTGCATTCACAACTTGGCTGTTTGGCACAAGAGGCTTAGCTTTCAGCCTGTCTTGGCTTTCGACATGCCTTCCTCACTAAGCCTAACCATTACTACTTTTTTTTTTTTTTTTTTTGAGACAGGGTCTCGCTCTGTGGCCCAGGCTAGAGTGCAGTGGGGCGATCTCAGCTCACTGCAACCTCCACCTCCCAGGTTCAAGCAAGCAATTCTTGTGCCTCAGCCTCCTGAGTAGCTGAGACTACAGGCAACCTCCCACATCCAGCTAATTTTTATATGTGTAGTAGCTACAGGGTTTCACCATGTTGGTCAGGCTAGTCTCAAACACCCGGCCTTAGGTGATCTGCCCGCCGTGGCCTCCCAAAGTGCTGGGAGTACAAGTGTGAGCCTCCATGCCCAGCCCATAACTAGCTCTTGACTTAAAGTGAGAGACATGTGACTCTTCTTTTCACTTGAACATTTAGAGGCCATTGTACAGTTATTAATTGGCCTAATTTCAATATTCTTGTGCCTTGGGGAATAGGAAGGCATGAGGAGAGGGAGAGAGATGAAGGAATGGTGTGTTTGTGGAGCAGTCAGAACACACACAGTATTTGTTGATTGAGTTCACCGTCACACACACAGTATTTATTGGTTGAGTTCACCATCTTATGTGGGTGTAATTGTAGATAATTACAAAGTAACATCAGAGATCACTGATTGTAGATCCCTGTAACACATATAATAATAATGAACGAGTTTGAAATATTGTGGGAATTACCAAAATATGACACAGAGACACAAAGTGGGCACATGCTGTTGGAAAAAATGGCACCGATAGATTTGCATGACACAGGATTGCCACAGACCTTAATATTTATTTATTTATTTAATTGAGGTGGAGCCTCACTCTGTCGCCCAGGCTGGAATGCAGTGGTGCGATCTCAGCTCACTGCAACCTCTGCCTCCCAAGTTCAAGCGATTCTGTTGCCTCAGCCTCCCTAGTAGCTGGGATTACAGGCATGCGCTACCGTACCCTGCTAATTTTTTTTTTTTGAGACAGAGTCTTGCTGTGTCGTCCAGGCTGGAGTACAGTGGCACGATCTCGGCTCACTGCAACCTCCACCTCCGGGTTCAAGCAATTCTCGTGCCTCAGCCTCCTGAGTAGCTGGGATTACAGGTGTGCACCACCACGCCTGGCTAATTTTTTGTATTTTTAGTAGAGACAGGGTTTCACTATGTTGGCCAGGCTGGTCTCGAACTCCTGAGCTCAGGCAATCCACCCTCCTCGACCTCCCAAATTGCTAGGATAACGGGCGTGAGCCACTGTGCCCAGCCAGACCTGTAATATTTAAACAAAATGCAATATCTGCAAAACAGAACAAAGCAAAACACAATACAATGAGGTATGTCTGCGCTTAATTTCTTATATAAATCAGATAGGTAGGTAGATAGAACAAAAGACATTACTGGGATTCATCATGGAAATGTTCCACTATGGCCATTGTGTAGCCATTAAAAGCAATAATGTAGAAAGATACAAATTTATAATATCAGGGTAAGTATGTGTTTTTGTGTACTGGTGTGTCTGTCTATCCACAGAGAACTATCTGGAAAGATGGTCATTGGAGTGATAGGATTACTATTGAATTTGTATTTTGTCATGCTTTTCTGTATCATAAAGCTTTTTATAAAGATCATGAATCCCATATAAAATAAAGATGTTTTTTCATTTGGGAAAAATTAATTTTTTTAAGCAAAACTTACCAATATGAATCTGGGCAGCTCAACTTCTTCATTTTCAAAAGTAGGAAATGTACATTTGTCACTCTGGCTTTCATCGTGACTGTTAACACGGCGTGCTAGAGTCCCCATCTAATAGTTTTTGTGTTTCAACAGGATTCTTCCTTGCCAGCCTCCAGGATGGAAGAGTAAAGGAGGGAACTCTCTGGTTATTTTCTCTACCTGTCCTCACTCTAGGAGGAAAATTGACCTCTCTGGTTGTTGAGATTGTTAGGTGACTGCTAGTCTTGGGGTTGCATTCATATGCTGGGCAGGGTAAATGTATTAAATGTAACACTTTTGGGTTTTTCTTTTCTCTCCTTGGTCTCTTAAACCTGCTGGTATTTGTGAGGCTCACATTTGCAGCTTCTCTGTCTACAATTTGGTGGGACAGTCAGTCTCCTGGAGGGAAATGAGAGACACTACCACATTCTTCAGTTTATCTGATTATCTATCTGAATATAATTCTAAATAAACTATTACTCTACTCAAATGCAGGGAGGAGAACCCACTGAAACTGTTCTCTTGTCGTAAAATTGCCCTCGGGTTCATTATTGTAGTTTCCATTACCATTGCTCATGGCTGTATTGTGATCACTAATACAGCAGTCATTAGCTAAATGCTTCTGACTTTCCTTCTAGGCGTAGACCTTCACGCATCTCAAACTCAAGAAGTCAGTCTCTGGTTATCCCACCCATGAACATCCATCCCCAACTTCCACTACTCCCTGTGACACTTAAATGAGATAATTCACATAGAGCACATAGAATTAGCGTGCCTGGACCACAGGGACTCCCGATGGCATCAGCATCGGCTGCTGCTGCTGTCATGATTGTTGTTGCCGTGCTAGACCTGTGTAATTTTAAAGTTGTAGTTGTCGCTGCTAAGGGACAATTTCCTGCCACCCTACTGTTTTTTTCTCTGCATTAACAAAAACCCCAACTGGTTTTCCTCCCACAGCCATGTGGGGGCACCAGCACTTCACAAATGTTCATCTGAACTAGGTAGGGTTTTTTTGTTTGTTTTTGGTTTTTTTGTTTGTTTTTATTTTTTTGTTTTGAGGCAGATTCTCACTCTGTTGCCCAGGCTGGAGTGCAATGGTGTGATCTCGGCTCACTGGAACCTCCGCCTCCTGGATTCAAGTGATTCTCTTGCCTCAGCCTCCAGAGTAGCTGAGATTACAGGCACCCACCACCACGCCCAGCAAATTTTTATATTTTTAGTAGAGAAGGGGTTTCACCTTGTTAGTCAGACTGGTCTTGAACTCCTGACCTCAGGTGATCCACCCACCTCGGCCTCCCAAAGTGCTGGGATTACAGGTGTGAGCCACTGCAACTGGCCTTTTGCTTGTTTTTTAAATTGACAAATAAAAACTATATATATTATATATATAGTACAACATGTTTAACATGTGCATTACCTAACATACTTATCATTTTTTGTTGCATGCACACTAAAAATGTTAACCATTTTCAAGTGTACAATACATTGTTTTTAACTTTAGTCACCATGTTGTACAACAAATCTCTGAATTTATTCCTCCAATCTAACTGAAATTTTATATCCATTGACCAACATCTTCCCAAAATCCACTCCCATCCCAGCCCCTGGTAACTGCCATTTGAAATGGATAGTTATTAATTGCAGCAGGACTTTCAGCAGGGATCCTGAGGTCAGTTCCATGTTTCTGCTTATACAAAGAGTCAGCCTAGACAATCAGATCTTCCATAACCTGCAGAAATGTTTCCTTTTTGTGTTTCTTTTTATGGGGGTTTACTTAGTACTTAATCTTGTGTAAATCACCCCTGCTTTGGCCCCCATATTTCTCAATAATTATGCTAAGATAGTCTAAGTAAACCAAGGGGCAACTTGAAAATAGTAATGGTTATTTATTGAGCACTTACCAGACACAGCCATCCCTCTGGAGCTTCAGAGTAGCTGGAAAAAGAGATAATAAGCAATAGAACAAATAAATTTGAAGTACTGTATGAAAATAAGTCCAGAGTGTGGTAAGTACTATGAAGAAAATAAAGGGCCACAGGGAGAAGCCACATTGTTTCACGTTTAGGTCTATATTCATTTTGAGTTAATTTCTGTGAAAGGTGCAAAGTGTGTATTTAGGTTCATTTTTTACATCTGTGCATCCAATTGCTTACCACTATTTGTTGAAAAGATCATCCTTTCTCCAGTGAATGGCCTTTGTGCATTTGTCAAAGATCAGTTGACCATATTTTTGTGACCTATATATCTATTTAACCAATACCACACTGTCTTGATTACTATAGCTTCATGTAATCCTTGAAATTTGGTGGTATTATGGGAGGCTGAGGCAGGAGAATGGCATGAACCCGGGAGGCAGAGCTTGCAGTGAGCCGAGATCACACCACTGCACTCCAGCCTAGGCTACAGAGCAAGACTCTGTCTCAAAAAAAAGAAAAAAGAAAAAAGAAAAAAGAAAAAAAAAGAAATTGGTGGTATTACTACTTCAGCTTTTTTCTTCTTCAGTGTTGTGTTGGTTATTTGAAGTCTTTTCCTTTCATATAAACTTTAGAATCTATTTGTTGATATCTACAAAATAGCTTTCTGGGATTCTGATTGGAATTGCATTGAATCTATAGTTCAAGTTGGGAATAATTAATATTTTAAGAATATTGAGTCTTTCTTTGTTCCTTTTTTTTTTTTTTTTTTGATACAAGGTCCAGGCTGGAGTGCAGTAGTATGATCACAGTTTACTGAAGCCTCAAATTCTCGGCTTCAAGTGATCCTCCCACCTCAGCCTCCTGAGTAGTTGGAACTGTGACTGGCTAATTTTTCAATTTTTCAGAGATGGAGTCTCACATTGTTTCACAGCCTGGTCTCCAATTCCTGGCTTCAAGCAATCCTCCCACTTTGGCCTCCCAAAGGTTTGGGATTACAGGCATGAGCCATTGCGCCAGGCTTTCTTTCTTTTTTCAGAGACAGAGTCTTGTTCTGTTGCCCTAGCTGGAGTGCAGCGGTATGATCATAGCTCACTGCAGCCTCAAACTCCTGGGCTCAACAGATTCTCCTGCCTCAGCCTCCCGAGTAGTTGGGACTCCAGGCATAAGCCACCGCACCCAGCTAATTTTTCAATTTCTTAGATACGGGGTCTCACTGTGTTACCCAGGCTGGTCTCGAACTCCTGGCCTCAAGTAATCCTCCCACTTCAGACTCCTGAGTAGCTGGGATTACAGGCATAAGCCACAGTGCCTGGCTTGTTACCGTTTTAATCCATGAGACGGAAATAGGTCTCCATTTATTTAAACCATCTTTGACTTAGTTCATCAGTATTTTGTACTTTTCCACATGTCGATCCTATATATATTTTGTTAGATTTTTATACTTAAGTATTTTTGGTGCCATTATAAATGGAATTTTTTATTTCAAATTCCATTTGTACATGGCTGGTATATATAAAAGCAATCTTTTGTATATTCACCTTGCTGTACTCACTTATTAGTTCCAAGAGTTTTTTTGTTTTTGTTTTTGGTAGGTTCTTCCAGATTTTTTTCATAGACAATCATGTCATCTGCAAATAAAGACAGTTTGTCTCTCCAATTTAAATACGTATTCATTTTATTTTCTTATTGCAGTAGCTAGGACTTTCAGTATAATGTCGAATAGGAGTGATGAGAAGGATATCCTTGCCTTAATCCAGATACTAGAGAGAAAGCATTCCTTCTATTTGCTACTTTTTTGTTGATCATTTTTGTGTCTATGTTCATAAAAGATATTGGGCTATAGTTAGCTATATTGGCTATCGTTTTCCTTTCTTGTAAAGTCTTTATTTAGTCCTTATTTAGTTTGGGTAGTAAGATAATGCTGGCATGACTTTCTCAAGTGTTTCTCCATACTCCCTTCCCTGGCTGCAACACTTCAAGCTTATTTTCCTGAAGTCTTGATTCCTGTTGACTGTGTTTTTCCCCCTTAAGTGAGACAGAAAGGTTAGAGGAAACTAATGTTTCTTCTAACATTATGGAATGTTAGAATGTTATTTTTCCAACTGAGTGGAATGAATGTTCTTTTCCCAACTGAGATCAGCTTCTGCCAGAGTCTTTTCCTCTGAAGATTAGATCTCTGTTATGTAAAATATTCCAGGCATATTTCACAGGGATTACTCTTCTTCTCCACTTCCAGAACCACTAAA
The DNA here is from genome assembly GCF_006542625.1 of Nomascus leucogenys. Taxonomy (NCBI): domain Eukaryota; kingdom Metazoa; phylum Chordata; class Mammalia; order Primates; family Hylobatidae; genus Nomascus; species Nomascus leucogenys. The sequence goes on from NC_044398.1 coordinate 30,048,924, forward strand.
CCATAAGGGGAACTTCCTCAAGTCTTCACCAGGGTACCTTGTTTGTTTCTTGAAAATAAAGTCCATGAAAGTGTGGGGGCCAGCCGGGCGCAGTGGCTCATGCCTGTAATCCCAGCACTTTGGGAGGCCGAGGCGGGAGGATCACGAGGTCAGGAGATCGAGACCATCCTGGCTAACACGGTGAAACCCCATCTCTACTAAAAACACAAAAAATTAGCTGGGCGTGGTGGCGGGCACCTGTAGTCCCAGCTACTTGGGAGGCTGAGGCAGGAGAATGGCGTGAACCCAGGAGGCGGAGCTTGCAGTGAGCCGTGATTGCGCCACTGCACTCCAGCCTGGGTGATAGAGCAAGACTCCGTCTCAGAGGAAAAAAAATGTGTGGGGGCCACCACTAAGACTGCAGCTGTAGATGTTTGTCCTTCTCACACTAATACACACACTACCTGCAGTAATTCATCAGAATTACTACAGATGCTCCTGGACTCATGATGCTGTTATGTCCCAATAAACCCATCATCAGTTGAAAATATCATAAGTTGAAGATGTATTTTACACACCTAATCTACCAAACATCACAACTTAGCCACACTAAGTATGTTCAGAACACTTACGTTAGCCCAGCACTGCAAGAGAGCATTGTGCCACACATCACTAGCCCTAGAAAAGATCAAAATTCAAAGTATGGTTTCTACTGAATGTGTGTCATTTTCACACCATTATAAAATAAAAAAATTGTAAGTGGAACCATTGTAAGTTGGGACCATCCGTTCTGAGGCGTCACTGAGCTGGCTTCTGCTCCAAGTAAGGAGATCTCAGCTGGACTTCAGGAGATCTCAGCTGGACTTCTTGGAAGAGCCTTTCTCTCCAGATCCCAGATGGAGATTCGGCCTCCAAACTCAGTTTGCTGATAGATCCAGAAAAAGTCATTGATTTTCCAGTTTCCCCTATTTTTTTTGTAAGGATGAGAGTGCTTCTAACCTCTTTATATATCAGAATTGAAATCAGAAGTCCTCTAGAGAGACCACTTTAGATAGAAGGTCAGGGAACACTGAAAGTGACGTTAGAATTGAGCTCCAAAAATAAGCAGGAACACAACAGCTCTGCCAGGTAGGTAATGGTCCCATTTTACAGACAACAGTCCTAGGGCTAGAGAGAGAAAGTGATTTTGCCAAGAGTCAAAGCCCAAGGCTTTGAAAGGGCCCAGCTGGCTTCAAAGTCAATCCTTTCTTCATTCCACCAAGCAGCCTCAAACTCATAATGCAAAGGGAGAGGCTGGAGGAGCCATCTGTCTATGGAAATGCTCAAATATATATTCAGAGACTTTGAAATTGTGCCTTCTGGCTGGGCGCGGTGGCTCATGCCTGTAATCCCAACACTTTGGGAGGCCAAGGTGGGCAGATCACCTGAGGTCAGGAGCTCAAGACCAGTCTGACCAACATGGCAAAACCTCATCTCTACTAAAAAAAAAAATACAAAAATTAGCTGGGTGTGGTGGCGCATGCCTGTAACTCCAGCTACTCAAGGGGCTGAGACAGAAGAATTGCTTGAACCCAGGAGACAGAGGTTGCAGGGAGCCAAGATCGTGCCACTGCACTCCAGCCTGGGCAACAGAGCAAGACTGTGTCTCAAAAACAACAACAACAAAAAGAAATTGTGTCTTCTTTTAGCTTTGCCTCAAATAAGCAAATTGAGTTTAAAGCTAAGCAACTGTGTTATGGTGGCTAGAGCTCTGGGTAGGGAGCCAGGAGACCTCAGCAGTAGCCTGGCTCTAGCAGGAGATTGCTGGTGACTTTGGGGAAGTCACTTACTCTCCCTGGTTCTTATTTTTTTCATCCTTAAAATGAGAAATCATAGACAAATGACAGGAAGTTTTTTTTTGCATAGTTTTTTCTTTTTTAACAGGAAATTTTGAGTAGCCTGAAAACATTGAATTTTTCCATTGAATGTCATTCTCCTTAGCTGTCTGCAGGCCAAAGAGAGTTAACCCTGCCTCAAGGGAGAGATTATCCATGTGAACCTCAGCTCTGGTTCAGGTTCTGATGAAGGGTTTAGAGCAAGTCAGGATGAAATAGGGTGCAGACAAGGACAAGTTCTCCACCCTGCTGGCACCCTAAAGGTACCAATTTTCTGGACAAAGCCTGGCCTCTGGCCCCAGGCAAAGCCTCAGCATAGGTGATACTGACCATTCTCATTGTTGATGTGCTCATGGCCTTATTTAATTCTTCTTCAGTGCTTATCTCACTGAGGACAGCTATAAAGATGAAGCCAGGGAAAGAACAGAAGCCACTGTGCAGATCATCTTGGATAGTGTAGGGGCTCATTAATTTGGCAGCCCCAGGCTGGGTCTAACTGACAGCAGCCCACATTATGATGCTGGGCTAGGCTGTCTGGGGGAAGCCAGCTGTCTTCAGGCTTGCATGCCCAGGTTCATATTTGAGGTGGAAATTGTGCAAATGCAGTGATGCTCCGTATGTGTTTCACATGGCCACCCGCACATCTCTCCATTCAGATGGAGACTGAATTAAAACTCCAAATCTACCTTTTCCTTGCTCTACGACCTTGACCAAGTCACTTAATCTCTTTAAGCCTCCAGTCCTCCTCTTTAAGAGGATAGTAACGCTTTCCTTACAGAACTGATGTAAGGCTGGCAGATAATGTATGTAAAGCACTTAGCATGGTACAAGGCAGATCATGAGCATGTGGTCATTGGTAGTTACAGTCTTAACTATTACAACAATTAATAGTTATAACCATTTAGTACCTAGCCACTGAGTACTAAGCATGAGCTAGGTCCTATGCTTGGTTCTTCACATGAAAGAGAAATTAGTCCAATATAATCCCCGCCCTAAAGAAGCCTCTAATCCAATAAAAGAGCAAATCATATACTAAATAATTACACAAGGCTGATTGGCATCATGTTCCAGGAGAGGAAACGCAGTCCTAAAATAATCCAAGGCAGGAGCACTTGCTGTGGATGTAGGAAAGGAGAATTAGGCTGGACTTTTGGATCTTACACAGGCAGGAGATGGAGGGGTAGAGGTCAAGCCCATGGACTCAGGATGGTGCAAAGAGAAAAGGACCCTACTACCTAGAGTTCCATTTACTAGTAAATTGGAGCACAGCCTACAGCCCAGTAGGAAGACCCATGCAATATCCTTATGCCTTTCGTAAGGGTATGTCTGTCTTCAAGACTTGCAGTGGCCAATAATGGGTCACGAAGGTATCTCCCTGAGGTCTCAGACTTCCTGTGAAGACAGAATCTGTGGCATCTTCTCAGAGAACTTTCCAGGATGCCCAGAGGAAGCCAGAACACCTATGTCAGGTCCTGTGGCCTCCTGCGTTCCATGACCACCCACGAGGGCACGTTCAACAAACCCATCCTTAGCAGTTTCCTCACAATTACATTACTACCCAGACATGTACAAATCAATCTCCACCACAGATACTTTCTAGCAGAGAAGGTCAGTGAAGCCTTTAAAAAGAGGTTGGCATTGAGCTGGGTCTCAGTAGGATTTGGGGAAGATTTTCCAGGAAAGGGGAAGAGCAAAGCAAGGCAGAGACGGAGGCTGGAACAACAGACCACCTCTAGATCTGATAAGTGAAGCTATTCTGCTGGAGCAGAGGGCATCTCTGCCAATGACAATGGCTCAAGTTTCCAAGTGCTTTAAAAGACAGTGTATCAGGTTCTAGACTAAGATCTGGAAGACATTAACTCATCAAACCCTCACACACTGGATACTGTTATCTTCCCGTTTTTCTTTTTCTGTTTTTTTTTTTTTTTTTTAGACAGAGTCTCGCTCTGTCACCCAGGCTGGAGTGCAGTGGTGCAATCTCAGCTCACTGCAAGCTCTGCCTCCCGGGTTCACGCCATTCTCCTGGCTCAGCCTCCCAACTAGCTGGGACTACAGGCGCCCGCCACCATACCCGGCTAATTTTTTTTTTTTTTTTTGTATTTTTAGTAGAGGCAGGGTTTCACCGTGTTAGCCAGGATGGTCTCGATCTCCTGACCTCGTGATCTTCCCACCTCGGCCTCCCAAAGTGCTGGGATTTACAGGCGTGAGCCACCGCGCCCCGCCATCTCCCCGTTTTTCTTAAAAGAAAGCTGAGGCTCAGTGAGATCAATGATTACCTAAGGTTACAAAGATAAAGCCTAAAGCAGAATTAAACCCTGACCGAAGTCCAAGCTTTAACCACTAAGCAATGTTAGTTTCCAATGAGAAACGATAGGAAAAGGAGATTAGGGTCAGGGCAGGTCACCTTGAATAACTAGCAAAGAGCCTTGCATTCAGTGACACTAAAGCTCTGCATCGAGAGTGTTTTGGAGGCCTCCAAGCTTGTAGTAGTTTCCTTAAGCCTGAGCAGAAAGTTGCATGCAGACCCAGGCCAACAAACAACCCAACCTGGAGGCCAGAAAAATTCTAATCTGAGATAAGGTAGTGTCTACTGGGAATGTGACTTCAGACCCCGGGCTTAGAAAGGTCTTCCCAGGTGCTAGGTGTGCTCATTTTACCATTCTTTGTCAACACTTTGGGCTTCTGTCATTTCAAGACCCAAGGTGCCTGTCTCTGATCCAGGAGAAAAGTTCAAAAAAAGACCCAAGATGGCACTTGACTTGTTCTCAAGGATATATATATTTGTGTCCAGGCTGAGCACGGTGGCTCGCGCCTGTAATCCCAACACTTTGGGAGGCTGAGGCAGGTGGATCACTTGAGCCCAGGAGTTTGAGACCAGCCTGGCCAACATGGTGAAACCCCATCTCTATCAAAAATACAAAAAAAATTAGCTGCGGTGGTGCACGTCTGTAGCCCCACCTACTCCAGAGACTGAAGCAAGAGAATCGCTTGAGCCTGGGAGGTGGAGGTTGCAGTGATCCCAGATCACACCACTGCAGTCTAGTCTGCGCAGCAAAGCGAGACGCTGTCTCAAAATAAAATAAAATTTAAAAATCTGTGTCCAGTAAAAATCGGCAACCCAGCAAGCAGATGAGGGTATGGAAAAGAAGACAGAGAGAATGATGAGAATCTAGAGCCTTGCAGAGCCTCTCCCCACTGACCTGGCTTTGTTTGGGAGCACCATAGGGCCTTGGGTACCTCCTTTCCCCCGCAGAAGAGGAGAGGGAGCTCAGGCCGGGCGCAGTGGCTCATGCCTGTAATCCCAGCACTTTGGGAGGCCGAGGCGGGCGGATCACGAGGTCAGGAGATCGAGACCATCTTGGCTAACATGGTGAAACCCCGTTTCTACTAAAAATACAAAAAATTAGCCGGGCGCAGAGGCGGGCGCCTGTAGTCCCAGCTACTCGGGAGGCTGAGGCAGGAGAATGGAGTGAACCCGGCAGGCGGAGGTTGCAGTGAGCCGAGATTGTGCCACTGCACTCCAGCATGGGTGACAGAGCGAGACTCCACCTCAAAAAAAAAAAAAAGAGGAGAGGGAGCTCACCACAGCTACTGGAGCATGATGAGCATCTGGCTGTGAATCAGGTCATCTTGAGGAAATGAATGATGACCTTGGACAAGTCTTTGTGCTGTCTATAAAAGGATGGACCAGGTGATCCTGAAGACCCCTCAGCGTTTTGTTTGTTTGTTTAAATTTTTTATTGTGGTTAAAAAAACACATGATGGCTGGGCACAGTGGCTCATGCCTGTAATCCCCACATTTTGGGAGGCCAAGGCAGAAGGATTGCTTGAGCCCAGAAGTTTGAGACAAGCCCGAGCAACATAGTAAGAACCTGTCTCTGCAAAAAATTTAAAAAGTAGCTGGGCGTGGTGGCACATGCCTGAAGTCCCAGCTAGTCAGAGAGACAGAGGTGAGAGGATAGCTTGAGCCTGGGAAGTCGAGGTGGCAGTGAGCTATGATCATGTCACTGCCCTTCATTCAGCCTGGGCAACAGAGTGAGACCCTGTCTCAAAAAAACAAACAAAAACACATAAAATTGTTCCTAATCATATTTAAATGGTTACAGTTCTGTAATGTTAGATATGTTCTCATTGTTGTGCAACACATCTCCAAGTTTTTCCGTGTCGCAAAACCGAAACTTTGTACTCATTAAACAATTCCTCATTTATCCCCTCCTTCCAGCCCTGGCAACTACCATCTATTTTCTGTCTCTATGATTCTTTTCTTTTTTTGAGACAGGGTCTCACTGTGTTGCTCAGGCTAGAGTGCAGTGGCACAATCATGGTTCACTGCAGCCTCAAACTCCTGGGCTCAAGCCATCCTCCCACCTCAGCCTTCTGAGTAGTTAGGACTACAGGCATGCACCACAACATCCAGCTAATTAAAAAAAAAAAAAATTTGTAGAGATGGGGTCTCACTATATTACCCAGGCTGGTCTCAACTTCCTGGCCTCTAGCAATTCTCCTGCCTTGGCCTCCCAAAGGACTGGGATTACCAGTGTGAGCCACCAATACCTGGCCTGATTTTGACTACTCTAGGTGCCTCATAAGATTCCACTCTAGGTGGAATCATACAATATTTGCCTTTCGGTGATGGGCTTATTTCATTTAGCATAATGTTCTTATGATTCATCTATGTTGTAGTGTGTGTCAGAATTTCCTTCCTTTTTAAGTCTGAATAATGTTCCATTTGTGTGTGTGTGTATGTGTGTATGTGTAACATTTTGTTTATCCAGTCATCTGTTGATAGACACTTGAATTGCTTCCACCTCTTGGCTACTGTGAATAACGCTGCTATGAACATGCATATGCAAATATCTCTTCGAGATCTGACTTGGCCTTTCAGGTTTAAAATGTAATGAATTTGGTTGCATATTTTACTACTACTTATTTTTATTTTTATTTTATTTTTATTTTTTTGAGACAGAGTCTCACTCTGTTGCCCAGGCTGGAATGCAGTGGCATGATCTCGGCTCACTGCAAGCTCCACCTCCCGGGTTCACGCCATTCTCCTGGCTCAGCCTCCCAAGTAGCTGGAACTACAGGCGCCCGCCACCACGGCCGGCTAATTTTTTTTTTTTTTTTTTTGTATTTTTACTAGAGACGGGGTTTCACTGTGTTAGCCAGGATGGTCTCAGTCTCCTGACCTTGTGATCCGCCCGCCTCAGCCTCCCACAGTGCTGGGATTACAGGTGTGAGCCACCGTGCCGGGCCTTTTATTACTACTTATTAAAAATAACAGGGCCGGGCGCGGTGGCTCACGTCTGTAATCCCGGCATTTTCGGAGGCCGAGGCGGGTGGATCACCTGAGGTCAGGAATTTGAGATCAGCCTGGCCAAGATGGCAAAACCCCGTCTCTACTAAAAATACAAAAACTAGCTGGCTGTGGTAGCAAGTGTCTGTAGTCCCAGCTACTGGGGAGGCTGAGCCAGGAGAATCACTTGAACCTGGGAGGCGGAGGTTGCAGTGAGCTGAGATGGCGCCACTGCACTCCAGCCTGGGTGACAGAGTGAGATTGTGTCTCAAAAAAAAAAAAAATGATAAAAATTTTAAAAATTAAAATAAAAAATAAGAACAATGGCCGGGCTCAGTGGCTCACGCCTGTAATCCTAGCACTTTGGGAGGCCAAGGTGGGTGGATCATGAGGTCAGGAGTTCGAGATCAGCCTGGCCAACATGGTGAAACCTTGTCTCTACTAAAAATACAAAAATTAGCTGGCGTGGTGGTGGGTGCCTGAAATCCCAGCTACTCAGGAAGCTGAGGCAGGAGAATAGCTTGAACCCAGGAGGCAGAGGTTGCAGTGAGCTGAGATCATGCCATTGCACTCCAGCCTGGGACAGAATGAGACTCCGTCTCAAAAAATAAAAATAATAAAAAATAATAAAAAAATAAAAGCAACATCACCAATCTTCTTGAAGAATGAACAAATTAAAATTAACACTTCAGATGCTGCAAGGAGACATTCATTTTAGGAAGTTCAGACACTCAAAGCTAAGATTTTTGGCACTCAATAAAGTCCTAAAGCTGTACCACCAGAAGGAGCTAGAACAGTGGTAAACTTGGGCCCTGCACAGAGAGGTCTGGCATTCTGCAGTATAATTATAAACTTCAGTCACAGCATTATCTAGGAAATCTTTTCAGTAGAGATAATGGGTGTCTATTAATGTAAGTAATTTGCTGGATAAGCCATGCATTGACTTGTTGGAAAATATCAGAGATTACATGCTAGGTGTGCAGAAAACATCCTTCAAACTCAGTCCTGTGTGCTGTCCCCCTGGGGGAAATCCATACATTCTCCTTTGAAAGAAAAGTTTGGTTTTCTCTCCTGAGTAGCATAGTTGAAAGGTCTGGCTGAGGATCAAACTTGCAGAAATGTTTGGAATCATTGCCTCCTGCCCCTCCCAGCATAGTGACTCAGTGGGCCGTGGGTGATAGTTAAATGATTAATATTTTAGGTGTGCCTGCTAATTGGGGTGCAGTTAATCACAGAATCCTTTTTAAAGAACAATGTAGTGAAAACTTGGGCTGATTCATCAAAACTTTCCTCTCTGGGTTTATTTCCACGATCTGAATGTTCATCCCAGGGCAGTATAAGGACAGCCAAACCATTCTTCTCAATACCAATCACCAAACCTTTGCCTGAGAGTGTGGATATGAAGGGCACAGTCTCTACCCTTGAGATCCTTGTGCAGGGAGGAGACAGAGAGAGGTAGGGAGTGTGCTAATAGACATAGGACCAAACTATGGGAGACCAGAAGTGAACTAACTCAGGCAGAAAGTGAAGAAAGGCTTTACAAAGATAATATTTGACATGGCACTGACGGATGAGGAGGAGTTTTTTTGTTTTGTTTTGTTTGTTTTGTTTTGTTTTTGAGACGAATCTCGCTCGGTTCCCCAGGCTGGAGTGCAGTGGCACCATCTTGGCTCACTGCAACTTCTGCCTCCAGGGTTCAAGTGATTCTCCTGCCTCAGCCTCCCGAGTAGCTGGGACTACAGGCGCCCGCCACCATGCCCGGCTAATTTTTGTATTTTTAGTAGAGACAGAGTTTCACCATGTTGGTCAGGCTTGTCTTGATCTCCTGACCTCAGGCGATCTGCCGGCCTCGGCCTCCCAAAGTGCAGAGATTACAGGCATGAGCCACCGCGCAAAAGCACAAATAAGGGCAGTCTAGGCTGGAGGAACAGCATGTGTGCAAAGGCATCCAGGTGTTTGGAAACATGTAAGAAGGGCAATGTGGCTGAATAGCAGAGGGTATGTGAGATTGAGACTTGTGAAGTCCTCTTAATGAAATGTGAGTGCTCTAGAAAAGGGCCACAGTACCCCCCCAAGAATCCCCACTAGGAGCCCTGGGTGGATCCATCCCCATTGCCAGCCACCCTGAGTACGCACAGTGTCTGATCAGAGAGAAGCCACAGATCCAAGGGCAGAGAATAGGCGTTGCTTTGCAGGCTACACCAGAGCCACTTTCATGGCAACTATCAGGGGGATGGGGACCCTAAATCACAAAAGAGGAGACCCTGCCAGGCAAAAGCTTGGAGTTGACGTCCTCTCTGCTGAGGCTGAGGTGAGTGTGGAGAATGTCCACTTCTCAGCTCCTTCCTGCAGGAGCCCTGGCCACTCCAGCCACCTGAGGCTCACCAACATGCCTGGGATGCAGAAACAGTATCTGCTGGCTCCACACAGCTCTCTAGGTGTCCTGATAATGTGCCTATGAGGGGATGCTGTTGACCATTTATGACATCAGCAAGAGAATAGCAGGTAAGGTGCCTGGAGGCAGGTCAGAGCCTTTTGTCTTCTCTCAGAAGAACTGGCTGGTGGAAGCAGGGTGTTATCCAAAACAAGTTATTGATGGTTTGGGAAACAATGCTTTTTACTGTCCCAACCAACTCTTCTATCTGGGACACATGCTATCCTGAATGAGACACCAGGAAAAGAGACAAAAATTTGAACTGTGTTAGACAAACCTAGACTCTCTCTACAATGCTATTTTCCTCTAAACATTTTTAGACTGAAACTGAGAGTCTCTTGGGAGACCCTCTAGTGAATGGAGCAGCCTGTCTCACCAGACAGGCTTCTGCTTGTCTGGGAGCTGAGTGTCTTTCCAGCCTCATTGAAAGTGTAGATGGTTTTTAATAGTAATTAATAATTAAATGAGAGATAGGCCCATCTAGGTAGCACTATAGAGAGCAGGGGCACACAAGATGTGGGCTATGAGAACTTGTATTTATTAATATTGTAGCTATTTTTGACCGGGTGCGGTGGCTCATGCCTGTAATCCCAGCACTTTGGGAGGCCGAGGCGGGCGGATCATGAGGTCAGGAGATCGAGATCATCCTGGCTAATACGGTGAAACCCCGTCTCTACTAAAAAATACAAAAAATTAGCCGGGCATGGTGGCAGGCACCTGTAGTCCCAGTTACTCCAGAGACTGACATGGGAGAATGGCGTGAACCTGGGAGGCAGAGCTTGCAGTGAGCGGAGATCACGCCACTGCACTCCAGCCTGGGCAATAGAGCGAGACTCTGTCGCCAAAAAAAGAAAAAAAAAAGAAAAGAAATTTTAGCTATTTTTAAATTATTTTGCTTAAAAAATGCCAATACACAAGTCTATAAATTGAAAGGTGAACCTCCCCCTCTCCAGAACGTACCCATTGTTACTGATTTGCAGTTTCCTTCTAGAGCTTGTTCTATGCACATACAATGTCAAGCACATAGTCAGACACAGAAACAGTCAGAAGAAAGACAGGCCAGAACTGGGATAGAGGCACATTTGATATCAGCTGTTCCTTCCTGTTCAGATTCCCTGAACAGGGAATCTGAGGAGCTGAGAGTGAAGCCCTTGGGAATAGCGAGTGAGGAGTAAAAGATTCCTATTCTCATATAGCTGAAGGGGGTCACAGTGGAGCATCCCCACAGGGAAGGAGAAATGATGCAATGCTTGGAAACCAGGAGAGGCTGGAGAAGCTGGGTTCATGGAGATGTTGAGATTTCTAAGACTAAGAGAAGAGATGGGATCAGAGGTACCCAACATGATGTAGAGTCTGAGCCCTAACTGTCCCTGGATTGCTGCAGCATTTTTATAGAAACTGGACAATATGTACTAAAGCATTGAGAGTGGCTTCAAGGGTCTAGTAGCTAGGATGCTGTCGGTAGAGGAAACACCAGGGACAATTGACAACACTTATTATCTGCAAGGACATACTGGAACTCTTTTTTTTCTGTTGTTTGTTTGTTTTTTGAGATGAAGTCTTGCTCTGTTGCCCAAGCTGGAGTGCAGTGGCGTGATCTCAGCTCACTGCAACCTCCACCTCCTGGGTTCAAGCGATTCTCCTGCCTGAGCCTCCCAAGTAGCTGGGATTACAGGTGCGCACCACCACACCCGGCTAGTAGAGACCGGGTTTCATCATGTTGGCCAGGCTGGTCTCAAACCCCTGACCTCAGGTGATCCACCTGCCTCGACCTCCCAAAGTGCTAAGATTACAGATGTGAGCCACCACGCCCAGCCTGAAACTACTTTTTTCTGTTTTTGCCCCCCAAAAAACATCTGCAAGTAGCAACTTGCATGTGTTGCTGGTGGGAATGAAAATAATACAGTCACTTTGGAAAAGAGTTCAACTATATTTTACAAAGTTAAACATACACTTACCACGTGACCACTCATAAATATTGATCCTAGGGAAATGACAATATATGTCCGAACGAAGGTAATACTCAAATGTTCCCAGCTGCTTTATTCATAATTGCTAAAACCTGGAAACAACCTGATTATATCAAATGTATCCATTAACAGCTGAATGGATAAACAAATTTAAGCACATCTATACAATGGAATATCTATGAGCAATTAAAAAGGAATGGAGTTCTAATGCACGTGACAACATGAAGGAATCTCAAAAGCATTATTCTAAGTAAGAAAAGCCAAATACGCCAGGTGCAGTGGCTTACATCCTGTAATCCTAGCACTTTGGGAGGCTGAGATGGACAGATCACTTGAGGTCAGGAGTTCGAGGCCAGCCTGGCCAACATGGTAAAACCCCATCTCTACTAAAAATACAAAAAAAAAATTAGCTGGGCATGGTGGTGTGGGCCTGTAATCCCAGCTACTCAGGAAGCTGAGGCAAGAGAATTGCTTGAACCCGGGAGGCAGAGGTTGCAGTGAGCTGAGATCACACCACTGCACTCCAGCCTGGGCAACAGAGCGGGACTCTGTCTCAAAAAAAATTTTTTTTAAAGGCAAATACAAAATACTACACACTGCATGATGCCATTTGTATGAAATTCTACAAAAAACAAGACTAGGGAACAGATAGGAAACAGATCAGCAGTTTCCTGGAGCCAGGCGGCTGAGGGAAGGGATTGACCACAAAGGGGTATGAGATAATTATTGAGGGTAATAGAAACGTTCTATGTGATGATGATGGTGGTGATGGTACATGACTGTGTACATCTGTCACAAGTCTTCAAATCATACACTTAAAATTGGCAAATTTTACCTCAACTGTACCTAAATTTAAAAATTATACTTTACTAAAGCTGACAAAAAAGTTTTAAATTCAAGCCAAAAAAGTGAGAAGGAAATTGATCTCAGGATAAGAAATGAGAGACAACTACAGGTAGATCTTTTTCATTTTTAAAATAAATTTTGGCATGTGTATTTAAGGTATACACACAATGTTACGGGATACATATAGTGAAATGGTTACTATAGTCAAGCAAATTAACATATTCATCATCTCATGAGCACCTATTTTTATTTGTTTGCTTTTGTGGCAAGAATAGTTAAAATGAGGCCTGGTACAGTGGCTCACGCCTGTAATCTCAGCACTTTGGGAGGCCGAGGCGGGCGGGTCACGAGGTCAGGAGATCGACACCATCCTGGCTAACACGGTGAAACCCAGTCTCTACTAAAAAAATACAAAAAAATTAGCCGGGCGTGGTGGCGGACGCCTGTAGTCCCAGCTACTCAAGAGGCTGAGGCAGGAGAATGGCATGAACCAGGAGGCGGAGCTTGCAGTGAGCCGAGATTGTACCACTGCACTCCAGCCTGGGCGACAGAGCAAGACTCTGTCTCAAAAAAAAAAAAAAAATTAACCAGGCATAGTGGCGTGCACCTATAGTCCCAGCTACTCGGGAGGCTGAGGCAGGAGAATGGTGTGAACCCGGGAGGCGGAGCTTGCAGTGAGCCACTGCACTCCAGCCTGGGGCGACAGAGCGAGACTCCGTCTCAAAACAAAAAAAAAAAGAATAGCTAAAATTCACTCATTTATCAGGAATCCCAAATATAGTACAATTTTATTTCCTATAATCCTCATGCTGTGCATTAGACCTGGAGCCTTACTCATCCCACATATTCACTACTTCGTATCCTCTGACCTACATCTCCCCATTTCCTCTCCTGGTTCCCCCCACCACCCCTGGTGTTTGCTGTTTTATTCTCTAACTCTGTATATTTGGCATCTTTTTTCTTAGATTCCACATGAAAGGGAGATAATGCAATATTTTCCTGAGTCTGGTTTACATCACTTAACATAATGTCCTCCAGGTCACCATGTGTTGTGGCAAATGGCAGGGGAAGTAGTTTTTAGAAACTCAGAAGTACATTTTAAACTTAATGGAAATGGACCATGTTTCAGAAAAATACAATCTAATAAACTGAATCTATAGAAAAGTTATTAACTAGTTTTACTATGCTGGCATAACCCAGAAGCGCCCAAACTGATCAAAGACATCAATGAGGTAGAAGCAGCACAGTCTATCCTATCCTCACTTCTGACACCAAATGTGAGTTCGGGGGTCTTAAGATCCGTGGGTTTGATAATGCACCAGAGGAACTCAGAACTCACTGACAGCTGTTATGTTCACGGTTATAGTTTATTACAGGAAAAGGATACAGAGTGAAATCATCCAAGGGAAGAGACACATAGGGCAGATTCTAGCAAAGTTCCAAACCTGGAACTTCCAGTGTTCTCTCTGGAGAGTCCTGGACAGTGTTGCTTTCCTGGCATCAGTGTGTGGCAATACACACAGCACTGGCACCCAGAGAAGCTCACCCCAGCTTTACTGAGGCTCAGTCACGTAACCCTGGTTGGCTGCCATGTGGCCCACCTCAGTCTCTGGCCTCTCTAGGGGTCAAGTTAATACTGTTTGGTCTCCACCCAAAATCACACGGTTACTATCTGACTATATCAATACCATAGTGATTTGAATTGCAATGACTTTATGGTATTTTGAGATGTGATAAGGAAAACTGACTAACACTGATTTAAGCAATACAAACTTTTACTATTCACCTAACAAGATGCTTAGAGGGAGACCAGATGGCATCAGACCAATCCTGCAACAGTGTCAGCCATAAAACTGACTCTGCCTCCTTCTGCTTCACCAACCTCAGCTCGTTGATAGTATGTTCTGCTTTGTGCCTCATGGTCATGACACGACTGCACAGAACTGAGCACAGCAACCAGATCCAAAGGCAGGAAGCAAGAACTCTATGCTTATGAGACTCTGTTTTTTCCTGAGAATAAAAAAGAATAAAAAAGCCTCAATAGATTACTTGTATCTCATTGGCCAGAACTGGGTCATACGCTCATCCTTGGACCAATCACTGGCAAAAGAAGATAGAAATTACAGTTACTGGTTGAGAACAATTCATTAGTGTTGGGAGAAAGCCCCCCAAAATCTGGCCATAAACTGACCCCAAAACTGGCCATAAACAAAATCTCTGCAGCACTGTGACAAGTTCATAATGGCCCTAACGCCCAAGCTGGAAGGTTGTGGGTTTACGGGAATGAGGGCAAGGAACAACTGGCCTGCCCAGGGAGGAAAACCGCTTAAAGGCGTTCTTAAGCCACAAGCAATAGCATGAGCCATTTATGCCTTAAGGACATGTTCCTGCTGCAGTTAACTAGCCCAACCTATTCCTTTAATTCAGCCCATCCCTTCGTTTCCCATAAGGGATACTTTTAGTTAATTTAATATCTATAGAAACAATGCTAATGACTGGTGTGCTGTTAAGAAATATGTGGGTAAATCTCTGTTCGAGGTTCTCAGCTCTTAAGGCTGTGAGACCCCTGATTTCCCACTTCACACTTCTATATTTCTGTGTGTGTGTCTTTAATTCCTCTAGCGCCGCTGGGTTAGGGTCTCCCCAACCGAGCTGGTCTCGGCACATTAGCCTGAGGTAAGGACCAACTAAGGCCTATTCTCAGAAAAGTTGATCCCGTACCTAAACCCAGTGGCCGGTCTGTTTGAAAGAAATAAGTAGGGAATAACTGTTGGGCAGGCAATTGAGTCTGCCACACCTTAACATTAAAAATACTGCACCAGGGTTTTTTTTTTCAAAATGAATACTTTGAGAGTTCTAGTTTGAGTGTAATTAAATTTATATATTACCTGTAATCCCAGCTATTCAGGAAGCTGAGGCATAAGAATCACTTGAACCCAGGAGGCAGAGGCTGCAGTCAGCTGAGATAGCACCACTGCACTCCAGCCTAGGCAACACAATGAGAATCCGTCTCAAAAAAAAAAAAAAAAAAAAAAAATATATATATATATATATATATATAAATTTAGATACCTGATATATTTATGATAATCAAGGTTTTTTAATCAAGAACATGGGATTTTTTTAAAATTTGCTTTCATCTTATTTTAAGAACTTTAATAACATTTCTAGTTTCCTTCATGTAAGTCCTGCAATTCTGGTTCACCAAAGGCCCAAGTATTTTAGAGTATTTGTCACAATTGTGAATTGAACATTTTTCCACTGTCCATTTATAGGTGCTTATTGGTATTTGCATGTATCCCTTGCATCCTGCCATCTTTCTAAATTATCTCATGAGAGACAATACAGCATGGTATTTAATGTTGTGGAGCCAAACTGCAAGAGACTTAATCCCATCTCCACTATGTTCTAGCTGTGTGACCTGTGCAAGTTACTCTCTGTGCTCAGTTTCCTCATCCATAAAATGGGTAATAATAACCCTTGTAAAGGTTGTTACAAGGATTAAATAAACATATATGAAGGTTTAGAACAGTCCCTGGCATATAATACATTATATATTATAATTTTCTATTATTAGAAAATAATATTTTATTAATTACAGTCACTTTTAATAGAATATCTGAGGTTAGTTAGCCAGAAGGTGGCTTATACCTGTAATCCCCAACACTTTGGGAGGCTAAGGTGGGAGGATCGCTTGAGCGCAGTAGTTCAAGAACAGCCTGGTCAACATAGCAAGACCCGGTCTCTGCAAAAAAAAATAAAGCCAGGTTCAGTGGCTCATGCCTGTAATGTCAACACTTTGGCAGGCTGAGGCAGGAAGATGGTTTGAGCCCAGGAGTTTGAGACCAGCCTGAGCAACATCGTGAGACCCTGTTTCTATAAGATAATAAAATAAAAATTAGCGGGGCATAGCAGCATATCCCTACAGTTCCAACTACTCAGGAGGATGAGGTGGAGGATTGCTTGAGCCCAGGAGTTCAAGGCTGAAGTAAGCTATGAGCTATGATTGTGCCACTGCACTCCAGCCTGGGCGACAGAGCAAGACCCTGTCTCAAAAAATAAAAATAAAGATAAATCATATGATTAGCAAAAAGTGATAGTCTTCTTTACCAATGTTTACATTATTTCATTTTTATTGCATTTTTAATACTCCAATACTATGGAGATAAAGGGCTAGTTCCTTTTAATTGAAATCAACATTTTTCCAGGTAAGAAATTTGCTTTCAGTGTTCGATAAAGAATTTTTATTATATTTAAGTGATTTGCTTTTATTCCTATTTGACCTAGGGCTATGACTAGGAAAGTCTACAATTTTTACTGGATTTCTTTTCAGCATCTATTAATATGATAAGCAGTTTTGTTCCTGTTTTCTGTTCATATGGACTAATAGATCTACTAATGTTGACACCCACTTACATTCCTGGACTAAACTCTACTTGATTATAGAATAGCAAAGCTTGTAATTTCTAAGTTGCACATTTTTTTCACATTTTAACATGTCTGAAATTGGGTCATGCATTACACTTAGTGGTGTCCTATGACTGCTATAGTAGTAACAGATGTGACAGTTGTCATTGCCTGCACACGTCAATGTAGTCACAGCTGCTTAGATTGTTGACCCTTCAATTGAGTTATGGATGTTGCTTGTACTCCATGAGTTGACTTTAAATGCTCTATAAAATCTTCTAGGGCCAGGTGCAGTGGCTGACGCCTGTAATCGTGACACATTGGGAGGCTAAGAGTGGAGGATCGCCTGAGTCCAGAAGTTTGAGACCAGCCTGGGCAACATGGTGAGACTCCATCTCTATTTATTTATTTATTTATTATTATTATATATATTTTTGAGACAGAGTCTTGCTCTGTCACCTTGGCGGTAGTGCAGTGGTGCGATCTCGGCTCACTGCAAGCTCCACCTCTTGGGTTCACGCCATTCTCCCGCCTCAGCCTCCTGAATAGCTGGGACTACAGGCGCCTGCCACCACGCCTGGCTAATTTTTTTGTATTTTCAGTAGAGATGGGGTTTCACCGTGTTAGCCAGGATGGTCTCGATCTCCTGACCTCGTGATCCGACCCCTTTGACCTCCCAAAGTGCTGGGATTACAGGTGTGAGCCACCACGCCCGGCCTCCATTTTTTTAAAAAGTAAAATCTTCTAAAATATTACTCCATGATTTGACACTGAAATGAAAAAGCTGTTGCAAATGCAGAAATTCATAAAATCAGAGCAGTGGAACATAAATTTGATATTAGTAAAGCAACTTTTGTTATCAGAGGAATTACTTCATTTTCCTATATTCTTGCAAAGCAACAATTGCGACACTTATGGAACCTAAGAAAGCTATACATACACGTACGAATGAAGTCTATTATATTTTGCTATTGAGAAACACACAAAAGAATTGCAAGGCACTGGAAGAGTTGCCAAATCTCTTGAAATGGGTAAAAGGAATTCCAAAGCAATGAAAGGTTGGTGTCATCAATTCATTAGTTTTGAAGGACTATCATTAAGATGTCAAACATCTTTTTGTCAAAAACTTCTGCTGATGTTGAGCAGAAGACTATATGGAGCACCCTTTAAGAAATGTTGTGTCACCAATGTTTCTAATGGTCAAAGGATAATATTGTGTGACAAATCCAGAAATCAGCAACTCTAAGTCTAAAAATAGTAAAAAAAAAAAAAAAAAAAAAAAAAAAGTTGGGCTTTGGATGTGAAAATATCTAAGGAATGCCTTATCCTGTTCATTTCACTTATATTTTTCTTTTTAAGTGTGCACACAGTGATAGATGAGATGGGAATGAACCCAGACTTATAACAGAGTGCAGTAGTACCCTGGCCACAATGACTGGCCAATCAGTATGAGGCTCTGGGTTTTGTTCACTCCTTAGTCTAACTGCCCCCTCCCCATGTTGGATCCTAGGAATCATCCTATGACCATAGGGAGAACCATCCTTAACATGAAGCCAACACATGGATAACAGCAGAGAAGCAAGTGAATCTCAACTGTTGATGACATCACGAAACCACAGGATCACCTCAGGCAATTTGAATTGGGTTTTCTGTTAACTTGCAAATCAAAGCTTCCTAACTGAATAAACACTCAGTTAATGTTGGTTGGTAGTGCCTGCAATGATGGTTGAGGACACTTGAGACAATCCTGCTTTC
Source organism: Nomascus leucogenys (assembly GCF_006542625.1). Classification (NCBI taxonomy): domain Eukaryota; kingdom Metazoa; phylum Chordata; class Mammalia; order Primates; family Hylobatidae; genus Nomascus; species Nomascus leucogenys. The sequence goes on from NC_044398.1 coordinate 30,067,482, forward strand.
TCAACCTGGGGACAGAATAATACCACCATCTAGCCCTCAGCCAGCCATTGGTTCACCTGGTAAACCATTGGCCACATCTATGGAAGGTTTTAGAAAGAGGTCCCTACTGACTTTGCTTTGCTTTGAGACACACTGTGGAAGTATAGGATATTTTATGCTTAAAAAAAATAAGAAAGAGCTGAATTCAGGGATATTGGCATATAGAGAAAATATTTGAAGCTGATCTATGCACATCTATTTTTGAGATTCACATACAAGTCTTGTTCTTGATTTTGCTTTTACACATCCACAGAATGGTAACCTGGGCCTGACATATTGAAGTCAAGCACCAATTTTTGCTCTATTTTCATCTTGATGCTAGCTGCTTCCTGAACTGTTCCCAGCGAGCACACCACAGGGCCATAAGCTTAAAAAATCATGTTATGCTGCTGACTCTTCAGTCACTGCTGAGTAGCAGATGAAGCTGAAGCCAGCTGAATCTAGAAGTGCTATGATGCTGAAAGAGTCAGAAGTCTTTACCCAGATCTGCCCCCTGCAAGCAGTGTTTTCTGCCTGCCCTATGGGACTTGTGAGGGACAGAAAAGTTTCCCAGCCCCTGTCAAGATGGTAACATTATCTGAAGTTATCACAAAGCTTCTAGTCAACCTTAATTTCTACCACCTGAAATTCAGAACCTAAGGCTATTTTACAACCTTTACAACATTTAAATTATTCTTCTCTTAAAAGCTGGGCAAGTTGGTGGGTTTTCTTGGTTTATTCTTCAGGGTTTTTGTTTTGTTTTGGTTTTTTTTTTTTTTGAGGCGGAGTCTCGCTCTGTTGCCCAGGCTGGAGTGCAGTGGTGCGATCTCGGCTCACTGCAAGCTCCACCTCCCGGGTTCACGCCATTCTCCTGCCTCAGCCCCCGGAGTAGCTGGGACCACAGGTGCCCGCCACCAGGCCCGGCTAATTTTTTGTATTTTTAGTAGAGACGGGGTTTCACCGCGTTAGCCAGGATGGCCTCGATCTCCTGACCTCGTGATCCGCCCGCCTCGGCCTCCCAAAGTGCTGGAATTACAGGCGTGAGCCACCGCGCCCAGCCTTGTTTTGGTTTTTGGTTTTAGTCGTTGAGCTTTGTAAATAAGTTTTCCTGTGCCTGCTTGCCTGTAACTTATTTTCTGGTCTAATGACTGTTTTTTAATGAGTTCAGCCTGTGCTTTCTTGTACAAAAAGAAACGAGGGCAAGTGAGGAGCATATTAATTAGCTATCAGATGTAGCCTGGTTTTTGAAGTCCAGAGCTTCAGGATGTTACCGAAGTGTAAATATAATCATGACTTTTGCATGTGATTAGTAATTACATCACAGTGAAAGCCTCAGGGGACTTTCCACCCCAGAATTCTGCTATCCCCAACCCCTGAATGGCTCTGTCATTAATGGTCAGTCTCCGAGAACTCATTTCCCAAGGAAATGACTTCCTGTTTTGTTCTAAGTGGCCTTCCCTGCAAACCCTCCTCACCTTTGAACTTCCTATTTTGGGATGGAAAGAGTGACCCTTCTCCTGCTCCTCTTCACAAGGTAAGGAGAAATAACGGAGGAGAAAGAAAGGTCCTCTGGAGAGAGAGAGAGATATATATATACTATATAGCATATATATAGTATATTTATATATATAAATATATGATTTATATATAAATATATGATATATATATGATATATATCTTAACTACACCCACATTGCACCAAAGTATACGAAATATTTTCTGGCCTTCAAATCATATGCCTAACTCCTGCAGGAAAACTGCATGGGCACTCAAGCTGATCTCCCTTACCCCACAACTTAGATCCACCTCTCACGTTTTCTAAGTACATTTCCGCGCTGTCCCTGAGCCAGGCTCTAGGGTCCCAGAGGTGAAGTGGAGGAACTCACAGTCTGGTTGAGGAGAGACCCCCTTGAATAGATCAAGCTCCCCAAGTGTTGCTATACATTTACATGGAACATGGAGTCTGACTGGGAAGTCAGGGAGGTGAATCACGGAAGCCTTTGGACTTTGTACACCTGTGGGCAGCTCCCAGATGAAGGGGGGAAGTTGCAGGCAAATGGCCACCTTTGACTGGCGGGCATCGGCCTGCTTTGCCACTTCACCATATGCTGCCCTGTGACTGGTCTTTGCACTGCGTCACCGATATGTCTTTTTTTTTTTTTTATATACGGAATCTCACTCTGTCACCCAGGCTGGAGTGTAGTGGCACCATCTCGGCTCACTGCAACCTCCACCTCCAGGGTTCAAGCGATTCTCCTGCCTCAGCCTCTTAAGTAGTTGAGACTACAGGTGCGCGCCACCACACCCGGCTAATTTTTGTATTTTTAGTAGAGACGAGGTTTTGCCATGTTGCTCAGGCTGGTCTCGAACTCCTGCCCTCAAGTGATCTGCCCGCCTTGGCTTCCCAAAGTGTTGGGATTACAGGCATGAGCCACCGAGCCCGGCCAACCACTGATATTTCTTGTGAGTCAGCTCTGCTGTCTCTGAAAGTCCAACCTCCTACTTTTTGTTTTTTGTTTTTAAGACAGGGTCTTTTTTTATTTTTTATTTTTTTTTAAGACAGGCTGGAGTGCAGTGGCGCGATCTGGGCTCACTGCAATCTCCGCCTCCCGGGTTCAAGTGATCCTCCCACCTCAGCTCCGGAGTAGCTGGAAATACAGGCACGCGCCACTATGCCTGACTAGTTTTTGTTTTTCACGTAGAGATTGAGTCTTATTATGGTGCCCAGGCTGGTCTTGAACTCCTGGGCTCAAGCGATCCTCCCAAAGCCCTGAGATTACAGGCGTGAGCCAGCGCGCCGGACACAACCTCCTACTTTCATTAAAGTGTGGGCACTTCCAACACGAGGAGTAAGTGGATGGGCGGTGTGTGACAAACCCGCCTCAGCGTCGCTCAGAGTTCGCAGGCTGCGGCTCACCGTTCTCTGCCCCATAGCCAGCATTGTGGAGTGAAAGGGAACGTGGGTGGAGGATTGAGGTTGGCAATTCTGAATCTGTACATACAGCTTGAAGGGGCTCATCGAATGTGTCGGTCCTTAAGATTCCCCCTGCCCATGGAGGTTAAAAAAAAAAAAAAAACTGTCAAAAGAGCTATTCAAAACCAGGTTAATGATTGGAAGGAAGTTGGCCGGCCTCGGCTGCAGGACAGGTGCTTCCAGACTCCATTAGGGGTGTCCAGCGCCTTCTTTTGCCCTAGGCAGCGCCCTGAAGAACGCGTCGGGGCCTCGGTTCGCGGACTGGAGGAGTGGACCGACCGAGCGCTGTGCGTAAAAGGACCAGTGGGGCACACGCCCGAGCGCCACAGGAGGCCCCGAGGTCGGCTAGTCGGGGACAGGCCCGGAGCTCCTCCCACGGGGGGCGGGGCAGGTCACATGGCGGTGGCGCGGCGGCGCGCGAGGCAGCGCAGGCTCGAGCCTGCGCAGGCGCTGGGCCCGCCCCTGGGACCCTCCGGGCCGGGCGGTTTGGCCCCCCAGCGCCCGGGCGTCGGGGCGGGAGAAGGCCGGCAGAAGGGAGACAGTTGAGGTAGGTGCTGCGCGCGGGTCTCCGCGAGGCACGTGATGTCCGTTGGCGGGGCCTGCCGCGGCGCAGGTGGGGAAACTGAGGCAGGGCAGGGCCAGCGGCGCGCAGTAGGGTGGGTGCTGGGCTGGTGAGGCGCGCCCCTCGGGCCCGCGCCAACTTTCCTAGGAGCATCCTCAGCGCTGGCGCTCCCTCCGAGGACGACGTCCCCTCCGCCACCCTGCGCGGTGTCCAGTGGAAAAACCCTGCGCCCGGGCGTCGGAGACGGGAGACGGAGACCCGGCGCTGCTGCGGCGGGCTAGGGTCCCCTCTGTCCCCGCCCCCAAGCCTTGAGTGACGCCGGTGGCGCCCACCTTCGCGAATTGTTGGGACGAGGAACAGAGGAGAGGGCTCTGCCTTGGAGCATGGGCCCGGGGGCGGCCCGGCTGGACCAGCCCCAGGTGCGGACCTGGCAGTCCTCGTCCTCGTCTCTGTGCCCGCTTAGGGTCGTCTCTTTTAAGAGGGCACGGTTTCTAGCGTTGTTCAGCGTTTCGGAGGCACCTGTTCCCCCTCTTTGCCAAGAGTCACAAACGCCTGACTTTAAATTGGGTAGAGCCCAGTTGTAAACCTAACAGCCCTGCTGAGGTCTAGGAATGAAAAGATGAACAATCTGCCCCCGGGGTTGTTGCTGGGGCGGGAGGTGAAGGCGCAGGTGGAGATGGTTACAGGCAAAGGAAGGGAAGTTAAGGCCCAGCCGGTCCAGGGCTGTGGGAAGGAGGCACACCCGGGAGTCCACTGCCGGACCGGGGTTCACAGCTGCTCCTGCGCCTCTTTTCCTTGCCACATCATGCTGTCTCCACAGCCCAGCAACCCAGAACTCAGCTTTTTTGTTTGTTTTATTTTAATGTGTTTTCCTTTGAACCTGGCAGGTGATTTTTTAAAAAGAAAATAATCAGGATTTGTTTTGAAAAGCATTGTGAAAGAGTTAGCTTGAATAGTCTTGAATGCTCCTGCTTGGGCCCAGCTTCGGAGAATGAGGATTGGGATTTCGGCTGCAGACCCCGACTCGTTACCATACTCATTCATCAGGAAACTCTTCATTTTGTGTACAAATAACGTTTTGAGGGTAATCATTGCTCTAGAAATGAAGAATTATACATCGTATTTATTGTACTTTTTGTAAGGTACTTCACAAGGCACCTCCTATACATTTAATCCTTTAATTCTTGCAACTCTGTAGAAGGTAATTAAGGAAGCATTCCCATTTTGCTGATGCAAAACAGTTCCTTGTCCAGGTTTATACAGCTTGCAAGAATTAAAGTTAGATATTATTCTTGGTGTGGGCCTTTCCTATATGCCCCTCTTTTATAAGAGCATGTCATTTAGTTGAGACCTTCTGCATTACTTCTGAAGGGGTACAAAAGACATTTCTGATGATTGTCTCATCTCGTGTCATTTAAATGGTGCTCAGAAAGTTTGGATAGGACTGGAACTCTAGGGCTCAAGCCCCAGGCTCTGTCCCTATCTAAGAAATAAGGCAGATGTCCTGCCAGTTGGGTTCTTGCCTCTTTGTGAAATGTTGAGCAGAAGCTCCAAGTCTCTTTATGCTGTGGCTTGTGTGGCAAGAACCATCCTGAGGTGCTGTGCAGGGAGCCAGCCTCACCTTTGAGCTCAGTGGCCTCTGGCACAGGGAAATTACAGCTGGGCAGTGTCCTTTGCCTTCTCTGGCGCTGCTAGTGCAGGAGGCAGTGTTAGCTGCTACAGGAATAGCACGGAGCGGGCCTGCAGGCCAGAGGGGCTGAGAAAAGCCAGTGTTCCCACCAGACCTAGAACGTTCACCAGAAAGCAGGCCTGCAGTGACACAGCTGCAGAAGTTCACTATTTTGTGCCTGTCCTGCTTCAGATATCCTGTCTTTATAGGGGCATGAGTGAATCTGAGCCCTGCAAAAGAGAGAAAGATAATGCTGCTTTGCCGTTTTCTAATGCGTTACCGCATTGCAAATTGCTCTTCTTATATAATCTTTATGACAGCTCTTTAAAGTGCCCTTGTTTTTAAGAAGACACTGAGGTTCAGAAGGATAAAATAACTCTCAAAGAGAGAAAACCCAGGATTATTGGCTTTTAGTCCAGTGTCTTCTGTGGTATTGCCTTTCTTTCCTATCCACACCCATATAACTTGATGGAGCTGGAGTTCTGAGCCCAGACAGGAGGCTGTGCAAGTGAGATTAGAATGGCTTGCTCTTTGGGGGGGGGGGGGGGGGGCCTACAGCTTGAGGAAACAAGAGGACATAATCAGCTACTGGGAAACCCGGAGATATGCCCAAGAGTGAGGAATGTGGGGGCTGGTGCTGCTTTCAGCATCTATTCAGAGGTTTCTGAATCTGGCATTTGAGAGTAGGGCTGGGCCAGAACCAGGCAGATACACACCCCAAGGAGCAGGGCTGAGAGTTGGAGACTGAGGCAGGTAGGTGAGAGCTCATTGCAAGTGACTAGTTTTGTGGTATTTGAAGACAAAGTTGGGTGGAAGGGCATCTATTGCTCATAAGGCTCTGTGTGCCTGCATCAGTCTGCTAGACAAGGATGGACAGTCTTGTTACTGTGGGGAGGAGAGGTGCAGAATGGCTTCTCAGCGGAGACTAGGCAATGAGACCCTTAAGACATTTGGCTTCAGATTATAAGCTGCTTACCAAGGACTGGGCTTGGGAGAGGCTGATGTTCTCTCCAGGCAGCAGATTTCCCAGGCCCTGTTTAGGGGCAGTCTTGCTCTTAGCTTGCCTGAGGCCAGTGAACAGGCTTCAAGACCTGCAGGGCCCCACTTCCTGAGCCCAGACTCCCATGCTGTCCCAGCCTTAGAGGCCACTAGCCCGTAGCTGGCTACCCAGGACCCAGCGTGTCTGATGCAGGATAAACAGTCATGGACTGAAAGTTGGGAGACCCAAACCTGAGTCCCAGCGCAGCCACTGACAACCTGTCCTGCCCATGTGACCTTGGACTAGCCAGCTCCTTCTCTGAGCTTTACTTTCTTCATTTGCTCAGTAAAATGAGCTGAACGAGAGCTTTGAGGGAAAGAGGGGAACAGAGGAGACCAGAGAAGGAAGATGAAGCATCCTTTCAAGCCTTGTTCACTGAGGGCCTGAAGCAAGGAGGCCCACGTGCACTCTTAGTTTTTTGTCTCCCTCAGCACCCTTTCTTGCTTCTCCCCTGTCTCTGCCTCAGGCCAGCTCATTCTGAAGAGGGAGGATTCCCTGGGTGGGGCTGGGCTGGGCAGGTGTACCCTTGATGTTTAGAATATGATGCTGTCTCTACTTGTTTCAGACATGATTTAACTCACCCAGTGCTGATACTTTGTTTCATTAAGACTTTATCAGTTCCTGCCCAGAGGCAGCTCCTGGAACAGTCAGGAGTTAGGCCCAGCAAAGGAGGCAGGGTGAATGTGCACACCCAGCAGAAGAACAGTGGTGGCAGGGGTTCCCATGGCTTTCTAGACATCAGATCCCTGTAGTTGCAGTCACATGGTACTTTAGAGTCTTTGGATGTCAGAGCAAAGACAACCTCATAGAATTTTGAGTTCCTTCCTCTGTCTATACAGATGATGAGATCCAGGCCCCAAGTGTCTTCATACCTTAAGTCAGATTGCCCTGCTAGTGAGCAGTAGAGCGAGGACCCAGCCTAAGGTTACCTAAGTCCCAAGCTAGAGTGTTTTCTTTAATGTCAAGCTAGGCCTGTCCAAAATTACCTTTCATACTGAACTGAAAGTGGAATTGAGTAGCTATAAGTTCCAAGTCTGCCTCACTGTGGAATTCTAAGAGTAAAATTCAGATCATTTCATTAACATTTAATGCCTGGTAATTACCAGGATCTGTGTTGAGTGCTGGGGATGCAGGAATGAAGACGACAACACATTGTGCCAACATATTGTGGAGACATGTAAATAAAATTTACAAAATTCATTTGTGCATTGTGCAGGGTTATGGGTGTGTGCGCACACACATGCATGCTATAGAAGAGGTCAGTGAGCAGTCAGTTGTCAGGGCTTTCAGGAAAGGCTTTGGAGAGAAAGTGTTATGTGTGCTGGGCCTTATGAATAAGTAGGCATTTACGTGGTTGGCCTGGGTCCGGGGGTGGGGGTGGGGGGGGGCATCCCGGGGCAAAGGAAACAACATGAGCAACACTTGCTGAAGCCAAGCTGTGGAGGGCCCCCTCGGCTGGCATGCTGAGGAGTTTATTGTTAGTGAGAGTCTGAACACAAGGGAAAGGTGTAATCAGGTTGGGGTGTGCTGGGATCGCTCTGACTACGGCATGGAAAATAAACGGTAGAGGAGCAGACTAGAACCAAGCCAGATTCAGTTCTGTGGTTCTTGAAATAGGCTAGGGACAGAGTTATAGGATCCTGGGTTTGAACAGCAGCAGTGAGGTCGAGAAGAGGATGGGTAGCAGATACATTTTAGAAGATGGACAGAACTTCCTGAGTCGATGTAGGCAGTGAAGGCAAATGAACAGTAAAATGTGAACCCCTGTCCCCCACCGCCCCCCCTCCCCACCCCCCATCTACTGACCATGGAACTCCAGCAGAGAAATCGACTAGTTTTGGATGTGGTACAACAGAGATACCTACAAAACCCCCAAGTGGAAACTTTGGGTCAGAACAGAAATAGGAACTTGGAAGTCAATAACAAATGAGAGAAGTGCTGGAAGTCACCCAGGAAGGGAGTGTGGGTTGAGGGAAGCCACTGATGTGGCAGAAAAGGAAGGAAAAGCAAAGGGAGGTAAAGAATAGACAGCAGGTGAGGGGCCTCAGAGGTGCCAGCTGACTTTCCAGGCCTGGGGTGAGGAATGGGGCAAGGGAGCAGGCTGCACAAGGAGCCACAGAGAAAAGGACGTCTTCTTTTATTTGCGCTAGTGTGACATGTGGGCTGTGTTACGGGCTTTGCTTCTTTAGTCTGCACCGGATAGCAGAGGAGTCTGGTGGCACTTGGGAAATGTTATAATCTGCGTGATTGCAAATGACTCAAAGCTTTGCTCAACTTTTTGAAGGTCTAGGGGGCCTTGGCAGCTTTCCATTTAGATGTTTTCTGGAGACTGACTGTTGGCAGCTGAAGGAGCCGCAGGGTTTCTGGGTGGCCTGGTCCTGCCTATGGAGTGACTGAGCCTAGGGACCTAGTCCCGCCTCCAGCCCTCCCCTTGCCTCCTGCCCAGGCCCGCCTGCTCACCCCTGGGTATACTTCTTTGTCAGGAGAAGCAGAGGTGTGGACGCTGTGTATGGTGAGTGCCTTGTTCCCAAGTTTGAAGTGTCCGAGGTTGGGGGTAAGAGACCATTTGAGGAAGGGAGGTGCCTTGTATAGGAAAGAGACAGGGTCTCAAAGCTGGAAACTGAATTTGGGGCGGGGGGTGGTGGGCAGTGTTGAGGAACCTAGAATGTTCTGACTCCAAAGTGACCTGTTTTTGTTAGACTCATAGGACTCACTGGGGATCATTAGGAACTTCCTCATGGAGTTGAGAAAAATGGGGCCTGGGGAGGAATTGACTCAGCTTAGCCTAGGGAGCCCAGCTGGGTCTCGTCCTCTTGCCCCCATGTTCAGACCAGAGCTGCCACTCTGAGCTGCCACAGCTGTTGTTTGTTTGTGGCGTTATCCTACTTCACCTTCTGTGGGAGAGGGTGGATCAGATAAGCCCAGCAGTGGGGAACTGAATGCTATAGCTATGTCAGGTGGGGGCTGGCTCTTCTGTAAACAACCCTACTATTCTGTTTCAGACAAACTGACCCTTTCCTTAATGGAAGGGGGATAGAAAGGGGGAGGAAAGAGAAGGAACATCTGGTGTATGGTAAATTTCCTTTAAACATGGTTTGACTGTACATGATGACTGAAAAAATAAGGTGATTAAAAAAAATTCTCTTTAAGACAAAGGGAATCATACTCCTGGATCTCCAGGACCGAGTTCTTTCTTCTTTTCTTTGTTAATCAACAATTACAGCAGATGTAAACCTACTTCTGAATGTGTGGCGAGGAAAGGTAGTCTTTCAAGCTTTGGGGTCCTGTTCCTGTTGACTCGGGTCCAGGTTATAGTACTGCTGCCTGCTGGCTCTGTGACACAGGAGGAGTTACTGAACTCTGAACCTCAGCGTTAGCTGCTAAACAGGATAATCTTTGCATCACAAGACTGTTGAGTGAATGAAATTAGGCCATTACTGACAGGCTTCTAAGACCACTGGCTGCAGAGGTACGAAGGATTGCTGGCCTCCATACCTCTGCAATCTTAGAGGCCCATGTGAAAATGCATCGTTTCTGTTTAGAAATTAAAGTTCCTTTGATTGTCCTTTTTTGTGTGTAGGAAAAATTGTGATTTCAGAATTCAGGGTCTGCTCACTGTGCAGCAGGTCACAGAAGTACATGCTTCAAGACATGCCAGGATGGGAGTTGCTTTGTAGCCCAGGGGACTCGGATAAGAGGCTAGGCCTGTGTGCTCTCCAGATATTCCTGAAAGTAAATTTTCTATGCTTCTCTCTGGCACAAGAGTGGGCTGCTAGAGGCCCACTGGGTGCGGTCTGTCCATAGAGAGGCCTGATGCTCACCACTGGTCCCGATAACACTCTCAGCGTGGTGCTGCAGTGCCTGAGGATGGGGTCCACCGCCCCAGAGGGCTGATTCTCTGCTCACACTTTCAGGATCACAGTGGGAGGTTGGAAGACAGCACTTCTGGGGGTTTTGAGGTCTGGATCTTGTACCCAGCCCTTGAACTTGAGGTATGGAGATGGGGGTCTTTGGAACTTAGAAGTTTGAGTTCTCAGGGCTCCTTCAGCACTGACACTTGCCCAGTCAGCCCGCTGTCTCCCAGCTTAGCTGGCCCCATCCCAGCCTAGCCTCCTGTGTCCTACACCGGCTCCAAAGCCACTTCCTTCTGGGTGCTTCTGTGGCTACCCAGACTGGCTATTATTCCTGCACCACCATAGCCTCATGCCCATACATTGCCAAAGCTGCCTAACCTTCCCACTTGATTTTTTTTGTTATTTGTGTACCAGGTCCATATTTTCTTGAGGATTGTGTATCATTTTATGTCCTCCCAAATCGCCATTTATTGAACAGGTCTGTACTGAATAAATGTTTGGAAATAAATGTTGAGTCTAGTTGAGTTGAATTCTCTTGTGCCTAGGAGCAAACATGCCAAACGCCCATAACTGGACAGTGGGAAGGTGGAGGCTGTTTGAGTGTGGCAGGAATGTGTTAGAAGAATGTGGAGCTGACTGTGAGGGGCCCTGGACTTTGTGAATGCACTGATGTGTCCTAGGAGTCGGAGTCCATTTGTGGGATAGATGTAAGCTGGTGTTTGTATACTGACGCAGAAATGCCCATCAAATCTGTGATCAGAGACCATTCTATGTGCTCCTGAGTCATAATACAAGTCAGAAATCCAGGAACATTTTGGAAGTGCATAAAGGTACAGAAGTTGTTCCAGGCTCTGGGAAATCTCTTGTTTACAGCAAGTAGATAAGAGCTGTGGTTTTCCTCCTAATTGTTCTGTGAACTATCATCCAGTAATGTGTAATTTTGTCAAATTAAAGAATTGGAAGCAGGCCTGTGGCAGGTTCTTTCCTGTTTGTCCCAAGAACTTTGGTTGTCCATAAGCCATTGTCTCTGTAATTCAATTCTGTTGAATTCATTTCAGCATGCACTTGTGGTGAGCCTGCTTTGTACCAAATGTGCGCTGTGCTAGGCATGAGAGATTCAGAGATAAACTGCAGAATGTCGCCAAAGGAGAGAAATCTGACAGGTCCAAACCAGTGTGTCAAGCACATCAGAAGAAATGTGGGTGATGTTTGGGCACAGAACTGAGAAGGGGGTGAATCAACACCTCTTGGGGGTAGAAGTGGGAGGCTGGAAGTAGGGGGCTGGCAGAACATCAGGGAAGCTTTCTTAAAGAGGCCTCTGAGTTGTGAAGTGCAAAATGAAATAGGATATTCCAGGTAGAGGGGTAGAGATGTGTGCATGTCTGTAATGTTCTGTTCTCAGGGTCTTGGCGGGGGGCCCAGCTCTCCAAGGCCGGACCGCCCTCGTGACTTGACTTTATTCTGGCGGCTGATGGCCAACCAAGCACGAAGTCCTGAATTCTTTGCCCTAACACAATGCTTCTCAAACTTTAATGTGCTTATGAATTGCCTGCCAGTCTGACTAAAAGGCAGTATAAGATTCCTTAGTTCTGAGGTGTGGGTTGAGATTCTGCGTTTCTAGATGGTGCCATTTATGGGTTACATTTTGAATAGTGGGTAGTAAGAAACTCTTCTTTCTCAGCACAGGTCCCTCATGTCATACTGTTGTACCCAAGCGAGTTAGTGAGAACGCCACACTTTGAGACGAATTAAGAGTCCTTTATTAAGCCAGCGGCCAAAGAGATGGCTAACGCTCAAAATTCTCTCGGCCCCGAGGAAGGGTCTGATTAACTTTTATACCTAGGTTTAGGAAGGGGAGGGGGACTCAAATGCAATAATTCTACAGAAGTAAAAACATGCAAGAATCAAAAGAAGGAAAATGGTTACAGAGAGATAAACAATTTAAAAGACAAATGGTTATAAAAAGATCAAACCAGGTGCAAGGCTCTAAATCTTTCATTATAATTAGATATAGGGAGTAGGCCGGACATGAACTCAAGGCTTTACGTTGTTATCTTTTTAAGAAAAATCCTGGGAACTTCATACATTGTTGGTGCTAGTGCCTTATCAGTTAATTGGGCTCCTTTGAAACGCTGAGGATCTGCTTGCACAGGTCAACTCCTTGCGGAGGGGGGTTGGGTAAGGAGCCCTTAGTGTCTTGTAAATTAAGGGGTCAATTGGAGTTTGTCCTGCTTTCCCAGCTAGAGAGAGTCTTATTTACATGAGAAGCAAGGCTAGGTGATTAAAGAGACAAGCTGGATAAAATTCAAAGTAGCGAGTTAGAGTAAAAACAAGGTTACGCATTTCAAGACAACCATAGCAGCACCCCCTTCCCCAAGACACACACACACACACACACACACACACACACACACACACTGATTTTCCCCTTCTTTTTCCTCTTCCCAAGTATATAGATGCCAAATTCCTCTTTCTTAGATGTTGTTTTTTGTTTGGTTACCCCCATTACCTGGAACTTCTTTTCTTCTTCTTCATCTTTTTTTTTTTTTTTTTTTGAGACGGAGTCTCGCTCTGTCACCCAGGCCAGAGTGCAGTGGCGCGATCTCGGCTCACTGCAAGCTCCGCCTCCTGGGTTCACGCCATTCTCCTGCCTCAGCCTCTCTGAGTAGCTGGGACTACAGGTGCCCGCCACCACGCCCGGCTAATTTTTTGTATTTTTAGTAGAGACGGGGTTTCACCATGGTCTCGATCTCCTGACCTCGTGATCCGCCCGCCTCGGCCTCCCAAAGTGCTAGGATTACAAGTGTGAGCCACCTCGACCGGCCTTTTTTTTTTTTTTTTTTTTTTTAAGACAAGGTCTTGTTCTGTCACCTAGGCTGGAGTTCTGGGCTATAGTGATCCTCCCACCTCAGCCTCCCAAGTAGCTGAGACCACAGGCATGTGCCACCATGCCTGGCTAATTTTTTATAGACAGGATCCTCCCATGTTGTCCAAGCTTGTTTCAAACTCCTGGGCTCAAGCAACCCTCTTGCCTCAGCCTCCCAAAATTCTGGGATTACAGGCATGAGCCACCGCACTCAACCAAGGTTCTCTCTTATTCCTTTTTTTTATTTATTGATTTATTTTTTTTGAGACCGAGTCTTGCTGTCGCCCAGGCTGGAGTGCAGTGGCGCCATCTCGGCTCACTGCAGGCTCCGCCCCCCCAGGGTTCACGCCATTCTCCTGCCTCAGCCTCCCGAGTAGCTGGGACTACAGGCGCCCGCCACCTCGCCCGGCTAATTTTTTGTATATTTTAGTAGAGACGGGGTTTCACCGTGTTAGCCAGGATGGTATCGATCTCCTGACCTTGTGATCCGCCCGCCTCGGCCTCCCAAAGTGCTGGGATTACAGGCATGAGCCACCGCGTCCGGCCTATTACTTTAAAAAAAAAAAAAAATTATTTTAGATTCATGGGGTACATATGCATATTTGTTACATGGGTATATTGTGTAGTGATGGAGACTAGGCTTTTAGTGTACCCGTTATCCAATAGTGACCCTTATACCTGATAGGTAAAATTTCACCCTGCCCCCCCCCCACCCTCCCCTCTTCAGCTGTCCCCAGTGTCTGTTATTTCTATCTTTATGTCCATGTATACTATTGATTAGCTCCCACTTGCAAATGAGAACATATGGTATTTGATTTCCTGTTTCTGGGTTAGTTCACTTAGGATGATGGTCTCCAGCTCCGTGTTGCTGCAAAGGACATGATTTCATTCTTTTTTATGGCTGCCTCTTTTATTTCTTAAATCTGAATTTCCAGGTGGCTTCAGTGCTAGTCTGGCCTACCCTTTCCTTCCCAAAGTCACCACCGACTCACTCCCACCCCCACCCCATGCAGTGCACCCCTCACAGCCCCCACCCTTGGCAGTGACATTCAGATTTCCAGGGCCTTTCCTGATCCTTTAGAGACATCCTCTCCCGGCCAAGTCCTGCAAGGGAGACTTGAGTCAGAGGTTCTATGGGCTGGGGTGAGGTGGGCCACACAATTACCACACCCACTCCCAGGCCTATCCCCAGTGATCTAAGCACACAGAAGCAGGCTGGTACTTAGGGAGGAAGGCACCAGAGTATGCCAGAGCTTAGGATGGTGTGAGGACCAAATGGAAAGATAGATATTGTAAGTGGTTGTTGGGAGAAGGAAGGCTGGAGGTGGGGGTACCTTGTGGGCTGCTTCCAGGAGCTCCCACCCACAGGCACAAGTCTTCCTAGCTGGAGAGGGGCCTCAGTGAGGCACCCAGGCAGAAGCCAGGAACAAGGCTGAATTCTGACAGAACCCACCTGGAGCTCCATTTCAGTTGCAGAGACCCTTATCTTACACAGCTATCTTTTGCCCAGCCTCCTCTGCAGATGCCATAGAACCTCCTCTTTCTTTTCTTTTTTTTTTTTTTTTTTTTTTTTGAGACTGAGTCTTGCTCTATGACCAGACTGGAATGCAGTGGCACAATCTCAGCTCACTGCAACCTCCGCCTCCTGGGTTCAGGCGATTCTCCTCCCTCAGCCTCCCGAATAGCCGGGATTACAGGCGTGTGCCACCATGCCCAGCTAATTTTTGTATTTTTAGTAGAGACAGGGTTTCACTATGTTGGCCAGGATGGTCTCGATCTCTTGACCTCGTGATTCACCCGCCTCGGCCTCCCAAAGTGCTGGGATTACAGGCGTGACCCATGGCGCCCTGCCAGGACCCTCCTCTTTTTTTTTTTTTTTTTTTTTTTTTTTGAGACGGAGTTTCGCTCTTGTTGCCCAGGCTGGAGTGCAATGGCACGATCTCAGCTCACCACAACCTCTGCCTCCCAGGTTCAAGCCATTCTCCTGCCTCAGCCCCCTGAGAAGCTGGGATTACAGGCACGTACCACCACGCCCGGCTAATTTTGTATTTTTAGTAGAGATGAGATTTCTCAGTGTTAGGCTGGTCTCGAACTCCCGACCTCAGGTGATCCGCCCACCTCGGCCTCCCAAAGTGCTGGGATTACAGGCATGAGCCACCACGCCCTGCCAGGACCTCCTCTTTCTGATATAACACCTGCATTTGTTTGGCAGACATCTGTGTAGTTCTGTTCACAGGAGAAAAATGTCAGATGACTAAACACCAGTGTTTAACAGTGGCCATCAGTAGGTGGTAGCTTCAGAGAGTATTTGCTTTCTTATTGACTATGGTTTCATGTATTCTCTTTGTTTTGTTTTTTACTATAAGCGTATTTTGTTTTTATAATGAGGGAGAAATAAAGCTCTTCTCAATTGGGAGAAATTACTGCCTGCCTATAGTGAATGAGGCCCTGCTGGGCACTGGCTGGGGGCTTGATGAGTGGGATATGGTCCCTGTTTCTGGAGGGTCCTCAAACTAAAGAGGAAAGAAGATAGGGGAACAAAACAGTGTGGTTGGTGTTCTAAGTATCCTCTGATCACAGAAGAGAAAGCTGCCCCTACCCAGGGACATGATCCTGAGCCACCTGGATTGTGAGGGAGAACCAGGCATTGATGAGGAGGGGAATGAGGAAGTAGTCTGCCTACAGGGGACATAGCTTGGCACAGCTCCCCAGAGCTAGGGGCTGCAACTTGGGGCATGAGAAGAGAGAGCAGCAAGAGAAGCATTTGAGAAGGCTGTCATTTCTCTGTCATCACTCCTGACGCCCTGGTGAGCTCCACGGTGCAGGAACCTCCATGTGTGTGCTGCATCCCCAAGTTCTGGTGGCAGCAGGGTGCTCAGCAGCCCTTGTCCAGTCTCGCCTCTGACACTGCTGCTCCCGTCCCCTGTCCTGACCTCCTGGTCGGCTGTCCTGCCATAGCCTTGCCTGGAAGATGAAATTCCAGCTACCCTGTGGGAGCAGTAACGCCTTCTTCCTTCTTCTCAATCTCCAGAAATGTCTTTCCTCCAGGACCCAAGTTTCTTCACCATGGGGATGTGGTCCATTGGTGCAGGAGCCCTGGGGGCTGCTGCCTTGGCATTGCTGCTTGCCAACACAGACGTGTTTCTGTCCAAGCCCCAGAAAGCGGCCCTGGAGTACCTGGAGGATATAGAACTGAAAACACTGGAGAAGGGTAAGTGGCGACCCTTCAGGTCTCAGTACTTTTCCAAGGAGCTGGGATGCAGGCTTACTTACTGTTTTCTTTCTAAACTCTCTCCTTTTTTTAATTGAAAAGATAATATAACAACATTAGGAAAAATTTAATAACAATTTTTAAACTAGCAATAATTCTATTACCCTAACACAGTAATTTTTATTTTGGCATATTCCTTCCCATGTGTACATATTACATAGTGGTGCTTGGCTTAGGTGCTGTTTTATATTTTAGCTTTTCTTATCAAAAGCATTTTTCATTCTCTGTTGTTGTCTCTGTAACTATAATGATAAATTGTTCCATAATATTTAGTAATAATTACAATCTTTTACTAAACCAGTGCTTCCAGAGTGTATTCTGAGGAATTCCAGGCTTGTGGGATTGTCAAACTAAAAGGAGTTCCTGAGTGAACAAGTATGGGAGACACCTTTTATCCAATTCCATGCTCCTGATGCTCAGCACAGACATGTGCTTATTAGAATGAGGTGTCTGGATTGCTGCTGATTCAGGCATGGCCAGCCCCTCCTTGTGAAGAAGCTGTGGTGTCTTGAGGAATCACTTCAGGGTCGCCCATTAGAGTAGACCTGCCTATCTCCCTCTTCTGGGGGACTGCTAGAGTCCATTGTGGACAGCTTAGAGCCACACACTCAAATGTGTTAGCTCTGCCTCCTTGCTGTGTGCTCTCAGTGTTAGAGCTGTAGCTTGGTGGGATTTCAGTCATGCCAGTGGTGTGGCAAGAGAGTTGGAGTGGTGAAGGTCTCATTGATGGTGTGGTCACCATGTTAGCCCCCCAGGTGGAAGTCATCGTCATCTGTTTAGTAAGTAAGGAAGCTTGCCAAAGGCAGGCAGGAGATTGTGCAGGTTTATACTAGGTCACTAGGTCACCTTAGTAAAATACTAAGAGAGAGAGAGACCTGTTAAGCTTTGTTCGACCCAGGGTTTCCCAGTCTTATTTGATTACAGACTCTTCTCCCCACCCTCTCACCCACCTGACCCCACTTTTTTTTTTCCACATAACATCTATGGGAACATGGATCCCTCTGGGAAATACTAAAATAATTAAGGACTCATATTTATTGAGCCCTCACCAACTCTATATTACCAGACATTGTGGTGAGCACTTTTATATTCATCTTTCAATATGCCCTGTGGCCCAAAGTGGAGCTACTAGATATTTGCATTTTACAAATGAGGAAGCTGAGGTTCAAAGAGCAAAAATAACTTGCCCAGAGTTACACAGCTAGATTCAGACTTAGGTGGACCTTAGAGCTGGGCTTGAACTACAGTACTGTACTACCCCAAAGCATTTTATTCCTAGGCATCTTCTATCCTCCTTTGTTAATAATATTGCAGTTACCATATTTAGGTTAAAAATTTGAGACTTTTTCAGTTTGGGCCATGTTTCTGTTCTAAAGGATTATTATACAATATCTGATGACATCAGCAATAGACAAAATGGCCATTTTTCCAGAAATGTCCCACTTCTGAATGTTCAGGTTGGAAAAAAGATTTTCATGGTGGGAGGGACCTACTGGGTATATAATAGGATTCTTAAGCTTGGTTAACTTTCCTCAGGAAGGTGAGTATTCTGTCTGTCTGTGTTTCCTGTGTGTCTTTTCCCACGTGTGAAATGCCTGTCCAGGTCCTCTGCTAGGCCGGGTCCCTGACCTCGGCTGGACTTAGTGTGGTTCATGAGCTGCTTAGTGATCGGGGCTGGGCTGGGAGGAGATATCGAATTTCCTTTTTTTCTCTCTTAGAACCAAGGACTTTGAAAGCAAAGGAGCTATGGGAAAAAAATGGAGCTGTGATTATGGCCGTGCGGAGGCCAGGCTGTTTCCTCTGTCGAGAGGTGAGTGCAGATGAGGATCTATTCAGAGAAAAGGATCCTGGCAAGTAGGGGCCATTGTTTTCCGGCCAGAACCAAGGGCCCGTAAGCCAGCTTTAGCCTTTTACCCACGTGGTCTGTTGTTATTTGCTCTAGGTGTTTCTTTTGACTTGTGCTCTATTTCTGGTTTTTTTTGTTTTTTTTTTTTTAACAACTCACCCTCTCCTACTGGGATTAGCAACACATCTCAGTTTCCCTTAGTACTCCCAGGTCTTTCACCCTGTGCTGTACCTTCTGAGTCCTGGACCATATTCCAATTTAATCAGGGGCAGCGACCAGGTCCAATTCCGTGCTTCTGATGCTCAGCACAGACATATGATGTGCCTGGATTGCTTCTGATTCGGGTGTGGTCAATCCCTCCCTGTGATGAAGCTGCAGTGTCGGAGGAAACACTTCAAGGTTACCTATTCGAGCAGACCTGCCTCTCTCTCTCCTTGGGGAGCTCCTAGAGTCCATCGTGGACAACTGAGAGCCACATTCTCACATGTTAGCTCTGCCTCCTTGCTGTGTGCTCTCAGCATTGAATCTGTAGCTCAGTGGGATTTCAGTCATGGCAGTAGTGCATTTGGCATGAGAGTTTATTGAAAGTTGGAGCTCACTGACTGGGTGGTCTCCAGGTTGGCCCCTCGAAGGGAAGACATCATCTATTTGTATGTGATGGAGCTTATCAGTGGAAGGAAGGAATGGTGATTGTTGAAACACAAAATGCTAGTGTGAGAAGGAACATTGCAAATACTTGGATCTAGCCTTATCCCTTTATAGGTGGGCAAACTGAGGACCAGAGTGGTTAGTGGCCTGTTTGTGGTCACACAGCCAGTCAGTGGCAGAAGACCCAGATTCTGAAATTACTGCCCTGCCTGGGAGAAAACTGGGAATGACAGCATTCCTGCTCTTGAGACAACTTTGCATCTCAAGCAGTGGCTGTGGCGCTGTCCAAATTGTCATCTTCATTCTCCTGGTTCCCCTCCCTAACCCTGGGGCACCACCTTTCAGCCTTGCTGATCTCTCCATGCTTGTGTGATTGGGCTGGTAAAGAATCCACTTGCACTGCTGGATGCATGTGATGCCTGCAGTACCCTACTTCCAGGGTATTGTGTGCCTGCTATCTCAGTGGGTCCTCACCATAGCCCTTGGAAATACAGCTTGTTGTTTTACTCTCATTTTATTATTCTCATTACAGAGGAGGAAACAGTTACAGAGGTTGTAACAAAGCCACCCTGATTGGGGAGATGCATTAATTTTCTATTGCTGTAACAAATTACCTCAAACTCAATGGCTTTAACCAGCACAGATTTATCTTGTAGTTCTAGAGGTCAGAATTCCAAAGCGGAATCTAGTTGCATTCCTTCTGAAGACTTATAGGGGAGAATCCATTTCTTTTGCCTTTTCCAGCTGCTAGAGGCCACCTATGTATATTGGCTTATGGCCCCTTCCTCTGTTTTTAGGTCAGCAATGGCTGGCAAGTCGGCAACAGCATGGAAGCCTGTTTTGACTTGATTTCTCAGGGCCATTAAAATCCAGAAGGTTCCAAGAGCAACAGCTCTCCCTAATTATAACCTGTTTCCTTCTGTACTGGTCTGTGCCCACATAGAACATTTAGTGGAAACTTACGTTTCCAAAAAGATGGGTGGATGGCAATCTGAGTTATTTTGAGTGGCCCAACTAGCAAGTATGTGACTCAGTTTCCACATCATGGCTTTGTATAGTGCCACACCAGGAGTAAAGGGCCAGGAAAAGTGAGTAAGACCTTTCATCTCAGCCAGGTGCAGTGGCTCACATCTATAATCCCAGCACTTTGGGAGGCTGAGGTGGGAAGATCACTTGAGCCCAGGAATTTGAGACCACCCGAGGCAACATAGCGAGACCCTGTCTCTACAAAAAAAAAAAAAATTAGCCCAGCATGGTGGTGTGCACTTGTAGTCCCAGCTTTTCAGGAGGCCGAGGGAGGAAGATTGCTTGAGCCCAGGAGTTCAGGCTACAATGAGCTATGATTGTGCCACTGCAGCTGGGCAACAGGGCAAGACTCAAAAAAAAAAAAAAAAAAAAAAAAAAGGCCAGGCGCGGTGGCTCACACCTGTACTCCCAGCACTTTGGGAGGCCAAGGCAGGTGGATCACTTGAGGTCAGGAGTTCAACATTAGCCTGGCCAACGTGGCGAAACCCCATCTCTGCTAAAAATACAAAAAATTAGGTGTGGTGGTGCGCCCCTGTAATCCCAGTTACTTAAGAGGCTGAGGCGTGAGAATCACTTGAACCCAGGAGGTGGAGGTTGCATTGAACTGAGATTGTGCCACTGCACTCCAGCATGGGCGAGTAGCATGGGTGACAGAGCAAGACTCCATCTCAAAAGTAAAAGACCTTTCATATTACAAAAAGGTGGTTTTTGATTATATCAAACACTGTAGTCCTCTGCTCTAGGGCAAAATTTGCCAGTCACTAAAACTCTTGATAAATGTATTGTAATCAATTCTGCCTCATTAGTTGTCTTTTTCTTACTCTAGAAAATAAATGAAAAATTAAATGTACCTGCAACCATACAACAGCATATTTTTATTGGAGATGAGTAGACTGCATTTAAAAGGATTTGCTGCTCATTCTTTAATTCTGACACCAAATGTGAAAAAAGGATTGAGTTCTTAATGTTGAAGCTTTACCATGACTCATGCAGTTTCCCTCATTCATCTAGCACACAGTTCCCCTCATTCACCTAGCACACAGTTCCTCAGAGTCAAGGGCATCTGCATCTCAGCTCAGCTGCATTCTCCCCATTGTCCCCCTTCAAATCTTTCCACCTGGTATTTAGCACCTGTTTTATACCCAGCCATGTTCTAGGCACTGAGGGTTCCAAGAAATGGAAGACATAGTTTCTAACTATTAGAAACATTTGGGAATGTAAGAGACAACACTCAACTTAGTGGTAACATGCAGACTCAGTACAGAAAATGTCACCAAAGAGGGAAGATAGGATATGCACAGAGAAGCAGGGCTTTACTTCAGGGTGGACTAGCCAGGGAGATCTTTTTAGAACAGGGATACCTTTCCAGAGGGTAGGGTTGAGCTGAAGAGAGAAGGAAGGTTATGGCTAGAGGAGTGTGTGTCTGCTGGGCCCTTGTGTTAGTTTGGTCTGGTGCAGGGAAGGGGCTGGGAGATGATGTAGGAGAGAAGCATTGTGGGCAGGAGGAGAGGATGTGTTTGGGTATGGCTGCTCCCAAGCTGTGGTTGGGACAGCCATAACAGGAGCCTTGCCTCTGCTTTCCACTGGAGAAGACAAGGAGCCTGGGCTGCAGAGGAAACCTGACACCCTATGTGGAGGCCCACAGCCAGCTGGGACAGATGTCCCTGAACTCTTGTGTCTTCTACAGGAAGCTGTGGATCTGTCCTCCCTGAAAAGCATGTTGGACCAGCTGGGCGTCCCCCTCTATGCAGTGGTAAAGGAGGACATCAGGACCGAAGTGAAGGATTTCCAGCCTTATTTCAAAGGAGAAATCTTCCTGGATGAAAAGGTGTGTGTGCTGGGAGGCTTTTAGACATAGACTGCTGGGGATTGTGCTCACCTGTGTGATAGTCGGGTAGCCCAGGTATGTCTGGCCTGGAGCTGGAGGCTGGCCTTCCCTTCAGCTGTCCTGAACTTGCAACGCCTTTTTCAGCCCCCTGAGCAGAGCATGATCAGACATTTTAAAGCTGTCCTCTCAGTTACAGACAGTCCCTGACCATCCGATGGTTTGACTTACGATCTTTGTGATGGTGCAGAAGTGATAAGCATTTAGTTTCTACATTTCTTCAAGAACCCATATAGCCATTCTGTTTAATATTCAATAAACTACATAAGTTATTCAACACTTTATTTTAAAATAGGCTTGTGTTACATGATTTTATTCAACTGTAGGTTAATGAGAGTGTTCTGAGCATGTTTAAGGTAGTGTGGGCTAAGCTATGAGGTTAGGTGTATTAAATGCATTTCAATATAAGATATTTCAACTTATGATGGGTTTACAGGGACATAATCCCATTGTAAATTGAGGAGCATCTGTATTACTGAAGCCTTTCCTGCCACGTGAACGGTGAGAGTAGGGAATAGCTGAAACTCCAACAGGTTCCTCCACTGTTGGGGGCCTAGTACAAAGCCCCACACCCTGTCCCTTAATTCATTTATTTCTTTCTCTTCTGCTCCCACCTCTGCAGAAGGTAGCGCTGTTACCATCCTGTCAGGTGGAAGACTAGTGAGAAGGTAGAGTCAGAATTGAAATCTACGGGTGTCACCCTAGGTCAGGCCTACCTTGAGGTCCGAAACTGGACCCAGCAGGGTTCTGTTTCCTTGGCAGTTGAGAATGGACCTGGATTGGCTGGGCATGGTGGCTCATGCCTGTAATCTCAGCACTTTGGGAGGCTGAGGTGGGCAGATCATTTGTGGTCAGGAGTTCAAGACCAGCTTGGCCAACAGGATGAAACCCTGTCTCTACTAAAAATTCAAAAATTAGCCGGGCGTGGTGGCAGGCACTTGTAATCCTAGCTACTTGGGAGGCTGAGGCAAGAGAATCGCTTGAACCTAGGAGGTGGAGATTGCAGTCAGCTGAGATTGCGCCATTGTACTCTAGCCTGAGTGACAGAGCAAGACTCCATCTCAAAAAAAAAAGTGGACCTGAATGTGGGCAGTGTGTGTGTGTTGGGTAGGAGAGAATACTGGAACCAGCAGCCTTTTGAGTCTTTGCGTGAGAACCAATGCCCCGTCAGGAGCCTTTCCTCCTTGAGGAAGGCAGGCATATAGAGTACTCATATGGGATCTGTCTTTCTCACTCCATAGAAAAAGTTCTATGGTCCACATAGGCGGAAGATGATGTTTATGGGATTTATCCGTCTGGGAGTGTGGTACAACTTCTTCCGAGCCTGGAATGGAGGCTTCTCTGGAAACCTGGAAGGAGAAGGCTTCATCCTTGGGGGAGTTTTCGTGGTGGGATCAGGAAAGCAGGTGAGTTCTTGGTGTTTACTTGTGGTCTGTAGGGGTCTGTATCTGTGAGTGTGAGACTCCAACCAGAAGCTGGAGTGGGGGTTGACTTTCCCTGTTTTGGGTCTCCTAGCCTTCCTTCTAGCAAGCCAGGGAACATGAAGAAGGGAAGGGAAGGCAGTTGTTGTTTATCACACATCTTTCTCTGCTTGTACCTCATACTTGCATCTACTCACTCATCACAGTGACACCATGAGACAGTCTGATCATTTTGCAGACAAGGAACTTAGAACTGAAAAGGGACGAGCAGCTGCACAAGGAGCACAGCTCATGGGTGGCTCTGCTAGGCCTGAACTCAGGTTTGCTGACTTTAAGTTCAAGGAGCACAGCTCATGGGTGGCACTGCTGGGGCCTGAATCCAGGTTTGCTGACTTTAAGTTTTGTTTTCTGTGCTTGAACAAAAGCATAGTTTTATTCTGTTTTTGAATTTACTCTCTTGCAGTGTTCCAGGCCACCATGGATGGATGATAGAAAAAAAAATAAGGAGGAGAAAATAAGGAATAGAACCAGGCCTAATTAGGGGAAGTGGCAAGGAGGTGGCGGGGAGACAATGCTTTTTTCTGTGGGGATCTTGGTGTCAGGGCTGGCCTAGGAAAGGGGTCTGACTCCTGCAAACAGGCTATTATTATAGGTCCTGGCTGTGAGGCTCCACAAGCAGCATGGAGCCCTAGAGGAAGGTGTGGAAAGGAGGAATGGGGTTTCTGTAGGCCCAAGAGTTGTTTGTGTTGGAGTCTAGGCAGCCTTGAGCCATGGTGGCTCCCCTGCCCTGGAGGGCAGTGTCAGCAGAGGCCAGGAGGATGTGTAGCAGGGATGGAGCAAAGTGGATGAGGGGGCTGGGTGCGGTGGCTCACACCTGTAATGCCAGCACTTTGGGAGGCCAAGGTGGGCGGATCACTTGAGGCCAGGAGTTCCAGACCAGTCCAGACTGGCCAACATGGCAAAATCCCATCTCTACTAAAGAAAAGCTTAAAAAATTAGCCGGGCGTAGTGGTGCGTGCCCATAGTCCCAGCTACTTGGGAGGCTGAGGCAGGGGATTTGCTTGAACCCAGGAGGCAGAGGCTGCAGTGAGCCTAGATTGTGCCACTGAACTCCAGCCTAGGCGACAGAGCAAGACTCTGTCTCAAAAAAGCAAGTGGATGAGGGAAGGGTATGGGAGAAGGACCTGGAAACTGGTGGCCTGACTTCTAGGCCTGTCTCTGTCAATTTTGGACATGACATTAACGTGTAGAAAGTGTTTTCTTTCTGTAGAAAGATGGGATTTATCTGCATTGTTGGATCTCACTATTAATGTTGATAATTACATACTCTTCCCAATTTGGGAGGAATAAAAGGGAATAGAAATCCTTCAAGTTTAAGCTGTATTTCTTTTTTTTTTTTTTTTTTTTTTTTTCGAGATGGAATCTCACTGTGTCGCCCAGGCTGGAGTGCAATGGTGTGATCTTGGCTCACCGCAAGCTCCATCTCCTGGGTTCAGGCCATTCTCCTGCCTCAGCCTCCCAAGTAGCTGAGACTACAGGCACCCACCACCATAGCCGGCTAATTTTTTTGTATTTTCAGTAGAGACGGGGTTTCTACTCGTGATCTGCCGCCTAGGCCTCCCAAAGTGCTGGGATTACAGGCGTGAGCTACCACGCCCAGCCTGAGCTTTATTTCTTATGTCTTCCTTTTACAGCTTGGTAACTGATTCGCTTGACTATATTAGAATTTAGCATAAAATGGTGTCTGATTTAACATAAACCGATTTGCTAATTTTCTGGTAAATCTGTCAAAGTGTCTTAGTAATAATGGTTTCCAATGAGTGCCTGTCTTGTTCTACGTGCTCAAGTGCATGGTCTCATGTCTTCCTCACAACCAATCTAGGATGTTAGGCATTTTTATTCCCATCCACATATACAGCAGTCGGCCTAGAGATTTAAAATAATTCGGCCAAAGACACAGCTAAGTGGTACAATGGAAATGAAACTTAGGAACTCAAATCTGTCAAACTCCAGAGACCCTGCCAGGCCCTACCCTGCCCTGCCCAGCCCAGCCCCTAGCCTCTCCTTGGAGGTGTTTCCCAGTGACCACTTCCTGATGTCCTTATGCTTGGGCAGGCCACTTCCCCAGTGGATTGCCCATCCTCTTCCCACTCTGACACTGTGGGGTTCCTTCCCCTACTCGCCTCTGCCTTCTCATGGCCTCTAGGGCAGGGCTTGGCATGCCTGCCAGCCTTTTCTTGCCTGGCGATGACTCATCTAGTGCTCATGGGCCCTGCTGGCACGTTTCTGATGTTGCTAGGTGTGTTTGACTTTTGTTGGTATTCCCTGGAGCCCCTGGCCTTTATTCTTCTAGGTGGAAGGTTAACTGGCTAGCTGAACTTCAGGACTTATTTCAGTTCTTATTGGGTGTAGAGTTTTTGTAGTCTAAAATTGGGGTGGTGGGGATTTCCTTTTTTTTTTTTTTTTTTTCTTTTTTTTTTTTTTTTTTTTTTGGAGACAGAGTTTCACTCTTGTTGCCCAGGCTGGAGTGCAATGGCATGATCTCAGCTCACTGCAACCTCCACCCCCACCGGGTTCAAGCGATTCGCCTGCCTCAGCCTCCCGAGTAGCTGGGATTACAGGTACCCGCCACCATGCCCAGCTAATTTTTGTAATTTTAGTAGAGACAGGGTGTCACCGTGTTGGCCAGACTGGTCTCAAACTCCTGACCGCAAGTGATCTACCCACATTGGTCTCCCAAAGTGCTGGAATTACAGGCGTGAGCCGCCGCACCCGGCCTGAATTTTCTTTTTAATAACAATCTTGAAAGCATTCTTAAAGAAGCAGCAGCTAGGCAACATAGCAAAACCCCATCTCTATAAAGAATAAAAAAGTTTAGCCGGTGTGGTGACGTGCACCTGTAGTCCTGGCTACTTGGGAGGCTGAAGCAGGAGGATTTTTTGAGCACAGGAGTTCAAGGCTGCAGTAAGCTATGATCGCACCACTGAACTACAGCCTGGGAAACAGAGCAAGACCCTGTGTGTAAATAAATAAAAAGTGTGTTTGCACTACAGAAAATTTAAAAACAGCAGAACATTAGAAGGTGGGGAAAACCATCCTATGAGCTCAACCACCATGGAAAATCCATTGGAACAAAGCTGAGTGGCCTTTCCTTTTGTTTTGCTTTGCTTTAGAAAATTGTACCTTACTAAACTAGATGTTCTTTTTTCATTTAACAGTATATTGTGAACATTTTCCTATGTCACTATATATTCTTAGTTTTTTGTTCGTGTTTTTGTTTGTTTAGATGGAGTCTCGCTCTGTCGCCCAAGCTGGAGTGCAGTGGTGCAATCTCGGCTCACTGCAGCCTCCGCCTCCCAGCCTCCCAGCCTCCCAGGTTCAAGGGATTATCCTGTCTCAGCCTCCTGAATAGCTGGGACTAAAGGCTTGAGCTACCATACCTGGCTAGTTTTTGTATTTTTAGTAGAGACCAAGTTTCACCATGTTGGTCAGGCTGGTCTTGAACTCCTGACCTCAAGTGATCCGCCCACCTCAGCCTCCTAAAGTGCTGGGATTACAGGTGTGAGCCACAGCACCCAGCCTGTTAGTATTTTTAATGTCTGTATTACGGTTTACTGAGCAAGTAAATATAATTTTCTGACCTGCTTGCCCATAATCACCACAGTGTGGTGGGCCTTTTTTTTTTTTTTTAAGTCTTTAAAATAATGACATAGTGTATTTACAGAATTTCTTTTTAAGATGAGTTTCCAGATATAATGAATCAAAGAACTCTCACAAGGATTCCTTGATGCTGATCTCAAACATGTTATTTTGTCTTTTTTTAGACTTTAGATAACTTTGGGGTATCCTGTGTCTTAGTGCATTTTTCCTCACCGTATGAGAAGAAAGTGGCTTCCAGTTTCTTAGGAGACTAAAGAAAAAAGAGGGTCTCTCTTTTAGATGGTCATTCTGGGTCTTCCAAAGTCTGACCTCTGAGCTCCACTTCCACACCTTTGGGCCTTTCTGTGTTAGCTTCATTTTTCTCTCTTTACCTGGTATGTTCTTTTACCTGCATCTCTACTTGTAGACATCCTGGTTACCCTCCATGCTTTATCATCTATGAGGCCTTCCCTGATTGCCCTTGTCATGCTTTATCACTTCTGACTTCCTGCTTCTAGAGAGCTGCTGGTACAGGCCAGATGGATGTGGCCTTCCCCAGTCTGCCTTCCCTCAAAGACTGAACTCCTTGAGGGCAGGAGCCAGGCCATATTTGGATCTGTGTCCTTTGCTGTTCAAGCAAAAGGCTTGACAGACAGCTGGTCCTCGATGCCTGTCTCATGAACGAACGATTTAGGATGAGGACTGACATTATCTCTTGTTTCCTTTTAGGGCATTCTTCTCGAGCACCGAGAAAAAGAATTTGGAGACAAAGTAAACCTACTTTCTGTTCTGGAAGCTGCTAAGATGATCAAACCACAGACTTTGGCCTCAGAGAAAAAATGATTGTGTGAAACTGCCCAGCTCAGGGATAACCAGGGGGCATTCACCTGTGTTCATGGGATGTGTTGTTTCCACTTATGTCCCTAAGGAGTGAGAAATCCATTTATACTCTACTCTCAGTATGGATTGTTAATGTATTTTAATATTCTGTTTAGGCCCAGTAAGGCAAAATAGCCCCAAAACAAGACTGACAAAAATATGAAAAACTAATGAAGATTATTAAGCTAAAACCTGGGAAACAGGAGGCTTAAAATTGACTGCCAGGCTGGGTGCAGCGGCTCACACCTGTAATCCCAGCACTTTGGGAAGCCGAGGTGAGCAAGTCACTTGAGGTCGGGAGTTCGAGACCAGCCTGAGCAACATGGCAAAACACTTCTCTACTAAAAATACAAAAATCAGCCGGGTGTGGTGGCATGCACCTGTAGTCCCAGCTACCCGGGAGGCTGAGGCAGGAGAATCACTTGAACCTGGGAGGTGGAGGTTGCAGTGAGCCGAGATCACGCCACTGTATTCCAGCCTGGGTGACTGAGACTCCATCTAAAAAAAAAAAAAAAAAAAAAAAATTGATTGCTGTGCCTCATTACAAATGCATATGGTGTTTGAGTGCTGTTGTTTGAAATTATTTTTCTTTTTGGGTCTTCAAAAATCCAAGAAAAGTTGATGATTGACTTGAAGATTACAGAATTTAAGGTTTTTTGGCATGTGTGTTTTCTATTAATAATTGATTATATGATGTCAAAGTAATACTTTCATAATAGAATTGACATGCTCTGGGATAGTTTGACAAAGGTAAATTATAAAGTGAAATCTCTCGTTTCATTATCTTCCATTCTAACCTCAGAGATCTGTTTCTCTAGAAAAAATGACCATCTCTGGTTTTAATAAAATTATGCATCAGAAATCACCTGTATGTATAAGATTTTCTGATAAAACTAATAATTATATTTACCATATCATTGGCTGAAAGTAAAAAAAGTCAGCATTCTCCATGGCTGAGGCGTAAAGTGCCTGGGGGGATTCCTCTGGTTCTAGCTATCTAAGTGGTTTGAAAATGACCAGGAAAAATTCATCCCGTCATTCATGTTAGTAATTTTGCTGTCTTTCCTAGAGGAATGACTTTGGTGTTTAAAATTGGTAGCTGTTTTTCTATTGGTCTTTTAGCCTAATTTGGCAAATCAGAACAAAGGACATAGAGATGATGAAAAATAACTTTATCTTTTTTGTTTGAATTTTGTCATGTAAGTTTGAGTGACATCATCAAGACCTACCAGGAGCTTGGCTGCAGGGAGTCTACTCAAGGCATCAAACTGGCCCAGGAGTAAAAAGGTGGTGGTGGTGGAAATAGGAAATAGTGTTAACCCAGGGGACTGGCCCAGCCAGGAAGAGAAGGGAATCAGTGTTTACCCAGGAAAGCAAGAATGGATACTGACATTGGAGGTAAAGCTGGGAAAGTAGGAGAGCATCCGGATTGAGTATGCAGAGTGAGTTAGGGGTGAGTGGTTCAGGACTAAGACCCACTAAGACCATGCTTGCATCTGACTTCATGTAGCAGTGGCTGCACGGGGTATGCATGGGCCCATAAAGGGCTGGGCTTCTGCAGCATTTGAGGCCACAGCCTTTGGTACTTGCACAGGGTTGGTACCTGTCATCCTTAGGACTCCAGCTACTGACAGGATAACTCAGTACCTAAACTTAGAGCTTGAATACCTAAGACACTTGATGGTGAAACAGTTCTCTTGCAACTAAAGAAGAACCTGAGGTCAGGTGTGGTGGCTCATGCCTGTAATCCTAGCACTTTGGGAGGTCAAGGTAGAAGGATCACTTGAGGTCAGGAGTTCAAGACCAGCCTGGCCAGCATGGTGAAACCCCATCTCTACTAAAAATACAAAATATTAGACGGACGGGGTGGTACATGCCTGTAATCCCAGCTACTCGGGAGGCTGAGGCAGGAGAATCACTTGAACCCAGGAGGCAGAGGTTGCAGTGAGCCGAGATCGTGCCACTGCACTCCAGCTTGGGCAACAAGAGTGAAACTCCGTATCAAAAAAAAACCTGAGAGGACACTGCACCAATGGAGATGCATCAAGAGAAACATTTTTGGTTTTTTGTGAGCTCTCACCAACTTTTTTCCCCTGGGTACTCACGTGCAGTGTGGTCTTTTTCTGATTAGCATGTCATTTTGGAAAGAGCACTGGATTGAGTCATGAGGCGTATTCAATTTCTAGTTTACCAGTGTGATCTTAAGCAAAGATCTAACTCATTGGCAAAATGGGCGTAATTCCTTCCCATTCAGGGCTGTTTATGATAAGTCACTGAGGGAATGATAAATATTATGACACTGCTTCTCAGACTATAATGTACATGCACATCACATAAGGACCTTGTTAAAATGGAGACTTAAAAAGCTGGACACTAAAGGCAATAATGACAGATTTTACTCAATAACTACTGCAGAAGGAGAGTCCTCAGTATAGAACTGAGCTTAGCTCCAATCTGTGCAGAGGTGACGGAATTTTAAAGGGGAAGGAGGAGGTTCAAATAGAACTAGGGAAATGCAAAATTACAAAAAGCTGGTAAGGAGATTGGTCAATGTGATTCGGCTATCTGTGTCTACTAACTCTCAAGTTTATCTATCAAAGTTAGGATCCTAGCCTCCCACAGAGACCAGGAGTTGGCCTTGTCATTCCTGATAATTATATGACAAAGGGATGGCTCCCAGAAAAAGTGAGAAACACATTCCTGTGCAGCAGAAGATACATATATCCCTCAAAGGGACAGAAAGGATTTACAATTGTAAATTTTATAAAGTACGTCCTCTAAGAAGAGGGAGGGGCTGGGTGCCTTGGCTCATGCCTATAATCCCAGCACTTTGGGTGGCCAAGGTGGGTGGATCACCTGAGGTCAGGAGTTCAAGAGCAGCCTGGCCAACATGGTGAAACCCTGTCTCTACTAAAAATACAAAAGTTAGCCTGGTGTAGTGGTGCGCACCTGTAATCCCAGCTACTCAGGTGGCTGAGGCAGGAGAATCGCTTGAACCTGGGAGGTGGAGGGTGCAGTGAGCCGAGATCACGCCACTGCACTTCAGCCTGGGTGACAGAGCGTGACTCCATCTCAAAAAAAACAAGAGGGAGATTAGAAATCTATGATCAGGCATTGGCTGAAACAAATGGTAAATTCTTTTGGCAGCCTTGAGCTTCCCCAGGCAGGGACCCAAAGGGGCCTGGGTTATCCCTGAGACACGGCCTCGAGCTGCTAGAAACTATGCTAGTGTTTGTTCAAGTCTCTCCGTGTCTGGGGTGGGCAAAATCGTTTGTGCTGAAAATCAATGATTTGCAGCTCTCAAGATTCCGGTAGGCAGTCAGGGTGGGCCTGAGTTTCTGCTTTTTTTTTTCTTTAGGTACAGGATCTTGCTCTGTCACCTAGGCTAGAGTGTAATTAGTGGCCCAATCATGGCTGACTGCAGCTGCAAACTCCTGGGTACAAGCTGTTCTGGCTCAGCCTCCCAAGTTACTGGGCTTACAGGTGGATGCCACCATACCCAACAGATTTTATTTTTGTAGGGATGGGGGGGGGGTCTCCCTGTGTTGCCCAGGCTGATCTCAAACTCCTGGCTTCCCAAAGTGTTCAGATTACAGGTGTAAGCCACTGCACCTGGCCAGCCTCTGCATTTCCAACAGGTTCCAGGTGATCTTGATGTTCTGCTGGTCCATGGGTCACACTTGGAGAAGCATGGTTCTAAAGGACTGTACAGATTAGTCATTAATCTCTGTGGGCTTTGGACTTGAAGCTTCAGCAGCCTTTGACAAGCATTTGCAGGTTTTCTTTTTATTTGATAAACTGAGAATCCATATGCAAAGAAATGCAAAAAAATTCCAAGAATGTAAGAAAATGTCCTTGCTGTAAAGCTGGTGGTTCTCAATCTCGGATACGCAGAATCACCTGGTGTGGGGGTTGGGGGCGGGGTGCAGTATAAAAATTATTAAATCAGAATCTCTGGGGTAGGCCCCAAGCAAGTTTTTTGTTTTTTTTTTTCTTCAGATAGAATCTTGCTTGTCAACTAGGCTAGAGTGCAGTAATGCAATCATGGCTTACTGCCGCTTTAACTTCTGGGCTCAAGTGATATCCTCCCACCTCAGCCTCCCTAGGAGCTGGGACTACAGGCATGGACTACCACACCCAACTAATTTTTAAATTTTTTGTAGAGGCAGGCTCTTATACTATCTTGCACAGGCTAGTCTCGAACTCCTGGGCTCAAGCAGTCATCCTGTCTCAGCCTTCCAAAGCTCAGGGATTACAGACATGAGCCACAGCGCCAGGCCAACAATAGTTCTTAAAGCTCCTGGGGTGATTCCAATATGCAGCCAAGGTTGAAAATTACCCTTTAAAAGGCTCGGCATCCAGTATGGAAGACCAGCACTCACATGTCGGGAGACCTTACCCAGAGCCAGGCTGCCCCGATCATCTCTGATAACTTTAAAAGGAAGGCCTCTGAAGCAGCCTCAGAAGCAAAAGTTTCTGTCTCACCTTCTCCTGCCCTCTTGTTTCTGGCTTCTCATTCTCCCCCAAGGCTACCCATAGAAACTAGAATCCCTCTTCCCCAAGGCAGGTCATCAGAAACCAGAACCAGTTTTACCCAAAGCCAGCCATAAAACCTAAAAATAGTCCTCTCACTCCCCACTCCCCTTTCTGTAAAAACTGGTCGGAAAGAAATGATCTGACCTACCGTGTTTGACTGTCATGAGATACCCATTCCAGAGAGGGTCCCACCCCATGCCCAGAAGGAAGGAATGCTGCGCAGAGAGGCCAAGAAGAATCTAGACAGGCCTTGCTGGGTTTCCCCTCTCAAGTCTATTACTATTAGATCATACCCTTCTTGTCCAATCATATTTCTACACAGTCTGTAATCTGTTGAACCTAAACATAAAAATGGACAATTCCCCTGTATCTTGGGATCTTCATTCTGAAGGCTCACATACAATTATGATCAAATAAATTTGTTTGCTTTTTCTCCTATTAATTTGCTTCTTGTCAGTGATTTTTTCAGCAATTCCTTGGCCCTGGCAGTGGCAAGGGTCACAGATGGTGTGGACATGGGTGCATGGGGAACCCCCAGCTGGAGGAACTTTCAAGGCAGGGATTTGGATAGCGAAGCATGACTAGGGGAAAACAGGGAAGAGTCTAGTCTGTTTTGTTTACCTGCTTCTATGTCCTCTCTCCCAATATGCAGATTTCTCAAAAGCAATGCCTGTGTCTACTTTCTTTCCCAGAGCAAAGCATACCATTGCAGTGTAGGGGAGTGGAGGGCAGGGAAGGTGAGCTGTGGGGAAGAGGCTGTAAGGGTTGTGAGGATAGAGGGTGGATGCAGTCAGGGCAGACTGAAGTTTCTCCCCAGCGCTGGCTGGGTTGAACCCTCCCTCCATTCTGGGTTGCCAGTGCCCCATGGGGCAAGCAAGAAGGTGTGTATTTGTCAGTTTATGTTTGGGAGGGGAAGGGAAAGAAAGTTGACTTGTTCTCATTTAACCTTTCAAATCCTTTCTACATTTAAAGGAGGATTTATTTGTCATTTTGTTTTGAAGACAGTTACAATTGAGGATGATAGTGGGTTAGATCCCTGGATTAGGGAGGTGTGGGGAGGTCCTTTCAAGGACATGCTTCTTCCAGCTGTACTTGGTCATCTTTCTGTATTATGTAATGATGGTCAAGGTCAACCCACACACTAGTTACTGCGGTAGGGGATAGGAGACAATTCTAAATTTTACTGGGAGCGATGGGAATTCGTTTAGAGGGTTTTTAGAAGAGTGACATGATCTGATTTCTATTATTCTGGCAGCTTTGAGAGAATAGATTTTAGAGGATCAAAGGTGGCAGCAGGGAGCCCATTTGGGAGGCTGGTACAATGATCCAGGCAAGAGAGAATGGTGGTGGCAACCAGGTGGGAGCACAGAAGATAGTGAGATGTGTCATGATGGATATATTTGAAGGCAGAGCTAAGAGGATTCTTTTTGGATGTAGGATGTGACAGAGGAGCTAAGAGGATTCTTGAACTATTTGGATATAGGATGTAAGAAAAAGAGGAGTCAAGGTTACCTTCATGATTTTTCTCCTGGACAACTAACTGTTCATGAATTTTTGATCATTTTACAGCAGAAAATGATGGGGTAGTAGAAGGTTTTACTGTGCTATAACAGTTAACAATGAATGAATTAGAGGTATAAGTGTCAACTTGGATGCACTGAAACAATGCTAAGGAGAAAAGCTTCAGAATGTACATTCAGTAGGATACAATTTACATAAATGTGTAAGGCTTGCAAACAGTATTGTGTAAGCTCCATGTATAAATGGTAAAAGCGTAAAGACAAATACAGAATAATTACAGTCAGGGTTGAGCCCCGTCTGTGAGCCTCACACTAAACAAAACAAAACAAAAAACATGCCATTGCTCAGTCCAGATCCTAGTCCAGTTAAACCAGATTCTCTGGGGATGGATCCAGGCATCAGTATCTTTTAGAGCTCCCTAGGGGATTCTAGTATGTAGGCAAGGTGGAAGACCACTGTCTTACATTGACAAACAATTGTGGAATCTTTAAGAAGCAGAGGAATTTTCCCCTTTCATGCCAAGTCTTGGTCCATGTCTGTTCTGAAGTTAGTTAAGAGACACCCATGCCCTAATTTCCATGGTGTTCAGCCAGGAAACATGAATCAAGTCTCTCAAGAGACAGCTGAGCCCAGAACATGGTCTTCCAATATCAGTTTCTGCTAAAGGGAACTCCTTGGGGAAATGGCTGATTGCAGGGTTGGGGCAGAAAATGTACAAGATGAGCCTGTAACATCTTGTGCCAGATACCAAGCAAGCTCTCAATCACCACTAAGAGCTTGTATAAAGGACAGACTCAGGAGACAACTCTCACCAAAGATGGGACTCTTTGAGCATCAATAAGAATAATGGCAATGAATTAAAACACATCAGATGTTTAAATCAATGAGTTCATAATGATCCTTTAAAAAAAGAAAATCTCTGGATGATGCTAAGAAAGCAACTCATTTGAAACCTGGTAAAGAAAGACAAGCATTCATCCTGCCTTTGTTACTTGAAAGTTACCGAAGAGTTGATGATAGAAGTTTCTCATTGCAGAAGCACTCGTTAAGGCCCAGGTCCAGCCATAATTAGAGTGAGAGTTGCCAAGGGTGGCCAATGGGACACACCTGAGTGCCCGAAAATGCCTCTCTCAGTCTGTCCACCGGGCAGCTCCTTGCAGAGCTTTGTTGCAGCAGAAGATGCCTCTAATTGCACTCTTCATCCAACAAGATGTGCTGGTCCCACTTGCTTCACTAAATGGTCTTCCAGCACAGTCTGAGTCAGTCAAAAATCTTGATCTTGGGGCCAGGCACGGTGGCTCATGCCTGTAATCCCATCACTTTGGGAGGCCGAGGCAGGTGGATCACTTGAGGCCAAGAGTCTGAGACCAGTCTGGCCAACATGATGAAACCTTGTCTCTACTAAAAATACAAAAATTAGCCGGGCGTGGTGGTGCGCACCTGTAGCCCCAGCTACTCAGGAGGCTGAGGTAGGAGAATCGCTTGAATCCAGGAGGTGGAGGTTGCAGTGAGCCAAGATGGTGCCACTGCACTCCAGCCTGGCCAACAGAGTGAGACTCTGTCTCAAAACAAAAACAAACACACAAAAGAAACAAATGTTGGAAAGGATGTGGAGAAAAGGGAACCCTTACACACTGTTGGCAGGAATGTAAATTAGTACAGCCATTATGGAAAACAGTATAGAGTTCCTTAATATAGAGTTCTTATATGATCCAGCAATCCCACTACTGGGTATTTACCCAAAGGAAATGAAACCAGTATGTTGAAGAGATACCCGCATGCTCACGTTCTTTGCAGCACATTATTCACAATAGCCAAGATACGGAATCAAGATAAGTATACATCAGTGGATGAATGGATAAAAAAAAATGTGGTACATGTACACAATGGAGTACTTTTCAGCTTTTAAAAAGAAGGAAATCTAACACTGGGTGTGTTAGTGCACATGTAGTTCCAGCTACCCAGGAGGCTGAGATGGGAGGAGTGCTGGAGCCCAAGAGTTTGAGACCAGCTTGGGCAACATAGCCACACCCCATCTTTAAAAAATAATAAAATAAATTCTGTCATTTGTGACAACATGGGTGAACCTGGAGGCCATATGTTAAGTGAGATCATGCAGTATCTGTCTTTCTGTGCCTGGCTTCACTTATTTGTGGATTTTTTTTTTTTTTTTTTTCAAAAATTGAACCCATAGGCCAGGCACGGTGGCCCACGCCTGTAATCCCAGCACTTTGGGAGGCTGAGGCGGGTGGATCACCTGAGGTCAGGAGTTCGAGACCAGTCTGGCCAACATGGTGAAACCCCATCTCTTTTGTATTTTTGTACTAAAAATAGAAAAATTAGCCAGGCTTCGTGGCAGGCACCTGTAATCCCAGCTCCTTGGGAGGCTGAGGTGGGAGAATTGCTTGAACCTGGGAGGTGGAAGCTGCAGTGAGCCAAGACTGCACCATTGCACTCCAGCCTGGGCGACAGAGTGAGGATCCATCTCAAAAAAAAAAAAACAAAAAAACATAAAAGCAGAGAGTAGAATGCTAGTGGACGGTGAAATTCTGCACATTAGATGGGCTGGGGGTGCCATTGGATATCACCCCTGGAAATGAGATGAATCATTGGGCCAGCAGCCTAAAGCTGTACACCAGGCTGACTAGGGAGCCTGCCAGGAGGTGTAACTGACTCTGGGTTTATGTGCTTTACAAGCT
Organism: Nomascus leucogenys; assembly: GCF_006542625.1. Lineage (NCBI taxonomy): Eukaryota > Metazoa > Chordata > Mammalia > Primates > Hylobatidae > Nomascus > Nomascus leucogenys. Next base: position 30,103,835 of record NC_044398.1, read on the forward strand.
CTTTGGTACCTACCTAGGAGTCAGTGCTCATAAAAGAATAAGAAATCTGTCCCTGACCATGGCAGATGCTGCCTCCTTCACTGTCACTGTCTTGGCAGCCCTGCAGACATCCCTCATTTCTCTTGGGAAGATTGTTTTACATACCAATATTGCTCTAGACTTTCTTTTAGCGCAAGTGGGAGGAGTGTGTGCAATTGTTAACACCTCCTGCTGTAACTGGATAAGCACATCAGATTTCATAGAAACACAAGTAGGCTGGGCGTGGTGGCTCACACCTGTAATCCTAGCACTTTGGGAGGCCAAGGTGGGCAGATCACCTTAAGTCAGGAGTTTGAGACCAACGTGGCCAACATGGTGAAACCCCATCTCTACTAAAAATACAAAAATTAGCCAGGCATAGTGGTAGGCGCCTGTAATCCCAGCTACTCAGGAGGCTGAGGCAGGAGAATTGCTTGAACCATGGGCAGTGGAGGTTGCAGTGAGCCAAGATCGTGCCATTGCACTCCAGCCTGGGCAACAAGAGCGAAACTCCATCTCAAAAAAAAAAAAAGAAAAGAAAAGAAACATAAGTAGAAGAAATTTAGGAGCAGACCCACACAAGCAGAAGAAATTTAGGAGCAGGCCCACTGGCTGCAGACAGTCGGGCCACCTGAAGGATCCTTCCTTGACTTCCATAGCAACTTCTTAAGTGGATCGCTGGGTCCAAGGCTAGGTCATGCTCCAGGCAGCCCTGGTTATTCTGCAGTTGTAGGGGTCCTCCTGGGCCTGGTGAAATGGATTCTGGCTATGGCTCAATAATGTTGCACTGAGATTGTGTCAGTTAAGGTGTTAACATTGAACTAATGAGACAAACCCCTGCCTCCAAATCCAGGGAGGTTGGGGGGATATGAAATTGACCAGCTTTGCTAAGGAGGATATCTGGGTTTCGGATGGACTACAGGGCAGTTCTCCAGATGGCCTTGGACTGACCCAGTTCTCCCAGGTTTCTCACTGTAGTTCTCAAGAATAACGGTAGAATGTGCTGGGAATGCAATAGCCTGAGGTCAGGAGGAACTGGCCAGAACAGCCTGGGCTTGTTCCTGTCCCCACTATGAAAGAATGCCCTTCAGGCTGGGAGAGGCGGCTCACGCCTGTAATCCCAGCACTTTGGGAGGCCAAGGGGCAGATCACCGGAGGTCAAGAGTTCAAGACCAGTTGGCCAACATGGCAAAACCCTGTCTCTACTAAAAATACAAAAATTAGCCAAGTGTGGTGGCACACACCTGTAATCCCAGCTACTTGGGAGGCTGAGGCAGGAGAATCACTTTAACCCGGGAGGTGGAGGCTGCGGTGAACTAAGATTGTGCCACTGTGCTCCAGCCTGGGTGACAGAGCAAGACTCCTCAAAAAACAAAAGAAAACAAAACAAAAGATGATGACGAAGAAGAAAGAATGGATTTGGGAAAAAAAAAACCAACAAAAAACCCAGCAGTGTCTGCCATAATATATTTATGAGAAAATACATGAAAACTTGTAACAGTATCTGCTCTAGGAACAGGATACTGGTGATTGCGGACATAAAGGAGAATGTCCCTTTTAATACCCTTTTGAACTTTTATAATCTGTTCCATATGAATATATTAACTAATCACACACTTTTAACAGAGTAATAAAAATGCACCATACTGCGTGCTTGGTAAACCTCCCTAGCTAGTTCACTGACAAGAAGTTTTTGTGCCCTCACCCTTAGCCCCTCAGAGAGGGCTATTTGTGTTGTGAAACTCAGGCCACATAGAACTGTAAGAAATCCATTTGATTCAAGGAGCACAGGAAGTCTCATGGGCCTGCATGGGCAGGAGCCTGGAAAGGGACACAAATCCAGCTAAGTGTCCTGGGGGATGCCAGTCTTCCTGAGCCAGTGGACCCAGCTGGTACTGGTCCTCCCTTGTGTCCTTCATGACTGTGCTACGCTTCCTTAGGGGGAGAGAAGGCCAGTTCTGCTGCTAAGCTCTCATCCCAGCACTGCTTATACACAGAGGCAGGAGGAGGCCAGATGCCTCTGGCCAGGAGGGGCTAGGGTGTGGAGCTTGGGGGCCAAAGCACAGCCAGCTCCTGGGAAAGCGGGTGCTGCTTAAACAGGAAGTCTTTAAAGTCTCTGCCATGCAGCGCTCTCGGCTGCCCTTACCAGACTCTCATCTTTCCCCAGCCTTCATGACTCAAGAGAGCCAAATTTATGAACCTCGTCATTCTTCAGTTGACGATAATTTTTAGAAAGTAGATTTTCCTTGAACATTTAAACATTAAATGTAATCAGTTACACTCTTCCCAACTGTAATGACTCAGTCTCATAAATGTTTAAAACGCCTTTAAAAATTGACAAATAATAACATAATCATTACAAAACTGGATCTGTATATGCGTACTAAAACCAGTTACAAATGCTAATATGTGGCTCTAAATTTGCTTCTTTATTATTTGCAGTTAGCAGCCTTAGCAGCAGGTGGCAAGACATTATGTGCCCAGATGTTGCTGTCCCATCCTGGGGACCTCAGAGTTGGCCATGCCACACCTTCCATTGGAGGCACCCAGACTCTCCACGGTCTGCACCACAAACCCCGATCCTGGGCACATCGACTGGACCAGGGGTGGACCCTGGACCCTAACTCAGGCCTCTGTGAACTAGCCAGGGATCTGTAAAACCTGTACAAAGTTTTTCCCTAGAAGGGGCACAGATGGTGACAGCTGACCGGCAGAAGGCAGGGAGGAGCCCTGAGGGGAAGCTGGCCAGAAGTTGCTGGCACCGTGGAGATAAATGAGATACCAACATCTCAGCGAGAATAGAGAGTGGGTGACATGGAGGCAGTACTAGATCCTGACCTCTGCTGGCCATTTCTCCTAAGGGCCTGGCTGTGAGGTTGTGCTGGGTGGCTTTCTACTTCCTGTGCTCAGACAGGCAAAGGAAAATAACTCGAAAGCTGTTCTGAGCCAAAGTGATGGCATGTGCCAAGTGCACAGGAAATGGAAGCTGGTCCAGAAATGTGTATGCAAGAAGTGAGGGGAGCAGGACTGAGTGGAGGGTGACATGGAGCTATGAGGCCTCAACTGATCCCACAGGAGCTCTGAGTTGGGATCACCCAGCAGATGCCCCGAAATGAGACAAGGGGGCTTTGTAACTCCCACCCATCACTCATTTAGTGGACATAGGCTGCACCCTGCACCAGGGATGGGGGTGGGGCAGAGCCCTGGCCGGGGGCAGCTTCCTTCTGCCAGGGGCAATTCCAAGTGAGTGATCTAATCTAACACAGTGGGTCCTGAAGTGTGATCTAGGTGGTCACAAACCAGAGGTGACAGGCTAGGTCACTGTGTGTGAGGCAGGCCTGTGGTCAGAATATGGTTGGAGCAGCCCACTCAGAGGCCAGGCCTGGTTAATCCCTGTAGAACAATGGAAGGAGCTGTGTTCATGAAATGAACCTCTAAGGGTTTGCAGGAGAAGGACTGATGGGATCAGATTTTCTTTACTGTGAGGGAGGGGGAACCGGAGCTCAGGAGAGGGATCTGGCCATAAAGATGGGTGGGGCCAGTGCACAGAGGATTCTTAAAGACACAGAGTGGCACAGAGGGCAGAGAGCCTGTGGAGATGAGAGGGGGAAGAAAGTGGTGTTAGATCTTCCCAGCATCTGGGAAAAGTAGCATTTGCAGGAAATGAGCAGGATCTGCAAAGAGACTGAGGAGGAGCTGCGTGCAGGACACGTGGTCCCGCGTGGGTAGAGGAAGAGAGCCAAGGGCTCCAGGAAAGAGAGAATCAGCAGTGCCAGACAAGGACTGAAAAGCCCTCCCTTCCTCCCCCAACACACAGAAAGACAGACAGACACACACCCCCGTGGTTTAATAAACTTGGAGTTTCCTCAGACTGCCTCTAGGTGGCAGTGTGTGCACGCGGCATCAGCTGCTGCGCAGCCCTCCCCTGGGACTACCAGATTCTCCCATGGAACCAACTAAAAGTCCCCAGAGCTGTGACAGGGACAGGGAGAGGTACCTGTGATGTTTGCAACATCCATCTGTTTTCTGCTGTGTGTCAGATGAGTCTAGGTGTGCCTCTCTCCCCTACTTTATAGTGGTAGGGGGAACTTTCAGTGGCTTTCCTAGCAGTGTCTGCGCCTAGAGGTCCCAGGGCCTTAGCCGGCTCTCAAATCTCTGGGTGTGAGATTGAGACAGACTGGGGACTCAGGTGTGGTCATAAAGCTGACAGTTCTGCTTCTACCACTTATCAGCTAGGTGATTCCCTCTGAGCCCCCTTTCCACATTTATGTTACTAAGTCAGAGCTTTGTGAAGGTCAGTTTGCATGACATTATTCCAGAAGTGACACTCTGTGCTGTCAAGTGGCTTTGACGTCTGCACAGATCCCACAGTTCCCTGGGTAGACATGAGCAGCTCTCCAGCCTGAGTGGACCCAGTTTTCAGGGGCAGAGTTGGGACTTAGCCCAGGCAGTCCAATTCCTGGTATTATACTTGCTCTTAACATCTAGGATCTGCTCCCTCCCTTGATGTCTTATTTGGCCACATCTGGGGTTTTCTTTGGCAAAACTTTCTTCTCCCATGTGGAGTCATTACAGTGTGGTCGATGCACAGGGCTGAAAGGGCCGTGGGATGTCACCTGTTGAACAACCTTTCTTTCTCTGCCACCTTCAGTTTATGAAATGGGACAACTGAGGGCAGAGAGACGATAGGACTCCTTGTCACCACCATCTGCTTAGACAGTCTTAAATGCCATAATTAAAGGGTGTTCCACTGTGTCTTGTCCTCACACATGGGCTCCTATCACAAATCTTAGTCCTAACTCTTTGCAAGGGACACCGCTGGCAGGCAGAGGTCCCATGGCTGAGGGTGTAGATGCAAATAAGAGTAGGAGCCTCCTAGAAGTTTGTAGATTCCTTAAAATAGATTGTTCTGGAACAAATAGGCCAAGTATGGAATGACAGGCCAAGAAATAAATTTCCTTTCTGTTCTCTTTTCCCCAAGGCTCCCTGACCTCTTTCTTCAAGAAAGGCAACACCAGTGCAAAACTAAGCTTGAAGTAAAAGTTCTACCAAAGATGTTGGCGCTGCCTGCACTCCAAGTCCTGCCATATACTGATGGAGTGACCCATCTTCCCACTAGCTTCTTGGTTCTGACTTCCTCACCCTCAGGGCCACTGGTTTCTCCGTTTCTTCCATCTCAATCACCTGGTCCCATGGATACACGCCTCTGTCTGACCACAGCCTTGTGTCACCATATCTCCCTTCTTCACATGCTGAGGGCCCTCCAGCCCCAGCCTCATCTTCTTTCCCCCTATCTACTAGCCCCTCCAGCTGTCACTTCTCTCCCCTAGTAGCCAAGACTCAGGATACAACACCTCAACTGCTTTATTTCCAACCTTCTTGAATCCTTTGCACCATTGTTTTTCTATCATGCTCTCCTGGCAAACCCCAAATTTTGATCAATCCTGCTGTCTGTGCTCTCTGCACTTGCACTTACTCCAGCAGCTGAGTACTGATGAAAAAGGTCATGTAATCTGAGATGTGTGTCACTCTCACTCTGGGTCTCCATTTGCAGCTGGGCTTGCAACCCCTCCCCAAACATTCCTGCTTGCCCCTGCTCAGAGGTGTCTCTCATTCTCTCCTAGGTTTCTCTGAAATCCTTGGATCCCACCCAACACCCACTTACCTTCAGCAGGTGCCCATTCTGTCTACTTCCAGAGAAAGTGGACCCCTTCCTTTAGGAAGCCCCACCAAACCCACAAACATCTGCCTCCTCACCCAGCTTGTCTTCCTGCTTCCTGTCTCTACGAAGGTCCTGCTGTCCTCCAGTTTGGGGCTCTCCTCTTGTTCTCAACACCAATCCTTCCCACGTTCTCCAGCAAGCATTTTCTCTCTTCTTTCAGACTCTCCTATCTCCCCTCTTCTCTTGCCTTCTCCCTTCATCATTTAAACATATTTGAGTCTCTCCTTTGTTTTTCTTGTTATTTTCTTTTAATAGAAACAGGGCCATCCTGGCTGACACGGTGAAACCCCGTCTCTACTAAAAATACAAAAAAAAAATCAGCCGGGCGAGGTGGCGGGCGCCTATAGTCCCAGCTACGCGGGAGGCTGAGGCAGGAGAATGGCGTGAACCCGGGAGGCGGAGCTTGCAGTGAGCCGAGATCGCGCCACAGCACTCCAGCTTGGGTGACAGCGAGACTCCGTTTCAAAAAAAAAAAGAAAAAAAAGAAACAGGGTTTCACTATGTTGCCCAGGCTCACCTGGAGCTCCTGGACTGAAGCGATTCTCCCACCTGGGCCTCCCAAAGTGCTGGTATTACAAGCATGAGCCATCGTGCCTGGCCCAAGTCTCTCCTTTCTTAAACAAACACCCTCCTGCAACTGCTTATCCTCATGATCTTCCAGTTAACAACCTCTAATTTTCCAGTTGCTGTTCAGCCCACTGTTAACTGTCTTTGACCCAATTCTCCACTGAAACAGTTCTCTGAAGCTCTCAATCCCATGGTTGCTCTTCAGCCTTGTTTCACTGGCCCTCTGCAGCCCTGGAAACTAGACCACTCCCCTCTTCTTGAAACACTTGTTGCCCCTGGACTTCCATCCATTCCACCCTCTTGGCTTTCCTCCTACCTCACTGGACAGTCTTCCTCAGGCTGTTTTGTCCCTCTGCTCTCTCATTTTCCAAAGATTCTGTCCTTGGTCCTTTTCTCATCTCCCAGTACCAAAATAATCTCCTCTACTCTGATGATTTCAATTATCACATGCTGCTTCCTCAATATCGATTCTCCCTTCTTTCTTTAAAACAGGAGTTAATTTTTTAAACATTTCCCAACCTCCTTTGGAGTTAGGGTTTGTCATGTGACTGTACTCGGCGAGTGAGGCGTAAGCAGTAGTCTGGGGATTTCTGGGTAAGTTTTAGGTGTTGCTCCTTTATTCTTTTTGCTCTTTGTTCTGTCTGGAAGCTGGAGCTGGGGCAGCCATTGTATGACCACAAGCCAACTCTGCCCCATAAGGAGAGCCAGACAGACCAACAGAGAGGAGCTGGGACCTGATGACATTGTGGGGCTGCTGACCAGCCTTGCTCTGCTTACCTTTAGACTTCTGGTTGTGTCAGAGGTTTTTCCTACAACTACAGCAAGAAAGCCGAATGCAGTTAAGGCAATGTAGTTGTGTTGCTGTTTTCTCTCCCCTCCCTCCCTCTCTTCCTCCCTCCCTCCTTTCCTTCCTTTCCTCCTCCCTCCCTCTTTTCCCTCCTTTCCCTCTTTCTCTTTCTCCTCTGGTTTTTTATTTTTTTTCCTAAAGAGATGGGGTTTTGTTATGTTGCACAGATTAGTCTCAAACTCCTGGGTTCGAGTGATCCTCCTGCCTCAGCCTTTCAAAGTGTTGGGATTACAGGTGTGAGCCACCGCACCTGGCCTTGGGTTATTGTTAGAAAAGCTAAACACAATTCCATATGGATACAACTTCGAAATTGATAACTTCTGTTTAGCTGTCTCTCTTAACTCCATACAGCAAATTGCACCTCTCCACCCTACCCAGGAACACTTCAAATGGAAGAGGTCTAAGTCATCACCTCTCACCAAACATACTATACATCCACACAGGGTCTCTTGTGTTCCTTCTCAGTGAATAGCGCCACTGCCCATGCAGCCAGAATATGATGTCTCTTTATTCCTCATTCTCCCATGCAATTAGTCACTTGTCAGTTCTAGCTCCTAAATATATCTTGATTCTGTCCACCTCTTTCTATTTCCTCATCATTTCTTTCCTAGCCATTTTTTATTCCAATCTTGCTCCCTCCCACCTTCCCTTCCCACTCCAGCCTTAGGGATCTTTCTAAAGCACAGATTTAACAATGTCACTATTCTGCCTAAAACCTGCCCAAGGCCTAAAGAATACTTGGTATACAAGACTGCTAAAAATGATGATGTTGGCCCTGCACACACCACTACCCCTTCTTCTGCATAGGCCTTGCCCTACTGATCACAGGCCTGGGCATGTGACCCAGACCTAGTCCAGTTACGTACAGTATCTCATCTCCCTCACCACGCTGGGTGTGTCAGAGTTTGTTTGGCTCTCTCAAGCCACTCCATATTGCTGTAAGAATGGGTCTAGGAGTGAACATGTGACCAGAGCTGACCCAGTTAGGATCCCTTTCTTTTCTTTTCTTTTTTTTTTTTGAGACGGAGTCTTCCTCTGTTGCCCAGGCTGGAGCGCAATGGCACAATCTCAGCTCACTGCAACCTCCATCTCCCCTGTTCAAGCACGATTCTCTCACCTCTGCCTCCTGAGTAGCTGGAACTACAGGCACGTGCCACCACGCCCAGCTAATTTTCCTACTTTTAGTAGAGACGAGGTTTCACCATGTTGGTCAGGCTGGTCTGAAACTCCTCACCTCAAGTGATCCGCCCGCCTCAGCCTTCCAAAATGCTGGGATTACAGGCGTGAGCCACTATGCCCAGCTGATCCTTTCTTGAGATTTGTTCATACCAACTTAAGAGCGTAGACTTACTCAGTCACATACCTGACATGGCAAACTCTGAGAACTAGGAGAAACAGAGGGTAGGGACCCTGGTCTGGGACGCTGTCAGGATCAGCCCCGTTTTATGTCACTCTGGTTTCAAGTTCTTCTTTCAATTCTGTAAGCGATCTGAGGCTCCTTCCAGTATCTCCCCTTTGATGACCTAAGCTAGTCTGAGTGGGGTTCTCATTTCCAACCAAAATGTCCTGACTAATCCTTGGTAGTCTGGTCCTAATAAGATCTTTCCTGGGTAACAGAGTTCTTTACAGCTTACCCAGTGTTTTTCGAAGTTTTACAAACTTTACCTCTGGATTTTTATTACAAGCTTGTGAGGTGGGTTTTAGCATTACCTTGACTTTACAGATAAGAACAGCAGGGCTCAGGGATGTAAAGTGGTTTGCTCAAGATCATGCTGAGAACTAGGAGAGCTTGGACACCAACTCCCTCTTTGTTCAATCTCACCGACCTGCCCATTGACCTGTAAACACACACAGAGGCTGCACAGTGGAGCCCAGGGTGGGCAAGTGCAGCACTGGGGACCGACACAGACGGCTATAGAAGAAGTCAGGGGAAGACAAAGGACAAGCTCTACCACTTAAAATTTTATCTGTGGCAGCTTCAGGTCCAGGAAAAAGAGGAGAAACTCTCAGCTTCTTTCTTTTTTTTTAGACGGAGTCTCGCTCTGTCGCCCAGGCTGGAGTGCAGTGGTGCAATCTCGGCTCACTGCAAGCTCCGCCTCCCGGGTTCACGCCATTCTCCTGCCTCAGTCTCTCCGAGTAGCTGGGACTACAGGCGCCCGCCACCACGCCCGGCTTTTTTTTTTTTTTTTTTTTTGTATTTTTAGTAGAGACGGGGTTTCACCGTGGTCTCGATCTCCTGACCTCATGATCCGCCCGCCTCGGCCTCCCAAAGTGCTGGGATTACAAGCGTGAGCCACCACGCCCGGCCTCAGCTTCTTTCTTTTCCTCCTTCCTGTACTGTTTTTTGTTCCCACAGTCCATACGTTAGGCTTGCAGTCTGCACTACAATTCAGTTATATGCTTGGCAATTATGGTTCTAGGTGCTAGCCAGAAAAGTAAACCACTGGTTACAATACAACCCTTTTATGAGTTGGGGCTGTCTATATTGAATTTTTTATTTTTTAATAAAGGAGAATAAAATAGACCTGTTTTGCATTTTGTGTCTCTGAGGCTCTCTCAAGCCACTCCATGTTGCTGTAAGAATGGGTCAGATAGGCCAGCCGTGGTGGCTCACGCCTGTAATCCCAGCACTTTGGGAGGCCAAGGTGGGCAGATCACGAGGTCAGGAGTTCAAGACCAGCCTGGCCAACATAGCGAAATCCCACCTTTAATAAAAATACAAAAATTAGCTGGGTGTGGTGGCATGTGCCTGTAGTCCCATGAATCCAGGAGGCAGAGGTTGCAGTGAGCCCACGCCATTGCACTCCAGCCTGGGTGACATAGTGAGACTCCGTCTCAAAAGAAAAAAAAAAAGAATGGGTCAGATAAAGTTTTGTGGGTCTCTGCTGCAGCCGGGAACGGCAGGTGAGTGTCAGATGTGACTGTCTGGGGCATGGCAGGGAAGGCCACGCTGGCTTTGTGGGTATTCCCACCACACTTTTCATAGCCTGCAGCAGTGTGGCCAACTGTTTGAGAAAGGACACGTCTCCCAGATGCTGCTCAGGCCAGCAAGATCTCCAAAACCACTCAGTCCATGGTTTGCAGCAGAAATCACCAGGTGCGAGTAATCATCTTCCCAATCCCAGCCTTTACTAGAAACCTCTCCTCAGCTTCCACACTCCTCTCCTTAATAATGGTGGAGGTGTCCATCTGTAGGAGGTGACCCTCATTAGTGCCCATACCCTATCTCCTTTCACCTGCTCTTCCTATCATGGCTCCTGCCTTCTTCTTAGATCATTCCTATCAGTGTGCAAGCCTGCTTCAGTGACTCCCATATTTTAACAAACCCCTCTTTACTCTAACAAATGTTATAATTAGATGTGGCTACATGTGCCATAAAATAGAGGCTTAAACAAGACAGAAATGTCCTTCTCCCGCTGAGGCAGGAGAATGGCATGAACCCGGGAGGCAGAGCTTGCAGTGAGCTGGGATCGCGCCACTGCACTCCAGCCTGGGAGACAGAGCGAGACTCCATCTCAAAAAAAAAAAAAAAAAAAAAAAAAAAAGAAAAAAGAAATGTCTTTCTCCCATAAAGAAAGTCAAGAGGTAGTAGTCCAAATGTGTGGTGGCTCCCTACACATTAGCATCCACATTTATTCTCACTTCCACTAACATCCTCAACACTTTGGCTTCCACTTAAGATCCAATGTGGATGCTTGAGCTCCAGCTATCTATTAATATATCCTAGTGGGCAGGAAAGAGTAAAGCACATGACTTCCCTTTAAAGCCAGTTTTGAATTTGCACATGGACTCCTACACTTACTTCCTATTGGGAGGAATGAAGTGTAGCTGCAAGGGAGGCTGAGAAACTTGCCTTTATTCTGGGAAGCGATGTGGCCAGACAGAATTAGAAATTCTATCGTGAAGGGAAGAGAGAATTACTACTAGGGGCATCTAGCAATCTCTACCAAAGCATCCTATGCTTCCATATCCTTTCTAGATCCCTCCCAGTTCTCCATTCCCTGTCAGACAAGTTGTGCAAACATGGTAGCTCCACTACAGCGTGGCTTCCACCACTACTCCAGGAACACTGCCCTTATCATGTTCACCAATTGCCTTCATGTTGCCAGAGCCAACAGGTCCCAGTCCTCATCTTACCTGATCTCTAAGCAGTATCTAACACAGCTGACAACTGCTTTCTGGAAACATTTTTTCAGTCTCTGGGATACTCCTGATTCTCCTTCTGCCTCCCCAGCCTCTTTTTCAGTCTTCTTGCCTGCTTTGGTTCCCCTGGGTCCCTCCTGAACTCTCTCCTCTTCTGCATCTACTCCCTCACCCTGTGTGTCCTTCTCAGATCCCATGGCCTTGAGCATCTTTATGCTGATGTATCCCAAAGCCCCTCTCCAGCCCTGGCCTCTCTTCTGAGCGCCTGCCTAGTGATGAGATAATCCCAGTGGTTCTCTAACAGGAATCTTAAGCTCCATGTGGCTTGAACAGAATTCCTGATGTAACTCCCTGAGATGTGGTTGGTGCTTTTTGATCCAATAAATGAAGCACTGTCCACCCACTTACCCCAGCCAGAAACTTGAGTTATCTTTGGTTTCACCATTTCCTGCCCCCATGTCCTTCCTATCAATGTGTCCTGTTAAGTCCAAAATAGTATCTCTCAGCTACTCATCTTAGCATGACCACCACTTTGGTTCAAACCACCATCATCTTTGGCCTGGATTGTGGCAAACCTAATTGGCTCCCTGCTTTTATTTTTGCCTGACACCCACACACAGCCTTAAATCAGAACATGTTAGTCTTCGGCATAAAACTCTTCCAAGGCTCAACAAAGTCTCCATTCTTTGACACAGCCCACAGGCCCTGCATGCTCTGGCCCCCGCCCACCTTCCCACTCCATCCTGGGCCTCTTCCCCTAGGCTTAAAACTTCAGCCACACTGATTTTCTTTCAGCTCCTTGACCCATCCAGAACTCACCCTGAAAAGGCACCTATTGCTCTCAGCGAGGAATGTCTCTGCCCAACTTTTCCCAAGGCTAACTCCTTACTCTTTTGACTTCAATTTCAGCATCACCTCCTCACTTTCCCTGACTGCTTCATCTAAGGTAGCTTTTATTCTCTATTCTAGCCCCTTGTTTTTGTCCCAGCCTTTACTTCAACTTGTGATTATGTATTTGTCTTCTCCACTAAAAATTAGCTTTATTGGGCAAAAGGCCTCAGCTGTCTTGTTCACTGAAGTCTCCCACCATGCACACAGGCCCTGGCATATATTAGGCACTCAATCACGCACTCACTATCTGCTGAATGAATGGACAGGTTCCCAGGGAGGTTCCAGAGCTGCCTGGGGTGTCACAGACAGGTTGCATCCCCCTTAATTAAACAAACAAATAAAATTAGCCAGGCACAGTGGCTCATGCCTGTAATTCCAGCACTCTGGGAGGCAGAGGCGGAAGGATTGCTTAAGCCCAGGAATTTGAGACCATCACTGGCAACAAAGCAAGATCTCGTCTCTACAAAAAAAAAAAAAATATATATATATATATATTAGCTAGGTGTAGTGGCCTGCACCTGTGGTCCCAGCTACTTGGGGAAGCTGAGGCGGGAGGTCGAGGCTGCAGTGAGCCACGGTCATGCCACTGCACTCCAGCCTGGGTGACAAAGCGATACCTTAGCTCAAAGAACAACCCAAACAAACCTGGGAATGGACTGAACAGTCTCCATTTCAAGATTCCCTCCTTCCATTGGAATTAACCTGTTGGTTGCTTGTACTGGCATGTGACAACCAGTCTTAGACCAGTTTTAATAGATCCCTGTTTGGTGTTACCCAACAGAGCAGACCACTCGGCCCTCAGCCACCGAATAAGTTTAAGAAATAGAGGTGTGGCATGCTTCATTCTACAGGTAGGGAGGCTGAGGCTGGGGAGCGGCCCCTGGCTATCCCTGGAAACCCCTCTACCCCACAAGAATCGTCCCAGCCATCTTTTAGCGTAAAGGTGAGGAACAAATCTCAGCCACGATCCAAAGAGGGGCGCCACCCCTGGCTGTCCCTGGAAACCCCCCTACCCCACAAGAATCGTCCCAGCCACCTCTTTAGCGTAAAGGTTAGGAAGAAATCTCAGCCACGATCCAAAGAAAGCTTGGTATTTTTAGCACCAAGGCCAGAAGGAGCGTGTCCTTACTCCTTGGTTTACAAAGAAATAAAAACCTTTTCTCCTTCCTTCTTTTGAAGACTACCCCCGCCCCCAGGCTCCAAAGCCGTGCAGGAACGCCTCTTATCTCCACCACAGCCATTTTCCTACTCCTTCGCCCGCTCTCCACGGTCATCCCGTGTATCCCTCGAGACGCCGCCTCCCACAGCTCGTGCTTCTCCCAGGTTCGGCTCCGACAAGGCCAGAGTGGCGTCTGCGCAGCGCAACGGCTCAGAGCGCTCCCGGCGGCTACAAGTGCCCGGCCCCGGGCCAGGCCCGGCCTGCGCCGCGCACCCACTGGGAGGGCGCAGACCCGGGCCGCCCCAAGCCTCCGGCACCGCCCAGAGCGGGACAAAGGGGCGGGCCGGCGACCCGGCCTCGCGGTCCCCGGTGCCGCGCGGACCGGGAGGCGGGTTGCGGTGGGGGAGGGGCGAGGCGGCGGGGGGAGGGGCGGGGCCAGGGCGGGCCCAGGCGCGCGGGGCCGCACCGGGCGGCGCAGGGAAGCGGCGCCCCTTCCTCGGCAGCCGGCAGGCGCCGCGCCTCCGGCCCCGCCCCTCCGCGCCCCGCCCCCGCCGCTCGGACGGCCCGAGTCGCGCCCTCCCGCCCCGCGCCGCCGAACTTGCTCTAACTTCCTCGGCCGAGCCGGGCCGCGCCGCCGCTGCAGCCGCCGCGCGCGGGTGAGTAGAGCGCGGAGACTCGGCTGGGGCGTCGGGCCCTGCCCGTTTCTTTGTCTGAGGCCGACTTCCCCGAGCGTTCTCCGGGGGCGAGGGCTGCTCCCTAGGTCCCTGTTTGGCCCCTCAGCCTCCCTCCCCGCCTGCCCAGGAGCGGCCCCGCGGGCGGCGCTGGCTTTGTCTGCGAAGATTGCTCGCTAGAGGTTGGAGGCCTCGGCCCGGACCCCGCTGAGCCGAACTCCGGCGCCCGGCGGACGAGAGCCGCGGCGGTCCCGGGGCCGGCACTCCTGGTTCGGTAGCCCTCGCCCCATCCGCGCGCCCCGGCGAGTGCGTGCCCGTGCCGGGCGGGGTGAGGGCGACGGGAGCCTGGACGGCTGCTGCCGCTCGGAGCTCTGCCTCTCGTCCCCAGCAGCGAGCTCGAAGATGGGCCACCCTTTCGGCTCAGTCACCCACCCTCGGTCCCCCGGAGCTCGGGTCCGGGGTGGGGGTGGGCGCAGGCCGGGGCGGGCCTCCCCTTCCTCCTGCCCCGCAGTGGTTGTGCTCAGTCTCCCACGCCGCCGTGGGTCCCACTCTGCCCGGCTTGGGTTTGAGACGGCCGGAGTTTGAGTAGGCGGTGACCCAGCTTCTCCGCGTTAGTCGTGTGGGGTTGTGTTTGGGAGCAAAGCCTGACGCCTGACCTAGCTGGAGTTCTGGTAGAGTGAGGTTTGTGGCTGCGGAGTGTGCTGGTCCCGGGCTGCTGCTGCTTCTCCACCCCTAGGGGTGGGGTGCGGGTGGGTAGGAAGTGCCTGTGTGAGGGTGTGTGGAGGGACTTTGGCCCTGGGACCGCAGGAGCACTTGTCTTGGGGACTTAAAGTTGATCTCTGGCGAGAAGCAGTCCGTGCTAGGGGGAGTCGGGGGAAGTCGTGGGCCCGGGTACTGGCCTGGATCTGGGCGGAGAGCAGTGGTGAGTGCGGCGGTGTCACACACTCGTTGGCTGTCCTGGCGCTGCTATCCAGGAGGTCAGGCGGTCTTGGGCGGCTGTGCAGAGCATTGTATTGGAGCTTCTGCAGGTGTACTCTTGGCAGTGGTCTGCTCTCCAGGGGATCTTCCTCCCTTCCGAGAGGGGGTTGCTCTTGGGCTAGTGAGTGGCCTGCCAGATCCTCGTCCCTTGACCTTGAAGTCCAGAAGCAGTTAGTGCCTGCTGAGTGCTGCGGCCACCCTTCTCTATTTGTGAAGGGAAACCTGGGGACAGGCCATCGGAGCACCCCTATGTCCTTGCCACATTTCAGCCAGCCGAGTGGTTGGTGGGGGCGGCCTTCCTTCCAGGGATCTTCCTGGGCCCTGGCATCCCCAGAATGCCCAGACTCTACCATCATGGCCCTGTATGCCCTTCTATCCCCTTAGCTGCCGGTGTGATCATAGCCTCAAATTGCTGGGCTCAAGTGATCCTCCCACCTCAGCCTCCCAAAGCACAGGGATTACAGGTGTGAGCCACCACGCACAGTCTGATCCCACCCCGATCCCTAACGTTATAGTGACAGGACCTGGAAACCTAGGGCCACCAGATGTATTTTCCCTTTCCTTCTCATTGTGTTGCACCCCAACTTCAGTTGGGGACTTTCTGGATATATCCATCCCCACATCTCTGAACTCCACTGCTTGGACCACCTAATGTCATCCTCAGTTTACTTAACAAAGCATGGTTGAGATTTCTGTGGGGTGCGAGGCATTGTTGCAGGCACTATTCCGAGTCTGGAAAGTCCCTCACCAGCTATAAACTTGGTGTGGTCTTAGAACCCAGGCTGGACGTGGCATTAGGTGCTCAGTAGTGTTTATTGATCTGAGCTTGATCTCAGTGTAGCAGGATCATTCAGGGAGACGGGGGGGTCTGAGCCCATGGGTGCTTCTGAAGGTTTGTGGCTGCCCCAGGAAGAAAGGGCATGGAGCTGCAGAATGGTTGGCTGCTCAGGGAAGTGTCCCCTTCACCAGCTGGGCAGCTGTGCTAGTCTCTGAGGACTGGTGAAGGTCCTTCTCATGTAGGAAGTGGCAGGATGAAGTGGGAGAGGAGATGGCTTTGTCCTGAAGGTTGTGGCGGCAGTGAAGTGAAGTTCCCACGGAGGCCGGGGAGCAGGAAAGCCCTGGGTTCTGGAACTATTTCCTGAGGCCTCACTCTAGGCCACCATGTGCTCAAGAATTTGACCCATTTAACTTCAACTGAGGTAGAATTCCTTTTAGCAGTGCCTGCAAGGTGGCATTGTGCCAGGCCTGGGAAACCTTTGCTGGTTTAAAATTTAGTGAAGGACAAGATTATTTCATAGTGATACTAATAGTGAGTTTATTGAGACTTACACACTAGAAGCTTGATTTGTAATAACTTATTTAATCCTTGAAAACAACGGTGATGGCCAGCCGTGATGGCTCATGCCTGTAATCCCAGCACTTTGGGAGGCTGAGGTGGGTGGATCACCTGAGGTCAAGAGTTCAAGACCAGCCTGACCAACATGGTGAAACCCTGTCTTTACGAAAAATACAAAATTAGCTGGGCGTGGTGGCACATGCCTATAATCCCAGCTACTTGGGAGGCTGAGGCAGGAGAATTGCTTGAATCTGGGAGGTGGAGGTTGCAGTGAGCCGAGATCGCGCTGTTGCACTCCAGCCTGGGCGACAAGAACAAAACTCCATCTCAAAAAAAAAAAAAAGAAGAAAACAACCGTGATGTCAACAGCTCCATTTTACAGATGAGGAAACTGTGGTCCCGAGAGGTCACAGAGTAACTTGCTTGAGGTCTCAATATGAGCTGGGTTTTCTAATTTCTTTTTTTTTTTTTTTTGGATACGGAGTCTTACTCTGTCGCCCAGGCTAGAGTGCAGTGGTGCGATCTCGGCTCACTGCAACCTCAGCTTCCCAAGTAGCTTGGACTACAGGTGCGTGCCACCACACCCAGCTAATTTTTGTATTTTTAGTAGAGACGGGGTTTCACCATGTTGGGCAGGCTGGTCTCGAGCTCCTGACCTCAAGTGATCTGCCTGCCTCGGCCTCCCAAAGTGCTGGGATTACAGGCGTGAGCCACTGTGCCTGGCCAGGTTTTCTCATTTCTAATTTAGACAATATGTTCCTCTCAGAGGTGATTAAAACGGATTCATATACCAAACAAGTCTGGCCCACAGTGGAACTAATGAGTGTTTTCAGTGAAGGTGCCCTTGTATCCCTGCCTGTGAACACATCTCATCTGTCCAGCACAGCCTGGGCACATAGCAGGTACCCTGGAACCCCCGCTGATTGGTGATGTAGCTTCTGTCTCCCTAAGGCCAGGGAATGGGAAGACCAGCACTGCCACATGCAGAAGATTGGGGAGCCACTGCTTGTATTTGTCTGGATAGATCATGTTTTGCTGTGGTAACAGCAATCCCCAGGTCTCAGAGGCTTAAAGCAACAGAGGTTTATTTCTTGTTCACACTGCATATTCATCACTTATCTGCTTTATGTCGTCCTCACTGGGGGGACCCATGGTGATCAGTGGGAACACCCCTGGTGGCTTGGACAGAGGGACAGAGAACATGATGATCCTTGTTTCCTGCCACTGAGTCCTGGTGGCCTTTAACACGCCTATGGGAAGGGGATTAGGCTCCTGCTGCCTGTCTCTGCCCTGCCTTGTCAGTCCTTGGACATCTTGCATGTTCCATCCCCTACCTGGATGTGGCCTGTAGGGGCAGCCACCTATCCTAGAAGCAGGAGCAGGTAGCGATACCCAAGCAGGCCTGGTCCTCCCCACCTTTGTGGGACTCAGGGATTGAGCTTGCAGGCATAGGGGTGTGGAAAGCAGTAGTGGTGAGGTGACTGAAGATGGACTCCCACTGGGGATGGGATTGAGTGTGGGGCCAGATCCCTGGTCTGTAGAAGGGAGTAGGAACCCTCTGTTAGTTACATTTTCCCCCTCAGGCCACCTTAGCAGGATTTTGAAGAGTCAGCCACACTGTGGCTCTTGATTTTGTGCCTGGTCACCTGCTTGGTCTCTGGTGATTTCCCTCGGGGCCAGCAGACACTGTTGGAGGTGGTGAGGCGTCAGGTTCTTCTGCCTCATGGTTAACTCACTCTCCTTAGGCATATTTCCACCTTTTCCAGGGCCTCCGTTTTTCTGCCAGTGGATTGAGAGGTGGTGGTGGTCTCCAGCAGGGGTCTCACTCTTGGCAGGCCATCAGAGTACCCAGGGAGCTGCGTAGAATGAAGTTTTGAGAGTCTTTGGTCTAGGTGAATGCCAGCGTTTCAGTTTGCTTATCTTCCATTATAGCAGTGTCCTCTCTAACTGTGAATCAGGGAGGTTATTCATAATATCTCCACATCCATTTTCTCCCTTAATTGCGTATGCTTTTGGTTTAGACAGGGCAAGTAGCCATGTTGGTGGAGCACAGGCCCTGGCAGGGGGGCAGTGTCCAGTGCCTCTCTCGATTAAACGTGAAGATGTGAAGATGAATAACACTGTCCAGCTTGCACAGTGGACGGCGGTGAGGCAAGCTTTCAAGTTGCACCTACTTTCTAGTTGAGTGACCTATACAAGTCTTTGATTTTTTTTTTTTTTCTCTTCCTGGAAAAAAAAAGTTGTCTACTTTTCCCATCTGTAAAGTGAGAAGATTCAAGTCTGCCTTTCTTGTCTCACGGGGTTGCAGTGAAGCATTAGTACAATGAGAAGCAAGATCCAAAGTCCCTGAGTTAGGCCTGACACTGGTGTGAGACAGCTGCCATCTCTGGCGGCACTCAGCAAGTGCTCACCAGCAGCTGATTCTGGAAACCTCACTTCCTCTGCTCTTGGGCTTGGTGGGGTTGGGTAGGGTTGGGTGGGGCTGTGGTTTTCTTTTAGGAGGCAGCAGGCCAGGCCTGGAGACCAGAGCTTAAGTGGGCCTGGGCAGGCTGGGGTTGAAACTCTTCACCCCTTGCGGTCTGTTCTGCCTCCCAACTGAGCAGCCAGGGAGAAGGCCTAGAGCCTGTGCCTTTCAGCTAGATAGCTGGAGGAACTGGCTCCTCCCTTCTTAGGCTGTGCTGGCCTGAGCTGGGAGCCTGAGAGCTGGGGCAGTTGTCTCTAAAGTGGCTTCTGGGATTCTGGTAAGAGGTGAGCTCCTGGTGCTGCCTCAGAGTCTTTGTGTTTCCTGGCATTTAGGAGAGCTGGAGTTGGGCTGTCCTGCATGGGTAAGGTTTGGGGAGGGACCGGAACAAGGGGCTAGTGAACCTTCTCTGGGTTTTTCCTGCCTGACTATGCGTCCCAGCTGTTGAGCCTGTGCTCCTGTATACTGCACGGCGTTGAGAGGAGTTTGGAGCCCTAACATCCAGGAGAGAGGCCCCACAGCAGTGGAAGGAAATGGGTCTCTCCCGAATCTCTTTTGTTTGTACCTCAAGGTCTGAGTGGTGATCCTGGGGATGCTGTGGGACTCTCAGCAGTAGGAGTGTGTCTGTCCCCAATCTGGGTGCCCACCAGCTGTGCTCAGGGTCCTCTCCTGTGTTCCTGGGCCAGGCAGACAGGGTCTTTTTCTGGGGCTTGGTAGGGGATGCCAGCCACAGCCCCACACCAAGTAATTTACACACCCTGGGTGAGGGGTGGGAACAATGGGTCCAGGAAGACTTAGGGAGCTGGTGAAAGAAAAACTTACTCTGGCACTTGTTAAACTGGTAAGGTAGACTGTATTCAGGACTATTACAATAGGTGTAGGAATTATCGCAATGGATTTTGCAGTAGGGGGGAAAGAGTGGGCCAACTCCAAATACAACAAAGAAAAGTGGGAACTTATAGCCAAGGAGTGGAGTGTGGGGGCTCCTGAAAATTTCTAAGAGGGTAGGGAAATTTTTACTAAACTTAGCTAACTGAATTCTTGCTGCAGGCAGGCCAGGGTGATCAGGTTTTACCTGGGAGATAGTAGAGGATGAGAAATACGATCAGATATCCAGGGTGATTAGATACTGAGGGTGGGGGATTCTGGTTAACAGGATTTTTGCTAAAACTAAGCTGTTAGAGAGAATGGAGCTAGGAGCCCTAGGTCAGGACCAGGTGAGTAGAGAGCTCAGAGGAATAAAGTTTGGTCAGGGACAGAATCTCTGTCAGTATCCCGTGGCTGGCAGTGTCCTGTCCATTCTTCTTGCACTGGCCTGTCCCTCAGGAGACAGGTGTGAGTGTTCCTGAGCTTGGGCCAGTGCAAGAATAGGGGACAGGTTTCTCTCCTTGTAGGTGTCCCTTCTTGTAAGTGTAGGTGTCCCTTCTTGTAAGTGTCACTCTCTTTTTTCCCAGAAACCTTGGTCCTTTTCAGCATCTGCTGGCCCCTTGTCCCGTGGCTCCCTTGCTCTTGGTCTGCTGGATTTCCCCTCTGCACCCAGGAAATCGCATGGACCTGGGTCCTTAATTCCCTTCAGCCCACCAATTTTGCTGTTTATAACAGCTATCCCCCTCTAGCCTTCTATTGCCAAATCTGTTGGCTGTCAGACCACAGCCATGTTACTTTGGACTATTTTTTTTGCCCCCTGAAACTGAGCTCCTGCTGCAATTTGTATTTCCTGCTCTCGCTGTCCTGGGCAAACCAGTCTGACAACTTTGTGGTTCTCACTCCCGCCTCCATCAGCCTGGGGATTGACTGTCCCATTTGTCTGAGCTGGGCAGAGGGAGGTGCTGTGGGGGATGGATCTCTTCCACTTGCCTGGACTGCACACTCCTGTGGCCTTCTAGCTGGAGCTCCTGGGCATTTTGCCTATGGGAGCTTCACCAGCTTCCTTCTGTCTGAGGCCTTCAGGTCCCTGCCTCCAGCCTACCTTGTTCCTCCTTCTCCGTGAGTGAGGCTCCTCCTTTTCTCTGTGGCCCTCCTGTCTACTTGATCAGACTCTGCCTCTCTTGAGGGCCGGCTCCCTCCAGCCTCCCCTGCACAGGTGACCCTGTTTGGCCTGCCTCCTTTTCTTGAGGCTGATCTTGTCTCAACAGTCAGCTTTTCAGGAACCAGGCCCTTGCTGTTGTAAGGAAAACCTGTCGGCTGTGGATGGGGCCTTCCCTCCTTCCTAGAGGCTCTGTAGCTAGCTTCCACCCTTGCAGTGGAACAGTGGTGGTGACAGAACCCTGCTGTCTGCAGCCATCCTACCTGCCACAGTCATTGTGTTTTGTAACTCTAGTAGTTTCCTGTGAAATACAAGTGATGGTATAAATGTAGATAGGTTTTTGAGGGGGGCATGCCAAAATCAGAGTTGGTGGTAGTGGCGGGGGATTTATTCCCAAGGGCTCTGGGATGCTAAGTGTGTGAGCGAAGAGGAACAAGTGGCATGTGCCCAGGATGGGGTGGGGAGGGCAGGTTTAGTAGAGGGCTCCTCTGGCGTAGCGTAGCCCTGACGCTCCCCTCCATGGCATGACTGATGAGGTGGCAAAGGCAGGTGCCAGGATTTGGTGCGTTGAGGATTAGTGCCTGAGTTGGGCTCTGCTCACTCCTGCAGAAAGACCGTTGGAGAGGGGCTGGTCTTGGTTTCACAGAGGATTGTGGGATTACAGGCAAGACCTGCTGAGGGCTTGCACTGAGCCACCTGAGAGGAGCAGAATGAGATATGAGGGCTTCAGGTGCCAGTTTGATTCTCACTGTTGTGAGATCTCATTTGTGCCTTTTTTTTTTTCTTCAGACAGGGTCTCACTCTGTTGCCCAGGCTGGAGTGCAGTGGCCCTATCACAGCTCACTGAAGCCTCCACCTTCCTGGCTCAAGTGATCCTCCCGCCTCAGCCTCCTGAGTAGCAGGGACCACAGGCATGCAGCACCACACCCAGCTAATTTAAAGAATTTTTTGTAGAGATTGGATCTTGCTATGTTGCCTAGGCTGGTGTCAAACTCCTGGGCACATCATTTGTGCTTCTTAATTCAGGGGCTACTTATTGAACATATTTAGCAGTCTTCAGAAAGCATCTTATTCTGTAAGGGGAACCAAATATACCCATTCCCCCCCTCTGGCCTTCTTTCCCTGTGGTCTGGGCAGTCATTAGGAGGTGTTTATTTCTGTCTGCTCTGGTGGCCTAGGGGGTAGGAATGGGGTGGGATGGGATGGGATGTGATGGGGTGGGGTGGGGTGGGGTGGGGTGGAGGAGTTATTCTACATAGATAGAGTTCTGTTTGTGAACCACTCCCTGCCATCCACATCTCTCACTCAAATGGTCTGGCCAGTCCTGGTTCTAATGGTCATTGTGTCATTCCCCTCAGCAGCAGGAAAGGCTGAAATGGTTTTTGTATTGTTCCTTAGGGGGAAAAATCACGTGGAGGAAGTATATCAGTGCTTCTGAGTGCAGAGTATTTATTGACACGTCAGTTAAAGGAAGCTTTTAAACAACATATATGTATTCCTTTAGTGAGGAATAAATCTACAAGTGCATCTCACAGCTCCATTTTGCAGCTTCCATTTCCTGGAAGGTACATGGAGTTTAGTGGTTAGGGAATGGGGTTTTGAGTTGGGATTTTGGAGAAACTGTTTTTAGCCTGTCCTTGGAATTGGGCCAGGCCTAGAAATCTGTTGAAATAGCTTTCTTTAGTTGCTGAAACTGGGATGTGTTCATAGCACTAGGACCTCGAGCTCCACTGATGACTGAGTGGGGAGGGCTCAGAGAAGGGTCCCTGTGGATGCCCGGGATGCCTGGGTTTCAGCCCCGTCTCCTGCATCGCCTACATTGCCTGAACCTTAGGGTCTTACAGTTTTATCATGAAGTGGGCTTGGCAGCAGATGGTCTGGTTTGTTTTGTGCCTTTGTCAGAATCTGCTCTTGCTCTTCTTAGGAAAACTTTCTATTTCGAGACTTGGGGTGGAGTCGTAAGCAGGGAGCCCTATGAGTTGGTGAGTCTGTATCCCTGAAGCTGCCACTGCCTGACCCCCTCCTTCCCCTTGATTCCTTTCCCCTCCCCGTTACTCTGCCTTTTTCTAGGGAAACATCAGAATCTGCCTGCAGACAGCTACAGGTAAAATTGCGTGTCCAGCCACAAACTTTAGGCGTTTTAAATATTAATGTAGGTTTAACATTTTTATTTACAAAAATGTATACATGATGAAAAACACATAACAAAGATACACGGTGAAAACTCCTATTTCTATCCCTGACCCCTTCAGTTCTGCTCCCCTGAGGCCGCTGTCACCAGATGTTCAGTGCCTAGTCAAGCGTGTCTGTATTCCTCTCTTGTTTATTACCCCAGTGGTATACTAATTATGCTGTTTTGCACTTCCTGATTTTTACTCTAAAAATTTATCCCAGGATTGTTCCATTTTAGCACACATAGTTTAGTCCGTTCTTTTTAACAGCAGCGCGTGATTCTGCTGTACAGTGAATGATGACTCACTTTACCAGCCCTCTATTGATGGATTTTGAGGTTGCTTTCAGTGTTTTGTTTCTATAGGCTAAGCTGCAGGAGTGTCTTATGCATGCTGTAGGTCTGTAGTGGAAATGACTAGATGTGGAGTTACTGCATTAGGTGTGTAAAAGGAAAAGAAACATGCGGTTTGATTGCGAAAGGGGGAATGAAACTTTACGAAGTTTTCTTTTGGAGGGATCTTGGCCTTCTACAGAGACAAGAGCTAGAGAAACTACTGGGAAGGCATGAGGGGTGCCAGTGTGTTGGTTCCCACCCAAGTCCATCTTTGGTTCAGTTCAGGCCAGCCTGTCTCCATGAGCTCCATATTTACAGCCCTTGGCTGGCCCTCTGGGTCATGCGGCCTGTGCCCCTAAAAGTGTGAGGAGTCAGCCAGAGCGAGCTGGGGTGTAGGGACGGGGGGAGCAGGCTTCCCATAGTGGGTTCCAGCAGCCTCATGACTCTGCAGGACCTATGTGGGGTGAGAAGGGGGAGCGTTGGTTGCAACAAGCTGGAGCTGGCATCAGCTTTTAGGGGAGCAGATTTTCTCGCAGTGTCAGGGGTTGGTGTGAGGATCGGCCTCCTGCTCTGGCCTCCCTTGGCCTTTTGCTGCTCTGCAGACCTCCCTGTTCAGGCGACCTCCCTGTTCAGGCCGTCTTGGGCCTGATTGCCACCCTGTGATTTTAAAAGCCTGCGTAAAAGGCACCTGGTGAAAATAATAGATGGGTTTTGTGTTTTGAGCGGGCGCTTCCTTTCAGAACAGAAACGGGGTACGGTTCTTCCTGGGATGGGTGGGGAAGGAGGGACAGTCGTGAGAGCATGTTGGAGGTGCCCACTCCGTGTTGGGAGCTCTCTGGTTGTTTCCCTGTGTGGCTCTCACTGCCCCATGTCAAGGCAGGGTGGGAAGCAGGGAGACTTCAGGGCTGGCTGGCAGATAGACCTCCTAAATAGACCCTGACCTGGTGGGTCTGAGGCCTGTGTCCCTGCCATGGCTCTCCCACCCTTCTTCTCAGAGAACTTCTCACCATTGCAGTTACATGCAGTCCCCGTGAGAAGGCCAGAGCTTCCCATGTGCAGCTCATTGTCTGGGCCAGGGTCCTTGGTAGCACAGAGGTTTCTATTGTGGCCTGGTGGCAGTGAGGGCTGACCTGTAGGGCTGAGGAGGCGGGACCTGGGGCCTCACAGTGGAGCTATTCAGGGGCTCTGCCCTGGTTTCCTGCTGCTTTCCATTGTAGATTTTTTTGGGGGAAGGGTGGGAGGGGACTAGAGAAGGAGGAGAGTGGGAGAGGGAGTGGTCAGTGCAGCTATTGTTGCTGATAGCAGGAGCCCATTATGCTTAATAGAGGTCCATTTGCAGACAGCCTTGAGCTACTCCAAGGCCCATCATGTGTTCTCAGATTCTAGTTTCTGCCCCTGTCAAGATCCCCCTTTGCCCTTCTCAAGTCCCTGTGCTTGCCTGGAACACCTCTGGGTAAGAGTTCTGAGCAGCTGGGCAAGGAGCAGCTTGTGCCAGGCTTGTCGGCCACCTGCCCACTGCTTTGGGGAGTGAGTTCTGCCGAGTCTTCCCGGCCCAGCTGTGCCCTTGGGTGGGGGCCAGGCACGTGCCTGGGTTGCTATTAGTCTCCCAGGCCCCCCACTTGCTTTGTGCCTCAGTGCTCAGCCCAGTGCCCCCTGTTCCTCACGCGAGCACTCAGCTGCTGAAAAGCCTGTGTGCTGGCAGCTCAGCCTGCAGCCACCCCCACTGCAGGAGCCACAGCCATTTTCCTTTGTTCTGCCATCTCCAGGCTCTTGAATCTCAGGCTGGCAGTGGGCAGCAGGCAGCCAGCACACAGCGCTGGCGGGGTGGAAGCCCTTGTGACATGAATCTGCCCACTGAGCCAAAGGCATGGCAGCCCCCTGGCTGCACCCCTAATTCCTCTGGCTGTACCCCTATCTCCCAGCCATGCTGAGAGAAGCACAGAGTATCCCCTCTTACTGGATCAGAAAGATAGTGACACCTATCTTTCTGATAGGTGGGAAGCATAGTTCCCACCTACAGTGGGAACAGAGAGAGGTCTCACCTGTTTTGGGCCACCGAGGTGCACACTAAAGAGAGAGAGAGTTAGCCTCCGGGTCTTTGGCAGAAAAAGCCACTCTCAGGCACAAAGGATGCTCGTTCTTAATCTCCTGGTCTTTGTTGAAAACAGAGGCAGGATTGGTTAAGAATATTTTTTATTTTGGTCCCTATGGTTGTGAGGACTTTTCTCTAACTGAGGGGAACTGTCCCCTGCTCCTTCACATCTGAATCTCTCCCTTCTGTCCCCCACCACTTTTTGGTGGGCAAAATGAGAGCATTCTCTCTGGGGGTACAATTTCAGCTATGTGTGGGGTTGCAGGCAGGGTGAAGGCCACTCTCACCCGCTGTCTGACTTCTCTATCTGAGGTGTGCCCGCCCCAACCCATACTGTCTCCTTCCTAACCACAGACAGAATCTGTGAGGCACCTGCCTTTGAAATAGAGTTGTTTTGTATAGAACTCATAACTCCCACTAGTTTTCATGTGTTTAGCATTATATCTTACCCTTTCAAAACCCATCTTGGCTGTCTTATTTGATTCTCTTATCAGCCAAGTCTTACAAATCAGGAAGCAAGCCTCAGCCCCAGATAGGGTTGCACCTTGGAGTGTCCTCATTTTATTTTTTGACATGGAATCTTGCTCTGTTGCCCAGGCTGGAGTGCAGTGACATGAATATGGTTTCGTGTAGCCCCCACCTCCCAGGCTCAAGTGATCTTCCTGCCTCAGCTTTCCCAGTAGCTGAAACCATAGGCATGCACCACCATGCTTGACTGATTTTTAAAAATTTTTCATAGAGATGAACTCTTGCAATGGTTGCCTTGGCTGGTCTTGAACTCATCTCCTGGGTTCAAGCTGTCCGTCCGCCTCGGACTCCCAAAGTGCTAGGATTACAGGTGTGAGCCACAGCACCCAGCCCTCATTTTAGCAAATGTAGCACCTACAAGACTCAAAGTAAAAAGAGCTGGTGCGCATCGTGAAAGGCATTGAAACACAGATGCCACTTTGGTGGGGGGTGGGGTATGTTAACAGAAAAACCAAAGTCTCTAAAATATTTTAAAGAGGTTTATTCCGATCCAGTGAGTGTCTGCGGCCTGGGAAAAGCACGGTCTCAAGAGTTGCGGGGAAAGGGTGCTCGAGGCCATCGGATTACAGTTTTGTTTTATACATTTTAAGGAGGCAAAAGTTACAGGCAAAGGCATAAGTCAGTACATGAAAGATATGCATTAGTTAAGCCCAAAAAGGTGGGATATCATGAAACAGGCTTACAGGTCATAGGTGGGTTCAGAGATTCTTTAATTTGTAATTCGTTAAAGGAGTAAAGCTTTGTTCAAAAATTTAGAGTCAGCAGAAAGGACTGGTAAGATAAGGAAGTCTGTTAACCAATGCACACTGGGTTAGAGCTGTGGGGTGAGTGACTTAACCCTTGTCTGGCATGGCCTTCGGTCCTCTTTATATTTCGGTATCTTATTGTCACAAAGAGCCTTGTTTCTTAGTCTTATAATCTCTATTTTAATATTAATGATGGTCAGTTTTTCTGTCTAAATCTCAAAAGGAAGGAGGTATGTAATGAGGCCTTTCCAACCTCCTCCTTGTTGTGGCCAAGAGCTGTTTTTCAGGTTTCTCTGGGGTCCTCGTGGCCAAGAGGGTCTGTTTAGTTGGTTATGGGGCTTAGAATTTTATTTTTAGTTTACAGGTTGTTGGACCCAAACAAGACTGGGAAAGTCACGATCGAGGCAGCTCAGTATTCTTTCTGGGAAAAACACAATGGATGTAGAGGCTGGGGTTTGAATTCTGGCTTACTGGGCGACCTTGGTGGGTCACTTGCTGGGGTGTAGATTCTTACTAGAAAATGGAAGTGTTGCTCAGAGGAACTTTGGGAACATTTTAGCTGTAACCCTTGGAATTCTATTAATTTAACTCCAAAATGGTTCTATTAATCTAACTCCAGTACCTGGAATCTCTCTTGCCAACTCAGGATCCTTTGGAAGAAAATGTCATCAGATGGAATTAACAAAGGGCCCCTCTTTTCCTGGGCATTTCTTCCTCAGGTTCTTGAGGGGTGGTGATGATCACCTCAAAAGATGCCTGTAGTTTTCAAATGGAAACCGAGCCACCCTGAGCCCAAACACACACTCCCAGTTCTCAGGCGCTGCGTATGGCCTCTGGAGCTCACTGATGAGTAGTCTTACCTTGAACCTCGCCTTGGCTTTTCTTGGAAATGGCACATTACTTTTGTTTATTAGTGTAGCCCCTCTGTTGTGAAGTGGAATCCAGGGAGAGGGAAGTAAAGCTTTTAATTTTACCTCTTGCCAAAGTGAGGCCAAGCTCTTAAATGTAAAAACAAACTTGTTAAAAGTAAAAACGAAAACAATATCCCCATTCCTCTTCTTTGGGGGTGGAGACTGGGTTTAAATTTTGCCTCTATTTTGTCAACAGGTTCTGGGAGACAAAATGTTCTTTTCCTGGTGACCTTTCAGGCTGGGTTTCTGCCCTTTATGTGCCTTTCCTGGCCCAGCCTCCATCCTCTGGGCCCACCAGCCCTAACCAGCACTGCCTACCAGGCCCCCCTGTGCCTGCTGCCTGTCTGACTTCCCCCCATTGTCTTCGGGGCCAGCCTGTGTCCCTGCTCTAGGCTGTGTTTCTGCCGGGCACGACACAGGAGGGCGGTGGTCTTGGCGGAGGCAGGTCTCTATCATTTGGTTAGAGTAGCTTTTATAGCTGAGAAATGGGAATAAAAATAATCTGTGAAGATCCAGTGGGATGCAACAAAATCCCGAACAAATCCCAAAATTAAAGCATTCCTCCAGGGAAGCTGATTGCATCCTTGTAAATCAAGCACAATAAAGATGGGTGGCTTTCTTCCCATGACTTGCTTTAATGGTTGTTTTCCTTCTCTGTGTCAGTGTTACATCCTTACTATTCAAAGTGCCATCCACAGACCTGCTGATGGGCAGAATAGGCATCACCTGGGAGCTTGCTGAGCTATAGAATCTTGGGGGCCTCCATCCAGATCAGCTGGATCAGAATTTGCATTGTTAACAAGGTAACCCAAGTGATTTGAATGCTTTTTCAATTTTTTTTTTTTTTTTTTTTTTTTTTTTTTTTTGGTGAGATAGGGTCTGACTGTACACCCAGTGGTACAATTAAGGCTCGCTACACCCTTGACCTCCTGGGTTCAAGCGATCTGCCAAAGTGCTGGGATTACAGGCCCAAGCCGCCGTGCCCGGCCTGAATGCACTTTCATGTTTGAGAAGCACAGCCTCAGCCAGCCGCACTGTCATGCCTGCGCCTTCGCTTTGTTAGCCTGTTTCGTCTTTACCCACTTGCTTTCCTGAAAGTTGCTGACTTTAAACAGGTTTGGCAGCCCCTGCTCTGCAGTCCTTCCCCTCTGGGTGTGCAGTGTACAGCAGTTATTCCTTGGTGCCGGGGATGTCTTGGAAATGGAGCTAGTTCGAGAAAGCCCCCTTGGTCCAGAGCCCTGCTGGTGAGGTTATCTTTGGGACATGGGGGTGGGGGTGGGGACGGGGGGTGTAACTGGAGCCCTCCTGGGTGAAAGGACAGCCCTAAGCCTTCCTGGCCATCTGGTGCCACTTGCCCCGCCCTGTTCCAGCTGGAGAACAGGATCAGAATCAGGTTGTAAATATCGTTTGCTTTTGGAAGAAACACAAAGCATTTTCTATAAAGATGTTTTGGTGTATATTGCAGATAAATAAATAATCCAGAAGAGGGACTGTAAATTTGTATTTTGTAGTAGTTTTGCAGCAGAAAACAGTTTGAGGTGCTCTCCTGATTTCACTTTATGCCTGCACATCCCCTGCATTCTGGCGAAGGTTGGGGCTTTGTGGGGAAGAGCTTGCGTCCCTGGGAATGAGACCCTGACTGTCCTGCTCAGCTACCCAAGGGGCCCCTTGCCTTTCTGGCTCTGGTTTAGGGGATGATCTGCTTTCTCCTGACTCTTGATTTCCTCTCAACCTTTTCCAGCAGTTTCTCACCATTGATTTGCAGTTTAAAAAATTCTGTCCCCTTGACATTCACAAGGCACACTTCGTTTTATTTTTCCCCACTGGGCTTCACTTTTCATGGCTTCTTTGGAAAGGATTTTTGTTTGTTTGTTTTGTTTTAGCTCTGTAAATCTTTTTCCCCCAGGCTGGGGGAGCCAGGCCCTGGGGTGGGCTGGAAAGTGTCCCACCCTAGACTCAGAAGTTTTCCGGATTGCCATCCTTTGAGGTGGGTTTTTTTGTCTTAAAACACAGTACAGTTGTCCCTTGGTGTCCTGTTTCCAAGGGAGATTAGTTTTAGCCCCCATACTTAGTAGTATTTGCATATAACCTATGTACTTCCCCCCATATACTTTAAGTCATCTCTAGATTACTTATAATAACTAATACAATGTAAATGCTATGTAAGTATTATATAATTTAAAGCATTTGTAATTTTTTTTTTTCTTTTTGAGAGAGAGTCTTGCTCTGTTGCCCAGGCTGGAGAGCAATGGCACGTTCTCAGCTCACTGAAACCTCCACCTCCCAGATTCAAGCAATTCTCCTGTCTCAGCCTCCTGAGTAGCTGAGACTACAGGTGTGTGCCACCAGGCCCGCTAATTTTTCTATTTTTATTAGAGACTGGGTTTCACCATATTGGTCAGGCTGGTCTTGAACTCCTGACCTGAGGTGATCCACCTGCCTCCCAAAGTGTTGGGATTACAGGTGTGAACCGCTGTGCCCAGCCTTTCCTGAATATTTTTGGTCCTGGTTACTTGAATCTGAGGATGTGGAACCTGTGGATATATGGAAGACTGACAGTATATTCTAGCTGACTGTGCAATTTTGTATAAAAAGATTTTTAAGCATCTTACAGCCATAATCTTTATGCCTTTCAGGCATGGAAACATAGAGAATGAGGAGTAAATATAATTCTAAACTCTCTTATGTAGTTTCTTTGTGACCTGTACAAAGAGAACACTTCAAATCTACATTAGGCATGTAGGTCAAATCGCTGCAGCCTACTGGAGCAGCTCCTGTAACAGCCAGCTTTTAAAGACTAAGTTATTGGAGCAAAGTTTATTTCTCCCCAAGAATGGGCCACTCATCACTTGGAACATCTGTGGTGTTCAGGAGTGGCTCCCACCCCAATGGTGTCAGCCCTGCAAGGATGACCATGCTGGTTTTGTCTTGGTATCATCTGCAGGACCCAGCCTGGAGCCGGGGATACACTGAAGGCTCTGTTAATAATCTTCATTGGAGGGTCAGTCTCGGGGTGAGACAGTTGCCTGCTGCCAGGATGCGTTGCAGTGTGTCCCTCCCTATCTTCGGGCACAGCTCTCGATCCCAAACTGGGGAGCTTCTAGATGTGCTGCCCTCATCTAGTACACATTTAAACTAGCTGCTTTAGGGAGGATTTCCTGACCAGCTTGCCACCACCACCACCTCCTCCTCTCTGCCCTCCAGCACCTACTTGACTGCATTTAGTGAAGGGAGTCATGTTCTGAGTCCCCTGAGTCAGGCACAGGTCCCACTCTGAGTTGGTGTTTGTCTCCACGGCCTCATTCTCGTTGTCTTGCATGCAGCAGTGCCCTGAACATGTAGAAACAAGTCTTTAGGTGCTTGTCTCCCACAGCAAAAGCCTTTTCACCCCATGGGCTTGGCAGGCGAGCCTGTGCACTGATGGATTGCTGGGTGGGTTGCTTCAACCTTGCTGATCTAGGGAGGCCACAGGGCCCAGCCCAGTCCTCCTGAGGTGTGGAGGCACAGCACCTTGGACCCCGTGGGTTCTTGTTCACATTGGGAATACTAGTGTAGACTGGGCCCAGACTCTCCACGTTTGTTTGCAACTAGCTGAGGAAGAGGCTCTGATGTGCTCTTACCAGGG
The DNA here is from genome assembly GCF_006542625.1 of Nomascus leucogenys. Lineage (NCBI taxonomy): Eukaryota > Metazoa > Chordata > Mammalia > Primates > Hylobatidae > Nomascus > Nomascus leucogenys. The sequence goes on from NC_044398.1 coordinate 30,135,062, forward strand.
GCATGTAAAAGGATTCTGTGTATAGACATTTCATGTAGACTTAGATTTTCAGAAGCAGGCCTGTCATGATGATCAGGGTATGGATATAGGACACATGCACTATGCCTGCCTTGGCCTAGCATCCTCCCGTGAGTGGGCAGCTTCACCTTCAATGGCAGAGGGAAGTAGGTTGGGACATCAACTGGGAAGCCAAGGTGCCAGACCTCCTTTTGCCTCGCCATTTGAGAAGTGGGGGTGGGGTGGGTGGCAGGTGTAGGGTGAGTGGCAGGTGTGGGTGACCAGGCCCTGCCTCACCTGGGTGGGCAGGTGTTGCCCTGAGGCTGCTGGTGCAGTTGAATGAGCTGCCTGATGAATCATTCTGAAAATCTCTAATGGATGCTGGGCGTGGTGGCTCATGCCTGTGATCCTAGCACTTTGGGAGCCTGAGGCAGTAGGATGGCTTAAGCAGGAGTTTGAGACCAGCCTGGGCAACATAGGGAGACCCCATCTCCCTGTGTAGCTGGGACTGCAGGTGTGCACTGAGGTAGGAGGATCACTTGAGCCCAGGAGGTCAAGGCTGCAGTGAGCCGTGATGGTGCCACTGCACTCCAGCCTGGGTCACAGAGTGAGGCCCTGTCTCAAAAACGTAAAAGTGAAAATCTCCAATGGGGCCCAAGGTCTGAATGTTTTGTTTGCTGTTTTTTTTTTTCTCCAAGAAGGACCACAAACTCTATGTTTCAGTTACTTGAAGCCAGTTATTTTGTAGTATCTGCCTTAATTTAAGTTAGTTTGTTGTTTCCTCATGGTTAGATGCAAGTTTTGCAGTTTTGTCAGGAATACTGCAGAAATGGTGAGTCCTAGGTGCATCCCCTTGGGAGGCACATGTTGTGGGTCTGAGTCATTACCGGTGATATTAACAATGATCGCTTGCTTATGGTGATGTCTGCTGGGTTTCTCCCCTCTAAGTTACTATTTTCTTCTTTGTAAGTGTCCTGTGGGGAGATACTTTGAGACTATGCAAATACAGTGTGCTATTTCATGTCAAACTCATGACTGGTTTTAGGAGCCATTGCAGATTCTGGGCACAGTCGGTCGTTTCTGTCATAGGTATTGAATGCGATGATTTAATTCCATAATTCCTCCTACATTTATCGTTTAACTATATGGAACTGCTGTAGCTATGTATCGTTGTGCTACACATAACTTTTCCTTCTCTCCTGTTTATCTCTGTGTGTGTATTAGAATGGGCTCATGAATTCTTATTTTGTTCAATGAGTTAAAATCCATTGTTATTATTGTTTATTTTGCTGCTCAGATTGTTCCAGATTTGGCCAGTGGGGGCTTTGCTTTTTCAAGCTGCTGTGAATGACAGCTCTTCAAAACATGCATTTCCAGGCCTATCACAGTTCTGTTGAACTAGTTGCCATAAGATTCTGGAGGCAGCTCCTTGAGCCATTCTGCTGTCCTGTGGAGTGTGGCATCAGTCGCACTAGGCCCATGGTTTTTAGTGTGCACCTTGTGAAGCCTTCCTTTCCCCCAGCCACCTGAAGATAAAAGTGTCCTGCTCTGCCTGCCTCCATGTTGGGTTTCTGGGTCAGAGTTTCTTTGAACAAAGCCTTCTGTAGCTTAAAAAATAATAAAAATAGTAAGCTTAGAAGTCACTGGACTAGGTGACCTCCATTCCAGGCCCAGTGCTTCTCCCACTGAGGCCTCCCCTGACTCACATCCACCCACTCTGCTGCTTTCCTGATGACAGCACTGAGGTAGACAGAGGCCTCCTCTCACCAGGTTAACGAGGAGGCCCCTCGGTGTCCTGAAACTCGGCAGGTTTTGGGTTGTGGGTTTTTGGTGGTGGAAATTCACAGTGCTTCAGTTGCTAAGATCAGGGTTTTTACAAGATGCCAGGCACTGAGACCCTCAGACCCGTTGGAGAGCCTGGTGGAGCTCAGAGCTGGGGCCCAGCCTCTCCTGCACCTCCACGTGGAGGCCATCCAGGGCTGGCGGTCAGGGACTTGATGGCCTTGGAAGCCGGGGGCCCACCTTCCCCACCCTGTGCCAGGGCAGTGTTTGTCACCCTGCGATAAAGGAGGGGATCCAGCCCCCCCGACATTGTGTAGCTGTGTAGTGACTTCCCACAGTAAAGAGTCAAACTTCTTCACTCCAGTGAGTGGTTGCTGTCACCATGGTGGGTTTTTTTTTTCTAATTAAAGTTTTTTTTTTCATTTTTGATATAATCCACAGGTTCACATGCCACGGTGTCTGATTTTGCAGTGTTTCTGGTGGCCCCTGGATGTGGCATTTGGGTTAATGAGGGAATGGGTCAGGGATGTACATGAACAGTTCTGGCTCTAAGGGGTGAGTCAGAGAGAGCTGAGCCCCTCCTTCTATCCTCAGAGGGTGAGATTCTTGTGGGCAGCTGAGCAGCCTGCCCTGGCCTGCCTTAGTGATTCTCTCTCCTACTGGGGCCCATTCCCTTTCATATTCGCCTGCCCCCTCCTAGGCTTCTCTCCCTGGGTCTGCCTGTTCCTTTGGCCTGTGAATGTTCCCCAGCACCTAGCGGGCTCTAGAGACCCCCTTCTCAGATGGTAGGAATGTCCAGGCCCCAGGTGCTACTGGAGGGGCAGCAGAAACTCCACCTTCCTTGGGGGATGTGGCTGCCCTTCCTTGGGATGGGCCTGTGATCAGGTCAGAGGCCAGTTCTGGGAGCCTCAAAGGCCAGGTGGTGTTGAAGGATTGGCTTTGGAGAATGAGAGGGAAGGAGAGATAGCAAGGATAATTTGGGGGCATGGGGTGTAGCTCCGGATATGGGTGGTGGGTGTTGTCATTGTCAGCTGGGTCCTTAGAAAAAGAGGGGCCAGAGGAGGGGTGGGGTTGAAGGTAGAGAGCCGGGTAAGAGACCTTCAGACCTTCCCTGTAAGGTCATGAGGAACTGACCTGTGCCCTCAGGAGGGGAGGGGAGGGGAGTGGAGGGGAGGGGAGGTATTGGAGTGTGAGGAGTTTAGGAAAGCTCCTGAGTGTCTGAGTGGGTGAAGGCTGAGGGATTCCGGGTGGGGCCCCTTGGTCCATGCTCTGTCTGGTATTTGTGCCTGGTGCTTATGTGGAAAGATGCAGATCTCTGGAACCATCAGCAGAGTAGTGTTGGAGGCTTGTGAGGCATGTGATTATCCCATAGGAGGGGCAAACACTCCAGGGACATCACTCTCGGGAAGCCTGGGGAGCTCACAGTGCCTTTGTGCAGGGTCAGGCCACATGGTTTGAGCCAGACCTTCCCAACACTCAGTTCACTTTTCTCCACTGTCATGTCATCCGGCTTCCTTCCCTTGGGGCTTCTCTCCCCTCTTCCTCCCTCATGACCCCTTATTTGTATATAAAAAATGAGCCTGTTGTCTCAGAGCTTCTCAAATTTTCATCTTATTCAGGATCTTAGTGAAATGCAGATTGAAGGGAATTGAGATTCCACATTTCCAGCAAGCTCCTGAAATGGGCATCGTCCAAACAAGGCAAGGCAGAATCGGGGGATGCTAAAGAACTGGAGGTAGAGGACACCCCATTGGAGGGGTGCAGGCGGCCATCTTCCCCCTCTGAAGGTCCCTGTGGGAGGAGCCAAGGGCCTGGCTTCTTTGCGGCTGCCAAGCACTGGCCGGAGTTTAATCTGGATCCAAGGCTCACAAACAGCTGGTTCTTAAGGGAGTGCCAGTGTTGCAGTGATGTTTGATAGAGCTAATCTGGCAATACGAGAGATAATGAGCTTTTCTGTAAATCTAATAAAAGTTTTGGGCTGAGCGTGATGGCTCATGCCTGTAATCCCAGCACTTTGGGAGACTGCAGAGGGAGGATCTCTTGAGCCAGGGGTTTGAGACTAGCCTGGGCAACATAGTGAAACCCTATTTCTACAAAAAATTAAAAAATTAACTTGATGTGGTGGTACACACCTGTGGTCCCAGCTACTTGGGAGGCTGAGGTAGGAGGACCACATGAAGCTGGGAGTTTAAGACCCTGTCTCTAAAAAGAGAAAAAAAGTTTTAAGTTAAAGGTCCACTCTGTTCTGAGTTGATGTTCTTTTTCTGCCCCCTTTCCCCATCCTTTGTTGTTGTTGTTGTTGAGACAGAGTCTCGCTCACTGCAACTTCCGCTTCCTGGGTTCAAGCAGTTCTCTGCCTCAGCCTCCCAAGTAGCTAGGATTACAGGCACCTGACACCACACCCAGCTAATTTTTGTATTTTTAGTAGAGACAGGGTTTCACCATCTTGGCCAGGCCGGTCTTGGACTCCTGACCTTGTGATCCACCTGCCTTGGCCTCCCAAAGTGCTGGGATTACAGGCGTGAGCCATGTAAAAAGGATGGCCTCCCCATCCTTTTTATACAGTCATCCCTCCACTGTCCAAGGGGGTTTGGTTCCAGGACATACCCCCTCCACGATGCCGAAATCCATAGATGCTCAAGTCCCTAATATAAAATGGTGTAGTATTTGCATATAACCTTCACACATTCTTCCCTAAACTTTAAACCATCTCCAGATTACATAAAAATATCTAATACAATGTAAAGGCTGGCTGGGTGCGGGGGCTCACGCTTATAATACAAGCATGTTGGGAGGCTGAGGCGGGCAAATTGCCTGAGCCCAGGAGTTCGAGTCCAGCCTGCGTGACATAGTGAGACCCTGTCTCTTAAAAAAAATTTAAAAATCAGCTGGGCATGGTAACACACTCCTGTAGTCCCAGCTACTTGAGAGGCTGAGGCAGGATTGCTTGAGCCTGGGAGGTCAAGGCTGCAGTGAGCCAAGTTTGCACCATTGCACTCGAGCCTGTCTCAAAACCAAAAGTAAATGCTGTGAATATAGTTGTTTTACTGTTTTTTTTTTGTTTGTTTTGTTTTTTGAGACGGAGTCTCACTCTGTCTCCCAGGCTGGAGTACAGTGGCGAGATCTCTGCTCACTGCAAGCTCCACCTCCCGGGTTCACGCCATTCTCCTGTCTCAGCCTCTTGAGTAGCTGGGACTACAGGCACCCGCTACCACACCCGGCTAATTTTTTGTATTTTTAGTAGAGACGGGGTTTCACCGTGTTAGCCAGGATGGTCTCCATCTCCTGACCTCGTGATCCACCCGCCTCGGCCTCCCAAAGTCCTGGGATTACAGGCAGTTTTACTGTATTTTTTACTTGTATCATTTTTTGTGTTTTTTAAAAAAATATTTTTCAAATATTTTTCATTCCCAGTTGGCTAAATCCATGGATACAGAACTGTGGTTGCAGAAGGCTGACTGTATTAAATCTCACAATTTCTGTAGGTTAGAGGTCCAGGCCCAGCATAGCTCAACTTATTCCCTCCTTAGGGTCTCAGAAAGCCCAAATCAAATTGTTGGCAGGGCTGTGCTCCTCTCTGAAGGCTCTGGGAAGAATCCATTTCCAGGCTCATTCAGGTTTTCAGCAGAGTGCAGTTTCTTGCTACGGTAGGACTGAGTCCTTGCTGACTGTCAGCCAGGGCTACTCTTAGCTCTTAGAGTCTCTCACTGGTCCTCGCATGTGGCCCCTGTACTCAGATCCAGCAACAGTGCAGCAAATCCTGCTGCTGCTTCTCTGCCTTCCTCTTCTGCCCTCAACTGGGAGGGAGCTCTGTTTTAAGGGCTCATGTAATTACATTGGATAGCTCAGATGATCCCCCTATGTTAAGATCAGTTGATTAGTAACCTTAATTACATGTGCCAAGTCTCTTTTGCCCTTTCTTTTATGTAATAATAGACTATACTTCCTGATTTTTTCACTTTGCTAAATAAAAAGGTGGCAATTAAAAATACTTTGAAATCTTCCTAGAGGTCTTCTGGGTAAAAAAGAGTGGTTTGAGTAGACACATCTAATTTTGCTTTCTCCCAAAACCCCACATAAGATAAAGGGAGTTGTAAAAAAGAAACTGATGCATGAGGACAGGGAGAATGAGAAAGAAAACAACAGCAAGAAAAATTTTGCAAGCAAAGAGTACATGAATGATTCAGTTTAAAATGTAGGAGTGGATGGCATGAGATTTTTTTGTGGGGGCGGGGGAATGTGGGCATCAGAGGTTGCTGAGTAGGAGAATAGTTTGAAAGCAGCTGATGCAGTTATATCCTTCCATCCCTTTCCTTCCATCATGATGCTGGGTGATGGCCTCCGACTTTAGCTGCATGTTGCACATTTCTGCAGAAGGAAAAACCAAGGGCCCAGGAGCCTCCAGGTATTCTTGGGAGTTAATATAGAGACCACCTCCATTCTCTAGTCCTCTAACCCCTTTTAGCTTCTAGAACATTGACAGCCAGGCCCTTATAGATGAAAAGGGGCCTCAATGTTTAGTCTAACCAGCCTAAGATGGGAAAAAAATACAAATGATGCCGACAACAGGGATTTCCCAGCAAATGGCCCAACCAGATCATCCTAGACAGAAACTTAGCTGCCCAAGGACTCAGAGCTTCCAGCTAGTTCCTGAGTCATTCACTCTTAGTCATGCGGACTGCCAGGGATTACTAGATGGCTAAAGAAAGTGCCTAATATGAAGGAAAGCAAAACAAATGAAAAAAAGCAATTTGAAAGGAAGTCTATTTAGAGAAAAGAACATTTTGAAAAAAATTCTTGTACCCATGAAATAAGAACAGGATACAGTAAAAAGGAACAGTTAGAAAACAAAGTTATCAGAAAATTTTTAAAAAATAAGGGCAGAGCAAAAATATCAGTAGTAGTATTAGAAAATAAAGTTCAGGGAGTCTTTCAGAAAATAGAGCAAACAGATGAGGAGATGAATAATAAATAAGGCAGAAAAGGTAAGAAAATTAAAGGCATCAGCCAGGCTTCCCACATCAATTGACAGGAGCTAACCGAAAGGGAAAACAGAGAAGAATGCAAGTGTCAAAATCATTGAGGAAAATATTGCCTGAAATAGGTTATTAGCTTCTCTATGGAGGGGCCTATGGAATGTTGAGCCAAGTAGATGAAGGCAGACCCAGACTAGTACCCTCAAATGTCAATATGCTTGGGAGAAAGGGATGATGCTACAAGTTACACAGAGAAAGAAACAGGTCAAATACCAAGATCAGAAATCTGAGTGGTTTTGGGCTTCTCAATACATCTGAATATAGGAGGTGGGGGGAGTGATGCCTTCATCATGCTCAGTGAAATTGATCCCCAGCCTAGAACTCTGCACACAGCCAAACTCATTCAAGAGTGAAGGTATCCTGTAATCCCAGCACTTTGGGAGGCCGAGGCAGGCGGATCACTTGAGACCAGGAGTTCGAGACCAGCCTGGCCAACATGGCAAAACCCTGTTTCCATTAAGAATATAAAAATTAGCTGGGCATGGTGGTGCATGCCTGTATCCCAGCTACTCCAGAGGCTGAGGCAGGAGAATCTCTGGAACCCAGAAGGCAGAGGTTGCAGTGAGCTGAGGTTGTGCCAGGGCACTCCAGCCAGGGTGAAGGAGTGAGACTGTGTCTCAAAAAAAAGAGTGAAGGTAGAAAAAAGAAGTTTCAGACATACTGGATGTGAAAAACTTGCCTTTCACATTGAAGAAACCCATGAAGGTGAACAAAGAGTAGATCTTCTTTAGGGTGTATCCCAAGAGATGTAAAGGGAATTCTGTGCACTGGTCCAGATGGAAGGATCTCCGGAGGCCCCAGGAGGATTTCTTTTTGAAGAAGAAATAGAAATAAAACATCAGATGTGAAAAAACTCACTGAGGGTAGATTTAGACAACTGATATTAAGTTTTTGGTTAAATATTGATAAATTCATAGAAAATTAAGCAAACAAAACAAGAAGTTGTACAGGAAAAGAAATGAAATCATGTGTTACGTTGCTCACTCTAATAGCTCACATGGTCATAATAAGGTCAACTATGAAAATTACTCCAGCCAGCACTGCAGTTTAATTAGTGGAGAGGTGAGGGGTGGCTTGCAGGGAGAGGGATTTATGGGGAGTAAAGGGTTAAGTCCTCCTCTTCCAAGATAGAAAGCGGATACATAATATGTAAAACTGAAAAGCTGGGGAATTGTAATACAAAATGGCGCGATTTCGGCTCACCACAACCTCCGCCTCCTGGGTTCAAATGATTCTCCTGCCTCTGCCTCCCAATTAACTGGGATTACAGGCATGGGCCACCGCGCCTGGCTAACTTTTTTTTTTGAGATGGAGTCTCGCTCTGTCACCCAGGCTGGAGTGCAGTGGCAGCGATATGGCTCACTGCAAGCTCTGCCTCCTGGGTTCATGCCATTCTCCTGCCTCAGCCTCCTGAGTAGCTGGGACTACAGGCACCTGCCACCATGCCCGGCTAATTGTTTGTATTTTTAGTAGAGATGGGATTTCACTGTTAGCCAGGATGGTCTCGATCTCCTGACCACGTGATCCTCCCACCTCGGCCTTCCAAAGTGCTGGGATTACAGGCGTGAGCCACCGCGCCCAGCCTATATGCAGACATTTCTAAGAGATAGTTGGGTGTAAACATCAAGAGTCAGCTAGAAGTTGGAAGTGTCACCTAGAAAGGGAAAACCTGACTTAAGGGCTGGGATCTGCTGTTTTCTCAACACGGTTTTTACAGTAGTTGATTCTTATGCAGTTATGATTTTGAAAAATGAAAAGAGAAAAGCAAATCTACAATGCACAGCATGTGATAAGGGGACATATTTCACAAAACTCATTTTTATTTTTTTGAGATGGAGTCTCACTCTGTGGCTCAGGCACAGAGTGCACTGGTGCAATCTCGGCTCACTGCAACCTCTGCTTCCCAGGTTCAAGCAATTCTCCTGCCTCAGCCTCCTGAGTAGCTGGGGTTACAGGCACCTGCCACCATGCCTGGCTAATTTTTTGTATTTTTAGTAGAGACGGGGTTTCACCATGTTGACTAGGCTGGTCTCAAACTCATGACCTCAAGTGATCCACCTGCCTCAGCCTCCCAGAGTGCTGGGATTATAGGCATGAGCCACTGTGCCCAGCCTCCACAAAACTCATTTTAGTTGTGCATGTGAGTGTGCATATGCACTGGATTGACTTTTGTTAAATATATTTCCTACTATGGGTCGTGATAAGATTTGAAAACCCTTGTTGAGTGGTTTCTCATTGTCAGTTCACTTTTCTTTTCCTTTTTTTTTTTTTTTGAGACAGAGTTTCACTCTTGTTGCCCAGGCTGAAGTGCAATGGCGCGATCTTGGCTCACTGCAACCCCCACCTCTCTGGTTCAAGCGATTCTCCTGCCTCAGCTTCCCGAGTAGCTGGTATTACAGGTGTGAGCCACCACACCTAGCTAATTTTGTATTTTTAGTAGAGATGGGGTTTCACCATGTTGGTCAGGCTGGTCTCAAACTCCTGACCTCAGGTGATCCACCTGTCTCGGCCTCCCAAAGTGCTGGGATTATAGGCGTGAGCCACTTTGCCAGGCCAACCAGTTCACTTTTCACACTTCTGAATTGTTGAGATATTTTACAGTTGAGAATGTGTTACTTTTTTAATTTAAAAAAGGGCAGGAGGGAGGAATGTTAAAGGTGAGTACAACACTGTAGCCGAGGAGCCCTGTTTATGATGACTGCCAGCCTTATCATATTGTAGCCAGCATTCTCCTCCCCAGCAGGGGCACCTCCAACCAGCAGTGGCCCCATTTTCATTTATAATACAAAGGTGGTAATGGTAAGTGTGATGCTGGAAACCTTTTTTGGAAAATCACTTGTAAGTCCACCACCACCACATGCAGCCATTTTCATGCTCTTACCATTCCACTTTGGCCTTTAAACACATGCTTACAATTGTCTCATAATCGCAAACCATGAGGTTCATGTTTCACTTAATGCATATTTTTCTGGAGGCAAATTCTTAGTCATTAGTTTATTGATTAAGGGTGTGACCTTTTTTTTGGGTGGTAAATGTAACCATATTGCTACCAAATGGTAGTAACCGTTTCATCTGCTGCCAACAAGGAATAAATGTGTTTGCCACAATAGTGGTGGCAATTTTGTTAAATTAAAAAGTGTAAAGTAGGCCGGGTGTGGTGGCTTATGCCTGTAATTCCAGCACTTTGGGAGGCTGAGGTGGGCGGATCACCCAAGGTCAGTAGTTCGAGATCAGCCTGGCCAACGTGGTGAAACTCCTGTCTCTACTAAAAATACAAAAATTAGTTGGACATGGTGGTGGTCACCTGTAATCTCAGCTACTCAGTAGGCTGAGGCAGGATAATCACTTGAACCCGGGAGGCGGAGGTTGCAGTGAGCCGAGATCGCACCATTGCACTCCAGCCTGGGCAACAAGAGCGAAACTCCGTCTCAAAAAAAAAAGAAAAAGTGTAAAATAGGCCAGGCATGGTGACTCACACCTGTAATCTCAGCACTTTGGAAGGCCGAGGTGGGCGAATTGCTTTGAGCTCAGGAGTTCAAGACCAGCCTGGGCAACATGATGAAACCCTGTTTCTACAAAAATTAGCCAGGCCTGGTGGCATGCACCTGTGGTCCCAGCTACTCCAGAGGCTGAGGCTGGAGAATCACTTGAACCAGGGAGGCGGAGGTTGCAGTGAGCTGAGTGCACCATTGCATTCCAGCTTGGGCAACAGAGTGGGACTTGTTTAAAAAAAAAAAGTATAAAATAGTATGTCTGGATTGTCTTTAAGTTTTATTTCTAGTGACATTGAATATTTTTCCTTTTTAAAAAAAATTTTTTTAAAGACTGGGTCTTGCTCTGTCACCCAGACTGGAGTGCAGTGGTGTGATCACTGCTCATCACAGCCTTGACCTCCCAGGCTCAAGTGATCCTCCTGCCTCAGCCTCCCAAGTAGCTGGGACGTCAGACACCACACCCAGCTAATTTTTGTACTTTTTGTAGAGATGGTGTTTGGCCTTGTTGCGCAGGCTTATTTTTCCATTTGTTATGTTATTCTTCCCTTTGTTATGTTACTCTTTCCTTTGTGTATAATGTTCATATCCTTTGTTCATTTGTGTACAACAGGAGTCTTTTTGAAGTATGGGTCTCTATAGGTTGCAGATATTTACTGTGTCATAATTTTTTCAGCTGCAGGTAACATTTGTGTTTCCTTTTTTATTTTAATGTTACTTTTAATCATGGGGATTTTTTAGATTTGTTATCTGTTCAGGCTTGGTAGTCTTGTGCTTTGAATTATTTTTTCCTGTCACCTCAAAAGTTGAAGGAGGGTAAAATGGACTTGAAAACCCTGTTCTCTGGGTGTGGTGTGTGCGTGTATGTGCGTATGCCCTTTAAATCTGTAAGTTGTTATTTGATTATTATTTAACTCCCCTCAAGTTGCTAACCAGTTATCTCACTACTGTTAAACAATTCTCCCTTTGCCCCGTTTTGAGAAGTTGTTTTTTTTTTTTTTTTTTTGAGACAGAGTCTCACTCTGTCCTCCAGGCTGGAGTGCAGTGGCGCAATGATCTCAGATCACTGCAAGCTCTGCCTCCCGGGTTCACGCCATTCTCCTGCCTCAGCCTCCCAAGTAGCTGGGACTACAGACGCCTGCCACACGCCCGGCTAATTTTTCGTATTTTTAGTAGAGACAGGGTTTCACCGTGTTAGCCAGGATGGTCTCCATCTCCTGATCTCGTGATCCGCCCGCCTCGGCCTCCCAAAATGCTGGGATTACAGGCGTGAGCCACCGTGCCCAGGCAGAGAAGTTGGTATTTTGATAAACATGTGCCTCCCTCCTGCCACACTGATGCTTTATTTTCTATCACGTTCTTAGAGTTGAGACAGTATGAGATCTTAATTTTTTTTTTTATGCACACAAAATAGCTTTTGGAGATTATTCTCTGCTGGAATGGTACTTAACATTTGTGAAAAGTTTACCCATCTCTACTTTTAGGGAGGTTCTTAGTCGTGCGTGTGTGTGTGTGTGTGTGTGTAAGATAAATGGTGTTCGTGTTCTTTGTGGATGCATCTTCTCATAGAGGGCTAACTTCTGCCTTCCTTCAGTATGATGTGGTTTAGCAAATGAGGTGAGATGCTAGGGACCATGGTCATTTTGGGAATCATTTTAGGTCAGATCTGGGTTCTAGTTTCAGCACTACTGCCTTTATCAACCTTCCTGCATTTTTGTGTAAATGCCCTAGTAGCTCCATTGGTGGCTCAGGAGCACTCAGTCCTTTTTTCCTCTCTTGGGGTTCTGAAGCCTCCAAGTCACATCTGTTGTGCAGCTCCATCATTACCCCTCTACAGATAGAAGGCCACCTTACACTGTGTAGGAGGATATGGCTTAGGCTGGAGTCCAAATGAGTCTCCCATTTACCTTCCTCAGCTTAAACTATGTGGAGACCAGGATCTGCCAGCCCCACAGAGGGTCAGGACCTGCTTTCCAACCCGCTGGCCAACACAGCAGAGAGGGACAGAGTGAGAGGTGCCTTCCCTCCCTGTCCCGAGGTTAGGTGGGTGGCAGGGGTGGGGAAGGGCGGGGTGGAGAAGGAAAACTGAAATGTTTCTTTTCAACAGTTAATTGCAATAGTTTCCTCTTCTGTGGATTGAGGATGGGGGAAAAAGTGTCACTGGGACAGCCCTACCCCTAGACCTCATGGGGTTATCCTGGGTTGGCCAAAAACGGCATAATACTGGCGGTGCATGTGCTCTGGGTTGTAAGTGGCACGAGCATCAGGATACGTTGTTTGAGCGTGGCACACCTCTTCTTGGATGAGGGGGGTTTCTTCCTAGTTATTCCGCAGTGTGGCCCTGGCTAGTGTAGTTTCGAGTGTTGATGTTACCAGGGGGGATGTGAGGACTTGGAGTTTAGGACATGGCTGTGAGAGTCTCTGATGGGTGTAGGTGTGGACCCCAGGATCTGAAGGCAGAATTGTTTTCTGGTTGGTCATGCGTGTTGGGTGGAAGGTGAAGCAGCAGATGGTGAGGGAACCCAGGCGCCCCGTGGATAATCCTTGCTCCAGAGCGCTGGCCTCCCTGCCAACTGCATCCCCATGAAGTGTTCCCTGTAGCCTTTCCATGTTCTGTACACTTAATGGGTGCGAGCTGCAGGAGACCAGGGACCGTCAGGTTGAGATTCCCTGTGTTGCCACAGGACAGTCATTTTGCAGGGGAGCAGAGATGAGCCACCAACACTGTGGAAAGCACACAGACACGTTTGCTAATGAGCTGGTTTCTTTGTGGAGCTTTCATCAAGGAGGAAGGGGGAAGTTTGGCTTTCCTTACTGCTTCTGGAGAGTTCTTTACAGGGTTGGGTTAAATGAGGTCAAAGGAGCACTCTATAGGATCCCAAGGCATTGGATTCCATGGCTCACAGCAGCCCTCCTTAGTTCCTGAGGCACAGCTCCCTGGAGGGCACAGCTTTCTACTTTCCAGGCTCCTCTAGGAACCATGAGGAAGAGAGGTGGCAGGATTGTCTTGTCCATAAAAAAAAAAGAATAGAGTTTCTACCGCTTAGAACATTTTTCTGAATTGACAGTTCTCTGTGATAAATGTACTTGAGTTTTAGGTTAAAAATTTTTTTTCATCCTATATGCATTAATCCAGACGTGGATTTATGGTTGGGTAGCCCAACGCTCCCCTGAAGGGAAAAAAAAAGAACAATTAAAAAAGCCAAACCATCGGCTGGGTGTGGTGGCTCATGCAGGTAATCTCAGCAATTTGGAAGGCCCTGGCGGTTGGATTGCTTGAGGCCAGGAGTTTGAGACTAGCCTGGGCAACATAACATAGTGAGACTCCTATCTCTACCTACACAAAAAATTAACAAACCAACCCAGGGCTTTGGGACCCTGTAATCTGAAACAAGCTGGTGAATGTTAGCTATAGCTACTGTTAAGTTAGTTGCCTACAAGGAGCCCCTCTCTGCGAATCCGTGTGCTGCACCACAGCTCAACAGGCCCGTCTACCTTTGTAAGATCCCCAAGGGGACTGCTGCAGCCCTCGGTGCCTAAGCTGATACCTGATCTGCTGGGCATGGGTCTGCTGGCATGTCAGTATCACAGTGGGGGTGGGGGACTTGTCGGAAATGCAGATTCAGGGCTCCAACGCAGACCTCCTTACCAGAACCTTGTGTTGGGGGCTGGGATCTGTACCTAAAATAAGTGATTCTGATGCTGCCAGCCAGGCCCCTCATGCCAGTGACGTTAGGGGCAGGTCACTAAGAGCCCCACTTTAGTTGAGGATGTTGAGGTCCCGAGAGAGCAGGGACTTGCATGGGCTGAGGTCACGTTGCTGAAGGAAGGCGCCTGTGTCTCGACCTGAGAGCTCCTTTTCTCCCTGCAGCCACTCTGTGTGGCCCAGACAGTGTTCAGGCCTTGTGTGTATGCTTGTGTCCTGTAGAGTTCTTGGGCAACAAGTGGTTGTGTTCACACTCATTCTTGGAGGCAAGTTTTATGGACGTGCTCTTGTGATGGTGGGGCGGTGGTGGGGGGGGGGAGGTGGGGATGGGGCAGCTGGATAGCTGTCTGCCTGTCGTTGTCCACAGCTGGTTTCTGAGGTCAGACAGAAGGAGGGGCCGGTGGGTGAGTGGTGGTGTCTAGGCTGTGCCTGTCAATTCCACACCGTGGGAGAGGTGGAGCGGTCACAGGTTCCCTTTCCAGAGGAGTGTGGTTTCATGTCCCGTCTTGGCACTTCTTGCTCAGAACATTGCAGACTAGCAGCCAGCCTGCCGTGGCTGCCTTACAGGAAGGGGTTTTGCAAGTAGCCACTCCGTGGAAACTGGTTTCTCACTGGCGGATGTGGGTGGGTCGCCTCCTCACCTCTAGGGTGGCCTTGTCTGCTTTCGTCTTGGGCTGTGTTACTCTCCTCACCTGGGAAGTGGGGGGTGAGCAGGGGGCTGGCATGGGACCACTGCCCTATGGGCCTCTGATCCTGTCCCTATCTGTGCACTTGAGGCACTCCCTCCTTCCTCGCTGTTCAGCCACTGCATTGGGGGCAGGGGACCGTGGAGGACTTAGGGGTCCACCTGGATTGCCACTGGGGTTCAAAAAGGAAAGCAGTAAAGGTAGGCCAGGCCCTCAGAAAAGTCCCTCAGAAATAGCACCCTCCTGCGGTAGGATCTCTGAGGTTGCTTTGAGGGTTAGACACAGATAAAAAACAGTGGCCCCACCCTTCACTCTGTAGTTCACAGGGTCTTCCCACATAGGCTGTGTAGTCCAAGCTTCATTACAGCCCTGGAGGACAAAGCTTATGGCTATAGTCTGGGATAAGGTGGAGTAGGGGGTGGGTGACAGGGGAGGGAGGAAGCAGGGGGATGGCTGCTGGCTGCAGTGGCCTTCCTCACCTCTGAGGGCTGAGCTTCAGAGGTTTTCAGAAAACGTTGCATGAATGAGTATGGAGCCCTCATCTTGGCTTTTCTTCACTGGGCACAGTTGGATCATGTCCAGACCTGCCTGCACGTTCATGTCCCAAACGTGGCTCTTTGTGGTCAAGCCCGTTTCTTCTGTTGGCTCTGGTGGGTGGAAAGAACTGTGAAGTCCCCTGTCCTTGGTTCCAATCCTGGGCTGTCATTGCTCTCTTGTCCTTGGGCAAGTCATGTGACCTTTCTGAATGGTTTCCTCAACCATGAAGTGGAAAAAAATCAATTCCCAATCGAGAGGTGATGAGATCAATATTTGGGAAGGCTCCAAGCAGAATTTCTGGTACTTAGAAGACACTTAAAAAGCATCTTTCTTCCTTTCAAAAATCTCCCTTATCCTTTCGTTTGTTTTTGGAGAGCTGATTTAACCTGAGTTTTGCATTACCTATACCTGGCCTTGGTATCAGGCCTGTTCTTGGACCGGTAAAGGGTCATGAGAGAAAATGATCAGGAGCTTTCTAGAATCCGCATATGAGCAGGTTTGGGGGAGAGGTTTTAACGCTGAGCCTACCATCTCACTAGTCACACATCTCTCCGCAGATTCGGCTTCTCAGAAGATGCACTATTATAGATACTCTAACGCCAAGGTCAGCTGCTGGTACAAGTACCTCCTTTTCAGCTACAACATCATCTTCTGGGTAAGTGGATGAGAGCGGCCACATTCCCTTGTTTAGTCCTTCATTCAGTAAATTATGGTTTTCCACACACTCTTGATTTGCCAGACACTATGTAAGGCTCTGGGATAAGGTGGTGGGCAGGGTCAGTGACCCCTACCCTCACAGAAGCAGTTGCAACTGTGGAGATGGGGGAAGGCCAAAGGCCGAGGTGATTGAAAGCCAGAGTCAGGCCAACCCAGCCTTGGGGGTTCAGGAAGCCTTGGGGCTCTGGCCCAGATGCCTGTCTGTCTCCCCTACCTGCCTCCTGTTCCGATCCTGGGAGTGCCCCAATGAGACATCAGCAGCAAGGTACTTTGTGTGCATCTGCCTACGGGCCAGGCCCTGCTTTAGGTTCTGGGAGGTGATAACAGACAAGGGCAATAAAGTCCTATCTTTGTAGTGCTTATGTGTAACCAAGAGCCATGTTAGCCTCCTGAGCAACAGGACAGTGAGGGAGAAGCTCCTTGGCTAGGGTGGCCAGGGAAAGGCGTTCTGTGGAGGTGACTTGCGGGCTGAGAACTTGAGTACTAATGAAGAGGTGGCCAAGCAGGGGTCTGGGGTAGAATGCTGCAGACAGACAGAATGGCAGCTGCAAAGGGCCTGAGGCAGGAATGAGCTTTGTGTCTGCAAAGGACAAACAGAAGGCCATGTGGCTGGAGCTGAGTAAGTGGGAGAAGGGACACAGGTGGGGACAGAGGCATGCAGGAGCCAGGTCACAAAGGATCGTATGGGTCTCAATAAATAGTTGGAATTATTTTCTACTGCTTTAAATAATTATTGGAAGGCTTGTAAGTTGGGTAGTGTGATCTGATTTTGGAGTGACTGCAGAGTGAGGGGATGGATGGTGGTACCAGGTGCTGAGATGGGATTTGGGGTAGAAGGGGTACATTTAAGTTATCTCATAGCCAGCCTCAGGGAGATACTATTTCCTTTGTTGTTGACTGTCCTGGAGATGGAAGTCTTGGCCAGCCACCATCAGAGGAAGGGCTGGACCAGATGAGAGCATGGAAGATGGGTGTGTTGACTGAGAAGAGGAGAGGTCTGAATATTGAGCCCTAGGATGCTGGGGGTTGGGTCGAGGAAGAAAACCCACTCCCAAGTTGGCTGAGAGCGAGTGGCCCGTGGTAAAGGGAAGACAAGGAGATTGTGTGTTGTAGAAGCCTTTAAAGTAGAAAGGCACAGTCAGCTATGGTGCAGGGAGGTGAAGAAGGATGAGTAATGGCTTAGACAAAGTGGAGGTTGTTGATGATGTTGACAGGACCACTGTGAACTCTGGGTAGGGGATCGGGGTGGGTGGATAGAAACCCAGCTGGAGTTGGCTGAGGAGCCAATGGGAAGTAAAGAAGTGAAGGGGATGACTCTTGACAGTTCTTCCAAGGATGCTTGCCTTAAAGAGGAGAAGAAAAACTTGAACACTGGCTAGAGATGGTCAAGGGGTTAAGGGAGATATAGCATGTGTTTATTGCCAGTGGGATTGGTCCAGGGAGAGGCAGACATTGATTCTGTGCAGGAGGGCCTGGGGACATGATCATGCACAGAGGCTTTGAAAACCATTAAACATAGTTTATGAATATCTGTGTGGGGGCAGGTGGAGAAAGAAGGACAGAATGAGTGACCATGATGTCACATTTTGCTTCTACTGCAGATTTGGCATCTCATATGGGGATTGGAACTCTTGAAAACAAGGCAGACTTACTAAGCCTTCTCAGCCTTGTAAGCTTGATTTTACAGCCTCATCTCCTGGTGATTTATCTTAGTATGTTTGGAGATTTTCTGTCCTAGAGAAATAAGGTAGAATTCAATGGCTTGGTCTTTTAGCCCACATCTTTTCCTGTGGTCTGATAACTTTGCACCAACAACTGCATCATTGTCCCTGGAGTAGGGCATTGCTGGATATTTGATGTGGTACCTCTGGGTCCCTCTTAATGCGGGAGTCCGTGCTCCATCCTTATGATGTATGGCTTCTCAGAGCAGCATTGTTCCCTGTCTGGAGAGCCCTTTGGCCTTACCTGGTGTTTCCCTCCACCATCCTGCACCCCCAGGCAAATATATGGTGGAGGGTCGCTGGGCTAGGCAGGCAGTCTGACACTTGGGCACTTGGACACCCCGTTGCTCCTCTCTGTGGGTATGCTGCTTGGCCTTCTGCCTTAACCTCCGACTCTCATCTTGATTTCTGCAGCTAGAGCAACACTCTCCCACTACTGCTGTGGCTGAGGGCCCTGGTATTTTCATTTCTTCAGAGGGTTTCAGGAGAGAGTTTTTGACATCAGGGAGCTCTACTAACTTGCCCAGTAACACGTTTGCAGCTCTATATTCCAGTAGTGGAGTGCATGAATCCAGCATGGTAGCAAGTCTGCTTGGTGATTGAAGGGTGCTGCAGTGTTTTTGGGCTTTTGCAGATTTGGCAATGTATGTGTTGAAAGTTAATCATTTTTCAGTTAGTGTGCATTGGGGCAGAACAGGAAGGAACAAACAGGAACAGTCAGGAAGACCAAGCATGAGAGAGCTTGGTTGGGAAATAAGAGTGGGAGGCCAAGTGCCTTGCTTAGGGGGAAGCTGCTGGACCCTCTTCACTGGATTCCTGGTAGTGATGTGCAGTCTTCATTTGCACTGGAGCTGGCAATGTGGGGTGAGGCCTGAGACGGGCACACAGACCTCTGGGAAGCTCACGGTGTAGCAGGAGGGTGCCAGGCTGGCTCTGGGCACCCAGGGCCTCCCTAAGCTGAGTGACCTAGCTAAGTCTCAGTGTTTTCCTTGTGACGTAGCAGTCTCAGCTGCCTAGTGTCCGCCTCAGGTTGCTGAAAATGTATAAAGTGGAATGCCTAGGCCCTTACCTCTCCAGATAAGTTTTCTTTTTTTAAAAAATGGAGAAAATATAAAAGTGGGATGATAAAATGAACTCCATGTTCCCACCATCTAGCTTATTTGATTTGTATCCCCCTGCTCAACCCTTTGGATTATTTTGAAGCAAAGCCCAGGTAGATGATTTTGCAGTGTTTTTATTTGTATTTTGTTTAATGAATTAACAGTGAGCAGTGGTGCAGAAGGATTGCATGTGCTGATGGTGGACACTGGGCTCAGCAGGCAAGTTTGAATGTGCAGAAGGCAACTTGTTGCTTCTGTGACCAATCCTAGGTGTTGGGACAAATAGGAGGTTTTATTTAGTAGTTTGCCCTCACTTAGAATTATTTTCACAGGCCGGGCGCTGTGGCTCACACCTGTAATCCCAGCACTTTGGGAGGCCGAGGTGGGCAGATCACGAGGTCAGGAGATCGAGACCATCCTGGCTAACATGGTGAAACCCCGTTTCTACTAAAAATACAAAAAATTAGCCAGGCGTGGTGGCGGGCACCTGTAGCCCCAGCTACTCGGGAGGCTGAGGCAGGAGAATGGCATGAACCCAGGAGGCGGAGCTTGCAATGAGCCAAGATCACGCCACTGCACTCCAGCCTGGGTGACAGAGCGAGACTCTGTCTCAAAAAAAAAAAAAAAAAAGAATTATTTTCACAATAGCATTCTTTATAGATAACTACCCTTTGGTCGCTAATAGATTTTTTTAAGCTCTCTTTCTGACTTCGGGACCAAGGTTTTCCAGGGATTGTTAAAACCTGCTTGGGATAAGAAATGTGGATGCCACTGATATTTGCATGTCTGTTCTGCACCTCTTGGTTTACAGAGTGAGAATGGAATGGGCTTCATGAGGTTCTTATCACAAGGATAAGAAAATGTGCTTCCATGCCATATAGCTTTTTGAGAGCGCTAGTGTTTTTTACTTACTAAAAAAATCATTCTTTGGTTGTGCTAGACCTGTTTTTAGTGCAAAAATCTCACTTTGACTTAGGAAATGCAAATCAAAACCACAATGAGATACCACTTCACACCCATTGGGATGGCTATTATTTTAAAAAATGGAAAATAGCAGATGTTGATGAGGATGTGGAGAAATTGAAACCTTTGTGCACTGTTAGTGAAAATGTAAAATGGTGCAATTGCTATGGTAAACAGTATGGTAGTGCCACAAAAGTTAAAAATAGAATTACCATATGATCCAACAATTCCACTTCTGGGTATAACCAATAGAGCTGAAAGCAGGATCTCGAAGAGATATTTGTACACCTACGTGCACATTCATAGCAACATTATTTACAGTTGCCAAAAGGTAGAAACAGCGAAAGTGTCCATTGATGATTGAGTGGATAAACAAAATGTGATATACAGATGTGAAAGAGCTTAAAAAGGAAGGCGATTCTGTCCCATGCTACAGCATGGGTAAACCTTGAGGACATTATGCTGAGTGAGATAAGCTAGATGCAAAAAGACAAATACTGTATGATTCCACTTATATGAGGTGCCCACAGTAGTCAGAATCATAGAGACAGGAAGTAGAATGTTGGTTGCTAGGAGCCTGGGAAGGGAAGATTGGGGAGTTGTTGGTTAGTGGGTACAGAAGATCTCACTTTGACATGCAAAGGAAGGGAAGCTGGGAGAGATGTACACTGGAGGAGTGGCATCTGGCTCGTCTTTGTTCATTTATACCCCCCACCAGTTCCACAAAGCACTTGGGCTTTTCTAAGTTTGCCGAGTGAATCCTCTAGAGGGATGATTCAGATAATGTCTGCAACTCCAGGGTTGGTTTCCAACACAAGCATTGGCTTTAATCTGCATGCAGAGGTTGGATGAAGTCCTTGCCTGGATCTGCTTCAGAGATGGATTAAAAGTGAAGAACTGAGACCCTTTCTGAATAGACTGTAGGCATGTTTTACACAGGAGAGTCCTTTGCTTGTCTTTAGTTAAAAAAAATTTTTTTTAATGACATTCTGCCATTGGCTTTCTCAGTGACTTGGGTCTATTTTAGCCTACCCTTGTAAAATGTGTGAATTCGCCTCCGTGCAGCCTGTTTCTGAGTGAGATGAGAGCCATGGACATCTGTGCTCTGTGACCAGCATGGCTTGAGGCCTCTTCCTTCAAAGTCACAGATGCCTCCTTTGAGTAGGGTGAACATGTAATCTGTGGTTCAACTTTTGAGAGTGAGAATTTTGAGAGAGTCTTGAGAATTTTGCCAGAACAACAGGTGTACCCCAGGCCTGTCCTGCGCAAACCTGGGCATGTGGCCACCCTGCACAAGAAAGGGAAGACAAGCCCAAGGTGGAAAGATCAGCTCTCTTCCCTTACCCCTGTGTAGGGCATCTTTGCAGGTGGGGTCTTATTCTCTTCCTCCGACTTCTATTACGCTCGTCTTCATAGAGGACTTGCCACCTCCCAGGATAGTCTGCTGTTTCTGGGCTCTTCTGACTGATGGAGAATTGCCCTCATTCAAGCTGAACTCTGCGCCTTTGGTATCAGACCCCAAGGCCTGATCCCTAGATCTTCAGGCAAATGATTTCTTCACTTCCATCTCAGTAATGCAGTCAAAAGGGAAAAGTCTAGTGTTTTAATAATGTATATAGTGTATTTTTGTTTTCACTGCTGGGAAGATGTCCCTTTTTCTCTTCGTAGTATTTAATCAACTTTTGTAATTTCATGGAAATTCATAAAGGCTAAACAAGGCATCCCAGGTTTACTGCATTTCCTCTTCCATGCCCCAGCGTCCTGTCTGCAGGCACACAGTTTCATATCCTGTGAGTAGTATCCTTGCAGTCTTGAGATACGCATTTTCACATCAGCATCTACTAATATAGAACATCTACTAATATAGAATATTCCAGGTTGCAACATTATCTTTCCAATTGTATTTTTAGAAATTCCTATATTGGACATTTAGGTTGTTTCCAATTTTTTTGCTCTCCTAGATAAGGATGCAGTGATTAGTTTATGTAATACACATTCTTCTCTTTAGGGAAGGGAGGGAAATTATTCGCTGAGATAGATTCCCAGGAGAGATTAATTGGGTCACAAGGTATGTACCTTGTTTTGACCTGCCTGAACATACAGTCAAAATCACATCCCCAGAACGACTGCCCCAATTCATAAGAAATTGACTGTCTTTTGGCACTGTGTGTGTGTGTGTGTGTGTGTGTGTGTGTGTGTGTGTGTGCGTGTGTATTTCGTCATTTAGGCTTGCCAAGGCAGTGGGCAGGGATTGCTTAATGAGAAACTCCACTAGAACTTAAGGAGTGGTCTGTGGTGCTGATGCCTGCATGGCCTCAGCCCCTGATTTCCCCAACTTAGGCAAGTGTGAGGCTGGGACCACCAGTTGGGATTACTGAGGAAGGGATGTTCAAGGTGCTCTGAGATTATTGCCTAGCACACAGGACTGTTAAATGCTTGCACGTACTTTCAAGTCTTAAGTAGCTTGATGTACTTGTATAGCTCTGCCTTCTTGACTGGTAAATAATCAGCATGGCATAGTCTACAGGAGTGATTTTTCTTGTTTGTACTTGTTTTCTTTAATGGAAATCCTTTTTATAATGATCACTTCTATTGATGTCTGATTTAGATAGAATAACATTCATTTTAACTGTACAGTTCAGTGACAGCTGTACATGCCACATGATCACCACCATCACAATGAAGATATAAAACATTCCCATCACCAGAAACTTTCCTTGTGCCCCTACAGTCATGCCCACCCCACCCTACCCCTTCCCTGGGTGATGGTTGTTCTGCCTCCTGTTGCTATAAATTAAACTCTTTGGTATCTGACTTTTTTTAGTTAGGTGGTAGTGTCTCTGTTGTTTTTCTGTTTTTAATCACTTTTTAAAAATCTTTTGAAATTATTTTTTATTTTTTAATTGTACAATATACGTAACAGACAATTTGTCACTGAAACCATTTTAAGTATATAGTTCATTGGCATTAAGTACATTCACATTCACCTTGATTGCTGTTCTTATTTTTATTATTTCTTCCTTTCTACTTGGGATTATTTTGCTTTTTCTTAGCTACTTAAACTGGAAGATTAGATCACTGATTTTTAGATCTTTTTTTCCTAATATAAGTATTTGAAGCTGTACATTTTCTGCATCCCACACATTTTGATATGTTTTCACTTGATTTGGTAAAAATACTTTGCATATGCATACTCTATGAACTGTGTCTCCTCCCACCTCCAGGCTGACTTCAAGAGTTTCTCCTTTTATTCTGGATTATAGCAATTTTATACATGCTGGTATAGTTGTCTTTGTGTTTATTCTGTTTGGGGTTCATTGGGCCTTTGAGATTTGTGGGTTTATAGTTTTCATCAGATTTGGAATATTTTAGCCATTATATTTTCAAATGCGTGCCCTTTTTCTCCCCTTCCTGTCCCATTTCCCTAGGACATTGTTTATTTAGGTCACAGAGGCTCGGTTTAGTTTTTTATTTTGTTGAGTGTTTTACCCTTCTCCTTTAGTTTCCATGGCTTTGTCTTCAGCTTTACTGATCTTTTCTTCCATAGTGTCTCATTGGCTGTTAAACCCATCTAGTGAAGTCTTCAATTCTAATATTGTAGTTTCTATTTCTGGTAGTTACATTTAGGTCTTTTTTATGTCTCCAATTTATTTCCTTATCATATTTATATTTTCCTTTAAATTCCTGAACGTATTTGCAATACTTGTTTTGAAGTTGTTGCAATTTCATCTTCTTTGTCATTCTTGTGTCTTCTATTTACTGAATTTTTCCTCTTGTAGCTCACTTCTTTCCTTTTCTTGCCTATCTAGTAACTTTCGATTGGATGTTATAGTTTTTCTACTAAGTATTCTTCCCTAACAGTATTAAGTCTTTTGTGTCTGACATCTTTCATTTAATATCATATGTGAGATTCATTCATGCAGTTGTACGTAGTTGTAGGTCATTTATTCTTGTTGTGTAATATTCTATTGTGGGGATATATCATTTGTGTTATTTACAGTTTTAGGCTATTAAGACCTGTTACAGTGATATAAAAACATACCAGTGTTGGAGACCTGAGTATAGGGTATCCCAGGCTTTGTGTGGCTGAGCAGGATGAAATCCCATCTTTCCTCTCCAGGTCCAGATGGTTTTAGTGTGATAGTTTGTTTTTGTTTTTTTTTTTTGAGACGGAGTCTCGCTCTGTCACCCAGGCTGGAGTGCAGTGGCGCGATCTCGGCTCACTGCAAGCTCTGCCTCCCGGGTTCACGCCATTCTCCTGCCTCAGCCTCTCGGAGTAGCTGGGACTACAGGCGCCCGCCACCACGCCCAGCTAATTTTTTTGTATTTTTAGTAGAGACGGGGTTTCACCATGGTCTTGATCTCCTGACCTCGTGATCTGCCCGCCTCAGCCTCCCAAAGTGCTGGGATTACAAGCGTGAGCCACCGCGCCCGGCCAACCAGTGTGATAGTTTAGAGCTGAGCTTTTCAGACTGTGGCTTGCAGGCCAAACCTGGCCTTCCGCCTGTTTTTACACATACAATTTTATTGGAACACAGCCACACCCATTCATTTATGTATTATCTATGGCTGCTTTCCCATTATAACAGCAGAGTTGAGTAATTGCTACGGGGATCATCCAGCACACAAAGCTGAAAATATTTACTATTTGGCCCTTTACAGAAATGCTGACCACTGCCTTAGTATCTTGATTTTCTACCCACTGTTAATCACTGTGAACTGTGCCAAAGTTAGGTTGGGGGGTTCCCTCTCTCCTGGGGGTACTGCCTGTCACCTCCCTTGAATGGCTGTGCTCCCTCCGCCTTCCTTCCTTTCCAGGGCCTTGACTCAGGTTCCTGGGCGGGGCTCAGTGGGGGTCAACTCTCTTTTATCTGGCAACGCAGAGACAGCTGTGGAAGCTGCCCCTGGAGCCCTCTGCACAGTCCTTCCCCACACTGGGGCCCTCACATGGGTTTGCTGGCTCTGCTGGGAGGGCACATGTGTTGCCTTTTCTCAGAACCACCCTTCCGGCAGGAGGAAAAGCTGGGGTGTGATAGCTATGTGACCCCATGCAAGGCACCTCCTGCTCTGGGCTGTTTCACTTTGTCATAAGGAAGCCGAGCCCTAGCATCCCTTCTGGCTCCCAGACCTTCCGAACTCCCACTGACAGACAAGTGGCTTGGTTCAGACTTTCAACACAGGACAGATAACTGCAGCTCCTCCCTTGGCCCACTGGGCTCTCAGGGCCAGGTTGGGTCTGGGGTCTGCACCCTCTGGTCCTTTTTGGCCTCAAATTCAATTGAATCGTCAGCATTTCAAGTGGCCACAAGTATCTCTGTTGTTTCCTGAATGCCCCAAGCCTGGATTCAGGATTTCTTATTCTGGAGAGTGCCAGGACCCTGGGGTTTCCGTCTGGTGTAATTTATAATGGCAAAACTTAGCCAGTGGGAGGTGCATGGGTCCTTGCTGCTTATTTTGCTGATTGGCAGACTGAGGCCCAGGAGAGGGATGACTTCCTCGAGGCCCTGACTCTGTGAGTTAGGGACAAAGCTGAGACTCAGTCCTGGCTTCCTCCACTCTCTGCTGTTTTCTTTCCATCATTCTTTCCTACCTCACTTGAAAAGCCTCCAGAAGGCCCTATTTCCCTAAGCTCTGCTTCACTGTTGTCTCCAGAAGCCCAGTAAAACAGGTGCCTCTGGAAAGGACTTTGTCTTAGGACAGAGGCTGGTGCTGGAAGTAATTGGGGGTGGGGTACAGAACACCAGTGTCAAGAGAAGGAGACTCATTGTCTTCAGGACAGCAGATGCTTGTGGGATATCCTTGAATGCCCCTCACATCTTTGCTCTGTCTGCCCTGCAGGACAGCATGGCCACCTTGAGACTGGCTCTGTGCCTGGAGTAGGCATGTCATGTAGGATCTTCCTTTAATCTTTACAACCTTCCTGTGACCTAGGAAAGATCATCCCTGTTTTGTAGAGAACATAGGCTCAGAGAAGGTCTCGGACTCACATGAGGCCCTGTCACTAGGTAGCTGCAAAGCAGAGACTGGACCCAGGGCCGGCTTTGTTCAGGGGAAGAGGCTCCATGAATGTCAGCCTGAGTCAGCGCGTGGATTGTGCAAGACCCGGAGGCCAGCAGGGCAGAGCCTGAGAGCATCGCCTGCTGCTGGTGGTTCGCCTTGATCTTGCTGAGGAAAGGCCTCTGGGGCCTGCAGGAGTTGCCAAGTACTTTTATACACGCTTAAATGAAATCTTGCAAGGAGCCAAGGGCATTAAATCATGGGTGAGAGGCTGCCTTTGACCTGCTTGGAGCTGCAGCTTTCTCCTCCAGTTCAGCAGGGCCTGGCCGGGTGTCACTTCCTTTGTGACTTGATTGTGCTTGGGTAAAGTACCACATGCTTGCTCATGTGGTAAGTGGGTTTCTTGTGTCTGGACTCTGGCTGGACCAGCCCAGAGTGCCCCAAGAGGACCTCCTGCCTTTCGCAGGGACATTTGCCTAAGGTGAAAGGTCAATATTTAATCTTCACAGGGACCCACAGAGAGGCCCTGCTGCCTTGTCCACCTGCCCTGGTTGGGACACAGAGTGGTCTCACCACCTGACAGTGTGGGTCATTTGGCTTTAGAGCTGCACAACCCCAAAGCCCCCCTGTGGAATTCCTACATCCCCAGGCCCTTGTGTGAGTGCCCCTGTGTGGAAGGCAGCGGCTCTGTGGGTGGTAAGATAATGTGTTGCCAGGGTCAGAGGCATCCAGGTTTAGTTCTTAAGTCTGCCACCAACTAGCCGTGTGACCTTGGGCAAAGGACCAAATTGCTCTACGTTTGAGCTTTCCCATCTGAAAAATGAGGGTAACTGAGCCAGAGTTATGGGATATGGAGGGATAGCCTTAAGTCCATTAAGTGTTTAATGCAGCGCACAGCTCCCAGGAAAGGGCAGCTATTCACAGTGACCATAGCAGTCTAGGTGCTCGCTGGTCCAGCAGACAGAAGGCTGGCCTCTCCTCAAGCTGGGCCGGAGCTGGGCCCCATTCTTCAGTAGGTAATTCAATTAGGTCATAGGAGGGAGACAAAGAAGGTCACTTGAGGCTGGAGGACACTCAGCTGAACCCTCACTCCCAGAAGATTGGCAGCCAGGGCTCACAGCAGCCAGGGCTCACCTGGCCTGGCCCCATGGACCATCAGCTGCAGAGTTCCAGGGAAGGGTTCCGTGGGGTGAAGCGGGCCAATGACCCGGTTCATTCATGGGACTGTTATGTGAGCTCTCAGGCAGGTCACTTCCCCTGTCTAGTCCTCCCTCAATCTCCTGGTCTCTGAAACCAGGTTTGTTGGTACTCAGAGTTCCTGTCCTGGGCCACTGTTCATTGAACCCATGATCTGACATGTGATCCCCAAGTTCCTGTCTTTCCGATGTGAGTTAACTTTAGTTCTTCCTTTAAAACAGAATGGAAAACAACACAAGGCCTTATTCTTTTTTTTTTTTTTTTTTGAGACGAAGTTTTGCTCTTGCTGCCCAGGCTGGAGTGCAGTGGCGCGATCTTGGCTCACCTCAACCTCCACCTCACAGGTTCAAGTGATTCTCCTGCCTCAGCCTCCTGAGTAGCTGGGATTATAGGCATGCACGACCACGCTCGGCTAATTTTGTGTTTTTAGTAGAGATGGGGGTTTCTCCATGTTGGTGAGGCCAGTCTCAAACTCCTGACCTCAGGTGATCCGCCCGCCTCGGCCTCCCAAAGTGCTGGGATTTCAGGCATGAGCTACCACGCCTGGCCAAGCCCTTATTCTTAGAGCTGAGAGAAGGAGAACTGAACACAGTGGTGGGGAGCTGGCTTCCCCAGCAAACAGAGAGTCAGCCAGGGCTTTCCCTGGGGGCCTTGAGAAGAACAGCAAGTGAGGGAGGGTGTGTGGTCTGTGGGCCATATGCAGAGCAGTAAGCGGCCCTACAGCGGCCCTGCGTTTGGGGAAGGGGCGATTGGAACAGAGGTGAGCAGGAGCGGGCCTACCTTTGCATGGGCACTGTGCCCCTGAGGGTGGGGATATGAATTGCTCTTGAGTTCGAGGGTCTTTTTTGAGAACTTGTGCAGACCAAAATTCCTTTTGTGAAACCAGTCACCTCTTCCTATTGTATCTATTTAGTCACTATTTAGTCACCTAGGAGAACAACTAAAACAGCACCTCAGCACGAATTCACAGAAACCTATTAATATAGATGGAACTGAGGCTGTTTTTTTCTTTTTTTTTTTTTTTTTTTCTTTTTTTTGGGAGACCTGTTCTTACTCTGTCACCACCCAGGCTGGAGTGCAGTGGTGCAATCTCAGCTTACTGCAGCCTTAACCTCCCAAGTTCAAGCATTCCTCCCACCTCAGCCTCCCTGGTAGCTGGGAATACAGGCATTTTTTTTTTTACAGCTAATTGTTTTTAAAAACTTTTTTTTTTTTAGAGATATGGGGGTCTTGCTATGTTGCCCGGGCTGGTCTTGAACTCCTGGGCTCAAGCAATCCTCCTGCCTCAGCCTCCCAAACTGCTGTGAGCCACTGTTCTCAGCCTGAGGCTGGTATTAATGTGGGAAACGATACCCTTAGAAGTCAGACTTAGTAGTCAAAGTGAGAGAAGGCGTGAGCTGTGAAGTGCAGTGTGGAGGAGAGAGGGGAGCTCCAGCAGTGGTTTTGTTGAGTGTCTTTAAGGCAGACTTTTCTCACCTGTCCCATGTGGCACCGCAGGATGAGCGGACTGTCATGGAAAGCTGTTAGGCAGGGGCTGGAAGGTCTGTTGGGAATGCTGGATGGGGCATCGGCCTCTGGGCTTGTTCTGCTCTGACCATAGTCGAATGCCCCTGTATAGAGCTTGACCCATGCACCTGGGCCAGGCTGAGCTTTTCTTGGCCCACATTTGCTCTGAATGCCTTTGGATTGAATCACACCCAGAAGTGTGCCTGGGGGTAGCTAGAAGGACCCAGGCAAGCACTGTCCTGGTCTTGGGTCCTGGGGAGTCACTCATGCCTGCTCTGTGCCTACTGTGGGCCAAGCCCTCCTCGTTGTTGGGCTGCAACTCTGAACAAAACAGATAACATCTCTGGCCTCAGAAGGGCTTAGCTGGGGAGACACAATAGAGATACAGCCCCTGTGGTCTGGGATCAGTGCCGTGAAGAAAATCAACAGAGGAGGTCACACGTGGAAGATGGGGAGCAGTTCCACTCAGGGTGGTAAAAGGAGGCCTTGAACGCAGTGAGGGAGGAGCCAGGAATGGATATGGAGGAAGAGCATTCCAGGCTGAGGGAACAGTGTCCAGGCTCTGAGGCAGGGGTGATTTTGATGACTTCAAGAAACAGAAGAATGTCAGGGTGGCCCAGGGAGTGGCGTTGGAGCAGGGAGGTGGGAAGGAGATGCTGTGGGAGATGTGCGTGAAGCCTGGCTGCAGAGGCCCTTGGGGGCCATGGGAGAGACCGTGCATTTTCTTCTAGGTCTGCGTGGGAAGTCACTGCAGAGTTTCGAGGAGGGGAGTTCCCAGCTCTGTATTTTTGAAGGATCAGTCTCGTTGCTTGGACCAGTGAGGAGCCCCGTGGGATCCAGACCCAAGTGGGTGGAGCTGGGGCAGGTGGGAGCAGAGACTCAAGGAAAGCTGGTCGAATGCACTGTGTATTTGGAGGCAGAACCAGCAGAGGGTCCTCTGGGTTGAGTGTAGGGCAAAAGAGAAAGAAGGCACCAAGCCTGGGGTCTGGGTTTTCTCTCTTACACTTGCTGAGTGGACAGTGGTGCCACTGAATGAGATGGAGAAGAGTTGGGGGGAGCTGGGTTGGGGTTGGGGGACCTAGGCTGCGTAGTGGGGCACAGTAAGAGTGAAATATTGTTAGCTGTCTTAGGAGGACAAGTAAAGTAGACATTAGGGTATTTGACCGGGGGCATGGCCAGGACTGGACATCTGAGTGTGTCGCTCAGCAGTGTTTAGATGGTGTTTAAGCCTTGTGAATTATGAGATCATCGAGAGGGCTCAGGGCAGGGTGAAGGAGCTAGGACTGTGAGTGAGGCCCACCAGCGTCTAGAGGGGTCTGAAGGAGGAAGAGGAGGAGGAGCAGGGAGGAAGGCAGTCAGGGGCATATGCTTGGGGTCCCCCAAGCAGGGTGTGTCAGTGGAGTGGTTGGAGGAGGAGAGAATGACCAGCTGTGACCAATGAGGTCAGATACCATGAGGAAAAGTCTTGGCCTCCAGCTTTGGCAAGAGGGAGGCAGGTCCCTGGGGGCCTTTAATAAGATGGGTGGGGATGGAGCCTGCAGGATTCGGCAGGTGGTGACCAGTCGCCTTCAGGCTTGCTCAGCATGTCAGTGTAAGAACCTGGGGAGGGAAAGGAAGCGGTCATGCATTCCATCAGGAAAACCCTTCCCAGCTAGTCAGTTCAAGGGGAGGACCGAGAAGCGGGAAATGGGTGTGGTGTGGTAGAAAGGGCTAGGGAAGAACCCAGGGAGCTCTGCCCTCTTGGCTTGGTGCTGTAGCCAGTACTTGAGACGGTATCTGGCACTCGGGATGTACTCTGGGAATATTTGTTGAATGAATGAGTGAGGAGTGAATGAATGAACTGAGACTTATGATTCAGCCCTTCTCCCCCCTGCCTGGCATTTTGGTCTTGGCCCTCCCTGGGCCCCAGTGCTCTGCTTTTGTAAAATGGAGGGATTGGTTCTTGGTGGAGGTTCTTTACTTAGTGTTCACAGACCATTGTGGGAGCCAGCAGTGGGAAGCTGTGACCCCTCTAAAATTTCCTACAAAATACTGGGCATGTGTGCATTTTCTGAAAGTGATCTGTGATCCAGAAGAGGTTGGATCACAGACCACTTTCAGGTTCGGTGAGACTTCCTGGGGCTTTCCTTGAGCGCTTTCTTTCCATTCTAGCCCCTGGGGCTAGTTATTGAGTAAAATATGCAGAAGTGGCTCAAGGCTTGAGATTCCTGGTAGTCATAGAGAAGCATGGTCCTGTTATCTATCATGAGATGGTGATAAATGGCAGTGAAATGCCAGTGTGGTGTAAAGTAGTCACAGAAAAACAGGAGGCAGCTTTATTAGCAGAGCCCACGTTGTGTTTTGTTCTATATGGAAAAGCCCTCCCTGGTTCAGGAACCTGTGTGATGTATTTGGGTGGGCCCCTTTCTGTTGTGGTGCACATAGGGTGTGGGTTCCTGCAGGTGGG
This sequence comes from Nomascus leucogenys, assembly GCF_006542625.1. Lineage (NCBI taxonomy): Eukaryota > Metazoa > Chordata > Mammalia > Primates > Hylobatidae > Nomascus > Nomascus leucogenys. Next base: position 30,165,944 of record NC_044398.1, read on the forward strand.
AAGTTGGGGTTGGGGGTGCTTCTCCTCTGGGGCGAGCTCATTGCTTACAGCAGGCCTATTTTCATTCTCTAGCTAAAAACCCAGCCTTTCCTGAGCATAGATGCACCCCCTGCTCAGTATAGATACAGTGGGGAGGAGGCTCAGCCCTGGCCAGTGAATGGTCTGGGCCGCTGGGTAGCTGCTTATCTGTGCCTGGAGTCTATCTCCAGGGCTGGAGAGCTGGGGTGTGTGGCAGAGATGCTGGGCTGTTTTCACCCCATCCTCACCCTGTGGTGGTGCCTGGTCCTATGCAGCCTCATCCTGCATTGGGAACCTCTGAGGGGACCTGGGTCAGTCCTCCCAAGGGGTGATGTCTTCGTATACACCAGATAGTGACTGAAATGAGTTCAAGGTTGCAGAAAGGGGAAGAAGCGGCACAGCCTGATGTCTGTGACCCATAGTCTCTCCAGGGTGGAGTCTGCTCTGAGATCTTTTCCTCTTCCCTCCCTGGGGCATAGGGTCATCTGAGGTTGAAAGAGTTTGTCCAGATATTCAGGAAGGTAGGTTCAGGTTATCTGTCATCTGCAGGGCCTGAGGGGCCATGTGGGATGTGAGCTAGGAGCATGCCCTACCTGGCAGTGTGGACTTTGCTCTATGAAGCATGTTCACAGTGCTGGTTTCCAACCTAACTTCCTTCTCTGTCTCTTTCCTCTGCCCCGCTTAGTTGGCTGGAGTTGTCTTCCTTGGAGTCGGGCTTTGGGCATGGAGCGAAAAGGTAGGTGTAACTGTCACAGGACACTTCAGCTTCAGCCAAAACCAGATTCGTTGGACTTCATTTTCCTTCCTCCAATCTGTTCCCTGACAACAGGCATTTCTTCTGCAGTGTCAAGGTGTATAGTTGTCAATCTTTACAGACACAGCTCTTGCGTACTCTGCCCACATGATAGTGTTGGCTGCTGGAGGCATGGGCTGGGCTGGTTGGGTTTTGAGCCCTGTGGATGTGGAGAGCTCAGCTTTTGTCTGCAGCTGTGCCCAGAGCAGGCTTGGGGCAATCCAGCTTCCTGACCCTGTCTGTGCCTCTGGGAGCAAGCAGGCAGGACCCTGAACACAGGCATGCTTATTGTTGAAGCCCATAACATTCCAGGATGAGAAAAAGCAGGGAGCGGGGCTGGGTGACGTGCCCCCAGGGTGCCCTGTGGGGCAGGGGTGGGCCTTTAAAAAGCACCTCTGGGCCTCCTTGCCCAGCCTCAAGAGGAGAGGGGAGGAGTGGAGACCTGGCTCCTACTGTCGGGAAGGACATGGGGCAGTTGCAGCTCCAGGAAGGGGATGAGACTGGATATGGGCAGGGTGGGGCTGTGCTGCTGCTTGTTGCCCCGTGGCAGGGGTGCTGGGGAGGCGGTGAGGGCTGAAAAGGGCCAGGGAGGGAAGAGAGGAGGGGAGGGAAGCAGTAAGGTGGAGCAGGCCTGGCCAGAAAGAGCCAGGACTAAAGCTTCCTCTAGCGTCTTGGGCCCAGGCCTTCTTCCTTCAGTGGAACCTCCCTTCGCTTCCAGCAGGAGGAGGCAGGAGAACCTAGGTCTACAGGCTTTCCTGCCATGGTCTTAGGAACTGGATAAGGCCCACCTTCAGGTTTGGGCACCTTCAAAGTGGCCTGTGAACCCCTGAAGGGCAAGAGCTGGGTTACGATGTCCCTTTGCCCCAGTGACCCAGAAGCAGGTTCAATGTGTGCCTCACAGCACCACCGTGTGGCTGCCCCTGGGACTGCAGCCGCCTAACTGGGTGTGGCCCTGAGTGTGGAGCTGGCTACTACAATTCCTTTGAATCTGTCGATGTAAAATAATTAAAAAGGCCAGAACCTAGTTTAGAGAGAGTTTATTCAAGCACACATGTTGAGGACAGGCCTACCCAGGAAGCACAAATTCCAAAGAATGGAAGTCAGCCTTCCTGTTCGAAGTGTAGGAGCTTGGGATCATTTATCTAGCCAAAGCCAGACAGAGGCTTTGTTGCCCAGGCTGGAGCGCAGTGGCTGGATCTTGGCTCACTGCAACCTCCGCCTCCCGGGCTCAAGAGATTCTTGTGCCTCACCCTCCCAAATAGCTGGGATTACAGGCATGTGCCACCATGCCTGGCTAATTTTTGTATTTGTAGGTAGAGATGGGGTTTTGCCATGTTGGCCAGGCAGGTCTTGAACTCCTGGCCTCAAGTGATCTTCCCTCCTCGGCCTCCCAAAGTGCTGGGATTACAGACGTGAGCCGCAATGCCCAGACACCTACGTATGTCTTGATGCTTAGTCACAATGTTCTGATTAGTTGAGGCGGTCTTTTTCTTTCAGGAAAGGTATGTTTAACATTCCACACTGAAGATGTAATTGTCCCTAGGTCTTAGATGGTATCTGATCTGAGTTAGTAAAGAACAATGAAGGAGGCAGTTAAACCATAACAAAGATCAGTGACTGGAAGTGGGGCTGTGGTCTCTCCAGTCCCTTAGTTCAACCATAATCTAAGAAACAGAATTGCAGACATGCTACATGACTCAGTCTGTAGGGCTTAGCTTCCCCCTTGGCGTTTTACAAACCCTATGGAACTGCTCTGCCCATTGTGTGACTGTCTGTGTTTATATTTAAATCGAAATTGAATATAAATTAAAATTCAGTCCTTCTGTCTCACTAGCCACATTTTAAGCGCTCCACGACACCTATGGCCAGACGGTGGGGGTATAGTCTAAAACACCTCCATTGGTGTAGAAACTTCTATGGACAGCACTGCTTTGGCCTGCCCTTGGGCGTGTTTTCTACAAGAGTGTTCATATTGAGGCTGTTTTCATCTCAGGACAGTAGTGTTCTTCATTAATTAGGTGCCAAATTGGGGGACCAACAACGTTAGCCAGCTGGGTGACCAGTTTGACCACGGGCCACAGGGCCCCGTTTCCCTCCAGGCCTGGAATAGTCACCCCACAGGCTGCAGAAGAAGCCTGGTGGCTGCCTAGGAGGAACTCGCAGCGTAGGTGGAGGCCAGGAACACTTTCTGGGACCTGAGGTGGGCAGGGATCTCCTGATCAGAGGGGCCCCTAAGGGCATGGATGGGGCCGGACACTGGCCTGGCTGTCAACAAGAAGACTGAGCCTGGGGAGGCAAGTCCCTGTTTTCAGTACCACCTGCACCCCCCAGGGCAGCATCCTTGACTCCCCTTCTGGGCCATTGCTGCCCTGCTTTCTCTGTCTCTTTCAGGGTGTGCTGTCCGACCTCACCAAAGTGACCCGGATGCATGGAATCGACCCTGTGGTGCTGGTCCTGATGGTGGGCGTGGTGATGTTCACCCTGGGGTTCGCCGGCTGTGTGGGGGCTCTGCGGGAGAATATCTGCCTGCTCAACTTTGTGAGTGGCCACAGAGACAAGAGTGGGATAGGATGGAATGGGGTGCAGGCTCTGCTGGGCAGGATTATATGTTACCTGGTCAGAGCAGGTGGCAGCTCTTAGGAGTCTCCCCCAGGCCCCTGCCTGGGAGCAGGATGCAGCCCTTTGCACTCTACTGTCTAGAGAAGCTGGTTCCTCCCGACAGGAGAATTAGGTCTCCTCTGGCTTTTAGCCCTGGGTGGGAGGAGCCAGCTGCCTATAGGCCAGCTCTACTCCCCTCTCCTTTGCCTTTTATCTTCCTTCAGAGGTTCTGAAAGAATTGTTTGTTTGCTACTGTCCTTTGCCCTTCCTGGCTAAGATCAAAATATGTTGCAAGTAACTTTAAATCATTTCCCTCCTCCAAGGATGTGTGAGTCTGTTGGATGTACAAGTCAGAATCCCAAATTTCCTGGCAGAACTGCAGATTACTAAGAGTTTAGTTTTATATTTAAATACAAATTCATTTTTAGATTTATTCAGTTAAATAACACCTGGTGGGGAAAACACATTATCATATTTTGCAGTATATTGTTTGTTGACTTGATTAGCTCAAGCTTTCTTTTCCCCGGACGTAATTTTAAAAGCAGCTATGGGCTTTTTTTCCTAATTTTTTTCTCTGGGAAAAAAAAAAAGCTATGTTTAGCATCTTGCTTTTATGTGAACAGAGATTACGTTTTGGCAGGCCTTGTGTGCATGCATGTGTTTCCTTTTTCTTTTTCTTTTCTTTTCTTTTTTTTTTTTTTTTTTGAGACCGAGTCTCGCTCTGTCGCCCAGACTGGACTGGAGTGCAGTGGCGTGATCTCGGCTCACTGCAAGCTCTGCCTCCCAGGTTCACACCATTCTCTTGCCTCAGCCTCCCGAGTAACTGGGACTACAGGCGCCTGCTACCATGCCCGGCTAATTTTTTTTTGTATTCTTAGTAGAGACGGGGTTTCACCGTGTTAGCCAGGATGGTCTCGATCTCCTGACCTCGTGATCCTCCCGCCTTGGCCTCCCAAAGTGCTGGGATTACAGGTGTGAGCCACCGCACCCGGCCATGTGTATGCTTTTTCTTACTTTGAAAGATTACTCCAAATTTGCCGGTTGTGGCAAGCTGCTTAGTGTCTTATATGGCCAGTGATAATGTCTGCAAGAGCACAGACTGCAGGCTGGGAGTCTGCCCTGATGGGATGTGGACCTGTGGCTGCACTGGCCCCTTGCAGAATGCCACCACTGCTTGTGGCCAGGGGCAGCTGAGAGCTTCTGGAGGGGTCTTTATGCTGACGATCATGTACTTTCATGCAGAGTTGGTACAGATAACATTGGCACTTCCGGAATTGTAAAGAGCCCTGCAGGGAACTCACATGTCCTGCATGAACTGTGTGACCTCAGGCAAGCTATGTACCTAGTGACATAGCCATAGTTTCCTCATCCCTAAAGTGAGGTAACAGATACGTAGGCACTTGATGGTTTTGTGTCTGTAGTGGGGAGTCATCAGATAGTGTCTTGGGCACAGTGTCTGTCCTAAAGGAGCCGACACCCCAGGATGCCACCCTGGAGGGTCCAGGTGGAACTGCTGGAGTAGGACAGCCATTCATTCCTGTGATAGGGTTTCCTCCTTGTCCAGGGAGGAGGGCTGCTTCATAGCAAATGATTGACACATTGGCTTGGAGCTTTCTCACACTTTTTCACTCATTTGAGTGTTATCAGCAATGCAGTGACATGGGTAGGGATAAATAGCCCCTTTTTACAGATGAAGCGAAGTTGCGCAGTCACCCAGCTTACTAAGTGTGGGGTTATGGGGCCCCGATGTGGGACTCTCAGGTGCAGAGCCCACGCTCTGCTGAGGATGGTGGTTCTGGATCAGGTGGGGTTATGTGTGTGGGGGTGCAGGCTGGTGGGGTGGTGACTCATGCTCCCGTCCCCTTCCCCTGCAGTTCTGTGGCACCATCGTGCTCATCTTCTTCCTGGAGCTGGCTGTGGCGGTGCTGGCCTTCCTGTTCCAGGACTGGGTGAGGGACCGGTTCCGGGAGTTCTTCGAGAGCAACATCAAGTCCTACCGGGACGATATCGACCTGCAGAACCTCATCGACTCCCTTCAGAAAGCTGTAAGCACCACCCCAGCGGGCCCCTGATAGAGCACGCACCTCCCTGTGCTACCCGGAGCTGAGTCTAGCGGGGGCACCAGGCCTTCTCTGTGGGTTTTCTGCCTGCAGCTTGGCAGACAGCAGGGAGGCCGTGGAACAAGCCACCCCACCTCTGGTCTGTTCCACTTTGCTGGCTTGTGGTTGCCTGGTGGGCCAGTCCTTTCCCATTGGGATTGGGCAGGCAAGTCCAGCTGCACCGGAGGCCACCCACCCCCGTGCCTGGCCCTCCTCTTTCGGCCCTAGATCTTTCCAATCCTGTCCAATAGCCACACCAGCTGCAATCCTCCTTAGGCACTGCATACCATGAGGCACAGCTTCTTCCGCCCGGCTCATGACTCACCGTCTGATGCTATTCCTATCCCCTTCCTCCCCGGGACCTTTTCCCCTTCCTCCCTGGGACCTTTTCCCCTTCCTGTTTAAGAAGCCAGGGCTGCCTGGAGGAAGCTTGGTCAGATCTAGTGGAATGTGACCTCCCTGGAATATGTGCCCAGGGGTTTGTCTAAGCAGTCCCAGGCTGTGGCCTTTACTCCATCTGGTCCCCATCCCTCTTATCTGTCTCATGTGTGGCTTCACCTGGAGGCTTGGACCACAGCTGTCACAGCCCCCTGGGGAGGAACCCACTCCTTGGCCATGTCAGCCTGTGCAGTGCAAGGTTCTTGTTTGATCTGTGTGCTGACAGAAAGCCCAGCTTCCTTAAGAACTTTTCATGTGGAACACTTTGGTTTTGAGAAGAAAATAAATCAGAAACCATTAAAAATCTATGATTCACTCTCATTATTAAACAAAACTTGTTCACCTTTGTTTCATGTATTACGGGATCCAGCAAAACCCATTTATGGGACCAAAGACCCTGCCTGTATTGTTATTACTAATGGGTATTAGTCTGTGAAAGTCACCAAATCCCAGCCATGTTTTGATACCTCTCCTTTCTTTTCTGTTCAGTGCCACCGTCCTCTTTTCATTTTCACATAGTCTTGGCTTGCTGGTCTCAGCATGCTAGGTTGTGGTTCATCCCTGCATTGCCTTAAAAACATAGTTTTCTCCATTGACTTCTTTTCTTTTAAAAAGAAGACTTCTGGCCGGGTGCGGTGGCTCATGCCTGTAATCCCAGCACTTTGGGAGGCTGAGGCGGGTGGATCACAAGGTCAGGAGATCGAGACCATCCTGGCTAACACGGTGAAACCCCATCTCTACTAAAAATACAAAAATTAGCCGGGCGTGGTGGTGGGCACCTGTAGTCCCAGCTACTCGGGAGGCTGAGGCAGGAGAATGGTGTGAACCTGGGAGGCAGAGCTGGCAGTGAGCCGAGATCACGCCACTGCAGTCCAGCCTGGTCAACAGAGCGAGACTCCGTCTCAAAAAAAAGATAAAATAAATAAATTAAAAAAAAAAAAAAAACTTCCCAGGGGAGGGATTCAGTAAATTACAGAGCTTCCTTGGAGTGAAGTTTCAGGTAATCACTAAAGCAAGTGAACAGTGGTGGTGTGGGGGAGACAATTTTACCTGAGAAGTAAGCAAAACAAAACAACCAACCAGAAATCACTGTTGTCATTTGTTGTGATTATTGCCATAACTATGTCAGCTGTAAGGGCAAATGCAGAAAAGTTATTCAGGGGAAGAGACACTGTCAACTTCACAATGATGCTTTCAGTGTTTGGATTTTACAAATTTTTTAGTCAAATAAGGATTTTCTTTGTAGCCACACCAGATGATAGGAAGGGGAGGGCAGAGTCCCCAGGTGTGGGGCAGAGCTTTGATTGTGTTACCTTTCACCCTCATCAGACCTCTTTCCTCAGAAGCAGACACTTAGCAGCTGTTTTTTGTAAAGGGGTGAAAAGGGGAATTCGCTTGCAAGTTTCTCAGGGAGGAAGAACACTGCACACTAGGAAGTGTTCTCTTGTGGCAAGTAGAGGACCACACCAAGGTGCCGAGGGGGCTACAAAGGAGAGGAGGCCACTCTCCTATCCTCTGAGGAGACTGGAAGGAGGCATCTCCTTTGAGGAGGCTGGGAAGAAGGGCAAGCTCCCTGCTAAGGAGGGCCAAGGCTGGGTATGTTGTGCCCGGCAATGGGGCCAGATGGCTCCACTGAGCCAGCCATGTGGGTTGGACAGAGGAGGCACCATGGCCTGGAGATACCTTCACTGCTATTTCCTTTTTGTTTTTATTATTTTCTTTAACACATCAAAAGGGCAGGTCCTTTGTCTCTCTCTCTCTCTCTCTCTCTCTCTCTCCTCTTTTTTCTTTCTCTCTTTCCTTTTTTTCTGATTGGGGGTGGGGATCCTGCTGTGTTGCCTAGACTTGTTTCCAACTCCTGGGCTCAAACCATTCTCCCACCTCAACTTCCCGAGTCGCTGAGGTTATAGGCCTGAGCTACTACGCCTGGCTGTTTTCTTCTTACAGGGCCGCCTGGGTTGCCAGCTTAGCATCTCTGCACATGGGAGGTAGGGAGCGGGCCTTGATTTCTCTGCATGGTAGATGCCGGCAGACTTAGCCTGGCATCACTATGAATGATGCCCTATGCTGGGCAGCCATGGCCCTGTCTTGGAGCCCTTAACAATTCTGGCTTTTGTGGTTGCAGAACCAGTGCTGTGGCGCATATGGCCCTGAAGACTGGGACCTCAACGTCTACTTCAATTGCAGTGGTGCCAGCTACAGCCGAGAGAAGTGTGGGGTCCCCTTCTCCTGCTGCGTGCCAGATCCTGCGGTGAGTGGGCTTGTGCTGGGGTGCAGGGAGCCCACCCTTCCTGAAGCCCAGCAGCTTTCCTGACTCCTCCAGTGCTCTGGGATACTTCTCTGTCATGGAGGTCTGAGGAGTGGGTGTGCTGTCTCCACGCCCTCCTCAAGGGTGCCTCAGCTCTGAAATCCGATAGGTATACATTCTAGGAACACTGGTTGCATGATCCACCCTGGCCTTGGTGTTCTGGGTGAGGCAGGAGAAAAACAGTATTATTTCTACCTGGAGGGCTGTCACGCGTGGTAGCTGGCCAAGAGCTGTGAGTGAAATAAGGCCCACTTAGCCCTCTTCACTGTCCTTTTTCTGGAGCAGATTCCTAGAACTCAGCAGTGCACGGGGGCTGTGGGTACACATCATTAACTGGGGAACAGTAATGGAGAATTATTTTTCTTTTTTCTTTCTTTTCTTTTCTGTCTGTCTATCTTTCTTTCTTTCATTTTTGAGACAAGGTCTTGCTGTGTTGCCCAGGCTGGAGTGTAGTGGCATGATCTTGGCTCACTGGAACCTGTCTCCTGGGTTCAGGCGATTCTCCTGCCTCAGCCTCCTGAGTAGCTGGGATTACAGGTGCGCGCCACCACACCCGGCTAATTATTTTCTGTCTTTTTGTTGTTGTTGTTGTTGTTATTTGGTTTTATTTTAGAGACAGTGTCTCACTCTGTCACTCAGGCTGGAGTGCAGTGGTGCGATCTCAGCTCACTGTACAACCACTGCTTCCCTGGGCTCAAGCAATTCTCTGGCCTCAGCCTCCCAAGTAGCTGGGACCACAGGCTTGAGCACCACATCTGGCTAATTTTTGTATTTTTTGTAGAGATGGGGTTTCACCATGTTGCCCAGGCTGGTCTTGAACTCCTGGGCTCAAAGCGATCTGCCCATCTTAGCCTCCCAAAGTGCTGGGATTACAGGTGTGGGCCACTGCGCCTGTCCTGTCCTTTCTTTACCTATTGGCATTCCCAATCCAAGGCCAACGTCCTTGAGTTCCAGAAGCTGGGTTCTTGGGGTGACCTGTGAAGGAGCTCTGAATTTTGCCTCAACTGAGCCTGAGTAGAACTGGGCCAGTTGCCAGCTCTCGGTGCAGTTATGCAAAGCCTGGTCCTGGGTTACGGGCTTTGAGAAGGCAGAGCATCACCACTATTATATGGGCAAGTTCTGCAGCCCAGGAGAGGCTCAGATTTGCTGAAGCTGCACAGCTCTTCTGAGGTCTCCACTGCGACTGTGAAATGTACCAGTCTTGTAAGTGTTGCGTTTAGCACGTATAGTTCTTACCTCCAAGTATAGGTCTTACCTCCTAGCAAACTGTGGCCCCCAGGCCAAATCTGGCCTGCTATTTTTCCATGACCTGTGAGTTAAGAATGCATTCAGATATTTTTAAATGGTTGGAAATAAATCAAAAGAAGAATAATATTTTGTGGTACATGAAAATTATATGAAATTCAAATTTCAGTGTCCATAAAGTTTTCTTGAAATACAGCCATTCCTGTTTGTTTACAGACTGTCAGTGCTGGCTATCATGCAACAAAAGCGGAATTGAGTCTGTGTCTGAAATACTCCCTCTCTAGCCCTTCACAGAGAAAGTTTGCCACCCTGTCCTGGCCTGAAGGATTAGTTGGTGGCGTGATTGAAGGACATGAGCTGTAATGGAATTTGCACAAATGTTTGCTAGTGTTTGGTTGTGACTTTACTAGAGCCTTTCACCACCAGCTTCTTGAGACACCAAAAGCAACTAATTTTTCTGCTTTTTTTGCAGCAAAAAGTTGTGAACACACAGTGTGGATATGATGTCAGGATTCAGGTGAGAACTCCCATGTATACAACTTGAAGAGTTCTTTAGGTTTTATTCCCTATGGTTCAACATTCTGATTTAGCACAAGTGCAAATTGAAGTGGGAAAACTCGGGTCAGTGAAGCTCCTGATGCCACCTAAGCTGAGCATGGGCACAGGGTCACACACACTGCTTCCTGAGCTGGCGGCAGGACTCCTGGGAACAGTAATGGTGATTCTAAGCCTTGCGAGCTGCAGTCCCAACAACTAGGAGTTGCTACATTTAAAGAGGTGGGATGGAAGTTTCGAGGGACAAAGACTGCATTTTTAGGAGGCTCCTTGGCATCCCAGAAGACGTCTCTCGTTAAGGGGACAGCTGCAGGAGTGTATGTGCCTTGGTCTGGCCTCTGTGTGGAGGCAGCGGTGACAAAGAGGGAGGCAGGCCTGGGGCAGGGGCGAGGCTCTGTCTTCCAGGACTTCCTTTAGGCTGTAGGGAGTATGCTCTTGGATGCAAAGAGAAGGAAGAACCTACCCCACTCCAGTCCTTGTTCTAGTGGTCTTTGGTGATATGAATGACTGCTGTTCTAAAAGGGAGGAGTCTCGAGGAATCTACAGAGACCCCTCCTGTTAGCCGTGGATACGAGGGATGTGTCCCTACAGCTTGGGGAACTGTCCTCCTTTAGGGACCTGCATTTCACAGGGAGAAACTGCTGTAAACTGAATGTGTGTCTCTCCAAAATTCATATGTTGGAACTTAAACTCCAATGTGATGGTATTTAAGAGGTGGGGTCTTGGGGAGGGGATTGGGTCATGAGGGCAGAGTCCTTATGAGTGGGGTGAGTGACCTTATGAAAGAGGCCCAGAGAGCTTATTTGTCACTCCACTGTGTGAAGACACAGTGAGAGGGCGCCATCCATGAACCAGAAAGTGGGCCCTCATCTGACATCGAATTTGCCAGTGCCCTGATCTTGAACTTCCCAGCCTCTAGGACTGTGAGAAATAAATTTCTGTTGTTTATAAGCCACCTAATCTATAGTATTTTATTCTAGTTGCCTGAATGGACTAAGATAAGAACCTATATCAACATCAGCTTCCCTAATTAAGATATTTTTTGCCACTTATATTAATTTGCTAAGGCTGCTGTCACAACATACCACAGACAGAAATTTAAGCCACAGCAGACATTCATTTTCTCACAGTTTGGAGGCTAGAAGTCCAAGGTCAAGGTGCTGGCGAGGTGGGTGCCTTCAGAGGGCTGTGATGGAAGGGTCTGTTCCAGGCCTCTCTCCTGGCTGCAGGTGGCTGTCCTCTCCCTGTGTCCTCACGTGGGCTCCCCTCTGTGCATGTCTGTGTGTCCTGATCTCCTCTTAGCAGGATGCTCTTCGTATTGGATTAGGGGGCACCCTGATGGCCTCATTTTAGCATAGTTACCTCTGTAAAGAGCCTGTCTCCAAATACAATCACCTTCTGAGGTCCTGGGGGTTAGGACTTCAGTGTATGGAATTTGAGGACACAATTTAGCCCCTAACACCTCTTAACGTTAGGGGCTAATGCTCCATCATGTTGCCATGGAGGAGGCTGATAGGTGTGAGGGGGCTGGGGCCGATTGCCCTGTGTGGGGTGGGCAGGGCTGGGGTGTGTGCTGGGATGGTTACTGACACCCCACCGGGGTCAGCACTGGAGGGAGCCGGTTGGCTGGTGACTGTTGCCTGCTGGCTCTGTCTCCTGGAGCTGAGCTTACTGGTGGGATGCCCGCTCCGAGAAGCACCATTCTTCCCTTCTTAGGAGACTCTGGACCCCCTTCTCCAGGTTTCTCTCCCTTTAAAGGCACATTTTCCTCCAAGCCTTCAAGCCCCTTCTCTTTCTCCAGATGTGGACGATGGGGAAGGGTATCTTGAGAAAGTTGGTCTTTAAATCTCTGGAGACCTGAAGGGAAATAGCCAGGGAGCCTTTGGTCAGACAGGTGGTGCGATGGCACAGTGCCCAGCGAGGGGCAGAGGCTGAGAGGAGCCGACGAGCATCTCCTGGAGAGTCCTTCTTGCATGCCTCCTGGATCCCTCGTTCCCACCCTGCTTTGCCCTGCTCCTTGCCGGAGCTCGCTAGGGGATCAGGATGGAGACATCATGTGTGCCAAAGGCTCAGACCCTTGTGGTGTTTTCCTGCAGCTGAAGAGCAAGTGGGATGAGTCCATCTTCACAAAAGGCTGCATCCAGGCGCTGGAAAGCTGGCTCCCGCGGAACATTTACATTGTGGCTGGCGTCTTCATCGCCATCTCGCTGTTGCAGGTGTGTCCCAGGAGCCTATAGGATTGGCAGGTGGCCTTCTTTCATTTGAGGTTGGGCCCTTAACATAGAGTGCATGGGTCCAGTTTGGGTATGGTATTAAGGAACCTTGCAGAAGAAAAAAAAGGATTCAACTGGATGTCCAAGGCTGAGAGAGTGTATGTGTGTAAATGTATTGGGGAGGAGAATGGTGGCTTCCACAAATGCTACCTATAGGGGGGCCCTCTGGGTGGGGGCAGGCTGGGAGGGGCTTGTGGCCCTGCGCAGGTCCTATTGGCAGCCCTCTCCAGAGGGCCCGGTGGGCTGCAGAAGGGTCACTGCCTATCTGGAGGTAGGTCAGGAGTGTGCTCGGGGTGGGCCATCAAGTGCTGCAGATGGGGAGGTGAAACTCTTGGTCACCTGGGGCCTGAGGGTGGCCTGAGGCTCACGTGTGTGCGCTCGCCCCAGGACCTCTCCTCCTGTCTCTGGCGCCTGGGCTGGAGTTGTCAGGTATCTTCCCTGTCCATGAGACATCCTCTGAGGCCTGCTGCCGTTTGTGGCATCCTTTCCCCTCCCAGGCTGTGCTTGTTCATTTGAACCAGGTTTCACATGTGGGAGGATGTTGGTGGCCGAGCGGGCAGTGAGGCCTGGGGTGACTGGGCTGGTTGGTGACTGCCAGGAGAAGTGGCAGAGAAAGTCAAGAATTCAGTGATCAGAGAAACCAGAAGTCTTTCCAGTGCTGTTCAGGGCTTCCAAGAAGCTGCAGCTTCTGGGTCCACTGATGCAGTTCTTGTGTGGAAAATAACACCATTTAGAAAGTGTTTGACTCTGTTTTTGCCTTGAAGAGGGTGACTGAGGTGGACCCAGGGCCACCAGCCACCCACACATGCCTTCCTCCTTCAAGGAAGACAAGAAATAGGAGGAAGCAACTGGAAAAGGAAAGAAAAAAGTTATTTGCAAAATAGGCAAGGGAAGAATCAGACTTTAGAAGGACTGACTAGTCAAATTTAGAACCACACAAGAGTTTAAAGGGAAAAAAAGCCATTTCCAGAGGTCACCAAGTTCATGTTCATCTGTAGAACATCAGTCTCCTCTCACGATTTCCCTGCTCACCAAGGTTGGGATGGATCTTCAGACATTAGCACAGCAAAAATTGGGGATGGCCTTGGTTTTATTATGGAATCGATGTTTACAGGAAACATTCAAGATTTATTATTTTGAGAATCAGAACCAGTCAGGGTGACCCTGTTATTTTTGGTTTAACCCAGGGACAGGCGTGTCCTGCCCCATGGCTTGTGACGTACTTAATCATGTTGGAGGCAGGACGGAGTGTCTGTTTTGCTTGTGGTGTCTGTGGTTTGCCTCTTCTAGGCTCTGGGGATGTAACAGACTAGACCCCAGGACCCCCTTTTTGCAGGAGGGGTGGCTGTGCTGTGCCACTCACTCCGCGGTGCTGTCTCTACGTCCTCAGTTGCAGCTGGGGGGTGAGGAGAGGCGTGCAGTGGGAGCTCCCAACCTCACCCTCTGCTCCCTGCCCTCTGCCGTTGGGCCCCAGCAATGGCCGCTGACTCTGCTGGTGTTGGTTTCAGATATTTGGCATCTTCCTGGCGAGGACCCTGATCTCAGACATCGAGGCAGTGAAGGCCGGCCATCACTTCTGAGGAGCAGAGTTGAGGGAGCCGAGCTGAGCCACGCTGGGAGGCCAGAGCCTTTCTCTGCCATCAGCCCTACGTCCAGAGGGAGAGGAGCCGACACCCCCAGAGCCAGTGCCCCATCTTCAGCATCAGCGTGACGTGACCTCTCTGTTTCTGCTTGCTGGTGCTGAAGACCAAGGGTCCCCCTTGTTACCTGCCCAGACTTGTGACTGTATCCCTCTGGAGTCTACCCAGAGACAGAGAATGTGTCTTTATGTGGGAGTGGTGACTCTGAAAGACAGAGAGGGCTCCTGTGGCTGCCAGGAGGGCTTGACTCAGTCCCCCTGCAGCTCAAGCACGTCTGCAGGACACCCTGGTCCCCTCTCCACTGGCATCCAGACATCTGCTTTGGGTCATCCACATCTGTGGGTGGGCTGTGGGTAGAGGGACCCACAGGCGTGGACAGGGCATCTCTCTCCATCAGGCGAAGCAGCACTGGGGCCTTCCCGTAACGGGAGGCGGACGTGGCCCCGCTGGGCCTCTGAGTGCCAGCGCAGTCTGCGGGGACATGCACATATCAGGGGTTGTTTGCAGGATCCTCAGCCATGTTCAAGTGAAGTAAGCCTGAGCCAGTGCGTGGACTGGTGCCACGGGAGTGCCTTGTCCACTGTCCCCCTGTGTCCACCAGCTGTTCTCTTGGCGCCAGAACTGCCTCTGGTCTTGACAGCATTAAGCCCTGATGGCGCCGGTGGGGTGGTGGGCATGGTTCTTCACTGAGAGCCGGCTCTCCTTTTCTTAAAGTGTGTAAATAGTTTATTTATAGGGGTAAGAATGTTCTCACAACATTTCACTTCCTCTTCCTCTCCTCCAGCATTCTCCTCTGAGCAGCCTTAGATAGTGTCCATGGCTGGAGTCCTTTGAGTCCCCTTGAGTGTCTTAAGAACCCAGCCCACAACAGCCTCTCTTTCCCCTCCACATACTGCAGCCTCCCTCCATGCATCCCACATACAAGCACTCCCCCACTCCCCAGCGTGGCCTCACTGTCTTCTGGTCTTGGTGCTACTGAAATTGTCACCCAGAATTTGAATCCTGACACTCCCCACTGCAAGCCCAGGGAGCCCCAGCCCAAGATGGACAGCCTGAAACCGTTGGCCAGGGCTCCTCTTGTGGCCATGTACCTAGGGCTGGCTGGCCTGCCATTTGCCTCTCCCCGGAGACAGCCGTTCTTCTGCAGCCACGCCCCGTGCCTAGCCACAACCCCAGGCTGCAGCTGCTCAGAAGCTCCGGGCGTTTTATTTCTGGTGACTGCCCCTAATGGGATATCGGTGATCACTGGTCCACCCTTCCTGTCAGGGCTTTTCTGGGGCTGCTCTTGGAAATGAAGTCTTCTTAAGTACTAAATAACTCCCCTGGGGATAGCTGGGGCATTTGTCTAGCTGGGCTACTTTCTAACACTTTGCCATAGTTCGGACCACTTCTCATCGTTCAGGGATCGAGTGCAACCTTCGGTTACTTGCCGGAGTGTACATTCTAGTGTGGTGTATACTGGTGGCTGTTTGTTGATTATTATATTATCCTTTTTTTTTTTTTTTTTTTTTTAAACAATTCTCTGTAGACTAGGAGAAGAAGAATGCTTGTGTTTTTCGGAAGTGTGATGCTTCTCTTTGACTGCCAAACTGTTTTATGGAATATATCTTTATATTAATGCTGTTTTGGTCATTTTTGTTTGGGGTCACTATTGAGATATTGCTAAGCATCTCAGTGGTAAACGCGGCTGCCAGAGGAACCAAAGGATAGGGTATGTAGACCTTACAGAAGGGTGGATGGTAAAGGCAGTCCATCATCAGCACAATCTGACTTACATTTCATTGAGTGATTTTTTTTTTTTTTTTTTTTTTTTTTTTTAAGATTTTGTATGGCAGCACTTTCAGTTACCCTTGTGTGCCGGCCACAGCCAGCACAAGTTGGCTTGTGGTTTATCCCCCGCTATAAGTGATAGCTGGAGAAACTTCCAACTCCATAGGTCTAGAGGAAACATTGTTTTAGGTTATTTCTGTCCACCCCTGGGCGATACTATTTATTGATCCAAGCAGAAGAGCTTGGGGACACTGAGTAGAAGTGGGGACACGGGATTGAAGCCTGGGCATTGACGCTGCACGAGCTGTGTGTCCTGGGTTTGCCAGCCTTTCTGTGAAGGGGATTGGTGGCAGTGCCCACCTCACTAGATGCCTCTGACCCAGCCTCCCCTGGGGGAGTGGGTGGCCGCAGACCCTCCCTGCCAGAGCTCCTGGAAGGCTCCTGCAGGCCTGACCCATCTATTCCTGTAGACCTGGTTTAGGATGAAGTCTCGGTGCGACTTTTGCAGAGTTGGGTTTGTCTTTCAACTATAGACCCTTCTGGCTGTTCTCAGCCATATCATGTGACTCTGAATAGTTGGATGAGGAATGGAAAGAAAGCAAGGATGAGAGCCGGGCACGTGGCTCTCATCACAGAGGCACAGGGCAGGCCTCCTGTGCGCTCCCCACCCAGCATTGGCCTGTCCTGAATCCCCACCTTCCCTGGTTGGAGGCCAGCTGTGGCGTTTGCACCCTCTTCTCACCTCATCATGCACATGCTCACTTTAAAGCCTTGGGGTCTTGCCTGTACCCCCTCCTCAACACTGGTCCACCCCCTCTCAGGATCTTGCCACGTTATTTTTCCTGTCCCCTCTTCCTGTCGCTGGCCTTCCTTTCCCCATCCTAAAAACTTGCCGAGACCCTATGGCTCCCTCCCTTTCTTTCCCAGGCAGCTTCTTATCTGGGCTGTCTGTACCTCTTCTTTTCCACCACCCACCATGCCCCACGTAGCTGAAAGCTGCTTATCCCAATTGTCAATCCTGGCCTTCCTTCGGCCTCTGTAGCACCAGACACTGCACCTCCTGAATGTCCTCTGCTTCTCTGCTTCAGAGGCCCAGGCTCGCCAGTTCTCTGACCTCTCCCATATGTCTGCTCAGGACTCTGCTGCAGCTGTCCTCACCGGCCTCCAGGGAATCCCACTTCCCACAGGGCAGGGCTGTGGGCTGGGCTGAAAAACCATCTGCATGGTCCACAAGAAACCTGGCACTGGGTTTCCCCATGAATAACAATGAAAACTAATGGTTGCAGAACCTTCCTGGAACATGGAATTTCTCTGGGAGATTCCATGCAGAGGCCACTGGGGAAGTGACAGGCACGCATGTGAGTGTAGGTGGCTGCAGTGTTAGAAGGCTCCCAGCAGAGTAGAGAGGGTCTCAGTCTCATCAGGGAACCCACCTGATGGCTTCTCAGCCAACAGTCTCAGAGGAACAGACTGCAGAGAAAGGAGGGAGGCAGCAGTGGTCCCAGCACCTGAGGCATCCTGCTGTCATGGGAAGGTCTCCGCCCAAATGTCAGATGTATCAGCCTGTCACCCACTGGTCCAGAACTTTCAGCTGTACTGGTGGGGGGTGGGTGGTGGAGTGCTGAATGACCTTCACAGGTGGGCCGTTCCAACTCTAGGGTCATACGGGTGTCGGTCCACAGAACCAGTTTTTAGGTTGTGTGCCCGGGGCTATGGGAACCTGTCCCCCATGATGGATCTTGGTAGAGACACTTCCCTCTGTCATCGTGCCCAGGAGGATGCTGCAGGTGACTACCTGCAGCCCTGTTCTCATTCATCTGGATGCCCTCCAGAAATCTGGGGAGCCATACACCTTTAGAGCCTTTTTAGCTCCTTATCAAGTTGGCAAGGCTTGGCCATTCCTGTTCAAGGCTGCATCAAAGGCACGTTCACCATCCTGGCTAACACAGTGAAACCCCATCTCTACTAAAAATACAAAAAAATTAGCCGGGCTTGGTGGCAGGCGCCTGTAGTCCCAGCTACTCGGGAGGCTGAGGCAGGAGAATGGTGTGAACCCAGGAGGCGGAGCTTGCAGTGAGCCGAGATCACGCCACTGCACTCCAGCCTAGGCTCAAAAAAGAAAAAAAAAAAAAAGGCACGTTCATTCTCAAATGCTTTTGGCGTCTCCAGGGTGCCTCAGGAAAACATGAAGTGGGCATTGTAGAACTTGGGGCTACTGTGTAACTTTGGAAGAAAAAGTTAAGGGTACTTTTAAGTGGATACCGTTTTGATGAAATTGCCAACTTCAGGGAGCCCAGCTTTGGAGAAGGAGGACGTGAGTATTCCTTACAAGGCTCCGAAACAATTCTTTCTTCACTCAGCTTTCTTTCTGTGCTCTGCATCTTATATTCCAGCAGGGTCTTCCAATGCATGGTTTAATAACTACCACAACTGGCTGGGTGCAGTGGCTCATGCCTGTAATCCCAGAACTTTGGGAGGCTAAGGCGGGCAGATCACTTGAGGCCAGGAGTTCGAGACCAGCCTGGACAACATGGTGATACCCAGTTTCTATTAAAAATACAAAAATTAGTCGGGCATGGTGGTGTGCACCTGTAGTCTCAGCTGCTCGGGAGGCTGAGGAAGGAGAATCATTTGAACCCGGGAGGCGGAGGTTGCAGCGAGCCAAGATCGAGCCACTGCACTCCAGCCTGGGTGACAGGAGACGCCATCTCAAAAAATAAAATTAAAAAAAAAACTACCACAATAAATTATCACCTTGAACTGTAATTTTGACACCTCAAACAACTTTTAAACTAGTCTTTTTAAAAAGTACACTTAAATAAAAATCTGAACATAAGAGAATGTAAAGTGAAAAGTGAAAGTATGTTTTCTGTTCCCCAGAGGTAACTACTATTAGGAATCCTTCCTGAAAATGTCCATGCATATACTCAGGTCATCACACCCATGGAATCATTTTACATAGTATTTTATGAGTGTTACTTAATATACTGATCCACAGTGCATTTTCACGGTCACGCCGTCAGTTGTAGGAGTGTGCCAAGAACAGATGGGCCTTGCCTTTGTACCAGAGGAGTCCATTTACAGTTGCAGGTAATAGAAAACCCAATTCAAACTGGCCTAAACAATGAGGGGAGGTTTTGGCTCCCGAAACTGGAAAGTCCAAAGGTGGGGTGAGTTTCAGGGTTGGGTTGATCCAAGTGGCTCAGTGACATCAACAGGATCTTGTTTCCATTTCTCTGCCTTCCACAGCGTCCCCTTCATCTATGGTGGAGGGAAGGAGTCTACCACAGACAAACCCCGAGCCTCCCCCGATGGGTGGTGTGGTGGTGAAGCCAGCAAGAGAAGGGACTCCTGGACACACCCCTCCTCATGCTTCATCCCACTGAAACCATGCGGCTGTGAAATGCAGCATCCTCCAGGAGGGGGACAAAGGCTGGGGATGCTGTCAGCTATTGCCATCGTGCTTCTGTGGATGAGTGTTACAGTTTTTTGCAGGGTTTTGCACTTGGACATATATATAAAAGTACAGAGTTTTGTTACTGGAATTACTTCTTACCGTGTGTAAGAAAAAAATGTTGTTTTTAGAGGAGTTCTCCTGGGAGGTGGAATCACATTTTAATAAGTAGGTGCTCAGGGCTGGGGTGTACTTGTTGCCTGACCACTGCTGGTGTGTGTGGGTGTAAGGTGACAAAACCTCCTATCCCCGTGAGGTTGTTTCAAGGATTAAATGAGATGGGTAAAGCATCTAACAAAGATCCAGATTATTTAGTATGCATCCCCTGAATTATTGCTAACATAATTTTAATGATTGGGGAATTTTATCTGTGGCTGCCAGTCCCTTTGAGAGAGCTGCCTGGGTCACATGTCAGCTCAAGCTTTGAACCATGCTGAAACAAAACGATCCACTTTCCTGTCCCTTTAGGAACAAGGCTTCGAGGTCTGTGGCAAGCCTCAGCAGGCATTTGGAGTTCAAGGTTTGTTCTCTTTCTGTGCCATAGAGGTGGGGAGGCAAGGTAGGGTGTTGCTTCTTGCCTGGAGTGCAGCTCCTACCAGAAACCAACACAACCGAAGTTGCCCGCGAGCCCCCAGAAGCAGCAGCGTGGCCATCAACTGCCAAGGGGCCAGGGTAGGCCACAGAGGCCCGGGGCCCAGGAGGAATGGTCTGTGGGGAGAAGGGATTATTGTGAACATCAATGCTGGGGATAATGTGCCCTGAAGACAGCAGGATATCACGTTTGGACGGTTGGTGGACCCCATCTGGTCCCACTCATAAGGAGAACAGAGGCCCTGGGGTGTGCTGGGACTTGCTTGAGGCCTCAGACTGGGACTGGGTGCTTCTCCGCACCTCCTATGAGGGAGGGTGTCCGTCTCTGTGAGGACAGCTCAGCAGGGCCGGGAAGCGGGGCAGTGCTGGGGGGCAGTGCTGGGGGACATGTGTGAGACTAGCATGTGTGGGCCTTGCTCGGCTTGCCCTGGTGCCTGAGAAAAACCTGGTATTTGAAAATACACATGGACTGCTGGAAGGTCAGGAAATCCCAGGGTTTTGTTCTGAGGCAGTGGAAGCGTTACCACGAGCCTGTGTTGGCCTCTCTCCTCATTCCACCTGCAGCCAATTCAGCCACACTGCGTTTGCACGGAACCCAGGGTTGCAGGCCACGTGTGTAGATGCTGATTTAGGCCCAAGCACTCAGCTGTCAGCAGGAAGGACCATAGTGTTTTCTTCTAGTTTTAGATTTGCACTCGTTCTGTGTTTTAAAGTCACAGCTGTGATCCAATATGGGAAGAAGTGAAGTGGCCTCTAGGAGGGACTGAGCACCCTGTCCTTGGAGGTAAGCAAGCCCAGGCTACACCCTTCCTGTCTGGGATGATATGGCTGGGGTGGGCTTTGTGCTGCGTGGACCATGGCAAGGCTTTCCATCTCTGAGAGGTAGTGGTCCTTCCTGTGCCTTCTGTTAAAGATAATTTTTTTTTAAAAAGGCATGACTCATAAATATTACATGTACACCTGTCAAAGATTTTATTTAACTCAGTAATTGAGAGTGCTGCTAAGATTAACAGCCAGTTCAAAAGAGAAATCACAATGAACCATAAATCTATATGGAGTAAAAGAATGTTGAAACTGGCTGCGGTTTTTTTTTTTTTTTTTTTTTTTTTGAGGAGAAAGGTCAGTTGAATCTTATTCGTATATATTATATGCACATCCATAGACAAGAATTATTTTGCATTAACTCTACAACTTAGTTGTAAAAATAGCTCAAAGGCAGTGAAAGACTAGAATCAGATAACTGGAAGGGTGTGCCCTAAGTAATGCATAGTTCTGTCTTCTTTCCTTCCTTCCTTCCTTCTTTCCTTCCTTTCTTTTCTTTTTCTTTCTTTCTCTTTCTTCCTTCCTTCTTTCTTTTCTTTTCTTTTTTCTTTTCTTTCTTTCTTTCTCTCTTTTCTTTTCTTTTTTTTTTTTGAGACAGAGTTTCCCTCTTGTCACACAGGCTAGAGCGTAGTGGTGCAATCTTGGCTCATTGCAACCTCTGCCTTCCGGGTTCAAGTGATTCTCCTGACTCAGCCTCCTGAGTAGCTGGGATTACAGGCGCATGCCACCACACCTGGCTAATTTTTGTATTTTTAGTAGATACAGGGTTTCACTGTATTGGCCAGGTTGGTCTCGTACTCCTGACCTCAGGTGATCCACCCTCCTTGGCCTCCCAAAGTGTTGGGATTACAGGCGTCAGCCACCATGCCTGGCCCCAATGCATAGTTTTTTACTGAAGACAACCAGAATCTCTGTTGCTTATTCCAAATTTCCTTCCACCACTTGTCCATCCAGCAGAGCCACTTTTAAAATAGGACGCAGGCAGAAATTTAAAGGAGTCAATATCTCATGGTGAAAAGTGAATCCTGAGGGTTAGAGCATCCGCCAGGTGCCCTAGGTAAGGGCCAGCCACTCGGGGAGGCAGCCCGGGGCACTCACTGTCCTCTCAGTAGTAAATGAATCACTCAGGCCATGTCTGCTACCCAGAGAGCCTGAGTGTTCTCAAATGCTTGTTCTGCCTCTCCATCCACTCCTGCAGACACCTCAGTGGCTGCATCCAAAACGGCTGAACTTTGCTTCTCTTTCTCCAACCCCCAATTCCACCCACATCCAAAACTGCTCTGCCCTCTATTCCCATCTCAGCTGAGGGTACTACCATCCACCCTGTGGCCAAATCCAGGAATGTGTGTATCACCTGGGCTCTGAGGATGACATCAGCTCTTCTAAGTCAACAGAATGTCGGGTCTATTCTAAAAGTCTCATCTGACAAGGAGATCTTTAAGGCTTTACTCCCTGGGATAACTATCATGATGGATTTCAGGGTCATTCTGTCTTTTTCTTCGGAATGTAATGATTCCTGGGACTCGCCTTGTTTGCAACATGTGCATTCAAATATCTTTTCAACATAACTGTGTTCTTAATTGTGTTTACTTCCCTTCTCTGTGAATCTCAGTGATTCCTGGAAGCTGTGGTTGGTGGGGGATGGGGTGGGAGGACTTTGGTAGTATAAAAGAGAACCTGCAATGAATGTTCTAAGAAACTGGAGTGTTGGGGTCCTCCAGCCCTTGGCTGGTAAACTCTCCACTCCTTTCTCTTTGCAACACAATTCTCATAACTGGCAAAGGTGTGCATTTAAAATTTGTGACTGTATTCTGAATTTTTTTTTCCCTGTACAACTCCCCCTTCCCCCCTGCAAGCCTGTATCAGGAGAGGTGTCAGCTGCCTTGGAGGCGGTGAGACATGTGGGTGTTCACTGTGGCCCTCAGGGGTGAGGCTGGCACTGGGGCATCTGGGGCCAGAAGTCCTCCTTTAGTCCCAAGTCTCTGCCACTCAAGTGCATCAGTGAGAGGTCCTCATAGAAAATCTACTGTGGGCACAAAGCTGCCAGGCTGATGGGGGTGGGGAGCAAACAAACACCCTTTTCCCCTTTTACATCAGAGGAAACAGACTCAGACTAAGGAACTTGCCTGCTGCCAGACAGCTGGGAGGTGGTAGAACCAGGCTTACAGCCCAGGGTTTCCACTCCAGGAACTCTTCTCCCTCCCTCTGATGACACTAACTCGCAGGCCATGATCAGTGAGCAACGATGCAGGCAGGCACTAACGAGGCACAGCAGGAAGGCAGCTCAGTGCCCATGATGGCCAGGAACTGGGTACCATTTCCTCAGCAAAATGGGATAGTAGCTCCCACACTGCAGCTACATGCTTGGGCAGTGGTTCACAAGGCCAACAACCACAGCATCACCCCAGACCAGCTGCTAGCAGCTGCAGCATTACCCCCAGCACTTTATTAAAATGCAAATTCAGGCCAGGTGCGGTGGCTCGGGCCTGTAATCCCAGTACTTTGGGAAGCCAGGGCGGGTGGGTCACCTGAGGTCAGGAGTTCAAGACCAGCCTGGCCAACGTAGTGAAACCCTGTCTCCACTAAAAATACAAAAAATGATCCGGGCATGGTGGTGGGCGCCTGTAATCCCAGCTTCCCAGGAGACTGAGGCAGGAGAATCGCTTGAACCGGGAGGCAGAGGTTGCAGTGAGCCAAGATTGTGCCATTACACTCCAGCCTAGGCAACAAGAGCGAAACTCTGTTTCAATAAATAAATAAAAATGCAAATTGTATGCCCCTTCCTTCAGGCCTATGGGATCAGAAACTGAGATGGGGCCCAACAAAATGTTTTAACCAGCTCTTGGGTGGTTGCAGAAGGATAGAGCCAGAATAGACTGACCACTATAACAAACATCACCTATACTTGGGAGGCTTTGAAAAATGTTTATTTAGCCGGGCACGGTGGCTCATGCCTGTAATCCCAACACTTTGGGAGGCTGAGGCAGGCGGATCACGAGGTCAGGAGATTGAGACCAGCCTGGCTAACACAGTGAAACCCCGTCTCTACTAAACATACAAAAAATTAGCCCGGTGTGGTGGCAGGCGCCTGTAGTCCCAGCTACTCGGGAGGCTGAGGCAGTAGAATTTCTTGAACCCAGGAGGCGGAGCTTGCAGTGAGCCGAGATCACACCACTGCACTCTAGCCTGGGTGACAGAGTGAGACTCCATCTCAAAAAAAAAAAAAAAAAAAAGTTTATTTTATTGCTCATGCCACAGTCTCTGGGAGTTGCTGGGAACTAGGGTGGGGAATTCTCTGCTCCACACAGTCTTTCATGGACCCAGGCTCCTTTCCTGTTGTGGGTCCAGCCTCCTGTAGCTGTTGGAGGCATCTCTAGTCAGCTGGTGGTTGGGGAAGAGGTGAAGATCAGGGAGGGAAGATGGAGAGTACCCTGCTTGTGCTCACATTCTGCTGGCCAGAACTCACAAGCCACCTGAAATGACGCGAAGGTCTAGTTGTGTGTGTAGGAGAAGGAAGAGAGGCCAGATATTGGAAGACAGCAGTGGTCTGTGCCCCAGGTCCCATGGTTTAGGGAAGTGAACCTTGGCACTAGATTTCCTGGCTTTCTAAATCTCCCTTTATAGGGAACTTAAGACCCAGTCTGTGGTGGGTGGATTTGCCTGGTTCACAGCCTCTGGTCAACCTTCTTTCTGCTCCACAGGGTGACCTGGAGATTGTGGGCTCCTTGGCACACTGGGTGGGGATGTGGGCTCCATGGGGCCAGAGGTGTGTGTGCTCTGTGTTCAGATTAAGGGACAGACGGCACATGAATTCCTTCAGTGCCCTCCAGATTTGGTCACTGGGGAGGGGTAGGCTGAGCAGTAGCTCTCGGGTCTGTAGCAGTGTGACCCTGGAAGGACTGTCAAGCTGAAAACAACAGCCTGGGGTGTGGGGAGGGGAGGAGGGATGGGGGTGGGAGGGCAGGGGCTACTCAGGGTTCCACGAGACCTGTGTTTAAGTCCTGGACCCATCATTAGCAGCTATGTGAACTTGTGCCTCACTCTCCTCAGATATGAACTTGAGATAGTGAAATTACCTTCCTCATAATACTGTTCTAAGAATTGAATGAGGAAAGGTTTACAATTCGGCCCTGGTTGTTCCACTGGGGAGGGAACAGAGATTGGCGGCACAGGGCTCCCCTGGCCTGGGGGAGTCTGGCTCACTCAAGTTCTCAGCCACTTGCAGGGCAAGGACCCTGCTTCTCCTTGCTCCAGGTCCGAATGGTCTCAAGCCCAGTGGGCAGGGCCTGTGGTGTGGATGGACTTGTTTGCAGTGAGTGAGGCAGCAGGCAGAGCTGGCAGGCTGTGTGGTCTTTAGTGGGTACCAGGGGACCTGGGAGGGCCTTGTGGGAGGCTGTCCACAGTGTGAGCCAGTTTGCCATCTGGGGTCCTGGAGTTCCCTCCTGCCCTTTGAGTTAAAAAGAGTCAGTCTTGGGCTGAGACTTAATTGCACTAGTGCTAAGTGACCTTGTGTCAGGGGAAATCGGATGGGGCAAAGTGTTTTCTAATTAGCAGGACTCACTGACCTTTCCTTCACTGTCAGCAGCTTCTCACAGGGAGGCAGAGCAAGGGGGGCTGGAGCCCCGCATCTCTCTAATGGAGCCTATGTCCAACAAGGAGGTGGATGGCTGGATTCGGGGCCCTGGGAGGACTTCATGTGGGAAGCAGACCTCAGGAAGGGCCCTTAGTGATGGTGTGGCCCAGGGTTCTCACCTCCTTAGTCTCCTGTCCTGTCCATCTCCGCAGCATCCTAGGCAAAAGAAGCGGAGAAACACTCAAGCCACTGGGGTGGTTAGGACAACTGGTGGCAATTGTTTAAAACCTTAACTAAAACAAGGTTAAGCAAAAGGAGTTTACAGGCTCTCATAGATGGGAAGGATGTGGGAGGGTCATAGACTGAGAGGAACCAGGGCTGTGGCTGCTGGAAGGAGCCTCACCACCGCCGGTGTGCTTGCTCCCTGTCGTCGGCATCTCTCCTTCTCTCTGCACACCAGCAGCTCTCTCTTAGGGCACGCAGACCTTTCCTCTGCAGGGAAACACGAGTGCCAGCAGCCCCGAGTTAGTGACTATCATAGAAACTCAGTGTATTTCTCTCTTGTTTATCATTCCGAGACCTGAGTCACAGGCCTGTCCAGCACTCAAGACTTTTTCTTTTCTCTATTTTTTGAGACGGATTCTTGCTCTGTCCCCCAGGCTGGAGTGCAGTGGCCTGATCTCGGGTGCAAGTGATTCTCCTGCCTCAACCTCCTGAGTAGCTGGGACTACAGATGTGGTGACATCCAGCT
Organism: Nomascus leucogenys; assembly: GCF_006542625.1. Classification (NCBI taxonomy): domain Eukaryota; kingdom Metazoa; phylum Chordata; class Mammalia; order Primates; family Hylobatidae; genus Nomascus; species Nomascus leucogenys. Next base: position 30,191,872 of record NC_044398.1, read on the forward strand.
AATTTTTGTATTTTTAGTAGAGACGGAGTTTCACTATGTTGCCAGGCTGGTCTTGAACTCCTGACCTCCCGCCCGTCTCAGCCTCCCAAAGTGCTGGGATTACAGGCATGAGCCACCACGCCTGGCCAAGATTTTTTCTTTTAAACCTGGAGTACAGAGATGCTCACTAGGCAGACGGAATCAGCCACCACAGCCTACTCCCTCAGCCAGTATTACTTTGACTCACTAAGTTAGTGAGGAACCAGGCCCCAGTTTAAGAAGCAGAACTCACACTGTCATCTGCTGTGCGCCTGGCTGGCTCATGCATACGTTGTCTGTCTAATGTGGACCAAAGCCCCGTGGCACACCCTGCTGGTTACCCCCAGTGGTTACCCCGGCACAGAGGAGGAAAGGGAGTCGCGGGAGGGAGAAGGACTTCCCTGGGAGGTCTCTGGGCTGGCAAGTTGGGTGACCCAGGTCCAGTTGACTGCAAGCCTGGGCTCTGCTGTTGTAATCACAAATGTGTGTGTGTGTACAGTTGTTTACAATGTCAGCGTGGGTGTCCTTGTTTGTTAGAGATACATGCCACTGATCCCATCATGAGGAAAATCCTAAGCCCTCCCCATGATTTTTGCCAGTTTCCGGGGACTCATGCTCCCGGCAGCCCATGTGTCCCCAACTCCTGTGTCCTTTAGGGACCTCTGTTGAGCCCTGCCTCTATTCTGGCAGAATTAGAGAAAATTCATTAAAAAAACAATAAAGTTTAAATTCATTTAAAAAAATAATAAAAAATTCTCACAGCACGAGTTTTGATGAGATTCGGGGCAAGGTGGGCCACAACCTCGGGTTGTATGGCCACCTCCCCCTCTTCTTCCCCTGTTGTCTGTGTAGCTCAGAAACCCCAATTTCCTGGCCTGTGTTATGTGGAGGAGCTGAGCTCACCCCCCACAGCTTCATCTCCAAACCTAGCAAGGATCCTGCCCAGATCAGGAGCTCTTCCTTTTAATAGAACTTATTTACTCTCCTTAGAAAGCAGTGGGGGTGGACCGATTCTTTTTCCTGATGCAGATATGTAAAACTGGGACCTTGCTACACATAATGTTTTCAACCTGTCTTCCCTCTTACCAACGAACACGTCACTAGCACCATCTATGCCAATACATTTCTCAACATCAATTTCAGTGGCTGTATTACATTTTATCCTACGGATGTGCTCTCGTTTATAATCTAAACCCCTTTTATTGAACACATCAGTTATTCTGAAATTTTCAGTGTTATGATGGATGTTGCAGTAATTATTCTTATATATGCACAGAACCCCCAGAGGACATGACTGCTGAAGGGTATGCTGGCAGGATCACAGGTGAGGCTCTAGCAAATTGTCCCAGCTTCATTGACTGAGCTTTCATCCTCTTTGCACTACTTTGAGCTGCCATTTTGATCATATAATAATGATTTAGTAGAGCTCTTTTTTGGTTCAACCTACCTGTTCTCGTATCAGAACTGAAATGTTTAATTTTATAAATTTAAGTAGTGGCACAATATAGAGTTCACTATTCCTCAATATTTTCAAGGCTGTTTCTTATCTGTTCATTCTTTTGGTCAACTTGGGAATCATTTTATCAAGTCTGTCTCTGCTTCCCAATTTCCTTTCAAAATGATATTCAATGTATACATTAACTTGAGTTACATTTTGCTGCATAATACTTGAGTTACATTTTGAGTATTATGTATTACTCATAATACATATTGAGTTACATTTTGCTGCATAATACATTATCCCCAAGTTTAACACCTTAAAGCAGCACATATATATCTCATACCCTTCTGAGGGTCAGGAATCTAGGAGCAGCTTAGCTGGGTGACTGTGGCTCCAGGTCTCTCACGAGGCTGCAGTGAAACTGTTGGCCAGGGCTAGAGGATCCCTTCCAACCTCACTCCATGGCTGTTGGTGGGAGGCTTCAGTTCTCCACCTGGTTCTCACAATATAATTTCCCCCAGAGTGAGTTATCAGAGAGAGTGTGCAACCAGTAATCTGTCTGTTAGAACATGTCACTTCTGGCATATTCGATTGGTCACTCAGACCAACCCTAATACATGTGAGAGTGACTATGCAAGGGTGTGAGTTCCAGGAGGAGAGCATCATTGGAACCATCTTGGAGACTGGCTAATACACAGATTAATGGCACATCTGACAATATGGCATCTTTCTGAGTGTCAGTGTGGTGTGTTCCTATATGAACTTAATGCTATTAAACTTAATTAAATTCTAGGTATGCTCTCAGCGAAGATTTTTACTTTTTTCATTACAGGTTCCCTCACTGTTAAATTCATTCCAAGTATTTCATACATGCTGTTCCTATTATGAAAGGATCTTTTCTTTTTTTTCACATGGCATTTTCTAAGTAGTTGTTGCACTCATGTAGGAGATGCTATTGATTTTGACACCCATAATTTTTCAGTGGAGACAAGGCAGAAACTACTCCAGACTCTCACCTTCTGTTGCTGATCCTTACGTGGTGGCTGTGCCAGGCTCAGCCGCGCTGAGATGACAGGGCTGTCTGGCCCTCATTGGTCATATGGACTTCAGATTTAAAAGGATTTTATGTAGAAGCAGAGTGCCTGATAGGACTCTCCGGGACCCCCATTTCTGCCCTGCTTGGCTCCCACTGGCAAGGCTGGCTCAGTTCCTATCACCTTCTCCTGGACTTTGGCCAGAGTCCACTGGCTGTTTCCCCTACCTCCTGCTCTCCCAGTGCCGTCTCCACACCAGTGCCAGAGCTGCTTTTAAGAGATGCCTCAAAGCCCGCTTCCAGCTTAGGAACCCCAGGGAACATGGATGGTTTCTCCCTTGCCACTTCCTAGCCTTCCTGGCATAGGCAGGTCTGGTTTGCCTGCAGGTCCCTCTCTGGGTTGGGTCCCTGCTCCGTAGATGCTGAGCCTGCAGAAGTCCATTCTTTTATATCACATTTGAAAACCTTTGAAATGCATTATAGTTCAGTCATATGAATTATGTAAGTGTATCCTACTCATTGTATAAAACAACACAGAATTTTCTAGAGTGTCATTTTTCTCCCCATTCCAAGAAAAAGCTAAGAAGCAATGCTAAACAATTTAGGCGTGTGATCTTCCGTATTCTTCCCTTTGTCTCCACAAAAGTAATTGGACATACGGAATTTTAAAAATGGATTACCGTGTGCACAGTATTCTGCATGGCGTCTTTTCATTTTATCAACGGTGGCCACTTCCCTCGCCAAAACAGACAGTCAACTTCATTGTGACAGGAGTAGAGCTCCATGCTGGGCAACCCACCCCCGTGGAGGGACACTCAGGTGGTTTCCAGTCACTTGCACAACATTGTTGCGTGCGTGGGCCTCCCGGGCCCGGAAGAAACTGCGTTCGCGTGCAACATTAACACCCCACATGGGCTGGTGAAAAATGAAAGCAAAATAAGACCCGTTGAAAGGCGGCAGAAAACCTGTGTGACTACTCCGTGGCTCCCCTGCCTGGTTTCCAGCCGCGGACTCTGCTCTTCGGCGCGACCCTTGCTCCTGGGGTCCTCTGGGGTCCTCCCGCACCCAGGCCACGCACACCCAGGTTGCGAAGCCGAGTGCCTCCCCGTGCGGCCGCCAGGGAACGCCCCAGGCCGGGCCGAGCCCCCCGCCCCCACCCCGCCAGGCCCAGGAGAATTGACAGGCGCGCGGGCCCCCGAAGCAGGTCTTCCCGGAAACCGGACCTCGCCGGCTCCCTGGCTGCCATCCGCGGCTGGGTGACGCTCACATCCCCGCGATTCGGTGTCTCTTGGCCTCCTGCCCCACTGACCTGGGAGTGCCAGGGATCACCCCGCCCCTAGCGAGATCTCCTCTATCGCACAAAATGGGCGCTAGCGGGGGTCATTCTAGTCCGGCCGCGTCACCCTCCCCAGGATCCTACAGGGTGGCACCATCACCGTTCTCGCCCGCCTCCAGCCGTCCATTCCTGCTGCTCCCTACAGCGTTGTCCCTGCCCCGTGCCCTCTTGTGGTCGTAGTTATCTGGCGGCCCGGGAAAGACAAAAAGAAACTGCCCGCAGGAGCCCAGACCCTGGGGGCCTTCCTCCCCTTGTCTCCTCTTTGGACTCGGGGGTCGCCCACCAGCCACGGCGAGGGGGAGAAAGAGAATAGATGGGCAGATGCTAGGGAAGACCCCCGGTCTCAGAAACTGAGGGGAGCCAGGACTCCCGGTGGGGGAGTCAGTGCAAACCCTGAGGTGGGAGAGGAGGGCGGATGGGAGTCCAGGGCCACAGCTCTGCAAGGGACAGGCGAGTCCTGTGGCGGCTCTAGGAAGGTCTGGTCACACGGGGACCAGCCAGCTGGACCCGGGTGGGGAGGGGTGGGGCACCTGACTCCACTCCTGTGACCTGGACATTGCCTAGCTGAGCAGGAGCTTTAACCCTGTGGGCTTACAGCTCATCTGAACCTGCTTAGTCCATCTTCCTGTTATGTTAACCTTGCAGAGGGGGAAGAGTGCCAGCTCTCCACCCCCCCTTCCATCACTCTTGGGTACCTGATCCACCTTCCACCCTCATGGGCAAGGAAGGGGACAGGAAGGTCACCAATCCAGCCAAGCCACAGTGCCAAATCCTGTTGGTTCATTTGTTTTCCCCTGGTTGGGTTATGTTTTCAAACCATCAACAGATTCATAGTTGCTAGTGGATGTCAAATTTCAAAATGGGGGAGTCCCAATACGGTGACTTGTCCGTTAGGAAGCCATAGGCAAGCCACTTACTTTCTCTGAGCTTCAATGTCCTTGTCCCAATAAGAAGGCATCTGTGATTAGCTCTGAGCACATATTTAGGGTGAGCTTTCACCCTAAAGATCTCAGCAACAGCAGCTTCTACTCACCTTCACACACCAAAGAGAGGGTGGTTTCCCTCCCAGCAGAAGGCAACATCCCGCCATTCCAGTGTGCTTCTGATCAGGGCACAGAGAAGATCCAGTTTCATCTTCTTTCTTTTTGGTCAACTCCAGGCATCTGCAACAAACAAGATTAACAACAACCATTAAAATTGGCCCCTGGAGAGTTTATCTGCCAGCCACGTATGGCTGCAGGATCTCATTATATATAGGCCAAAGAGAAAGGATGTCTGCTTCCTTTCTGTCCTGGAATTCCATGATAAAATCCCCTCCAGTTGTCTCTACTGATTCTATTTTGTTTTCTTTCTTGGCTATAACACAGATAGGAGGGAAAATCCTTCCTTCCCCAAGGCAGAGTTTTAAACGCATCACCTCAGAATGCCAAATGTTCTGGAAAGGAAGAAAGTTGGCAGCGAAGGAACCCGCAGAGAGAGGGGCTGAGAGGGCTGAGGGGCCCAGCAGCTCCTGGCAGGCTCCTCTGGTCTCTGTTTGAAATTGGCTGAAAAGACATGGAATTTAGTAGGCAAGTCTGCCTCCCTCTCCTCCTCTTATCTGCAGAGGAGAGATCGGTTCCCAGCTGGCCGGGGCAGTGTCATCGATACAGCTGGTGTCATTGTTACCTTCCACTAACAGATCACTCGACACCTACCGGCCCAGGCAGGGCTGGGACTGGGCATTTCCTGGCTGAGCTGGAGGCTTGGGCCTTTCCCATTGTCTCAGAACCCCAGGTGAAGCCAAGACATAGGCTCTGCTGGGATGCCATGCTTGGTGACCCAGGAGAAGGACTAGATTGCTCCTGGTGGTTGCTCCCCCTTGCAGAGTCCCAGCTGCCCCTTTGGGTCCTGTTGCCTGGCCTCTTTTGCTGTCCTGGGTAGAGGAGATGAGTTTGTCGCTGGCTGCAAGCTGAGGCCAGCTGACAATGCTGCACAGAGAAGGAGCACCGAGAGTGGCTCCGGATTGAGGAGCCTGTAGTGCAGAGCAGCCCCTCGGGCATTCTGCCTGGCCCTGCTTCCCTGGCCGGCTGCCCTTCTTCTGCTTGCATCCCAGGTGGCATCATGCTGCAGCAGATCCTGCATGACATGTACATCGACCCCGAGCTCCTTGCTGAGCTCAGCGATGTGCAGAAGCACATCCTCTTCTACAAGATGCGGGAGGAGCAGCTGAGGCGCTGGAAGGAGCGGGAGACTTGGGAGGCCCTGGCCCAAGATGAGGGTCTCAGGCCTCCAAAGACCAAGCGAGGTACGTGGCTGGGAGTCATGGAGGGGTGGGCCACCAGTCCCCCAGGAGGTAGAAAAGTTAGCAGGGCCAGGCTGTGCCCTTCTTCAAGATGGGCACTGGGGTGATGAGGGCTGGGGGCTTGAAACCCTTGTCTTGTGGGCATCAGGTCCCATGAGCCTGTGCTTTTGTCTTTTGGCCAGGACCTTAGGGCTTCGAGGCTGCTGCAGAGGCTGTCCAGGGGCCCTTATTGGGGTGGGGGAGTTGGACTTGCTTTGTCTTGTTGTGGAAGGCCCGAGTTCTGGGAAGACACCATTGAGACTTCAGATTGTGCGCCAACGTGGTTGGCAATGGTAGGGTGAACGAGGGCATATTTGTGACCCTTGCCATTGGTTCTGGGCCAGAGTGTGGTGTAGATACGCAGTTCCTCTCTCCTTGGCATGCATGGCACACCAGTTCTTGGCTAGGGCCCCTTCTGTGGACTGTGCCTTTTCCTCCAGATCCTCCGGCAGGAGGATGCTGTGGGTTGTCCCTGGAGCCCCACTGGGCATCTGGAGAGAGGGCATCAGGGAACGTCCCACACAATGAATGACCATCCCCAAATGGTCGTAGCAACTGCAGATGAGAAGCAAGGGCCTAGCCTACATTTCAGGTGTTTTGTATGCAAAGTCACGTGCCAGTCAGTCCTATGGGCTGGTACACCTGTGGGTGAAGGAAATCATTCGGGGACCCCTGGGCCAGAAACTGGCAGGCTGCTGAGGCTTGGCTTGGCACAGGACTCAATCCTGCCAGGGATGGTAGTTTCTGTGGATGCTGCGTGCACTTTATAGTTTGCAAGGCTTATGTGCCTTCACCCTTCGAAGTTTTCAGTCCAGGACAAAGTCCTGTTTCAGGGCTGAGCACACAGCTCCCTTGGTGATCTGGCTTTTCTCCATGCCAGGCTCACTGCTGGCCAGTCCCCACCAGGTGCCACAGGCCACACTCGCATTATCTGGACATGCTTGCTCTTGTCTCTGGTCTTCACATGAGTGGATCTCACTGTTGGGAATGTCCTTCTGCCTTCATCCACCTGACGGACTCCATCAGGAGTGGCCCCCTGCCCTGGAATGTTCAGGGATGCTCTTGCATAGGGCAGTACTTGCTCCTCTCTGGCTGCCTGGCATGTAGGACCCACCCCTGCCCTGGCACTTGCCACCCTGTCATTGTCATTCCTCATCTGCTTGCCTGGCTCTCCGGTGGGCTCAAAGGCACTGGCCCATGAGGGCTTACTCCACTCTGTCTTCCTCCCCTGGGCCCAGCACAGAGCTGGCACACAGTGTTAAATCCTTGTTTTGAACAAGACACAGCAGGACCCTGCCAGGGAGGTTGGGGCAGAGCTGTGACTTGGCTGCAGGTGGCTGGTGCCAAAGCTGGGGCCTTCCAGGCTGGGCTGCGCTGGCAGCTGCATCACTAACTGGTGAAATGACAAGCCACCTTGCCAGCCCCACCCGGCCTCAGCCCTGGGGACTGGTGATGCCTGCGTGATGACTCTTCTGTGAGGGAGACAGATGCCTAAAAATTTAACTGCAAAAATATTTGTACAGAGATTTGTCACACATTAACAACTCCATTTTCATGTATAAATTATACATTAAACTCATCTGAGTTTCTGATGCAGAAGGTCCTTTTTCTGGTAATTAATTTTCTGATTTATAAAGAATGGAAAAGCAGGAAAGCACGCCGAGGAACCTGTGTATCCCAGGTCAGGATCCCGCTTGGATCCTGGCTCTTTGCTTCGGTCCTGCCTTTTAGAACTGTCTGGGCATGCCACTGGGAGCCTGGGGGCTGGCCCTGCCCAGGAGCCCAAAGGGCTTTCGGCTGGGGTGTCCAGGATATACAGAATCTGCTTCATGTCCTGGGGTCGTGATGAAGGGTGGCAACAACCTGTGAGCTTTATGTTGACTGGTTGCCTACCCAGCCCTTGCTGCGGGGTGTCAGGGCAAGCTCCCTGATTTCATTTCAGATAAGGAAGGTGAGGCTCAGAGAAGTGATGCGCTACATCCAAGGTCACCCAGCTGCTACATCTCATGACTTGGACCTGGGGTCTGGTAACTGATTTTTTTCCCATTCATTCACTTCCAAACTCGGGACTCCAATTAAACAAGTGAGCTGTGCACACATTCACTTGTTCACTCATTCACCAATTCATTCACTTATCCAGCATTATACATGCTGATTTCGGTGAATGGGACAGTGCTTGTCCTGGAGATGGTGGGTAGATGGATCATAGGGAACATAGCCGCCTCGAGTGCCAACGGTGAGGCTTGGTGCAAAGCAGCCGTGCCGTGTCCCAGGGCGGGAAGTGTGCGGGGACGGGCTCCACAGAGGAATCTTCTCTTCCTTCCCTTGATGTTGCCAGAGGACTCAGGAGGCTCTCCAGATGCTGGTGAGACCCCAGCCCCAGTTGATGTCCAGGCTGTTGAAACTGTCTTGAGAAAGAACTCGGGAATGAGTCAGAATGACAGGAAAGGCAAGAAACTGTTAGTGAGAACCGAAAGTACACACTTGAGAGAGAAGCGCGGGTGTGCTCATGAGAACGTGTCACACCCAGCAGAGTCTGGGTTTCTAATGTTATGGGTGTTTCTTTAATTAGGGGATGGAACAATTATTAGGTGTTCTGGAAGAGGAGGAGATTTCAGGGAACCCCCTGGGTTACTGTCTTCTTTCTCCCTTCTTTGGGTTTGCCCAGAAGAGCCATGGACAAGTCACCCTGAGCGGGATTTCAGCTGTTTTTACTCTCTTCCTTTGGGTTTTCTGTTATCTTGTTGTTTCTTTGTCTTGTTCTTGTTTTAGCTGTTGTTTGGGTTTTTCCATGCTCCTGTGACCACCCAGTGCTATTCTTGTCTCATTGACAGGCATCCTCTTTCCTGGTCCCCTCCCCACACATTTGTTCTGAAGGAAGCACCTGCTATAGCCCTGCTGAGCTGTTTGCTGGCCCCTTGGGATCCCTGAGCGTGACTTGGCTCAGACCTGGTCAGCCTAGAGTGACACCGGGCCTCCTCCGGGCCATCGTCCCCAGTGCTCTAAAGCCTCCCCTCTCCCCTCTTTTCTGGGAACATTCCTCGCTCCTGGCAAGCCTGGCTTTGCCATCCCTTAGGCTCAAGCAACACTCCCCGTGGCCCTACAGAGAGGCAGGCAGGACAAGGTGTGCCTTGTGCCTAAGAACCTCACAGCCCCGAAGTTGTGCCTGGTGAGGGCGCGAGTAAACACTGGTGACACGAATCATTCTCATTTACAGAACCTAGGAGGTTTTCTTGATTCTGAGATCCACATTTGGAACCCACAGAAGTAAGCTAGGGTGAAAGCTTAGAGGTGGACTGTGAAAGGTAGGAAGAAGAGGAGATGAGGGCACGGCTGGACACATCACTCCTCTGAGCACATGGCATTTCTTTTCTGTTTTCACTTTACGCTTTGGCAAGAACCCTCTGATGTTCTGTGCTGTTGTGGATGGTGTGGACCCCTCAGCTTGGTAGGTTTTTTTTATCTAACATCATGTTTATTGTTCTATCACATTTCTGACAAAGTTCGTTGTCCAATATATTGAGTATATTGAGACTCAGAGAAAGCATGTTATCACATTATGTCCCAGCAAGACTTAAGTCAAACCCCTCTAGCATGGCCACGACCTGTGAAAGCTCATTCTCTCCTCATTCTCCTTGGCCACCACAGGAACGCACACCCTGTCTTAGGAATTATGAACTTCACAACCCTGTGGACTCCTCTCTGCTTACTCAGTCATCCCAGTTTCTCGGGGCCAGAGCTGGATGTGACCTGGGGACACAGGACTCAGGACACACTACTGACCCAGGAAGCTTCCCTGTTTGGACCTGTCAGTTCTATCTTTTTTTTTTTTTTTTTTTTTTTTTTCAGATGGAATCTCACTCTATTGCTCAGGCTGGAGTGCAGTGGTGTGATCTCGGCTCACTGCTACTTGTGCCTCCTGGGTTGAAGCGATTCTCCTGTCTCAGCCTCCCAAGTAGCTGGGATTACAGGCACCCACCACCACAACCAGCTAATTTTTGTATTTAATAGAGACATGATTTCATCATGTTGGCCAGGCTGGTCTTGAACTCTTAACCTCAGGTGATCTGCCCGCCTCGGCCTCCCAAAATGCTGGGATTACAGGCACAAGCCACTGTGCCTGGCCCTGTCAGTTTTATCTTGATTGACAGTTTCTGCTACTGTTAAATTGGTTCCTCTGTGACCACCTCTCATCCTTCTGGATGCTTTTGCCTGGGAGCCAGACGTCTTTCCCTCCCGCTCTTCCCAATCTCCTGTTTGTGAATCAAGCCTGCACACTCAGGAAGCTGCTTCTTTCCTTTAGGTTTCCTACCAGGCAGCCAGCCTTCCTATGCCTGCTCACTGTCCTGCCCTCATTCCAGCCAGCAGAGTGCTCTGAGCCCAGTGGGGTTCCAGCCTCCACTGCCTCCATTCTCCACAGCTGGGCTCAGGATGTGCTCCCAGATGCAGCCCTGACCTGAGCCCTAAGAGACTCACCGTCTTTAGCATCCTCTTTATTTCTCAGCATCAAATCACTCCCACTGCCCTCATGGGAGTTGTATGACACCATCCTTTCACTAGGCATCTGGCTTTCCTGTTTCCTGGGCCCATCCAGTAACCATAGCAACCTTGCCTGCTGGGCTTGGGCCCTCTTGGTCTCCATGTGTCCTCTTTCCAGGCATGGAAGTCCCGACCTTGCATGCCAGCCCTGCCTGGACCCCTGCACAGAGCCCTGCACCTGCCTGCAGACATTCCCATGGTGGCCCTGATCTCAGCACAGTCCCTGCCTGCCCTGCCTCAAGCTCATCCTTACAATTCCTTCCCACAGCAGCTGCAGACCTTCGGACACATGAATTAGCTCACGTATCCCCCTGCCTCTATGGCTTTCATGGCACTCATGAAAGGCACAGGCCTTTGCTGGCACCTGCCCACCTCTTCAAGCTAATTTCCACCATGTGCGTCCCTCTGCGTGGAATGCCCTTTCCCCAGATCCTCATGAGGCTCTTCTGGGTCATCATTCATCTCTCGGTTGAATGCAGAGTTCTTCACTGGCCACTCACTCGCAATGAGCCCCATCCCAATCTCTCTCTTTCAACACCTGCCTACTTTTCTTCCTAGCACTTAGCATGTCTGCAAGTGTATTTAAAAAAATTATGGTAAAATACACATAACACGAAATTTACCATTTTAGCCATTTAAAGTGTGTAATTCAGTGACATTTAGTACATTCAAAATGTTGTCCAACTATCACCACTGTCTAGTTCCAGAACATTTTTCTCATTTCAAAAACAAACCGTGTAGCCATGAGTGGTCACTTCCTATCCCCTCTTCTGCTCAGGACCTGGCCACCACTGATCTGCTTTCTGTCTCCGCGAATTTGCCTCTTCCTCCTCTTCCTTCTTCTTCTCTCTCTTCCTCTTCTTCCTTTCCTCCTCCTTCTCCTTCTTTTGCTTCTTCTCCTCCTCTCCTCTTTCTCTTACTTTCTCTCCTCTTTCTTCTTCTCCTTTCTCTCCTCCTGTCCCTTTTCTTCTCCTTTTTCTCCTCCCTCTCTTCTCCCTTTTCTTCTTCCTCTCCTCTTTTCTTTTCTCCTCCTCTTCTCCCCTTTCTTCTTCTTCCTCTCCTCTTGCTCCATGTATCTGTTTGCTTGTTTACGGTCTATCTCCTCCATTAGCCTGAAAGTGCCTTGAGTCCGTGGATGTTGCTTGCATTGTTACAGTTTCTATCCCAGCATCAAGAACAAGATCTGGGGCAGAGTTGGGGTGTGCATGGGTGAGTAGCGGCTAAGGTGCTTACATGTGTGCTGTGACAGAGGGGTTTGACTGGGGACACAGATGCTAAAGGATTGCTTTTTTGAGTGAAAGGCTGTGTGCTGCACAATGTGACCCCTCCACCCCACTACACATCTAAAATCCTCACTAAAAGTATAGAAATCAGAATATATGTGTGTTTTGGGATTTGTTGTAGAGGCTGATATACAATAATGTATGTATAAGTAATGACAAATCTGTCACCTTTTCACTTTTACTTATAACTCATTCCATTTTTTTTTTTATGTTTTCTCTCTTTTTTCTTTTTTTTTTTTTTTTTTTTTTTTTTTTTTTGAGACAAGGTCTTGCTCTGTCATCCAGGCTGCAGTGCAGTGGTGCAATCTCAGCTCACTGCAACCTCTGCCTGCCAGGTTCAAGTGATCCTCGCACCTCAGCCTCCCGAGTAGCTGGGACTACAGGCGTGTGCCACCATGCACGGCTAATTTTTGTGTTTTTTGTAGAGATAGGGTCTCAGCATGTTGCCTAGACTGCTCTCAAACTTCTGGGCTCTAGCAATCCACCAGCCTTGGCCTCCTAAAGTGCTGGGATTATAGGTGTGAGCCACTGCGCTGGACACTCATTCAATTTACATTTCTTGTTTTAGGATTTGAACTTGGGTTTTAGCCTGACCAATGCTACTTTTTTTCTTTGCATTTACTTGGTGTATATTTGCCTGTATCTCCCACCACAGCCTTTTGATGCCATTTTGTTTTAGGAGACTCTCTTGGAAAATGTATATTAAATAGCATACGGTATTTTTTTTTTTTTTGATATGGAGTCTCGCTCTTTCACCCAGGCCGGACTGCAGTGGCTCTATCTCGGCTCACTGCAAGCTCTGCCTCCTGGGTTCATGCCATTCTCCTGCCTCAGCCTCCCAAGTAGCTGGATCTACAGGCGCCCGCCACCACGCCCGGCTAATTTTTTTTGTATTTTTAGTAGAGACGGGGTTTCACTGTGTTAGCCAGGATGGTCTCGATCTCCTGACCTTGTGATCCGTCCGCCTTGGCCTCCCAAAGTGCTGGGATTACAGGCGTGAGCCACTGCGCCCGGCCAGCATACGGTATTTTAAAACTTACTTTCATAAACGTATTCAAGCCCATTATCTTTATCAGGAATGAAACATGATCTACTGACGATGAGAAACATAAGCCTATTTTTATATTCTTCCCCATGATTGTGTTGGTGTAATCAAGGATGGTAACATCAGATTTTAGTTGATTTTGTTTACATTATGTATTTCATCTCTCAAGATTTATTGTTTATGCTCTAGTAGAGATTTTATAATGAAATCCCAATAACAATAGTTACTTGGATGTTAACTCCACTTTATCTGGTTTCATTGCTCCCTACATGTTTTCCCTCTGAGGGGCAGTGATAAATGCTTTATTTCCCCTTTGCCCCACTGTACAAGTGATTTGTCCAGTCAAGCAGCGTACCCCTCACTGTTGGGATGCTTAGCACATTACACTGAAATCACTAAACACCATGGAAATTCTTGCTTAAAGCTGCCTTGCGCCCCATCCCTATTCTTGTTGTCATAATATGTTCTTGGGACACCACTGATTTCGGCATGCTGATTTTCCTCAACCTCCTTCTTCAGTGTTTTTTGTTAGTTCCCACAACTTTTTGGTTGATTCCCTTGGACTATCTAGGGAGCCATGCTGCACAGGAACACTGGGAAGTCAGAGCTAGCCACATCACTGCCTAGCCAACCTCAGTTTTTCTGGAGTCTCAGCAATGGGGGTTGACTTAGAGAGTGAGGGCTTTCCTGTGTGTCTCAGATCATCAACCCTTGTGCAGTTTACACATTTACTTTTACTTTTTAGGATATAGTGGAGGAAATTTAGTTTTTCCAATGAAGAGTCACTCTTGATCCTTGGGATGCTGATAAGCTTTTCAGATGAATGATGTAAAGATGAGGCATCATGGTGGGTGCAGGAAGAGCACACAGAGAATTGCTGTGATCTGCTTGTAACTGTCCGCACAGCCTGTGGCCTGGGATTCCCTGATTGTGATTGTGTGGCTAAACGTAGGGCTCCCTCCTGAGCCAGGCAGTGGAACAAAGGCTAGGGATCTCTGAGAGCTGTGATGGGACTTGATGTGTGCGTGTGTGTGTGTGTGTGTGTGTGTGTTTGGCTTGTGTTCTGCTGGTGTTTGGGGCCTGGAGAGAGAGCTGGGGCCAGATCTTTCTGTTCCATCTGCCTGGATTGTGAGATCCGGTATGGCCCTGCCATGCAGTGGGTGCTCCACCCAGGTTTGTGGCCTTGACATTGATGGAGCCTCACTTTCTGGCTCCCACCCTCCTGTTCTGCCTCCATACAGTGGCCAGAAAGGTGAGACAGCTGCGCAGATGAGTGAGCTCCTCAGGGTTGTAGTCTCAGCATCCCCCACTGGAGCTCAGACCCTTCATCTGTAATGGGCGCGGTCTTTACTGAAACCACCTCCCTCCAGGGGAGGTTGTGGGGATTAAGTGAGCCATGTGCAAAGTGCCTGAAGTCCACCCGGTGTGCACAGCACCTGCCGAGGGCTTCTGGTTCCTTTGCAGCCTGCCACCTTGCTCTTGTTTCCTTCCTGCCTTCCTCGGGCCCAGCAGTGAGGTTCTTAGTGAGGCAGGTCCACCTGCAAAGGCCACCAGGGCCCACTGCTCCCCATCTTTAGCACCAGTGCTTTCTGAAGCTGCAAAACCTCGACTTACCAGATGGGCAGTGAGAGGAGCCAGAGCAGAGGCTGCTGTGCGCAGGCATGGGGTCACCCATAGTCACCAGTGGTGATGGCGCTTGGTACCCGGCAGGCATGGGCATCCCCAGGGGTGAGGGTGGTTTTTGTGGCTGTGGGGAAAGATTAATATGTGGGGCTCTTAATTGTCAGCTTTGAGTAATCTGTGTCCACAAGGAAAGAACTTGCAGCCTTAGTCAGCTAAGGGCTTTTGGTGGGGAGTGGGGGGCGGGGAAAAGAGGTCCCTGGAAGCTAAGGAGGATGGGATGGGTCGGGTGGCAGAGCAAGAAGTAAAGGCAGCTGCATTCTATAATATGAAGGAGAACTCCTCCAGATGGAGGGCCTGTCAGGCCTGTGCTGGGCCTTTTAAGGGCCTCAGCTTATCTGACCCCTCAGTGACCTGGAAGACGCACCCCTATGCATTTCATAAAATCTAAGAGTGCTTGATTGAAAGACACACCATTGGCTGGGCACAGCGGCTCACACCTGTAATCCCAGTGCTTTGGGAGCTGAGGCGGGCGGATCACGAGGTCAGGAGATCGAGACCATCCTGGCTAACATGGTGAAACCCCGTCTCTACTAAAAGTACAAAAAATTAGCTGGGCATGGTGGCAGGCGCCTATAGTCCCAGCTACTCAGGAGGCTGAGGCAGGAGAATGGCGTGAACCTGGGAGGTGGAGCTTGCAGTGAGCCCAGATCACGGCACTGCACTCCAGCCTGGGCGACAGAGCAAGACTCCGTCTCAAAAAAAAAAAAGACACATCATTATTTTATGTCCTACTAAGAAAGCTGTAAATTAAACTATGATACACCCATGGTTGTAAGTACATCCTGATTTAAGAAATGTAAAAATAGGTGTCTTTGAATCAATGAAATAAGGTATTATCTCCATTTTAGTTGAGCAAGTGGAATCTCAGAGAGGTTTAGCAACCTGCTCTAAAAAACAAGTAGGAGTTGGAATTAGAATCTGATCCTAGGCCTGTTCTTCCTGCCACAACATAGGAAGCTTCCTCCACACTGCTTCTGCCATGACGAAAAAGGTATATTGCAGGTGGTTAAAGATCAACACAAAAAAAGGAGAAACAAAATTATCAAAGTAATAAAAGAAAATATGAGAATCTATTGGGGGAGAGTGAAGCCTTTCTTAGAATAAAGCACAACAAGGAAAAGAAAAAGAAAAAGAAACATGACTTGATTTTTATTTTATTTTATTTTATTTTTTTTTTTGAGACAGAGTCTCACTCTGTCACCCAGGCTGGAGTGCAGTGGCGTGATTTCGGCTCACTGCAAGCTCCGCCTCCTGGGCTCATGCCATTCTCCTGCCTCAGCCTCCTGAGTAGCTGGGACTACAGGCGCCCACCACCATGCCTGGCTAATATTTTTTGTATTTGTGGTAGAGAGGGGTTTCACCGTGTTAGACAGGATGGTCTCGATCTCCCGACCTTGTGATCCGCCCACTTCGGCCTCCCAAAGTGCCAGGATTACAGGTATGAGCTACTGCGCCTGGCCAATATGACTTGATTTTAAAAAATCTTAATAAAAGATGGCAAACTTAAAAAAAGAATGAAACTGGATTTAAATAGAAAAATATTTGCAACATACATAACAGGCAAAGGATTAGTATCCAGAAAACAAAATGAAGTGCTCCAAATCAACTAGCAAAAGACAACCAATATAAAAATGAAGAAAAAAATGAACAAGCAATTGCAGGAGGGAAATTTCAAATCACAATGAAGATGGGAAAATACATTTGACTTCACTAATAAACCACCTCCACTCAAATTAAAGCAATCAGATTAGCAAGAGTTAGAAGAGTCTAAGAGTAGCCATGTTAATGAGGACCCGGGGAAAGAGATTCTCTCCCACGCCACAAGTGGTGAGACACACAGTGGGACCGAGTGCCTGTCCCTTTCTAGTGCTTCTGCAGGTTCCTGAAGAGCTTGGGCAGATGGGGATGGGGTGGCGGTGTCTTAGTCCAGGATGCTATAAGAAATTATCACACACTGAGTAGTTTAAACAACAAACATTTCTCACAGCCCTGGACTCTGGATGTGTGAGGTCAGGGAGCCAGCATGGTCAGGGGTCTGATGAGAGCCCTCTTCCTGGATGCCGATGGCTGACTTCTCCTGTATCCTTACATGGTGGAAAGAAAGTGTGCTAGCTCTCTGGCCTTTTCTTATAAAGGCACTAATCCCATTCATGAAAGTTCCATTTTGTTGACCTAATTACCTCTTGCCCTAATTACCTTCCAAAGGCCATACCTCCTAATACCATTACACTGGGACTAGGGTTTCCATGTATGAATTGCAGGGGTACACAAACATTCAGAATTTCAGACCATTGTTAGAGAACAGAGGCTTATGACCAGGGTCACACAGCTGGTCAGTGATCAGTGGACCAGCAGGGAGCCTGAGTTTTGGTGCAGTTTCCCTTTCCTTCCCTTCTCCCAGCTGCTGCCAAAAGCCCAGGGACTGTTTGAACAGCGCTGACTTTTGCTCTACTTTGCATGGAGGGAGGTGCCTCTCCTGCGCTGTTTCAGGGCTCCAGATGGGGGATGCTGACCTGAGCTGCCCTGGCCTCCTCTCTGTCCCCTGGGATTCTTTTCTGTCCCCTCATTTCAGGATGCTAATGCTGTCCCTTCCCTGCTTCCCCATGTCTGCACCTCCCTGCTTCCACTTCCAGACTGGAGGACAGCAGGGGCAGCTCCTGAGAAAGGCCACCAGCTGCTTATCTCGGCACTCCCTGTAACCCAACCCCAGCTCTCACTCCAGCTCAGAGGAGCTGGGTGGAAGTAGCAGGTTGTAGGCGTCTACCTGTCCCTCTGCCATCTGTCCGAGTGGCTAGCATTACTGCTTTCCAGGTTTTTCTCACCTAAGAATCAGCAAAGCTTCCTATGGTTTTCCCATTTGGAAACAGATTTTGCCTTAGATGTTGGGGTCTAAATTCTTTGGGTTCATTTTCATGCGTATTTACCCCATGTCGTGTTAGAATTACATAATACTAGGCTTTAGGCTTTTTTCTTTCTTTCCTTTCTTTCCTTCCCTCCCTCTCTCTCTCCCTCTCTCTCCCTCCTTCCTTCCTTCCTTCCTTCCTTCCTTCCTTCCTTCCTTCCTTCCTTCCTTCCTTTCTTTCTCTCTCTCTCTCTTTCCTTCCTTCCTTCCTTCCTTCCTTCCTTCCTTCCTTCCTTCCTTCCTTCCTTTCTTCCTTCTGCTCTTGCTGCCCAGGCTGGAGTACAATGGCACAATCTTGGCTCACTGCAACCTCCACCTCCCGGATTCAAGTGTATCTCTTGCTTCAGCCTCCCAAGTAGCTGGGATTACAGATGCCCACCACCACGCCTGGCTAATTTTTTGTATTTTTAGTAGAGACGGGGTTACACCATGTTGGCCAGGCTGGTCTTGAACTCCTGACCCCAGGTGATCCGCCCACCATGGCCTCCCAAAGTATTGGCCCGGCCGGCATCATTTATTTCTATCCTAGTATTTCGCTGGTGTGCTTTTTTTCTGGGCACCATGATGGGGTTCTCACCCTCAAAACTGTGAGATGCTAAAGATTTAGGATGTCCTGTCCCTTGTCCCCAGGACATGTGCAGCTCCCTCATTTTACAGATTAAGTGATTTGGATCCCAGAGATTTTAAGGAACAGGACTGACAGCAGGGTCTGGGCTCCTCGCTGGCACATTGATTCCGCTATGTCTCTGTATTGAACGAATTGCAGACAGGGAGTAGGGGTTGGAGGTGGGGCGTTGTGGATTTCACAATGATAGTTACACCAAATCCTACTACACGTGGGGCATCATGGCCCTGGTGGGAGCTGTTCTTGGGTTTGTTCTTGTTCTAGCAAGAGTGGGTCCAGGCTTCACAGGAGGTGTGTCCTTGAGCTGGAGTAGAGAGGGCACCATGTCACAGTTACAAGGTTGGAGGGAGTGATGGTGGTGGCTTAGTGTAACCAGCCCCATGTCTGTGTTGCTCATACACAGCAAAGACAGTGCTGAATACAACATCAAACAGCCTGGCACTATTGGCAGCAGCCCCTGTGCCCACAGAGTGCTGGACTTTTGCCTTTTTTATGCCAGAGACATGTATGATGGTAAGAGTGTCTGGGTTCCAATTTTGGCTACCCGCTTTCTAACTGTGGCTGTTTCCCACTTATTAATTTGATTTTGGTAAGATACTCATGACTCTCTGAGCCTCAGTTTCCTCTTGCCTAAACTGGAGATGATGATAAGTTCTGCATCCCAGATTTGTAAGGAAGACGAAATGATGGTCCCAGTGAAGCAGAGTATGTCGTAAGTACTTGATAAACATTAGCAGAGCACATTCCTCCTGTGCTTAGTGGAGTTCTAGAAGAACTTTTCCAGAAGACTGAAGTTCCAGAAGATTAAAGTTTACAGCTTAGAACAAAAGGCATCTGTGTTAAGAGAACACATCGCTGTTGGAGCAGCCGCTTCCTCGCAGGATTCTCTGAGAGGGGCCGTATCCTCAGCATGGGTCCTGACTTTAGGAGCTGGTGCTGTAGGCACAGAGGGGGACATCTGCACTGTATCTTGTGGTCCATAGTGTCTCCTGGTTTCTTACTGTTTTGAAGTTCTGATTCAATTTCTTTATAACCAGCTAGCATTAGCAAATGTGTCAGTTCAGGTTCTCCAGAGAAACAGAACCAGTACGTGTGTGTGTGTGTGCTTACATAATTATTTTAGTTTGTTTTAAGGAACTGGTTCATGTGATTGTGGGAGCTGTCAAGTCTGAAATCTGTAGGACAGCCCAGCAAGCTGGAAACTCAAGCAGGATTTCTATGTTACAGTCTTGAGGCAGAATTTCATCTTCTTGGGGAAATCTCCATTTTTTTTGCTCTTAAGGCTTTTAACTGATTGGGTGAGGCTCACCCACATGTGGAAGGTAATCTGCTTTATCTAAAGTCAACTGATTGTAAATACTAATCACATCCATAAAATGGCCGGGCACGGTGGCTTACACCTGTAATCTGAGCACTTTGGGAGGCCGAGGCAGGTGGATCACAAGGTCAGGAGATCAAGACTATCCTGGTTAACACGGTAAAACCCCGTCTCTACTAAAAATAGAAAAAATTAGCCGGGCGTAGTGGTGGGTACCTGTAGTCCCAGCTACTCGGGAGGCTGAGGCAGGAGAATGGCGTGAACCCAGGAGGCGGAGGTTGCAGTGAGCTGAGATTGTGCCACTGCACTCCAGCCTGTGTGACAAGGCGAGTCTCAAAAAAAAAAAAAAAATCCATAAAATAACTTTACAGTAAAACCTAAGCAGCTAGGCACTATAGCCTACTTAAGTTGACATAAAATTCACCATCACAGCATGTAATTAATTCCACTCACATGTAGCAAGCACCTACTGTGTGCAGTGTGCTTCCGCTATGAGAGATGCCAGGGTTTTGCTCATCAGACTCCTGCAATCTAGCTGGGTGGCCAGGCTTTTCAATAAGGACATCCTTTAGGAGGATTCTTCCAAATACTCTCCAAGAAAACAAGAACAGCAAGTACGGTCTAGAACCAGGAAGCTGTCTGCAGCCAGAGTTGTTTCTCTCCCCGCCTACTGTTCACATTTCTTTCTGTGCACTTGCTTCTGCAGACCAGGTTCCAACGCTGTCCATCTGCAAACACAGCCCCCTAATGCTGTCCCGGGTCTGAATCCATGTGGCCTTCCATCTCCAAGATCCATTATTGTCTTTAAACTGAGAGGCTTCATGCCTCTCAGTTTGAATTCCATTCAGTGGGAGTCTGATTGGCCTAGCTCTGGTGCATACCTGTGAGTAAAGAAGCTGGGGTCATGGAGAAGGAGGGATTGCTGTTGCTTTTCAGTTGAATGTAGTGGGTAAATTGCTAATATCTCTGCTGAGAGTGAACTGTTTTGTCCTAGTTGGCCTGAAGTTTTCCTAGTTTTAAAACTGAAAGTCCTGCATCTGAGGAAGGCCCTCAGTTCCAAGCAAACTGGTACTATTGGTCACCCTACCTCTGCTATGTTAAACACACCCACGTGAAAGCTTCAGAAGAAAATGTGGGTTTAAGAACAGGCGTGTTCGTGCCATATTAGTGCAGAGGAGGAAGGTAAGAGAAGGAAAATCTCCCTAGGTTATTTCTGGATGCAGAGACCTTGCAGCTGGGTTGTGAAGGAAAACCAGGTAAGACAATGTGGTGAACATTTATGGCTTGGGCTTTCCAGCATCGTTAAGTAGAAAGTGCCTTTCTATTTGCAGGGAAATCTGAGTATGTATATAGATATGACCTTTCTCACTCCTTGACAGCTACAATGTGGACATACATATGGTGCAAATTAAGAGTCAAGTTCTTTTTTTTTTTGCACATGAATGTCTAATTTTTCTAGTACTATTTGTTGAAAAAAATCCTTTCTCCATTGCATTACCTTGGCACTGTTGAAAAGCAATTGACTATGTACGTGTGGGACTATTTCTGGACTCTCCATACTATTTCATTGATTGTGTATGTCTACTCTTACACAAATACCACATTGGCTGTTGCTTTATGATAAATCTTCAAACAGTACCTTTATAGTAATCTTAAAACAAATTGCATGAGTCATTCATCTTTGTTCTTTTCAACATTGTTTTGACTATTCTAGGTCCTTTGCTTTTACACATAAGTTTTAGAATTAGCTTGTCAGTTTCTATAAAAAGCTTTCTGGAAATCTGTAGATCAACTTGGGATGAGTTGGCATATTAACACTATTGAGTTTTTCAATCCATGAAAAAGATGTATTGCTCCATTTATTTAGGTCGTCAATTTCTTTCAGCAATGTTTTGTAGATTAGATCACACATTTTTTAAATATATCTTAATATTTCATGTTTTCTGATGCTATTGTAAATGGCACCTTAAAATTTAACTTTTAATTATTTGTTGCTAAAATACAGAAATACAATGGATTTTTGTGTATTAACCTTATAGCTTGTGACCTTGCTAAAAATCACTGATTAATTTGAATATCTTTTTTTTGGTAGATTCTTTGAGATTTTATAGGTAAATGATTATGTCATAGGCAAATGAAGACAAATTAAGTTTTCTCTTCAATATTCACAAACTTTACTTCATTTTCTTGCCTTCTTGTACTGATTAGGGTCTTCAGTCTAATGTTAAATAGATATGGAGAGAGCTAACAACCTTGCCTGTCCCCAGTCTTAGAGGGAAGTATTCAATCTTTGGTCATTAAGTATGATGTTAACTGTAGGTTTTCATAGATGCATTTATCAGAGTGAGGAACTACCCTCTATTTCTAGTTTGCTGAGAATCTTTAGTAGGAATGGGTATTGAATTTGTCAAATGTTTTTCTGTAACTATTGAGATGATCATAATTTGTTCTTTTTTAGTCTGCTGATAGGATTATTTTGATTGATTTTTGAATGTTGAACCAACCTTAAATTCCTGATAAAATCATATTTGGTCATGATAATTTCTCCTTTTTGTATTTCTGAATTTAATATATCCTTTATATATTTCTGAATTTAATTTGCTAATACTTTAAGATTTTAAAAAATCTGTGTGATAGATATTGTTCTGTACTTTTCTTGAAATGTGTTTAGTTTAGTATCAGAGTAATGTCAACCTAAAGAAATGTGTTAGAATATATTCTCTCCTCTTCCATTTTCTAGAAGTGTTTGTATACATTTGGTATTATTTCTTCCTTAAATGTTTGATGGAATTTACCAGTAATGTCTTTCATTGTGGGCAGATTTTAACATATAAATTCAAGTTCTATAGTGGACATAGAGTTTATTCAGGGTGTATGTTTCTTCTTTAGTGAACTGTTGTATATTTTGCATCTTTCAAATAATTTGCTTATTTTATCTAAGTTTTCAACTTATTGACATAAAGTTGCTCATAAAATTCCCTTGTCTATAGGATCTTTAGTGATGACCTCTCTTTCATGCCTGAAAGTTGTGTCTTCTCTCTTACTACCTTGATTAGTTGGCTGAGAAATTTATCAATTTTGCTAATGGCTTCAAAAACTAATTTTCGTTTGTTTTATTGTGGTTTCTTTTTGTTTCTCTGTTTTCCATTTTATCAGTTTCTACCATTATCTTTATTATTTCTTTCTTACTTTTACTTTTGGATTTAATTTGTTCTTATTTTCAAGTTTCTTAGTGTGGAAGCTTAGACCATTGATTTGCAACATTTCTTTCTGAATATAAGCATTTGATGCTATAAATGTCTTTCAGTGCCCTGCATTAACTACATCACATGAATTTTTACATGTTATTTAAAATATTTCTTCAATTAAAATATTTTATAATTCACCTTGTGATTTTTTTTAATCCATGGGCTACTTAGAATTGTGTTGTTTAGTTTCTGAATATTTGAAAGAAATTTTTTCAAGTATCTTTTTGTCATTGATTTCTAGATTGATTCCGTTGTGGTCAGAGAACATAACACACATGATTTCAAACATTTTATGCTTGATTTTTTTTTTCAATAGCTGAGAATCCTATCTATCTATCTTGGTGAATGTTCTGTATGTACTTGAAAGGGAAAGTATTCAGCTGTCATGTGAAGTGTTCCATAAATGTCAGTTAAGTTGGTTGATAATGCTGTTTAGATCTTCTATAGCTTAATTTTTCGTACTTATCCTATTAATCACCAGAGGAAACTTTTTAAAAAGCAGCTTTATTGAGATGTTATTAATATGCCATATAATAATCATGCATTTATTTATTTATTTATTTATTGAGACAGAGTCTCACTTTGTCACCCAGGCTGGAGTGCAGTGGTTCAGTCTTGGGTCACTGCAACCTCCATCTTCTGGGCTCAAGTGATTCTCCCACCTCAGCCTCTCAATTGCTGGGACTACAGGTGCGTACCACCACATACCCAGCTAATTTTTTTTTTTTTTTTTTTGGTAGAGACAGGGATTTGCCATGTGCTCAAGGCTGGTCTTATGTGGTCAAGGCTGGTCTTGAACTCCTGGGCTCGAGCAATCTGTCCAACTTGGCTTTCCAGAGTGCTAGGATTACAGGTGTGAGCCACTGCACCCAGCCTTAAGTCGTGCGCTGAAAGCATACAATTTAATAGTTTTTAGTATGTTCATAGATGTGTGCAACCATTTGTTGCTTGTACTTTTGCTGTCATATTTAAGAAACCCCTGTTTCTGAGGTCATGAAGGTCTAACCTGAGCATGAAGATTTATGCTTATATTTATGTATTTTCAAAGTTATTAAGATAGAGTAGCACACAATATTCTTTTATAATCACTTCTTGTTTTATATTGTCTTTTCATTTCTAATGGTATATATTTTGGTTTTATTTAATTTTTACTTAGGTATGCCAGGCAGTTTCTTATTTTATTACGTTTTCCAAAGAACAAATGTTTAGTTGTATTTATACTATATATGCTTTGTATTTTACTAATCTTAGCTTTTGTCTTCATTTGTTCCTTCTTCCTCCTCTCTTTTATCTTATTTTATTGTTCTTTTTCTAATATCTTAGATTGAAAATTAGTTTATTCACATTATGTCTTTTTTACAATGCTTTTAAAATTTCTCATTATAAAACATTTGAATGAACAGGCACAATAGAAAATAATATTATAGATACCCATGGGCCCATAGTATATTTATCAAATGTTAATGTTAGCATCTTATTTGTTTTTATTTAAACAATTCAGATTCAGTTGAGACTTACTTTGGTGCCTTTCTACAATCTTGCTCCCCATCTTTTATGCAACCCTTATTGCAAATTCAATGTTTATCATGCTTATATCTGTTTCTTACTGTAATATAGACTTTGTCCATAAGCAGTATGTTGCTTAATCATTATGTAAATGGCATTATATGATTATACTATGATAACCTGAATTTAATTTTGTGGTCCTGCATTTTTTTTTTTTTTGAGACAGGGTCTCACTCTGTCACTCAGCCTATAGTGTAGTGGTATGATCATGGCTCACTGTAGCCTTGACCTCCTGGCTCAAAGGATCCTCCTGCCTAAGCCTCCCGAGTAGTTGGAACTACAGGCATGTACCACCACGTCTGGCTAATTTTTTTACATTTTGCAGGAATGGGGTCTCACTGTGTTCCTAGGCTGGTCTCAAACTCCTGGGCTCAAGTGATCCTCCTACCTTTGTCCCCCCAAAGTGGTTCTGCATTTTTAAAAGAGCTGTAACTATGTCGTTGAAATCTATTTTCTTACTATATAGTACTGTATTTTAAAAATATACATTTTTTTTTTTTTTTTTTGAGACGGAGTCTGGCTCTGTCCACCAGGCTGGAGTGCAATGGCGTGATCTCAGCTCACTGCAAGCTCCACCTCCCGGGTTCACGCTATTCTCCTGCCTCAGCCTCCTGAGTAGCTGGGACTACAGGCGCCCGCCACCTCGCCTGGCTAATTTTTTGTGTGTTTAGTAGAGATGGGGTTTCACCGTGTTAGCCAGGATGGTCTCGATCTCCTGACCTCATGATCCACCCACCTTGGCCTCCCAAAGTGCTGGGATTACAGGCGTGAGCCACCGCGCCCGCCTGCACCTTTTTTTTATTTTTATTTTTTAAAATAAGGCTATTCATCATTTTTCAATTCATGTATAGGAATTATTTGTATATTCTTAGATTTTTTTTTTTTGAGACAGAGTCTTGTTTCATCACCCAGGCTTGGGTACAATGGCATGATTATAGCTCACTGCAGCCTTGAACTCCTGGGGCTCAAGCCATCCTCCAGCCTCAGCCTTCCAAGTAGCTGGGACTATAGGTGCACACCGCCACACCTGACTAATTTTTTTTGCTTTTTGTAGAGACAAGCGGTCTTGCTTTGAGACCCAGGCTGGTCTTGAACTCCTGGCTTTGAGCAATTCTCCTGCCTTAGACTCTCAAAATGCTGGAATTATATGCCTGAACCACCGTTCCTGGCCAAGTTTTTTTCTTTTTTTTAGGATTTTGTAAGAAAATTAAGCTCTGATTTTCTGGCGGTGATTCTCAAAGTGTTGTTCATGAATTCCTGGGGTCTGTGAGGCTTTTCCTGGAGGTCTTCAAGGTCAACACTATTTTCACAATAACACTAAGAGGTTATTTACTTTCTTTTTTCTTTACATTTGTACTAATAATGCAAAATCAATAATGAGTGAATCTTTGGTGGTAGTCATTGTATTTTGCACCATCACATGCTCACAATAAAATCAATGATGGTTTTCATTCCTTGGTGAAACAGTAAACTTCATATTGTGTGACAAAATGGGAAGTATGCATGAAGCGTTTCTGTTGCAAACTGATGTATGATGAGTGTCTTGAGAAAAGCATGTGTGATTGTTCAAGTTACTTGCTGAACTAGCCTCTTTATTTGTGGAACACCATTTTTACTTGAAGGAACACTGACAGACAAGCTATATATGTTTTTTTCAGACTTGGGTATTTGAAAATAAAGTGAATCTGTCACTTCAAGGAAAACAACTGATAGAATTCATGCCAATGATAAAAATTCAGCTTTAAAGCAAAAATTAAAATTTTTGGAAAACTTGTGTCTACCACAATGGGCTTATTAGTTTCCAAATACATAATGACTTTTCTTGTAAGATTCATGGTGATATTTACAAATGTGTAATATTCTCCAAAGAACCAATATTCTCCAAAGAACCAATGAGTAATGTTGCAAAATTATGTGTGGGTAAAAGATTCATTCAAAATGAAAAATAAACCAATGGATTTTCAACTTATTTTGCTTTTTAAATATTAAACTTTTTATTTTGAATTAACTTTAGACTTACAGAAGAGTTGCAAAGTAGTTCAGAGAATTCCCATATACCCAGCTTCCTTTTATGGTAACATGTTATATCACTAAGGTGCCCTGATCAAAATTAAGAAATCAACATGGCTAATAAATATTAATACAACAAAATACAATGAATTCATTGATATGGTTTCAGATGCCACATTGCAACTAACATTTAAGAAACTACGACTTGTTTGAGTTTTGATGTACTATCAGAGATTATCTGAAAAAAATGATTAATTCCCTTTTCTATTTTCCAACTACATAACTGGATGAAGTCCAATTTTTCAAAATATACTTCAACCAAAATTACATTTTGCAACAGACTGAATGCAGGAGCAGATATGAGTAATCCACCTGCTTTGTATTAAGCTGGGCATTGAATAGATTTGCAAAAATGTAAAGCAAGGCCACTCTTCCAATTACACACACACACACACACACACACACATAAATTCCAAAATCTCCTAATCCCCCTCCCTGCCCACAGCCCCCATCCCCTAGTAACAACTTAAAAAAATTCCACATGTAAGTGAGAAAATGTGGTATTTGTCTTTCTGTGCCTGGCTCATTTCACCTAACATAATATCCTCCAGGTTCATCCATGTTGTCGCAAATGACAGAATTACCTTCTAAGGCTGAATAATACTCCACTGTGTACAAGTAAGTCCTCACTTAACATCACTGATAGATTCTTGGAAACTGTGACTTTAAGTGAAATGACGAATAACAAAATCAATTTTTTCTTATGAACGTTTTAACAAAATGGCATTGAACGAAATGACATTATTTAAAAGACTGGCTGTATGTTGTTTTGCTTACAGTTGCAATTTCCAAGAACCTATCAATGACATTATGTGAGGACTTAATGAATATGTACCGCATTTTCTCTGTCCATTTATCTGTTTATAATCACTTAGGTTGATTCCATATCTTGGCTATTGTGCATAATGCTGCAGTGAACATGGGAGTTCAGATAACTCTTCAGCATACGGATTTCATTTCCTCTGGATATTTATCTAGTAGTGGGATCACTGGATCATAGGATACTTCTATTTGTAATTTTTTTCAGGAACCTTCATACTATTTTCCACAATAGCTGTACTAATTTATGCTCCCACCAACAGTGTAAAAGGCTCCCTTTTCTCAACATCCTCTTCCACATTTGTTATCTTTCATCTTTTTGATAATAGCCATTCTTACAGGTGTGAGGTGATATCTCAGTGTGGTTTTAATTTGCATTTCTCTGATGACCTGTGATGCTGAACATTTTTTCATATACCTGTTGGCTATTCGTATGCCTTCCTTTGAGAAAGATCTATTCTAGTCTTTTGCCCATTTTTTAAATTGCGTTGTTTTCTTCTGTTGAGTTGTTTGAGTCCTTATATATTTTGAATATTAACCCTTTATCAGATGTATGGTTTGCAAATATTTTCTTCCATTCTGTGGATTGTCTCTTTACTCTGTTGTTTCCTTGGCTGTGCAGAAGCTTTGTAGTTTGACGTTATCCCATTTGTCTATTTTTGCTGTTGTTGCATGTGCTTTTGGGTTTATATCCAAAAAATAATTGTCCAGATCAATGCCATGGTGTTTTTACTCTGTTTTCCAATTAAATGTTTGTTTTAGAATACATCATTATTTTTCATTAAATATTCATGCAGCGTATGTTAATATATGATGATTTACCATTTTTTGAAATAAATAAATATTTAAAATTTTCTCCGTTTTAACTAGGGGAAATATTGATAGATGTAACCCACAACAACGGAAGCTCTTTGTGATACTCAGTATTTTTAAAGAATGTAAAGGGGCTCTAAGAGCTAATTATTTGATAACTTGTCCTAAAGGATGCATTATTATGTGCTGAGTTAACTCTCCCACAAGGCATATAGGTTGGTACTATCTATATATCATCCTTAGGAAAATTGAGAAAAGTCATCATTCAAATTATGTTTCATAGGGCTTATTTCTCATACAGAACCCCAGTTGAGAAAAATTGTACTGGATTTCCATACATTGGTACATATAAAATATGTTGAACTGCAATTAGTAGCTAAGCCCTCTATAGATTTAGCTGTTACTATTATTTTATTAATAGTTGTGATCATTTGATGGTTACAGGTATTTAAATGTTTTCTCTTATTTGGTGTTTTGATTTTTAATTGTCTTTAGATGTGTTTCTTGTGTGTAGAAATTTTAAACTTTAATCTGTATTCAAATTTATCAACACTGCATCTTGCAGCTTATTCTTTTTATGTCTTGTAGAACAAATTCTTCTCTTTCCCAAAATTATAATGATATGCTTTTATATCTTCCTCTAAATGTTTTCAAGTTTCCAAGTCTTCCTTTTCACACGCTCAGGAAACCACTCATGTCAAGATCACCAGTGACCTCCATGTTGCTGGATCCAGCGTCCAATTCTCAGCCCTCACCTCATCTACCCATTAGCCGCACTTGCAAGGTTCCTTTCTCCTTGCTTCTTGAAATTCTTTCTCCACTTGGCTTGGGATACTGCACTCACAGGTTATTCTCCTGCCTCACAGGCCTCTCTCTCCAGGTCTCCTTTGGGTCCTCCTCCTCTTGAAGTATTGGAGTTTCTCTCCTGGGACAATGTCCTTGGGTGTCTTCCGTTTTCTACCAATTCTCACTCTCTAGCTGATCCCATCCATTTCCTTGGCTTTAAATATCATCTATACACTGATTACTCAAAAAGTTTATTTCTTAGTCCCATCCTTTCCCCTGAATCCTATTTTATTCAACTGCCTGTTGAGTGTCTAATAAGCATGTCAAACTTAATTTGGCCAAAACAGAATCTTGATATCTCTAGCCTCTTTCTTCCACGTTCTCCATTTCAGTAACATAACCATTAATGTTGTGGCTTAAGCCAAAACATTCATTCTATTGTTAAAAGGAAAACTTCAGCTGAATTAAATTATAGTAATTTAATTGAGGAATGAATGATTTGCCAATTGGGCAGCACTCAGAAGCACAGCAGATATAGAGAGACTCCAGGGATGCCTCGTGGTCAGAACAAATTTATAGACAAAAAAGGGACATTGCAAGTGAGGTACAGAAACAGATGGATTGGTCACAGGTTGGCATTTGCCTTATTTGAGCACAGTTTGAACACTCAGCAGTCTATAAGTGGCTGAAGTATGGCCGCTGGGATTGGCCAAGGCTCCCCTGTTGTTACAGGCTCATACTCCTAAGTTAGGGTTTCAGTCTTGTATACCTATTAAGTTAGGTTACGGTTCATCCACAAGGACTCAGATAGAGAACAACAGAGTCCTTCTCAGGCCATATTTAGTTTGCTTTCACACTATCTAACTTTATTTTTGTACCCATTAACCATCCCCTGTACCCCCCACCCCCAGCCCTACTACCCTTCCCAGCCTCTGGTAACCATCATTCTACCCTCTATCTCAATGAAGAACTTTATTTCTTTTCCTTTTTTTTTTCTTTTAAAGAGACATGTTCTTGCCCTCTTACCCAGGCTGGAGTGAGTGCAGTGGTGTAATCATAGCTCCCTGCAGTCTCCAGCTCCTGGGCTCAAGGGATCTTCCTGCCTCAGCCTCCCTACTAGCTGGGACTAGAGGCATGCACCACCACACCCAACCGAAGAACTTTATTTCTTAAAGTTCCTTACTTTTCTCAGATGACAAGAAATCGGGAGATGTGCTGCAATGGTTAATACTAGTTTAGCTGCTTGATAAGATCACCAAGGATCCCTTCCCTTCTTTTGCCTCCCCATCCTTAGCATGTGGCTTTTATCCTCATGGTTGCAAAAGTTTTCCAGTGGCTCCAGGAATCACTGCTTCATTCCTGGCAGGAAGAAGAAGGTCGGGTAAAAGAGTGAAGAGTGGCCGGGCCTGGTGGCTCACGCCTGTAATCCCAGCACTTTGGGAGGTGGAGGCGGGCGGATCACGAGGTCAGGAGATCAAGACCATCCTGGCTAACATGGTCTCTACTAAAAATACCAAAAAATTAGCCAGGCGTGGTGTTGGGCGCCTATAATCCCAGCTACTCGGGAGGCTGAGGCAGGAGGATGGCGTGAACTCGGGAAGCGGAGCTTGCAGTTAGCCGAGATCGCGCCACTGCACTCCAGCCTGGGCGACAGAGCGAGACTCCATCTCCAAAAAAAAAAAAAGCATGAAGAGGGAAGGGGTTTCTTCTAAGAAGACTTATCCAATTTGTTTGGAGAAGAAGAGCCCTTCACTGGAACGTCTGCCTACATCTTCTTTGTCAGAAATGGGGACATCTTGTCACTCATAGATGAATCACATGCCAATGAGAATAATATTACCTGATGGGATTAGATCAATTTTTTTTTTCTTTTGAGAACGAGTCTCACTCTATCTCCCAGGCTGGAGTGCAGTGGCGTGATCTTGGCTCACTGCAACCTCTGCCTCCTAGGTTGAAGCGACTCTCCCACCTCAGCCTCCCTAGTAGCTGGGATTACAGGCATGCACCACCATGCCCAGCTAATTTTTGTAGTTTTAGTACAGATGGGGTTTCATCATATTGGCCAAGCTGGTCTCGAACTCCTGACCTCAGGTGATCTGTCCACCTTAGCCTTCCAAAGTGCTGGGATTACACGTGTGAGCCACTGCGCCCTGCCAGATCAATTGTTATTTGTCCTTTGAGGCTGGGGTCAAAACTCACCTTTCCTAAAAGAGGGGGAATCTCTGCTGCTCCCTGAACAACTTGGAGTTCTGTGGTGAGGCAAGCGTGGAGGGTGGGTAGTTAATTGGCAGTGTCTGTTGTAATAGCTACCCATTTTTTGTTGCTTTATCTTTTCCCCTTGCTTAGCAGGATTGGTAATCCTCTTATCATTATTTTTACCCAATATTAATTTGAAAGTTTTATAATTCTAAGCAGTGGTTGCCTCTCTCTTTCTATCAGTCACAATTAAATCGGTGTTTCTTTACTATATATTGCTTGTAACATACTTAAAAATAGCAATGCACTCCTATATATATCTGGAGAATTACTGCTGCCTTGCGCATGTAGAAAAACCTGAAATTTCAGTAGATTAATATGATGAAGGTTTATTACTTAACTATTTCACGGTTTGATGTGGGTTGGGTATTTCTTCTGTGTGGCTTGCTTTCAAACATTGGATCATGGATCAGGCTTCTTTTTTTTCCGTGAAATTCCACCATGTATTTCCAGCTGGGTGGACAAGAGTGAAAATGTGGAAAAGGCACACCAGCTGCTAACCACCTTAGCCTGAAAATGGCACAAATCCCTTCCCTGACATTCCGTGGACTAGAATTCGATCACATGGCCCCACAGAACTGAAGGGAAGTTGAGGAATGTAGTCAGTCATCTGTGGGCTGAGGAAGAGACATAGGGTGGTGGACATTGCATTGTCACTGTCCTAAATTGTCATTCTGGCCATCCACACATTTCATTCTTCTCCTTCATCTAAAATACACTCACCACCTCTTACAAGGGGCACCTTCAGGTCCCAGCCAGTCACTGCATCCAGCTGAAAGTCCACTGTCTCTGGGGTTCTGCACTGGTCTCTATCAGGTCTGAATGTGCTGCGAAGACATATCATTTAAACACTTGTCACCCCTAAGGCACTATATACAGTGCTGGAGCAGGGTCAGATACCCACTAAGGAAATGCCACCTGGAAAAGTGGAGAACGTGAGAGCCACAGTCTCCAGTCTATAGCATTTCTGAAGTCCTACAGGTCAGGACCATGAAGTTTCCCTGCCTTGCAGTGAAGAGAATTCCTTGAGTGAACACTGACTTCAGCCTGGACGAGGCTTTTTGTCTATGATTCCCCTTGGCCTCCTCTGAAGTGAGTGTTGAGGATCACACCCTCTAGACCAGTGAAGCCTTTGAAACCTGCCTGCTGGTCATCAAACTTGGATGTCCAAGGGCCATTTAAGTCATGAACAACCAAAGATTTTTTAATCCAGACTCAAAAACTTAGGTGGCTTCTGTTTGCTTCCATGTCCCAGTAACGACATCTAAAATTCTTTTCTAGACATATTTCTCAACTCGACATTCTTCCTTTGCCCCTTCACCTCTGTGCCTCTCTGTTTCACCCGAAGGACATCTTCCTTGAAGCTTTTTCTAAAAATAAGTGTGAGAGATCACACTTTTTTTTTTTTTTTTTTTTTTTTGAGACAGAGTCTTGCTCTGTCGCCCAGGATGGAGTGCAGTGGCACAATGAGAGATCACATTCTTAATGTGGCTATGTTAGTCTGGTTTCTCTGAGGAGTAGAGACAGGATGAGATTCATCATGCAAGGGTTTTATTAAGGGAAATGTCTGGGAGAGAAAAAGGGCAGGGAGCTGGAGGAGGCTGAGGGAGTCATTGCAAGCTTGACCTTGAGTGAAGGAGAGGGCAAGGGACAGTGGGCGGAGGTGTTGCAGGCAGCTGTGCAGTCCAGGGAAAGCAATCTTTCGGCAAGGAGGTGGGTGTCTCCTGGGAATGAGCCTAGCATCCTCAGTGAAAGGCTAACAGCAGCCTCTGGGAAGCAGGGCCTTGGGCAAACGCAAGGGCACAGGAGCTGCGGGGCTTGGTGAGTGATGCTCCCTGTGGTTGAAGGTGGATGGAGCACATCCTCATGGTCACCATAAGAACTTCACAGAGCCTGACCTGCAGGTGCTGTGTGCCCTTCGTCACTTTATTCACCTTAGAAGTTTTCCTGTGCTCTGTCATGCAAAAGCTTTAAAAATCCCATCTCTTGCAATGTCGGTCCTGGTATATGATGAGATGCTTTTTCAATCCTACAACATCTCAAATTTCTGTATTTATTCTATTCCCTTTCATTTCAGCTTGCAAAGCACTCAGTTCTTTCTTGAATTCATTTCTTTTAACACCTTGCCAAACACAGTCACTAGCAACCAACACTTATTCCTAATGTTCTATTTTTCAACCTCCTCCCTTAGAATGAAAAAGTTCAGAAAGCATGGGGTCTGCCTTTGAAGTTACAGTGTCTAGCTTTTTAACGGAATGTTTTGCTGCTGCATAACATGGATCTCTAGCCTGTTAAACATCGCTCACCACCCAACTGCTAAGGCAGTGACACAGTTTATATTTCTGTTTCAGCAGCACCCTGCTCTGGGATACATTTTCATTTTAATCCTGTAATAGGTGGAATCTGCTGCAATAGGCAAACTGAGAAATCTCAGTGGCTGAATTTAACACAGGTTTATTTCTTGCTAGTGTTACGATCTGTTGTGGGCCAGGGAGACTCAGGGCCCCAGGCCGCTTCATCTCACACCACTGCCTGATTCCTTGTTTCTAGCCAGTGGACATGAGGGAGAGAGTGCAGAGCAGGCCCACCACCTCCTAACTGCCTTGGCCCGGGAGTGACACAAGTTTCTTCCTTCAGAGAGTGCTGCAGTGTCCCTTGATGTTTTTGTAGCAAAGTCCAAAGCTTATACTGCTCACAACACAACAGCCAATAAGTTGAGAGACAAGGTGTTGAGGCAAGGAAAGCAACTTTATTTCGGAGACGCAGCAAACCGAGAAGATGGCAACTAGTGTCCTAAAGAACCTCCTAAGCTAATGTGAATTTTGGGTTTCTTTTACGTTAAGGGAAGGGGGAAGAGGCGGGGGGTTGAGATCAAAGGGTGAGCAATGACTGTGGACATCTGGGTGGCAGCGAGGGTCAACTTCTTTGTCCTTGGTCAGGTCACAATGCTCTTATAAATTTTTAACATGACATTGTTACTTGTGTGTACACCCTCTTTGTCTCCTGGGGGGTTCGTTTTGGGGAGGGGCTATTGTCATCCTTGCTTTACAGTTAAACTATACACTCAATTCCTCCCATTGTTAGCGCGGCCTATGTGCGGAGGTAAGCAAAAGCAGTTAACCTAAAAGATATCACTGCAGGGGCCAGGAGGTTAGGAGTAAGTTGGAGCTAGTCATGCTTGGCCTCCTTTTCACTATACATTCTCTCTGCTGGAGATGGAAGGAGAGCTCAGTCTTGGACGCCCACCCCTGCAGGCTGGTGTGGCTGTTGCGTTTCTCCCTAGAGGAATAAAGAGTGGGAGATGGTTGTGGGCCTGCCCCCAGGCCAGTGTCTCTCTGGCATTCTTTTTGTAGATGACAATGTTCTGTAGAGTGATGTGATGGTTGTGTACCACTGGGCAGCTTAGGTCATTCCTTATCGATTGGAAATCAAACTTGTTTCTTCTTCCTTCTTCTATTATGAAGCAGCGAGTGACAAGCACATCCAATGGCTCCTAGGGGCAGATGGCGAGGTCTGGGTCTGGATCATGGGAGAAGGCCCTGGTGACAAGCCCTACGAAGAGATCTCTGAGGAGCTGATTGCAGAGAGGGCGCGGCTACAGGCACAGAGGGAAGCTGAGGAGCTCTGGTGAGGGGTGCTATGGGGTGTTGGGTGGGGCCTGGGCATGGAAGCTATGCTTAGCCCCATGCATGGCTAATTTTTCTATTTTTAGTAGAGACAGAGTTCCATCATGTTGGCCAGGCTGGTCTCAAACTCCTGACCTCAGGTGATCCACCTGCCTGGGCCTCCCAAAGTGTTGGGATTACAGGCGTGAGCCACCACGCCCAGCCTTAATGATGGTATTTTAATTGAAAAATTCTAAAATCATGTAAACAACACTGAAAACTATATAAAATAAAGAACAACTCACACCCACCACCTAACGTAACCATAGTGAATGTTTAGTTAATACATGCTTTGTAAATTGTTTTATTCAGACCTTGACAAATTGACTTACAGATCCAAAATGCTGCTTAAGATTACTATATGGTACAAATATTTATTATATGATATGAGAAACCCAACTTATTGGTCTTATTGATGGACATTTGGGTTGTTTACCATTTTTTATATTATAAAAATAATCTGACAGGCATCTTTTACATGCATCTTTATTTTATTTACTTATGAATTTATTTATTTATCATTTTGCTTTGTTTTTTTGAGACAGGGTCTCACTCTGTTTCCCAGGCTGGAGTGCAGTGTCATAATCAAGGTTCACTGCAGCCTTGATCTCCTGGGCTCAAGTGATCCTCCCGCCTCAGCCTCCTGAGTATCTGGGACACAGGTGCATGCCACCAGACATGGCTAATTTTTCAAATTTTTAGTAGAGACGGTGTCACACTATGTTGCCCAGGCTGGTCTTGAACTCCTGGCCTCAAGCGATCCTCCTGCCACTGCCTCCCAAAATGCTGGGATTACAGGCATGCACCACCATGCTTAACCTAAATGTATCCTTGTACGCTTGAGTGAGCGTAGAAAATCTAGGAAATGGGGTTTCTAGCATAGTTTTCCTGGCTTCCAGAACAATTGTGCCGATTTACACTCCCATGCGTGAGAATGCCTATTTCTCCCTGTCTTTGCCAACACTGAATTCTGATAGACCAAGGAAAAATTGCTCATTGTTTTTATTTCAAGTTCTATTGTTAGGTGGTCCTTCAGTTTTTCACACAAGCTTATACCTGTGGTGCTCTCTTGGTAGGAGACAAAAGGAGGCAGAGATCACCAAGAAGTTCCGGGATGCTCTGGCCAATGAGAAAGCCCGGATCTTGGCGGAGAAGTGGAAAGTGGAGATGGAAGACCGCAAGGCTGCCAAAGTCCTGGAGGAACGCATCCACGAGGAATTCAAGGTGGGCCAGCGCATGGGGCCCCTGCGTGCGGCCACCTGATTAGCCCCTGAGACCACTGGGGCTGGCCTCTTGTTTGGATCAATCCTTGGCCATTGGTTGGCACTGGGTGCTTTATGAGAACAGAAATCTGTCATGTCTGAGCAGGAAGGAACTTGACACACCATTTGGGCCAATCCACTTCTGTTTCTTTTTTCTTTTTTTTTTTTTTTGAGACGGAGTCTCGCTCGTCGCCCAGGCTGGAGTGCAGTGGCGCAATCTTGGCGCACTGCAAGCTCCGCCTCCCGGGTTCACGCCATTCTCCTGCCTCAGCCTCCGGAGTAGCTGGGACTACAGGTGCCCACCACCATGCCTGGCTAATTTTTTGTATTTTTAGTAGAGACGGGGTTTCACCGTGTTAGCCAGGATGGTCTTGATCTCCTGACCTCGTGATCCGCCCGCCTCGGCCTCCCAAAGTGCTGGGATTACAGGTGTGAGCCACTGCACCCGACCAATGTTGGCCTTTTCATGTATGTTGCAAATATATATATATATATATATATATATATATATATTTTTTTTTTTTTTTTTTTTTTTTTTTTTTTTTTGAGACGGAGTCTCGCTCTGTCTCCCAGGCTGGAGTGCAGTGGTGCGATCTCAGCTCACTGCAAGCTCCGCCTCCTGGGTTCATGCCATTCTCCTGCCTCAGCCTCCTGAGTAGCTGGGACTACAGGCGCCCGCCACCATGCCCGGCTAATTTTTTTTTGTATTTTTTAGTAGAGACGGGGTTTCATGTTAGCCAGGATGGTTTCGATCTCCTGACCTCGTGATCCGCCCACCTCGGCCTCCCAAAGTGCTGGGATTACAGGCATGAGCCACCGTGCCCGGCCTATGTTGCAAATATTTTTATCAGTGTTGTTTTTTTCTTAAATTTGGTTTCAGTATTTTCAGATGTACATAGGATTAAACTTTTAATTGGCTAAATCTGTCAGTCTGTTTTTCTTCATTATTTGCTTCATGCTTAGAAGGATCTGTGACATCACAAGCTTATAAAAATCCACATTGTTTATATGTCTTTCCTGATTTTACTTCTCTCCAACTAGTTTTCCTTCACTTTGGAGGGTGGTGTAATAGAGGGCTCTTACTTTATTTCCTTCCAAATGGGAGCCAGTAGTCCCCATATTATTTATTATGTAATCTGTCTTTTCCCTTCTCATTTGACTTGCTGCCTTGATTGGATTCTTACTTGTTACTTACTTGTGGGCCTTTTTGTGGACTTTTCTTCTCTGATTTATTATTCCTGAGCCATACTTAATTGTTTAATTATTGTAGCTTTAAAATAAATTTTAACATCTGTTAAGGTAACAACCCTATCATTACTCTTCATTTCCAAAATGTCCTTGGCTAATCTCACCCATTTTTTTTTCTGCCAGGGAAACTTGAATTATTTTGTCATTATCTCCCACCCTCTTAACAACAAAGACCTCAGTGATTTTCATTAGAATTGCATCAATTTATAGCTGTCTTTGTGAAAAACGGACATTTTTACAATATTGAATCATTGAATCTTCTTGTTCAGAAATGTGATATGTTATTCAAAGGTTCTTTTTGTTGTTGTTAATTTTTTTAAATACCTTTAAAAGTGCTGACCACCTAGTCCCAAACTTTCTCAATAACTTTTATCTATATACCTATATGCTTCTAGTTTTTGGAACTTGGTAAAATTTATTTTCTTCAAATGCTCCACATTTGTTTTTTCTTTTTATTTGAGATAGGGTCTCACTCTGTTGCCCAGGCTGGAGTACAGTGGCACAATCTCAGCTCACTGTAACCCCCGTCTCCTGGGCTTAAGTGATCCTCCCTCCTCAGCCTCCCAAGTAGCTGGAACTGCAGGCATGTGCCACCACACCCAACTGATTTTTGTATTTTTTGTAGAGACAGGATTTCACCATGTTGCCCAGCTGGTCTTGAACTCCTGAGCTCAAGCCAACCACCTACCTTGGCCTCCCAAAGTGCTGGGATTACAGGCATGAGCCAGCATGCCTGGCCTCTTGTGAGTTTTTAAATGGAGTATAATGTGGAAAACAGTATTTGGAAACAATATTTACCCTCCACACATTTTATTTTTTTAAAATTTCAAACGTGAAGAAAAGTCGAAAGAAAAAATAAAATGAATACTCATATATTCTCCATTTAAATTCACCAATTATTAACATTTTACCACATTTGCCTTCTCTCTCTGGCAAATGTGGTAAAATGTTAATAATTGGTGAATTTAAATGGAGGATATTTATATGCTCACTCAAACTCATATACACTTTGTTGTTGCTATTGTTTTACTAAATAATTTTAAAGGAAGTCATGGATGACGATATTCTAACCCAGGGGTTGGCAAACTATTTTCTGTAAAGGGCCAGATAGTAAATATTTTTAGGCTTTGGGAGCCAACTGTCTGTCACACAACTACTCAACTCTGCTGTTGTAGCACAATAGCAGCTACTGACAATTTAGAAACAAAAGGATGTGGGCTGGGCACGATGGCTCACACCTGTAATCCCAGCACTTTGGGCGGCTGAGGCGGGTGGATCACTTGAGGTCAGGAGTTCGAGACCAGCCTGGCCAACATGGTGAAACTACTAACAATGCAAAATACTAAAAAATACAAAAATTAGCCAGGCCTGCAATCCCAGCTACTCAGGAGGCTGAGGCAGGAGAATCGCTTGAACCCAGGAGGCAGAGGTTGCAGCAAGTGGAGATTGAGCCACTGCACTCCAGCCTGGGAGCCTTAGTTTGCGGATTCCTGATCAAAACCTAAGAAGTTCAGCATGCATCTCCCATGAAGAAGGGCATTTCCCTCCACAGCCACAAAAATCATTATCACACCTATTGAAATGAACAATTACTCCATTATAGTATTTCAAATCCAACCCACAGTGGAGAGATACTTAGTTTATGTTGCTGGGTTTTGCATATGATTATTTAAGTCTGCTTGGGAAGAAAACCAATTCTTTTTATCTCTCTCCTAACCGTGAAAGCACCTGCTCTAATTTCTGGCCTTCCTCTTTCCCACATGGGGGCTGAGCTCCAGATACTGGAAGAGTGGCTCTGGGGAGCTGGAGTCCTGGGGCTCAGCTCACAAGGAGATCATGAAGGGATTAAGGTATGAGTGGAAGTTTTTTGGTCAATGGTCTCCTTGAGAACCTCAGTGATAGAATGGGTGAGAAATTGTGGGATGTTCTATGCTGGGGCTCATGAAGGATCACTAGGGCCATTTGGCCAGACTCTCAGGTTCACTGAGGGTCTCAACCACAGGCTGTGGATGTTATTGCCAAGGAAGGTTATGATTATTATGTGTTTGTTTTGGTTCAAATATTAATTTGATAAATGTGAATGTTTAAACTTTATTAGAAATAGTAATCCTGATTTGGTAAGTCTTCATTTTGAAGAGCCTCAGAAATGCCTTGGAGAGGCTCATTAGGGCAGTATCTGTTAGCAACATTAGAACAAGTACTGTGCAGTTGAATGGTCCAGGTTCATGAGCTGAGATATCTTCTGTTCGCTCTGCCTGTAAGTGCACTGCCCTTTTGCTGTGTGGAACTCTTCATCACAGGAAATAGTTAAGCCTAGGCTAAAACATGATCTGAAAGGTTTCCGTGGTAGGTTAAATGGGATTTGCGGCAAATTGTTTGCCCCTCCTCCCATTGAGAGGTAGGATCTATTCCCCCTCCCCTTTTGGCTTCGCTAGCCTTATGACTAGCTGTGATGTGTAGAATGCAGTAGTAATGACTGATATAACTTTTTAATTTTTTAATCCGAGATGGAGTCTCACTCTGTTGCCCAAGCTGGAGTGCAGTGACATGATCTTGGCTCACTGAAACTTCTGCCTCCTGGGTTCAAGTGATTCTCCTGCTTCAGCCTCCCAGGTAGCTGGGATTACAGGTGCACGCCACCACACACAGCTATTTTTTGTATTTTTAGTAGAGACAGGTTTCACCATGTTAGCCAAGTTGGTCTCAAACTCCTGACCTCAAGTGATCTGCCTGCCTCAGCCTCCCAAAGAGTTGGGATTACAGGCATGAGCCACTGCACCTGGACTGATACAACTTTTGAGGAAAGACTATAAGAGAGCTGAAGTTTCTACTTTTCCCTCTCTTGCGATGCTCATTTTTGGAAGCTGTCCTATAAGAATCCCTACTACCCTACACTACACACTGTAAGGAAACCCAAGTTAGCCATGCAGAGAGGAAGAGGCTACATGGAGGGGCACTGATGCACCAGACACATGAGCGAAGCCTTGGTTCTGCCAGCCCATCCCAGTGAATGACCCCAACCAAGTGATTGACCTCAATTGATACCGCGTGGTGCAGAAGAGCCACCCAGCCAAGC
This sequence comes from Nomascus leucogenys, assembly GCF_006542625.1. NCBI lineage: Eukaryota > Metazoa > Chordata > Mammalia > Primates > Hylobatidae > Nomascus > Nomascus leucogenys. The sequence continues at coordinate 30,232,224 of NC_044398.1, forward strand.
CCTTCCTGAATTATTAACCTGCAGAATCATACACAAATAAAATGGTAGTTGTTTTAGACCACTGAATTTTCTTTTTTTTTTTTTTGAGATGGAGTGTCGCTGTGTTGCCCAGGATGAAATGCGGTGGCACAATCTCGGCTCACTGCAAGCTCCACCTCCCAGGTTCATGCCACTCTCCTGCCTCAGCCTCCCGAGTAGCTGGGACTAAAGGTGCCCGCCACCACGCCTGGCTAATTTTTTATATTTTTAGTAGAGACGGGGTTTCACCATGTTAGCCAGGATGGTCTTGATCTCCTGACCTTGCGATCCACCCGCCTCAGCCTCCCAAAGTGCTGGGATTACAGGTGTGAGCCACAGAGCCTGGCCCTTTTTTTTGTATTTTTAGTAGAGATAGGGTTTCACCGTGTTAGCCAGGATGGTCTCGATCTCCTGACCTCGTGATCTGCCTGCCTCGGCCTCCCAAAGTGCTGAGATTACAGGTGTGAGCCACCACGCCCGGCCTTAGACCACTGAATTTTCTGGTAATTTGTTACTCAGCAGTAGACAACCAAAAACAGCTTCACCAAGGGATTTATGCATTGGGTTAGAGATTGGCTTAGATACTTTTTTTTCTTTCTTTTTTTTTTTTTTTTTTGAGACAGGGTCAGGCTGTGTCACCCAGGCCAGAGTGCAGTGGCACAATTTCAGCTCACTGCAACCTCCGTCTCTCGGACTCTAGCCATCGTCCCACTTCAGCCTCCCAAGTAGCTGGGACTACAGGGATGCACCACCACGCCTGGCTAATTTTTGTATTTTTTGTAGCGATGGGGTTTTGCCATGTTGCCCAGGCTCATCTGGAATTTCTGAGCTCAAGCAATCCACCCATCTCAACTTTCCAAAGTGAGATAATTTTTATTTTGTCTGTCAACGGTAGGGTTCTAACATTCTGAGTCTTGCTTGTAGGAATGTACCAACAACCTTCATTTAATACTTTCTTTTTTCCTGAGAACCTAAGGGGAGGCTGTTTGTTGTGGGGGAGGAGGGGAGAAATAAACTACCAGCTCTCAAAAGCTTACAGGGTGCCAGGGGAGAGAGAGACAACTCCATGAGCAACTCTTATTCCCAACCACACCCCGGGGAGTATAATGGAGGGCAGAGGAGTAACTTTAGAGGTCTAGGCATGAGCAAGCACAAGAAATGGAAAGGAGAGCTGTAGAATGATGAATGGTCTGCTGGAAGGAGGGATAAAAAGTTCATGATGTATGGAGCCAGACATAAGCCTGGAAAGGAGGTAGGGTGTGGAGCTCTTAAATGCTACATTAAGGGGGTGGACTTTCCTCTGTGGGCAAAGCAGGATCTTGATACAAAGAAGGATGTGGTCAGATCAACTTTTAGGAGCACAACTGATGGCAATGATGTGATTCAAGTGATGAGTTTTCAGGCAAGGAGACTAGTTAGGAGATTTTTGCAATTGTCAAGGCCAATGAGCGAGGGTCTGGACAGAGCCTATGACAACGAGGAAGGAGAGAAGGGGATGGATATAGCAAAATGGTGGTGGTGAAATCAATAGGGCTTGGCATCAATTAGATGTTGGGATGAGGGAAAGCAAAGAGCAAAGGCATCCAAGTCCCAGGCTGGGAGATGGGGAGATGGCAGCACCCTCCCACCATGGGGAGCTGGGGAGGGTGTGTAGGTTTGCAGGAAAGAGAAAGTGCTTAGATTGACTGCATTGAGGGATTTTTCACCCCACAGAGAAGGGAGATAGGTGGAGGCTGGAGGAGAGGTGAGAGCTTGGGTGAAAAGCCTGGTGATGGAGAGAGATGGGCTGGGCTCACTTTCGGCAGCTCATGTTGAGGATGTAGGCAGGTTCTGCTAATTCTCCAGGTCATGGAAAAGGTAATAATGACAACTGCATTCTGAAAATGGAAAAAAAAAATCCCAGAATCTTTATATTGGGTTACAGAGGGAACTCTGAAGATGGAGACAGCCGGAAACCGGTATTTAAAAACCATTCTGCTGTGGCTGGTGCCATTTGAATGTAATTTACATGCATATAAAAGTGTTCCTTTAGAAAAAAGGAGATCCTGAGGCCAGATAAAATTTGGATTTATTTCCCCCGTGCTTTCTTAACTCCTAAAATTGCTTCTGGACATTTCTCCTTCTGTTCAAGACCACAGAACACGGCTCAATAAACATCCTGTGCTCTTCTTCCACCCGGGGTCCTATGACCCTCCTTCTCTGCTTGCAATCTCCCTCCCTCCTCCCTCCCTCTTCCCGGTTTTACTCTTAATGAACAGACACGGTTGATTCTGTTCAGTTGTTTATTAATTTTTTTCCATTTTCTATTCAAGGCCACTCCCTTTTTTTTCTCCTTTAAGTTTGGAGTTCATTTTGGCCACTTAATGAACTCCTATACAACTTTAGAAACGATTACTGCTTTATTTCCAATAAGATTAGAAGTGGTGGGAAAATTTTCTACTTCTCAATTTTCTCTTGAAAATTTTAGACTTTACCAGAACTTCTCTAGGCAGGGCTGACGCCAACAAAACAACATGATGTGGTGTGCCCTGTCCCTCCCGGGGATCATCACAAACCCTGTCTTCTCTTTACCTGTTTGATAACTCATTCGCTTCTCTGGTCAGCATTTATGGAGCACCTGATATCTGCTATGTCCTGTGCTGTGAGCTGGCAATGGAGGAATGAAGAGCGTAGGTTTGGTTCTGCCTTTTTGGAGTGCGTCAGCTCACTGTGGTGTTATTGGGGCCAGACTAACAACAAAAATGAGGATGCCTTCGTCACCTGAAAAAGGATGAGGTTCATAAATTTGGAAAGGGGAGCTTTATATCTCATAAAGGGTTGCAGCCTGCAGGTGGCTATTTTGACAGGCTGGGAAGCCCAGCTTCTGGTCAGAAGCTGGTAGCAGGCACTTTGAGGCAGGGACGAATGAGACAGGAGTTTAGGCTGACCAGGTTAGCTGAGTCTACATATTACAATTAGACCCTATACATCAAAAGGCAAAGCAGAGGGCGTGAAGGCCCTTAGGGTACATTCTCTGTAGACTGGCCAGAACTGCTCTGTGGTCGGTGGTCTCTTATCAGGAAGGAAGGCTGGTCAGTTGTTGTGTCAAAACCATGAAAAGGGAGGGGCAGCATCAGGCTGTTGGTTGATATCAGTCTTTCAAAAGGGCTGGTTTCTGTTTAATCCTTAGGGAAGAAAGCCTAATGGTGGTTACCGAGGCAAGTCTGATCTCCTCTCCCATCATGGCTGGGAACTCAGTTTTTAAAGTTTCTCACAGGTCCCCTTGGCCAAGAAAAAGTCTGTTCAGTTGCTTAGGAGGCCTAGGATTTTAAAAAATTTTTCATCTTCCAGAAAAGGCATTTGTCTTGATGACATTTTCCACAGGACTGTGGCAGACCCTGGCCTCTGTGGGTTCCTGTGGTGTGCTGTTACTGATGGGTTATGAGGAGAAGGGAGATTGAATAAGCTGGACAGCTCAGAGGGCTTTGGGCAGCCAGAGCAAGGCGATTAATTCCTAGGCAGAAGGGGAGTGTTTGCGTATCTGGCCTTTTGGCTGCTAAACCTCAGAAAAATGGGCTTTTCTTTCAGTGGTATCAGATGGGTCAGAGAATTCTGATAGCTGCAACAGCAATGAGAATTTTTAGGCAATTTCAGCTTTCAGCGTTATTTTAGCAAGACCACATGTAATGCAACAGTAGTTGCAAAATGTTTTCCTTTGTCGTCCCCATCCTTGTGAAGAGCTTGCCTTTTTATCACAGTAAATGGCCAGTCATTTTCCTCTGAGATGGGCGGTTGTGTAGGCCTCTGGTTCCCTGGGTGGTGTCCTACTCTCCAGGTGAAGAAGAACTGATTGAACGTGGCCCTATAATTTAACTTGCTGCTTCCTGTTAGTCACAGCCAGTTGAAGTAGGAACATTGCATTGTAATCTGAGGTGGTTAAGGGCCACTTATCCGCCATAGGCCAGTCAGACACTTATCCACTGTGTGCCAGTCATTTCCTGGGCTCCAATCTCCTTGTTACGGGCTGAATTATGTCCCCGCTAAAATCCCTATGTTGAAGTCCTAATCCCCGGGACCTCAGAATGTAACTATATTTGGAGATGAGGTCTTTACACAGGTAATTAAGTTAAAATGAGATCGAGTGGGTTAGACCCTACTCCAATATGACTGCTGTCCTTATGAAAAGGGAGATTTGGACGCAGACGGGCACACACTCAGAGCGAAGGCTGTGAGTGACACAGCAAGAAGGCAGCCAGCCAAGGAGAGGGCCTCAGCATGAAGCCAACCCTGCCACACCTTGACTTTGGATTGTAGCCTCCATGATTGAGGAAACAGAGTTCTGTCATTTAAGCCTCATCAATCTGTGGTACTTCGTTATGGCGGCCTGAGCAAATTGATACACTCCTTATCTGCACAAGGAAGTGGCAGCACGCAGTTGACGTCCCTCTGGCTCTGACAGGCCTTGACTGTATTCTCCCTGAGACCTGCTCCTGCCTGGAAGACCCCAGTGGGTCAAGGGTGGGTCCTTTGGTATACTTCAATAGATCAACAAGCAGATAAAAGGAGATAACTGTGCATTTTTACTCCTTCGTTTTAAAAATGACAAGATTTTTGTTCCTTCTGACCTGACATAGACTGGAGACGTTTCTCCAATTCAATGATTAATTTTTTAATGCTAAAAGTAGACAAAATTCTGACTTCCTGATGACCCACTCTCTAAGAGTTGGGAATTAAGGGCTAAAGAAGGTAAGTGACTTCTTCTAATTGTTCATCAAATACTTTTTCATCTGTTTTTTTCCAGGCTACCACCTCCCTCCCTCTGGCCAGAAGAAGAGGGAAAGTTGAAAGGGAAACGTTGGGGTGTTGGGGTATCAGGCAGACTGAAGGGAGCAGGAGGGAAATGGGGAGATTAAGGAAAGGTCTGAACTCTGAATGGTGGGACCTGCAGCCAGGGTTGCCCTAGGGTGTACAAAGTTGGCAAATATTTCTTTGTGCAGTCTTTGTTTATATTAAAAATCCGAGTTACATAAAATCAGCCTTTTAGCACTATGCTGGTGACCCAATCTCATGTGATCCTGTGCTAAAAATACTGTGCTGGCAAAAGGGGTTCATCTGGTTGCTAGGCTACCCTTCTGGAACCAGGACCCCCGCACTGGGGTCCAGGATGACTTCATAAATAGGAATCCTGGAGTTCCTTGGGACATCTGCTCAATCCCTTGATGAGGGATAGAGAGCACCCTGAAGGGAAGGAACAGGGAGTTGGGCTCATGTAGAACCTATTCTGGGCCTGGGGCACTTTACCTGGACAAAACCACCTGCCCTTACCATTCCTGGGGGGACTAACTATTTCTGGCCAGTCCTGAGGGGAGACTTGAGGAGGAAATTTACAAGAAGGTGCTTTAAAGCATGGGTTTCTGTGAAGCATGGGGCTCAGGCCAGGGGCCTGCTTGCTGCAGGCAGTCCTGCCTGCAGCCTGCTCCCCTCCAATTCCTGGAATGCTGGGGATGATACCACCCAGGAAGGACAGAGGAGAAGACACTGAATAATCTCAGAGAAAGGGCCTCTAGATACTTACATCTGAGGGTCCTGCAGCATGGCTGGTTCCTCCTACGATTGCCCTAGAGCAAAGTCCTCCTCACAATGAAGCCTGGAGCATCCTCTCTGAGTTTCCTATTCAGATATTTACTTTTCTCTTGAATATGAATAGTCAGGGAACATCAGACAGCCGAGGAAAACCTTTCACATGTGTGACAGGCACCAAATCAAACAAACTTAAAAAAAACACACTCGCACACAGAGGAAACAGACCTAAATCAGAGTACGTGGGAAGAAAAAGCCCTAAAATCCTCAGAGAAATGAGTTATTGCATTCATAAAACAAGTGCTAGATGCAATGAAGAGAAAAGAACAACCAAAGAGTAAGAATGAGAGCTTGGAAATTACACATGTGATAGCTGAAATAAAAAATTCAGTAGAAGGTTTGGAAGATAAAGTCGATGAAATCAACCAGGAAGTAGAAGAAAAAAGACAACAGATGGAGCCGAGCGCGGTGGCTCATGCCTGTAATCCCAGCACTTTAGGAGGCTGAGGCGAGTGGATCACCTGAGGTCGGGAGTTCGAGGCCAGCCTGGCCAACATGGTGAAAGCCCGTCTCCACTAAAAATTCAAAAATTAGCCAGGTGTGGTGGCATGCGCGCCTGTAATTCCAGCTACTCGGGAGGCTAAGGCATGAGAATTGCTTGAACCTGGGAGGTAGAGGTTACAGTGAGCCAAAATCGTGCCACTGCACTCCAGCCTGGGCGACAGTGAGACTCTGTCTCAAAAAAAGAAAAAAAAAAGACAGATGGAAAGCAAGAGAGGAAAATGATAAGGCAGTTAGAAGATCAACTCAAGAAGACCATTATTTGACAAATAGGAGCTCTATAAGGAAAAACAAGAAATTAGAAGAGAAGAAATTATCAAAGAAATGCTAAGCAAAGATGTATTAGACTGGAAAGATAAGAGACTACAGACTGAAAGTACCCCCAAGTGCCCAACACAATCAATGCAAGAAAATCCACACCAAGGCACATCATATTAAAAAGTTCAGAACATTGGTGTTAAAGAGACCCCAGGGGCTTCCAGAGAGAAAAATAAATGCCTTGTGCAGAAGAATGAGAATCAGAGTGGTAATTCTGGATGATAGAAGACAAAGAAGTCTTTAAAATTCTGCAGGAAAATGATTTTTAATCAAATTCTGTGCTCAGCTAAATTGGCAGTTGTGTGTAAATGTGGCATATAGACATTTTCAGACAAGACTCAGAAAATGTCTCTATGCATTCTTAGCTGAGAAGTGTTGAATATTGCTGCAAAATGGTGGAGTGGTCAAGAAAGAACAGGGGCTCCAACTCAAGGAAGGTTGAGAGGTGTGTCATTGGTGGGTGGATGGAGAGGAGGCTTAGGTGGTAACCACTGCAGATGGGAGAAGAAAAGATGGCACCCGGGGTGGTGTGTCCTTTGGAAAAAGATAACTTTTGTATTGTCTTTTATAAGAAAAAACACTTGGTTAAACACAGAGAATGATTTACTACATCTGGGAAAACTTTGGGAAAATTCAATATTCAGCTTCGAGATGTATTAACCCAGGAAAAACCAGAAAAAATGACTGGAAAGTAAAGGCTTCCATACCTATCATATTTTACTGAATTTAAGTTACCTTTAATAGCAAAACATATCATTATTTAAGAGAAAAAAAGTGTTGCTTATTAAAAAGCAAGCTGTAAGTTGTAAAACACATCCAAATTTCAGAGATGTTACAAGGTTAAAAAAATGTACTTCTTGGAATTGATGAAAATAGCACCCTATTTGGCTTTGCAGCAAACTATTTTGATGCTGATTATTGATTTAACTACAAATTATGAGGCAAATTTATTGTGAGGCTGAGGGGAGAAAAAGTATGGAGTATGGATGTTCATCTGTGGGAAATATAAGTGCTAAATATGCATGTGCCAAAAAAGAAAGGCAAGATTTAACATCTAGATTGATAACTTGATAAATCAAGGAGTAGCAGCATTAATCAGACATATGGACATAGCCAAACAAAGGAACAACTAACATAGTTGAAAATGGTGGCCTCCAGGCATTGGTTTAAGGTTGGTTGGATTGGGTTCTGGTGGTTATTTAGACACTGCTGATTTTCATTAGGAGCCTGTGGTCCATAATGCATGTTTAACACATACATGTTACTTTGATGTAAACAAAGGTGGAAGAAAATACACACAGATACAACATTTTTAGAGCTCAGGAGTGGGACAGAAATGGGAAATTTAGGGCCCCCAAATCTACTCACTCTTTAAGAGACTTTATCCAGACTTAAGGTTAAGACATAATCATACCCTGCTTCACTGGCTTTCACGAAGAGACCAGACACCTCTCCATGTGTCTTCCCTCCCTCTTCCTCCAAAATGAAAGTACACCTAAGGATGGCACAGACTCCTCTTTTTCTTTCTTTGTTTTTTTTTTTTTTTTTGAGATGGAGCGTCGCCCAGGCTAGAGTGCAATGGTGTGATCTCAGCTCACTGCAACCTCCACCTCCTGGGTTCAAGCGATTCTCCTACCTCAGCCTCCTGAGTAGCTCAGATTACAGGTGCATGCCACCATGCCCGACTAATTTTTTTATTTCTTAGTAGAGACAGGGTTTCACCATGTTGGCCAGCTGGTCTCAAACTCCTGACCTCAGGTGATCCGCCCACCTTGGCCTCCCAAAGTGCTGGGATTACAGGCGTGAGCCACCGCGCCCACCCAGGATGGCACAGAGTCCTCTTACCTCTGCAGTGAGATGTGGAGTTTACACATTGTTCCACATACTTTTTTCTTTCTTTCTTTGTTTTTTTTTTTTGAGACGGAATCTCGCTCTGTCGCCCAGGCTGGAGTGCAGTGGCGCAATCTCGGCTCACTGCAAGCTCTGCCTCTCGGGTTCACGCCATTCTCCTGCCTCAGCCTCTCAGAGTAGCTGGGACTACAGGCGCCCGCCACCACACCCGGCTAATTTTTTGTATTTTTTTAGTAGAGACGGGGTTTCACCGTGCTCTCGATCTCCTGACCTCGTGATCCGCCTGCCTCGGCCTCCCAAAGTGCTGGGATTACAAGCGTGAGCCACCGCGCCCGGCCTTTTTTTTTTTTTGAGATGCCCAGGCTGGAGTGCAGTGGCGCGATCTTGGCTCACTGCAAACTCTGCCTCCTGGGTTCAAGCCATTCTCGTGCCTCCTGAGTAACTCTTGTTTTTTTTTTTTTTTTTCTTTCTTTCTTTCTTTCTTTGAGATGGAGTTTTGCTCTTGTTGCCCAGGCTGGAGTGCAATAGTGCGATCTCAGCTCACTGCAACCCCCTCCTCCCGGTTCAAGCGATTCTCTTGCCTCAGCCTCCCTAGTAGCTGGGATTACAAGCCACCACGCTGGGCTAATTTTGTATTTTTAGTAGAGACGGGGTTTCTCCATGTTGGTCAAGCTGGTCTCGAACTTCTGACCTCAGGTGATCTGCCCGCCTCTGCCTCCCAAAGTGCTGGGATTACAGGCATGAGCCACCGGGCCCAGCCTTTTTTTTCTTTTTTAACTTTTATTTTAGATTCCAGAGGTGCATGTGCAGGTTTGTTACAAGGGTATATTGTGTGATGCTGAAGTATGGGTTACGATTGAACCCGTGACCCAGGTAGTGAGCATAGTACCCAACAGGCACTTTTTCAGTCATTCCTCCTCTCCCTTTCTCTCACTTGCAGTAATCCCCAGTGTCTGTCATTCCCGTCTTTATGTCCATGAGTACCCAGTGTTTAGCTTCCACTTATAAGTGAGAACATGCAGTGTTTGGTTTTCTGTTTCTGTGTTAGTTCACTTACTATAATGGCCTCCAGATGCACCTATGTTACTGCAGAGGACGTAACTTCATTCTGTTTTATGGCTGTGTAGTATTCTGTGTTATTCCAACTGTTTCAACCCATTTTCTCCTCACGACCACCTTGTCAGTTAAGTTAGGTGGCACGATCACCACCACTTTATTACTAAAACACCAGGGTTCCATCCAGGTCCTGCTGCTTGCGGCACAGAAAGTCAATCACCTAGATAATGAGTATTGCCGAGGAAGAAGGCTTTAATCAGGTGCTGCAGCCCAGGAGATGGGAGCTCAGCCTCAAATCCATCTCCAACTCCTTGACTGACTAAAACTAGGGGTTTATGTAGCAGGTAAGAAATGTAACAATGTGTAAGAAAACAATCTAGGGAGGAGTTAGGAAGCAATCTTCTCATTGAGGGGTCAGGCATCCCATAGTCTGGTTGTGGTTATCTGGTGAGTTTCAGTGATTTGATACTTTTTGAGAGGCCTGAGGGATCCTTTCCTGAGGAAGCAATTCGAATAAAACAAATACAAGTTTTAAGCTTTAAGACCAGAAGGGATAATTTATGTGTTTATCCAAAAACAACTGTCTATGGGACTACTGGGTAATTTCAATTTCATACATGTAGGGACTGAGGCTGGAGAGGCCACTGCTGCACTCTCAGCCCGATCCACTGCAGAATCCCAGAGGTTATTTCTTTCTTGTTTTTCTGAAGTGTTGTGGTCTTCTCGTGTTGTTCTGTCCCATGACATTTTAGAGGAAAGAGGAAGAGGAGAGGAAGCGAGGAGAAGAGCAGATTCGCCTCCAGGAAGAGCAGAGGGCGAAGGAGCTCTACTGGACCCTGAAGCAGGCTCAGCTGCATTGCCAAGCCAGTGAGAAAGAGGAGCAAGAGTGGGAAGAACAGTGTGAGTAGAGCTTGTGCCTCAGGCAGGGAGACCAGTCCTGCCTCCCCACCCACCTCCTCCCACTGCTGATTTGCTCAGTCGTCATTTCCATTCACTCTCTCACCCCATCAGCCTTTACTCGGGCCCGGCCATGTGCTCAGTCCTACTAAGAATTTAGAGGGTAAGTTAGGCTTCATCCTTGAAGAGCTTACCTGCAATGTCTGTTGGGGATATTTCTTTTTCTTTCTTTTTTTTTTTTGTTCTTTTTTGAGACGGAGTCTTGCTCTGTCACCCAGGCTGGAGTGCAACCGTGCGATCTCGGCTCACTGCAATTTCCGTCTCCCAGGTTCAAGTGATTCTCCTGCCTCAGCCTCCCAAGTAGCTGGGATTACAGGCGCCCGCCACCACGCCCAGCTAATTTTCGTATTTTTAGTAGAGATGTGGTTTCACCAGGTTGGCCAGGCTGGTCTCAAACTCCTGACCTCAGGTAACCCACCCGCCTCGGCCTCCCAAAGTGCTGGGATTACAGGCTTGAGCCACCACTCCCGGCCGGGGATATTTCTTGTATTAAAAAATAAAAGCCTAGCCTGGGCAATATAGTGAGATCCTGTCTCTACAAAAAAATAATAAGTATTAGCTGGGATTGGTGGTGGCATGTGCCTGTAGTCCCAGCTACTCAGGAGGCTGAGGTGGGAGGATCGCTTGAGCCCAGGAAGTTGAGGCTGCAGTGAGCCATGATTGTGCCACAGCACTGCAGCCTGGGTAACAGAGTGAGACCTTGTCTCACATTCTACCTTTACTGAGTTGCCAATAATTTCCTGGCTCTGTGCTAAGCCCTAGGGATCCAGGGATGAGGAATCATGGTCCTCATCCTGTAGAAACTCATCAACAAGAGCCGCAGACAGATACATAGACTAAGGGCTTGGAGGGAGGATGTAGCACATACAACATGGTTGTCCTGGTGGGTCTCCAGAAGAGGTGTCATGAAGTGAGGCTTGCTGGTGACACAGGAATAAGCAAGTCAAAAAGGCTGGGAAGGGCACTGTAGGTAGAGGCTCCAGCATGGGCAAAGGCTTGGTGACAAAGGAGCACGGCATGCCTGGGAAGTGTGGGGTGGTGAGAGTTTGGGGAGTGTCAGGTTGGGGAGAAGCTAGGTGGGGAAGGGAAGGTGGAACTAAGTTTGGAGGGCGGTGCTTCCCTATATGCCTGGGATTTATTTGGGTATGGTAAGACATGCAGGCCCAGAAATGACACTTGTAAAGAAAGACGTTTTTACTCACAGGTCCCTAGAGACAGGAGGCACGGCAGACCATGCAGGGCCACATGGGGAAGCCCCAGGGTGGGTCAGGAGGCAGAGGGAGTGGGGGAAAACATGGACAAAAGTGTTTACTGTGATTTCCTGGGGAAAGGTAAGGAGAGGCAGGCTAGGCAGGCTTAGGATTGGCCAGTGTAAATAACTAAAGTGAGCTCTTGGGTGTAGGGCCTGTCTCTAATTTTGCATCATCTGGCTGTGGGGGTGATTAAGGCAGGGAGACAGTGGCTCAGAGTGTGAAAGTCCAACAAGGGAGGTAGTTGTGGGATGGGCTTCCGATTGAATGGTTTGCATATGAAGGTGCACTTGCAGGCAAGCCCTTTACTGTCCCTAGGAATTGGCTGTTCCTGGGAGGGGCAATCTCTCCAGAATCAGAAAGGCCTCAGATGTCAAAAAATCAAAAAATACAGAAAATGAAAAGGCATGATTAATACACGTGGACAATGGGAAACTTCCAAAGGCGAGTGACACGATCTGGCAGAGTTTTGGGAAGAGAGCAAGGAGGAGGCTGTTGTGATGGTACACTTGAGTGATGATTGCAACTGGGGCCATACGGGGAGAGCAGAGATGTGAGGTGTCTTCTACTGGCCAGCCTTCTGGTCCTCAACATGTCTTAATCTTATGCCAGATTCATTAAATAGACTTAAAAATGGAGATACCACTTATATACCACAAAATTCAGCCTTTTAAAGTGTACAATTTAGTGGTTTTTAGTATACTCAAAAAGTTGTGCAATCATCGCCACTATCTAATTCCAGATTATTTCTGTCACTTCAAAAAGAAACTGTACCGATTAGTAGTTACTCCTTCCCCAACCATATCCCTGGAAGTTACTCATCAATTTCTGTCTCTAGATTTGCCTATGATGGACGTGATACAACATGAATGGACCTTGAAAACATTGTGCTAAGTGAAGTCAGACACCAAAAGCCACATAATGTTTTGGTGTCTGATTTCACTTAGCACAATGTTTTCAAGGTCCATTCACGTTGTAACAGATATCATTCCTTCCTTCCGTTTCATGGTTGAATAATATACTAATGTACGCATATACCACATTGTTGTTTGTCCACTTAACAGTTGATGAACATTTGGGTTGTTTTCACTTTTTGGCTATTTTGAATAATGTTGCTATGAACATTTGTGTACAAGTTTTTGTGTGAACATACATTTTCAGTTCTTTTGAGTATTACCTATATGCCTAGGAGTGGAGTTTCTGGGTCATATGGTATCTTAGTTTTCTATTTCTATAACTGAATATCTGAGACTGAGTGACTTACAAAGGAAATAAATCTATTTCTTATAATTCTGGAGGCTTGGAAGTCTGGGGTTGAGGGGCTGCATCTGGTAAGGGCCTTCTTGCTAGTGGCGACTCTTCAGAGTCCTGAGGCAGTGGAGGGCATCACATGGCGATAGATGGAAGGTACACTAAGAGCCAAACTGGCTTTTTTTTTTTTTTTTTTTTTTTTTTGAGTCGGAGTCTTGCTCTGTCACCCAGGCTGGAGTGCAGTGGCATGATCTCAGCTCACTGCAACCTCTGCCTCCTGGGCTCAAGCGATTCTCTTGCCTCAGCCTCCCTAGTAGCTGGGATTACAGGTGCGTGCCACCACACCCAGCTAATTTATGTAATTTTAGTAGAGACAGGGTTTCATCATGTTGGTCAGCCTGGTCTGGAACTCCTGACCTCAGGTGATCCACCTGCCTTGGCCTTCCAAAGTGCTGGGATTACAGGTGTGAGCCACCATGCCCGGCCCAAACTGGCTTTTATACAGGCTTGCTCTCTTGATAGCTAACCAACTCCCATGATAACCCATTAACCCATTAATACATTAATCTGTGAAAGGATTAATCCATTCTTGAAGGCAGGGTCCTCATGATCCAATCATCTCTTAAAGGTCTTACCTCTTAACTGCCACACTGTTTTCCAAAGTGACTGAACCATTTTATATCCTTGCCAGCAATGTATGAGGGATCTAATTCCTTGACATCCTTGCCAACGCTTTTAATTTTTTGTTTTTTATTATAAAAGCCTTTCTAGTGTGTGTGAAGTGACATCTCATCATGGTTTTGATTTGCATTTCCCTAATGACTAATGATGTTGAACATTTTAAAAATGTGCTTTATGGCTGTTTATGTATCATCTTTGGAGAAATGTCTGTTCCAATTCTTTACCCATTTTTGAATTTTTGTTGTTGTTGAGTTGCAAGAGTTCATTATATATTTTGGATATTAATTTCTTATCAGAGATATGGTTTGCAAATATTTTCTCCCATTCTTTGGGTTGTTTTTTCACTTTCTTGATAGTCCTTTGAAGCACAAAAATTTTAATTTTGATGAAGTTCAATTTATCCATTTTTTTGGCTGTTTATGATTTGGGTCTTATCTAAGAAACCATTGCCTAATCCAAGGAAGGTCACACTGGCTTACACCTATCTTTGTTCTAAGAGATTTATAGGTTTAGCCCTTACATTTAGGTCTTTGATCCATTTTGATTTAATTTTTGTGTGAGGTAGGGTTCTTACTTAATTCTTTTTCATATGGCCCTCCAAGTTGTCCAAGCACCATTTGTTGAAAAGCCTATTCTTTGTCCATTGGATGGTATTGGAACTCTTGTTGAAAATCAATTCACCAAAAATATGTCTGTTTCTGTACTCTCTGTCTCTCTCTGTCTCTTTTTTTTTTTTTTTTTTTTTTTTTTTTGTGACGGAGTCTCACTCTGTCACCCAGGCTGGAGTACAGTGGTGTGATCTCAGCTCACTGCAAGCTCTGCCCCTCGGGCTCAAATGTCTATGCTCCCACTTCAGCCTCCTGAGTAGCTGGACCACAGGCATGCATCACCACGCCTGGTTTTTTTTTTCGTATTTTTATTAGAGACACGGTCTTGCCATGTTGCCCAGTCTGGTCTCGAACTCCTGAGCTCAAGCGATCTGCCTGCTTTGGCCTCTCTAAGCGCTGGGATTACAGGTGTCAGCCACCATGCCTGGCCTGTTTCTGTACCCTCAAACCTGTTCCATTGATTTATATGTCTGTTTCTTATGCCAGTACGACATAGTCTTGATTACCGTAGCTTTGTTGTACATTTTGAAATTGGGCAGTATGAGACCTCCATGTTTGTTCTTCTTTTTCAGGATTATTTTGGCTATTCTGAGTCCTTTATATTTCCATTTCCATTTTAGAATCAGCTTGTCAATTGTTGCAATAAAGGTAACTGGAATTTTGATAGTGATTACATGAAATCTGTAGATCAATTTGGAGAATATTGCCATCTTAACAATATTTAGTCTTCCAATTCATGATCACAGAATGTCTTTCCATTTATCTAAGTCCTTAAAAATCTCTTTCAATAATATTTTATAGCTTTCAATGTAGAAGCCTTGCCCTTGTTTTGCTAAGTTTATTCCTAATGGCTTATTCTTTCTGATGCTATTGTAAATAGAATAGTTTTCTTAGTTTCATTTTTGGATTGTTTATTGCTAGTGCATAGAAATGCAATTGACTTTTGTATATTGATCTTGTATCTGTAACCTTACTAACCTTGTTTATTAGCTGGAATGTATCTTTTTGTATATTCCTTATGATTTTCTACATTTTCTACATGCAAGATAATTTCATGTGCAGATAGAGATAGTTTTACTTCTTACTTTCCAGTTTGGATTCCTTTTATTTTGTTTTCTTACCTAATTGCTCTGGCTAGAACTTCCATACTATGTTGAATGGAAGTAGCAAAAGGCATCCCTCTCTTGTTTCTCATCTTAGAGGTAAATTTTTAGTCTTTCACTATTTTGTTTTGTTTTGTTGTTTGAGACAAGGTCTCACTTTGTCACTCAGGCTGGAGTGCAGTGGCATTATCTCAGCTCTCTGCAGCCTCAACTGCCTAGGCTCAAGTGACCCTCCTACCTCAGTCTCCTGAGTAGCTGGGACTACAGATGCACCACATCTGGCTAATTTATATATATATTTTTTTAGCGACAGGTTTTTGCCATGTTGCCCAGGCTGATCTTAAAACTCCTGAGCTTAAGAAGTCTGTCCACCTCGACCTCTCAAAGTTCTGGGATTATAGATGTTAGCCACCATTTAATATGATGTTAGCTGTGGGTTTTCATACATAACCTTGGGTTCAGGAAGTTCCATGCTTTCTTAGATTGTTGGGTGTTTTTATGATGAAAGGGTGTTGGATTTTATCAAATGCTTGTTCTGCATCTGTTGAGATGATCATATGTTTTTTGTTCTTTATTCTATTAACATGGTGCATTCCATGGCTGAGTTTCATATACTGAACTAGTCTCACATTTCTGGGATAAATCCCACTTCTTTATAGCATATAATCCTGTCTATATGTTGCTAAATTCCATTTGCTGCTATTTTGTTGAGGATTTTGCATCTGTATTCATAAGAGATATTGGTCTGCAGTTTTATTTTCTTTGATGTTTTTGTCTGGTTGTGGTATCAGGGTAATACTAGCCTCAAAGCACAAGTTGGAAAGTGTTCATTCCTCTTCTATTTCTCATGATGAATTTGTAAAGAGGATTTAATATTTCTTGAAATATTTAGTATAACTCACTAGTGAAGACATCTAGTCCTCAGGTTTCTTTATGGGAATTTTTTTTTTATTACGAATTTAGTCTCTTCACTTGTTATGAACCTTTTTCTCTTGAATAAATGCTGCCTGAATTCCTGTAATCCTTTGGTTAATTTCTAACAATATGAGAAAGTTGGTTCTGAGGATTTTCCAGTGTTTTTATTGTTTTATGGAAGAGAGGATTTTCAGAGGTCCTTAATTCACCTTTTCCACTGATACCTTTTTAAGCTGACATATAATTAATTTGGTGCCAGTCCTAAAACACACAGAACTTCTGGGACAAATTTGGGGCCATATCTGGGCAGTTGGGAAGGTGGATGGGTGGAAAGTATTTAATTTTGTGTTGAGACTTTTTTTATTCCAAGTGACCTAGCATGTAATCAAATGCTGGAAAAGGAATAAACCAAACAGAATCTAAAAAAAAATTAAAAAAATTAAAAAATTTAATTTTTATTTTGTACAATTTTTGCACCATGAGGCAGTTGCAATTTTTAAGACACCAGTGTTCCTTCTGCTTCTCAGCATTGATGTCTCAATCAGATTTTCCTAGGTCTCTTGGGCCCTGGCAGACCGAGGGCTGTGTGCCCAGGCCCAGAGCAGAGATTATCCTGTATGCAGATGCCTCAGAGTAGCAATGCCAGCACAGTGCAGTGCAAGCCTCATCTCTCAACCAGGTCTTCTGTTTCTCTCTCCTAGGGACTTACTGTTGTATTTACAAAAGAGCTTGAAAACTGGGCTGTCTTTGCTCTCCAAGCTCCCTTATGGCTGCTGTTTTCACATATGTTTATGCTGAAGCCCACTGGGTAAAGAAGGTGTGAGCAGCTGGCCTGGGTGAGGAGAGTGAGGGGGCCCATGGCCCCTGGTCCCCTGAATCTTCCCCGCATCCTGTGGCTTCAGGGACCCCTCTGTGAAACCCTTTGGGCTGTGTGTAATATATTTTCAACACTATTGCCCTGGCCTAGTGGCTGCCTTTAGCTTGAGATTTTTTTTTTCTATTAAGGAAAGTTCCCTTCCTACCTGAGTGACTGCTGCACTCAGAGGCTCTTTGAATCAATGAAAGCCTAAGAGATTGTGCTATTCAGATAGAGTCGAATCTCAGGCCCACTCCAGCAGTGTAAGCAGGGGACAGACTCCTCTGTTCTCTCCTTCTGGAGCACCAGAGTGGCAAGTCCACCCAGTTCTTCAATCCCTCCTTAATAGCGTTGTTCAGGGAGTAGTCCTATCATTGGTTTGTGGGAGATGGAAAATGATTGGTTCCCTCTATTTGGAACGAGAATGGAATCACATTATGGAATGCCTGTGTATGCAGTTGAAATTACAGTGGGGTTTTGCTTTTAAGTCTCCATTCCTTGTTACTTGGGTATTGGTATGTCCTTGGGCTGGGCAGGGAAATGTGGAAGGGGTCTGTTTGTATTCAGGACCATGCCTCCTTTTTTCTGTTGACCACTTCCAGCCTTGGAACCTGGGTTTCACTGTTACCAGTTACTTCTTCCTTTTAGAGTTAAAATTATACAAATGCAACATTGTGGTCAAAGCTCATTTTTTATCTGGGGCGGCCTCCTAGGCGATACCTCAGGGGCATATGCTCAGGAGAGAATGTTCCCCTTGCTCATTGATAACGTCTGGGCAGCTGCTGTTGAACTATTTCATGCCCATTCACACATGGGTTGGAGTTGTTTTAAGAATTGCCAAATACTGCTAAAAACTGTGCCCTCACTAAATTCAGCTGAATGCCCCAAACCCTGAGAGTTCACAAAGCCTTAGGACATTCATTGCTCATGAGCCGAGAACAGCCTCCTAGCAGAGCACTGGCATTTCTATTGTACTGATAAGGAATCTCAGGCTCAGACTCAGTAGGGAGGTCGGGGCATCAGGCGCAAATGAAGGCTTTTCTTTTTCCTTATCTTGGCCTAGTGTTCTGGCCTGCAGGTTAGGTATCTCCAAAAGCAGCCTGTAGGAGGGATGTTTTTGGTCATTGGCCTCACAGGCCTCCAGGGGCCCATGCACAGGTAGTTCCTCATGGGTTCTGTCCTGTGGAGTTACTGCTGGGCATTCCAAGGACTGCCGAGGGGTGGCTGAGGTTGCGGGAACACTAAGCAGTCATTACACTCTATAACAAGTTTGTTTGAAATAACAGAATAAAGGCAGATGGAGGCTCTATCTTTACTGAAGTTCAGTGCTGGTGGTAGCTCAACATTGATCATACCCTCAGAACGTTTCCCTGCAATGCTTCCTCCTGCCGCTTGGGGGAGATGCTTGTCATCTGCACCCAGTAAGACTGAGGAGCAACAGTATACGCTTGGCCTTCGGTATCCTTGGGTTCTGCATCTGCAGATTCACTCAACCTCTGACAGAAAATATTTGGGAAAAAAACAATAAAAATAACATAACAATAAAAATAAAAATATAATATAGCAACTATTTACATAGCATTCATATTGTATTAAGTATGATAAGTAGTGTAGAGCTGATTTTAAAGCATATGGGAGGGTGTGCATAGGCTATACACAATCACTACACCATTTTATAAAAGGGGCTTTGAGCATTCGCAGATTTTGGTATTCATGAGAGATGGGGAGTGGAGGAGGGGTTTCCTTGAACCAATCCCCTGAGGATGCCAAGGGACAATTGTACATCAATTGAGCTCCTACTGTATGCCAACCATTGTATTAGACATATTTCCTCCCCTCAAAAATCTCAGCCTGAAAGAAGAGGCTTACATGCCCGAGTTACAGTTCAATAGGTAGGTGTGCCAACATAGGTTTGTATAAAATACATGGGGAGGCCGGGCACAAAGACTCATGCCTGTAATGCTAGGACTTTGGGAGGCTGAGGCGGGCGGATCACCTGAAGTCAGGAGTTCGAGACCAGCCTGGCCAACATAGTGAAACTCCATCTCTACTAAAAATACAAAAATTAGCCAGGCGTGGCGGTGTGCATCTGTAATCCCAGCTACTCGGGAGTCTGAGGCAGGAGAATCTCTTGAACCCGGGAGGTGGATGTTGCAGTGAGCTGAGATCGCGCCATTGTGCTCCACCCTGGGCAACAGAGCGAGACTCTATCTTAAAAATAAATAAAATAAAATAAAATACACGGGGAGAGAGTGAATCCCTTTCAGAAGGGAGAGCATTTGGAAAGGCCCTGCAGAGGAAATGGCATTTGGTTCAGGGAAAATGGGTGGGTGAAGAAGGTGGGACAGGGTGTCATAGCAGAGGGAACTGTGTTGAGCAAAGCAAGATCATTGTGTGTATAAGTCATGGCACATGTTGCAGTGTGGTGGCAGCCTGGGGTTCCGGTGATGAAAAATGAGCCTTGAAAGATAAGATGAGAAAGAGTTAAAAAAAAACGTTCACTTAAATTCAGGATGAAAGAGGAGGTAGGTGGAAAGAGGAGGCAGAGCAAAGATCTGACAAAAAATCGTGAACCATTACAAAGTTGTCACCCGAGGATACTGCAGTGTGTGGGAAGGAGCACTGGACTGGGAGTCCTGTCCTAGCTCTGCCCACCTACTAGTGTGACCTTGAGCAAGCTCTTGCTCAGTTGCTCAGTTTCCTCATTTGGAAAATGGGGTTAATCATGTTGAGCTGAGGCCTGTTGGGAGGGTGAAATGAGAGAGAGGAAGTAACAGTGCTTTTTAAGTTGTAAAGGTCTGTGTTCATGAAGTGCTCTTCTTTTTTAGCTACACAATGGGATGGAAAGTTAAGAGCAGGGCTGGTTTCTCATTAGGGATGGAGAATGGAAATCGTCTGGCCCAGGAGCTGCTTGATTGCTCATTAATGTACTGCGTGGCAACTGAAAATGGGGAAGCCTCTGAAAAACAGAAAAGATGTGATCATTCAGGCCCTGTGGTTTTAGTTCCTTATCTTAGCCTTTCTTAAAGAATGATGAGTTAAACTCCAGAGCCTGTCATTCATATCCAACAAAACCATTCTGCACTCAATTAATTTAATATGAAAGATATAGTGGGCCATTAATCTATGGGGGAGCTGCAGTTTTTGATAAAACACCCAAATTAAATTCTCCAAGTTAGAAAAAAGGGAAATTATCCCATTTAGTATCACTTGAATACCATTAGTTATTCAGTTCAACAGAGAATTCAGTCAGTTATTCAGCAGAGCTCTGGCTTCTGAGACTCTCTGAATACATCAGGCACAGAAATTCATTTCATAGTTTTTCAACTGTGAACTTGTAGGAGTGTGGAGTTAGATAACATCTAGTTGCCCAGAGATTTAGAGATGAGCTAGCCTGACTTGAGAAATGATATTATTTGTAAAAACTGGACGTTTATCATTGCTGCTGTTACTAGGTTAGAAATGTAAACAAGACTTCGGAGTCGTCAGAGGGACTTGTGTTCACCTGTGGCTCCTTGACCTGTGTCATTCTGGTTGTGGCCTTTAACCAACAATCTGCACACTGGTTGTCTCACTTCTTGCCAGGTTGTTGACACAGCAGAGTGGGAAACGTGGGCTCAGGCCCAGGTCGGGGTCCAGTGATGTGGGTTCCATTCCCTTTCCTCTTAAAAAGGAGTGTGCACCAGAGTCGGGGCCAGTGATCCTAAAATACTGTAGTATTTTATACTGAGACAGGTGGAGCCAGAAGGGGCTTGTGGGGGTAGAGTCTGGGCTGGGAGTGGAGTGGGCACAGCAGAATTTTGGGCTGGGAGGGCAGCTGAAGGAGAAGACAGAAGAAGGGCTTTCTCTGTCCCTTGATGGGATGGGACATCGTGCAGTTTCTCCTTGGACATAACTGGCTTGAAGCTCTCCTTAAACTCTAGGTGCCACATATTTTTGGTATTATAACTTAGAATAATGCTAGCCTGAGCTCCCATGTGGCCGATTAGTGTCCTGCTTAGGGTCCTCTCTCCTCTTGAATTATATCAGGAATCCCTGGGGGCTTTATGGTTCCCCAAAGCTGAGTCATTACAACATTCACATGGGCGGGCAGTGCTCTGGTCTTAAGGAACTCCTGCAGTGGCTCCTGGAGGCCACAGGGGGTCACTGTTGGCAGCCATCAGGCATTGCCCACAGGGTTCAGGACCACAAGGATGGTTGGCTGCCGACCTCAGAAGCCTTAGATAAGGGTTGAGAGAGCCCTTTCCCTTGGCCCAAGTTTAGCTGTTGTCGAACTTTGCTTACCTCATCTTGAGTGCCAAACCCATTCTTCCACCAAGGGACCATGGCTCCAGCAGGCCGAGTCACAAAAGGCCTGTGTGATACCCTTCAGCATCTCAGCTGCCTGTTTTCCCTCCCCAGGGGTCAGAGGCTTTTCCTACTCATGCTTGTTTTTTCCATTCTCTGACAGGAGCCCCTGACTGCACACATCCCCTCCGCTCACACATCACTTCCCCACCTCCACTCAGGGACGGACCCTTTCTAAAGGTGCCATTTCAGCCTCTTTATCTCACAGCAAACATGACAATAACAGATAATATTTAATAAACCTAGCTCATGGCAGGGCTTTCCAAGCCCGCCCTGTACTGTCCCATTTACATCTCAAAGCAACCCAGTCAGGCCCCCACTTCATAGACAAGGAAAGAAGGTGTAGATAAGGTAATTCAGGTTGCCAAAGGTCACACGGAGCAGAATTTAAACACATCCACTTTCACATACAATTCAAAGCTTTACTGATGCCTTTCCCCATATTATAGGATTATTCATTAATTTTCAGAGACATTGTTCTATTCACCCAAGGGATTACTACAAATTAATGTTGCTTTGAAGCATGGAGTTTCTTTGCAGGATGTAGCCAGATCATCTGAATTCTATAGGACACTGAGCTTTTTCTGTCTGGACAGGGGAGTAGGGTGGGCCTGAGATGACCCGGTTGGTCTGAGTTGGTCTGTTGAACACAGCTGCACAGAGGCAGGTTTGTAGCTTGGTGGGAGCACGGTGGAGCTACAGGGCAGAGTGGTGTGTGTGTGTGTGTGTGTGTGTGTGTGTGCTGGGGAAGGAGCCCACTGAACTGAGAAAGTAAGGAAAGTAGGCAGGGCACTTCTCAGGGGCTTACCTGGCAGGCCAAGGTGTTTGTATTTTATTCTGTGTGCAGTGGGAGCCACTGAAGACTTTTGAGGAAGAGAATGGTAAGATCAGAGCTGGGCTTTAGGAGAATGGGTTTAGTCTTTGTGTGACAAATGGCTCAAGGCCCCACCTGTCTGAATTCCAAAAACCCGGCTCCCTAGTCTGCATACAATTTCCTTCTGCAACCTGCCTGCCTGTCTGTCACTGAATGTCACTGTCTCTCAGGGGCTGTAATCTTCCAAAAGTCACGGTCCTTGTAGGGTACAAGCTTCTAGTTTTTAGTTTGCAGTCAAATGTCTGCAAAGCCCATCCCGGGGCATCCTGACCTTGTTGGAGCCTTTCGTCACAATACAAGGCAGGTATCATGGTGTTCTTAGGGTCTGGAACTTACAGACCTCCCTTTTGAGTTTTAGAAGCTGCAACATACAGATGTCTTCTCACCCACTTGGCAGACACAAGGCCCTTCCTTGAGGAACACAAAAAGATGGAAGCCAGAGAGAGGGGTGTCTTGGAGTCTTGTAACATAAGGAGTGACAAACCACCGAAACCTCAGTTTTCTCTCTGGAATGGCCTCTTCCCTTTTCTTTCTCTGGAAAACTCTTACTGATCTTCCCCTACCCAGTCAAATTATTTCCTGTGATGGCTGCTGGCTCCCTAGCAGAATGCGAGGCTGCTGCCCCTAAACTCTGACAATACTTTATTGGTCTCTTTTTTAAATGATGCTCACTACTTTCTTCATTATGCTAGAGATATTTGTTGGTCTTATTTTCCCAGCTTGCCTCTGAGTGCCTTGAAAGAAGGATTTGCTTCACTATTATCTTTGTATCCAACTCAGGGCCTAGTGCAGTGTGAAATACTTAATTGAGTTCAATCAGTCATACAAAAATATGTATCGCCTGCTGACTGTGTTCTTGGCACTAGAATACAGCAATGAATAGACCAAAGCAAACTCTCCTGCCCTCATGGAGTTCACAGCCTAGTGGATATTCTGTATGGGAAACCCATGGGGGCACTTCCATAAATACCTTCTGAGGGACAGACTTCATGCTGCCTTCCTCAGATCTGGGAGATGTTCTGTTCCCAGAAAGCGTTCTTTGACAACTTGTGAAGTAGAAATGCTTTCTTTCAGGAACAGGGCTACTGACCTTTATCCTGCGAATACTAACAGTGCAGTTCTTGGTAGGTGCCTGCTATGCATGTCTTGAGTGGCACTGGAGTAGAAACAGACTAAGATTTTACTCTGAGAAGAGAAGGTGACCCACTGGGGCTGGGGCATTAGCCTGGTGCAGTTAGAAGAACAAGGCCAGCAAGAGTTTTTTTTGCAAAATAGTTGGATTTTAGAGGCAGATAGGGGCCTGCCAAGATGCAATGAGACTACAAAATAATTGGTTTTAATTCCAGAATTTGCCTCTAATGGGTTTTGTTCCCATTCCGGCATTTTCCAGGTCCCAGACCTCCCTTTTGAGATTTAAAAGCACATATATCTTTTCAAGGCCACTTGGCTGAGACAGGGCCGTTCCTTGAGGAGCACAAAAAGATGGAAGAGGTCATGCATGGTGGTTCACTCTTATAACCCCAGTACTTTGGGGAGGCCGAGGTGGGAGGATTGCTTTAGCACAAGAGTTCAAGACCAGGCTGGGCAACATAGTGAAGCCCTGTCTCTACAAAAAATTAAAAATCTTAGATGGGCATGGTGGCACACACCTGTAGTCTCAGCTACTCAGGAGGCTGAGGTGGGAGGATTGCTTGAGCCTAGGAGGTCGAGGTTGCAGTGAGCTGTGATCGCACCACTGCACTCCAGCCTGGGTGACAGAGTGAGACCTTATTTCAAAAAAATGAATATATACACGTCTATTAATATATGTATATGTGAAGACAGAGGGCTAGACAGCGGGGTGTCTTGGAGTCTTGTAAGCTGTTAGAGTTAGCAAAAGATCCTCTTCCTCCTCCCTGCCCATACACTCATCTACCAGCTCTCAAGGTCATGGGAAACCAAGAAGGGGCTCCAGAACTGGGACACTAGTGTTTCCAACAACTCATCTTGTGGTAGCAGGAAGGAAGGTTCCTGGCCTGGTCCATTAACCCAGTCGGGCAAATTGCTGTCCTTCCTTGAGCCTCAGTTTCCACATGAATAACATGAAGAGGTTGGGCCAGATGGTCTTTAAATGCTCCTTTGTTTTTTAGTAGGAAAGAGCTCTGGTGTCAGATTACACAGGGTTTTAAATCGAAGGTAGCTGCTTGAGTGGTGGGGCCATGGGGTGGAAAGAACTGTGTGGGTTTTAGAGCCAGGCACACCTGGGTTTCTGTCCAGGCTCTGCTCCTTATTAGCTGATTTACTTTGGGCAAGTTACTTAACCTCTCAGAGGCTGGTTTCCTCACCCATAAAGCAGAAATAGTGATGTTCCCTGCCTGGGTGGTTGGGGGAAGTCCTTTAGTGAGATAATGCGGGGAAGGCACCAAGCCCAGGGCTTGGCACTGTCAACGTGGGTGACGGTGGTGGTGTCGGGGGATGCTGGCCACCTTGACGGGTGAGCTGAGTGGGCAGAGGATTTGAGGAGCTGCTCTGAGCAGGGCACTCCCAGGAAGAAATACATAGGGAGATGTAAATTTCCACCCCAAGGTGGCTTGGCCATTCTGGAATGGCATCACAGGAACAACCAGACAACCCTAAACTGTCAGGGTATCTTTACCTCTGTAGGGACAGGCTTGCCCTAGGGCTGCTGCTAGGGCTGGGCGGGGCCTGCTCTGTCATTCTGGGTTCTGAGCTTCCTTGCAGCCAGGTGAATCCTGAGTTTCCTGGACTATTAGGTTGGTGCGAAAGTCATCGCGATTTTTTGCCACTACATTGCAATTACTTTTGCACCAACTGAATACTTCCTGTCCCAACTGGCGCAGTGCACCGCCTGGGCTGCGGATCTGGGCTAATGCGCTGTCTTCCTCTTTCCAGTGCGCAGGTCCAAGGCGGCTGATGAGGAGAGGAGCCGCCGAGCCCAGCGCGCCCGGGACGAGTACCGACGCCACTCGCTCCGTGCTATCCAGAAGGGCACGGTCGCCGGCCTCAGCTCCATGTTCCGGGAGCTTGGCCAGAGCCACGAGCAGGAGGCAAGACTCTACCACCACCTCCCCGGCCCCGGTCCGCCGCAGTCCCTCGCCCTGCCGGTCAGGTGGGTCGAGGCTCCGCGTTGGTGTGGTTGGGGCAAGGGCCTTGGATTAGGGCATGGGACACCGGGGTCCCAGTCCCAGTTCTGCCCCAGATTTGCTATGTAGTTTGAAGCTAGCATTTCCCCTCTGGACCTCAGCCCTAGTCTAGGGTAGGAGAGGGAGGAGAGATGTGGAAGTTGGAGATTTGTAATAACTTTGGAGTTCTGGGAGCTTTGACCTTTTTAAGGTCAAGGATTCCTTTGAGAATCGGAAGAAAGCTGTGTACCTTCTTCCCCCTCAAATATGCATATATAAAGATCTAGAATGTTTGCATACAATTTAAGACTCTAAGGGCCCCAGGCTAAGAACCTGTAATGAGACCTCAGATGGGTAAAGCATGGCCGGGCAGCCTGGACACCAGGGCTTGCTGCCTCTCGGAGCCCCAGGCAAGCCCGTTTTTCTCCAATTGGAATAGTAGGTTTGCAGTTTAGCATGGTTGGTTGCAGGCGGGTCCTCACACACATTTGTGTCCCCTGAGGGTTTGTTTGGCAAGGGCACTTAGGTGAGTGTCCGAAATTGTCAGGACCAAAGCTTAGGAGGTTGCAGGGAGCCTCTCTTCCTTCTACCTGCCCCCACCTTAGGCCACCCCAAGGTTTGGCCTCTCTCCTCTTGGGTGCCCCCCTTCCCTCATCATTGTTGAACAACCACTGTCCCCAAGAGGGCCAGAGGCTGGGTGGTGAGCACCTGCCGGCTCCTTTAACCTCAGGTAATTTGCAGAAGAGTCCAGTCACCCCCAGATAATGAAGGGGTGTCTGAGTTTTGCTTTGCCTCTGCCTGCAGTCTAGGGACAGTTGATGATGTCTCCACTTCTTCCCCTCCCCTCTTCCCACCCTTTCCTTTCTTGTCAAGTATAAGATTCCCAAACCAGAAGGTTTAAAAAGGTATATTGAGAAATGGCTGACTCCCTCTCTCCCTTCATCTACTCCATTACCTCTTCTTCCAGAGGTCACTACTGTTCTTAGTTTTTTTTTCTTTTTTTTCTTTTTTTGAGACAGAGTCTTGCTCTGTTGTCCAGGCTAGAGTGCAGTAGCGTGATCTCAGCCCACTGCAAGCTCCGCCTCCCAGGTTCACTCCGTTCTCCTGCCTCAGCCTCCCAAGTAGCTGGGACTATAGGTGCCCGCCACCACACCTGGATAATTTTTTGTATTTTTAGTAGAGATGGGGTTTCACTGTGTTAGCCAGGATGGTCTCGATCTCTTGACCTCGTGATCCGCCCACCTCGACCTCCCAAAGTGCTGGGATTACAGGTGTGAGCCACTGCGTCCGGCTCTGTTCTTCGTCTTTTATGTATCCACTCACTTTGTTTTTGCAATTACCATCATGAAAGGCCTTATTCCTCCTCTTTTTTTTTTTTTTTTTTGTAGAAAAGTTTGCATTTTATGCATGGGGTTCTGCACTTTGATTGCTCTCCCCTCATTTAACTAGTTTTTAGAAGGCTTTTCATATCAATTCTTATATTGTCTATTTAGGCTTTTTTTTTTTTAAAAGGTGCATAGTATTCTATATGATGTGCTGTAAATGATCTTTTTATTGTGTTGTCTTTTCTTTATTGATTTCTAAGAACTCCTTACATATTAGAGGAGAGGATTCTTTTGTCTGTGATGAACATTTTTTTTCTCAGTTTGGCACTTATTTTTTGATTTTCATGATGAAATTTTTCGTCATGCAGGAATTCTTGATTGTTACAAGGTCAAATTTTCTTTTATATCTTCTTTTTTTTTTTGAGATGGAGTCTTACTCTGTCTCCCAGGCTGGAGTGCAATGGCACTATCTTGGGTCACTCACTGCAACCTCCGCCTCCCAGGTTCAAGTGATTCTCCTGCCTCAGCCTCCTGAGTACTTGAGATTACGGGTGCGTGCCACCACACCCGGCTAATTTTTGTATTTTTAGTAGAGACAGGATTTCACCACATTGGTCAGGCTGGTCTCGAACTCCTGACCTCAGGTGATCCACCTGCCTCGGCCTCCCAAAGTCCTGGGATTACAGGCGTGAGCCACCACACCCGACCTCTTTTATATTTTCTAAATTTGGGGGCATAGTTAGAAAAGCCATCTTCTCATCTATGCTTTTTAAAAGAAACCTAGAATTTGTCCCTCAGGCCCATTTGATGGAGCCACATGGACCATGGTGCAACCTGGCTCTAGGCTGGCTGTGTGCAGCCAATAGGGGAGCAGTGGCCTCACTCCAGAGTGAGCCTCAAAGGGGACAAGCAGCTGTGCACACAGGGCAGCAAGCCCAGGCAGGGAGAGGGCCCTCCTACCAGCCTCTCTCCTGTAGCCGCCCCATGGGATAGGTGCTCATGGCCTCACTGCTCTGTGGCGCCTGTCAGCACAACTCGTCTGTTTGTGCTAAGGGCAGATGCATGCCGCTGATGGGAGGAGAGGTTCAGATTCAGGAGTGAGGCTTTGGGCCAAGTGGCCTCCTGGAATATACATCTAGTATTTATACTCTTTTTTTTTTTTTTTTTTTTTTTTTTTAGTTTTGAGTATTTATTATCCTTATTTTAATAAAATTTATTTAATTGTACATTTATTAGATTTAACTTTTTTTAAAAAAATATTTGAGACTTAGTCTTGCTCTGTCACCCAGGCTGGAGTGCAGTGGTGGTCCGATCCTGGCTCACTGCAACCTCTGCCTCCCAGGTTCAAGTGATCCTTCTGCCTCAGCCTCCCACGTAGCTAGGATTACAGGCGTGTGCCACTACACCCGGCTAATTTTTTGTATTTTTAGTAGAGATAGGTTTTCACCATGTTGGCCAGGCTGGTGTTGAACTCCTGACCTCAGGTGATCCGCCCACCTCGGCCTCCCAAAGTGCTGGGATTACAGCCATGAGTCACTGTGCCTGGCCTATTACATTTAACTTTTAATGATGGCTGTGTTTAACAACTGGCTTAGAAAATTCCTGAAAATTTAACAGTTAGCTCTTGTGGACCAGTATACAATCTGCTCACATATCTTTTTACCCAGGCCCTACTCTTTACTGCTGGTATGACTTTGGCTAGTAATTTCAGTGCTAGTATCTATACTAAGGAAATTATCTGCAAATTGGAAAAAGCGCAAAGATGATTATCATAGCATTATTAATAATGGCAAAAAGTCAGAAGCAATGTAATTGTTTACAGTGAATTTTGGTTAAGTCAATTCACTGTAATGTTTTCTGAAAATAAAAGTGACTCCTTTGAAGGGTTTATAAGGGAAAATGCCATAGATTAGCTGAAAAAGAAAAAAGAAGTGAAAACTGTCTAATTTATATGGAATGATCAAAATTTTAAGGTATATAAATGTAGCATTTATATTCTGGGGGAGTCAGATCCCCTGCTTAGAAACTCTCTGCTTAGAAACGAATTCAAATCGACTGCTTAGAAACAGAGGGACCAGAGTGAGTGAATTTATTTTTTGCTGTTATGTATAACTTCCTATTGCCTTCTAAGGAAAGCGAGTCCTAGAAACTAGAGGAGTTTTTCCCCACCGAGCACAGCTATTTCTGGGGGGATGCAAATGTGGAGGAAGAGGCTGGGTGAAGCAGGCTGCCCTGCACTGCTTAATGAAGAAGAAAGACATCTGAGGTTACTGAGAAGGAAAAGTGTGAGAACTGGGAACACAGGCTGGCTGGCTGTAGGGCTGTAGGGGGTAAAGGAAAGCCCAGAGTGGCAGCGAGTGGGAAAACAGGGACTGGAGGCCAACTCCACAGATGACGGCTGTAAGCCATGCAATGTAACCTCACCCTCTGTCCTTCCGACATCTTTTCCCAAATCTACAGTGTTCACTATTGTGTGTGTCCATGCGTGTGCATGTGTGAGTGTATTCAGTTTAGGGTGAGTAAAGAAATACCCCATGGATTTATTCTGGGCTTGTAAGGAGGTATGCTGAGCACAGTGTCAAAGTGAGGGCACAGGGCAAATACGGAGACCACATGAGAGGACAGCTGACATCGATTTTATAAAAAACAAGGATAACCGTGAATTCTAAATGCCAGTACTATTAGGTGGATGACAACAACAAAATAAGAATTTACCAGGCTCCTGTCACTCAGTTGGAAATGGCGAAGAGGCTTTGGTTGTTCAAGGTGGGCTGTTGCCTTCTTCCTCAGATGCTGTATTGTTCTTATTATTTTGAGACAGAGTCTTGCTCTGTTGCCCAGGCTGGAGTGCAGTGGCACGATCTCAGCTCACTGCAACCTCCGCCTTGTGGGTTCAAGCGATTCTCCTGCCTCAGCCTCTTGAGTATCTGGGAATACAAGTGTCTGCCATCATGCCCGGCTAATTTTTGTTGTTTTAGTAGAGATGGGGTTTCACCACAACTCCTGCGCTTTTGTAAGGCAGAACCAGGACAGTGAACAGAGAGAGAAACCGGAGAACCTCAATTTGCTCTGGAAATGGCTGAGATTTCCTGCCCAGGAAATAGAAAGTATGGCAGAGGAAACGGAGGCGGAAGGAAACAAAACCGCACATTGGTAACTATGGTTGGAATGGGTGAGGGACTGAAGGCACGGAGGGCGGGAGGAGGAGGGGCACGGGAAGAGTTTAGACGAGGGAGTGGACCAGGCCAGACTGGTCTCGGCCTCCCAAAGTGCTGGGGTTACAGGCGTGAGCCACCACGCCCGGCGTAGATGCTGTATTTTTGTGCCATGATTTCGTGCACCATGGTGTTACTGCATTGTACTTCACCACACAGTTGTGGGTGCCTGTCACGTGTCTTGTGCTGCCAGCTCTTACTACGCTTTCAGTGTAGCCCGAGTGCAGTGGGGTCTCATGTGTCCCAGTCTACGTACGCATGTGTCTGAACCGCAGTTCAGACACGAAAGCAATGATGATCTTGGCTCACCTGTGAGAAAACTTTAAAACGTATCTACTCCCTCGTCTAAACTCTTCCCGTGGCCCTCCTCCTCCCGCCCTCCGTGCCTTCAGTCCCTCACCCATGCCAGCCGTAGTTACCAACTTGTGGTTTTGTTTCCTTCTGCCTCTGTTTCCTCTGCCATACTTTTTATTTTCTGGGCAGGGAATCTCAGCCATTTCCTGAGCAAATTGAGGTTCTCTGGCTTCTCTCTCTGTTCTCTGTCCTGGTTCTCCCTTACAAAAGCGCAGGAGTTGTGGCAAAGGCAGGCGTCCCCTCAGAGGGCGGGGAGGGAGAGGTAAGGAGGGGACAAGACCCAGAATTCTTTCTGAGAGAGAGAAGGGGATGGGACACACTCATTTACTTTCCGTCAGGAGCCTCCTTCATCCATGCTGGTATTTATGCCCTGGCCATGCTCAAGGGAAAATAAGCCTTTTCTTTCCCTCAGACACCCCCTCCTAGCCTCTTTTCATTCCCACCTGTGTGGCTGTTTTTTGAAGCAATCGGTAACAGTTTTCTTTTAAATAAATAATAACAGATGGTATATTATAATCTGCAAAATGCCTTCGAGTACCTGGGCTGTTTTAATCCTCTTTGTAGGCATGGATGTGGGCACCATGCTTATTCATTCTCTCATGGCCCTCCCCTGCCCCTTCTTCCACCCCCCCTTCCTCCTCCTTCTTTTACCTTCCTCTCCCTTCCTCTTTCCTTCCCTTCTGCCTTCCTCTCCCTCCGCTCTTTCTCCCTCCGTGACTCTTCTGCCCTCCCGCCTTTCTTTCTCTTCAGCAGGACCTGGGAGCGCCCGCTGCGCCCAGTCTCCAGAGATGTCATCGTCCGCTGGTTTAAGGAGGAGCAGCTGCCTCGCCGAGCTGGCTTCGAGAGGAACACCAAGTTCATCGCCCCCTGGTTCCATGGTAGGACCATTTTTCTGGGCCCTGTGCCAGAAGATTTCCACATCTTTGCCACTCTCTGGGGTTGGGGAGGGGTGCTGAGGACAGTTATAATCAGGGGGCAGAGGACTTTAAGCAATCTCCATTTTGCCCCTCTCCCAGTGGGAGTCCAGGAGGCTGCAGGCCCCAGGGATGCTGAATGGGCCTCCCAACTCTTCTGGGAAGGGATGAGCATGGCTCTCGCCCACTGCTGTCACCTCGCAGCCTCTGTAGCCACCAAGGGCTCCTCAGAGGCATCTTCTTTGTGGTCATAAGATAGCTCTGAGTGTTGCATGAGCTCCTGGTGGCTAGGACCCCCATCCCTGGATCCTGGCCACAGCCTGTCATTCTGTAGGCTCTGGGTACATACTTGTTGATCAGATGACAGATGGCTGAATGAAGAGGTCACCCAAACATAGACTGTTAGGGCAGGGTGGCTCCTTGAAAGTCCCTCCTTGTTCACCTTGTTTCCAATGCTTTGGCCTTTTTCCTGTTCCTCAAACAAGCCATCCTGTTTCCCATCTCAGACCCTTTGTGCTTGCCGTGGCTCTGCTCATGTTTTCTGTCTTTCAGCAGCTCTTTGCATGGCTGACACATTCTCATTTTCCATCTCAAACATCCCCTCCTCAGAAAGGCCTTTCCTGAACTCCTTACCTACAGCAGCCTTCCCCAGTGTCCCTCAGCTCACCCTGCTCATTTCCTGGACAGAGTGTGCCCAGTTGGTATTTATCAGATTTACTTATTGTCTGTCCTCCCACCTGAATGTCAGCCTGTGAGGTTAAGGAGCTTGTTTGTTTTCCCTGTGCCTGGCTCAGTAAGTATCCATGGGAAGAATGGATGAAGGTTGGGAAGAAAATGTCCGGATTGGGATTAGATCCCAGGCTTTCCAGTTCCAAAGAACAGCCCTTGCTTCTCTGCATTGAAAATCCAGAGCCACACATGTGAGGGTCAGATTAGCCTTCCCAGCTGGTCTTATGCTTGGTGAGGTCAGGGGCCTATGTCTTAGGCATCTCCGTATTGGACCCTCACCCCTGCCTCCCACCCGGGGACCAAGTACAGAAATACCTCCAAGACGAGCTTGCCGTCTTCCTCTGTTGCCAGTGCTGTTGAGCTCTCCAACCCAATGAATAGCATCCGTGTCATGTTGGTCAGATTGGATATGCCTCAGTCACAAGTGCTTCTGAAGTCTCAGTGACTCCCACCAGTCAAGGTTTATTTCTTACACATGTTACGTGACCTTTGGGAGTTGGTTACAGACTTCAGTCTGCGCCTCAGCCTGAAGGAGCTGCCTCTATTGAAAACGCTGATGGTCAGTCAGGCGCGGTGGCTCACGCCTGTAATCCTAGCACTTTGGGAGGCTGAGGTGGGAGGATCACTTCCTGGCCAGCCTGGCCAACATGATGAAACCTTGTCTCTACTAAACCTTGTCTCTACTAAAAATATTTTTAAAAATTAGCCAGGTGTGGTGGCAGGCCCCTGTAATCCCAGGCACTCAGGAGGCTGAGGCAGGAGAATTGCTTGAATCTGGGAGGCAGAGGTTGCAGAGAGCCGAGATTGCGACATTGCACTCCAGCCTGGGCAACCAGAGAGACTCAGTCTCAAAAAAAAAAAAAAAAAAAAAGAAAGAAAACATTGATGATCTCATGACAGAGGGAAACAAGAGACTTGGAGAACCACACATTGGCTCCTAAAGCTTTTGCAGGAAACTGACACGTGAAGTTGTTGCTCACATTCTGTTAGCCAGAGCCAATGTGGCGTCCATGGTACAGTGGATAGTTTCGAAGGATAATCTAGTCTGTTATGACCACCATCCACTTTCAGACCTCTTTCTTCTCCCAGGTCACCACACATCTGGCAGAAGGTTGGACTGGCTCCTTAGGGCTCAGAGAGAAGACAGCACTCATGGCTGACTGAGCCATATGTCCCTGGAGCTGGTGCTGGGGATTCTTTGCTTCTCCCTTCTGTCCCAGTTATGTGTCCCTGTAGCCCCGGTAGAACTTCCATTTAAGTCACCACTGCGCTTTTTGTTCAGAGGTTACTGTGGTCATGGAAGTGCAGCACTGGCATCTTAGGGAGCTACGGAGTGTAACTCAGGAGTGGCACGTGGGTGAGAGTGGGCAGCTGTGCCGGGTGCTCCGACTGCCTTTGGTAGCCAGTGGAGAAGGTGCGACCGAGGTGCTCAAATTTATTTTTAGCTTTGTTGTCTTTTTTGACTTTTTTTTTTTTAAAAGGTAACTTTTATATTGTCACAGAACAAACAGAACCAAGATTTAAGTCTCACAATTTATGTAGCTAATTTCATGTTCTTCTGACAGTTCTACCATAAAGCATGCAGAAAAGTTGCTGTTACACAGGCTGGAGCTATTTTGTGACGGAATTATCATTGATCTGTGACAGAAGGGAAGAAAAAGGCTCACATATGGAGGGTGGCCAAGTAACTTTGCTTAGAAAGGACTGTGTCGTATTCTAAGATTATATCCTTTCCTCAGTTTTAGTGTTAAAATGTCCTATCTTTTATGAATTGATGGGATAGTAAGTCATGGTTATTTTTATATATTGCCTTTGCTTGAAAAAGTAAAAAGTTAGCAGCCCGGGACCTCCCCTACTCGTGCTTTTTTTTTTTCCAACTTTACTCACTCATAAAATCCCAAAGTCTGGAATGGTGAGTGTGTTCCCCCTTCTCTTTCAATATAGGAATTCCCTGACGGAGGGGCTAGGACTTCCTCTGTACCAATTCCTACAGAGGCAGGTGGCCTGCACCAGTCTAATTTAATTGTTAAGGAGTTTTTGCTGCAGGTTGGCAGGGGACTCGGCTCTCGCTGGGCTTGGTTGGGCGTCTCAGCTGGGGCAACTCTGCACCACGGATCTCTTATGCTCTTCTGGGACCAGTGGGCCAGCTCAGGCGTGCCCTTCCCATGGTGACAGGACAGACGTCAGAGAGCAACTGGAAGCATGCCAGGCTCTTGAGCCCTAGTCTTAGAGCCAGCACCTTGTCACTTTGCCTTATACCTCACAGAGCTGAGGAATGGGAAAATATATTCTGTCTTTTTCTTACGAGGAACTGCAGAGTCCTATGTCAAAGGGTGTGGCAACAGAGAGGGAAGAAGAATTTGAGCCAATAACGTAATCTGTCAGGATCCCAATACAAATCTTTTCTTTCCCGAATAAAAGAGTCTTAGTTAATTTAGTTAGATTTCAGATGCAGGTTAAACATGACTACTCGAATGATATCCTTCCCTTTCCTCAAACACGTGTGGATTTGTGCCAGTGTTATCCAAACAGCAAGTAGACAAAGAATCTGAAGACATGGGGTCCATTCTAGAACTTAGCAGCTCTGAGACCTTGGATGTGTCCTTTAAATTCCCCATCTGTGAAATTGGCATTGTAACATCTACTTCACAGGACACTTAGGAAGATTGAGCCAACAGGAGTGCTTTGTCCACCATAAAAAGCCATGCCAGTGTGTTTCCTGATGTTTCCTGGGGTCTGGGGTCAACCACCAGAGGCTCTACCTCCTTTGGGAAATCAGGTTTGGGGAAATGGGCTCAGAGTGCAGAGTGAGAGGGGACTGGGAACAGGCTTTTCTCTGGGACCGCAGGGTTCTGGGTAAAGTCTCCTGGGTTACAAAGAGTGATAGTAATTCCTTGTTTCTCCTTTGTTTATAGTTATGTTCCAGGAATTTTGAGACAGATTTGTAGTTATATCAAACTACTTGTGAGAAATGCTAGTACATATAAGCTTGGCTGTGGGGAAAAAATGTATTTTCGAAATTCAACAT
Source organism: Nomascus leucogenys (assembly GCF_006542625.1). NCBI lineage: Eukaryota > Metazoa > Chordata > Mammalia > Primates > Hylobatidae > Nomascus > Nomascus leucogenys. The sequence continues at coordinate 30,267,116 of NC_044398.1, forward strand.
GTATCTAAAATTATTAAGAATGTTCTCTGTCTGAACATTGGCTCAGTCAGAACAAATTCCGTTTCCTGAGCTTTACTTCTACAAAAACAGTCGCAATGTGGTCTATGATTTATTCTCTGGGTGACAACCCATTGGCTGCCTTGCTGCTTGCCCTTAGGGCTTGGCACAGAATGGGACTACCCGGTGGGTGACGTCATTGGCATTGGTAAATTATCTCCATGTGACCCTGCTCAGGTGCTGGGAGTAGATCTCAAGCATGGCCTCACCTGGGCTTGGGTGGGCCTTTGGCTGTCCTCTGTGGGGTGTTATTGGCATGCTTCTTCGTGAGCAAGCACAAAGGGGGGACCCCACCTGGGAGGAGGCACTCCCCAGCCATGTAGACAGTGCAGGGATCCCAGCAGTGAGGGGCAGCTTTCCTGTGAGACGCGAGAGCTCCAAAGTAGAATGGACACTTCTTCCCACCTGCTTCCACTGTGACCTCAGAATACATTCAGAGAAGAACGCTGAAGGTCACAGAGCTGCTAGGTTCCAGAATGGGCCCCACATCTTCAGACTCCTCCGGATTGCTGTTTGGATGACAGCACACAAACAAAACATTGCTGTGTTTGAGGGAAGGGAAGGAAATATAAATCACAGAAGTCATTTTAATGATTACTTCGGGAATGTTTATCTTGGAAAGGAGAAGCTGTAGGGAGGAATGGGTAGAGGAACAGAACCACCCCCTCAGTCTCTGGAGTTCTGTCTTGAGAAAGGGGGATTGCTAAAAAGGTCAAAACTGGGCTCCAGGTGTGTGAGGCTGTTTTTGTGTTGCTGTAAACAAATACCCAAGGCTGGGTAATTTATAAAGAAAAGTGGTTTAATTGACTCACAGTTCTGCAGGCTGCACAGGAAGTAGCACCAGCATCTGCTTGGCTTCCGGGGAGGCCTCAGGGAGCTTTTACTCATGGCAGAAGGTGAAGCTGGAGCAGGCATGTCACGTGGCGAGAGTGGGAGGAAGGTGGGTAGTGGCAGGTGCCATACACTTAACCAGATCTCATGAGAACTCACTCACTGTGGTGAGGACAGCACCAAGCCATGAGGAATCTGCCCCCATGACCCAAGCACCTCTCACCAGGCCCTACCTCCAACACTGGGGATCATGTTTCAACATGAGATTTGGGTGAGACAAATATCCAAACCATATCCCTGGGGATGGATGGGGATTCTGAAGAAACACATTTCACTTTAGTAGAAGAAAGAGCATTTTTGATGGCTGCAGCTTGCTGTTGGGCAGTCTTGATGGCGAGTGAACCCCCCAGAATGGGGAGTGGAGGGCCTTGACAACCTCTGCTCCTGACCTCTGCCATGCAATGTGGTTCTGAGGGCAACACTGCTGATATTGCTCCAGGGCCCTGCCCCTGCCAAGCCACTGAAGTTTGCTCAGGTTGTCATGAATGTTGGAAAGGTTGGCCGGGGCCTGGGGCTGGCCACAGGGTAGGTGCCTGGGAGTCTGTGGGCTGAGGACTAAGGATGTTCTCCACCCTGTGACTGTCGGACTTCACCTTGCTCATTTCTCTGTTGATGTTGTGTTGATGGTATAGAAACTGAGGTATAAGCAATGGTGATCCCCCCCTGGGTAACCCTCCTGGGAGCCCTGTGGATGAGGGGCAAACCCACAGGCTGTCCTGCAGGGAGGAAACCCCCAGAGAGGTGGAAAGAACTGTGCCCTGGGAGGCGGCAGCTGAGTGGGAATGGAGTTGGGGCTTGGCCCCTCTGACTGCATGCACTGGGAGGGAGGTCACATCTCTGAGCTGTATGGAGCAGGAAGGGGTTGGACAGGCTGGCTGCTGCTGACCTTTGCCATCCTCGGGCTTGATGCTGCCACGCAGTCCTGCATCCCATGGCACTGCCAATTACTGCAAGAGCTGGTCATGGTTAGCCCTTTACAGGTGACCCCACTGAGGACCAGAGAGCTTGAGAAACTATCCCACATTTGTCCAGCAGTCAGCAGGGGAGCTGGGATGAAAAACCAGGTTTCTGGCTCTTAGTTTTACCTATTCCATTCTGGCTGTCTCTTTGCATATACTGCCATCCAGGGTTGGAAACTGGGACAGAAAAGTGCCCTCTCTGTATTTACAATCCCTTACTGTATATTCGGTGAACTTCTTTTAGGCTCGGCCTGCGTTCTTTATTTTAAATCTCACCCCTCCTCATTCCTGACCTTGGCAATCAGAGCTGGCACTGGTTTCCTGACCCAGCTTGAGGGAAAATCTGGGGATGCCCTGTTTGGTCTTTGGGATTACTCCCAGGAACTAGAATTTCTGGAGCTAAGAGGGAGAGAGTGTGCCAGTCCAAACCCCTGTTCTTGGCTTCCAGGATTAGTGGGAAGACAGGAAATGCTGGTGAAGATTTGGAATCTGCTGAGAGGGGGCAGTTAGGATGGGGTTCTTGGGATCTTGGCAGTGTGGACCCAGGCACTAAAATTCATGTTTAGCAAGGAATTGCTGAAGAAACCAGAAGTGGAGAAAATAATAACACCCACTACATAGTAGTGTTGTGAGGATTATATGTATCAACATTTTAAAAGTGTTTAGAACATGGTGTCATGGAATAAATGCTTTGGTTTGTTATATGGAATAGACAAACATGGTGGCACATCAGGAACCGAGGCACGTGCAAGGTGGTTCATCTCTTTATGGCGTACTAAGTTATGTCACTGCTATCACTCAGAGATAAAGAAAAAGACCTGTGAACAAAAGAAAGATGACACTGATTTAGCCTTCCAAAAAAAGTGCAAGTCTGAATTTTCTTCTATTATGAGTATGATACCCATCTTGAAATATTTTTTAAAAGTCATTAGGTGTAACGCAGGGGCCATTTGGAAGGTTGGTTAGCATGTCACAATCCATCATGGCAAGCGAGATTGCTAATTTTCTTCTCTTGGGCAGAATTTGGAATGGAAATTTTCTACCAACTCTGACCTCAAATGCAAAACTTTCTAAAGGAGAAAAAGAAGTAGGTTAGTTGACCCACTTTCCTCTTAAGTTCGTGCTTTAGCGGTTCCAATTAAAAAATAAAGGAATATTTTCCTTCTTGTTTTTTTTCAAGGGTGCACTGGCTATCTAGTCTCAAAAAGAGACTACAAAGAAGAATTAGACTATTTTTGCTTTAGGAAAGCGTAGATGGTAATGGTGTTCCTGAAATTTTAACCCTTTCCTATCAGCTGTCTGTAGTTCTGGTGTCCACTTTACTTCCAAGCCTTGCATCCTGTATGGGGCTGTGTCTGTCTGGTGCACGAAGGTACCTTTTGGATCAGTGGCATCCCTGGGCAAAGGACATCTGACCTTTTACTTCTTGTCAGATGTACGTTGGCTGGTATCTATGGGATGTGGTGGTTGGCCTCACCTGTGGGATTACACTGGCTTTTTGTGTTTTAACTAGTAATTTGGGAACACTTACTTTGTGCTGGCATTGTGTCCAGTAAACCTTGAACATCCAGTATTTCACTTACTTCCCAAACAACTCTCTGGACTGGGTAATAATGGTAGCCATTACGTACATAGTGCTTACAGTATGCTGGACCCTCTTCTAAACATTTCTCATATGTTCATTTATTTAGTCCTATGTGACATCACCATGCACTTGCTGCTAGCATTAGCCCCATTTCACAAATGAGGAAGCTGAAGCACAGAGAGGTGAAATCAGTTTCCCCTGGTTATATTTTTAGTAAGTTGGGGAGGTGGGATTCAAACTCAGGTGATCTGGGTTCAGAATCAATGCTCTTACCTGTGATGCAGTGCAGCCTTGCTGCCATCTCACAGCTGAGGTGAAGGTTCAGTAGCTGCTCCAGGGCACACGGTGCTCTGGGGAGTCAGTTCCTTTCTAGTCCAGGTGGTCTCCTTGAGGGTGGAGAGGTGGCCATTTTCTTTAGGAGGTGCCCAGCCATCTCTGGGCTGTGGAGCCAACACTGCCCTGCCTTACTGCTAACCAGGAAAGTGTCTGCTCCTCCTGAGGCCGGTGCCACCCTCCTATAGAATTCCTGAAGAATGCCATCTGGGCTCCCATATAGTCTGCAAAGTCCTTATGCAATTAGGGTAAAACAGGGAATTGTGTGTTTCAGATTGTTGAGTTACCTAGACAGGGGCAAGAGAAGACAGACTCCCTGAGTAAAGGCATGTAAATAATTCATTTGTTGATTATTACTGTCAAGTTTGTGTTGAGTGCTAAGTACAGGGTGTGTGGTGATGAACAAAACTGGTGCCTTCCCAACCCTCATGGAACTTACATTCACTTGTGAGAAACAACAACAAAAAATTCAAACTGATGTAACCTAACAGAGAATTTTGAGCTCATAAGACTGAAAAACCCACAGATAGGTCTAGCTTCAGGCTTTGCTTGATCCAGGGAGCTTAGGCTTTTCAGCAACCAGACTCTCTCCATCTCTCAGCTCTGTTGTTTTCTGTGTTGTTTTCATTACCAAGCAATGCATCAGCCTAAGGTTGCATGCCTGCATTCTCCCAGGCTCAAATCCAGCAGAAGAAAGGGCCTGCTTGTCTCTCAACAGCCCCAGTATTAGTCCCAATAGTCTGCTTTGTTGGGTCTGGGTTGGTCACATGTTCACTTCTGGACCAGTCACTGTGGTCAGGCAGGTGATCTGCCTTGATTAGCTAGCCCTGGGTCATATGATCATGCCTAGAGTAGGTGGGTGGAGAACACCCTATTGGAACTGCATAGACTGAGGGTACGTGTCTTCCCGAAAGGTCACAGTTCCCTTGCCAGAAGACAGCCACTGAATGATACTGGGCAGGCAAGACCAATCTGTGTCCACCACAGAGGGAAAAATAACCTGGCTTCTGCTCTAGCGAAGCTGTCAGTCTAGTCAGTGAGACTGACATTAAACAATGATGCCATAAATGTATATATCCAGTGGAGGTCAGTATTATACAGGATCTTGCCGTAGCCAGTTTCAGAAGTCATTTTACCGGGTGATACCGCTCTCTCATGAACAGCAGCATTGGTGATTAGAACCTGGCAGGTCAGCTTGGAGCAGGCATTCGTAGGCATGGATATTGCCTCTTGTGCATAAATATATCTGGGACCAAGAAACTCGTCCAGTGAAACCCTTGTGTGAGCAGTTAGCCATGGTTAAATTTCATTTGGCGTTATAAAAAAAATGAAGGCATTTGAGCTCATTCATCACAATCTCTGTGGCTTTAGGATGCTTCGAGATACTGTTGAGAATGAAGAGCTTAATAATTCCAGCCTCCTTAATGATACTGTCTGGAAAGTATGGTGGTAAGAAAGGAAAGTCACAAAAATGAATGAGAAATAGCTAAGTGGTAATGGAGGTATTGTCAGCCGTTGAGGCGTAGCTGCAGTGAAAGCTTTAAGAAATGTGCATGTCAGATAAATTGAGATCCATAAAAAGTGAAACATCGTGGCTGGCCTGCCTGCGTTTCTTTCTTTTGAGGGTGAAGTCCTAACTCAGAAATAAAAAGAGCTCATTTGGTTACTCAGGTTCAATTCTGAGCTAATAATTTCAGGGAATGGAATGGAGGTGGAGGGGCTGGGAACAGAACTCCGGGTTGGCCTTGAGGATTTGCTAACATACGGGTTTATGGCTCTATTATTGCAGGGTGTCTTCTGAAAGTATATTTACAATGCCCTTCCTTTCCCAGGGTGCTGCTGATTAGTGCCCATGGAATAAATATTGTAATAGTGAACATGAAGTTGTTGGCGCTATATGAGAACATCTGTATGGAATTCAGGGAGACGAATAGGGAGGCCCCACTGAGGTGGGGCCAGCAGGGCTGCAGTGGCCTGGCTGTGATAGTCAGTGCTGGCACAGAAAGGGTGAAAGCAAGCCTGGACTTGTTTGTCAGGCCAGTGTTCCTCCGCTCTTCTGAATTCCCTGCCTTCTTATCTTTACTCACTGCAGCCTGTAACCATGGGAGAGAGGGTGGCTACCCTGAAGGATCTCTGTCCCTGTGTCACAGCCCTGTCCTGTTCTACAGAGGCCCAGCCGGGAGTGCTATGGTCAGTATGGCAGCCTCAGGTGCTTGGGCCTGGAGGAGCTCTGGACACCTGCAGATGGGCCCAAATGTGTCTCTCCTGAAGTCTCCATCAAGGCCCCCAATCTAAATGCTGGGCTTCTGCCTCAGTTCCCTTAATTATAACTCTGTTCACTTCTGCCACTGACTCTTGGACTTTGTGGCTTAGGCCAAGGCCTGGTTGCAGCAGCCACTGTGGTCCTATCATCCATTATCCTTCTGGGATTGTTTCACTTAATATGGCCAATAACTGTGGGTGATACTAATGCAATTCCATCTGACCACTTAGGAGAGATTTACTTGTTCAAGATCAGGTCATAATGGCAGAGAGATGATTGGAAATTGCTTTGTTTGGCTTTAGCACCAGCTTTCAACATGATAGTATACTTAATCTCTTAGTCCTTGGGGATGGATCTACCCAAACTGAAAAGACTCTGTCCTGGAGTCTGGGCACACTTCCGTTTTGCAGATGTTTGCAGCCACTCCTTACCCTCCACATCAGGCTTCTTTGGGCCTTGCTTCTTGAACTGTGGTCAGCCTTAAAATTGGTTAGGGCTTGGAAATGATATCTTGGCTCATTCAAAACAGCAGTCTGCTGAGAGACTTCAGTAGGCTTTGTGGCAGGAACAGGTTATACAAATCCACACCTTGCCCACACATTCTCCAGGTCATCGTGCATGGAAGGCTGATATGGTTGGGCTCTGTGTTCCCACCCAAATCTCATGTTGAATTGTAATTCCCAATGTTGGGAGAGGGACCTGGTGGGAGGTGATTGGATCATGGGGTCGGTTCCCCCCTTGCTGTTCTCATGATAATGAGTGAGTTCTCAAGAGATCTGGTTGTTTAAAAGTGTGTGGTACCTTCGTTTTCACTCTCTCCTGCCCCCAAGTGAAGATGTGCTTGCTTCCCCTTCACCCTTCCGCCATGATTATAAGTTTCCTGAGGCCTCCCAGCCATGAAGGTCATGGAAAATGGCCATGCTTCCTGTACAGCCTGTGGAATTGTGAGTCAATTAAACCTCTTTTCTTCACAAATTACCCATTCTCAGGTAGTCTTTATAGTAGTGCGAGAACAGATCAATACAAAGGCTCTGGATGTAGAATCTGGATGTGGGTTGTACCTGGGGAGGACAGGTTGCTTACTGTCTAATAAGAGTACAAGCCTTGTGAATATGACTGACTTAAAAGAATGCTGCACCCCTATCCCGGCTCTGCCATTTATTAGCTACGAGACCTTGGCAAGTAACTCAGTCTCTCTTAGCCTGATTTTTCACTCTACGAAAATGGGGAAAATAAAAGTATCTACCTCAAAGGATCATTACAAGGATTGAATGAGCTAGGGCTTATCAAGCTCTCAGCACAGTGGTTAACATAATGCCAGGATTCCATAAATGCCAGTTATGGGATTGTAATTCTAATTACTCAGTGATTTATTCAACACTCTTTATTGAGGGCCTAAGTTCCAGACACTGCTCTGGACTGAAAATATAGTAGGGGAAAAACCCACAAAATTCTTGTTCTCATAGATCTTATGTTTGCAAAATTTTGATAATTTTTAAGTAAACTCTTATGGAAGCCATGTTTCTTGCATCAATTATACCATACACTACAGTTTTCTTGTTCTATAACTTTTCTTTTTATTCAGTTATCAACATTTTTAAGAGATTAATGGTCTATGTCCGTGTAAGTGGTTCTCAACAGGGTGACTGTGCCACCAGGGGACATTTGACAATATCTGAAGTCACATTTGATTATCATAACTGGGAGTTGCTTTTGGCATCTAGCGGGTAAAGGCCAGAGATGCTGCTAAACATCCTGCAGTGCACAAGGCAGCCCCCCCGGACAGGCAAAATGTCAGCAGTGTTGAGAAACTATGTCTGTATTTTTATCTACATCTCCTTCAGACTTAAATTTTTTTCTAGGAGGAAGTGCAACAGATGGAGCTTCTTATTTACTTGTTTTTATAAGTGATCTCATCTTACTTTGGGCCTACATTTCCTGTTGACGACTAAAAATAAATAACTTAAAATTTCCCATTAAAGATAATCCTATCTCTGGTGTAAGAGTCTCAGTTTAACTGTGATTTTCTAGCAAATATTCAGTCATTTTAAGCTCAGAGTTCTGCTTCTCCTTGCTTGATGGGTCTCTCCAATGTCATTTCCCTTCGTCAAATGTTGTCTGGGTATAGGGAGAGCTCACAGCCTTGGGAGGATGCCAAAGAAAGGCCCTGGTCAGTGGCTCATCCATGGGCCTTGTCCTGTTTTAGCACATCTACTGCTGATGGTCCACAGCTGGTGGAAGGATGGTCTGATCTCCAGCACAGCGGGGGTCTGAGGGTCCCCTTCCCTGCACTGATCATCCCCTAAACATGACCTGGCCCTACCTTGACTCTTTCTGAGGTCTCTTTGCTATATAGCTGGGATTACAGGTGTGCACTACCACACCTGGCTAATTTTTGTATTTTTAGTAGAGATGGGGTTTCACCATGTTGATCAGGCTGGTCTCAATCTCGTGACCTCATGATCCTCCCACCTCAGCCTCCCAAAGTGCTGGGATTACAGTTGTGAGCCACCGCGCCCAGCTGAATCTTGCCTCTTTTCTTGTGGCCACTTGGGGAGCTGGACCATTTTTAATTATTTCTACCTTTTAAGAAGTCCTAAGTGCTGAGAGTTGAGTTCATCAGCCATCCTTCCCCTGCCCACCCCCATGGCCTATTATCATCAGAAGACACAGGCTATTTCTTATTAATTTACTTATTCTCCTTCATTTTCATTCCCTTTCCTCTCCAATAAGCAGCCATTCTGATAGGCTTCACATGTATCTGTTGAAAGGGTTCTTATATATACATTGTGTATATATCACCTACAGGGAAGTTGTTCTGCTCCTTACTTACTTTTCCACATGATGATGTCATATGTGATTTGACCTTGATGATTTTCTGTGGCTAAGTTTTACATGAAATTAGTTTTCCTGAATTTTTCTAGTTAAACAAGGGCCAGGAATGTATTTCTAACTCCATGGAGCTGCTGCTTGTGTAGTTTTTGTGTAGTGTTCCAAAACAGGGCAGCTTGCTTTCTGTTCTCCAGGCTCTGTCCCTTCCCCATGGGAATATACTTTCTGTTTCTTTCCTCTATTTGCCTGTATTTTGCTCAATTTTGATTTCACTCACAGTGGTGGCAGGTGGCCCTGGAGGGTCTCACGGTGGGCTCCTTGCACTCACCCAGGGTTGGGGAGGGCAGAGCTCTCCCTAGTTTCAGCTGCTACTCTCAGTTGGTGGTCTCCTGCTTTCCAGTGAATTTTGTTGACTGCTCTTGCATCCATTAGCCACCCTCATTGTTTATTTCTTCTTTCTCCTGTATAGACATTGGTATCATGAAGGTCTTGTGTTAGTGGTTTATTCCTACCACCATTTGTATTTGGGGTTTTCTCGGCCCATTTGAGCTGTTATAGCAAAATACCTGAGACTGGATAATTTTATTTATTTATCTATTTATTTATTTATTTATTTGTTTATTTTTTGAGATGGAGTCTCACTCTGTCACCCAGGTTGGAGTGCAGTGGCGTGATCTCAGCTTACTGCAACCTCCTCTCCTGGGTTCAAGCGATTCTCCTGCTTCAGCCTCCCGAGTAGCTGGGATTACAGGCATGTGCCACCACACCTGGCTAATTTTTGTATGTTTAGTAGAGATGGAGTTTTGCCATGTTGGCCAGGTTTGTCTCGAACTCCTGACCTCAGGCAATCCGCCTGCCTCGGCCTCCCAGAGTGCTGGGATTACAGGCGTGAGCCACCGTGCCTGGTCAAAACTGAATAATTGATAAAGAACAGAAATTTATTGCCTTACAGTTCTGGAGGCTGGGAAGTCCAAGATCAAGGCATAGGCAGGTTTGGTGTCTGTGAGGTCTCAGTCCTTGCTTTGAAGATGGCACCTTGAATGCTGTGTTCCTTCACAGCATAAAGGTAGAAGAGAATGAACCTGCTGCTTCATAAGGAGCCTAATTCCACCCATGAGCCCTCCATCCTCACTACTTAATTATCTCCTAAAGACCCCTTCTGTTAACACTATTATGTTGGTGATTAAATGTCAACATTTGAATTTTTATGGACACAGACCATAGTAAGGCTCGTGGGGACATCTCATGACCTAATTTTATTATAAACCTAGTCTATGGACTTCTGGTTTTGTTCTTTAGTTGCACTGCCTGTTCTTATTTGGAGATTTGGAGAGATTTTAAAATGATGTTGCCCCTGCAGCCATCTTCCCAGAATCTACTCCCCTTACCCCATACTTACCTATATTTACATGAATTGTGTGGTGCTTTAAATATCATTTGTGTTTACTTATCTCACTGAGCACCATGCCATTAGATGCATGCTGTGTGTGGCTCTGTTGTATTATTTCCAACTGCTGCACAGTACTCCACTGGGTGTATCCACCTAATTTCACTGATCTACTCCCCAAGTCATGGAAACCCAGATTGCCTACAATTAATCGTTGACTTCCTTGCACTGGATCCTTATGGACCTATGCAGTGTCTTTCAGCAGTGGAGTTGTTGGGCTGGAGGGTGCATGTGTACTTATTTAACTAGGGGGGCTGATGGCTCTCCAGAAGGTTGATCTAGTTTCTACTCCCCCAGCCATATATGAGGGTTGCTCTACCTGTGCACTCCAAATCCCACTCTAGAATGTGGCAGAACTCCTGGATCCCCTCCATTCCTCACTGGAACTTGGTGAGGCTGGGAATCACCATCTTTAGACTTCTCTCTCTACGCATACCGTTTCTGCTTAGCTGTGGCTACATTATGCAGGCACAGGGTAATTGCTAGACTCTTCAACAGAAACTGGGGTACAGGACATCCTGCTTTCAGCTACCTTCTCAGACTTTCTGGGGTGTGGGTTGCAGAAGAGGGATTAAGGACAGCTCCTCCTGTTCTTCTCTGCCTCTTCCCAGCTCTAGCCTAGAAAAAGCTCTTTCCTTCTCTTTCCTGTGTGGCAGGGACTTTCATAGGACCTATCCTATATCCCCTCTAGAATAGGTCTATAAAACTCTATGTTCAGATCTCCAAGTATTGCTCTGAATATAGAGGGAGTTTCTAGAATGTGAGAGTCACTTTTTATATCTCTGCCATTCCTGGCTTGCAAGACTACTGACTTTCTAGCCCAGAGTCTCAAACCTGGCTACATATTGGAATCAACTGAGAATATTTTCAACCAAATTGATGTAACCCAAATGAATTAACCAAACTCGCTCTAAGTGGGACCTGGGCATCAGCCAAGGCTGAGAACCATACTTCAGGGACACAAGACAACCAGCATGGAAATTGAAAACTGATTAGTGACTCTGTTGTTCTAGGTGGTAACCTGCCCTGCCTCCAAAGGACATTGACCAATTTTGAATGAATGCCATAGCAGTAATGTGTGAGAAGCTGCAGAACAACAATATTAAAATATTTTTAATATTAAGTATTGAATATTTACCATATATGTATATACATATGTGAAGGGCATAAAGAAAGCTTAAGTGGGAACAGCACCAAATCCTAAAGCCCTCACCTGTGTGCTTCTCTCCATTGTAACCTCTCTTTAACAGATATGATCCCTATGCTGAATATTTTGTCCATTATTTCTTTGCTTCATTTATTGCTATATATTAATCTCCAAATGTTTAGCATTGTGAGCTTTTCAACCTAATATAAATGGAGTCATAGCGTATTTATTTTTCAGCTATTTGCTTTCCTCATGCTTCATTGAAAACATTTTTTTTTCTCATTCCATTTTTCCACCTCTATTATTTGGAGATTTTACCATTCTCAATGTCTATCTTCCAGTGGTTAATTTAGACGATTTAATATGTACACTTAGCAGATTCTAAAGTTAATGTGGCTATCTCTTGGTTTCTTTGGGGGATTGGTTCCAGGAACCCCTGTGGATACCAAGATATGCAGATGCTTAAGTTCTTTATGTAAAATGGCATAACATTTGCATATAACATATGCACATCCTCCTACACTTTAAATTATTTCTAGATGACTTATAATACCTAATATGATGTAAATGCTATGTAAATGGTTGTAATGTATTCTTTTTATTTGTATTTTTAAAATTGTTTTCTTGTTTTTTATTCATTTTTGGTTTTGAATTTTTTTTTTTTTTTTTTTTTTTTTAAGACAGAGTCTCACTCTGTTGCCCAGGCAGGGGTGCAGTGGCGTGATCTCGGCTCACTGCAGTCTCTACCTCCCGGGTTCAAGCAATTCTCCTGCCTCAGCCTCCCGAGTAGCTGGGACAACAGGCCTGCACCACCATGCTTGGCTAATTTTTGTATTTTTTTTGCAAAGATGGGGTTTCACCATGTTGGTCAGGCTGGTCTCAATCTCCTGACCTCAAGTGATCTGCCCACCTCAGCCTCCCAAAGTGCTGGGATTACAGATGTGAGCCACCATGCCCGGCCTGTTTTTGAATATTTTTGATCTGTACTTGGTTGAATCTGCAGATGCAGAGCCCACAGACATGAAGGGCTGACTCTATATATCTTTACCCTCTCTCTAAACAGAATTTTGAAACTCCTACTCTCTACTGCTAAGATATTGTCTAGTATTATAGTTCTATCTTTTTCAAAACCTCAAATTATCCATTATTATTATTGTCTTGTAAGTCAACTTTTTTAGATTGACCTACAGTATCTGTGCTCATCGTTTGTTCTGGTATCTTGGATTTTCTACCCAGGATAATTTTTTTTTTCTTCCTGAAGTACATCCTTTAGAATTTCCTTTAGAAATCAACCAGCTCAACTTATTTTCTGAAGATTTTTTATTTTGTCCTTTTCCTTGAAAGTTAGTTTCATTAAACACAGTTATTTTTCTCTCAGCATACTGAAACTTTTATTCCATTGTTCTCTGGCTTTTATGGTTGCAACTGAGAAGTCTGCTGTAAGGCTAATTATTCTTTGTAGTGATTTGCATTTTCTCTCTGGTTGACAAAAGAAGAATTGAATATCTTTGCATAGTTTTATAGTATGTGTCTGTGATAATTGTTAGCTATTCACTCTTAAAATATTGCCTCCTCTCCTCTCCTGTGGGACTCGGATTCTGTATATGTTAGACTTCCCATTCCATCTGCCATGTGTCTTAACCTCCTGAGATTTAGATTAAGCTTCTCTCATGTTAGATTTATATAGATGCCCCATGGATGTGTCATTCCTGGTCTTCACTCTGACTTTTCACTCATCTTGTCCCTTCTCTCCCTCACACCTCATTACTACTCCTCCCTGCTTACACAGAATCTACCCAGCCTTCAAGACCCGCCTCACATTCCCCATTCAGTGCCTCCACAGAGCCTTCTCTGATTTCTCAACCTCTTCCTTCTTGTTTATTTCACAGCATTTACCATCCTTTGCATGAGACAACATTGTATAGAACAGAGAGAGCTCCGGACTTGGAGTCCGAGGACCTGAGTTCAGATCTGCCTCCACCACTTAATAGATTCTCTGTGACTATTAAGCTCTGTGACTTTGGGTGAATCCTTTCTTTTCCTGACATTCAGTGTCCTCAGTTGTGAACTGGTGATGACAGGGTTGGTAGGAAGACCAAAGGAGAAGGGTCACAGAGGCCCCAGATGGTGCCCAGTGCTGGCTGTGACATAAGTGTCTCACAGGAGCCTCAGTCTGTCTTTTAACCTCTATGCCTCAAAATGGAAGCCATTTCTGGGAGGGCAGGGGTCAGAGAGCCAGATATCAATGGTACACTGTGAAATGTAGCCATGAAGCAATTCTTAAGTGAGGAAGCCCTCACTGAGCTGAAATCCTTGGCTCTGAACCATAATCCTTCAATCCATTTTCCACACTTGAACATTCTTGTATCTTTCTTCTGTATAGGAAACATCAGTGGCTGTCCACTGCCCTCAGAATTAATCCTTTCAATGGTATGGAGAGCCCTTTGGAGCTTGACTGCTGCCTATCATACACCTCTGGCCACTGCCCAGCTCCCATCTTAGCCCTCCCTCCAGCCACAAAGAGCCACATGCTAATGACTTTTGCAATCTTCTCTCCTTGCCTTGCCCCCTCTTGTCCCTTTCTGGACTCAGTCTAACCATCACTTCTGCCGCTGGGCTCCAGAACTGGGTGGGGTGCCTCCGCTAGGTGCAGTCACAGTGCCTAAGCCAACAGCTTATGTGGCCTTTATCACCATTGCTCACAGTTAGCCTTGTATTTTTTTTTGAGACGGAGTCTCGCTCTGTGGCCCAGGCTGGAGTGCAGTGGTGCAATCTCGGCTCACTGCAAGCTCCGCCTCCCGGGTTCACGCCATTCTCCTGCCTCAGCCTCTCCGAGTAGCTGGGACTACAGGCGCCCGCCACCACGCCCGGCTAATTTTTTTTTTGTATTTTTAGTAGAGACAGGGTTTCATCATGGTCTCGATCTCCTGACCTCGTGATCCGCCCGCCTCGGCCTCCCAAAGTGCTGGGATTACAAGCGTGAGCCACCGTGCCCGGCCAGTCTTGTATTTTTATATTAAAAAATTCCCATCAATCTTCATATCTGTCCAGAGTCAGAGCTTCTAGAAGGCAAGAACTGTGTCTCATTCACTGCTGACTCCCAGGTGCCCAATTTGGGGCCCGGCTTCTAGATGGTGCTTCATACATATTTATTAAAGGGAGGAAGGAGAAAAGGAAGGAAGCAGGGAGAGAAAATGTTCCTGGAAACTATAGGAAAAACAATGTTTACCATTGTCTGGGAATGAGAACTGGCTCATAATCAATCTTCAGTTGCATTCTCCAATATTCATTCTAAAATTGTCACCCTGGAGCGTTGGCTGGTTAGGATGCATCCCTTAGCCTGGCCCAGTCATTAGCAGAGTGAGGAAGTTTCAAGGATTGGGACAGTATGCTAGCTCCCCAGCTGGAAGGGATGAGGTAGGGCCTTCCCCTGTTTCCTCAGCCAGGAGGTTGTAGAGTGCTCAGAAGAAGCAGAGGTGGGTGATGATTCATGCTTATTTCCCAGACACTCTGCAGTTGGCTGAGAGGCAATCCAGGGGGAGAGAGAGATGAGAGGGTGATATGGTTTTGCTGTGTCCCCACCCAAATTTCATCTTGAATTCCCATGCGTTCAGGAGTGACCCAGTGGGAGGTAACTGAGTAATGGCAGCAGGTCTTTCCTGTGCTATTCTCGTGACAGCAAATAAGTCTCATGAGATCTGATGGTATTATAAGGGGGAGGTTCCCTACAGAAGCTTCTCTCTTTGCCTGCTGCTATCCACGTAAGATGTGAGTTGCTCCTCCTTGCCTTCCGCCATGATTGTGAGGCTTCCCCAGCCATGTGGAACTGTAAGTTCGATAAACTTTTTAAAATTGCCTAGTCTCAAGTATGTCTTTATCAGGAGCGTGAAAACGGACTTATACAGAGGGCAAAGCAAATGGAGAAGGAAAACATAGCTTCTCCTTGCAAGCATCCTACACTAATTCTCTTAAGGGGTTGGGTTTTCTATGGAACGCTGTTTGCTATCCTGAACTATGAGGTTATATTACCTTTGATTTTGTGCCAAATTGCAATTTTGATTTCTAGGCAAATGTATTAGGCCATTGTTGCATTGCTATAAAGAAATACCCAGCTGGGCGCAGTGGCTCATGCCTGTAGTCCCAGCACTTTGGGAGGCTGAGGCGGGTGGATCATGAGGTCAGGAGTTTGAGACCAGCTTGACCAACATGGTGAAAGCCCGTCTCTACTAAAAATACAAAAATTAGCCAGGCATGGTGCTGCATGCCTGTAATCCCAGCTACTCAGGAGCCTGAGGCAGGAGAATTGCTTGAATCTGGGAGGTGGAGGTTGCAGTGAGCCGAGATCGTGCCACTGCACCCCAGCCTGGGTGACAGAGTGAGACTCTATCTCAAAAAAAAAAAAAAAAAAAGAAATACCCAAGACTGGGTAACTTACTAATATATAGAAAAGAGGTTTAATAGACTCCCAGTTCTATAGGCTGTGCAGGAAGTATGGCCCTAGCATCTGCTTGGCTTCCAGTGAGGCCTCAGGAAGCTTCCAATCCATGATGGAAGGCAAAGGGGAAGCCAGCATATCACACGGCGAGAGGGTGTGCAAGAGAGAGAGAGTGAGGGGGAAGATCTTACAGACTTTTAAACAACCAGATCTCACAAGAACTCACTCACTATCCTGAGGTAATCCTGATGCTAATCAAGGGGATGGTGCTAAACCATTCATGAGAAATCACCTCCCACTAGCCCCACCTCCAACACTGCAGATTACAATTCAACATGAGATTTAGAGGGGACAAACATCCAAACTATATCAGCAATATCAAAGAGGAGGCAGAATTCACAGAGACCTGGACAGTCTCCCAGAAATGGCCCAGCTAAGTTTATGGTGCAGGCTGGGGCCCCTTAGAAGGAAGTCACCTTCAGCAGCCCATGTTTGAGAGAATTGAGTGTGTGTGTGTCAGGGGTTGTTGGGGGGACACAGCCTGACAGTCCTATGACCACTGCAGCTACCAGCACCAGACAGTCTGCAGCACTAACACATGGGTAGAATATTTAGTGCATCCAATGCAGCTAGTTATATTGTATTAGATATTTATTGTGATTTTTTAAGCACTGTGCTAAACATATTCATGCATTAACTTATTAATTCTCAAACAGCCTTAAGATGTAGCTGTTAATATCACTACCACTTAATAGATGAGGACATCAAACTCGGTTTCAGAGAGGTCGAACTCACCTGCTCTCAAGGCCACCCATGGAACAAGTCTCTAGGCTATGATTTGTGTCTGTGCTCTTGATCACTGCTGCAGAATCCCTGCCAATGTCCCAGGCATGGAGGATGTAAAGATGAGGTGTCTGTGTCTGTCAGGTCTTCTGTGAAGCAGAAGAGGAAAGATTGATTGGAGGAAATGCCTGTGAAGGACAAAGGGGGAGGGTGCTGGAGAAGGTGGAGAGTCTTCAGAACATGGTACACATCTGACACCTGTGGAGGGAGAGAGGGGAGAAGGATGATTGGTAAGTGAGCCTGCTCCTGGAGTACAGCTCAGAGAAAAATCTTGGCCAGGCTGATCGAGAGCCCCAGAGCAAAGACTGCCTGCTAGAGGAGTCCTGCCTTGGATACGAATGGTGGCTCTAGTACCCCTGTGCCCTGCCCTTGGCTAGAAGCATCCTGGGGAGAACATGACCCCATGGACGATCCTGAAAGGCACGATGCTGCTCCCAGCAACAGGTCTCTGTCTTGGAGGGAGGCCTGGGCAGCTTGCTCCTATGGCAGCCAATGGCCCCAGCCTTGAGTGGCTTACAGCCTATTTATAATCTACTGTGAGGTTTTGGCAGGATGTCGTGAAAACCCAAATGTGGGATATCCAAGACAGTCTCCTGGGAGATAAAGGATTTCCTGATCAGCTGAGCAGGTTGCACACTGAACTGGGGGACCTGAGGGGTGAGGATAGTTGGGGAGAACAGAAGATTGATATGCAGGCACTGCCTTTCCCAATCAAGCTGTAAGCTTTGTGGTTTTGGCTCAGAGAGGCACATTTTTCTAATTCAGTTACTCAGGTCATCTTTTCCTAACTTGCACAAAGGTAGAGTGTAGGCTGCCCATAGCCCATGATTCTGGGGAGAGAAGAGGATGAGGCTTTCAATGAGGAGTCAGGGTCAGCTGGAGTGAAGGAGGCTGGGATGTGGCCTCAGTCCAAGTTCGGCTTGGGGGAGCAGCCAGTACCGAACAGTGCGATGAGCCCAGAGGGGTAGGATGAGGCGGGGCATAGAGCCTGCTCTCTGCTGTGCCTGCGCCTGGGCTCTGCTGGAAGTCAGGGGAAGCTGCTCAAGGGTTTTAGGTGGGTGAGACACATGACGTCGTCACTTTGGTATTACTGGTCATTTTGGCATGTTAAAAGTCAAGTCCCCAAAATAACATGTGTTGGCAAATGTTGGAGGAAAGAGACCCCTTGCACATTCTCTTCAAGCATGAAAATACTTACAAATTAAAATAGAAGTACCCCATAATCTCAGCAACCCCATTACTGGGTATTTATTCAAAGGATATGAAATCAGTATGTCGAAGAGATATCTATACTGCCATGTTGATTGTAGCATTATTCACAATAGGCAAGATAGGGAATCAATGGAAGTATTTGTTTATTTATTAATTTATTTTTGAAATAGGGCCTTGCTCTGTTGTCCAGGCTAGAGTGTAGTGGCATGATCATAGCTCACTGCAGCCTTGAATTCCTGGGCTCATGTGATTCTCTCACCTCAGCCTCCTGAGTAGCTGGGACCACAGGCATGTGCCACCATGCCCAACTAATTTTTTGTATTTTTGTAGATTCAGGGCCTTGCTATGTTGCCCAGGCTGGTTTTGAATTCCTGGGCTCAAGCGAACCTCCCACCTTGGCCCCCTAAAGTGCTGGTATTATAGGCATGAGCCACCACACCAGGCCCAACCTAAGTGTCTATTAACAGTTGAATGGATAAAGAGATGTGGTGTATGTGCACAATGGAATAGTATTTGGCCTTTAAAAAGAGTGAAATCATGTCATTTGTGACAACATGGATGAACCTAGAGGATATTATGCTAAGTGAAATAAGTCAGGCACAGAAAGACAAATACCTTATGATCTCACTTATATGTGGAATCTAAAAACATTGAACTTCCAGAAGCAGAAAGTGGAATGGTGGTTACCAGGGGCTGGGAGAGGCAGGCACTGGGGAGATGTTGGTCAAAGGACATAAAATTTCATTTAGACAGGAGGAATAAGTTCAAGAGATCTATTGTACAGCATGTTAACTACAATTAATGATATATTGTATACTTGAAAATTGCCAAGAGAGTTTTTGTTTGTTTATTTGAGACAGGGTCTTGCTCTGTTACCCAGGCTAGAGTACAGTAGCATGATCACAGATCACTGCAGCCTTGAACTCCTGGGTGCAAATGATCCTCTTGCCTCAGTCTTCCAAGTAGGTGTAGCATCGTCATGCCCAAGTTATTTTTAAATTTTTTTGTGGAGATAGTTGTCTCCACAAAAAGTGTGGAGACAACATGGGCTATGTTGCCTAGGCTGGTCTTGAACTACTGGGCTCAGGTGATCCTCCCACCTCAGTCTCCCAAAGTGCTGAGATTACAGGTGTGAGCTACTGTACCCAGCCAAGAGGGTAGATTTTTAAGTGTTCTCACCACAGAAAATATGTGAGGTAAAGCGTACGTTAATCTTAAGTAGATTGATTTAGCCATCCCACAGTGCATACATATATCAAAATGTCATGTACACCATAAATATATATAGTTTTTATTCATCAATGAAAAAGTAATAAACGTTACAATAAAGATACTTGTTTAAAATAAAAAAAAGTAGAATCGTATTTAATTTGACTGTAGTCTCCCACCCTAGTAACACTCCCCTCCTCCCCAACCCTAGCCCCGCTACCATATCAGCTTGAGGTGCTTGGAGTGGGGATGAGGGTGACATCTTCTGGTCCTTCTTCCTCCTAGGCCCTGGCCCCACCTCTGGCCCCCCTTACTTATCTCCCTGCTGCAGCCTCTTTTAGGGCCCAGGTGTTCTGGTGTTGGGGCAGGGAGGTAGGTGAAGGACAGTGCCAAGTTTTGAGGGATCCTGGACTTTCCCTTCCGGTCCTCTTTTGGCTGTCCCTACTTTTTTGCATGAAGCCCCCAAGGCCTTCTGGGGGGAAGCAGCGGGGTGCATCCTCCCTCTTGCATGGGCCAGTGTTTATTTTTCAGGTGCCCTGTGGCGAAAGGGCTCCTCACTTCGTTCCTTGTCTTACTCTTCCTCCTTTTCTGCTTCTAGAGCTTTGCTGGGGAGGGGTGGCTGGCTTGGATGCCTCTTGCTGTAAATCCTGGGCAAGGAGGAAATAGGTGGCCCCTGGTTGCGCCAATTGTCTTTAAAGGGTGGAGCATTTGGGAATGTGGTTGCCTCTGTGTCCTCTGCCTTGGGCACAAGGGAAGTCTTGAGTGTGCCCTGTGAGGCAGGAGAGTGATGGGAGGGGAGCCTGACTGCGGCTCGCTTGGGAGTGGCTTCGGGGATTGGGGAGAAGTCACAGGTGTGCAGAGCCTCTCAGGGTCATGGAGATGGGCAGCCCAGCCACTCTATCCCCATGCCTATCACTGACAGTGTGGAAAGGGTAAGTCCATGGGTGAGCAAAGGGAGAATGTGTTGCAATTCACCTCTCCTCCAGAATAACAGATGCTAACAGGGTCCAGCAGCTCCACAGCTATTCTCCATGTATGAAATGAGTTTGAGTACTTTATTCAACTTGAAAGTCATAACATACCTTTTAAGTATTTGGGTTATGATCATCTAAATGTCAAAGGACACTGGAGACCTTGAGGGCTTGGCTGAAAATTCCATAGCCAGGTTGGCAGAGGTCAGGGGTGGGGGTAATCCAGGTCTTCTGGCTTCCCCTCCTCTTCCCACCTACTTGCCTCTGGAACCTGTTCTACATCACCCCTCCTATATCACCCAGATGACAGCAGCTCCCTGAGAGCATTTCAGGGGATTGCTACCAGCATATCAACGACTCCAAGGCCAACCAGAATTCCACATTGTGATGGAACTGCATTGTGTAGGACTGCAAGTCCTTAGAAAGTTTTGATCTTTGAGCTGAAGTGAAGCTTGATTCTATGCCCCTATTAAGAAACGTTTTGCCTGGTGTCCACAGGTATTTGGAAGAAGTCTTTTTACTTTTTAAGGGAAAACCCTATTTTTAGGTGCTTATTTATGGTACTAGAGAAATAAGTGAGTTAGTCATCAACAGCCATTCTGGACTAGTCTTTAAAGCAGGCCTCTTAAGGATTTTCACAAGCCTGCTGACTTATATTTATAATCAATAATGCTATAATCACAGCTCACTACTAATTCCTTGCTTACCCAATTAATCAAAAGCACTGTGGCTCAATGTGGAGGAAAGCATGCTCAACTTAGGTCCTAGTAGAAACTCTGCCCCCAGGCTCACGGCGGGTGGCGCTGGGCCAGGATGCCCTCTCTGTGGAAAGAGGCATGTGCTTGGCTAGCCCTTGAGGCTCTTTCCTTCCTGGCACCCTGGAGTGTGTGGATGGCATGTGCACTGAGCCACAGGGTGAGGGGCAGGGAGGAGTGGAGAATCGTGGGGGAGGCAGTTGCAGAACCGGCTGTGTTTTTGTTTTTTTCTTCTATTTTAAATCAGGAATTATTAGCCGAGAAGATGCAGAAGATCTCCTGGAGAACATGACTGAGGGAGCATTCCTGGTCCGGGTCAGTGAGAAAATCTGGGGTTACACCCTCTCCTACCGCCTGCAGAAAGGGTTCAAACACTTTCTTGTGGATGCCTCTGGGGATTTTTACAGCTTCCTGGGAGTGGACCCCAATCGCCATGCAACGCTCACGGATCTCGTTGATTTCCATAAGGTATCCCTCACAGGGATACTAATGGGGGGGGAGGGGGAACTGGTGGAAATTCGAGCTGAAGAGAGAGCTAGAGCAGGAGAAGCAAGGCTGCTGGCTCTGGGCAGTGGGGCTGGAGGGTCTCAGAGATGTAGAGCATCAGGGCAGAAGAGACCAGAGGTTGTCCACACTGGGCCTTAGGGCCCACTGTTCTGCTCTCTGCTTCACTCTCTGGGGCATGCGGGCACCTCTCACCCTGGTCCTCAGGCCTCTTCTCACCTTGGGTACCTGAGTGCTCCCTCCTGTTAACACAAGGACTGGATGATCATCCCTTTCTCCAAGCCTGGGTCTCATCTCCAACTCATTCCCAAGAATGTCTCTCACGAGGAACTCCAAGCCAGGCCTCTAGCAGCTTCTGAGAGTTAGCTGAAGTGCAGTAGGCAACCCTGTGGTTAGAGAAGCTTTTCTAGTGGTGGAGTTACCATGTCTCTTATTTGAACTCCAGCTTAACCACTTAGTACATGTGTGACCTTGAGCCCGCACCTTAGTCTTACCAAGTGTCAGCGTCCTACTCAGGCAAATGGATGTAAATAATACTTAGCTTGGACCCTGTGAGCATTAAATTAAGTCAAGTACGTAGCAGCGCTTCGTGACTGTGAAGTGCTTACGGAAAGTCTTGTTTCTTGGCATTCTTTTTGTTATTTGTCCTCCTGCCATGGACCCTATATTGGGAAAGATGTTGTCTTCCAGGCAGTGTATGTAGTAAGAAGCAACGTTTATGTTCGTGTGGCGGTTGGCATCATTAGTAACTGGGAGAAAGCCAGAGATGGAACTCAGTGACCTGGAAGGGCAGGACGAAGGATTCCGAGGGGCAGAGTGGTGGTAGCTCAGGTGTCCGACATCTAACCAAGCTTTGTGGGTATAGATGGTTTCACAGAATGACTTGACGGTCTCACTGGGGTTTTGCTATAATAGGGACTCTTAGGTTTGTATTGCTCTCTCTTTATCTCTTCATGGAGGTCCCTAGAACTTCAGGGACAGCCCTTGACCTTATGAATAATACACATGGAGAATCACCCATTCACAGATACTCAGGCACTGATTGTGGAGTACTGCCTGGAAACTGGACTAACCAGGATCAAGGTCAATTTCTCCGTGTTGGGAAGAGCCTTCTAACAGAGGAAAGCAAAAGAGAGGGGATGTGAGGACATTGGCATGTTCTCTGTGTCAAGCACTGAACCTATTGCTCTACATCCATGCTCTTATTTAATCTTACCAATAGATCTGTGAGGGAGGCATCTTTTTATTTATTTATTTATTTTTTTTATTATACTTTAAGTTCTAGGGTACATGTGCACAACATGCAGGTTTGTTACACAGGTATACATGTGCTATGTTGGTTTGCTGCACCCATTAACTTGTCATTTACATTAGGTATTTCTCCTAATGCTATCCCTCCCCCTGCCCTCCACCCCACAACAGGCCCCGGTGTGTGATGTTCCCTGTCCTGTGTCCAAGTGTTCTCATTGTTCACTTCCCACCTGTGAGTGAGAACATGTGGTGTTTGGTTTTCTGTCCTTGTGATAGTTTGCTGAGAATGATGGTTTCCAGCTTCATCCATGTCCCTGCAAAGGACAGGAACTCATCCTTTTTTATGGCTGCATAGTATTCCATGGTGTATATGTGCCACATTTTCTTAATTCAGTCTATCATTGATGGACATTCTGGTTGGTTCCAAGTCTTTGCTATTGTGACTAGTGCTGCAATAAACATATGTGTGCATGTGTCTTTATAGTAGCATGATTTATAATCCTTTGGGTATATACTCAGTAATGGGATCGCTGGGTCAAATGGTATTTCTAGTTCTAGATCCCTGAGGAATTGCCACACTGTTTTCCACAAAGGTTGAACTAGTTTACACTTCCACCAACAGTGTAAAAGTGTTGCTATTTCTCCACATCCTCTCCAGCACCTGTTGTTTCCTGACTTTTTAATGATTGCCATTCTAACTGGCATGAGATGGTATCTCATTGTGGTTTTGATTTGCATTTCTCTGATGACCAGTGATGATGAACATTTTTTCATGTGTCTGTTGGCTGCATAGATGTCTTCTTTTGAGAAGGGTCTGTTCGTATCCTTTGCCCAATTTTTGATGGGATTGTTTGGTTTTTTTCTTGTAAATTTGTTTAAGTTCTTTGTAGATTCTGGATATTAGCCCTTTGTCAGATGGGTAGATTGCAAAAATTTTCTCCCATTCTGTAGGTTGCCTGTTTACTCTGATGGTAGTTTCTTTCGCTATGCAGAAGCTGTTTAGTTTAATTAGATCCCATTTGTCTATTTTGGCTTTTGTTGCCATTGCTTTTGGTGTTTTAGTCATGAAGTCCTTGCCCATGCCTATGTCCTGAAAGGTATTGCCTAGGCTTTCTTCTAGGGTTTTTTTTTTTTTTTTTTTTTTTTTTTTTGAGACGGAGTCTCGCTCTGTTGCCCAGGCTGGAGTGCAGTGCGCAATCTCAGCTCACTGCAAGCTCCACCTCCTGGGTTCATGCCATTCTTCTGCCTCAGCCTCTCCAAGTAGCTGGGACTACAGGCGCCCACCACCATACCCAGCTAATTTTTTGTATTTTTAGCAGAGACGGGGTTTCACCATGGTCTCGATCTCCTGACCTTGTGATCCGCCCGCCTCGGCCTCCCAAAGTGCTGGGATTATAAGCGTGAGCCACCGCGCCCGGCCTCTTCTAGGGTTTTTAATGGTTTTAGGTCTAATGTTTAAGTCTTTAATCCATCTTGAATTAATTTTTGTATAAGGTATAAGGAAGGGATCCAGTTTCAGCTTTCTATGTATGGCTAGCCAGTTTTCCCAGCACCATTTATTAAATAGGGAATCCTTTCCCCATTTCTTGTTTTTGTCAGGTTTGTCAAAGATCAGATGGTTGTAGATATGCGGCATTATTTCTGACACCTCTGTTCTGCTCCATTGGTCTATATCTCTGTTTTGGTACCAGTACCATGCTGTTTTGGTTACTGTAGCCTTGTAGTATAGTTTGAAGTCAGGTAGCATGATGCCTCCAGCTTTGTTCTTTTGCTTAGGATTGTCTTGGCAATGCAGGCTTTTTTTTTGGTTCCATATGAACTTTAAAGTCGTTTTTTCCAATTCTGTGAAGAAAGTCATTGGTAGCTTGATGGGGATGGCATTGAATCTATAAATTACCTTGGGCAGTATGGCCATTTTCATGATATTGATTCTTTCCATCCATGAGCATGGAATGTTCTTCCATTTGTGTCCTCTTTTATTTTGTTGAGCAGTGGTTTTTAGTTCTCTTTGAAGAGGTCCTTCACATCCCTTGTAAGTTGGATTCCTAGGTATTTTATTTTCTTTGTAGCAATTGTGAATGGGAGTTCACTCATGATTTGGCTCTCTCTTTTGTCAGTTGTTGGTGTATAGGAATGCTTGTGATTTTTGCACATTGATTTTGTATCTTGAGACTTTGCTGAAGTTGCTTATCAGCTTAAGGAGATTTTGGGCTGAGATGATGGGGTTTTCTAAATATACAATCATGTCATCAGCAAACAGGAACAATTTGACTTCCTCTTT
This sequence comes from Nomascus leucogenys, assembly GCF_006542625.1. NCBI lineage: Eukaryota > Metazoa > Chordata > Mammalia > Primates > Hylobatidae > Nomascus > Nomascus leucogenys. The sequence continues at coordinate 30,292,091 of NC_044398.1, forward strand.
TCCTAATTGAATACCCTTTATTTCTTTCTTTTGCCTGATTGCCCTGGCCAGAACTTCCAACACTATGTTGAATAGTAGTGGTGAGAGAGGGCATTCCTGTTTTGTGCCAGTTTTCAAAGGGAATGCTTCCAGTTTTTGCCCATTCAATATGATATTGGCTGTGGGTTTGCCATAAATAGCTCTTATTATTTTGAGATACGTTCCATCAGTACCTAGTTTATTGAGAGTTTTTAGCATGAAGGGCTGCTGAATTTTGTCAAAGGCCTCTTCTGCACCTATTGAGATAATCATGTGGTTTTTGTCATTGGTTCTGTTTATGTGATGGATTACATTTATTGATTTGCATATGTTGAACCAGCCTTGCATCCCAGGGATGAAGCCGACTTGAACGTGGTGGATAAGCTTTTTGATGTGCTGCTGGGTTCTGTTTGCCAGTATTTTATTGAGGATTTTCACATCGATGTTCATCAGGGATATTGGTCTAAAATTCTCTTTTTTTGTTGTGTCTCTGCCAGGCTTTGGTATCAGGATGACGTTGGCCTCATAAAATGAGTTAGAGAGGATTCCCTCTTTTTCTGTTGATTGGAATAGTTTCAGAAGGAATGGAACCAGCTCCACTTTGTACCTCTGGTAGAATTCAGCTGTGAATCCATATGGTCCTGGACTTTTTTTGGTTGGTAGGCTATTAATTATTGCTTCAATTTCAGAACCTGTTATTGGTCTATTTGGTGATTCAACTTCCTGGTTTAGTCTTGGGAGGGTGTATGTGTCCAGGAATTTGTCCATTTCTTCTAGATTTTCTAGTTTATTTGCGTAGAGGTGTTTGTAGTATTCTCTGATGGTAGTTTGTATTTCTGTTGGATTGGTGGTGATATCCCCTTTATCATTTTTTATTGCATCTATTTGATTCTTCTCTCTTTTCTTCTTTATTAGTCCTGCTAGTGGTCTATCAATGTTGTTGATCTTTTCAAAAAACCAGCTCCTGGATTCATTGATTTTTTGAAGGGTTTTTTGTGTCTCTATCTCCTTTAGTTCTGCTCTGATCTTGGTTATTTCTTGCATTCTGCTAGCTTTTGAATTTGTTTGCTCTTGCTTCTCTAGTTCTTTCAGTTGTGATATTAATGTGTTGATTTTATATCTTTCCTGCTTTCTCTTGTGGGCATTTAGTGCTATAAATTTCCCTCTACACACTGCTTTAAATGTGTCCCAGAGATTCTGGCACGTTGTGTCTTTGTTCTCATTGGTTTCAAAGAAGAACTTTATTTCTGCCTTCATTTAGTTATTTACCCAGTAGTCATTCAAGAGCAGGTTGTTCACTTTCCATGTAGTTGTGCAGTTTTGAGTGAGTTTCTTAGTCTTGAGTTCTAATTTGATTGCACTGTGGTCTGAGAGACAGTTTGTTGTGATTTCTGTTCTTTTACATTTGCTGATGAGTGCTTTACTTCCAACTATGTGGTCAATTTTGGAACATGTGTGATGTGGTGCTGAGAAGAATGTATATTCTGTTGATTTTGGGGTGGAGAGTTCTGTAGATGTCTATTAGTTCTGCTTGGTGCAGAGCTGAGTTCAAGTCCTGGATATCCTTGTTAACCTTCTGTCTCATTGATCTGTCTAATATTGACAGTGGGGTGTTAAAGTCTCCCATTATTATTGTGTGGGAGTCTTAAGTCTCTTTGTAGGTCTCCAAGGACTTGCTTTATCTGGGTGCTCCTGTACTGGGTGCATATAAATTTAGGATAGTTAGCTCTTCTTGTTGAATTGATCCCTTTACCATTATGTAATGGCCTTCTTTGTCTCTTTTGATCTTTGTTGGTTTAAAGTCTGTTTTATCAGAGACTAGGATTGCAACCCCTGCTTTTTTTTGCTTTTCATTTGCTTGGTAGATCTTCCTCCATCCCTTTATTTTGAGCCTATATGTCTCTGCATGTGAGATGGGTTTCCTGAATACAGCACACTGATGGTTCTTGACTCTTTATCCAATTTGCCAGTCTGTGTCTTTTAATTGGGGGCACTTAGCCCATTTACATTTAAGGTTAATATTGTTATGTGTGAATTCGATCCTGTCATTATGATGTTCGCTGGTTATTTTGCCTGTTAGTTGATGCAGTTTCTTCCTAGCATCAATGGTCTTTACAATTAGGGATGCTTTTGCAGTGGTTGGTACTGGTTGTTCCTTCCCACGTTTAGTGCTTCCTTCAGGAGCTCTTGTAAGGCAGGCCTGGTGGTGACAAAATCTCAGCATTTGCTTGTGTGTAAAGTATTTTATTTCTCCTTCACTTATGAAGCTTAGTTTGGCTGGATATGCAATTCTTGGTTGAAAATTCTTCTCTTTAAAAATGTTGAATATTGACCCCCACTCTCTTCTGGCTTGTAGAGTTTCTGCGGAGAGATCTGCTGTTAGTCTGATGGGCTTCCCTTTGAGGGTAACCCGACCTTCCTCTCTGGCTGCCCTTAACATTTTTTCCTTCATTTCAACCTTGGTGAATCTGACAATTATGTGTCTTGGGGTTGCTCTTCACGAGGAGTATCTTTGTGGTATTCTCTGTATTTCCTGAATTTGAATGTTGGCCTGCCTTGCTAGGTTGGGGAAGTTCTGGATGATATCCTGCAGAGTGTTTTCCAACTTGGTTCCATTCTCCTCGTCACTTTTAGGTACACCAATCAAACGCAGATTTGGTCTTCTCACGTAGTCCCATATTTCTTGGAGGGTTTGTTCATTTCTTTTTATTCTTTTTTCTCTAAATTTCTCTTCTCGCTTTATTTCATTAATTTGATCTTCTATCACTGATACCCTTTCTTCCACTTGATCAAATTGGCTACTGAAGCTTGTGTATGCATCACATAGTTCTTGTGTCATGGGTTTCAGCTCCATCAGGTCATTTAAGGTTTCCTCTACACTGTTTATTCTAGTTAGCCATTCATCTAATCTTTTTTCAAGGCTTTTAGCTTCCTTGCGATGGGTTTGAACATCCTTTGGCTCAGAGAAGTTTGTTATTACCGACCTTCTGAAGCCTACTTCTGTCAGCTCATCAAAGTCATTCTTCCTCCAGCTTTGTTCTCTTGCTGGTGAGGAGCTGTGATCCTTTAGAGGAGAAGAGATGCTCTGGTTTTTAGAATTTTCAGGTTTTCTGCTGTGGTTTCTCCCCATCTTTGTGGTTTTATCTACCTTTGGTCTTTGATATTGGTGACCTACAGATGGGGTTTTGGTGTGGATGTCGTTTTTGTTGATGTTGATGCTATTCCTTTCTGTTTGTTAGTTTTCCTTCTAACAGTCAGGTCCCTCAGCTGCAGGTCTGTTGGAGTTTGCTGGAGGTCCACTTCAGACCCTCTTTGCCTGGGTATCACCAGCAGAGGCTGCAGAACAGCAAATATTGCAGAACAGCAAATATTGCTGCCTGATCCTTCCTCTCGAAGTTTCATCCCAGAGGGGCACTTGCCTGTATGAGGTGTCAGTCGGCCCCTACTGGGAGGTGTCTTCCAGTTAGGCTATACAGGGGTCAGGGATCCACTTGAGGAGGCAGTCTGTCTGTTCTCAGAGCTCAAACACCATGCTGGGAGAACCACTACTCTTTTCAGAGCTGTCAGACAGGGACGTTTAAGTGCAGAAGTTTCTGCTGCCTTTTGTTCAGCTATGCCCTGCCCACAGAGGTGGAGTCTACAGAGGCAGCAGGCCTTGATGAGCTGCGGTGGGCTCCACCCAGTTCCAGCTTCCCCATCCACTTTGTTTACCTACTCAAGCCTCAGCAATGGCAGACGCCTGAGGGAGGCATCTTAACCCCATTCCACAGATTAGGAAACCAGGGCTAAGTTTTCATGGTTAGGACCAGGAGTTAAGCCTCAGGCTGTCTGCCTCTAAAGAATGTACTTTTTCCACTAAACCATATTGTTTGCTTTTCCTAGAAGCTGCTTTAGCAATGATGAGCTCCTTGTCCCTGGAAGTGTTTCAAGCAAAGGATAAATGCCCCTCACTCAGGACAGATTCCAGAGAAAGGCTTGACCAGAGATCTCTGAAGATCTTTATTCTCTTCCAAATCAAAATCTTTGAGACTCACAATTCATTTCTAACACTAAGGAGAGATAACATTTATGACAATGTGGACATCTGGTGGCCAACTTCTATAAGTTAAAATTTTAATTACACAATTAATTCATGATTACATTCTAAGAAAAATCAAATACAATACAAAGTGAAAGCCTCATTCATTTCAAGTCTCTATTTCCGTCCTCTACTTTATCAATTTGCCATGTATCTTATCTAAGTATCTCCTGAGCAGTAACATAAAAACTTATGTACGTAAGGAAATATATAGTTTTGTTATTTTTCACATAAGTTGCATAGTCTTTTTTGAGACAAGGTCTTACTCTGTTGCTTAGGCTGGGGTGCAGTGGTGTGATCATAGCTCACTGTAACCTCAAGATCCTGGGCTCAAGTGATCCTCCCACCTCAGCGTCCCTAGTAGCTGGGACTATAGGCACGCACCACCACACCCAGCCCAAGTTGCATATTTCCTTACATATAAATGAGTGACTTGATTTTTTAACATGCTTACTAAATAATTGAATGCAGTTTTAAAAAGCATGGTCCCTAGAATGAGGCTGCTGAGTTTTAAATTCTAACTTACGTGTTTGACTTTGGACAACTATTTAGCTTTTGCACCTTAGTTTCTGCCTTAGTAAAGTGGGTTTAATAGTAGCACTCAACTCTTAAGGTCACTGTAAGGTTTTAATGAAACATCACTATGTGAAGTGCTGAAACAATATACCTGACACTTGTAATTTCAGGACATGCTGGCTGTCATTCAAATATATCTATGAGCTCTTCTGTGTTAATCCGTATACCAAACCTTGTAAATGCCATGTGGTATTCCATGGTATGGATGCATATTACAGTTTAATTACTCATTCTCCTTTTCATGGCCACTTCTCTGGCTTCCGATTTTTCATGATCTTGAACAGTGCTGTAGAGACTTCCCTGTGTGTGTCACTATGGATACATGTGCAGTATTTCTCTAGGATGGGTCCTGGAACTGGAATTGCTGGAGAGAAGAGTATGCACATTTTAATTAGAAAAGATCTGCCAGATTGCCCTCCAAAAATGTGGCGCCAGTTCAGTCTCCTGCCAAAACTATATGAGGCTGTTTCCCTGCACTGCTGCCAACACTGGGGCCTATCAATCATTTCATTTTTCTCCATCAGATGGGCAGACACTGAATCTACTGTGGTTTAGTTTGCATTTGTCTGATTACCACTGATGCAGAGGATCTTTTCACACATTTCATGGCCACTTGGATTTCTTCTGTGAGTCATCCTTTCATATTCTTTGTCCATTTTTCTATTAGGATATCTCTTTCTTTTTGATGTGACATTTCTTTCAGCTGCTGAATTGCTCTTTAGTTATGAGCATTCTGCTTTTCAGTTCTTCTACTGAAATTTTTTCCTTTTAATTTAAATGGTCATGCTTTTGGTTTCCAGGTTCTTTAAGTGGTTCTTTTTTTTTTTTTTTAAATAATGCCCATTCTCGTTTCATGGATGACTTATTTCTTATTCTGCTGAGGAGAGATTAATGCACATCTCTTAAAGCCTCTTCTGTTTGCTTTATAGACTTGATATTTTCCTGGAAATCATTTCTGTTGTTGAGTTCAGCCTCTTTCTTTTATGGTTATAATTTTGCTTAAATGCCTATAAATTTTAGGCTATGAAACGATCTTCCAACTTTAAATTTTCTGTCTATCATGAGTGGATACAGTTTTGTTTCCCAAATCCAGTGTCTTCATGCTGTAGGGGTTGGAGTTGACTGTGAGTGGCTCATCTTTTGGGCATGGGACTGTCTGAACTTTTTGGGTCTCTTGGGGCTTCCAAGGAACTGTGTGCATCTCCTCATTCCCCAGCCTGCTTGAGGCAAACACCTACTGGAGTCCCTCAACTCCTCCTCGCCTTGCTGTAACTGGTGTCCCACATTGACTCCTCTGACAAGCCCCTCCTGCATGTCTTTTGTTTTTCAAGGATTCTTCAATATGTTTCACTTTGTTGATGGCATTCCTTTTTATTTTCCAGTACTTTTTATGAATTTATTTCTTTTTAAAGGCAGATTTTTTTCCTGTCATTTCTAGAAATCTGAGAGAAGACAAATGCATATTCTTAGTTTCTTTGTCTTGAACCACTCTCTCTCTCTCTCATAGATGTGTATTTCTCTATCTTGATTATAAGTGGATTTTCCTTTTTTTCCCTTTTAGGAGGAAATTATCACTGTTTCAGGAGGAGAGTTACTTCAGGAACCCTGCGGACAGAGGGACAGCCCACCAGACTACCATCTGTTGTTTGAATAATTTTTTTCCTTATCAGTTGGATTCGTTTTGGCATCCTGTTTTTGAACTCAGTTTAAGAACTTCTCAACTCACATCCTATGGCCTTCTGGAAGATCCACCACTATCCAGAGGAAAAAGTAGATTAATATGTCTCAAGGGATATGACATCTATGGCATAGGGCTACTGGTCTCATCCCAGTGATCAGAACAGAAATTGCTAATAGCTCATGCAACTCTTTCATGAAGAGCTTGGCTATGACCTTAGAAGAAAAAGCCTGTTTGTCATGGCTTCCGTAAACTGAGCTCTTACAGTGCGTGGACCATGTTTTAATAATCCAAAATAATTCCAGTGCCGAACCCTGAATTTAACATATGGTAGACGTTCAGTAAATGTTTGTTGAATGAATGGATGTCTTCTAAAAGTTTTTCAACACAAATTAGCAGTGGTTTCTTGTAAATTATTTCCTACTCGCCACTCTATAAAATCATGGCAATAATAGAAGATTATGAAGGATTTCTATGGAGGACATAAATGCTGCATCTTTCATAATCTCCATTATTACCCTCATTGATATTATCATTGGAATTATTTAAGGCAAGCCCCAGTTTCCAGGGCAGCTGATTGACACTGTCCTGCCTTCCTTATTTAACCTCTTCTTTTGCCACTTGCCTCTATCTTTGAATCGTATTTTGGCCCTGGTTTTGCAATGGTTTTATGTAATCCTACAGATGTCTTCAAGACCTGGGGTGAGTTACAACTGCAAGAATGGTTTTTTAGAAATCTGATGAGGCCTCTGCTCTCTGGGATGTGGCCCTCTTTATGCAGGTTACTCCAATGATTAGCTCTGTCCTCATTGTCCTTTTAATTCCCTTGTCAACTTAATCTCAGTATGTTCCTTATATTAACAAGAAGACTCACCCAATAACTCCTCAATAACTCTCAGTGATGGTATCTATTGGTGCATACTTGTGTTCCACAATTATGGCCATATACACAGAGGTAGTATATGATGAAGAGAAGATTACAGTCTTTACAGTCAAGAAGACTTGGGTTCATATCCTCATCCTGGAACTTACTAGCATTATAATGCCTTGCAGCATTGTGTTTGGTGAGAAGAAAAGAATGAATGGACTCTAGGGATGTTAGGGAACGATTTACTTTACTTGATGGCTGTATCAAACATCTATGCCCCACTTCTTCTTTTGCCTCACCTATTCCTTAGATTCTTGGTCACTTCTCTACCACAGGCCACTGGCACTATAACCAGTTTTGCATGGGTTCTGCTCTTCCTCCCTATGTTGATCAGTGTCATGTGAGCATAAGCCAATGGTAGCTTGCCACATGCCCCATCTCCCGTTGCTGCAGAGGCATAAGACAGAAGAGATGGGAAGTGAATGCCCCATGTGGTGAATCTGGGATGAATGGGAGTCACAGGCTGGTAGATCGCTTTTTCCCCCTTCTTCCTCCTGGAGGAACTATTCTGAGAGGCATCTGTTTGTATGGTCTTTTAGAAGACAGCTACGCAAGATCAAGCAACCAGTCCTGATGAAACCAAGTGGTGGCCGGATCAGTATACACCCCGCTGCCCCTGTTTTTTTCTTCTTCTCTGCCTTGCCCTGCTCTCTCCTGTTGCTCTGGGATTGCACTTCTCAATGAAGTAGCAGCTCATAAGCTTTTGCCACAGGCTCTGCCTTTTGGGGAATCCAGGATAAGAACCCATCATACAGAAGTGTTCAATAATATCAATTTTGCAACTCAGCTCCATGGCTTCCCCCAGTCTGCCTGTCTCACTACATGCATAAAGAGAAATGATGGAAGGAACCTGCTTTCTGAACTCTAATGTGCTTTCATTGATTATCATTAAAATTATCATTAAAATTGCCTTATTTCTATGGACCCAGAGGAACGATGTTTTAGTTTTGGCTCTCTGACTTACCAACTATGTGACTTTGTCCAAGTCATTTAACTTCAGTAAACCTCGGTATGACTGAAAAGGGAATTTTCTGTATGGCCGTCACTAGGTTTTTTTGCGGGTTAGTTAAATGATAAACATGAAAGCTCTGTCCAAATGAAAAAGGTATTGCTAACAACAACAACTTAGTGCTTAGCCCGTGATGTGTCAGGGGATATGATGTGATGATTTTCAAGGTGTTGGAAGAAACTTCTGTTCCAAGAACTACCAGCAGCTTTGAAAGCAGACCAAGATGGGTTGAGACCCTGAATCCCTGGGCTGTTGTTCCTGTCACCCCTAATTAATATGTGAGAGACAACAGCTGGGTTTTCCATCCCTAACACATTTATTTCATTTTATTTGGGGCCTGCAATTTCTGCATGTCTCATATATTTTAGGTTTTACCTTTTTACCTGGCTTTAAAATAAATCCCTTGTAAGTTGTCCTGCAAATGAAATTACTGTCTGGAAAACTGTAATTTCATCTTGAGAGTTTTATTATGCTAATAAATGTCAGGATTCTCAAATAAAGGAATTGCCTTTTTTTTTCCCTGAGCCCTACAAATATAATAAAAAACAGTTGGTCAGCTCCAAGACTCAGCAAAGGAAAAATTTACAATCTATAACTAGAAAGAGAAGTTGTAAAAAAAAACACTATGCAACTTAATGGAAAATAAATTTCAAGGAATGAAAGGATAACTTGGAGTACAGATTTGGGGAGATCCTTGTGTGGCAGAAGTATTTTTAGGGACCATCTAAGGGGCAAGAGCTGAGAGGTTATGGAGAGTGTTCCCCAGGAGGGGAACATGGGCTTGAAGACCTGGGAGCCTGGGGCATTTGTCCCCCTCTTGTCCTTTTGATCATTATTCTCAGAACTAAATTGCGATCCTAGATGAATTTCTATATTCTTTGGACTACAGTTTCTTCTGTCAAATTAGGTGAACATTGCCTATTTCAGAGGGTGGCTGTGAAAATAACAGAAGATTTTGTTATAGTAATGACAAATATTGTTTTAAGCCGTGTGTGTGTGTGTGTGTGTGTGTGTGTGCGCGTGCGCATGCATGCGTGAACTCTCACAGCCATGCTTAAGGGAGAAAATGCGATCATCTTTATCTTGTACATGGGGAAACTGAGGCACAGAGAGGTTCAGAACATTCCCAATTGCTTGGGAAGCACAGGGATTGACCACAGTCACGTATCAGTCTGAGTGGACCTTAAACTGCGTAAACAAACACATGATGGTTGTTAAAAATGCAGGTTCTCCTTCAGCGGATCTGGGATTGGGCATGAGGTTCTGTATTTCTGACAAGCTCCTGGGTGTTGCTGATGCTGCCAGACTATGGGTTATACTTGGAGAAGCCAGCCTTGAAAGCAGGGGTTGGCAAATTATAGCCGCAGGCCAAATTCAGCCTGCTGCTCGTGTTTCTACAGCCTGAGAGATAAAAATGGTTTTTACATTTTTAAATGGTTGGAAAAAATTAAGAAGAATATTTTATGACCTGTGAAAATTACATTAAATTCAAATTTCAGCTTCATAAATAAAGGTTTATTGGGATTCAGCAATACTTATTGGTTTACATATTGTCTTTGGCTGCATATGGCCTATAAGGCCTTAAATATTTACTCTCTGGCCCTTTACAGAAAAAATTATGACGCATCCGTTAGGAATTATTTTGCTTTCTTTCTCTGCTTTATCTAAATCTACTCTTTTAACACCATCGTTTATGCTTCAGAGAAATCTAAGTGAATGTATTAAATTTTCTAGTAGTGTTCCATTTTAATTTTGAATCTCATCTCTAGAAAAAGATTCTCTTCCTTGTGAAAGGATTCTAACCAAATGTTAAGTGAGTAGTATCACAATTATGTAGATATTTAACATGGGCATATGATCATTTACCTTCTAGATTTATTATATTTCCTACACATAACTATGTATTTATGTTTTGCCCTTCAGTCTGTGAGGTCCTGGAAATCAGGTGATGCCATATTTATCTGAGTTCTTTAGGGTTCCCGGAATAGTTGATATGGAATTACATCTGTTACGTATTAGGAACAGACAGATTGTGCCCATTTCAAAGACCCACTTTAACCTTTAGGGGACCCCTATGATAGAAAAGTCCGTGGTGAGAATTTTGGCAGCTTTGGGTTGGAATCTCGAATCTTGTACTGCTTTCAGTTGTTAAGACGAATAAACAAACAAGCAAACAACTAAATGAGATTGAGAAAGTAAAAAACAGCTCTGCCGACAGCTAGTCTGAGATGGGGAACTGAGAATTAAAACAGAAATCACATCTTGCAAATCTGCTCTGTGACTTGCAAAACAGTTAAACCGAGCCAAGCCACAACATACAGGAGAAAGTGTCTAAACTCAAACTCTTCTAACCAGCACATGCAGACCCATATTTTTTAGAGAGGACATCAGACAAATTGATCTAACAGTCATTCCACATGACTTTTTAAAAAAAATTGTGGTAAAATATACATAATATAAAATTTACCATTTTAACCATTTTTAAGTATACGGTTCAGTGGCACTGAGTCCATTCACATTGTTAGACAACTGCCACCACCATCCATCCACAGAAAACTTTTCATCTTACAAAAATGAAACTCTGTACCCATTAAACATAACTCCCCATTCTCCCCTCCTCCAAACTCCTGGCAATCACCATTCTTCTTTCTGTCTTTATGGGTTTGACTATTCTAGGTACCTCACATAAGAGGAATAATACAGAATTTGTCTTTTTTGTGTCTGGTTTATTTCACTTAGCATAATGTCTTCAAGGTTCATCCATGTGTAGCATGTGTCAGAATTTCCTTTTTAAGGCTGAATAATATTCCATGGTATGTATATATCACATTTTATTTATCCATTCAACTGTCAATGGACGCTTGGATTGGTTCCATCTTTTGGCTATTATGAATAATGTGGCTATGAACATGGGTGTACGTCTCATAACTTTTGCGTTCTGTAGATAAAATTACTGACTGTTCCAGCAACTCCCTAGTTTCCAGATTCTGACCAATCCCTGCCAAGAACCTTTAACTCCAGCTCCCCAGTCTTAGTGAGTACGCTTTCCTAACTTTTACCTTTTCGCGTTCCATGATTCCTCTTGCATATGTGCTCTCTTGCTGCAACAAGCTAATAACCTTAACTTTGGCTGCGTGTGTATTGCTAGTAGGCTTTAGCTGATAGGCTTTAAGAAGACATTATCTGTGAAGCGTGCTGTCCGTAATAGACACTCAGTAAGACTCCATGCCTTCTCTTGGCTGACCATGCTGAATAGCAGCTGTGAAAGCCCTTCTGTGAGTGGAGTCTTCTGTCCATTTATATCCTTATCTCAAGATGAGCTCACGGTCTTGCTGGGCTTATGAGCTTATTCCAGGAGACTGTGTGAAGTGGCGTGAGGTGACAGAGGCAGAGACAGACTCAATAATGGCTGTGTCAGCTGCTCTTCTGAAGGGAACTGTCTTACCCTGGAGGCACCGAGTGTCGGAGGTCGCTCAGTCATAGGTACCCCCTAGAGAGACGCTGAGGAGGAGGAGGCTGGGGGAGCACTCATCCCTTGTAGAATGAGGAGGCTAGCAGAGCTTGTTCATAGTGGACCTATGACCCATTTGCCAAGAGGCCTCTGCTGTTTGTGGACATCTCCTCCTGCTTCCCCACCCCCAGGTAGGAGGAGACAATAGAGTATAGAAGGAAGAGTAATTCTTGGGGGTCATCAATATGAATCTGAATTTAAATGGCAGAGGAAGAAGGGAAGACGCTTCCAGGAAGAAGAAACAACTGGCATCAGCAAAGATCTGGAGTCATGAAACTGTGTGTCTATGTGTGTGTGTACGAATGTAGGCCTGAAATGGGTTGTTTTTTTTTTCTTCTTTTTTTTTTTGGAGATGGAGGGTCGCTCTGCTGCCCGGGCTGGAGTGCAGTGATTGTGACCTTGGGTCACTGCAACCTCTGCCTCCTAGGTTCAAGTGATTCTCCTGCCTCAGCCTCCTGAGTAGCTGGGATTACAGGCACCCGCCACTCAGCTGGCTAATTTTTTGTATTTTTTAGTAACGATGGGGTTTCACCATGGTGGACAGGCTAGTCTTGAACTCCTGGCCTGAAGTGATCCACCCGCCTTGGCCTCCCAAAGTGCTGGGATTACAGGTGTGAGCCACCACGCCTGGCCTGAAATGGGCTTTCTATACAGTATATGCATGCCTGATTGCAGAAGCTAAACATTTGCACAACCAAATTCTTCCTACGGGAGACATTCTGTCCAGATTCTCAGCCATGAGCCAAGGGTTTTGGACACTTCTGCAACCTATCGGGCAACAGCAATTTGTACTAATAACTTGGTTATTGGCCAAAAATTTAGCCTAGACCCTCCGTAACTTGGTTTGTTCCTCATCTGCCTTTTCCTGACTCTTTTAATCAATATTGTATGTTGTTAACTACCTTTTATGTCCTTATGCTCACAAGCCTCTGGTTAATTTCCCGCTTATTCTTACATCTTCATGGGTTTTTATATTTGGCTTATTCAGATTGGTTGCAATTACTGCTTTTCATTCTGTCATTAACAATTCTTTTTTTCTTGGGCAGCTGCTGGGCAATTTGATAAGGCGGGGGAACCCAGCCCCTTATGTTGGGCACATGTGTGCTTTTCAGCCTTGTATTTCTTTTTTTCTTTTTAAAATTTTAAAATATTTTTATATTTTTTAAAAATATGTATTTTTATTTTTATTTTTATTTTAGACAGGGTCTAGCTCTGTTACCCAGGCTGAGTGCAGTGGTGTGATCTCAGCTCACTGCAGCCTCAACCTCCCAGGCTTAAGTGATCCTTCCACCTCAGCCTCCTGAGTAGTTTAGACTATAGGTGTGCACCACCACAACCAGCTAATTTTTGTGTTTTTTGTAGAGATGGGTTTCACCATGTTTGCCAGGCTGGGGTCAAACTCTTGAGTGAGCTCAAGCAATCTGCTCGCCTCGGCCTCCCAAAGTGCTAGGATTACAGGTGTGAGCCACTGTGCCCGACCCAGCTTCATATTTCAAATGGTAGCTGGTTGTTGAATAGAACCACAGAAAGTTATTTGGGATAATTATGCCTCTTCCCTTATTTCTAGTTTCTAATTTGTGGAAAGTTGGAAAAACTTATGGCAAAGAAACAGAACAACCAAAATATTATACCATAATTTAAAAAATTAGTATTCTAATATATAACTAAATTCATTTAAAAAAAATCTGTGAGCTAATAGCCCAGAGTCTTAATCTAGCACACTATTTTAGGAATTAATCAGATACCTCCCTGAGTCTACCTAACAAGATATCATTTTCTGTGAACAACTGAGCAATTTGTTCAAGAGGCATGGAATCCCTGAGCAAATGGGCCATTGGAAAACTAATTAATGATGTTCTGCGTTAGAATCATTCTTAATTTTATAAGCAGATACTAACTCATAGCTGAAACAGAAATGTAAAACCATTTTCAGAACAACTTAACCTTTATTACTTAGTACCTACCAAGGGAGGAATGCTGTGTGTTAAAAGCATTTACCTGACACATACATAGAAACAATGAGGCCCAGGCTAGTGGATAGAACACACATAGCTGTTAAAGAGAAAATGTCAGTATTCACAATGGAGATTTATGTTCTCAATTAAGCAATTCAATTATTGGTCTAAGGGAGATACCATTACTCCACACAATTTAAAAAGCCCGTGAACATTAATTTTTAACTAATTGTACTCAAAAGTACAATGGTGACTCAGAGGAGAAGTTAGAGACACATTTCATAGACCTTTGCAAGCTTCTTCTCTTGTCACTGTTTCTTTTCTTCGGGTGGAATCATTCTTTGGTTCCACTGAATAGTAATTTGTCTTTTTCCACAGACCCCTGAGGATGGCTGGGAAAAGAAGATCCAGGAACTGCTGGTGTCTGTACTAGTTACAGTCCTGATAGGAAAGAGGAGGGGACCTAAAAAAAGGGTTGCTTAAGGAGAGTTCATTTAGAAAGGTGGGGTACAGGAGAGTCACAGTGGGAAACCTAGTGACCCAGGGCTTAGTAGCACCCCAGCCTTTACCCACTTGGCCCATAACAACAAAGGAGGGAACAGTTTAGATGAGAAGAGAGACGCACACAGAGTTGGCCATTTTGGAAGGGCAGGGCGGGACTGTGTCCAGGGACAAAGCCAGCCTGAGCCAACCTTGCAGTGAGGCAGCCAGGCAATAAATAAGTACCTAAACCTCACCCTCTTCCCTCCTTCTGATCTCTGCTGGGCTCTCATTGGCTGAAGCAGCCTAAGGCCATAGGTTAGGAACTCTTGGTGTAATCTATACAGGTCAGCAGAGAAGGAAAAACAGTACATCTTGTTGGCAGGTGGGGGGCAGGGGGCGGCGAGCTTAGTCCTACGGTGATTCTGTAAGAAATGCAAAAAACCCCAGTTGTTCCTACTCATATAGAACACATAGCATGAAACACTTGACCTCTGATCAACAAAAGGTGTGGGATGTTTTTCCCCACCAACAACCAATTCTCCAGCAGACACCTGCTGGATATCTTATATTTTATTCAATTCTGACACTGCCTGGAATTAGAGTCAGACTCTGCAGGTTAGGGCTCAGCCCCACAATACTGCCTCCACTGCAGAGATGCCAGTCACAAGCCCCCAGGTTGTTGCCTGTACTTCAGACCAACCAGCTATAAGTCAGGGTTTCTATGACGCTGTCCTTGGGTTAAGCTCATAGACCTCAGGGAAACACTTCCTACTAGTTTATCATAAAGTACCTGATGAACAGCCAGATGGAAGAGATGCACAGAGTAAGATATGTGGGAAGGGGCATGGAGATTCCCTGCCCTCTCTGGGCGCTCCACCCTCCAGGTACCTCCATGTGTTCCTCACTCCAGGAGCTCTTTGAACCTTGTCCTGTTGGATTTTTATGGAGGCTTCATTAGATAGGCATGAATTGATTACATCATTGGCCGTTGGTGATCAACTCAATATTTAACCCCTCTGCCTCCCCGGAAGTTGAGAGGTTGGACTGAAATTTCCAACCCTCTAATCACATGGTGGGTTCTGCTGGCAACCAGCCCCCATGCTGAGGCTATCCAGGAACCCACCTAGAGTTAGAACAAAAGGTACTCCTATCATCCAGGAAATTACAAAGGTCTTTGGAGCTCTGTGTCAGGAACCCTCATCAGAGACCAAATATTAGAGAAAAGATTCTCCTAGCATCGCTGTCTACGAAGGTTTAGGAGCACTGTCTCAGGAACTGGGGGCAGAGACCAAAATATATTTCTTATTATATCATAATATCACAGCGTCCCAACTTGTCTTGCCAAACTTGAGTCCTCTCAGATACTCCGTGGTTGTGTCTCTACCTATTCTCCTGTTTCATCCACCATAGTCACCTTCCCAGGTCTCCTCAGAACATCAGTTAATGTGCCTTTTTCTCTTGCTTTGAAGGCAGAAGCCATAGCTCACACCAAACCTCCAGCATTTAAACTTTGCTGTGGAGTCTATGTGACCCCACCACGAGGTGACCCTCACCTTTCCCTCCATACCTGGGGAGACAGACATGGCAGTGGTCACTGAACTCTGGGATGACATGCTACCTCATCCTTTATGACACCCTTTGATATGTTGCTTTTCATCCATTTCTTTGTATCCCATTTGGTTTCATTTTTAGCAATGAACTCATTCTTGGTACATTTCTGTTCTAGCTGTGATAATTTGAATAGTCTCTAATTAAAGGTTGATTCCATTTCTTCCAGCTTCCCCCACTCTCCCTATGGAGTGAGTAGAGTCTTTCCTTTTTGGTGTCTCCAAAGACAAAGTAAACAACAGACTTGTGAGATTCCTCAGAAAAGGACACAATTGAAGTCAGCACACTCTGAGCTCTCTTGTCTTGG
Source organism: Nomascus leucogenys (assembly GCF_006542625.1). NCBI lineage: Eukaryota > Metazoa > Chordata > Mammalia > Primates > Hylobatidae > Nomascus > Nomascus leucogenys. Next base: position 30,308,242 of record NC_044398.1, read on the forward strand.
CCTCCCTAGTGGTTCTTTAATTGAACCTGTAGTTCATGGTCCCTGTCTGAGTCCATCCAGGCTGGAAGTTGGGGCCCTGCTGCTAGGAGAACATGTAGGCTTTGGGTTTCACCTACCAGAAAGCTCTCCAGTTTCTCCATGTAGTTGTTTTATGGTTTCTGCAGGAGTAGGGGATAGCCATTCAAAATGACTGTTGTCATTTCCTAACTGGCTAATTGGAGCACGAGATGAAACTACTAAGGTGATTTCTGGCAAATTAGAAGGGACAGGTGAAGTTTAACTATAGTTGGGGTTTCAGGCTGAGTCTGATATGGCTGCATTTGAAACTTTGCAAGAACAGAAGGATAGAAAACAATCTTGCAAAGAGGTAAAAGATCTTCAGTTGCCTGCTTATGTCTGTGTAGCTGGTACATTGCAGGATTACATGCCAGGTGTGACATTGCAGGATTACATGCCAGGTGTGACATTGCAGGATTACATGCCAGGTGTGAACAGGAAGATCTAAAGCAGTTTCCAGTTATACTAACATTAGAATAATCCAAACAAACAAACAAACAACAATATTCTGACTCAAGAGATGCTGATACCATTGATGTGGGGTGGGCCTCTGCATTGGTGGGGCACTGGGTAGTGAGAATAGGGTGATATCTTTGTGAGGATTATGGCATTTAATCATCATAACTATGGAAGCTGTGCAAGAAATGCAACTTTGATTTTTGAACCAAATTTATACCAATTTCTCATTTTACTGAAAATAAAATTTGGTTATTTCAGGTTAACGACAGCCAATTCGTTAACCCCTCTTCTTCCTAAAGTGGATTTACTGCAATGGGGGGACTCACAACTTATCCTGGCATGTGATGGGGCTGGCTAGGTGTCTGCCTTTCAAGAGATGTTCTATCCTACTTACCATCCACTTGGGTTCTGTCCTGCTTCCCTGATGAACCCTGGAAGAGGGTTCCCCCTATAGCTCTCAGCCATAGGATTCACACAGTACCAGCCCATAGACTCGTCGCAGCTTCAAAACCCTCCAGGTGTGCTCTCTTTCAAAGACATCCGGGAAAGGGCTTGTCTTCTTTCTGGACTGTTTCCATCCAGATGTATGGGGACTGCCTTGGGAGAACAGGTACCTTGGGTACCTCCATGTGGGCTTCCCTCCTCTGCTTTGATGTGGGGGATTTGGGAAGGCTTGCTGTCTATCCTCAGACCCCAGCCAAGCTGGGTGTGCATGCCCTTCTCAGGGCTCAGCCTGCGGGGCTCCAGGTGCAGGCTCCTTTTGGCACTGTACAGCCGAATATAACTATCTTGTTCTCTTCTCCAGTTCTTTTTCATTTGCCAACTTGGAGGGTCTCTTTCTAGCCGAAGAGTTGCAGTGGGCAAGGGTGAACTGGTTTCTTCTAATTTGTGGTCTTCTAAACAGGTCACTTACACTTGGACTATAGCCTTTGAACTTAAAGCCCAGCTGTGCATTGGTAATTGTGAAACTGGGCAATGGGTACTTGGGGGTTCATGACACTTACTTCTACTTGTGTATATGTTAGAAATTTCCTATGGTTAAAAAAAGGTTTGAGAAAAATTTCAAAAAGGTAAGAATTTGATCCACAGGTTCTCTAGTTTCCTTGTAAAAACACTCCTGATGCGTGCTTCATGCCTAGATTTCTGAACGGGGGAGGTCTTGGGCAAAAATTAGAAAGTATGCGTGTGTCCGTGTTTGTGTTTGTGTGTGTCTCTGTCTCCATGTCTGTGTGTATCTGTCTCTGTGTGTATCTGTGTCTGTGTGTCTCTGTCTCTGTATCTGTGTCTGTCTGCCTGTGTGTATATATCTGTGTGTGTGTGTGCTGTGTGTATGTGTGCTTGTGTGCATATCTGTGGCTGTGTGTATATGTATATATGTCTGTGTGTGTCAGTGTGCCTGTGTGTGTCGTGTGTCTGTGTATGTATCTGTGTCTGTGTGTATCTGTGTGTCTGTGTGTCTGTGTATCTCTGTATGTGTCTGTGTATGCATCTGTGTCTGTGTATATCTGTGTCTGTGTATCTCTGTATGTGTTTGTGTGTGTATCTGTGTGTTTGTGTATCTGTATGTCTGTGTCTGTGTATTTGTGTATTTGTGTGTGTCTCTGAGTGTCTGTGTGTATCTGTGTGTCTATCTGTGCCTGTGTGTATGTCTGTGTGTCTCTTTTTGTGTATCTGTGCCTGTGTGTATGTCTGTGTGTGTGTGTGTTCTTTGTGTATATCTGTGTGTCAGTGTGTGTTCTCTGTGTGTGCCTGTGTATCTGTGTAGGTGTGTCTGTATGTGTGTTTGTGTGTGTATCTGTGCCTGTGTGTTTGTATCTGTATGTGTCGATGTGTGTGTATCTGTGTGTATGTCTGTGTATCTGTGCCTGTGTGTATGTCTGTGTGTCTTTATCTGTTTATGTGTCTGTGCCTGTGTGTATGTCTATGTGTCTCTATGTGTTTGTGTATCTGTGCCTGTGTATATGTCTCTATGTATGTGTGTGTCTCTGTATGTATCTGTGTGTGTGTCCTCTGTGTGTTTCTCTGTATATCTGTGTGTGTTCTCTGTGTGTGTCTGTAACTCTGTGTGTGTGATTCTGCGTGTGTCTGTGTCTGTGTGGGTGTTTCTGTGTGTGCTGTGTCTGTGTGTGTCTGTGTGTGTGTCTGTGTCTGTGTGAGTGTCTGTGTATGTGTGTCTGTATGAGTGTCTCCGTGTGTGTGTGTCTGTGTCTGTGTGCCTGTGTCTGTGTCTCAATGTGTGTCTGTGTGTGTGTGTGTGTGTGTGTGTGTGTGTGTGCGCGTGCACCAGAACAGGCCCAGTGATGCACCAGACAAGGCCCCTCCTCTTCCTGTCGCCACCCAGCCTGTCCCCTGGCCCTGCCTTGCCCTTGCTGACAGCCTAGGGTCCTGGGGAATTGTTCTGAGTCCCTCAAGTCCCTGATTTAGTCCTTGGCCTGCAGGGCTGTCCCTAGCACTGCACTGGCTCTGGTGTTTCTCATCCCCTCTTCTCAGGCCCCTCCAGGAGCCCTGCCTGCTCTCGCCTCCCACCCTTTCTGTGTCCTTATAGCACCGTCCCCTCTCCCACTGTGACCGTGGGCTGTCTGTGTTCTGGAGGGCCAGAGCCCTTTGGAAAGCATCTTGACCCCTTGGCTTGATTGCCAGTCAAGGACCCAAAACATTCAGAGCTTGGTGGCACCTCCTCACAAGGCCTGCTCTCCACGAGCCTCTGGGGTTTTCAGCTCTCAGTTTCTCTGAGTGTCCTTTGCAGCCATCACTGCACTTTGTGAAATCATGATGTGTTAATGCATTGAAAGTAATAAGAGCCCTTGGAAAGAGCAAACTGAGGATGGAAGACCTCAGCCCGTGGCCATGGCCCTGCTGGTATTGAGCCTTCCTCTGAGAGGCAGCTTGTGCCCAAAGTGAGTAGGACACCTTGCTGATCACCCACAGTGCCAGGATATGAGGACCTGCTAGTGGCATCAGTAGCAGGGTGCTACTGGACAGGTTACTACCAGGTTCCTTCTAGGCTAGACTGCCGCTAGACGTCACCTAGACGGCTTCTGTGCCTGCCTCTTCTGACACCATCCTGCCAGGTGTGTATCCTCTGGCTCTCTGACATCAGCCTCATCCTGGCCACAGGCTCTGGAAATGTGCTGTACCTGATCTCTCTGTCAGGCTCTTCACGTGTTGGGGCCTCCCCAAGAGTCCTTGGCGCAGTCCTCTGCCTGGCGAGCCACACTGGAAACCTCTAATGCCTCCAGCCGGGTGCTCTATCACGTGGGATCTGACCCACCAACCTGCATCCGCCTCTCCGGCATTGCTGGCTGCTCAAGTGGCCAGGCCCAGGTCTTGTGGTCTCCAGGCAGCAGGGGCTGGGGATTTTGTTGATAGTAGTGTATTAGGGTTCTCCAGAGAACCAGAACCAATGGGGGTGTGTGTAAAGATATGCACTCATGTGTACAGAGAGATACACCTATACAAGAGATTTCCTTATGCAATTGACTCACGTGACTATGGAAGCTAACCCAGCGTGGGCCGTCAGGCTGGAGTGTGTCTTTCTGTGTATGTTCTCTATATGTATCTCTGTCTGTGTATGTCTTTCTGTGTGTGTATCTGTGTGTGTGTGTCTCTGTGTGTGTCTGTGTGTGTCTGTGTGAGTGTGACTGTGTCTGTGTGTCTCTGTGTGTGCCTGTGTCTGTGTCTGTGTCTGTGTGTCTGTGTCTTTGTGTCTCTGTGTGTGTGTCTGTGTCTGTGTGTCTCCGTGTGTGTGTGTCTGTGTCTGTGTGAGCGTCTGTGTGTGTCTCTGTGTGTGTGTCTGTGTGTGTGTCTGTATCTGTGTGTCTCTGTATCTGTGTGTCTCCATGTGTGTGTCCGTGTCTATGTGTGTCTCTGTGTGTGTGTCTGTCTGTCTCTGTGTCTGTGTGTCTTTGTGTGAGTGTCTCCGTGTGTGTGTGTCTGTGTCTGTGTCTGTGTGTCTCTGTCTGTGTGTGTCTCTGTGTCTGTGTATCTCTGTGTGTGTGTGTTTGTGTCTGTGAGTGTCTCTGTGTCTGTGTGTGTGTCTGTGTGTCTGTGTCTATGTGTCTCCGTGTGTGTGTGTCTCTGTGTGTGTCTGTGTGTCTCCGTGTGTGTGTCTCTGTGTCTGTGTGTCTGTGTGTCTGTGTGTCTCCATATGTGTGTGTCTGTGTCTGTGAGTGTCTGTATGCCTGTGTGAGTGTCTCCGTGTGTGAGTGTCTCTGTGTCTGTGTGTGTCTGTGTGTCTCCGTGTGTGTCTCTGTGTGTGCGTGTCTGTGTGTGTGTGTCTGTGTGAGTGTCTCTGTGTGTGTCTCTGTGTGTGTCTCTGTGCGTGTCTGTGTGTGTGTGTGTCTGTGTGTGTGTATGCCTGTGTGTGTCTCCATGCCTGTGTGTGTCTCCATGTGTGAGTGTCTCTGTGTCTGTGTGTGTCTGTCTCCGTGTGTGTCTCTGTGTGTGTGTGTCTGTGCGTGTGTGTCTGTCTCTATGTGTGTCTCTGTGTGTGCGTGTCTGTGTGTGTGTCTGTGTGTCTCCGTGTGTGTGTGTGTCTATGTGTCTGTGTGTGTGTGTCTGTGTTTCTGTTTCTATGTGTGTGTTTCTGTGTGTGTGTCTGTGTGTCTGTGTTTCTATGTGTGTGTCTGTTTCTGTGTGTGTGTGTCTGTGTGTGTGTCTGTGTTTCTGTGTGTGTGTTTCTGTGTGTGTGTTTCTGTGTGTGTTTGTGTGTGTGTTTCTGTGTGTGTGTTTCTGTGTGTGTGTCTGAGTGTCTCTGTGTGTGTCTCTGTGTGTGCGTGTCTGTGTGTGTGTGTCTGTGTGTCTCCGTGTGTGTGTGTCTATGTGTCTGTGTGTGTGTGTCTGTGTTCTGTTTCTATGTGTGTGTGTGTCTGTGTTTCTATGTGTGTGTGTTTTTCTGTGTGTGTGTCTGTTTCTATGTGTGTGTGTTTCTGTGTGTGTGTGTCTGTGTTTATGTGTGTGTGTTTCTGTGTGTGTGTGTCTGTGTGTGTCTGTGTTCTGTGTGTGTGTTTCTGTGTGTGTGTGTGTGTTTCTGTGTGTGTGTGTGTGTGTGTGTCTGTGTCTGGAGATGCAGGGAGATGCTGATGTTGCAGTCCAGTCCGTAGGCCTCTGCTGCAGATTCCCTCTTGCTCCGGGGAAGTTAGTCTTTTGTTCTATCCAGGTCTTCACCTGAGCCAGTGAGGCCTACCCATGTGATGCAGGGTGATCTGTTTAACTCAAGGTCCATCTATTTAAATGTTAATCTCATCCAGAAACACCTGCACAGAAACATCCAGAATCAATTTTCACCACATTTCTCAGTACCAGGGCCCAGCTGAGTTGACACCTACAGTTCACCACTAGAGCAGTCCTCAACTCCAGAGGCCAATGCTGGTGGTAAGCACTGAACTACAGATGGCACGACTGGTCATGGTGACCTACAGGAGGGCCTTGCTTGGTGGACCCCTCTCTTGGTGGTCTGTCACACTCCTGGGGCCACCCTCTATGCCTCAGACTGAAAGGACTCAGAACATTTTAGCATCCCCAAACAGATCTTTGCCAAATCACTCCACTCTGCTTCTTCACTCTAAAATGGGAGTGGGAAATTGCCTCCGGGTTCTGTGCTTTCTCTGGGTTTGGCCAATTCTAAGGCATGGGACTAAAATTAGCCCTCCCTCCAGAGGCTGCCTGGATGAATTCCTCTGGCGCTGTCCCTGAAGGCGCATCTGTCAGTGGCTTATGAGTCTGTCCAGTCCTGCCTTCCACTTGCTGGCAGGCGCAGAGAAGTGAGCCACTGCAGCCACTCGCCTGTGTCCTTTGGGTGTTTTATGTGACTTCTGAAAGTCAATCGCATTAGCTCCAGCTTCAATCCTCTTCCCAGAGGGATGAGACGTTGTAGCGCTGCTGTGTCTCAGAAATGCAAAAGCGTGTTCACTGCTCTGGAGATGAGAGTTCGTTGAGCAGGGACAGGAGACTCCACCAGATCCTTTCTAATCACAGGGAGCCTCTGACCTCAGACACACTGGTCAGAACTTGTCAATAACGAAGAGAATGTAAACCCAGATAGGAATGCCCTTACCCTTGCCTGGTTTCCCACTGTTCGGGTCTGTCATTGTTCCGTTTGCTTCATTTTACACCCTGAAAAGCATATGCCCCACCTAGACAGCTTTTATTCACTTTTGGGACACTTTCTGGTGGCCTGCTAAGCTCCTGCCCAGTGCCGGGTGCTGGCAACATAGAGGTGGATTAGAAACACAGGCAGCGCTTGTGGGGTCTAGTGGGCTCATGGGAGCTGACAGCCTCATGGCTCTGCCCCATCCCCAGGAGGCTGTTTTGCCCTTGCTGCTACTGATACGGCACTTTCAATAGCCCACGCCTGCTGCTCCTCCTGAGAGGACTGTTCTAGGGCAATGGAGTCACTTTGCAAGGAGGTGTCTCAGAGTTTATGTTTCCACCCTCCTTCTCCAGCCCTGGCTGCCATGAAGACAGGCCATTCAGGTATGGGGTCTGGAAGCCCAGATACTTGCCTTGGGTTGGGACAATGCTGAGGCATAGCTTACCCTCTTGAGTTCCCCTGGGGGGTCAGTCTGAAGACACCTTCTGCTTCAGTTTTGCGTGAGATCATTCCCTGGCTTGGCTTCCTCCTCTTCTTGTCCTACCCACTTCCCCGTCCCCGGCTCCCTCACCATTTTCCCTGGGAGAACGTCCTTCATGAATCACATGTGCGTGACATGACTCCTCCTCTGAAGGTCGGCTTTGGGGAGGTTTGTCCTGAGGCAGTCATAGAAACTTAGAAAAATACGAAACCATGTGACTAAGTTTAAGCGATGCTGGGAGAACAGTTCAAGGACTCGTGTGTGTGACACAAAGAGGAAGGTGTGTCAGGGAAGGCTTGGTTCTACCGCGATGCTCATGGAGCATTGCTGATGGTGGCAGCGCGGGAGCAGGCTCAGCCTGCAGGGCCGTGGCATTGGCAGTGCATACACTGCTGGCTTCAGGTGCTTGGAGGTGGTGGCAGAGGGTTCATCCCTGCAGGGTTCTGCGCTGTAGTCTTGCTTGTGGTTCTGACTGTGCTTTTCTTCATCCCGTCCACCTATCTAGCTGCTTCCTCTAGCCTTTCCGGTAATACTGTGGGTTCTTTCTCTGCCTTCCTCTTTCTGTTGCAACAAAGAGCTCTGCCTAGTCCTCGAGTCACAAGTTTGGCGAGGATTGAGGAAGGGCGAAAGTGAGTGGCGTGTGAACAGGCACAGAGTTGTGAAAGGGCACCCTCCTGGGGAGCTGCAGGAGTTTGGCATTATTGGGGATGGAGTCGGGGTGAGCTGGAGAGGGCTGGCAGCCAATGCAGAAGGATCATATGCACTCTACTATGGAGATGGGACCTAGGTTGTTTCAGTCACTCTCTGCTTCAAAATGTCATCCAGATGTGGACATAGGCCTTCAACACTTACAGACCTAAACTCTTTGACTGTATAATACATTGCCCTCTGTTTTACTTACCAATGGACATTTCTGTAACATCTGCTGCCTCTAACTTCCTGGATCCATGGATACAGAGCTAACAGTAGAGAAAGGGTCTCCATTTATCTGAATTCCAAGCTCTCTCACACAAGAGGAGCCAAGGGAAGGGGGATGATCATTTTCAAAGCACTTCACATTCGGTTTCTAATCTGGATGTATTATCATCATCATCTCACTTTACAGATGAGGGAACTGAGGCTCAAATAACTTACCAAGCTTGTTGAGGTTGCTCAGTTACAGAATATTGATGCTAGTGCATGAACCCAGACCTTCCACCTCCACAGCATCCAGTCTTTCCCTATGTGCTCTTAGACGATTTATCTGCAGGTTGTGTTTCATTGTCTGCCTAGCACACATGTGAATTACAGCTCACCTCCAGTGTGGTGACAAGGCATCAATCTTATTTCTTCTGTGTCTTTCTAGTTTGGATGTGAGAGAAGATGTGCATTCATCAGGGATGACTGAAACCACTGCTAAGGATTCAGCTCTAAACTGACTGTAAGCCTCCGGGTTTGCAGCTAAAGGTGGGTCTAACCTTGGCTGCCAGGGACCAATAAATGAAACTATGACATCCATAAGTTTGAGATTCTGTGATTTACACTTTTGTGTAAATCAGTATGCATATCTAGTATCCACTGGCAGTGAGTTGCTGAAGCCATGGACCTATTGGGAAAAATCCCCATGATGGTGACAGTCATCACTTACTGAATGTCCACTACATGCCAGATACCACACGAGACGCCTTTATATGCTATCTATACAGTCCACACAAAAGTACAGTGAGGTAGGTGGGATCATGCCCATTTTCATATGTGGAATTCAAGGTTCAATATACTTAAGGACCTTGTCTGGAACCACACAGCTAGCAAGTGGAAAAATTGAGGTTCACACAATTTGGTCTGACTCCAAAGTCCGTGCACTTCATCTAGAATCTTGCTACTCCAAGTCTTGTGCTTGGACCAGCAGCATCGCCTGGGGGCTTGTTAGAAATGCAGGATCCTAGGCTCTCCCCTAGGCCTAGCTCACCAGAATCTGGATTTTCACCAGATTCCCAGGTGATGTCTATGCACGTGTAATTTCAAGGCACTGTTCTGGGCTGCACAGCCTCAGCCTCGTCCTTTCAAGATCTTGTGGATGGAATCCTGATTGCCATAGTCTCAACTGAGCATGAACACAACGACTCTCATGGAACCTTTCCTTTGCCCTCTAGTGTGGAGAGTTGTCCCATTTTAGTCCCCTATCTTACCTAAGGATCTTCAACCACTGGGGACTGACCCAAAATCAATCAATCAATCAATCTATCTATCTCTATCATCTATCTATCATCTATCTATCTATCTATCTATCTATCTATCTATCTAGCTATCATCATCTATCATCTATCATCTATCTGTAATATCTATCTATTGCCTGCCTATCTATCTATCTGTCATCTATCTATCATCTATCTATCTATCTATCTATCTATCTATCTATCTATCTATCTATCATCTATCTATCTATCATCTATCTATCATCATCTATCTATCTATATCTATCTATCTAATCTATCTCATCTATCTAAAAAGGAGGGGCGGCCAGGCCTGTGATACTGTGATATTCCGTTTGGCCAGCAGGGGGCACCCGCAGCATCTCCCACGGCAGCCTCTTGAGCAGCAGGAAGAAAGCTGGGGAGTTCAGCTTCCTACCTGTAAGGAGGGTGCGGTGGACGGATTAAGAATAACGCTGTGAAGGAAAAGCCTGGCTCTCAGTTTGCTCCGTGTGGAGCACCCGGCTTTGCAGAGCTGTGGCGTAGAGGTGGAGAAAAGCTTTTGTCAATGTGTGCGTTTCAGAGTAAGTGATGGATCTAATCCCTGGGAAAAGCCTATGCTCCTCTCTACCGGCTGCAAACCAGCCCTGGGAGGCAGGCGCGTGTGGTCGGGAGGCAGGGGCCTGGCTTCGAATTTTGGTTGTGCTAGTAACTCACAGCGGGACTTTGGGACTTGGTTCTTTTTCTCAGCCGTAGTTCCCTGGGCTGTCTGAAACATAAAGTTCATAAGATCACCTCGAAGGTCTTTTCAAGCATTAACAGTGTATGAAGTCATAATTAAAATGTCCTAGGAGAACGCTCTCTACTTAAAAGATTTTTTTTGTTAAATCAAACTGTGCAAAGCTAATTATTACTCCTTAGTTCGTCTATTTTATAATTTCATTTTTTTCTACTTATTTTCTTTTCTTTTTTTTTTTTTTTTTTTTGAGAAGGAGTCTCGCTCTTTCACCCAGGCTGGAGTGCAGTGGCGCGATCTTGGCTCACTGCAGGCTCCGTCCCCCGGGGTTCACGCCATTCTCCTGCCTCAGCCTCTCCGAGTAGCTGGGACTACAGGCGCCCGCCACCACGCCCGGCTAATTTTTTTTGTATTTTTAGTAGAGATGGGGTTTCACCGTGGTCTTGATCTCCTGACCTCGTGATCCGCCCGCCTCGGCCTCCCACAGTGCTGGGATTACAAGCGTGAGCCACCGCGCCCGGCCTACTTATTTTCTTTTTTTGGTGTAAAAGTGAACATTTATTTAAAATATGAAAAGAAAACACAAAACACAAATTGAACAAGCGCCAAATACCACAAACAGCCCCAAACCCAGAACGACGACATAATATTTTTTACAAAATAACTTCCTAACACATCTCTATAAGAACTTTCATCTTCCTATAGTTTTTTTTTTTTGGCTTCATATGCCGTAGTCATCTCTTCATATATTGCAATTTTATAATATTTTGCATATAAAAAAACATAAGCTAACCTTTTCTCTAACAGAGTTGATAAACTTTTGTTTTATTATTGATCGTTGTATGCGATTCTGAAGCCATACAACTTCAGATACTGACTACTCACTGTTTGTAGTGTTGCTACAGGATTGTACTTTTCAAACAGGAAATCTGAAAAATCATATTTCACCCAATTCCATCAACAAAGAAAAAAATGGTGCATTTACAACGGAATACTCTGTGTTCTTGAATATATTCTTTAGAGTCAAGAACTTCCACTTTGACTAAATGCCAGTGAGAATTTCAGATTGTGGAATTAATTATATATATTTGATGACTTAAAGACTTTTTCACAGATTTAACTTCTGGCTCTGTATATTCTAAGCCTTTTTTCTCCTTCATTCCCATTTACTTCTGGTGCCAGGTACAGTGGGACACGTTCCTAGGGCGACAGAACCCGTGGTCCTGTACCTGCAGGCGAGGGTGTCAGGTGAGTCGCCTGCGTTGGAGTTCTGGAAACCGTTCCCACGACAGGCTTTCTCCCTGCAAAGCTGTGCCGGGAACCAGGGGAAGTCCATCGTCACTGCTGAAGGATTTCAGCCTGCAGGGGGCAGTGCAGGCCATTGGCTGTGGCTGTGCCAGGCTTTGACTTTCCCCAGAAAAGGCTGCAGAGGGATGGGTGACTGGAAAATCCTCTTTCATGTGTAAGTTTTTTTCACCTCTCCTGAGCTGGTTCAAATCTCAGTGTCATTTCCCTCCTCTCTGATGTGTCTTTTGTTCCCATTCACTACTCTTCTTGCTACATTCTGAAAGTCTGGAACATTCCCAAAGTCTGCTTGGAACAGACATAGCTGCATCCTCTTACTTCAAACCACAAGTTGAGGATCAGCGTAAGAAAAGGAAGCTAATGTTTTGTTTACTCTATTCCTCTTGAGGATATTTCTCAGGTAGGTCTCCCTGCCTGTGAGTCTCCAGGTTTTTTTTTTTTTTTGAGACGAGGTCTCACTGTTGCCCAGGCTGGAGTACAGTGGTGCGATCTCAGCTCACTGCAGCCTCAACTTCCTGGGCTCAGGTGATCCTCCCACCTCAGTCCCTCTGAGTAGCTGGGACTACCAAGTACGTGCCACCATGCCCTGCTAACTTTTGTATTTCTTTTGGTAGAGATGGCCCAGGCTGGTCTCAAACTCTTGGGCTCAAGCAATCTGCCCGCCTCGGCCTTCCTAAGTACTGGGATTACAGGTGTGAGCCAACATGCCTGGCCAATTATCTAAGTTTTTATTTTATTTATTTTGTAAATTAAACCTCATAAAATGATGTAGTGAGCCAAACTCAGGATGAGGAAAAGTCTGTTAAAAGGGTAAACTGAGGCACAATAAAATTTTTTAGAGTTTATTTGAGCAAACAATGATTCATGAATTAGGCAGCTTCAAACCAGAAGTGGTTCTGGACAGCTCCACCGAGGGAGAGGCTTTCACAGGCACATGGAAGTAAAGCCAAGAAAATGTTTGATGGGTTACTTAGACAGTTGCCTTGTTTGGTCTATCCCACTGGAAAGTCCCTCATAACAATTGTTAAGTTTTTGGCTATTTCTGATTCGTTGAGCTTCAGTTTTGTTTTTCTTTAATGTAGGCATTTACAAGAAATAGCCCAAGTTAAATTTTGCTTGTATTTGCAAATCAAGCAAGGTTAAAGTCACTTATAAGGCCTAACTGGTTTTGTCTCTGCAGGCATTCTTCAGGCTTGGCCACCATTTTAATTTACTTGAACAACTTTACAGGACAGATGACTCCACTTTTTCATAAAAGAAATGGCATGGAAAAAAGGGGGTGAGGTGGGGCAGTAACTTTTAGGTGAAAAAAAAACTTAAGAGACAGATCACTGAGTGCAATGTGTGGACATTGTTTGGATCCTGAGTTAAACAAACCGACTATAAAAAGACCACCTGTGAAACATATCGGGGCATTTGTGCGTGGTCTAAAAATTAGTCGATACTGAGGAATTGTTAAGATGGTTGACTGTGATAATGTAATAGGTGATAGTTTGGATTATGCCCCAGCAAGTGGGTGTCACCCTCTACTCCCCTTCCTTAGCTGTAGGGGTGAGACAGGAAGGAGGCGGCAGATGCACAACCCCAGGGATTAGGTGACAAGGACCTTAGTTAAGGGGGTGGCAATAGGGTTAGTGGGAAGAGGACGGCCCACGAAACCATTTTTCTTTCTCCATCTTTCCCATCTTCTCTTCCTCACACAGTTACACATTTTCTTGCCCTTGGGCTCTCCTTAATCTATTGCCCCTTTTCAGGACGCCCTCTTTCACTCCTTCCTCTTCCATATTCCCTTAAGCCAGTCAGGACTCTGATCTTGCTGTCTCCACTGCAGCATGCTCTGTCCATTCCCTTCCCTGAATGTCCCCTGTATTCCCAGGCCATTGCTCACAGGTCAGCCCTGGGTCATTTGCTCATCTCTCCAGTTGGACAAGAGACTCTTTGAGGAAGGGCCAGAGCTAGGTCTGATGTCAACTTCACCCCCTACATCCTGTGTGCTCAGAAGAAGTTCACTGATTGAGAGGTCCACCAAGTTCACCAGGCAAACACAAGCTGTCTTGGAATATGTCTTTTCATTGACAGAGGGTGGCCCCAGCAGTGCCTGTGCCACCCGGAGGGGAATTTGGAGGCAGCGGGAGCACCAGGCAGCAACCTGCAGACCCCCTGGAGGGTAATAAGTGACAAGGCTTTATTTCATCTTGTCCCATCCCTGACCATGGTCCTTCAGAGAAGCTGCCTTGAATAATGAGGCAGGACTTTTGGCAAATTAGACCCCGGTGGGCTCCACTGCAGTGGTTGTCAACCCTGGCCACACGTTAGCACCATCTGGGAGGGCTTAAAACTCAAGCCTGATGGTGAGCTCTCTGTACCTCCTCCAGACTAATTAAAGACTAATTAAAACAATCTCTGGGGAGTGGGGGCCCAGGCATCCCACATTTTCAAACCTGTTGAGATGATAATGATTGTAGCTGAGGCCGAGAAGCACTGGGCTGTGGGAGTCTTTGCCCCACTACAGAGCTGGGATTTAATGGAGCCATTTACAAAGCTGCTGGCTGGTCCTTGTTGGCTGTGCCAACAGAGAGAACAAGCTCACAGTATTTTATTTCTATATAATACAGTCAGTAGTCCCAGTAGAAAGCAAGGGAAGGTTCTTAAAGCCATCTACTTCAGGAGAAAACTGGGGTGTGGGACTTGCTGCCAAGAGGAGAAATTCAGAGGGATGGGATAGAGGCCTGTTTGCAGAAGAAAGAGGGGCTGGACAAGTAGTTCAGAAGCATTCACATTCCTTGTTCTGGGATGGGATGGGCAAGGGGCAAGAATGTAGGAGGGAGGGAGCCTGATAAAGCATCACTACTCCTGGGAGTCACAGTATGAGGAAGAGCTCTTATGGCCCTGGGAGGATGGGGCTGCCTGGAGCCCAAGGTCCCAACCTATCACTTCCCAGGGAGGGTGAAAGTGTCCCTGTCCCTGGGGGTCCTCATGGAGGCCTCTGTATCATTGCCAGCCCTTGCCCAGAGGATGTGTCCTGTCAGGGGGAGGGTGTGGCATGGCTGGGAGCTGAGCAAGGCAGGTATAGGTGGCAGAGGGGCCATGGTAGGAGGAGAGAAGTACTAGCCAGCTTGGCCTCTCTCCCTCACAGCACTGCCCCGCTGTGTGACCGCTGAGTGGGGAAAAGGTATGAAGTACTTACATGATGCTTAAGGCACAAAAAGTAACACATTTTTTATTCTTTCTAAATGATACACAATCTAGCTCTGAGATTCAGCTCGTGAGGAAGCCAGGTCTGGTCGCTTCTGGCCTCTCCCTAAACAAGAGCTCTGAGGCTCATAGGATCCACGTTGACTGCCTCTTTCCTTTCCTTGCTCTGCCTGTTAAGGGCATGGCTTCCTTGAGAAGGCGGCCCTGAAGCCCCATGCAGCAGCCCTTTCCTCTGCCTGCAGCTCGGGCTAAAAAAGCTTTGTTCCTTTGTTCTGAGACCTTGCCATCCTTAGAGTGTTGGGCCTGAGAGGGGTTCTGGTTACAACTAGGAGCAGAAACCCAAACCCTTCCTCTCCTGCAACTGATCTGGAGGGACTGAAACAACAACTTTTCTTCAATCTGCAGCATTCAAAGCTGCAAACTCTTCACCTTTGACCAGCTGTTCCCGTTAGATTCACCTGGGGGACTTTAAGAACTGCTGACTGACTCTCACTTCTAGATTTCCTGATTTAATTGGTCTGGGTGCAGGCTGGGCATAGAGACTTAAAGTTCCAGGTGGTTCTGATCTGCAGCCAAGGTTGCGAGCTGCTGCCAGCCCAATTCCTCTTCATTAGGCGTAGAGAAGTTTCACGGACCCAGCTGTCTGCAGAAAGCAAGTGGTTAACATCAACACAGGATGCCAAGTCTCCCACCTACACAGATGTAGTGTCTTTAAAAACCTGTGCAGGCTGAAAACAGTGTCTAAAGGGTGGCCTTCAGTGACCAGCATGGCACCACTCGCCTGGGTTTTTGAAAACAAAAGTTTACTCACATACTCACCTAGCAAGTAAGGGAAGCCCATGCCTTTGGGACCAAAAGTTCTGGCTGTATTTGAGGAGGAATAAAACACAGCTGTTTCACATCCAGGTTATAGTACACTTCTAACAAATCATTCTACTACACTAGCTTACTTCTTTGTGCCCACTTTGAATGCCAGTTCCATACTGCCAGGGATTACATCTATGAGTTTTCTGCCATATCCCTACTTTACGGGACAGAGCCTGGCACTAAGGCAATTTTTGTCACAAGAACAGATGAATACCGGAACGGATGGATGGATGGAAGGGTAGATGGATAAATGGGTGGGTGGGTGGATGGATGGGTGGGTGGGTGGATGGAAGAACAAATGGATAGATGGGCGGGTGGATACAGGATGAGCATGTGGATGGATGATGCAGAATCACTGCCTCCTGAGACGCTCTAGAAAATCAGCCTCTCACTCAGGATTTGTATTAGTTTGTTCTCACACTGCTATAAAGAACTACCTGAGACTGGGTAATTTATAAAGAAAAGAGGTTTAGTTGACTCACAGTTCTGCATGGTTGGGGAGGCCTCAGGAAACTTACAATCATGGCGGAAGGCAAAGGGGAAGAAGCATGTCTTACCATGGTGGAGCAGGAGAGAGAGAGAGGAAGAGGGAGAGAGAAGGTGCTAAACACCTTTAAACAACCAGATCTTGTGAGAACTCTATCATAAGACAGCACTAGGGTGATGATGCTAAACCCTTAGAAACCACCCCCGTGATCCAATCACCTCCTACCAGGTCTCTCCCCCAGCACTGGGGATTACAGTTCCACCTGAGATTGGGGTGGGGACACAGAGCCAAACCATATCGGAGTTCTTTTCAAAAGCCAGAATTGGTGAGGGACGCCTGAAAGCAGAGCAACACGTCAATTCAATTTTTAAAAAGGTGAGAACTTCAGAGCCTAGGAAAGTTTCCTTTGAGCTATTCACATGGTCATCATTTAAGATTTTGTGAGTAGCGACCATATCGGCCTCTCTGTCTTGTGACACACACTCCCCATGATTGGGAAGAGAAAGAAAGCATGTTCTTAGGAAAGCCATCAACCTCACAGAGTGACCTTTCAGATACAATGATTTGAAAGAGAAGAAAAAAACGCTGCAGTAAAAAGATCTCTTTCTTTCATTCTTTTCCAGCTACCTTTATTCCTAAAGAGGATATCTTTTGAGTTGCCTTTTATTCCATCATTGTATAGGCCTTCTCTCTGCTACCTGTATGGAAGGGAATCCCTCAGGGCTGAGATATTTCTGAGCAGGTGGGGGGTGATGGGAGGATTCAAGGTGGCTGTTGTCAATTCCTGTCCTGACCTGGTTTCATTCCAGCTGTTCCTAATTGGCATGCAGGGCGTGCTGGCTTCTTCCATCTGTCTCTTCCTAGTGAGTGAGTAGAAGATAGGCCATGCCCCTGAAGTATGCAGCCTCCCATCTTCCAGGGACATTGGATCCAGGCCTGTCTGTAAGACCATGTCTTGAGTAGCTGCAGGTTCTTTGCTCGCCTTATGGAAGCTTTTGGATCTTGACGTCAGGCCTTGAGGACCGAGGGGTGAAGAGGAAGACAGGCCATGGCCTTAATTTTGCTCTCTCTTTGTTGAGTAAGAACTCCTCAGTCAGCAGTGTGTTCCACTACCCTGATCGGCTCTTACCTCTGACTCTTGCCTGGGCAGGAACTGAGCCCACCAAACCGTTTTTAGACGTTGCCGTGAACAGTAAGCCCATCTCCTGGAGGGGAGTCAGTGCTCTGCCCCGTTCCATGCAGCAGGTGCACGAGATGATGGCTGAAGTGTGCTCAGTATCCAGCCTGCCTAAGAGGAGCTGCTCAGCTGACGTGGCTCCTAACTCAACACGGACAGTGCTGCTAGAACCAGAAAGGATCCGGTGAATCAGCAAGGGGCAGCTTATTTTGAGGATGTGATCCTTCCTGGGGGAGTCCTGCTCCTGTCAGGCATGACATTCCAAGTACTTACAGATGACCTCCCAGAAACCAAGGGCAAAGACCAGACCTCTTGTTGGGCAAGGTTAAATTGTTCACTACACAACATCCAAATTGAGATGTCAAGTAGACTGTTGGGTATATGAGTCTGGAGTTCCATGGAAATGTCTGAGCTAGAACTAAAATGGTTGGAAGCCTTAGACAGGGTATTATTGAAATCCAGGGGTAGGTAGAGGAGGCTTGAAGACAAAGCCTGGACACTGTACCATTTAGAAGAGGCATAGAGAGCCTGAGTCAGCAAAGCACACTGAGTGGTAGCAGCCAGTGACTTAGGAGGAAACTAAACCCTTTCATGTCTTTGATATATATAGAGATAGATCATTATGGTACAATACCAGAATGGTTAAAGGTGTCAGAATCATAAGTACCAGAGAGTTTGAAAGGAAGAAATATTACAAGTGTTTAATGGAGCACTTAATATGCATTAAGACTTATGCTTGCATTGTGTACAAAACTTCAGCAGCTATCTACTCCTTTGAATTCTGCATTTTATAAAAATTACTAGCATTTAGTGAGTGCTTAATATAAGTTAGGATTGGTGTTCACATTATGCACAAGACTTTATGAGGTATCTTTTCTACTAAATTCTCCATATTACAGAAAAGGCGTTAAGTCTTAACAGGGTAAAGTAACTGGCCCAAGGCCAAATGAGATTTACTGCATGTCCATCTGACTCTAAAGCCCTTTGGTTAAGGACGAGGCAACACTGCCTCTCTGGGGCACTGAGGACTGAGGAAGGAATGAGAGGCCCTTGGAGGAGACAGAAGGCACTTTCTGTAGGGCTATTGGAAGCAGACGTAGAATTGCTCTATGCAGCAGCAGAAGGCAGCCCCAGGGCCATGCTAGAGCTACTGAGAAGATTTCATTTGGCACAGGGAAGCCTTTCTGATACCTGTGGCTCTGTGAGCCACACATAGGTAGTGGCATTCCTCACAGCAGTGTGTTCAGGGAGGCGTGGACAGTGTCTTCTTTCCAGTTCATCCTGCTGCTCCTTGTGTGTGACAGGCTGCTACTGGGGGCCAAGCTCTTTTTCTGAGCTTTCCTTATTTTTTTTTTTTTTCTGTGCTTTCTGGACCATTAAGTGTAATTCAAATACCACAATCCACTTACTTTTTTCACACCTTGCCTCCAAGGTTTATTTCCCATACCTTCAATTTTTTTTTCTTTTTTTTTTTTTTTTTTTCAGGCTGAGTGCCGCTCTGTCGCCCAGGCTGGAGTGCAATGGCGCTATCTTGGCTCTCTGCAAGCTCCGCCTCCCGGGTTCACGCTCCACCTCCCAGGTTCACGCCATTCTCCTGCCTCAGCCTCCCGAGTAGCTGGGACTACAGGCACCCGCCACTGCGCCCGGCTAATTTTTTTTTGTATTTTTAGTAGAGACAGGGTTTCACGTGTTAGCCAGGGTGGTCTCTATCTCCTCACCTTGTGATCCACCCGCCTCGGCCTCCCAAAGTGCTGGGATTACAGGCGTGAGCCACCGCACCCGGCCAATTTTCTTAAATGAAAATCAGCCAATCAATAAGCTGCAATTCAGTTCATGTCATGTGGCTGGTGCTATACAGGACTAAACTGGGCACTAAATGTGTGTCAGGTACTGTGCTAGGCACATTCCAACAACCCAATTAGGTAAGGATTACGATTCCCATTTAAAGGTGGGGAAACTTCGGAAAGGTGAAGTTGCAGAGCCAGGATTCAAACTTTAGCCGGCCTGGCTCCAACCCCCATATATAATAACTCTGACTTGACCATGGTGTTACACTTCTTGAGGTTGTCCAGGCTCATGTGCAAGCTGTCTTGTAAACCTTACTGGTTAATTAGAGGATTGCTGTGTTTCTCACCGTAAGCCATTAGCAGTAAATGAGTAAGTATTGAAGTTTTGGTGAAGGCTGAACATCAGAAAGCTTAGCTCAGCAATAACGTGGTTCTTCCTTGAATATCAGCTGTGAGCAATAGGGGCTGGACACTCACCCACGTCCATAGCTGCCAGTATTTATGCTGACCCAACACTTCGGCAGGGCTCAGCCTGGGACGTGGGTGCCTGTGGTAGGTGAGCAAGCACTAATTTCTACATAATTTGAATCTTCAGCTTCATGCTGTTTTTTTGGCTAATGATACTTTGTCACTAAGTCACTATAGAGTTTGCAAAGTGCATCCTCCATAATCTTATGTGATCTTATACCTGGAGGCACACAAGGTAGGTGCTGTTGTTCCTGTTTCATAGGTGAGGAAACTAAGATCCAGGGAGGCTGAGCAAAATGCCCCAAATTACAGTCAATTAAGGCAGAACAGGGACTCCCATCTGCTTTCTGCTGCCTTTCCAATGACCTACATCTGCCTACCAGCACCTGTGGGCCCAGGGAGAGGAGTCTAACCGCCTTCCAGAGTTGGAGAGGTAAGTATTGGAGGAGAAAAAGAAAAAAGACAACAGCTATTGTATTTTTCTATGGGAAGTGCTGTACAAAATTTGATTATCTCCAGATTCCAAGCCAAGCCTGGCAGCTGGGCTAGTACCTAATTCTTAGGCTTGCCCATGCATGGAGGAAAATGGGATACTGAAGACATATAAGGCATTATTGCTGCATTAATGAAAGCTCGCAGTGATTGCACTGTGAAATTTACCTGGCAGCTCAGCAGGGAAATTGCAGCTAATTAATTTTGCCTGACTTTATGGAAGCTTCCCATTTTTAATCTTCTCTCTGCTTTATGCCAGAACGTGAGTGAGGGGGATGTGGATGGAAATGTAATCTGTTACTTGCAAAGTAGCTTCTATGTGTAGCGGCCTGGCATTTACTCCATAGCCCACCCTCCATTTTCCAGCATAGACATTCTCTTCTCATGGGGCCTGGGCGGAAAGAAAGAGGGTTTCATTCAATTCCAGCAGAACTGCAGAAGAATTGAAAATAAGGAATTCAGAGAAGGAAGAAGGGGATTTAAGAGGCTGGCTGTGCAGATTTGATGGAGAAATTCAGAGCATTTTTTTGGAGCTGGAAATGTTCTCAGAAGTCATCTATTCGATCCTATCGATTCTAGCCCTTCCTTGTAAAGTGTGGCAATCTCTGAGTCAGTTTGGACTGTGACCCAGGAAATCGACCTGTAAGAGGTGAGCTTAGACAAGGGCCCATGGAGCGATTATTGTCCGGTGCTTGATAAGGCCTAAGGATTGGGGGCGACATCTGAAAATGATCTGTGGCTGTAAGGATGGAAAACAGCATCTGATCCGGGCAGGTCATTTAGATCTGAACTGAACCATGATTAACTATATCTAGATACTCTGGCTGGTGGAGGGACCCACATTGGGCTGATGTTGGGAATCCAGCCTGGGCTGCTGGACCTTCTTAGTCTTCAGGCTTAGGGAGTGGAGCAGCAAGGTTCCTCCAGCTGTGACTACATGTCCCCAAGGCATGCCAAAGCCCCTTTTGGGGAATCATAGAGAATGCATTGCAGATCAAAACCATGGGCCATCCCCAGGCCTAAGCCATTTTACAGAATTCTCTTTTCTTCTTTTGGTGGGCCCTGTCTTTTTTAATGTTCCCACCAGTCATTCTGTTCCGTAGCCTGGGTGAGTGGTACTGATATAGTTTGGATATTTGTCACCTCCAAATCTCATGTTGAAATTTGATCCCCAATGTTGGGGGTGGGCCTGGCGAGAGGTGTTTGGGTCATGGGGGTGGATCCCTCATAAATGGCTTGATGCCATCCTAGGGATAATGAATGAGTTCTCCGTTAGTTCTCGTGAGATCTGATTAAAAAGAGCCTGGTACTTCTTTCTCTCTGTTTCCACCTCTCACCAGATGATGCTCTCCCCTTTCCCTTCCACCATGTGGAAGTTTCCTGAAGTAGATGCCAGCACCGTGCTTCTTGTACAGCTTGCAGAACTGTGAACCAAATAAATCTCTTCTCTTTATAAATTACCCAGCCTCGGGTATGCCTTTATACTAGTGCAAATGGACTAAGACAGATAAGAAGTAGGCTTCCCAAGTCTCTCCATTCCTGCTGCCCTGGTCTCTGGTTTTGGCCTCCCTTAGGAATGATCTTCTCTAAGCATTTCTTCTAATCCCTCCCTCCCACCTCCACATTTCACAATTGCCAGAGCCACAGGTCCCTGGAGCACTTGAGTGTCCCTGTGTGAGCAGCCAGTACCACACAGGAGAGAACTTTGGCAGGAACACTGTGCACATCTGCAGCACAGCAGAAAGGTTACCAACTTGGCTGAGACTGGGCTTCAGCCATCTAGAGAAATGTGAAGGGGCACTAGCCTTGCCTCTTTCCTCCCAGGGCTCAGAGGTCAGGAGAAAGCATGTCACCTCAGGGAGAACATTCTGAACTACAGGGCTCCCTGTTCATGAAGCTTCTGGCTACTAAGGGCAACCCTGAGGGAGGCCAAAGGTTTTTACCCATTGGTGTGAATCCATGGGTGCAGGTACTAGGTGGAGAGAAGGGTATTCCAGGCACAGAGAAAGGCAGAGGCGGGTAAGAGCAGGACATATTTGGAGAAGTGACTGGTGTGCAGAACACAAAGGGGGTTATCAAGTTGATGAGTCTATAGTAGTTGGCAGGGGCAGCTCACAAAGGCGGTGCTTCTTGACAAGGGACTTGGATTTAGAAGTACAAGAACGACTGAAGATTTTCTTCTTATTAAATTTTAAAAATGTAATAACTTTATTTTACTTTTTTATTATATATTTTTAAGGTGTACAACATGTTGTTTCCACATGGTAAAATGGTTACTATAGTCAAATCAATGTATTCATCATCTCACATAATTACCCTTTTTTTGGTGTATGGCAAGAGCACCTAAAATCTATTCTTTAAGCCAAAATCCTGAACACATTAACTATAAAGTTGTCACGTTGATATTAGATCTCTACACGTGTTCATTCTACATGCCAATAACATTTTATTTAGGAGTAGTTTTTAGATTTACAGAAAAATTGCCAAGATAGAACAGAAAATCTCCATTTCCCCTGTGATATTGTGATCTGATTGGAAATATGTATAGGTATACCTCAGTTTATTGCATTTCACTTTGTTATGCTCTGCAAATATTGGGTTTTTTACAAATTGAAGTTTGTGGCAACCCTGTGTCAAACAAGTATATCAGTGTCATTTTTCAACAGCATGTGTTCACTTTGTGTCTCTGTGTCAAATTTGATAATTCTTGTAATATTTCAAACTTTTTTATTATTATTATACCTGTTTTGGTGATCTTTGCCTAGTGATCTTTAATGTAACCATTTTAATTGTTTTGGGATGCGATGAGCCATGTCCATATAAGATGGTGAACTTAATCCATAAATGTTGTATGTGTTCTGACTTCTACCTGCCAGCCATTGCCCCAGCTCTTTGCCTCTCCCTAGTCCTCCCTTTTCTCTGAGAGGCCAATTAGTAATCCTACAATGTCCTGTAAGTGTTCAAGTGAAATGATGAGTTGGACATCTCTCACTTTAAATCAAAAGCTAAAAATGATTAAGCTTAGTAAGGAGGGCTTGTCGAAAGCCAAGACAGCCTGAAAGCTAGGCCTCTTGCTCCAGACAGCCAAGCTGTGAATGCAAAGGAAAAGGTCTCAACGGGAATTAGAAGTGCTACTCCTGTAAAAAAACAAATGATAAGAAAGTGGAACAGGCTTATTGGTGATATGGAGAAAGTTCTAGTGATCTGAATAGAAGATCACACCAGCCACAACATTCTCTTAAGGCAAAGCCTAATCCAGTGCAAGGCTCTGACCCTCTTCAATTCTATAAAGGCTGAGAGAGGTGAAGAAGCTGCAGAAAAAAGATTCAAAGCTAGCAGAAGTTGGTTCATGAGGTTTAAGGAAAGAAGCCATCTCCATAACATGAAATACAAGATGAAGCAGCTAGTGCTGACATACAAGCTGCAGCAAGTTATCCAGAAGACCTAGCTGAAATCATTGATGAAGGTGGCTACCCTAAACAGATTTTCAATGTCCATAAAACAGCATTCTATTGGAAGAAGATGCCGTATACGACTTTTATAACTAGAAAGAAGTCAGTGCCTGGCTTCAAAGCTTCAAAGGACAGGCTGACTCTTGTTAGAGGCTAGTGCAGCTTGTGACCTTAAGTTGAAGCCAATGCTCATTTACCATTCTGAACGTCCTAGGGGCCTTAAGAATTATGCTAGAGCTACTCTGCGTGTGCTGTATCAATGGAACAACAAAGCCTGATGACAGCACATCTGTTTATATAATGTGGTTTACCAAGTATTTTAAGCCCACTATTGAGACCTACTGCTCAAAAAGAAAAGATTCCTTTCAAAATATTACTGCTTACTGACAATGCAAGTACTCACCCAAGATCTCTGATGGAGGTATACAAGGAGATGAATGTTTGTGTTCATGCCTGCTAACACAACATGCATTCTGTAGCCCATGGGTCAAGATGTAATTTTGACTTTAAAGTCTTATTATTTAAGAAATGCATTTCATAAGGCTATTATCATTACCATAGATGGTGATTCTTCTGATGGATCTGGGCAAAGTAAATTGAAAAACATCTAGAAAGAATTTACCATTCTAGATGCCATGTAGAACATTTGTGATTCATGGGAGGAAGTTAAAATATCAACAGGAGTTTGGAACAAGTTGCTTCCAACTCTCATAGGTGACTTGGAGGGGTTCAAGACTTCAGTGGAGGAAGTCACTGCAGATGTGGTGGAAACAGCAAGACAACTAGAATTAAAGTGGAGTCTGGGGATGTGACTGAATTGCTGCAAAACTTGAATGGTTGTGGAGTTGCTTGTTTTCGATGGACAAAGAAAGTGGTTTCCTGAGATGGAATCTCCTCCTGATGAAGATGCTGTGAATATTGTTGAAATGATAACAAAGGATTTAGAATGTAACATAAACGTAGTTGATAAAGCAGCAGCAGGGTTTGAGAGAATTGACTCCAATTTTGAAAGCAGTTCTACTCTGGGTAAAATGCTGTTAAACACATGGGCACATAGAAGGAAATGACACAAAAGCTGCGGCTTATCAGATGGTGGAGAGTTGGGGGAGGGAGAGGATCAGGAAAAATAACCAATAGGTACTAGTCTTAATACCTGGGTGACAAAATAATCTGTACAACAAACCCCCATGACACAAGTTTACTTATCTAACAAACCTGCACATGTACCCCTTAACTTAAAATAAAAGTTAAAAAAATGGTGTTGAACAGCATTACATGCTACAGAGAAACTTATAATGAAGGGAAGAATCACTTGATGTTGCAAACTTCATTGTTTTATTTTAAGAAATTGCTGCAGCCACCCCAGCCCTCAGCAACCACCTCACTAATGAGTCAGCAGCCATCAACGTGGAGGTAAGACCCCGACACCAGCAAAAAGATTATGACTTGCTGAAGGCTTATTAGCATTTTTTATCAATTAAAATATATATATATATATGTATTTTTTTTTTTAGGAGACAGTCTCGCTCTTGTTGCCCAGGCTGGAGTGCAATGGTGTGATCTCGCTCACTGCAACTCTGCTTCCCGGGTTCAAGAGATTCTCCTGCCTCAGCCTCCCGAGTAGCTGGGATTACAGGTGCGTGCCACCACACCCAGCTAATTTTTGTATTTTTAGTAGAGACGGGGTTTCACCATCTCTATTGGTCAGGCTGGTCTGGAACTCCTGACCTTGTGATCCGCCTGCCTTGGCTTCCCAAAGTGCTGGGATTACAGGCGTGAGCCACCGCATCCGGCCAATAAAATATTTTTATTTATTTTTATTTATTTATTTATTTATTTTGAGACGGAGTCCCACTCTGTTGCCCAGGCTGGAGTGCAGTGGCAGGATCTTGGCTCACTGCAAGCTCCGCCTCCTGGATTCATGCCATTCTCCTGCCTCAGGCTCCTGAGTAGCTGGGACTACAGGCGCCTGCCACCACGCCCAGCTAATTTTTTGTAGTTTTTAGTAGAGATGGGGTTTCACCATGTTAGCCAGGATGGTCTCGATCTCCTGACCTTGTGATCCGCCTGCCTCGGCCTCCCAAAGTGCTGGGATTACAGGCATGAGCCACTGCGCCCGGCCATAAAATATTTTTAAATTAAGGTATTATAAACCAAAAAAGTGTCTGAGACAGATATCAATCAAATTAGAGGTTTATTTAGCGAAGTTTGAAGGCATGCCTGGGCAAAAGAGACACAAGTTACAGTAAGATCTGTGGCCTGTGCTTTTTCTAAAGAAGGTCTTGAGGACTTCAATATTTTTTTTTTTTTTTTTAATTTTTTTGAGACAGTCTCACTCTGTTGCCAGGCTGGAGAGCAGTGGTGTGATCTCGGCTCACTGCAACCTCCGCTTCCCGGGGTCAAGCGATTCTCCTGCCTCAGCCTCCTGAGTAGCTGGGACTACAGGCGCACACCACCATGTCCAGCTAATTTTTGTATTTTTTGTAGAGACGGGGTTTCACCATGTTGTCCAGGATGGTCTTGATCTCTTGACCTCATGATCCACCTGCCTCAGCCTCCCAAAGTGCTGGGATTACAGGCCTGAGCCAAAGACTTCAATATTTAAAGGGGAAAGAGTGGCAGGAGGGAAAGGGGGGAAGAAAAAAACCAGAGGTTAGTTAGTGAGGTAAGTGGCCACATTTTTGTGAGGCTTTGATTAGCACTCACTGAATCCATGTTACATGTGAAAGGAGGGGGTGGAGGACCAGTCAATTTTGCATTTGTCTCAAACTCAGTAAATCTATATTTTACACAGGATAAAGTAAACAGAGTAGAGGAAGAAGTCAGATATGCATTTGTCTCAGGATGGGAGGAGGAGTGATTTCTAGTCTTGTCTTTTTCCATATTTGTGAAGACAAGCTGTTAATTTACATTGTCAGGGCGAGATTTGACAGAATTCTGTTTTTGGATCAAGATTTGGGGGCCTACAAAGAATCTCCTTGTGAGCAATTTGTGAGCGAGGCCACCTGGGGAGATAGGTGGCCTTCTTTTATTGCAGCTATCTGTTTAGGAAAAAAAGGAAGGTGGTTTCTGTATGACTCAGCTCCCGAGCTTAACTTTTCCCTTTGGCATGCTGAGTTTGGGGTCCCAAGATTTTATTTTTCTTTCACAGTCTGCACATTGACTTTTTTAGACATAATGCTATTGAATACTTTATAGACTATAGTATAGTATAAAAATAGCCCAGGTGTGGTGGCTCACCTGTAATCCAAGCACTTTGGGAGGCCAAGGTGGATGGATCACCTGAGGTCGGATGTTTGAGACCAGCATGGCCAATATGGTGAAACCCCATCTCTACTAAAAATACAAAAAAATAGCTGGGCGTGGTGGCGGGTGCCTATAATCCCAGCTACTTGGGAGACTGAGGCGGGAGAATTGCTTGAACCCGGGAGGCAGAGATTGCAGTGAGCCGAGATCATACCACTGCACTCCAGCCTGGGTGTGACAGAGTGAGACTCCATCTCAAAACAAATAAAAATAAATAAATAAATAAAAATAACTTTGATATGCACTGGGAAACCAAAAAATGTTTGTGACTCACTTAATTGTGATACTCACTTTATTGAGATAGTCTGGAATGGAACCCACAACATCTTTGAAGCATGCTTATATTTGGTCTTCCTTCTGGGTTGCTGATAGAGCTTCTAAAACCCTTGGAATTTCCTGACTGAAGTGTGAGGAAGATTTTTTTGTTATTCATTATAAGCCCTATTCAAACCTACCAGAGTCTATGCTAGTGAGGTGACTCTTGGTGAGCCCAGAGGGAGCCTCAGGATGGGACTGATTGCCAGAGGAAGCAACCATATGATTACAAGGTTGGACTTTTCAGCTCCACTCTCCAACCTCTAGGGAAGGGCAAGGGGCTGGAGGTTGGGTTTAATTATCAATGATTTAATCAATTATGCCTCCACAATGAAATCTCCATAAAACTCCTAAAACATACTGTTTGGAGAGTTTCTGGGTTGATGAGCGCACTGAGGTGCTGGAAGGGTAGTACACCTGGGAAGGGACTGGAAGCTCCATGCTCCTTCCCCCAGACCTTGCCCTATGCATCTCTTCCATTTAGCTGTTCTTGAGTTGTATAAACCAGGGGGCTGTAGGAACGAACCCAGCCCCAACTTTACAGCTGGTTGGTCAACATGGATGTGCACCACCCATGACTTGCAACTGGCATGTGAAATGAGGGAAGTCTCATGGGACTGCTCTCTTAATCTGTGGAATCTGCATTAACTTTGGGTAGACAGTATCAGAAATCAATTGAATTATAGGATAACCAGTTGGTATACAATGAGTTAGAGAATTGATTGGTGTGAGAAAAAGTCCACACAGTTGGTTTCAGAAGTGTTCTGTGGGTAGAAATTGATCATAGTAGTAGTAGCCCCAGACCCAGTTTCCCCTATTATTAACACTTAATATGTTATACTGTATGTTTGGTATATTGATCATAATAAAGCAATATTGATTTATTAACTTCAGTTATTATTATTAGCTGAAGTCTACACTTTATTCAGACTTCCTTAGTTTTTACCTAATGTCCCTTTTCTGTTCCAGGATCCCATCGGGGACACCTATTACATTTACTCATCATGTCTCCTTAGGCTCCACCTGGGAATGACAGTTCCTTAGGTTTTAAACAGGGCACTACATTGTAAGATTTGAGTTTTGGAAAACTCTGGGACTAGAATGATGATGGTTGGGTGCCCTCTCACACATGGGCCTCAGGGTATAAAGAATGACAGGTAGACTTGCTTGCTTCTGGGTCTCTTAGTCTGCTGGGGCAGGAGTCAAGGGAGGTGGGCTGTGCTGCCCACTGGGGCAGGGCCACAGTCTACCTTTTCCAGAAGCAATGTTAACAAATGTATTCCTTTTATCTAGATTTTATTAATGTATGAAATGACCTTTGCAAAAACTTTGACAGTGTGAGAAATTCAACACAGCAGAATCCATCTTGCATCTGACCTCATACGCTGTCCTTGCTCATTTCTTGATGTAGGCCAAGCTAACTGTGGGAGGAACTTTATTTATAGTTTAACTTTAAAACAAAGATGATAATAGCCTCTTCCTGAAACTAACCCCCTCTTTGCTCAGGGACTGAAACCACCTTTGTGAAACTAACAAATTGGCCACAAGGTTAGAATTATGATTCAGGATTTGTAACCTCCCCAATTGCTCCTATAGATAACATCAGTATTATAAAACCTAAAACTGGTGTTTGAGGTTATGTTTCAGACTTTGCATTTTGATGGACCAGCTGGCGCCACCTGGACTAGTAACCCATACCAAGAAACTAGGGGGTCTTGTGACTCCCATCCAGGAACTGATTCAGTGCAAGAAGACGGCTTCAATCATCAAGAAGATAGCTTTGACCCCCTATGATTTCATCCCTGACCCAACCAATCAGCATTCCCCATTCTGTAGCCTTCTGCCTGCCAGACTATACTTGAAAAAGCCTGGTCTCAGAATTCTTAGGGAAGTGGATTTGAGATTTATCTCCCATCCGTCCACTTGGCTGGCTCTGTGATAAGTATACTCTTTCTTTGGTGCAAAACCTGCTGTTCTTAGTGCATTGGCTTTCCGGGACAGCAGGCAAAAGGGCCTGTTGGGCTGTAACATATGTGGTTGTTTTATTTGTGGTCATTTAATCCATTTTGTGTCTGTAGATATTTCCTACTTCACTCTTTAGTTTATTCATTTTAATCTTCTCTTTTTTTCTTGATTAGTCTTGTCAGAGTTCTATGTCATTAATTTCCTCAAAGAACTAGCTGTTGGTTTTATGTAATGTCTACTTTTTTTTAGTTATTGGTTTCATTTGTTTTTGCTCTTATGTATATCATTTCTTCTTTATTCTTTGATTTTTTGTTATACCTTTTGCAACTTCTTAAATTGAATGTTTTCAGGGTCTTTTTATTTTGCTTGATAAATTTCTGAATATCTGAAAAGTTCTGCTTTAATTGTTCTCATGGATTTAGAAATGGAGTGTTTGTTACTGAGTTTTAAGTACTTATTAATTTAATTTTTGATTTTCTGAGCCCAAAAGTTATTTGTAATATGTAATCCTGTTTGCTGGTCAGAGGATTTTTGAACCTAACTTTTTGTTGGTAATTTCTTTTTTTTTTTTTTTTTTTTTTTGAGACAGAGTCTCACTCTGTTGCCCAGGCTGGAGTCCAGTGGTGCAATCTTGGCTCACTGCAACCTCTGTTGCCCGGGTTCAAGTGATTCTCGTGCCTCAGCCTCCCAAGTAGCTGGGACTACAGGGGCGTGCCACCATGCCCGGCTAATTTTTTTAATTTTTAATAGAGACAGAGTTTTGCCATGTTGGCCAGGCTGGTCTCGAACTCCTGACCTCAAGTAATCCACTTGCCTCGGCCTCTCAAAGTGCTGGGATTACAGGCATGAGCTACTGCGCCTGGCCCTTTGTTGGTAATTTCTGATGTCATTGTATTATAAGCAGAGAAGATACTCTCTGTGATAATAAGTCCTTAAAATTATTGAGACTTCCTTTGGTGTATGTATAACATTTAATTAAAAACGCATATTCTATATTTGCTGGGTATAGAATTCTCTATATTTAGTAATTCCATTATTCAGATATTCTATATTTTTACTTTTTTCCTGCTTTATCCATTTCTGAGAGGGGGTATTACATTCTCCATATAATTGTTGATTTATATGTTTCTTTCCATAGTCTGTGTGTTTTTCTTTACATATTTTGAAATTATATTGGAAGGTATGTAAATATTCATGGCTATATTTCTTTACTCTGCTATTCCTTTTGATCAACAGATAACACTTCTCTGTGTTTTGAATTTAAGTTCGTCAGATATTAAGATTGTTCCCTCAACTTTCTTTTGCTCCATATTTGCCTGGTGTATCTTTTCACAGTCTTTTATTTTTTAAGGTTTTCTCTATTCTTTGGTTGCAAATTTGTCTATCTAAGACAACGACTGTATTGGTGAGTATTGTTTTATTTAATCCAGTGTGAGAGTCTCATTTTAAATTGGTAAGTCTAACCTTGTAGAAAAAAAAAAATTCAAGACCTTCCAAACTTATTATGCAAAAGGGAAAAGTTAGGCCCTGAAAACTAAGTCGTGTAACGTGGCTGTTTTTCTTCTCTGGTGCATGACCATTGCTTCCTGGCCTTTTGTTGAGATGTTATCCATTAATGAGTTTCCCTCTTCTTTATCCAAACCTAGACTACATGACGTTGGGGATAGAGAACGTTGTGATTATTACCTCTTTAGAACAGAATGTAAGCAACCCCCTCAGAGAGTAATCAATAGTAGCCAATGAAATCTTGTATCTGTATGTTAGCTTTTGTATGAAAAATGTTGTAATTCTGTTCCATGCCTTTGTTTTTGCCTATATAAATGATCTTCATTTTCCTCCACTCTGGGAGCACTGATCAGCATTCTTTGGTGTAGGTGTGTCCCCAGAAAGCCGCCCTCACATTTCGCGCTTGAATAAACTCTTTTAACTAGATCCTGAGCCTTTTGATTATTTTCTATTGACAACCCATTTGGATTTTTAAAATTATTACCATTAGATTAGAACTTATTTATTTCTGCCATTTTATGTCATATTTTCCATTTGGTGTGTGCATTTTTTCTTTTTACTGTTTTTCATTGGGTAGGTTGAGTTTTATTGTGCTGATATAAAAGCCATATATTCTATTTTGCTCTTGTGGTTTCTTTCTCTTGTCTGATTGAATTGGCTCTCATCTCCAGGGTGTGTGTTACTGATAGTGGGCATCCTTGTATTGTATCTGATTGCAGTGTGAATGCCTCCAGACTTTCCCTGTTAATATGATGTATACTGTGGAGAATGTACTCTTTATATTATCAGAGTTAAGGATAAAACTCATTTACCCCCCTCCCCACATGGCTGCAATGCACAAGGAGTTTAATAGTCATTTACTTTCATGCTTTCTTACTTGCCAGGCCTTCTGAATGAGCACACATTTTCCTTTGCAGAAGCAGTGGTTTATCACATAATAACATTTGTAATAACATTAAATAAAATTGGCATTTTATTAATATTAAACATTTGTGGCAGAGAGAGTTGTTTACCCTAATATTCATTTCCATTTTATAAAAACCTTGATTTTCACCAGGGTACACATGGCTGCATGAAATAAAGACTACACTTCCCATATTCCCTTGCAGTTGGGTGAGGTCACATGATTAGATCCAGCCAATAGGATTAAGAGGAATTGTTATATAATACATTTCAGATGCTTTGCTCCTTCCACCTCCCCTCCCCTCCTTGCTGCTTATAATATGAATGTGACAGCTGGAGATTCATGTTGTATCATGAGCAGGAGGGCTGTCCCCTACAAATGGTGATAGATGATTCTGCAGATGCTATTCCAGCCCCGTCCTGCTTACATTGAAAGAAGAGAAACATAAACATCTATCTGGTTTAAGCCACTGTCATTTTGTGTCATGTTAGTTGCAGCTGAACTTAATCCCAACTAATGTAGTTAGGATTTTGGGGTGTTGTTCATTTCTTATTGCTCAACATTTTATGCTATGACTTTTTATGTTTTTATTTTGATTTAACATTTGGTCTGGGAAGCTAGTCTTTGGACTAGTCAGATATGAGCTTGAATTTTAGTTTTGTCAGTTATGAGCACAAAACTAGGAATATTTTCTATCTTTTTGCCTTAATTTCTTTATTTATAAATGGTTAATAGCATGATTGTTTTGAGATTAAATCTTTGTAGCAAGATGCCTGTTATATAATAGCAACTTGATGCATTTTTTTTTGCCATTCCTCTCTTTATGTACTCTCCGTGTTAAGGAATCATTCCCTAACCCTACAGAATAATATTACAAAATATTTCCCATAAAAATGATTCTGTTTTGGCATTGAGTGACTTATACCATGATTTCTGCCCCATTCGATAGCTTTTCTTGACCTTTTTCTTTTTGTTTTCCTGTGAGCCTCAGGGTACCATGTCTCACTTGCTAATGCCAAGGGTAAGAGTTATTATAGCTCATGATCTATTGCCATTAAATATCATTTTCAAGGAAGATAAAAAAATACATGCTTGAAGTCTTTAATAAGGGGGAAAGAATGAATTTCAAAAGTGTTCTGCAGTGAATTATTAGGTTGGTGCAAAAGTAATTGTGTTTTTGCCATTACTTTCAATGGTTGGTTTCAATAGTTTGGTTGAATTCAGTTCAGTTCATTTGGTGCGACCCACCCTCCAGCTATGTGTTCAAGAGAACAAGGCCTTTGCTCTCGAGTAGTTCTGTGGGATGTCATATGTTAAGTAAATAAGTTTGCTGAAGGCTGTAAAACATCCAGAGGAAGGCTGAGTGCTACGGGGAGAATGGAGGTGTTAGTAAGTGTGTCAACATCAGACTGTACCTCAAGAGGAGTTTCAAGAGGAGTGGAGATTTTCTAGGTAGGTGACTGGAAATGAACTAGGTAGGCCTGGGAAAGGACATTGAGTTGGGAGGACAGCAGACACCGAGGAATACAGGTGTGAAACTGCAGGACCTGCTTGGGTACCCAGGAGTGGCTCTGTATTGCCTGGTACAGTCAGCACAATGCCCACAGTGTGTGTGCAGTTCTAGGGAGGATTGATTGAAAGCGATGGACAGAGGTAGAGGGTAGGGGGTTTTCAGGGATGAGAGACTAAATTATCTAACTACCAAGGCAGCAGAGTTGAATGAGAATTGGGTTGTGCAGGGGGAAACCACAGACAGGCAGACCAGCTTGAAGCTGCTACAATCATTCGTGTGACAGATGACAAGGGCTGGAGTCAGGTGATGCCATCCAGGGATACAGGGAAGAGTGCATGTTTGAGACCTTAAGGAGACAAAATTGACAGCACTTGGCTACTGATTGGATATGGGATTTCAGGGCTACCTCCCACTGTCTGGAGTGGGTGACTTAATGAAGGATGAGGCCATCAACCGGGACACAGCATCCGGAAGGAAGGAGACAGTGAGGGAAGACAACAAGCTCCATTTTGGACATGTTAAGAGGATGCTGCCTTTTCAGAACCCTTTTCCTCACTACTCAGATCTTGTCCTGATTTTTTATAGGGTGCTTCATGAAACCAACTATCACTTACCTGCCACTGTTGAGGGGGCATTGTAGCAGCTCGATTTCAAACATTAGGTGATTTAGGAGAAGTATTTCTCCTAAAGTCTTAGAAGTCTTAGAAGAAAGTCCAGAGCAGAGAAGCGTGGGGGAAATGGCAGAGGATTTTAAAAAGGCAGATATGGTGCATTGCAATCCTGGCTGCTCAGATCCTAGGAAATTCGTACAGCAAGAGCAAATGAGTCTCAGCAGACAGAAACTAAGGAATCCTTGTGTTAGGGAAAGCATATAGGGACAGATAGAAGGAGGAGGCCATGGCTACAGCTCACACAGGAGAGAACTGAGAGATGCTGGGAGCACGGCCTGTGCCCAACCCCAGACCAGGCCAACCCTGGGAGCAGCAGGAGTGATTTCTCCTTGGGAACAGCCAGTGTGCACCATCCTTAGCCCAGGAACAATGACAGGGGGATTGACCACTCGGTGGGAAGAATGAGAGGTGGGAACATGAAGAGAAAGGCAAGGCAGTGCCTGGTGCCAGGGGGCATTCCTGTGCTCCCTAATGAGGCTCTGGCTCACTGTCCCCACAGCCAGCCTCACTGCACCACACGCTGACCTAAGGTTGGCCTCACCTGCCACTCTCATGCCAACTGAACAGACCCCTCTCTTGGCCAAAGGGATCCCAGAAAAATCGTAAAAACTGAGTTCCCAACCATGATGGAACAGGAGGTCAGAGGTGTCTCATTATACCCCCTCCCAAAACAACAGCATGAATGTTTATAGAGATCATAAGGCTGACACAATAGCCTCTGTGGCAATAAGAAACCAAATTATAAACAGGACCTACAGCCATGCCAGGCAAGGATTAAGTCACACACCCCTGCATTTAAAGAATAACTGCATTCTGACTGCCACAAGGGTTTTCTTTGTCTCTAGCAACTGAATAAGCACTAGCCTTGAGATAAGCAATGTTAAAACAATTGTAGCTCAGCCACTGACAGATACTAATTGACCCCCATTCCATAAGCTGTAACTACAGCTTTGACTGGACAAGAGACTGATTTTAGTAACTGTCTCCTGATATGAGACCACTGATCAAGGACTGGTTTTGGCCAGTTTACAGAAGCTGCACACTTGAGTGCCTTCGTGTCCCTTCTTCACCTTTTGACATGTAGGGCCTAATTGTAATACATTTAAATGTTAAGCCTCCACCCCAAAGTGATCATGTGATGCATGTAACCTGCATGCTTGTTCAGCACACATGTATCAGGACCCTCTTTGTGAATATTCATAGCTCCTTTTATAACCTGTTAAATATGTATGCTTGGCCAACCCCTCTGGCATAAATTCCTATTGCACTCTCCCCTCCCTTGAAGTACCTGCTTCTGGGCCCTGCTGGAGGCTACACTTCCCAGCTGGTTGGGATGGCCACCCTGCAAGCTATAACTCTTTATAAGAAAAATAAAGTTGGCTGGGCAAGGTGGCTCACGCCTGTAATCCCAGCACTTTGGGAGGCCGAGATGGGTGGATCACGAGGTCAGGAGATTGAGACCATCCTGGCTAACACAGTGAAACCCCGTCTCTACTAAAAATACAAAACAAAACAAAACAAAAAAAAAGTAGCCGGGCGTGGTGGCAGGCCCCTGTAGTCCCAGGTGCCTGGGACTACTCAGGAGGTTGAGGCAGGAGAATGGCGTGGACCCAGGAGACGGAGCTTGCAGTGAGCTGAGATCGCGCCACTGCACTCCAGCCTGGGCGACAGAGCAAGACTCCGTTTCAAAAAAAAAAAAAAAAAAAAGAAATAAAGTTATCCTTTCTAAATTTATAAATTGTGTGATTTTTCAATTGCCACTTCCCATGAGAAAGCACTACTTTGGCAGGAAAGTAAGACTTCAGGAAGGAAAATCAAGAAAGTTTATTTCACTTCCTATTGGAAAAATTAGGTAAAGTCCTAATTTGTAATGGGTGCCATTTGTGTTTTAATTAAGATTTTACATATGTGATTAATCAGTAGCCCTTGCAATTTCCAGCCAAACTCCTGGAATTTTGGCAATGTTAGGTGCCTTTATGATGTGGAGGGGCAGGCATGTGGAGTCAAGATGTCTGTGTTTCGGCTAATACATTTGTCCATTTAAAAACATCTTTGTTTTATTTTGTATTTTTTTGGTTTTTTTTTTGAGACAGAGTCTTGCTCTGTCACCCAGGCTGGAGTGCAGTGGCACCATCTTGGCTCACTGTGATCTTGACTTCTTGGGCTCAGGTGATCCTCCCGTCTCAGCCCTGCTGAGTAGCTGGGAACACAGATGTGTGCCACCATGCCCTGCTAATTTTTATGTACATATATAATTTTTTTTTTTTGGGTAGAGATGGGGTTTTGCCATATTGCCCAGGCTTGTCTCAAACTCCCGGGCTCAAGCAATCTGCCTGCCTTGGCTCCCCAAAGTGCTGGGGTAACAGGCGTGAGTCACCGTGCCCAGCCAAAACATTTTTTCTTTTTTTTTTCTTGTTTTATTTTTTTTTTATTATACTTTAAGTTTTAGGGTACATGTGCACAACGTGCAGGTTATTTACATATGTATACATGTGCCATGTTGGTGTGCTGCACCCATTAACTCGTCATTTAACATTAGGTGTATCTCCTAATGCTATCCCTCCCCCTTCCCCCCATCCCACAACAGGCCCCGGTGTGTGATGTTCCCCTCAAACATTTTTTTCTAAAAATTAAAATAATTCTGCTGGGAATTTACGTGACACTACATAGGGACAGCACAGAACAACTACACATAGTGCTCTGTTCAACTGGCCAGAAGTCTGAGAATTAAGGCACCCTTTGCTGCTCACTATTTAATTAGGAAGGTAATTTATTTATGAGGACTGCTTTAGCTCCAGTAACTTGAGGGCCGGTTTTCTAATGAGACAGTCACAGAATGTGATGTTTTCTACATGGAGGGGAGATGTGGTGAGGGGCAGAAGCATGGGTCACATAGACCTGAACTGGAATCCTGCCTCGGTCACTTATTTGCTGAGTGACTTTGGCAAGTTACTTGACCTTCCTGTATCTTGGTCACCTTGCTTACAAAGTGGAGGGGTAACATCTGCCTCGTGGGACTGCTGCAAGGATTAGATGAGACAAAGCATGTAAAACACATAGTAGGTGTTTAATCAAGGTGATGTCACCCTCCAAGAGAGGCTATATTACAAAAAGCACAGTGACTGGGAGCAGAGGACCTGGACTTAAGTGCCATGTCCAATCCTCCCAGCTCTGAGAAGCTCTGATCTCCTCTGAGTCTCACTTGCCTTATCTATGAAAGAGAGCTAATATAATTGTACTCTCTAATTACCTCTTGCAGATGCTATGAGGCCCCCAACTCACAATATTGTTGAAAGTCCTCTAAAAGCCACAAAGCCCTCTTAGTTATCAGGATAGAAGGATGTTTATGAATGGGCAAGAAGGAGAAGGGAAGGTATGTGTTTGTATATCGAGGGTTTGTGTGGGGAAGACATTCATTCAATATGAAATAATAAATAAAGTTGGTAGATATCACCGTGACAACTCTTGGAGGACAGGAAGCAAATCACAGACATCTTAGCTGGGAGGGCTTGTTCTCAAAGCTCATGTTGGAAAAGGATTGACTGGAAGGACCTTTAGAGAGATCAAAGTTTCCATAGAATGAGTGAAGCTGTAGTTAGAGAAGTACTTTCTGGATGCCCAGGCTGATGTGTTGTAACATGCGTCCAATGCATGTTGGAAAGAAACAAAGGTAAAGGATGAATCATCTCAATTCCTAAACACAGTTATAGTCTCATGGAGGAGACATGTACATTCCTGATGTAGGATGGGAGGAAACAGCTAGGTTCAGAAGAGAAGCCCAGAACAGGTGACATGAGTATTCAAAGGAGGATGACATGGCGTTTGGCTCAAGATATCAGTGAAGGGGTGGGCTTTGATCTGGGCATGGAGGGCTGGGCAGAATTGGATGAAGGAGATGAGGCAGAAGGTCATTTGGACACCAGTTCTAGATCCCTAGAGGGAGAACCCAATTGCCCCCACCCTCTGTGTCGTTTCTCCATGCTATTCCTGGCTATGAGGGAGGTGAGGTCCTGAAGGGAAGAGATGGCTGCAGGTGATGCCACTTCTTGTCCCTCTACTCAGTTCTTTAGAAAGACATCTCAGGTATACATCCCATCCTCGGGGCTATTCTAACAGGCTCTTTACACCTAGAAGCTGGTGATCTGGCTTCCACAGAGCCACCTAATTTATCTCCCAGAAGCATGACTCCATTTATGTTATGACCCTGCTCCAAAACCTTCAGTGATTCCCAGTTGACTCTGCAAAGTTTTGAAAACATCCCTGATGACAAGAATTTCTAAAATACCAGGACTTCTCCCCAGAAATTCCAAACCAGTGCATCTAGTTGGAGGCATAGGGATTGATTTCCTTAACAAGCACGCCAGGTGATAACTAGCCTCAAGCGTATGAGAGAAACCAATTATCCTGCAGAATAAATTCTAAAATCTTGAATTGAAGACTGGAGAATCCAGTAAAGTGGTCTGCAGATAAAGAATAAATGGATATTTAGGGAGAAGCAAAAATGCAAGAGAGGGGAAAGTCTCACCAATTTTCCACTTTTCACTAGACACCCTGTGTTCTTACAATAAACATTCTTTATTTTGCCTGAAAATACATGATCTTCTACAATGTGCAACCAAGAACTCATGACAAATAGAGGAAGGATTGCAAGAAGTCATCATTCTAGTGTGACGGGCACACAGACTGGTGAGTGCACTGTCACCTCCTATGACCCTGTCTCCTAGAGGGTAATTTGGCTCTGACACCCAATACTCTCTCCTTCCCTTTTCTGTCTTCACTCTGAACTTAAGCATAAGGAATTTAGAGTTTATCTGATTGTGGAATCAACTTGATCTAGTTCAAACTCATGTTTGTTGCCTGAATCTCAAGTCCTTGGGTGTCTCCCATCTCTGTTTGGAATAGAATTTCCCCCTAGAAATGAAGGGGAACTCACTACTTCCAATTTTAAAGCGTTCTAGCGGTTAAAACGTTATTCTCTTATCCTTTTCCATTGAACTCAGCTCTGCTCTCTAAAATGACCCACGATAATTCCATTGTCTTTTCCACATTATTTTTCAGCAATCTGAGTTCAGATATAATGTATGTTTAGTCTTCTCTTCCGTAAACGTCTGGATGTTTAAGCACAATTCCTCACATTATTTTGAGTTAGCTCGACTTCGGGTTGCTCTTCTTTGGGAATGCTCTAATTTGTCAGTTTTCCTCTTAAAGGAAACGTAGTCCTCCATATGAAGTCTGTTCAAGAAAGAGAAGCATCTCTCTTACTTTGGCATTGAAAGTTTGTTAAACTAAGTGTGTGTGTATGTGCACGTGATAGATCTATGTGACAGTAGTCAGTGAATCCTTTGATTTCACACTTGGTGAATGGTAACTTTGTAGCAGGCATATCACAGTGCCCTTCCAGTCAGTCAGAACCTTTGACCCTTTTCGCAGGTGCTGCCGACAAGCCAGGTCTGCCAGCAAATGTGCTCCATGTCTACAGACACAGTTAGCTCTTCAGAGGGACATCAGGGTGCTGAGTTTTCTTCTGGGAGATAGTTAAGTCTGGAATTAGGACAATCTCAGGTTAGAAGTCTGGCTCCTGGGTTCTGGTTTTGGCTCTGCCGTTGGCTCACACTGTGGCCTTGTCTCCACTTTCCTCTCACTGAGCCTCAGTGCTTCCTCCTCTATAACACAGGACGCCAGGAATGTAATATTGGCTCCCAGCCAACCTCTGGTTTGGTCTATGCAGAAGGCAGAGGTATGCTCAGAAAAATGTATCCATACCCCTAATTCCCATTGCTAATGGGGAGAGGTGGGGAAAGGGATGCTTAGGAACAGAAACAGTTTCTAGTAAAGCCCCTGTTTCCTGCAGCTCTACCCCTGACATATACCAGGAACCTGCAAGGCAGAGGGATGAGGCAGAGTGGAAAGGCCTGGACCCCAGACACCAAACATGTGTCCCCTTTCCTCACCATTAGGCAGATGCTTGGGACTGGTTATCCTGGCCAGGCAGTTGAAGAAATCCTCCATCCCCTAGCTCCCAAAGGAACATAATGTCAGAGAAGTTTCCTGAAATTGGAGGTAGAGCCCTTGGTCCCAGCAGCTGGGAGAGAAAGCTGGAGGGCAGAGAGCCAGACAGATCATGTTTTGACCTAGTCTGGGTTCCTCCTTTTTGAAGTTCTAATGTTGCCAAAGGGGATTTGATTTCCTATCCTGGGACCTGGGTGAACCTGGACCTCCTGGACAAGCCCAGGGTTAGGGCCAGATGAGCTTGGCCTGGGGCAAAGGCCAGCATGCACAGCATGTCCTGTGAGGCTGGAAGGACAATGCCAGTCCTAAATCCAAGGTGAGCCCATGGGACCAGAGACGGGGTTGAAGCCGGAGGTAGACATGTAGGATGCCAGAAAGGACCACATGCTAAGCACTGGGCAGGGCCCTCACCTGCCCCCAGTACCGCAGGAGCATAGTTCTTTGGCATGGGTGAGGCCAGTGGATATAAGGCTGTAGTTCATGGATGGATAAGTTGGGCACATGTAAAGTCTCATGGTTAAACATAGAGGCTCCTAGTTTCTGCCAGCTTCAGACATCATTTGGCAATTCAGAAAATAGGTACCTGTGACTTGCTGAGGCTGGCAATGGATCCATGGGGTAATGTTAGGGAGAGGACCTGGGGAAGGAACTTCAGGAATGCAGGGAACTCTCTTAGAAGGACACTGTTCTCCACCCACCATCCTTCCCAGCCTCCACCCCAACCCTCTGCCCAGGGCCAGTGATCTGTGGGATTTGTGGTATGTGCTGTCACCCTGGTGGAGGCGCAGATGGAGGGCAGCACCGTTTATTTTTTGGAAGCAGCAGAACTGCAAACCTTGTGTCATTTTAACAAAGAAGAAATGAAACAGCAGGCAATTAGGCAGGAATCTATCAATTAAGTGAGCCAGAAAAATGCTTTGCAATATTTTGATGATTCAACACTGTCAAACAAAAACAAAATAAAAAAAATAACCCCAAACAGACACCAGAAATCCCACAGAAATTGTTAAATGATCACTTGGTTTAAATGCATTTAAAATACATGGAAATGGAAAAAAGAGACAGAACCATTTGGTAGGGAAGACAGAATTAACAAAATGTGATGAACACCCTGTTTCTAAAAGGAATACATTTGCCTGGGTTCCCCTCTCATACTCTCCTCTCAACCCTCCTTGACCAACAAATTATTGTGACCATCCATACTCCCCAGCTTGGAAAATGTATTGAGCCTTTCCTGGAGTTAGGCACAAAGAAAACAGGCAAGGCACATTCCTTCCCTCTTGGGCTCTGACACCGAGTGTCTCTCCCCAGCAGGTCTTGAGGGCCAGCACCCTGGAAGTGTGTGAAAGAAGTCTTTTCAAGTCAGTAGGTAAGGAAGTAGAGTGTGTCTTGCCATGATCTGGCCTTGGAGTTGAATCTCAGCTTTGACATTCACAAGAAATGGAAACCGGGGGAAGATAGACAAGATTTTTAGAGGTTCTGTTTCCTCATTTGTAATCAGGGCAATGATTCCTACTTCATGAGGTCATTGCCCGGATTAAAGAAGATAATATATAAAAAGTTGGTGATGCAGAGCAGGTGCTAGACACTGCTATTTCTCTTTCCTCCTTAGAGCTTCAGACTTAAGATGACTGGCATCTCCAGGAGCATTTGCCATCTGACCTGCCATACAAGTGCACAATAGAGAGGGCCATTTGGCCACATGGTGGCTTATGGCCTTGCTGGATACCTGGCCCTGGAAGATTTCCTGATAGAAGCTCAAGTTGCTTTCTTTGGCAACATTTTCCTCATTTCCCCACAACAGATTTACTTTGAGAAGAAGCCTTTACAAGGAGCTCAAGGCCTCTCTTACTATATCTTTTTGTTCTCTCTGAGTGGAATGTGCATGTTGGTTTCTGCTTGCTTTGTATCTCTTCCTTGCCTTAAGTTCTTCAATTCTGGTGTACAACAAAGATATTCAATGCACAGTTTATTAGAGTATGTATGTATTCATTCAATTCATTCATTCTTCATTTTTCTATATCTATGTCTGGCTCACCAGACAGAGGCTAACATGGCACGTTTGCAGGGATGGGATATGGAGGATGGGGTGGGGGAGGCCTCAGGTGCTGGGGGTGCCCTCTGCTGGGATGATCGTCTACACCTGCAGTAAAGAGCAGCCCATGCCAAATGTGGCTCCCTGACTCCAGTAGGAACAGGATGCCCTTTCAGACATGTCTTCCTGTGGCCAGGCCCTCAGCCTCGGAGCAGGTGGGTTGAAGCTGGCCTTGGAGACAGGACAGTTTTCTTCAGCTGAGTTGAGGAAGGGCCCAGGCTGCATTGGGTAAACCACATGCGTGTCTGAGTGTGAAGGCCATTCTGAGATGTGTGCTGAGGCTGGTCTGGCCCAGCTGTGTGACAACCCAGTTACTATGATCATGAAAAATGGATTTATTCTCACGTGCAGTACCCACTGTGCATACATCCACATAACCACCTGCCCAGAGCCCCGCAACTGCAGAGCTGGTGAGCCACCAGTGGTCACTTCGACAGCACCGTCATAATACAAACGGGGAAGCTGAGACCCAGAGCGTGGAGTTCACAAGTCCAAGATCACTCCGAGAGCTGAAGGCAGGGCCTCACAGGCCCCTGCTGCCCCCTCTCCCATCATACTCAGTCCCGCTTCCTGGACACAACCTTTCTCAATTCTTTAGCTATTTCTTCTGCTGTTCATTCTTTGTTTCCCTGAATTACAAGTTTTGACTGCTGCTTCTTAACTTATCAGTTTTTGGCAATTATCTACTGACTTCTCGTCAGGTTGACGTGGACTCAGCTCGCCTATTTCCTGCCCCCATCTCATTTCAGTCTCCTCATCCACCCAGGTTCTCTCAACTTAATTAAAAACATTGTTCACTGCGGGTCAAGTTGGTGCTATAATTGCAGTTTCTTTCTTGTACATCTTTTCATTTTCCTAGAATTAAAAATTGCACATAGCTTTTTCATTTGCATAGTTTCTTTTTTTTTTTTTTTTTTGAGACGGAGTCTTGCTCTGTCATCCAGGCTGGAGTGCAGTGGCGCAATCTCGGCTCACTGCAAGCTCCGCCTCCCGGGTTCACGCCATTCTCCTGCCTCAGCCTCTCCGAGTAGCTGGGACTACAGGCGCCCGCCACCACGCCTGGCTAATTTTTTGTATTTTTTTTTTTTTGCGTAGAGTCGGGGTTTCACCGTGGTCTCGATCTCCTGACCTTGTGATCCGCCTGCCTCGGCCTCCCAAAGTGCTGGGATTACAAGCGTGAGCCACCGCACCCGGCCATTTGCATAGTTTCTGATGTGCCTGTTATTGTGTTTCCCTGCCATCAGATCTGTCGTAACCTTGGCAGATGGGTTTTCCCAAATGGGGAGCTGCATTTTCAACCGTGTCTTAGACCAGTTCTATTCCCAGGGTGTTCCGTCCTCACCAGTCTGGTTGGAGGCACAAATGGGGTTACACTGCCAGGAGCCGTCTGTAAGGCTTACACAGGCCTGGACCTCCTTCCTTAGTCCAGGCACTCCTGGGAGTTCCAGGGTGTCTCTCCCATGTGCTCACAAGCGACTCTGCTTCTGGTCATTTTCTGCTGTGTGGCTGCTTCTGCCAGAGCCTCCTGCTTCTCTGCTCTTTCCAGCTCTCACCATAATAGCCTCTCCTACCACGGGCTGTAGATTTCTGCCAGGTACCCTGCTTAGTGCTCAGAGGGCCTCCTGATGCTGGCCAGTACTGCAGTGCGCTGTAGCACGATGGGCTGGATGCCGCCTCTGCTGCTGGCTCCCAGGGCTATATGACACTGACACTGGGACTGGGCCCACCATTGCCCTGGATTGTAGGGACATTCCATGTCGGTTGGTCCGGGACAAGGCTTTCTCTTTGTGTTCCCATCCCCATCAATGTTGTCCAAGTCCCCACCGTTTGTTCACAGGGGTTTACACTGGTCTGAGGCTGTTGGCTGCAGGATGGGGTTGATGAGGGCGTTGCCCTCTAGCACAGCTTGTGCTTGGTCCCTTTCACTGGGCACCCCGATCCTTTTGCATCCCGGTCTTTCTTCCTCTCCCCACTGCAAAGACTTTTCTCCTTCCTCACTTTCCTCTTCTGTCCCTGTCACCAAATAAAAGCACCTGCCCTGGTAAAAACACATTGCAGGTCCTGTTTTACCTAGGTCAGTATCTGTGTCTTGGAGTCTTGTTTCAGCTTGGGGTGGCCCAGGGCACCCGTGAGAAGGGAGAGGAAGTACACAGAAAACAAATCCATTCATACTTGGAGTCTAACCTGCCTCCTCTAGGACAAACTAGGTGCTGCCCACACCTGGGTCTTTGAGTTTTTTTTTTTTTTTTTTTTGAGACGGAGTCTCGCTCTTTCACCCAGGCTGGAGTGCAGTGGCGCGATCTCGGCTCACTGCAGGCTCCGCCCCCCGGGGTTCACGCCATTCTCCTGCCTCAGCCTCCCGCGTAGCTGGGACTACAGGCGCCTGCCACCGCGCCCGGCTAATTTTTTGTATCTTTAGTAGAGATGGGGTTTCACCGTGTTAGCCAGGATGGTCTCGATCTCCTGACCTTGTGATCCGCCCACCTCGGCCTCCCAAAGTGCTGGGATTACAGGCGTGAGCCACCGCGCCCGGCCGGGTCTTTGAGTTTTTAAGGGAAAGGCTGCTGCTACCTGATTTAATTTTTGTTCCCTTTAGGAATTGGCTGGCCTGAGGACAGATTCCTTAGTGTTTTTGTGATCACTCCTCTTGGGTCCCTGGGCACCGTCTCTGTTCCTGGGTCAAGCTTGTTCTGCCTGATTCCCTCTCTGCCCAGCAGGAGCCCCTGTTCCTCTGTTCACTGTCTTTTCAAAATAGGTCTGGATGCAGCTTAGGCTCAAGCTGAGTGATAGGGTTTGGCTGTGTCTCCACCCAAAATCTCATCAGAGGTCAAGGGCGGGACCAGGTGGAGGTAATTGAATCATAGATGTGGTCTCCTCCGTGCTCTTCTCATCTCACGAGAGTCTGATGGTTTTATAAGCATCTGGCATTTCCCCTACTTGCCCTCATTCTGTTCTGCTGCCTCGTGAAGAAGGTGCCTGCCTCTTCTTTGCCTTCCGCCATGATTGTAAGTTTTCTGAGGCCTCTCCAGCAATGCAGAACTGTCAGTTAAGCCTCTTTTCTTTATAAATTACCCAGTCTCGGGTATTTCTTCATAGCAGTGTGAGAATAGACTAATGCACTGAGACCTGGCACTCTTGATTTAAATGAGATATGATTTTGAATGATTTTGGTATGTTTTAATGAAATTACACAATTTTCAATACAAAATGTATTAAAACTGAAAATATGATTGATTTTATAAATCTTTGGTAAACTGTATAAATAAGTTCACATTTCAGAACTGACTCCCCTCCCTCCCTTCTCTCCTTCCTTCCCTCTTTCCTTCCTTCCCTCCTTCCTTCCTCTTTTTATCCTTTTTAAAAAAAATTAATAGCATTTTGGTTCAGAGATATGGCCACTTTACCTGTAGAGGGACACCTGCAGCACCCATCCCGG
This sequence comes from Nomascus leucogenys, assembly GCF_006542625.1. Taxonomy (NCBI): domain Eukaryota; kingdom Metazoa; phylum Chordata; class Mammalia; order Primates; family Hylobatidae; genus Nomascus; species Nomascus leucogenys. The sequence continues at coordinate 30,353,187 of NC_044398.1, forward strand.
TTGTGGCTTGATTGATCAGCCCTCCCTCTCCAGCTAGGAATCCACTGCAGCTGCGGAGTCTCTGCTCTTTGCCTCCAGAGAAGCTGCATCAAGCAGATGGATGGGCCCTTTCCAGCTTTAGAGGAAATTCCCTTCAGCAACCCCAGAGCAGTTTGAGAAACAAATGTTTCTGTTGTAAACATCTCACACAGTCATAAACTGCAGCCTCTCTTTAGAGCCCCACAGAGAAATGACCCTGCCCTTCCCTGACCCCTGCACTGTGGTTTATGAGTAGTTTTCTCTGCAAGGGGGAATTGGTGACTCTCAAGGATGAAGAGAAGCAGAAATCCAAGCAGGGACCTTGCAGGGGCCTCAGGCAGGTCCTGCCAGACTGTGCAATGTAGACGATTCAATTCCACTTGGTCCAATGACCAGCACCGTGCCTGGAACTGTGGTGAGAAGCCAGATGTGTGGGTTCATGCCAGGCTCTGCCCTCTGTGAGTGTTGAGTCCACATCCAGGCCCATGATTTTATTATAAAATCATGCTTCCTATCTGACCTCCATGTAGGCTAAAGTACTGTTTCATTGAGCAGCAACTGACTTTGTTATACTAAGATGATAGATTAGTTTGCCAGGGCTGCCATAACAAAACACCACAGACCAGGTGGTTTAAACAACAAATTAATTGTCTCATGGTTCTGGAGACTGGAAGTCTGTGATCAAGATGTCAGCAGGGTTGGTTTCTCCTGGGGCCTCTGTTGGCCTGCAGAAGGCTGCCTTCTCCCTGTGTCCTCACATGGTTCTCTCTGTGCACACACACCCCTGGTGTCTCTGTGTGCTCACATTTCCTCCTCTTTTAAGACACTAGTCAGATTGGATTAAGGCACAGCCTAATGGCCTCATTTTAACTTAATCACCTCTTTAAATGCCTCATCTCCACATATCCACATATTAAAACATATGAAACATGAATTCAGCCCATAACAGATAAGAAAGAATAGGCTTAGAGGGAACAAGGAGCAAAAAAGAGGAAAAAATAACATTTATTAAGTGAAATATAATAGACCTGGGCATTTCAGGTATTATATCTATGAATAAATATGTGTTAAATATGTGAATATTATTGATTTTACTCCTCTGAGAGTTAATATTATGTAGGAATTTGTTATTTTGCTGGGGATCTGATTTGAGTCTCACACTCTTTGAATCCCATGGGTAGGAGGGCTCAGGAACTGTCCAGAACCCTCATCTCAAAAGGGCTCAGTGCTTATGTACACCCTGTCCAGAGGAAATGGTATGTTCTAGCAACATCTGAGCACTTGAGAACATCTACAGACACCCGGGGCCACCATGCTGTGAGCCCAGCACCTGGCTCTATCTAGGCAGGTGTGCAATAACCTAGGTTGGCGCTTTCTCTTGTTCATAACAGCCCTGCACCATCCTGATAGATGGGGAAACTGAGGCTCAAAGAGTTTAAAGAATTAGCATCCCTAACCAAGGAGTGACATGAGGGTGACCCGGGAGAAGTCAGAGCCCTGAGAATCAGAACAAAGACAAGTAATGCAGATAAATGAACAATCCTGCTACTGAATGATCCTGTGAAATGTCCAGATGCGGAGACCAGTGCCCACGGCACAAGCTTTCTTTGGAAGGCGAGGATCTCCCCTTCCTGCTGGCCAGGGTTAGGGTTGGAGGAACTTGAGGGGGACCAGGGGAGGTGGCCTCAGGAAAGCCCAGGGTTGCTGGTGCCACCGCCAAAGAGGAGACTTTCGGTCTGTCCAGCAGGTGGCGCCGCGCAGCTGAGTATCCGAGGAGAGCAGGCTGAGGCTGGAAAAACCGTATGCCGGAGGCTTCTTCGCAAATTGCAGTCCCCAGTAGGGAACTCTGCACTGCTAGGGCTCCTGTCCAGCACGCCATCTTCTCTTCGGGGGAATGAGAAACAGGATGTTTGTCCTCACCTAGAAAACGGCCTCTACGCACACATCTGCTGGAGAGAATAAAGCTGCTGCGTGGCCCTGGGCTTGCTGGCAGGCAGGGGTGGCTGGTGGGCAAGGCTGGGGCCAGCCAGAATACTCTGCTCCAAAGCAGCCTGGAACTCTCCCTGGAACAGGGCGAAAGGCCCCCTAGTAGTCAAAAAAGGAAGATTCTCCCTGGAAACCTGGGCCTGTTCCCCAGCAGCTGGTCAGTTTCATTTGCTCCAAAGCTGCCCCTGAGATGTGGAAGTCTTGGGATAAACCAATTAATTGTAAACATTTTCTTAAATATTCCTGTTTGGACTTGAATTGGTATATGTAAGGTCTTTCCTGTCCTGATACTCATCCCTTTGTACGGTAGCATGTCAGCCATAGTGTGGCAGTTGCAAGTACAGGGGCTGGATCTGAATCTAGACACTTCCATGACTTGCTGTGTGATACGGTGAGTTTCTTAACCTCTCTGTGCCTCAGAGCCCTCTTCAGTAAGATGGGGATGGTAACAATTCTTATCTCATGGGTTTACCGTGAGGATTAACTTAATAAATATAAAGCATTTAGGGACAGCGTCTGACAGGCAGTTATTAGATCCAAGTGGTTGTTATTACCATCAGCTGAGCATACAGCAATTTTCTCAACTAGTTCACGTCACACTAACGCTGGGCATGCAGTAGGTTTCCAAGAATGCCAAATGGGATTTAAATGGGGGAAAGAGCTTCTAGCAGGGAGTGAGGAGTGGGGCAGCCTATATTGGTGGATGGAGGGCACCAACCAAGGGCCACAGGGATACCCATCCCCTTCCCAGAGAGAGAGCCGCTCTTTAAGCCACCAGGCCTGAAACTCCAGGCAATTTGGAAGGGCCGATGTGTGGGGGAGAAGAAAGGGAGAGATGTGAGTGCTGTGGCTTCAGCTAGGAGTGCCAGTGGCAGACTGGAGTACGCATCGGGATCCATGCATGGGAGATAGGAATAGAGTCTAGCTCCAAGGGAAGGACAGGCAGGAACCATGCCACCCAGGAGCACAGCCAACCACCAGCCTGGGCGGAAAACCAGGGACCAAAGGCCAGAGCTGGCCAGGAGTCAGGTCCCACACAGAGAGGGCAGGGAAAGAGGCTCAGCTGGACACTGAAGGCTCCAGTCCTGTACTCGCCCCTGAACACCTGATGGACTTGGGAAGAGCCATGGGCCAGGGCGGGGCTGACAGACACACTGCAGGAACCTCTCTGGGCTGCAGCTGCCACATAGGTAGGTGTCTCCTGGAGGCCCCATCTAAGGCCAAGGGTCACCCCTTTAATGGCCGGATCCTGAGCAAGGAGTAGGGAGGGGCTTGGCAGCCAGGCCAGCAGGTAGGTGAATTGGGGCAGTGACTTTTTGTCAGCCAGCTTGGAAGTATTTCATCAATTTCACAACCAGCATATCCGTGTCCATGTGCCCGGCTGGGCCCCAGCCCTAGTCTTTTCTCCACCCTGTAGTCACCTGATTTGCATTGGCCTGAGGGAGCTGAGATATGGGCAGCTGGGAAGGCTGGCACTGAATGACATCCGCATATTACTGCATTCCCACTGTGGTGGAATGTGTCTCCAGAAACGGCAGAGCCCCAGCAGTGAAGAGTGAGGAGCCCTCCACTAGACTGCCTGAATTTGAGTCATGATTCCACCTTCAAGATGCGTGACCTTGGGCAAGTGACTTGCCTTCTCTGTGTCTCAAATTCCTGCTTCCTGTTTTCTAAACTGAAAACAAAATTAGTACCTTTCTTACAAGATGCTATGAGAATTAACTGAGCAATGCGTGCAATACATTTAGAACAGTTATTTATACCTATAGTATTTAGAACTATTCAAAAAGCAGTAACTTTTTTCATTAAGCACACGTTAATTTTGCATCATCTTCCAAAGTACATAGTCCTGGCCTTAAGGCCACATATGTATTTGGGAGGGAACTGTGAACTCTGCCTCTGTGGAGTACGAGCAGATGAACTCGGGGATCAGAGAGGGAAGGGGTTGACCCAGGCCACAAGAATGATCAGTGGCAGAACAAGGGAGGATCCAGGCCTCCTGAGGCATGTCAGAGTCTTCATGGGTGTAATGCTTTGATATGGGCAACCCACTTTCTTTTCTTCGCTTCCTCCATCTAAGCTGATGCTTGGACTCTGATCTCCAGGGATGAGGAAGAACTGACAGTGGAAATAGCAAGTCTTTATGGATTTACTTTCCAAGGTCTTAGCCTCAAAGAAGAGAAGGGATTTGAGGCAGACGAGATGAGCAACTGGGACAAACCTGCAGGAAGGATTTCCCCTGAGACTAGAGGGATCTAAGGGGAAAGTGGGAGGACTGTATAGAACTTGGTTGTGGGCCAGCACCGGCTGCTGCTTGGTCCCCATGCCTGTGTTTTGTCATGAACTGCATTTCTGCAGGCCCAGCTCTCTCTGTGGCTATTTTTTGCTGCAGAGATTCAGGCCACGGAGGAGGCTTTTTGTCTGTACACCCTCAGCGATGAATGGCCACAGCAGCTGCCTGTTACAAACGCTTTCCTCTTTCTGAGCTGCTGGCGTGTGAAGGGTTTTATGGGCGGCCTTGCTTCAGATGGAAATAGAACAGCTCTGAACTTGCTACCTATTACCCAGAAGTCATTTTCTGTAAAGTTATTCCCTTTGTGGCACCGTCAACCTTGCACACCAGTAGCTGTCGAGGGTTTGGATATTTAACCATCTCGTGTTCACACGCACGTGGGTTTCGCCTGTGCCTCTGTGAGACCTCTGGCTAGTACCCGTGTGTGTTGGACCTCATGTGGCCTGTTCTCATTATTGGTATTGTCATTACACTTGAGGCTGCATGAGGGGCCGGGGTCCCAGTGCAGTCACCTCAGGACCCAGAGCTGACCTGAACAGAACTTCAGTTTTTCCTCCCCCAAGGGGACCCAGAGCTGACCTGAACAGAACTTCAGTTTTTCCTCCCCCAAGGGGACCCAGAGCTGACCTGAACAGAACTTCAGTCTTTCCTCCGGCAAGCCCATACCTTACTATTTGTCACCCATAACTCAGCATGCATATTTTAACCAGTTCATTTTGGAATCCTTAAGAGGGAAAGAACATGACAGCGCTGGACTGAACAGGAAGACAGGTCCCTGGTGGGATGGAGTGAGGGTGAGGGGTGAGGGTACACCAGGTCCCTGAGGAGCCTGGAGGGGAAGGGGGCAGGGCCACCAAAATCAGATTTCTTAGATTACACTGCAGAGGCGACCGAGGGGTCTCCCAACACTTTACAGGGAAGTAGGAAAAATCCAGGCTGTAAAACTTTCTTTCAAATCATTTTGTAGGTTACTTTCCGTCTCTGTTTGTTTTCAAGTGCATAACAGTGATCAGTTCCTTGCTCAACCTTCCTTTATCTGTCATCTTAGGATCAAGGTTGGCTGGGGGGCTGGTGTGTCAGTTAACAGGCCACATGCACAGAGCTGCCTGCCTGGCGCTGGGCCCCAGGTAGCTCCATTCTCAAAGACTTTGGACAGAAGCCCTGCGCAGAAGATGGTGCTGATACCATTGGAATGGTCCTGCTCCCCAGCCACAGAAATGAGGTGGAGGAGGTATGGGGAGGAAAGATACTGTCAAGTTCCTGTTGGTTGCTGTAGCAACATTCTGAAATGACTGGAGATCAATTGCAACAGTCTAAATTTTATTTGCTTTTATTTTCTCTTTGGGAGTAGCATCAAGGCTAAAAATAAGAACAGCAGAAACCCACTGCTGGGCTGGTTGGTGCAGCTCCGGTGGCTTCCCGAGTCTGGAAGGTCCACGGCAGAGAACAGAGAAACGGGGGTCTTTCAAGCCAGTGTGGTGAGAGGCAGGATGCGAAAGAGCCATGTGGAGTTGGTGGGGGCACCCCTGCCAAGCTAGTTAGCCTGTTTTGTAGCCTTGTAATTTGGAAACCCAGACTTGCTGAGGAACGAAAAGTCAATAGCGCTATCCACACACACTGAGCTTCCGACTACTTTAACTTCCATAAAGAGGCATGGAGGAAATACCGAGTTAGAGGTGAGGCGCAGAAATTCTGCTGTGGTGGAGTTCTTGTGGGCCAGAAGGTGGCTCCTTCGGGGTAGCCTTTTAGCATTTGTTAGCTGCTGTTTCTTTCATTTCTTTTAATTTTTGAATATGCAAATTCCCCAGCATATACAGATGTAAGGAGAATAGTATTCTGTACACTGGAGCCAGCTCATTTAGGATGCTTGGAAAAAAAAAGTGGAAGACCAAAGTCTCTGCATCTAGGCAGAGAAAAAATGCTCCAGCTTTGATGGAGTTATTTCTGACACACTGTGAGATCTCCTGGTTCATCCCAGTGCTACTGCACTAAAATCCTGAGTTAACCTTTAAAAAGAAGAAAGTCCTGCTGCTTGCGACAACATGGATGAACCTGGAGGGCATTATGTTAAGTGAAATAAGCCAGACACAGAAAGACAAATACTGCATAATCTCACTTACAGGTAGAATCTGAAATAGTCGAACTCATAGAGTCAGGGAGTAGAATGGTGGTTGGGAGGTGGGGAAAATGGAGAGGCGTTGGTTAATGAGAATGAACTTTCAGTTTTGCAAGATGAATAAATTCTGGAGATTTCGTGTACTGCACGGAGACTGTAGTTCACAATACTGTATTGTATACCTAAAATTTACCAACAGTATAGACCTTAAGTGTTATCACACACACACACACACACACACACACACACACACGGTAACTATGGGAGGTGATGGACAAGTTAATTAGTTTGATTGTGGTAATCATTTCACAATGGAGATGTGTATCAAAATATCAAGTTGTATATCTAGACACAATTTTTATTTGCCAATTATACCTCAATAAAAACTCTAAAAAACATGAAAAGGGGTCATCTATTTACCACAATTAGAAGAAAAATCAGCTTTTGAGAAAAGGCTACCTTGGGCAGAGGAGATAGCAGGGCATGAGGAGGCCATGGATGGAGGCTTGGACCCTGGTGGCAGCTGGAGTGGAGAGAGGTGGAAGAAGTTTTGAAATATTCTGAAGTCATTGCTGGCAGGATTTACTGGGAGATTAGATATAGTTTGTGATGAGATTTATATATAATATTAGAAGAATGATGTTATGTAACTAGCATGACCATTAAGATATAAATAATAACTATATAGTATGAACCTATAATTTATTCAAATATTGAATCCCTCTCATTTTACCACACTTTGCATTTTTTTTTTAGACTGAATCTTGCTCTTTCGCCCAGGCTGGAGTGAAATGGCGCAATTGCAGCTCACTGCAACCTCCACCTTCTGGGTCCAAGCGATTCTCCTGCCTCAGCCTCCCAAGTAGCTGGGATTACAGGCATCTGCCACCACGCCCAGCTAAGTTTTGTATTTTTAGTAGAGACAAGGTTTTGTCATGTTGGCCAGGCTGGTCTCTAACTCCTGAGCTCAGGTGATCCGCCTGCCTCAGCCTCCCAAAGTGCTGGGATTACAGGCGTGAGCCACCGTGCCTGGCCTCACACTCTGCATTTTACAAAATGTTTTCTTTTGTATATCAGCTCACTGAGTCCTCAAGCCCCCCACCCCCACCCAGAAAAAGGTTACATAGTCGTTTGAACTTTCAGCATGAGACAACTGAAGCTCAGAAAGATGACAGTTTCCTCAAGGTGACTTAACCCCTTTCCAATTCATTTTTGGGGATCTTGTTGCGTGGCAGAGGTAACGGTCAGATGTGAAGCCTGAGGCCACATTTGCCTGTCATTGTCTTCTCCCAGTCTCCCCGCTAGAGAACCAGGGCTTCTGAATACAGCCTCTGTCTGACTGTCTTTGGGCACGGTGCTCACAACACTGTTATAAGAGAAGTTTCCCTGCTCTCTTAACTCTCCCTGGTGCAATACTGGAGGGATCAGAAATGGTAACCATTTATTAAAAAGTAAAAAAAAAAAAAGATAGTGGTGAGGATGAGGAGGAAAGGGAACACTTATACATGGTTGGTGGGAATGTAAATCAGTACAATCTTTATGGAAAACAGTGTGGAGATTTCTCAAAGAACTGAAAATAGAACTACCATTTGATCCTTAAATCTCACTGCTGGGTATTTACCCAAAGGAAAAGAAATAATTATATCACAAAGACACCTGCACTTGTATGTTTATCATAGCTATATTCACAGTAGCAAAGATATGGAATCAACCTAAGTGTCCATCTGGATGACTGGATAAGGAAAATGTGGTATATATACACAAAATGTGGTGTATATACACCATGGAATACTATACAGCCATGAAAAAGAATGAAATCATGTCTTGCAGCAACATGGATGGAACTGGAGGGCATTATCTTAAATGAAACAACTCAGAAAGTCAAATACCAATGTCCTCCCTTATAAGTGGGAGCTAAATAATGTGTACATGATATACACACACATAGATTTACAGATATATGTAAAGAAATAGCCACAGAATGTTGGGTGGGGGATAGTTGAAGCAAGATACACCGTAAGTTGGTGAGGTGATAATTGTGAGTGATGGGTTTATTATACTATTCTCTTTACATTTGTATAGGCTGAGAAATTTCTGTATTCAAAAATTAAATGAAAAGAAATAGCAGCTAACAAGTTAGAAAATAGGAGAGTGAGAAGAGAGAAGCTTTGTACCAGCAAGAAACCCTAGAAGAGGAAGAGGATAAGTCTTATTTTCAAATTAAGATTGTAGTGTTGATTATTATATAGAGCCAGACCTTCTAGTTTCTCAATCAAGACTGAGCTTTGTGATTTTAAATGACTTTATAATAACCAGAAATGACCAGGAACATCCTGAGAATTTATCTTGGGGGCAGGTGAAAAATTAATCTTACTAGGCAAATTTAAAGGGTATTAGACAATTTTAGCTAGGGAAAGCAATAACTATTTTATATAGTGTGGTCTAGATTTAGATTTAGTGTGGATTCAAAACTTGCTACCATTCTCTGTGAGCTACAACCTTTTTATTTTTGAGACGGAGTCTCGCTCTGTCACCATGCTGGAGTGCAGTGGCATGATCTCGGCTCACTGTAGCCTCTGCCTCCCAGGTTCAAGTGACGCTCCTGCCTCAGCCTCCCAAGTAGCTGGGACTACAGGCACGCGCCACCACGCCCAGCTAATTTTTCTATTTTTAGTAGAGACGGGGTTTCACCATGTTGGCCAGGATGGTCTCGATCTCCTGACCTTGCAATCCGCCTACCTCAGCCTCCCAAAGTGCTGGGATTATAGGCGTGAGCCACCGTGCCGAACCTCTGCTAGCTACAACCTTGACTAGTTGAGCCCCATGTTACTTCTACCTCTTTCAGCTTCCATTTTCTCGTCTGTACAATGTCTATGATGATGACTGCAGAAGGTCATTGTGTTAGAGATGACACAAAATGCTTTGCATAACAAGTTGTAGATGCTATTAATATGGTTATGTTATTTTAACAGTTACATAGCAATGGGAACAGTGTGAACAAATGCTTATTCGTATATGCTGCATGCACACATGCAGGGCCAGGGAGGAGCTTGGAGGATGTGGAAGACAGTCTATAACAGGGAGGGAGAGAGTCCAAGATGCATCCCTCCTGCTTATACGATGTTACAATTACATGAAAAAAAAAATACAGGGGTTTGGAGACAAAGTTTATCTGAATGTATCTCGTGAGCTGTGTCTATTCAACTAGCAGGTTACTCTTAAGGGACCAGCAATAAACCCCTGGAAATGTTAAGGGCCTGTGGTCATGTCTTTGGGCCAGTGTCCCATGCAGCAGCCCAGGCAGTGGTGTGAGCTGTATCTGCAGCTCTGGGGAGGGTGAGGGAGGCTAAGTCCCTGGGGCTGTGAGGAGGAACAGCCTGGCCATGCCTGAGAAGAGACAAGCCTCTCCGTTCATTATCCCCGCTGGGCAGCTACAGTTCTATTCTAACTGACGTGTGGTCTTAAGGTCGTCATGTCTTCTCTCAATCCTCAATTTCCTCATCTGTAAAGTGGGAGAAGAATGGAAGGATGTCAGTGGTGGTCTTCACAGTACAGCAGAGCCCAGGCGAGCACAGCACAGAGCAACAAAGCTGAACTTAAATCTCTAAGATCTGTTTCCTGTGTCCTTGGTGAGGACACTTTTTTTCTTACTTGAAATGGCAAGAGATTCAACAGCTATGCATTGATTTGCACCCTCCTCCACCCCTGACATCCTGCCACCAGCAGAAACGATGATGAATATCAGATTATGCTGACCTAAGGAATGATTATATTTCTTATTCAGTAGAAGTCTTTTCCTTTTGAATTTTATTAATAATGGGATTAGCAATGAAATAGCTCCATTGGACATTTTAATGTATTTTTTATTACAAAAGTGATAGAAACACATTGTAGAGAATTTTTAAAATGAGAAAGAGGAATGGGATAAGTGGAATGGGGAAGGGAGGAATGAAACAACAGATACAAATCACTCAAGAACACTTATATGCTTGACTCCTTCCTGTTTTATGTGGATTCTCATTTAATCTTCTCCACATCCCTATGGAGAAATGCTATTAATTTTGCAGCTGAGAACACTGCGACACAGAGAGGTTAAGTCACTTTCTCAGAATCACACAGCTCTAGGCAGCCTGATTCACCACCAGCCAACACTGTTTACCAGATACTGCATTCCCACATCAGTTAGATTGAGTTCTGTTCTTTCATGCATGATTTGCAAATTTGTAATTTTGATTTTGATTTCTTTTTAAATTTAGCCCAAGAATTTTCTTAATTTTTAAGAATTCTATTTTTATAATATTTTAATTGTTAATTTCTAATACAATTGAATCATGATTAGACTGTAGCTTGTAAATCTGAATTTTTGAATTTGACAGACATTTTTGGCTGAAGATATGATCAGTGTTGTAAAGGTTCTCATCTATATGAAGAGTCCATTAATATAAGCAATAAATGTTCATATCCTTACTCAAATCCTCATTCCTTTGGTCAACTTGAGCTATAAAATTTTAAAGAAGTATATTTATATTTTAAATTCAAGTTGCATCTTATTCAAATTGTATTTACAGGAGGTTTTGATATGGTTGCTATGTTATTTGGTATAAAGTACATGTGGCTGTTATAATCTCATCATGGATTGAATCTTGTATCACACCATCTATCCTGCTAAATGCTTTGGACTTTAAATTGGGATTTGCTGACATTGAGATTATTGCTATTGTTTGTCATTTGCTTGCTGATTTTCATTTGCTGGTATTCTGTCTCCCCCATTTTCAATGTTTGTCACCCTGCACTAGAGGTATTTCTTGTGAATAGCAAAGAATACGGTGCTGTTATTTAATGCAGTCTAAGAGTCCACTTTTTGATCTAGAAATTCTGGATGACTTGGGATAGCCTTGATTTTATTCATTTCATTTCATTTTATTTAAAGTTTGCCATTTATTTTGTTTTACTGTTTCCTGTTTTTCTCAGTCTTTAAATCTGCTGGCTGGATAAAATTTATTTTTATTCTCCTATTCCCTTTTTTTTTGAGAGGGAGTTTCGCTTTTGTTGCCCAGGCTGGAGTGCAATGGTGCGATCTCAGCTCACTGCAAACTCCACCTCCTAGCTTCAAGCGATTCTCCTGCCTCAGCCTCCCGAGTAGCTGGGATTATAGGCATGCGCCACCACGCCTGGCTAATTTTGTAGTTTTAGTAGAGAGGGTGCTTCTCCATGTTGGTCAGGCTGGTCTCGAACTCCTGACCTCAGGTGATCTTCCTGCCTCAGCCTCCCAAAGTGTTGGGATTATAGGCATGAGCCACCATGCCTGGCCTATTCCCCTGTTTTAATTGGGAAGTTCTGATATGCCTTTATGTTCTCTACTACTTTTTCTGTCATATATTTGAAAAGAAATATTAATTTTCTTTGCCTCTAATGTTTTACTTTCCTACTCCTCCCCTTCGCCTCCTACTTCTTTTCTCCAACAACTGGATTTATTTTAGTCACTTTAGTAATATAAAATTACAGTTTTACGTAACACTTCCCCATACCCTATGTATCCTTTGTTTTAAGACCTTTCCTCAGAAAGCTTGCTGACAGCTTGCTGCCTGTGAGAGCATCCTATTCTGTGACTCATAGACATAGAGAGAAATGGAGGTCTATTCCTCAATTGCTATCTTTTTTTTGTTATTGGGAGAAAAGCTGAGTGTTGGGAGAGAATCTGAGGCAGGGCTTGCATGTCTGCTAGACTTGCTGGCTCCTTGCTTCTGGCACTCCCATTATTTCAAGTAGCCATATGTTTCTCATTCACTTGATACACTTTTTCCTTTCAACCCCCACATCCTCACCACCTGTTTCTTTGTTTGAGCACCAATAAATAGCGTGGGCTCCCAGCGTTTGGGGCCTTCGCAGCCTCCATGCTCTCGATGGCTCTCTGGTCCCACTTTCTCTCTCATACTGTCTTCTCTCTCATTCCTTTGACTCTGCTGGACTTCGTCACCCCCATGACCTGGTGTTGGGTCTGATCACCACAACTTTTTTTTTTTTTTTTTGAGACAGAGTCTTTCTCTGCCACCCAGGCTGGAGTGCAGTGGCATGCTATTGGCTCACTACAACCTCCACCTCCTAAGTTCAAACGATTCTCCTGCCTCAGCCTCTTGAGTAGCTGGGATTACAGGCGTGTGCCACCACACGCAGCTAATTTTTTGTATTTTTAGTGGAGATGGGGTTTCACTATATTAGCTAGCCTGGTCTCAAACTCCTGGCTAAAGTGATCCGCCCGCCTTGGCCTCCCAAAGTGCTGGGATTACAGGCTTGTGCCAACACGTCCAACTAATTTTTGTATTTTTAGTAGAGACGGGGTTTCACCATATTGGCCAGGTTGGTCTCAAACTCCTGGCCTCAAATGATCCGCCCGCCTTGAAGGCCTTCCAAATTGCTGGGATTACAGACTTGTGTCAACATGCCCAGCTAATTTTTGTATTTTTAGTAGAGACAGGGTTTCGCCATGTTGGTTAGGCTGGTCATGAACTCCTGACCTCAAGCGATCTGCCTGCCTCGGCCTCCCAAAGTGCTGGCATTACAGGTGTGAGTCACAGTGCTGACCTGCACATTCTAGTTTAAATTCCACAATTGTTTAATTTTAGTTCCATATTTAAATAGATTAATCACCACTAATCTTTTATCACAACTTTTCATATCTGGTTTTTCATTTTGATCATTTGTTGGGAATTGAATCCATTATCAGGTAGTTTTTGCAAGAAAGACTCAGAGTAATATATATGCAACATTTCGCATAATTCCAGGCAGTAATCATTGTTAAATGTTATTTAATAATAATTAGAATATTATAATAATGATAATTTTCATTTTTTTGAGAATAGTTTACTTATTCATCTGCTCTTTGTTTTTCTTTTTAAATTGATGTTCCTTTGTTCCTCACAGAATAAAATCATTACCTCCTCTTTTTCTCTGAAGGTATATTTACGAAGCATTTCTTTTCTCATCTGCCTTTTAATTTTGGTTTCTTTAGCTATGCAAAAACTTTAATTGTATGTAATTAAATCTGATGATCTATTCTTTGTGATTTTTTCTATTCTAAATTTACATACTTGATATTCAATTTTACAGTCTTATTTTTCTATAATTGGAATTTAATATCTTAATTTGTAGCTCTGTAATACATTTAGAAATTTATTTAAAATATGATTTAAGGAGAAACTCAAAAGTTATTTTTTCCAAATTTATAACCAACACAAAATTTTGGCAATTTCTTTCCTTTCTGTATTTGTTGAATCTTAAATTTTAACACCCATACACCCACCCACCCACCCACACATGCACACTGTCTGTCTCTTGGCTGGTTTTTGTTTTCTTTTTAGCTGCTTATTCTTCTATCTTGATCTTACACTTTTGTAATATAGGGCCTATTCCCTGCCCTGCAGCCCACATTGATCGTCTCATCTAGATAGTTCTCTAAATCAGCTTATCCCAAGCTGTTTCTTGTGTTTCAGTGAAGTCCCTGCAACATATACTGCAAAAATCCTGCCCTATCTCTTCAACAAACTTAAGAGCAAATCAAACTTCTACTTGCCATGTTTACCCCCAGAACCCTGGAAGTGGTTCTGTCTGAAAGCTCTGTGTGTATGGCACTTGCCTCACTTTCCAAGGTTGGGAGACCAGTTGACCCCTCATTTATGCAAATTGATTCTCTATTCTCCTCTGAGAACAATTTTTTCCACCAGAGGTCTTAAGCATCTCCAGATTGAATAGTGCTACAAAGGGGTTTCTTACACCGTTACACTGGCACAGTGAACGTAAACTCTCCACACACATGACAAACTAAGAGGGCCACTTTGGGCAGGATCCGTAGGACAGACATACTGTTTCTACTGTTATAGTGCTTTGTAGTTTGTTGTGTTAAATTATCTTTTTTATAATGCAGCTTCTCCCAACATACTGTAAGTTGAGGGAGGGCAGGAAACAGTGCTGAGCACAGAATCAATCACAAGGTTGAGGTTTAATTACTATTAGAGAATAATGAACTCTTAAGCCACCCTCTCCTTCAAACCAGTCTATTGAACAGCCAGGCAAATGAACAACCACCACACAATCAAGCAGGTGCAGTGACAAAATTGTCAAGGCGATCTCCCAAGTTGACATAAATCAGTTGTGTTCGTATGCCATCGTGTTGTGTCAGTTATTGGATCTAGATTCTGTGGCAAATTCACACATAAATCAGACACAATTTCCTTCCTCAAGGAACTCAGAATCTCTGAGGATAAATGACACATTAGCTTAAATATAATTTAAAGGGGAAAACTGATTAGTGCCACACAATCTGTGTATCAGGACAGAGAAGAAAGGAAGAGAAGGATCATTTTTTTCCCGTTAACCTTTGGGGATAAGAAACACCATAATTTTGGTCTTATTAAAGGCTGCCCCACGATTAATATTTCCATCTAGGAAGCAATTAAGGAATTATTATCCAGGGAGATTGTGACAAAAGGAATTAAGCCATTGCCAGCTCTGTTCAGGCAGAGTAAGGCTTAGCTTTGAGTATTGAAAATTAGGTCTATTTAGATGAAAAGCTTACATTTTGTCTTTAACTTTTTGCTCAGGTGCTGTAGAAGAACCACTGAGTGGATAAGTAAAAAATTATCTAGAACTGCTCAGCAAATACAATCTACAGTGCTAAATGGAATACATTATAATCATGGCATGATAATCAGAAGAATAATAATTTAACACATGTAGTAAGCTCCAAGGGGCAACAACTGTTTGAATCTGTTAAAGTACTAGCATTTTGAGATATAAAACTACATTTCCATGTTGTAGGAAGTACTTAATTATTTCCAACTGTTATTGAAATAGTGGGGAAATCATCTTGCCTCCGTACCGTAATCACAGTGTTCACAAGTGCATTTAATTATACACATTTTATCAGGAAATTTTGCAAACCCAGTTATTTTTTAAGGTGTTAAATGGGAAGGGTTTCTATAATGTGCATAAAACAACTTAAAAAATACACAAGCTATCACCTAAAAATAGGTATGTTTTCCATATCTATAGATTTATAGAGGAGTAGAAGAGGGAAAGACCCTGTCTTTTCTCAGGAGAAAATAGTGTGCCAGAGACCAGTTGTCTTGCCCAAAAACGTAGGGCCAGGAGCAAAACCTGTGTTTTATCTTCTGTGTAGTGCTTGGAATCCTATATGTTGCTGTCTTTGGCAGACCTTTTTCTGGAAGGAACGAGCTTTTTATCTTCCCGTTTGAGAGATAGAGACACTGAGGTGTTGCATCGTGAAACAACATAGCTTAGCCGTGTGGGTGGTGAGTGGTGGGTTCCTGACCAGGATTAGAGTCGACTTGCTATGTGCTTAGTTGACTTGGTATGTTCTGCCACCCCCTGCGTGGCACCTGGCTCAGAGCTGGGCTCCTCCAGCGACACCGTCCTCTGCGGTAAGTTCAGGGTTTTCTAGCTGCTCCCTCTTCACACCGTCGAAGAGGTTGCAGCTCCTCCTGGAACCATTAAGGGCTATCAGGAAGAGGCCTGGAAGTTCCTGTGGATGAAGTTAGGGCAGTTTTATTACCAGAATCTGCTTCGAGTTAGCAAGTGTTTATCAAGCACTTGCTCTAGAAGCTGGAAAGAATGAATAAAACAAGAAGCTTTCTTCAAAGAGCTTATAGTCCTGGAGAGAGAGCGGCCAGAGGGAATAAACAGGAGAGGGTATTGTAAGTCCTTGGCGCTGGGAGGTGGCTTTGGAATGACAGGCGTCTCATTTCACATTGCAGATGAAAAGTTTCTTTCCTCTGAATGTCTGAATTTCCACAGATGCCAGTGCAGTTACAGTCTACTCATTCCTTGAACCCACCAGCTTCAAAAGACTTGTCTATGCTAGTCATTTCTTTTAGCTCTTTTCAGAAATGTTCCACGTGATTAATGTTACATTAAAAAACCTCCGCTTTGGCTATGTTTTGCCATAGATTTCACATGGCTGAAACTGTCAGTAGGTCATGCTGCATGATAAATTAGCCACTGTGGGGACATTGTCATATTTCCTCCCTGCAATGTCATTGCTCAAAATTACACCTGAGATGGACAACAGAGCCCTGGGTACAGAGGATTCTCCCGATGTGATTCACAGACCCTTGACAGGCAGCAGGTACCAGTGGAGCTCCTCATAGAAGACTGATTCTCCTCCTCAGCAGATGCTGACAGTGGGTCTCTACATCGCTGCAGGCTTACAGGTTTCTTTTCACCACTGTTTATGATGCCTGTTTCTCTTTTTCTAGGTGGTACACTTGAACACTGTGCGAAGACACTGCCTTCATCATTTCTTGGGAAGTCTTGAATTACCCCGAGGTGAGACATGGCATTTGACTAAGTGAGCCACAGGCCCTCATCACCACCTCCGGGGGGATGCGACTCCGCCGGGGAGGGTGTGAGTGTGGGGGGTCAGGACAGCCTTCCCCTGGGCTGGCCTGGGTGCTCACCGCTTCCACCTTTTATCGTGAATGCACTGAGTTTTCATCCCCTCCTGCTCATAGGACTTCTCCAAAGTGGGAACAACGCAAACCACTAGGTTTCTGCTCAGGAAACTACAATCACTGCTGCTTCTCCTTGAGGCTGTGCGCAGGGCACCTTGGGGAGAGTTTGGTGGTTTGCATATTCTCTGATCAAATTTGCCTGGTTTGTTCCCACATGGCCTGTTATAGTGTGTGTGGTGGCTTAACCCTAAAGGACAACCTTATTTTTATATCTTCTGGTGTTAGAAGTGTGCATACCTTGAGAGGAAAAGCAGCTGCTGTTTCCTTTACGTTTTCATGGCAATTGATAGGGAAGGCTGGAGGAGATCTGAAGCCAGTCTCTAATTCTTGCTCACCCCGGCAGGGGGAAACCATCAGACAGGCGTGGCTGACTGAGCAGTGTTCCTTCAGGTCCAGCAGGACTTCTGTTTTCAGGTTATCCAAGTTGCAGGGTGTCATCCTTGTGGCTCTTGGCCTGTGGTTGACCACACTGGTCTGGACCTTTGCTGCCTGTGGGTCTTTATGATTTACGGAAGATGCTCTGACTCTGTGTGTCATTTCACCCAGAGTTCATGTTCTTGCCCACGTTCTGGCTTTGGAGGGAGGCCCTTTCTGCTCACACACTCACCCATGAGCTGGCCTCACGACCACTGCCTTGCTCCTTGGTGTGGCTCTGAACATGCCTGCTTTCTTTGTCCAGCCACCAGCCAATTCTGCTAGATTCTGGGGATAGTGCCTTCTTTACTCCACAGGGTGATGGGGGAGATTCTCTCTCAGCAAGGGCAACTGTCTGATTAAGATGGGACTGAAAACAGACCTGTTTGAGTAGAACCCAGGCTTCCATGACAGTCCACGTGCCACCACCCCATGAAATATCAGTGAATGACTACATCTGCTCCTTGGCGGAAGAAGTCAGTATTATATTGGTTACTACTACTTGGCCAGTCTTGAGTGGGTTGCACATCAATAAGGTAGATGATTAGAATATGAATAATTGCTGGCATTTGGTTTTGGCTAAATGGAAAAGCCCCATGGTTGTCCCTAGATGGGCTGCCTCAGTGGGGAGTGGGCCTCCTCCATGCTGACCTGAATTGCACCTGTTGGAGATGCTGGAGGGGCAGCCTTTGCTCCCTTCCTGGTGGAGAGGGGGTAGACAGGCTTTGTCTTTCCTCAGTGGGTGCTGATGGTGGTCAGTATCCGGCAGAGCATGACTGCGTCTTCGTTTCCATGGATACTACTCTGGTCCAAACCGCCTCTATTTCTGGGACTACTGCGTGGCCCTCCTCACTGATTTCTCTGCACCTACCTGGCCTTGCATCTTTCTGTACATTTTCCACTCTGTAGCTGGCATTCTGTGAATAAGGCCACATCACTTAGACTTCAGCAGCTTCCCACTGCACTGAGAATGAGGTCCAAACATCTTACTGTGGCCTCTGAGGATTTACAAGATCTGGCCCAGCTTACCCGCATCCTGGTCTCAAACCACCCTCCCCCTGTTCATGAGCACTGGCCCTTCCCTGTCTCAGGCCTTCAGCACTGGCAGCTCCCTCTGCGTGGAGAGTTCTTCACATGTTTAGGTCTGTCTCATTCTGCAGATTTGCTCAAATGTCCTTTCTTCGGATAAACTTTTCTTCTTCTAAATGTGAATATACTTTAGTCATTTTTGTTTGTAATGGAAACTCTGGAAATTCAAAATTAACACCTTTGCCCAGGAGCTCTTTATAGACACCAGAAAAAGTTTCAACCTTGTGCTCCACATGGTTCTGCTGTGCTTTGTCCAAATGAACTTTCCTGAGCTGAATGCTAGCCGGTTTCACACAGATTCTTTTGCTCCCAGTTTCACTTGGGAAGACCAAGTCTTCAAGGATTGCATCATGCGTGGCTGTTAGGGTGCAGCTCCTGGGATGCTTTTGCTTATTTTTTGTATCATTTTTTCAAGTCGGCATAGGCAGAGTTCTCCCCTGAGCAATAAAGACAGCATGCTTCCTACCGAACTTTTTCTCCAATTCACGTACTATCTGGACTTGAATTTTCTGGAAAGATTTCAGCTGAGGAACGGGAACAATGATTATAATAAGCTTCCTGACCACCATCAACTTCAGGTTTCTTGGCTGCTGTTATATTCAGCTCCCTGAGCTGAGCCTTGAGATCCAAGTTCATCTTCAGCTCCAGAAGACCCTGGAGATGCTGGACTTGAACTTGTCTGGCTTCTCGCCATTGGGCTTCATGATCTTGGTGCTTGAACCGAACATGGCCTTCTCCTTCTTAAATGCCAGCCTAGGAAGAGGCCCAAGTCTCACGAGAGCTCATAAATCAAATAAATCTTTCTTGACCGTTATCTATAGCATCCCTAACCTTAACTTGCCCTGGTACCCTCTATAACATCACCCTTTATATGCTCATCAGAGCACTCATTTTCTGAAATGATCTTTGTTGTTCATGTTGATTAGACCTTCGGAAAAATATACTATTGAATAGAGCTCCCTACAAAGCTCTAGGTGTGTGAATATTTGGCCAAAACTTCTAGAGTCATTTCAAAGCCACACATGGCCAGGAATATGACAATGGAAAGAAGCTTGTCTAAAACATTGTTTCCATATATTTTGAGGTTTGGTGATCTCTTGCAGGCCACAGTCTGTTTCCTCATCGGTAGTCAGAACAGTAGGAAATGAACCGTACATGCTCTTATGATCTTTTCTGCTCTGAATTTTGATGATTTTGACATATGATCCACTGTCTTTTGGGGATCCCTATCTTCTCAGATTCTAAAATGGGAATAATGGCACACAGATATTTATGACATTCCCATAGATGTGTATTTATGAGATAGCTGTATTGTATTAACTAATCTTTAATTTTTTTTTTCTCAGTAAAATGATTTCTCTGATTTAGTTTTACTTCTGAGTTGGTTTTTAGTCTGGAAGCAAACATTCACAGTTTTGTAAGAGACTTGTATGTGGGGAGCATGCACAGTGCATTCATGAGTTGCGAGCTAGGCCTTAAAGCGTGTGTGGCAGGGTTCCATCTGGTCACGTATGGAGAGGGGGCTGTCCTTCCCCTCTTGTCGTCTTGCAGGCCCAGACCTGTAGGGGCAGGAAGTTAATTATCACCTCCTAGGATGCTTGGAATCTCCTCTCGTCTTAGAAGGACTATCCTTTTGCTGGTCCTCAGAAAGAAAGAGACCCACACGGAGAATTATTTCCTTAGCTCCGAGCCTCTCTGTGTATACATGTGCCTGTCACACTTGAACTTTGATCATGAGACTCATGCAGAATTCAATGTAGAGAGAAGTGCTGGCTGAGGAGGTGCCAAAGCCCCCCTACTTGGTGATGATAATGAATGTGGGCAGCCACTCTGTGCTGAGTCACTGTGGGAGTCCGGTGGGCTTTGGCCAAGGCTGCTGCATGGAGCTGCCTCCCACCGTTGCCTCCCACAGTTGGCAAGATCAGACTGTCCAGAGGGCAGCGGATGTCAGACATGAAAACACTCCTCTCTGCCGGGGCTGCCTCTCGTCCCACCAGGCAATCTGCTGAGAGGAGGTGGGGGGGGGGAAGGCCTAACCCATGCAGTCTGAACCCCGGGAGAGTGTGAGGGAGGTTACCTGACAAGATGGGAAATGTGCCATACTTTTCAGGACAAATTGAAGTCCCTTTCTCAGCTTGCTTGGAAACTCACACTTGTAGGGGCTGGCCCTGTGCTGTGCGCTGTGCCTAGTGATCCATATTCTCTATGTCATTTAGTCTTGACAGCATCATGTGAGGCAGGACTTTTTTTTTCTACAAAAGAAGGGGCTCTTGAATTTTAAAACAGTTGGTACCCGGAAGCAAGATGTTTTACAGCAAAGTTTTCTTTGCTGTATAACAAACCATCTCAAAACTTAGTGACATAAAAACCACCATCATTTTATTATGCTCACAGATTCTGTGGGTTAGGAGTCTGGGGAGGGCACAGTGAGGATGGCTTGTCTCTGTGCCAACAAGGACTCCCATGACTGTAGGTGACTTGAGTGGGGGCTGATCCCTGAAGTGGGATGTTTGGAAGGCTGGGTTCAGCTTGGACTGTTGCCCAGAGCACCTACGTGTGTCCTCTATATGCAAATGTGGGCTTATCCCCACATGGTGGGACCATCAGAGACCAAGCATCCTGAGGACCAAGGCAGGAGTTGCAAGGCCTCTCCTGACCTAGCAAACCACCTTTAGGAGTACCACCTGACCTAGCAAGCCACCAAGTTAGGAGTCTCACCTTCCTCCTAACTCTATTGGTTAAAACAGCCGCAAGTTGGTCCCATTTCAAAGATAGGGGACACACAGACCCCATCTTTCAGCAGGATGAGTGTCAAATAATTTACGGCAGTGTTTTAAAACGGCCACTCAGGAATGGAATCCAGGTTCCCTGACCCTACAGCTATTGCTCTTCCCATTAGACACTATTACCTGGATGTAAGAGGCAGTATGCCCTGGGGGAGAGGTCTGCATGGAAATGGAGACTATGTCTTTAACATGGCTATATCACTAAGTCCCTGAGACTCTTTAAAAAAAACAACAAACCCAGCATGTAGCCGCATGGCTTGGGAGGCAGCTGCTGGAGTGGCAGCAGCCTGGGCAGCTTTGGATGACCTGTACACAGGTTTAGGTCTTCCTCTGCACCAAGGGGGATAGCCACAGCATCCCCTTGCTTACTGTAAGGATGCAGTGCCCAGGGGAGGTGAAAGCCTCAAGGACATTCCAGACTGCTCTGCGAACAGGAGGGAGGTCTCCGTGTCTACGAGGAAGCCCTGTGTCCACTGTTCTCAGACACACTCAGGGCCAGTATTCCAAATCCTGCTCATATCCCAGAAGCCTAACCAGGTCCCCCAGATGACATGCTGTTCCATCCACACTATATTGATTGTATTACACATTGTTCATCTGCCAATTCATCACATCCTGGAAAGAATAATAAACTTGGAATCACAATGTCCTTCTAAAGTCTTGGTGCCATGAAATACTGGGTCAGTAACTGTGGGCATATCACATAGCCTTCTACAACCTCTGTTTTCCACAAAACAGTGATCAGTGTATCTGTTTCTCAGAAAAGTTATGAAGACTGAGTTTGTATGTGTTTTCCAGTCCGATAAGCATAACATATACTAGATGTTTTTATTATTGCCATTTCTGCTAATACTTAGCAAGCAGAGTGTTTCACTCACAGCAAGCGCTTAATAAATATGTACACTTTAGTCTTGATTTACTCCAGACCCCAGATGAAGTTCACAGTAGAAGGAGATTGGAACTTTTATCTCCTGTTCCACTTGGGGACATATGTCACAGAAGTCCTTTTATATGAATTGGCTGTGCTGTGCTTTTTCTTACCCTGACAAGTTGGAAGAGGGATGGCAGGCTTTTGAAACTGACATAACCACAGCATTGATTAAGAAAAAATAACTGACTGTCAATTTAATTAAATAGCTAGGGATATGCAGCCCCAGTCTGAGGCTATTTGCTTCAGGGCAAAACTAGCATGGGAAGGGTGATCTGGGCCTGTGATCTGGTGGCTCCTCTTCCAGGAGATTTTGGAAGGTGAATAAATTTTCACAACTACTCACTTCATCCATCAGAGACTCAATTAAATTAATCTATGAAATACGTGGAAATAGTTCTTTCCACACCAAGCCTCTACAAAAAGGTTGACCAGAGCAAACTCGCAAGAGGCAAATCTTGGTGCAAGTCACATTTCTGAAAATTTTCGATCTGCTCTATTTTTATTGTAATCAATGGATCTGTGTTTTAAACAGCAGGCGTTTATTAGGTTCCCACTGTGTGCTCAGTGTTGCGTTAGAAGCTATGTGGACTGCAGAGTAGGAGAAGCTGTCCTTGCATTTATGACTTTTTTTGGTGTCTGTTCTGAGAAAATCTTTTAGTGTACAATACTGAATATTCATAAAAGGATTTTGTGCCAGACCAGACAGTGAGCCTGAGAGAAGCATCAGGGCTGGGCCAGGCCACTGGAGAAACAACACAGGCATCCGTGTTTGAGGTATATTTAGTTCTATTTCCTTCTAACTGGCTGTGCAATATGGAAATTGGCTGTGCAATATGGGCAAGTTGTTTAACCAATACCAATTTGATTCATATCTTTTGTACTAGTCAGTTCTCATGCTGTTAAAAAAGACATACATGAGACTGGGTAATTTATAAAGAAAAAGAGGTTTAATGAACTCACAGTTCCACAATACCTGGGGAAGCCTCACAGTCATGTCAGAAGGCAAAGGAGGAGAAAGTCATGACTTACATGGTAGCAGGCAAGAGAGTAGGTGTGGGGGAACTCCCCTTTATAAAACCGTCAGATTTCATGAGACTTATTCACTATCACGAGAACAGCATGGGAAAAACCCGCCCCCATGATTCAGTTACCTCCCACTGGGTCCCTCCCACAACACGTGGGGATTATTACAATTCAAGCTGAGATTTGGGTGGGGACACAAAGCTAAACCATATCACCTTTATAACAGGCCTCATACGGGACACTGTTGATAGAATCCAATGAGATCTAGAGAGTAAGGCTTCGAACTCACTGAACTCAGTAAATACTTGTTAGTCTCGTGTATAGAAGGTCGGGGGGATGGCGTTGGATGGGTTCTTTCAGTCTGGAGTGCAGTGGTGTGATCTTCGCTCTCTGCAAGCTCCACCTCCTGGGTTCATGCCTTCTCTTGCCTCAGCCTCCTGAGTACCTGGGACTACAGGAGCCCGCCACCACACCCGGCTAATTTTTTGTATTTTTAGTAGAGACGGGGTTTCACTGTGTTAGCCAGGATGGTCTCAATCTCCCGACCTCGTGATTTGCCCGCCTCAGCCTCCCAAAGTGCTGGGATTATAGGCGTGAGCCACCACACCCGGCCTTGGATGGGCTTTTGATGAACTATGTCTGCCTCAAGAACCACTCCCAAAACTTAGTGGTTTAAACAACAACCATGACTCTTGGGTTGACTGGGGCTCAGCAGGCCAGTTCCTTTGCACTTTGAAGATGGTGCTGGATACTTGTGCTGCTCCATGTGGTGTCTGGACTTCTGGGGCTTCTCCACATTGGCCTCTTTCTCTACGCTAGACTTTACAGTGGTCAGCCTGGCACTCCGAGAGGAAGAATTAGAAGTGGTCAGGCTTTCTTAGTGCCTGGGCTTGCAAGTCTCAGGATGGTGCTTCTCCGTATTTTACTGGTCAAAGCAGTCACAGGCCTAGCGAGAAATAAAGCTCAGATTCTACCTCCTGAAAGGAAGGCAGAGATGTTTGGGGGTAATCTTAGGCCCCTTGAAACCCCAGCTGCAGAGCCCTTCCCCAACAGCCTCTTAGTGTTTGGGAGACATGCAGGTCCCATTTTCTGTTATGATCATCCACATGCATTTTGGATAGAGGGAAGAAGACTCGTTGCTGTCAGGTAGGTGGGTGGGTCAGCCAGTTCTTTGATGTGTAGTCCTTCTCAGATCCAGTTCTTTGGTGTGTAGGCCTTCAAGTTTGACTTTGCTAGGTCAGGGCAGCTAGGGTTTTTTTTTTTTTTTTTTTTTTTTCCTAAGGTTCTCAAGGACTTATTTACATGAACAAATCTCACAGGGGAGTGATGTGTAACTTAGATTATTGATGTGTTTATTTACAATGGCACAGTTGCTTTTTCTTCAACAGAACATCTGGGAGGCTGAATTCTTCATCAGAGAACTTCAGTCATGGACTCAGGCAAGGGCATAGGGATTCTTGAGTAATATCTTATTCAACGTGGAAAACCATGACAGAGCTGGTCCAATTCAGGGTCTCCAACTTGGCTTTGGCATTTCCTTTCCAAGGACCATGTAGATCCTGCTTCTGCTTATACATTTTTTCCACCTACATTAATGCCATTGAGAAAAGTGCAGACACTGAGGAAGGTCTTGATCTGATCTGAATTCTATTCTTCCTGCTATGCCTTGAGAACTTTCAGATATTTGAGGGTGACTTGCAGAATGCTCATGTCTCCATGCAGCACTAGCTTCAATAGCATAATTAATTGCCACGTTCAGAGAGTGGGTGAGCCACGAAGGCTTTCTGTACATCGACTGTGGGGGAGACAGGCATGCCAACAATATGCCATGGCTCAGAGTGAGTGTGAGAAGTGCTTACACTGGACAGACACATTGCTAGGAGAACTTTCAGGAGCGCCACATTCATTTCAAGTAGTCAGAGCCAGGAGCTCTTCATGGAGGAGGTGGCTGGACAAGATTAGAGAGACTGGCTTTTCCAGGATTCTGGAAAAACATAAAGCAGGGCAGGGGAAAAGCGCATGGCATTTAGGGAATACTGGTGGATTAGTTTGAACTCTAAAGGGTCATAGATATGCAGGTTGGGATGACTAGTGTGATATACACTATGTCTTGTTTTGAATTCTCCAACTAAGGTGAACATTCCTTGAATGTCAAGGCATGTCTTATTCTGAAGTTTCTTGGCACTGACTTGTTATAAGATTAGGTAGTGAGGTGATGGACACTCAAGGGGAGAGAAGGACGGCAAGGTAGGTAGACTCATTGTCCCTAAGAGGATTCCACCAAATTCCTGAGACACTGAATTCAGTGAGATACAACACCCACAGATATGTTACCTTACAGGGTAAAAGGGACTTTCCAAATGGAATTAAGATGACTAATCATTGATTTTAAAATGGGAAGATTATCGTGGATCATCTAGGTAGACCCTGTGTAATCATGCAAGCCCTTAAAAGCAGAGGAAGAAGAGGAAGTCAGAGATTCAATGTTCAGGAAGCATTCAACATGACATGTTGGCTTGATTGAAGGGACCAGGTGTCAAGGAAATGGCAACCTTAGTTCTACAACCACAAGAAACTGAATTCTGCCAACGACTTGAATAAGGCTGGAAGTGGATTCTCCCTCAGAGCCTCCAGATAAGGTCCTAAGTTGGCCAACGCCTTGATTTTGGCCTTGTGAGACCCTGAGCAAAGAATCCAGCCACAGAATGCTGGACTTTGAGCTACAGAAACCTTGAGGTGATAAAAGTGTGTGTTTTTTAAAAGACACAGTGTATGCATTGTTTGGGTGGCATTGGGAAACTAACAGAAATGACACACTTTCTTCTCCTTATCAGCTTCAGCTCGAGGTTCTCCTTAGTCTTCCGTGGGGAGGCCAGTACCACAGGCGTGTCATTATTGTCTTGGTCTGGAAGAGATGGCCAATGGGCAGCAATTCATTTGGGATTTGGGCTCGACGCTGGGCTCCAGGCTGCTGGACTAGTCTGTGGAAGACACTTGAGAAATGGTTTCCACAGAAGGATACCTGGGCTGCCTTCTTTCCACCCTTGCCTCCTCAGGGGGCCTGAGCAGATATTGGCTTGTCCTGGCCTCCCTTTTTATCTCTTCTCCACCTCTTGGTCGACTCTGCCAAATTTCCTTCCCACAAAATGTCTTGATGATGAAGTGGGTTCTGTCACTCAAACCATCCTTAAAGCTCCCTTCCCTGATGACTGTCTTCACTCGGTGCTGGTCAGATTTTGGGAATTAGCACTAAACACTAATGTATACATGCAGTTATTCAGGCCTGGTAGATGGTATTTGCAATCTCCAAGAGGAAGTTTAACTCCAATTTTTAAAATTCATTACACAGGTATTGAATTTTATTTCTTCCTCTCTTTTGTTAACATTGAGAAGGTTTTTGTTGTTCTTCACCTGTTACAAAATAATCTCTTCGTCATTTGGTCAATTTACCCTTTAAGGCTCCAAGCCACCTCCTCTGTGGAGCATTTCTTGATTCCTTGCAGCATGGTCCTCATCCCCTCGTGTATTTGCACACACTGCGGCTGTCATCCTTATCAGACTCTACAGAGTGCTCTCACGAGGTGTTGCCTCCACTTCTGGACCATAGCTCCTCACATGTTGTGTTGCCACAGCACCCAGGATAATGTTCTGGGTGTCCAGGGGTTGCTCAGTAAAATGATGGGAAAGAAGCAATGAATGCAGAAGCAGCCTGATGAAAAACCAACAGATGGGACCTGCCAGATTGCAAAAAGCAGCTGGATGTAAGGCATAAAAACCAAGGCAGTTAATTAAAAACATTTTTATTTGACCTGATTAAAAAGAAGTTAAAGCTATGAGAAGTTTCTGCTGAGGAATTAGGGATATGAGTCAGGTGAGCAGTAACGTGAACTCTAGGGGGAAGAGAGGTAGAAGAGTCAGGAGTCCTTGGCTGGAGCCCTAGCACGGCCATCAGCCCACGGGGACCTTGGCCCTTGGGCTGTTGTCCACACAAGGCAATGAAGATTTGCATTCTTTTTTTTTGAGATGGAGTCTCACTCTGTTGCCTGGGCTGGAGTGCAATGGCACATCTCGGCTTACTGCAACCTTTGCCTCCTGGGTTCAAGCGATTCTCCTTCCTCAGCCTCCCGAGTAGTTGGGATTACAGGTGCCCACCACTATGCCCAGCTAATTTTTTGTATTTTTAGTAGAGATGGGTTTTAACCATGTTGGCCAGGCTGGACTCGAACTTCTGACCTTGTGATTTGCCCACCTCGGCCTCCCAAAGTGCTGGGATTACAGGGATGAGTGACCGTGCCTGGCCTAGGATTTGCATTTTTTGAGTACTTAGGGCTCTTCCCACAGGCATCTAATGTGCCTCCTAATATCAGGGACATCTGAATATCAGGAATCAATATATTCCCTGGAGGGTGAAAATATATATTCCTAATGGAGAACTTTCCTCCCAGACAAAAGGTTGCCTCTTGGTAGGCGGAGTAGTAGAAAGAGTCTTGGAATTCAGTTTCTACCATATGACCTTGGCCAATTTTCTAAGTCCCAGTTTCCTTGACAATTGGAGAAATTAACCTTTGCTTCATTGGTTTGTTGTGAAGATTAAATTATTTAACATATAGAGGACTTCCACTTTAAGATGGCCTCAGTCAATCAGCACTTGAGTTTTCTCCCAATTACTATGTGAATACTAAAGAAATTATACAAAAAGAGTAGCTGGGAAATTTCTCCCCAAATAATGTGATTGACTATGTTCCTGTTTCTGAAAATAAGAACATTTGGGAGAACTTTTCTAACTATAGTTCTGATGAAAGATTGATCCCTTGTCTCATGACCTCTCTTTTTCTTTTCTTTTCTTTTTTTTTTTTTTTTTTTTGAGACGGAGCTTTGCTCTCGTGGCCCAGGCTGGTATGCAATGGCATGATCCCGGCTCGCTGCAACCTCCGTCTCCCAGGTTCAAGCAGTTCTCCTGTCTCAGCCTCCTGAGTAGCTGGGATTACAGGTGCCTGCCACCATGCCTGGCTAATTTTTGTATATTTAGTGGAGACAGGGTTTCACCATGTTGGCCAGGCTAGTCTCAAACTCCTGACTTAGGTGATCCGCCCACCTTGGCCTCCCAAAGTGCTGGGATTACAGGCGTGAGCCACTGCGCCTGGCTGTGACCTCTCTTTTTCTTATCAATGCAGGTGACTTATAACATTGTTTCGTAATCTAGTATCAATCTACACCAAAACTACCCCAGAATTTTTAGCTTCTTTGTTGGCATGGTTCTGTCCACTGTCCTCTCCGAAAGGAGTGGTGCCAGTTGCTCGGGAATAGGTAGGAAGAACAACTACCCCTCTCCCCACTGTCTTCCCATGGGTCAGAGACAGAGTCTGTCCCAACCAGGAAACAGGCACCATGGGTCAGAGGCAGAGTCTGTCCCAACCAGGAAATAGGCACTTCCACAGGATCTCTACTGTTTCATTTAGAGTCCACAACTCTTATATACAACCGCACAGAGTGACTGGCTGTTGTGGATTGGATCTTAGGGACTGTTATTAAAAATGATGGAGAAAAGCTGAACCCTGGGAACAGGGAATGCTGGGGGCGGATAGTGGTTTAAAGGTTTTTATAAATTGCATTTGGTCAATGGAGAATCTTTAACTTATTCTCATCTTCACTAGAAATTACATCCTTTGCCTTAATGTTGTTACAGTGGGTAGCTAGTCAGACACTAACAGGGCAGGAGAGGGATCCCCACACCCCACCAGGAAAGTCAAGCAACCATCAGGTTATGGTCAGGTAGTTGTCATACTGCCTCTCTAAAATAATAGTTTGCAGCCAGTGCCAGGGAAAGTCAGTCTCCCAGTAGATAGGAAACACCTGAAACATGATCAGCAGCTTCCTCATAACATCTCAGGAGTTGGGCGAATGGCTCAATCATGTGCATTAAGAGGGAACATGGGCTGGGCACAGTGGCTCACCCCTGTAATCCCAGCACTTTGGGAGGCCAAGGCAGGTGGACCACAAGGTCAGGAGTTCAAGACCAGCCTGGCCAAGATGGTGAAACCTCATCTCTACTAAAAATACAAAAATTAGCCAGGTGTGGTGGTGGACACCTGTAATCCCAGCTACTTTGGAGGCTAAGGCAGAGAATTGCTTCAACCTGGGAGGCAGAGGTTGCAGTGAGCTGAGATCATGCCACTGCACTCCAACCTGGGTGACAGAGTGAGATGCTATCTCAAAAAAAAAAAAAAAAAGCAAAATGGTGGAGTATGACCTTCCAGGGACATTCCACTGGAAAAGGGAAGAATGCCTCCGGTGAGCATACATACAACTCCTGTAAACACACTGCACGTGCTCAGCTCCCAGGTGCTAGTAGGCCACCACGCATGCGGGCAGCTCACCCCAAGGGAAGAATCAAGGGAAAAGGGATGCAAGAAGCTGGGAGTATGCCAGCATATAAAACCCAAAGTCCAAGGTCAAACAGAGCACTAGTCCTCCAAGACGTCCACTTGGCTCTCTTCCAAGTATACTTTTCGTTCCTCCTCTAAAGCTTCTTAATACACTTTTACTCGTGCTCTAAAACTTGCTTCAGTCTCTTCTTCTGCCCCTCAGTTGAATTCTTTTCTGCTGAGGAGGCAAAAATTGAGGTTTCTGCAGACCCGTACAGATGCGTTGCCAGTAACTCGGATACCCGCTACCCTTAATGACGTTAGGCCATTTTGGTTCATCAGAGCAGTAGGAAGTAAACTTGTATTAGATGCTGGAATTTGGGGTTGGAGGTGAACGTCAGTCTTCCTTCTAGCTTTAACTCTGAAGGTATTCTTCCTGGCTATGACACTTTCTGGCTGTGCTCTCTTGGATAAGATATTCTGCATCTTGGAGTGCTCATTTCTAAAATAGAGATTGCAACATCCATGTCATAGGCCTGTTAGGGAGATTAAAGTAGTTCTCAATTCAGAGTATTTGGTTCTTAGTACCTAGTAAGGCCTCGATGAATATATTATTATCAATTATAATGATCCCATAACTGCATTGCTAAGGCAAGCATCCACCCTATTAACAAATACCAGGCTTAGCTAGAAAGAGCCATGTCTAAGGATGAAATAGCAGAAAAACAAAATAATCAAGAAACAGAATGAGGCCTTCCAAAGAATCCTGAAGCAAAAATTATTTCTAATTGAAACACATAAGACCATTTACCTAGCATGTGCATTTTAGAAAGCATGGCTTTCATGAGTCAGGAGTAGGCAAAGAGGCTAGATGCGGTGGCTCATGTCTATAATGCTAGCACTTTGGGAGGCCAAGGGGGGTGAATCACTTGATGTCAGGAGTTCGAAACCAGCCTGGTCAACATGGTGAAACCCCATCTCTACTAAAAATACAAAAAAAAAAAAAAAAAAATTAGCTGGGCGTGGTGTCAGGCGCCTATAATCCCAGCTGCTTGGGAGACTAAGGCAGGAGAATTGCATGAACCTGGGAGGTAAAGGTTGCAGTGAGCCGAGATCACACCACTGCATCCAAGCCTGGGTGATAGAGCAAGACTCTGTCTCAAAAAAAAAAGTAGGCAAAGAAAAGGAGATAAAGGAATTAGATGTAAAGTCAACAGATGAGATTGTAAGAAAGTGAATTAAACTCAAAAAAGACTTCCAGAAAAATGAAACAAATCAAGCTGTGCATCCGGTTATTGGCATAACCATGCAGAAAGGAAATATTCCAAGTGACACTAAAACACAGTGTTTTGACATCTCCAGTGGGTTATTCCCAAAGGACAAGAAGAACTGCCAAATATCTTCAATTTTACTCAGAATGCCTGTTGGTGGTAGTAGTGTTGACACTGATATTCTGAGACTGTTGTGTGTGTATCATGGGAATGAATCAAATGAGTGATCATGTTGTTGACATTGAGAATTGAGGGTTTCAGCATGGACGAAAGGAGGAAAAGATGTGAGATGGATGAGGTTAAATGAAAACTGTAACTCTGAATTTGAATTGTCACTGTGAACTGTATTTTACCTTAAAAATTTTCCTGTCAGTCCACTAAGAGACTGAGAGGTGGTGGCCAGCTTAGTGGCTGTGAGCATCCCCAGTGTGCAAATTGTGATCTCTAATGCAATTTGCCACTGAGAAGAACCAAGTCTTCTTGTAGAATTGGCTGATTCTAACTGTGAGGAAGGAAATGTTCAAGAAGAGCTTAAAATGACTTGTCATACTAGATAGCAAAGAAGCTATTAAATACCACTAGAGATGGGTTAAGGGACTTAGGAGACCACCAAAAGAACCTTCCAGAGGACAAAGATGGGACATATTTGTCTTCCAGAATGATAATAATTGCGATGAATTAAAACACTTTGAATAGGTTTCAATACAAGTGTTCATAATGATAACACATAATAAAAAACCTCATCAATTATTTTTGGAGGATGCTAGAGAATCATATTTTAAAATCTAGGAAATAAATTGAACATATTAAATATTTAGCCTGGTTTTTTTTTTTTTTTTTTTTTTTTTTTTTTTTAGATGGAGTCTCGCTCTGTCACCCAGGCTGGAGTGCAGTGGTGTGAACTCAGCTCACTGCAACCTCTGTCTCCCAGGTTCAAGTGATTCTCTTGCTTCAGCGCCCCGAGTGGCTGGGATTACAGGTGTGCATCACTGCACCTGGCTAATTTTTGTATTTTTAGTAGAGACAGAGTTTTGCCATGTTGGCCAGGCTGGTCTCAAACTCCTGACTTGAAATGATCTGCCTGCCTCGGCCTCTGAAAGTGTTGGGATTATAGGCGTGAGCCACTGTGCTTGGTCTATTCTGCCTTTCTTATACAATTTCTTTCTTTGAATAATGGATTGAGAGAAATTCTTCTCTATGTAGAAGAATTTCAGCTGATAAGCCACGAATGATAGAATTAGACTATTTTCAGGCTCTAAAGATATAATCCAGGTAGAGTCAGACAATGCTTATAAATGGTGATAATATCACAAAAAAGAGAGAGAACCAGACATTTATGTATGTTCTGATCAAAATAAACACCAATTTTCAGGAAATGCAGGGGACAAAGGAACATGTTAATGATACAATAGGGATGCAATCAGCAAAATCTAGAGTATAGGAAACTCTACATGACAAATGGCTGGTTTTTAAAGGAATGAAAACCAAACAACAACAACAAAAACAAAACACACAGAAAATCCAAGGAAAAAAGAGAAATGGAGGAAATCTACAAATTAAGAGAGATTTAAGAGACATCCACAAAGTTGATTTTCGTTTCAAACAAACTGTTTAAAAAACCTAATAAGACATTTGGAAAAATCTGAACACTGATTGTATGTGTTTATGCTAAGGAAGTTTTGTGAATTGTTTTGGGTCTGATTGTGAAATTCCAGATTTGTCTTCAAAAGAGTAATCATCTTTTACAGATAGAAACAATACTTACAGATGAAATGATAGGTCTACTTTTGTAAACATTTGAAACAGTTCATAGTAAAAAGATAATGGGGAAAAAAAGACTTCCAGGAAAATGAAGACTAAGCTCTGATTTTTTTATCTTGCCCAAATTCCTATCTAAGGGGTCTGGGGAATCATGCCCTACAAACCATAACTTCTCATCAGATGGGTTTTATTTAATCTTATATTATTGTGACTTACTTTCCAACCTGACTCTGGGATAACCTTAGGAGACAAGGAAGAAAATCAAAATATTTTACCCCAAAACATGTTTCTTTGCCATATCTTAAAATGGCCCTGCAAAGCTTTCCTTTGTGGGGGAAAATTTACAGCTGTAAACAATCTCTGTTAACATAGCTAGATCTTTTTCTTCCAGGCCCTCTCAATCCTAAAGAGATTAACTAAGAGTCAGTCTAGCACCTTTTATATTTAAAGGATCTGAATAGGGAAAACCATTTTGGTCCATCTGTTTTCTCTCCTAGGGGCCAGCCCACCCATATAAGGGCTTCAAAAGAAAGAAATTTGGTCTCAACAATCTTTTGTCTTAACCTGAACGTTTCCTATCATCCCAGGTCTTTAGACAAACTTAACCAGCTGGCAACCAGAAAATGTTTAAATTTACCTATGGTCTGGAAGCCCTGTCCCCTGCTTCCTGCTTTGAGTTGTTCTGCCTTTCTGGACCAAACCGATGTTTTTCTTAAATGTATTTGATTGATGTCTTATGCCTCCCTAAAATGTATAAAACCAAGCTGTACTCTGACCACGTTGGGCACATGTTCTCAGGACCTCTTGAGGGCTGTGTCATGGGCCATGGTCACTTATATTTGGCTCAGAATAAATCTCTTCAAATATTTTACAGAGTTTGACTGTTTCCATCAACAAAAATAAAAACACAAAGCCAAATTAAAGTTCGGTTGTAGACCATAAAGGATAGAAATGACACTGAAAAACAGTGATCAGTGATGCAGAGAACAGTTTTGGCAAGTTCCCCAACGATACAGAGGCAAATGGGTTTTCCTGACCTTGGTAGGAGCTTAAGATAAGGTTTTCTTTCCTCTCCAGGTCAACATTTCCACTTTACCCTACTCACAACCACAGCTAGAGCAAGGAGGAACTGTATGGGAAATACCACGTGACAATGATTTCATAGGGAGAGGCAGCTGGCTCACACTCACCATCATATTAGTAGAGCCAGACTAGAATCAAACTCTCAACTGTCCTTCTGGAAAAATAAAGTGCTAGAAAAATAGATCACTTTTCTGAGGACCTGCAAGCAAGATGATCACCAAATCTAGTCCTGGGAGACTGTGCCATCAGGAGCATCATGAAGTCTACATTTGTTCATTCTTCCACATTCCTTCTCCCATCTACCCATTGATACCTGGAATCTTTGGGATTTGAGAATATAATGTTATTTCCTGATGCACAAGATTTCAGCGTCTCCCTTTGCCGAAAAATACTGTGGCAAGTCACGTAAGGCAGTCAAACCCTGTCTAATTTTATAAATCCCATGTTCCCCAGGTTCCTCAACATTGGGTGCTTTTGTCCATTACTAGTGGCCCAGTCCTACCGATTCCTCCAGACTCAACTCAAATGTCCTCTCTTCCATGAAGACTTCCTTGATCTCCTTCCATATTTCCTGGGTTCTCTCTCACCTTCTGTGTCTATTTTCTCACTCTGTTTTGAAATTTTACAAAGCCTGATCTGTGTTTCTCAAATGGTATTGGCATGTTTCGCTTGGTGTTTATGTTGATGGATAATCTTTTCTACTAGGTTGGGGCTTTTGTGTTATATTATTGGATGTGTACTTCTAATAAGCAGTATATATGTGTGTGTATATGCACACATATTTGAAAAACAAATTATATGTTTTTTCTCTTGGCAAATTTAGTACATTTATACCTTGTATGATTACTGTTTACTTTTATTTTTATATCTAATTTTGTTTTTTTGCTTACCATACTTTCTTGTATTTATTTTTATCTGCTTTTCTCCTTTATCTGAACTGAAAAAAATTTGAAAATCCCTTGTAGTCGCTCTTCTGTTTGGTTAGTTAATATTGGTTATATTTCTTGTAATAGTTATTCTTAAAATTTTAACATATACTGTATATTTCTTATATATTTATGTAATTTACTATCTCTCTTCTCTGCCGAACACAAAAAAAACAGGAAAAGGCTTCAGCATACTTTATTACACACCGTTCTTAAATTCTGCCTCTTCTGTTGCTATTATCTAATACTTTGGGTCTGTGGGATATGGTGAGGTTTCTCTTCAAATAGCTTGATCAATCCTTTATTCTTTAATTCATAGTACCCCCGACCCCATTTTCCTTTTTCTTTTTTTTTCTTCCTTTCTGCCTTTGTTACATGCCGAGACACACCGCAGTACCAGGCGTTATCAGTACCAGCTCACATTCCTTTCCTTATTTGGAAAGAAGACTAGCTCTCCAGCTCATTGCAGACACCCCTCCCCCTTTCCCCTCTCTCCCTTATGTGCCCACCTTATCTAAAAAATGTTAAAATGTTCAGCCAACCAGGATTAGTTTAGATTGTATGGCCTGACCCTGGCCAATGGGGAAAGGGTACAGGGACCGGACTTGCATCAGGAATAAAGGCTGTCACGCCCCTTTGTTCAGGTGTGCTCTCATGGCGACTGGCCAAAGAGAAGCACCCCTCTGCGCAGAAGTAAAATTGCTTGGCTAAGAATCCTTTGTTTGAGTGTTCAATTTCCTTAGGATTTTGAACGTTATTCCCAACAATTCTGATGCCCAAATATGGGACTCAAATATTCTCCTTCGGGAAGGGGGTCTTCGGTCATCCCACCCAGGCGGGATGCATCCCACTGTCTAGTTACAGTGGCCCGAGGGTGAGGGAGATCAGGTCCCACGTGTTGTGACGAATAAATCTGGGTTCTCAGCAAAGTGGAGAGGAGAGGCTTGCAAGACCATGGCAATAAGAGGACCAGGTAATTCTTGTGCACAGAATAAGATAGGAGACTTCACAAAGGCGACAAAGTATTTCCTTGGTGGTTGGGATAATTTGGAGGTTGAAAGTGTGTGAATGGGGCTAACCATTATGGTTGTGTGGAGTGAGTGAGTCTTCTCTGTGGTTTTGTGCTGCCGTCTGTCGACTAGGGGCAGGAACAGTCAGAGTAGACAAAGAGAAAGAAGGGTGTAAGGAACCTCCAGAGCGGGTGAGCTGTAGGTTATGCAGGAAACCCCTAACAGGAGGGGCTAAGCCTCTAGAAAGGGGGAGGTAAGACACCTCTAACACAAGAGGTTGAACCTCCTCTTAAAGCCTCAGTGAGCCTCTGGAAAGAGGGGTAGACATCTTTAACAGGAGAGGTTGGAGCCCCCCATAACTCCTAAGATGGGGAATGTTTCAAGTAAGACAGGAAAACTAAAGAGTCAAGAGAGTAATGAAATTCCTTCTGATAGCCCCTTGAGGCTTATGCTAAAGTATTGGAAAGATAATGAGAAAACCAAGTATAAATGAAAATAGCAGATGATAAAATATTTTTGTTTTATTTGGGTTCAAGAACCCATCCTTAAACCCTCACTTTTCTGGCCAAAATTTGGGTCTAATGAGGAGCGAATTTGTCAGCTCTTAATCGAGCATGTTAATGATAAGAGCCCTGTCTCCCAGGAAGAAATTGATTACACCCTCTGCTGGTGGCAGGGACCTGTCCTCCTTTACCCTTTAGACTCCAGAGGGAGAAAGGCAGAAGCCAACCCCTCTGGAAGGGAAAGAGTTCCCATGTCTAGACAACCCACACCCACTAACACGTGGGACCCTCTAGATCATCTTCCTCCATTCAGTGTCCCCAATCCTGCCCCTCCGGGTCCCATTTCAGGTGCCTGCCCTGCTTGCATCACTCTTCTGGCAGCCCCCCCGTCCCACCCCTCCAGTTCTGTTTCCGTTTCAGGTCCCTCCCCTGTTTGCGTCCACTCTTCTGGTTGCCCCCAATCCCGCCCATCTGGCTCCCGTTTCCATTTCAGGTCCCTCCCCTGCTTGCATCACTCTTCCAGTTGTCCCCGATTCTGCTCCTCTGGGTTCCATCCCTCCCGCTGTGGTTTCGGGTTACTCCCCAGCCGTTTCAGGCCACTCCCTCACTTGTGTCACTTGCCCGTGTTCCGTTTCCCCAGCTGCTGCTGCAGATCCCTACTCCGCTTGTGGTGCCTCTACTCGTATTGTTCCTCCTCCCTATAATACCAACTTTGCAGAGTTACCATCTTGTGAGCCTGCCTCCCACCAACCTATTAAGTATCCCTCTTTAAAAGGGCTTCAATGTGAGATAGAACAATGTAAAAAAGATATTCAAAACTTTCATTTCCCTCCACACATAAAGAGCCAGATCCAACTTTCTTTCCTCTAAGAGAGGTACCACAAGGAGGGTGGGGGCTATTGGACTATTGGCTTTGTAAATGCTCCCTTGACTAGTTCAGAAGTCCGGAATTTAAAAAAGGAGCTTAAGCCATTACTGGATGACCCTTATGGAGTAGCAGATAAAACTGATCAATTTCTAGGGCCTCAGATATACACTGGGCCGAGTTGATGTCCATCTTGGGCACCCTCTTTTCAGGGGAAAAACGAAGTATGATTCAGAAGGCTGCTATGGCAGTTTGGGAACACGAACACCCTCCCGGTCAAAATGTTCCTCCTGCCCACTATAAATTTCCCACCCAAGACCCTCAGTGGGACAATAACAATGCAAATCACCAGGAGAACAGGCAGCACCTAAGGGAAATGATAATAGGAATTCGAGAATCAGTACCCCAAACTCAAAATCTTTCTAAAGCATTTGATATTCAACAGGAAAAAGATGAGGGACCTGCTAGATTCTTAAATAGATTGAGGGAGCAGATGAGACAATATGCAGGCCTTGATTTGGAAAACCCCCTTGGACAGGGAATGTTAAAACTTCGTTACTAAAAGTTGGCCAGACATTTCAAGAATTTTCCAAAGATAGAAAATTGGGAGGACTGTCCCCTGAGTGAACTGCTCAGGGAGGCTCAAAAAGTATATGTAAGAAGAGACAAGGAAAAACAAAAGATAAAACTTAGGTTATCTACCTTCCAACAGATGGCCCCAAATCCATATATCTCTAAGCAGGGCTTTCAAGGGGCCAGAGATTATAAGGGGCCTAAACCCTGCTTTAGAGGACCCAAGCGTCCATCTGGAGGGTTGAGGTCCTCATTTAATAAGCCCCCTAAGGGGTATGGGGAGCAAGGGCAGAGAATGCTAAGACTAAGAAGGAAGAAGGACAAGATAGATGCTACAGATGTGGAAGAACAGGCCACTTCAAGAGTGAATGTCCTGAACTAAAGAGAGAGAAACTTTCACACTCATGACTTTTGAAGAACAATAGGGGTGTCAGGGGCTCTGCCTCTTTTATTATGAGTCCCACGAGGAGCCCTTGATAAATTTGGAGGTGGGACCTAAACATGAATTTATCATCTTTTTAGTCCATTCAGGGGCTTCATGCTTCTCTGTTTGTTTCCCTCCAGCTGGTCTTACCTGCTCTTCAGAAGAACTTTTAGTCTCTGCGGTAAAAGGAGAAGGGTTTAAGGCAAAAATTTTAGAAAGCACAGAAGTCAGATATCAAGATCAATTTACTCATATTCAATTTTTATTCCTGAAGCAGGAACTAATATATTAGGAAGGGACTTAATGTTAAGGCTAGGTATAGGCCTTCAAGTGGGCCCTAAAGGATTCCTCACTTCACTACATTTACTCACTGCTGTGGATGAGAAATATATTCATCCTGATATCTGGTCAAAGGAAGGAAATAGAGGGAAACTCCAAATCCCTCCAATATATATCAAACTAAAAACTCCTGGAGAAATAGTAAGGAGAAAGCAATACCCCATTCCTTTAGAGGGCAGACTAGGGCTAAAGCCTGTAATTGAAGATCTCGTTAAAGATGGGCTTCTTGAACCCTGTATGTCTCCTTACCATACCCCAATCCTGCCTGTCAAGAAATCAGATGGGTCATATCGATTACTGCAAGACCTTAGAGCTATTAATCAAATAGTACAGACCACTCACCCCATTGTTTCTAACCCTTACACCATTCTTAGAAAAATTCTGTAAAGTCATTAGTGATTTACAGTGATAGATTTAAAGGATGCCTTCTGGGCATGCCCCTTGGCTGAGGATAGCTGCGATATATTTGCTTTTGAGTGGGAAGACTCCCATTTGGGGCAGAGACAACAATATCAATGGACAGTCTTGCCCCAAGGGTTCACAGACTCCCCCAACCTCTTTGGTCCAATCCTAGAACAAGTACTAGAGAAACTCACAGTCCCTAAGAAAATATTCCTGCTTTAGTACGTGGATGATCTTATATCTGGTAAAGATATAAAGGAAGTAGGTGACTTCTCTACACATATTCTCAATCACTTGCAATGTGAGGGATTGCAGGTCTCAAAAGGGAAACTTCAGTATGTAGAGCCTGAAGTTAAATACTTAGGTCACCTAATCAGCGCAGGTAGAAGAATAGGACCTGAAAGAGTGGAGGGAATTGTTTCCCCACCCCTGCCTCAAACTAAACAAGAACTCAGGAAATTTTTAGGACTAATTGGATATTGCCATTTATGGATTGACTCATATGCATTAAAAAGTAAATTTCTATATGAGAAAATTGCCCCATGGGAGCCTGATCGTCTCTTGTGGACTTCTGAGGAAATCCAGCAAATTGAGGAATTAAAAAAGATGCTCATAACCGCCCCTCTTCTAGCTCTACCCTCCCTAGAAAAGCCATTTCACCTTTTTGTTAATGTAAATAATGGGGCAGCTCTAGGAGTGCTTACCCAAAAGCATGGAGGCCATCGACAGCCCGTGGCCTTCTTGTCAAAGGTCTTAGACCCAGTCACTCATGGGTGGCCCCAATGTATCCAGTCCATTATGGCTTCAGCAGTATTAGTTGAAGAAAGTAGGAAGTTAGCCTTTGGAGGAAAATTAACAGTAAGCACGCCCCACTAAGTTAGAACTATTTTAAATCAGAAAGCAGGAAGGTGGATCACTGACTCAAGGATTTTGAAATATGAGGCTGTCCTACTGGAAAAAGATGGTTTAATATTAACTACTTAATTCAGCAGGCTTTTTAATGGGGGATCCAAACTTAAAAAGAGAGCACACATATTTAGATCTGATTGATTACCATATAAAAGTTTGACCAGACTTAGGAGAAACTCCCTTCAAGACAAGGCGGCACTTATTCATAGATGAGTCTTCACTGGTAATTGAAGGGAAAAGACATAATGGGTATTCAGTGATTGATGGAGAAATGCTTGAAGAAGTAGAATTGGGAACACTGCCTAATAATTGATCTGCCCCGACGTGTGAACTGTTTGCACTCAGCCAAGTTTTAGAACATTTATAAAACCAACAAGGTACTATCTATACTGACTCTAAGTATGCCTTTGGGGTGGCACACATATCTGGAAAAATTTGGATGGAGAGGGGTCTTATCAATAGTAGAGGCCAAGATGTAGTTCATAGAGAACTAATTGCTTGTGTCCTCAACAATCTCCAATTGCTGGAAGAGATAGCTATTGTACAGGGCATCAAAGGGACTTGTCTTTCACAAGTCGGGAAAATAA
Organism: Nomascus leucogenys; assembly: GCF_006542625.1. Lineage (NCBI taxonomy): Eukaryota > Metazoa > Chordata > Mammalia > Primates > Hylobatidae > Nomascus > Nomascus leucogenys. The sequence continues at coordinate 30,393,387 of NC_044398.1, forward strand.
TCTCACAGATCAGATAGCAAAGCAAGTTGCTGTTTCTTCCAGAATGCCTGTTTTTCATTTAACTTCATGCCTTCCTTCTCCTTCTTCCTTCTCCTACTGCAACCCCCATTTTCTCTTCCATTGAAAAGAGAAGTAAATAAGAGTAGGAGCTAAAGAGAACACAGAAGGGAAATGGATATTACCAGATCAAAGGGAGATGTTGTCAAAACCTCTCATGAGGGAGGTCTTGTCTCAATTACACCAGAGGACCAATTGGGGACCCCAAGAAATGTGCAATGCAGTTCTCCGGGTTTATGGGTATATAGGAATTTACACCCAGGCCAAACAAGTTATAGATAGTTGCTTAATACGTAAAAAGACTAATAAGCAGATTCTAAGGAAATCGCCCCTTGGAGGGAAGGAATCCAGGACTGAGACCATTTCAGAGTGTTCAGATTGATTATACTGAAATGCCCCCAACTGGTCGTTTAAAATACTTATTAGTAATAATAGATCACTTTACCCACTGGGTAGAGGCTATCCCATTCTCAAGTGCTACCGCCAATAATGTAGTTAAAGCATTAATTGAAAACATAGTACCCGGATTTGGACTAGTAGAAAATATTGATTCAGATAATGGAACCCATTTCACTGCACATGTCATTAAGAAGTTAGCCCAGGTACTAGATATAAATTGGGAATATCATAGCCCTTGGCATCCATCCTCCTCAGGAAGAGTAGAGCGGATGAATCAGACTCTAAAAAAACACTTAACTAAGTTAGTTTTAGAAACTCGATTGCCATGGACTGAATGTCTTCCTATTGCTTTGTTAATCTGGACTGCCCCTCGGAGAGATATTGGCCTTTCCCTTTATGAAGTGCTTTATAGATTGCCCTGCTTACACTCCACTGCTGACCTCCCTACATTTGAAACAAAAGGACAGTTCCTCAAAAATTATATACTTGTTCTATCCTCTACTTTCTCTTCCCTTAAGACTGAAGGTCTCCTAGCACAGGCGCTGCCCCTGGAGTTTCCAGCACATCATTATCAGCCTGGAGACCACGTCCTCATCAAAGGGTGGGAGGAAGGGAAACTCGAACTAGCTTGGGAAGGACCCTACCTAGTGCTCCTAACTACTGAGACTGCAGTCCGGACAGTGGAAAGAGGATGGACTCATCACACCCCAGTCAAAAAGGTGCCACCACCTCTAGAATCATGGATTGTCACTCCAAGGCTCACCCCCAAAAAACTAACTCTAAAAAGAGCTTAGTAATCACTTGTTTATTTTCTTTTTTTCTTTCCAACAGAAGGTCATCTTGTCATCAATGTAATTCAGGCTAGCCACCCTTTAACTCTTCAGTTCGATGCCTGTTCAGTCATCCCATGTGGAGACAAGCAAGCTCAAAGGAAGCTATCCCATGTTGATAAGTATCTATGTCCATACCGCAAAGAGTCAACCAAGTATAAGTATGGAGCTTTAAAAGGTCCCTGTAGTGACTGGGCAGATGTTTGGTAGACCACTAAGTACAAAGGGTGGACAGCTAGGCCCCCTGCTTCAAATAGGTTATGAGAACTAAAACAAAATCTCCAACTAGTCCGTGGTCCCACCCCGCCAAATTGTAAGCCATTGCACTGTAACCCCTTGTTGCTGATTATAAATAATCCCCAGACAATGGCCCAAGAACCCTCTATATTGGAACGGTCTGGGTTAGGAGCAGACGTTGCAGGACAGGACCCTGTAGGAATCTTCTCCCTAAGGTTAGTTAAACCACTGGTTAACAGTAATAAAGGAATTCAGACCCAGAGTCTGGGAGACACGTGGAACCCAACGCTGTCCCCAAGTATAGCAAGTTCAAAGTCCTCCTCCCATCTCCAAAATGACCCAACCGGTTGTGGAGGTAGAAAACTTAAGGCAAACTATAGCTCTAGAGACAGGATATCAAGATGCAAATGCTTGGCTGGAATGGATTCAATATTCCGCCCGCACTTTAAACAAAAGTGAATGTTATGCTTGTGCACATGGTAGACCAGAGGCCCAGATTGTCCCCTTTCCACTTGGATGGTCTTCCAGCTGACCGGGCATGAGCTGTATGGTAGCTCTCTTCCAAAACTCCTCAGCCTGGGGCAACAAATCATGCCAAGCTCTTTCTCTGCTGTTCCCTGAAGTTCGACACCCTGCAGGTCAGCCCCCAGGGGGCATTCTGCATCCATCTCCCAATGCCAGTTTTACTTCGTGTCTCTCATGATGGGGAGAAAATGGGGTTCCTGGGAGCCTTAACAGGATGCAGTGAGCTTAAGCCCTTCCAAAAGCTTACGCATGTCTGCCCTTAGCCATCCTTGAGCAGATGTGTGGTGGTATTTTGGTGGACCAATACTGGACACTCTGCCAAATAACTGGAGTGGAATTTGTGCTGTAATTCAATTGGCCATCCCCTTCACCCTGGTATTTAATCAACCAGAAAGCATAGGAACCAAACATTGTCAAACAAGAGAGGCCCCCGATGAGTCCTTCAATTCTCATGTTTATATGGATGCCATTGGGGTCCAAGAGGAGTGGCAATTGAATTTAAGGCCTGAAATCAAATAACTGCTGGATTTGAATCTATGTTCTTCTGGTGGTTAACTGTAAATAAAAATGTGAGTTGGATAAATTACATTTATTACAATCAACAATGATTTATTAATTATACTAGAGATGCTATTAGAGGGATAGCTGAAAAATTAGGACCCACTAGTCAAATGGCCTGGGGAAATAGGATAGCATTAGACATGATACCAGCAAAGGAGGGTGGAGTTTGTGTCATGATCGGGACCCAATGCTGTACTTATATCCCTAATAATACTGCTCCCAGCGGGACCATAACTAAAGCATTACAAGCTCTTACTGCTTTATTAAATGAGCTAGCCAAAAATTCTGGACTAAACGATCCCCTCACAAATTTAATGAGAAATTGGTTCAGTAGATGGAAGGGACTTATGTCCTCAATCCTCATCTCTCTGGCCATCAGAATAGGGTTGCTTATTCTTGTAGGATGCTGTATTATACCCTGTGCCTGAGGACTAATACAAAGACTTCTTGAAACAGCTCTCACTAAAACCTCTTAGGATCCTCCTCCCCCTTATTCAAACGAGCTTTTCCCTCTAGAAGACCAAGTAGAACAGTGGAGCCAAATTATGCTAAAAAGATTGGAAGAGAAAGAGTTATAAAAAGAAGAAGAGGAAAGCTGTGGGATATGATGAGGTTTCTCTTCAAGTAGCCTGATCAATCCTTTATTCTTTAATTCATAGTACTCCCCCCATCCCTTTTTGCTTTCTCTCTTTTTTTCTTCCTTTCTGCCTTTGTTACATGCGGAGACACGCCACAGCACCAGGCATTGTCAGTACCAGCTCACATTCCTTTCCTTATTGGAAAGAAGACTAGCTCTCTAGCTCATTGCACACACCCCTCCCCCTTTCCCCTCTCTCCCTTATGTGCCCACCTTATCTAAAAAATGTTAAAATGTTTAGCCAACCAGGATTAGTTTAGATTGTATGGCCTGACCCTGGCCAATGGGGAAAGGGTACAGGGGCTGGACTTGCGTCAGCAATAAAGGCTGTCATGCCCCTTTGTTCAGGTGTGCTCTCATGGTGACTGGCCAAGGAGAAGCACCCCTCTGCACAGAAGTAAAATTGCTTTGCTAAGAATCCTTTGTATGAGTGTTCAGTTTCCTTAGGATTTTGAACATTATTCCCAACAGGTCTGTATTTTTAGTATGAAAATCTTAATTTTATTATGTTTACAGTCAATATTTGAGCTCTTTCTTTAGTCAGTGTTGCCTCCTGTGTTCACATCTTTTTGTTGTTGTTGAAATATATTATTTAGTAATTTTCAGTGAAGGTATGTGAGTGGTAAATTTTGTAAGTCTGAAAATATACTTATTTTGCCATAACTGGTGAGAGGATTTTGTAAATATGAATTCCAGGTGACAATTATGTCCCCTTAACACTGGGAGATTTCAACCCATTGTCTCCTGGCATCTGTTAGAGCTTATTCGAATCTCCGAGCAATTTCGTTACCTTTCCTTATATCTTTTACGCTTTGTTTTCTGGATTTTTGCATCATCACCACCACAGCTTATCTAGTTGAGGATTTATTTCGGTCCCTCTTGTTTGGCTTTCCACTCAGAAAAAAACAAAACAAAAAACCAAACCAAAACAAAAAAACCTCCTGTCTTTTTTAATGCTAGAAAATTCTTGGCCATTATTTATTTGTGTATTGCTTCTCCTTAATTCCCTCTACTTTTAACTTTGGGGGTGCTTGTTAGACATATGTTGGAATCTTTTGATCTAGTCTCCATATCTCTTACTTCTTCAGACTTTTTAATCTTATTTTCTCCGGGCAAAGTCTTCAGAGAGCTTCTAATCCACCAATGCCAAGTTTGATTCACTAGTTCAATTGAACTGTCTGCAATCTGGAGTTTATTATATCTGTCTCCATCCATTTTTTAAAAAATTTCAATGACCAAATTTTTATTATCCAGAATTGCAATGGACTTTTAAAATGTTCATTTCTTCTTCTTCTTTTTTTTTAATGGAAGACCTTTTTTTTTTTTTTAATTGGACTACAAGAAGCCTCAAATGAAAACCCTGACCAGTCACTTTCATCATAGGCTGCTGTTTACAGCCTGACTTGGGAACATCCACTCCATGTTGTCACTGCCCTTCCATCAGCTGTAGGTAGGGTGTGGGCACTAGAGTATAAGATTATATTAATTATGCCAACACTTTGGAAGAGATAATACAAGTTGCTGTACACAGCTACCAAGGCAACTCCACGTTTTGATAACATGGGCTTATTTTGGATTCTCTTTAATTTTAAAAAGTATGCTTGGACCACCCAGGTCAGAACTATCAAAACATCAATTCATAAATCTACTTATTCTAAGTTATTCCATTTTCAACTGCTGTGGCACTAATTTTATCTATAGCTAACAATCTTACTAGAATCATGTAAATACCTGGTTTATCTGTTACTTAACTAAAAATTATAATAATTTGCCAAGCAAATGAAACACATCTGCTGAAGTTCTTTTGTCAGATTTTCTTAATTATAAGAATGTTATTGGAAACATGTCTACAAAATTAATAAAGAATTATGTATCTTCATGATTTTTAAAACTATCAATTGCCTACAAAACTAATATTGCCTTATTTTCAAATAACTCAGAACTATATGAGATTGCTTGTGAAGGCCATAGTTTCAGAAGTAGTTTGAACCAAATTTAAGTTCTATAGTTCAGCTAGACTTAAGCAATGTGTTCCTATCTGAAGTTCTTATGTATATTCAGGCCTTTCTGGCCACAGCATAATCTTCACTCACTGCACACATGAACAAAACATATATCCTGAATTGTATTTTCCTTCTATTTCTTGGCCCTGTTTACCTTCTGGAAACTTAGAGTCATCACAAACCTCCCTAGTTACTGGCAGCAAGAAAAGGTATCTGTAGAAGGCAATGTTTGAGCTCTGAGATGCCCATTACCTTTTCCATGATCTCACTGAGGTAGGAGGTTGGCAGGACTTGTTCTCCAGACCAGAATGAAGACAGCCTGTATTAGTCCATTTTCACACTACTATGAAGATACTACCTGAGACTGGGTAATTTATAAAGAAAGGAGATTTAATTGACTCACAGTTCTGCATGGCTGGGGTGGCCTCAGGAAACTTACAATTATGGTAGAAGGTGAAGGGGAAGCAGGTACCTTCTTCACAAGGTGGCAGGAGAGAGAGAGAAAGAAAGCTCGCAGAGGAAACTGCCACTTTTAAATCATCAGATCTCCTGCGAAGTCCCTCACTATCACAAGAACAGCATGGGGAAACTGCCTCCATGATCCAATCACCTCCCACCAGGCCCCTCCCTCGACATACGGGGAGTACAACTCGAGATGAGATTAGGGTGGGGACACAGAGCCAAACCATATCACAGCCCCAAACCAGTAAGTGATGCTGAAGGCCACCTCTAGTTGCCCTTGCTGCCCATCAGCGTAAGACACTCCCACCAGCACCATGACAGTTTCCAAATGTCATGGCAATGCCAGGAAGTTACCACCCATTTTCTAGCAATTTCTGAATAACCTGCCCCTTGATTTACATATTATTAAAATGAATATAAATGCAACTGCCAACCACCCATACACTGCTACTCTCTGCATGCTGCCTATGAGCTGACCTTGTTTTGCGGGAGCAGTCACAGAGTTTACTGCCGCAAACTCAGGAAAGGTGCATTCTTCCACTGCCAGCTCACTCTTGAATTTTTTCCCAGTGAAGCCAAGAACCTGCCCTGCATCGCTTCCTCAGGCTTCTGGGTGCTTTTACTACTTATGGCCATCTTAAGACTTATCTGTGGGCTATGATATAGCTGCCTTCGCAGTAGGCACAGAGAGAGGAAAGTGCCTGGGAGTTTATGCCAATGACTGGTTCAGGAGTATGAAAGCCCAGCTCCCTTGCCTCAGCACAGGAAAATCTCTGAGGTGTAATTTATATGAGATCCTACTGACTAACTTTGCCTGAAATTGCACCCTTGCCCTGTGGTTTCTTTTTTTTCTGTGCTGCTCCCCCCTCCTTACTGGTCTAGGAGTACTCCCTTAACACATCACTTGCTTATGATCTCTAGCTCAGAGTTGGCTTCAGGGAACCAGACCTATGACAGGGACCATCCCGATTGCAAACCGGTGATATTCATTTCTCTTCATATTTGGAATATCTGTGTTATAAGGAGAAGGGTGAGATTTTCAAATTTTATCATCCATGAAAAAAGGTGAAACTTGACCATGATTTTGGGAGGTTATCTTTTGAATGCCGTGGAGTGATCCTGCACAGGGCCAACCACTGCACAGAATGAGAGCTGGAAAACCCAGCATGCCTAGAAGAAACTCAGCTTCATCCATTTGCTGGGCTGGGGAGATGGTGAGTTTTCTATGGGGACTTTGAGTCAGAAATGAAGGGTCCTTTGCTTGGGTACTCTAACTGGTCCCTTGTTGGTAGTAACCTGTTCTGTTTCATAGATTTTTTTGTTCTTTTAAAAGTTGAATGTCGCCAGGCGCGGTGGCTCACGCCTGTAATCCCAGCACTTTGGGAGGCTGAGGTGGGTGGATCACTTGAGGTCAGGAGTTTGAGACTAGCCTGGCCAACATGGTGAAACCCCGTCTCTGCTAAAAATACAAACATTAGCTGGGCGAAGTGGCGCATGCCTGTAATCCCAGCTACTCAGGAGGCTGAGGCAGGAGAATTGCATGAACCCAGGAAGTGGAGGTTGAGTGAGCCAAGATGGCGCCACTGTATTCCAGCCTGGGTGACAAAGCAAGACTCCATCTCAAAAAAATAAAAAATAAAAAATAAATAAATAAAAGACGAATGTCATTCCTGCCTGAACTCTTCCAAGATCTTAAAATATTCTTATTTTACAGTCTTTGTGAGATTGTTTTGCATTGTGTTGGTAGCGAACTCATCCCCTTATTATTAATTTTCTTGGCCACCCTTTGGAGTTTGCGTTTCCTCTGGGCTCATGCTGAGTAGGGTTTCTGTTTTCCTGCTCTCTACACTCACTTCTCCCTGCCCAGCAGTTTTATGGCCAAATGGAACTCCACGTACAGGACTCCCATGCCATGTTGATATCAGAGTTATTGTACACACAGGAGTTGGTCCTTCATAAACAGCATTCTCTTCTCCCTCCCAGAAGTGCTGTTGTTGATGCTTCAAGCTGCACACCCAGGCATGGTTACAATTTGTTTTCAGCCTTCTTTTATCTGAGGGATCCAGTCCACATCCTGTTTTGTGTGGCAGATGGCCCTTTCCCTCAGTCACTGCTGGAGGCAGGTGGATGGGATCTCCATTATCCCTCTGGTGGAACTCTCAGCCACTTCTAGTTTTGAGCTGGAATCAACAAGGTTATGGGCTCAGTGCCTTCTTAGCATCTGATTAGGTTGGTTTTCTGTTTTTGGTCCTCCACTGAGGAATTTCCTTTCTTGAAAAGTGGTATTGTATTAACTTTAAAAACGACAATTAAAATATTTAAATGGAATTGCTCTGCTGAGAGTGTTAGGGGTAGTTTAAAGCATGAATCTTGGATTAGAAGTCTAGCTTTGAGTTTCTTGAGAAAAATATTTGCATTCTCTCTTTAATCTATAAACACATAGGGTTAGCAGCTAGCCTTGTAATGAGCTTACAATAAAAGACTTGCTCAATAAATATTTGATTGAATAGTTTTCTTTATTCCTTTTTATTTAATTGTAATAATGGTTAACATGAAATCTACTCTCTTAACTTTTTCTTTTGAGATGGTGTCTTGCTGTGTTGTCCTGGCTGGCCTTGATCTCCTGGGCTCAAGCAATCCACCTGCCTAAGCCCCCCAGATAGCTGGGACTACAGGTACATGCCACCATGTCTGGCTACTTGAAAAACTTTGAAGTGCACAATACATTATTGCTGACTATAAGCACCATGTTGTACAGCAGATCTCTAGAGCTTGTTTATTTTGCTGAACTGAAACTTTATGCCCATTGATTAGGAACCCTCCATTTTCCTCTTTCTCTGGGTAGCTTTCAAACTTATTTTTCGGCTCCGGAGCTTTTTTCCCTGAACAAAATTGTATGTAAATGTCTTCGATATATTAAAAAATACAAAATGATATTTTATTCATATGTAGGTATTAAGTTCACAGTTTTGACATTTACTTATTTTAAAGCCAATTATTGAGTTTAAGGAAACTTGGGAAAAATGAACTTTTTTTTCAATTCCTATGGATGAAAAAAACCATTTTAGCCTCAGCTTCCAATTTCCTTTTCTCTGTTTCCTTTTAAAAACTTATTTCTCTTTCTTTACTTTTCCCCCATCTCTGTCACTTTCTTCTTTTTTGTTTTTTAGATGTAGTTGTATTTGTTTGCTTTTGCATTATCCCTTAAGCATTTCCACAAGTGGTAGGTTCTATGAAAATCACTAGAATCACAGTATCCTGGGAGGACAATTGAACACTTTTGCAGGTCACACTGTGAGTCAGTGTCAGAGGTGGAGTCAGACCTGGTCTTCTTCCCACACAGGAGCCTTTTCTCTTACTGTGGTGTCATTCCAGTGAGAAAGGAAACAGCCTGCAGAGTGAGGTTTGACCGCCTCTCTTGGTCTTACATGATTTGCAATGCCACAGGCAAAGCTTCAGTCCTATCTTTTTCATGCCCCTACTTTTCTCACTCTCCTTCGAGACTCTCTTGCTCAGTATGAACAGTGGGAACAACAGTGAATAAAAACCAACAGTTCCTGATCTCAGGTGATGACATGGCTCTGAACATCAGCAGAGGATGAATTTGAGCCCCCCTTCCTATGCAGAGCACACGTGGATAGACTTTGTGGTTAATGCTCAGTGACAGGGTAATGGCGGTCATATTTTCTTAATGTTTTCTGTTTCTGAACAGAATCTGGCAGCAAGTATCCAGGGAGAGGGGAATGTGATGCCGTCATTTCAATGGGATTCCAGCTGGAGAGCAGCAACCACAGCTTGGTGTCGTGATGGGCTGATAAGCATTAACAACCGGCCCTCTGGAAACTAAAGCTTTTGTTTGTAGCATTTACAATTTCCATGGTATAAACACTCCCAGCATGGGCAATTTCAAGCTATCAAAAATTTGACAGCTGGTTTTCTCAAGGTGGTACAAGCTGGCCCTGGCACACCTTTGGCTCAGAGGCATGTGGGTGAAGGGCATCCTGGCCACATTCTCAGTGCTCTTGTTTTGTGTGGAGTTCCAGGTCAATGTATAAACCTCTAGCTCTTTTATCAGATTACTTTCTAGAATTCCTAGTTGTCCTCAACATCCTCACCCTTTGTCCCCTGCTGCTCCTTGTTGGAAGGTCCTTGATGGCAGGTGTTTAGATAAACAGTCATCACAATTGAATTCTGTTTTAGTTTTTGTCTGCAACTTGGAATGAGGGAAGGGACTTTTTGTGAAGAGAAGCTGATATGGTTTGACTGTGTCCCCACCCGCATCTCATCTTCAGTTATAGTTCCCATAATCCCCATGTGTCGTGGGAGGGACCCAGTGGGAGGTAATTGAATCATGGGGGCAGTTACCCCCATGCTATTCTCATGATAGTGAGTTCTCATGAGATCTGATGGTTTTATAAGGGGCCTTTCCCGCTTTGCTCAGCGCTTTTCTCTCTTGCTGACATGTAAAGGACATGTTTGCTTTTCTTTCTGCCATGATTGAATTTCCTGAGGCCTCCAGCCATGCAGAACTGTCAGCCAATCAAATCTCTTTTCTTTATAAATTGCCCAGTCTCAGATATTTCTTCATAGCAGTGTGGGAATGGACTAATACAGAAGCCTTATTTTTTAAAAATAACTTTTTGGGAAAGGGTGAGAGTAAATAAAATCCTACCAATTTGGATTACCCATGATTATATCCTCTGGCTGCATAACATGGTAGAAGAAAGAGGGAGAAAATGGACTGGTGTCTTGTCACTCCATAAAGATGCTGTCCACGCTCAGTAATAGAGAAAAATTTTGAGTAAGTAGGTGAATAACATTGCCTTGGGACAATGTTTAATTTCAGGAGTTTCTTTTCTATTTTTATTGGTGGCTGTACCAATGTGTTTACAGAGAAAAACAGTCCCAGAAATCCAGTTATTTTGGTCATGGCATGATGGTGGCTTATATATAGTCAGTGACTCAAAGAAAGCAATTCAGGAAAGAAAGCAAATGATGACTGGGACACTTGTCTTGAAATTCATTCTTTGCTGGCACAGATCATTTTAGAATTAGGTCTTTAAGTGAGGACAGTATATTTGATTGTTAGCAATAATAACCAAAGAAAACTTTCATGACACCTGTTTTCCTAAATTTTTGTACTGATTTTAAAACACACACAGCATATATTTATTGAATTTGTTGAAAGGGTACAGAAGAGGAGGTTAGTCTATAATTCTGCAAGATAATGATAGGAAAATTAGGTCATGATCAGGATAATTTCCTACATGTCCTCCACATCGGAAATTAAGAAACACTCTGATGATTATTTTTGTTATCTTTTTCATTCCATTATTCTCATTCACTGGTTGCAGATGCTATCAGCAAAATCATAGAATGCTAAAATCTCAGAATTGGGAAGGAAAAGGGAGATAGAAATGAAAAGGAAAATAAGCTATTACTTATTGAGCAACTCCTATGTTCCAGGAAACTTTTACTAATTATATTCACACTATTTTGTGACCGAGGTGTGGAGCACTGTACTACCTATTTTATTTTATTGTTTGAGATGGAGTCTCACTCTGTTGCCCAGATTGGAGTACAGTGGCATGGTCTTGGCTCACTGCATCCTCCGCCTCCCAGGTTCAAGCAATTTTCCTGCCTCAGCCTCCCAAGTAGCTAGGATTACAGGTGCCTGCCATCATGCCCAGCTAATTTTTGTGTTTTTTTTAGTAGAGACGGGGTTTCACCATGTTGGCCAAGCTGGTCTTGAACTCCTGACCTCAAGTGATCCACCTGCCTCGGCCTCCCAAAGTGCTGGGATTACAGGCATGTGCCTGGCCTATACTACCTATTTTAAATATTGATGGCCTCCTCCCACCCATGCCCCATTCCTACAGGGGCCCTTAGTGCTTTTCCCATGAGAAGATCTTACAGGTTCTGTCATTGGAGTTAGCCTCAGCTGTGTGATTTGCTTTGGCCGATGCAACATGAGCGTAAATGACGTGTGCCCTTTCTTAGCAAAAGCTTTAAAAGCCATGCTGCTTCTGCTATCACTCTTCTCCATCTGCTATGAGAACAGGAAGGCTCAGATAGGGGCAGCTGATCCTTTAGCCTGCATCCCAGAATGAAGAACATACCAGGAGCACAGGCACAGCTGATCTGCAGACAGCATGTATATGCATGAGAAGTAAACCCTTGTTGTAAGTCACTAAGGTTTTGGGGTTTGTTGTGGTAGCAAAACCTAGCAAAAAGTTGACCAATATGGAAATTGGTACCATGAAAGTGATGTTGCCTAACAACAACAAAAACATCAACAAAATCTAAAATGTGGGGCAGTGCCCAAACTAATGAACTTGTGGCTTTATGAGGAAAGTGAGAAATTAGAATGTTGTAGCATGATTTGGTTGTTACTGGAAATGTTCTAAAAGACTGAGGTTAGCTCAGAAAAGAATTGGCCGATATTCAAGCAGAATTGAAAGGGAATGCAGAGGGTCTAGAAATTTCAGGGTTTACATGGCTGGAAGATGCAATTGATTTTCACTTGTAACTCATACATTATAAAGTTAAGTGCATTGGTATGACTCAAGAACTGTGGGTGCCACTTTACATGTATTGTTGATTGGATCAAATGATAAAAAGCTATATTTTTGAGAGAGTCCTATAGCCAAAAGAGACACTAGCATGTGTTAAAGAAACTGAGAATTTTGAGTATTTAAAATGGCCCCAGGGCCCTCCAGTCTTCTACAAGAAATAGCTACCCGGGCTGTAACATGGGCATATTCTCCAATACCATTTTCAGAGACACACAAGAAGGGAGGATTTTCAAGAGGGGACAGCTGTTGAGAATAATGGATTCTCAACTTCAGGTTAAAGGGCTTTTTAAAAAAATCTGTCCAGTAGGATTTCAGGAATTTATGTACCAGTATTAAGTGTGACCTCCTAGTCTTTCCTTTTCCACATAGAAATGCCTGTTTTGATCACACCGTCCCTCTTGCACCATTGAATGCTTGGTGAATATGCCTGTGTATGTGGGAGGGATGTGCTTGTTTGTGTGTAGATAACTTTTCTTCAGGTGCATAGATCTCTATATCAAGATCTGTATATCAAGAGGAGCCATGTGGATCAGATTCAGAAACTATTAAAGATCTTGGGCTTTGGGTCTGAAACCATGATTAGCTAGGCCTTTGGGAAATATTTTTCCTTGGGGTATGAGAGAGTGTATTTTTAATGCAAAGGGAGGAAAGTGAATATCAGTGATCAGGAAGGCAGATTATGGAAGATTGTATTATTTGTTCAAAGGATTTTCTACCCTCTGCTTGCTGCCTTCTTTCAGAGACCCTTTCTTGTGCTCTTCTATCCTATTCTTTGAACCTATGACTTGCATTGGTCAATGGAACATGAGTAGAAGTGACATCAGGTTCTTCCCAGCTGAAACTTTGAGAACCGTCACTGTTTCCAGTGCTGTGTTTTTGTCTATTCCAGATAGTGCCATATTCCTGTTAGCAATCTGGAACCTAGAGGCAAGAAGGCACATGGAGCAATGTCCCAGCCAACCTACAGCCAACACATACCATGAGTGAGAAATCAAACTTTACTGTTGTGAGCCACTGAGACTTTGGGGTTGTTTGCTACCACAACATAACTAGATGAACGTTGACAGATAAGAAGAGTGTGAGTCATATATGTGGCAATTTCAACTGCTAAGAGTGTAAGAAAGCTCTCCTTTAACTACACCCATGCCAACCCTGGTATTCATTCTATTGTTTTTATATTTAACATCTTGGTAGGCACACATATATTTTGTATTTTATCCAAATTGTCTCCATTTCCACAACTATTAGAGAAGCCAAACACTTTTTCACATATTTTCATTTTAATTTTGGGAATTTACTTTCTTTTGTGAACTATGTCAATTTCCTACTTTTATTTCATTACTTGCCTTTCTTAGTAGATTACAAGTGTATTTCAAAAAAAAAACTTACTAAGGACATTATCTTTATATCCCATAGACATTGAAAATAGTTTTTCCTAATTTGCTTGTAATGATAATTTTTGATACACAGAAGTTTAAACATTTCACGTAGCCAAAAAGTGCGTGTACTTGATAGTCCCAGTAAGTATGTGCTTAATAAATCAATGGGCTGGGTGCAGTGACTCACACCTGTAATCCCAGAACTTTGGGAGGCTGAGGCAGGAGGATTGCTTGAGCCCGGGAGTTCGAAACCAGACTGGGCAACATTGCGAGACCCTGTCTCTACAAAAAATTTAAAAAAATTAAAAAATTAGCCGGGTGTGGTGGTGCTTTCCTGTGGTCCCAGCTACGGTTGTTGGGGGACTATAGTGGAAGGATCACTTGAGCCTGGGTGTCAAGGCTGCAGTGAGCCATGATCGTGCCACTGTGCTCCAGCCTGGATGACAGGGAAAGACACTGTCTCAAAAATATATGAATGAATGAATGAATAAATAAATAGCTTATTTCTTTGCTTTTACATATTGAAAATGTTCTCTTAGGCTGACATAAGATATTCATCTATATTTTCTTCTCATTCTATGTTTTGTTTAAATTTCTAGAACGAGAATTTCCACCTGCAGTTGTGTGTTAGCATCAGTATAATCTGAGATTTGTGAAAGTGTGGCTTTTCATACCTTCTGAGGATGTGGTTTGGGATTCTATATTTTTATATAGCCTCCTTTTCTTTTTTCCTAGAGTATTTGAATGCAGTTAATCTGGAGTTTGGAGATCACTATTAAACACATTTTAATTTTGATGTAGTCTAATTTATCTATTTTTTTCTTTTGTTATGCTTTTAGTGCAGTATCTAAGAAAGCTTTTCCTAACCCCAAATTACAAAGATTTATTCCCATTTTTCTTCTAAGAGTTTTATGGTTTTAGCTCTTATGTTTATGATCCATTTTGAGTTAATTGGTATGAGTTAGTTCTCCATACCAATTATTTTGCATGTGGATATTCAATTGTCCCAGAATAATTTTTCAAGAACTTTCTTTCCCCATTGAAGTGTCTTGGTATCCTGTGACAAATCGATTACCCTGAAATGTGAGGGTTTGTTTCTTGACTTTCAGTTTTATTCTGTTGATCTATATGTCTATCCTTATGCCAGCAACACATAGCCTTGATTAGTATAGCTTTGTGTAGTAAGTTTTTAAATCAGGAAGAGTGACTCCTCCAACTTTGTTCTTTTTCAAGATTGTTTTGGTTCTTCTGGGTCCATATGAAGTTTAGGATCAGTTTGTCAATTTCTGCAGAAACCAGCTCTTGATATCTTCTCCTGGCCACCCTGATCACAGTGCTTTTGTTTTCCCTGGCCACAGATACTACCTGACATGTTTTTATCAGCATGAATTATTTCCAAAGTAGATGGTAAGTTTTTCCAGCATACTTAGGATATCTTTAAATTCCATAGTGATATGGAAAACTTAGAAGTGTAATCTCTTGGAACTTGCTTTCTTGTCTATAAATGAAGGGGTTGGAACAGATCAGCAAGTCCAAGTGCCAGTGTGTGGACTGACTGCTCTGAACTGACCACGTGTTCTTCTTTACTGCCTTCATCTGTGAATATTGGCAATGCTCTTTCCCCTGCTTTTTTCACTCTTCTTCTCCCTGCCTTTGTGCTGGTGTCCCTTGGACTAGGCCTTGTCTCAGGTTTCTTCAGCTCTTTGAAGACAATGATTCAATGAAGAGGTCTCTATTCAAGAAAGTCCCCTTTCACAATAATTGAGCTTTTTTTTTCTTTTGAAAGTTATTTCCAACCATGGGATCTGCTCAATTTCTTACTGTTGCATTGCTTGCAAGCCTGATATGCTTGCTTCCATGAAAATATTCATTAGCCGAGGCTATGTCTGTGCACCATGGATTTTAGTTGCATCATGCATTGCAAGAGTAGAGCAAGTGTCAAGGGATAATAGATATTTTATTTCCCCAGCATCGTGTGCTAGTGTGCATTTTTGATGCTTGGTTGTTTCTGAATCACCGTAGCAGAGTTAAATCTAAAAGGGATTTACCAACTCAGAGAGGAGAAGAGAAATCTCTGACTCAGGATATGCTTGAAGTCACTTTCACTAGGCTCTAAAAACACCTTTTCAATCTCTTGGTAAGATTAGAATGTGGGAAAAGGTTTGCACCACAGAATCTGGCCTCTACCCAACCTGAAGAATTCCTCTGGCTGTGGACCTCCTGTCTATTGTCACCTCTTACATCTGTGAGAGCAGGGGTGGGATCAGTGCCTGGCATCTAATAAAAGCTTGAGAAACATTTATTAGATAAGTGAATGATTAATTCTGTGATTGCATCTTACATTTTACCAAGCACTGTGCTGTGCACATTTCACTTCATCTGCACTACAACCCTGTAAGTGCTTAATCTACTAACTGACTTTAATTCTCTTCTCTTCATCTGCATATCACTTCCACATTCCCTATATTATTTGAATTTCATAATGTGCTATGACAGACATAATTGATTTTACCCCCATTTTACAGATACAGGATATAGAAACCCGGATGATGTTCAGTGTTTTAAATCAGTGCTTCTCCAATTTTAATGTGAGCATCAACCACCTGAGGTTCTGATTCAAAAAGAAATTCCGATTCAGCAGGTCTGGGGTGGGCCTGAGAGTAGCATTTGTAACAAACTCCCAGGTGATGCTGATGCTGCTGTTCTGCAAATTATACTTTGAGCAGCAAGGCTTTAAATAGAATCTTTTCTTTGCCTTTGTGAAGGTGAGAGTTTAAAAAAAAATAAGATAAACAGCCCACCTCACCCTCACCGGCTCTGAAGAATCTAAGGAGCCTAAAATCAAACAATCAAACACGATTCACCTGAAAGAAATTCTGATGATGAAGTTTGATAAGTTAGACTTTCTTTGGGTCTGCAGTATACCAAGCATACAGCATACTATAGACTAACGAAGTTGAAAGATTCACACTTCTTATTTCAAAACTTACCACAAAGCTACTTTTTAAAATCTAAAAGCAAGACTATATATAGAAAGCATAAGAAGGCCCTTGTGACTATCTCCAGAAAACGTTATTTTTGGTGAATATAATGCAGTGATTAATTTTCGTAATATGCCTAGGTATTTCCTTAGAGAAACAAGGAACTTGAAAGCTGTAGTTAAGGGTAAAAATTGTTTTCATATTACATGTGGAAACCGAAAACTAACATCACTCTTGGGAAATCTTGATCATCTTCATGGGCTACCTATGAAAAAAGATTGTCCCAAAGCATGAAGATAAAGGCTTGCTATTTATGACTGTGCACTTGATCAGTTACTGGGGCTTTTTATGTGGACCTCAACAGACATTCATCACTGCTGCTATTTCTCACAATCAGGATTCCTCATCTACCCAGACCAGATAATCTCATATCTCTTCATGTACTAAAGAGCTCCCATCTGACACAGCCTTTTTCCCTTAAAATGTGGGGATGCTTTGGAAAGTTAAGAGCAGAAGGCAGCAAGGAGATGCAGGCAGCAGATATCCCAGCCCTAGGCTGGTGGATTGTAGCAGAAGAAAGAACACTAAGTGAGGGCCATTGGACTTTGTCTATTAGAGAAAGATTTTAAAGTTAAAGGTCATTGGTTTCCTTTTTTCCTCCTCGTAACAGTTGTTAGACGTGCTTTGTGGCTAGTGTTTTCCTAGGCATCAATGCTCCAGATTATAGGTATGTACCTCAGTTAAGCAAAATGGGTATTCTTAATTTTTCTTTTCTTTTTTCTTTTCTTTTTTTTTTTTTTTTTTAAGACAGGGTCTCACTCTGTTACCCAGGCTGGAGTGCAGTGGCACAATCGGCTCACTGCAGCTTTTACCTCCCGGCTGAAACAATCCTCCTGCCTCAGCCTCCCAGGTAGCTGGGACTACAGGTGTGCAGTTTTCGCTTTTGTAGAGTCAGGGTTTTGCCATGTGGCCCAGGCTGGTCTCAAACTCCTCAGCTCAAGTGATCTACCTACCTTGGTCTCCCAAAATGCTGGGATTACAGGGGTGCACCACCATGCCCAGCCAAAATAAAGTGGGAACTCTGAAAGAAAACTAGGATTGGAATTTTTTTTTTTTTTTTTTTTTTTGGAGACAAAGTCTCACTCTGTCACCCAGGCTGGAGTGCAGTGGCGCGGTCTCGGCTCACTGCCAGCTCCGCCTCCGGGGTTCACGCCATTCTCCTGCCTCAGCCTCCCGAGTAGCTGGGACTACAGGTGCCCGCCACCATGCTTGGCTAATTTTTTGTATTTTTAGTAGAGACAGGGTTTCACCATGTTAGCCAGGATGGTCTCAATCTCCTGACCTTGTGATCTGCCCGCCTCGGCCTCCCAAAGTGCTGGGATTACAGGCGTGAGCCACCATGCCTGACCAGGATTGGAAAATTTTAAAGAATTATTGGCTAAGAGAATGTCAGAGTGAGGAGAATCTTTAGGAATAAAAGTTAAACTTCTAGTTCAGGATGACATATGAATCCCATGAAAGCATTCTTCCTGAATCCCTTTAAATGACATAGAATAGAGTCAACCCTCAAAAGATGCTGTCCATTCACCAGAATGTTGATGAATTTTTGGATGATAAAGTATAGCCAAGACTACAATGAGTAGACTAACGTGTGAGATGCTGCATACAAAAATAAAGCCCACCTGATAATTAATGGATAGGACTTCTAGTTGAAACTTTCTAATATCAAGCAGAGGGGCTAGAGGGAAGTATAGGATGTGGTGCTGTCTGTTGGTGGCAGTTTTCCATGCTAATAATATCCAAGGTTAACGTGCTGGTGGAAGTTCATGCCATGGCTGGACTTGGTGGTCACTCCCAGGTTATACTTGGCTCAGCTGGGGTTCTTTGTGAGCTGGAAGGCACAGAAGTGGCTAAGGTAGCATTATCCAAGTTGGAGAAGGACATTACTGGTCTTCAGATTGCAACTATAAATAGGAAGTAAACTTTGTGCACAAACATACAGCAAAATGTCACCCAGTTGCCTCTTAGGAAGGCTAGCTCCCTTTTTCCCACAGAAAACTAGACTTCTCATCTGGCAAAATAAAATCACAACTTTTGAGTGTCTAGGTGGAGCTGTGAGAAGGTGACAGAGTGTTTAGGTGGAGCTGTTGGACCTCAGAGAAACCTGGGCTGGGGCCAGCAGCATGTGGGTGGTGAATGAAACCGTGCTTCTGCGTGAAGTCTTCTGGGGAGAGAATAGGCTCTGAAGAGAAAGGGATTCCAGCATTGAAAAGGATTTCTCTGAAGTTGGACTGGGAAGGATAAAACCTCAAAGCACCCTGAGAAAGCACCTTCTTTCTCTCTGGAAAATCTAGAGAGAAAGAAGGAAAACCAGGATCATGGGGGCGTTTTGGATGCTCAGACATGAGTGTGGATTTGGCTGACATGATTCTGGAGAGTGGCAAGTTCAAAATCTGCAGGATAGGCACAACTGGAAGGCTGGAGACCCAGGGAAAAGCTAGTGTTGCAGCTCAAGTCTGAAGGCGATCTTCTGGCAAAATTCTCTCCTTCTCTAGGGACTCAGTCTTTTCTCTAAGACGTTCATCTGGTCAGATGAGACCCACCCACATTATGTCATGCAATCTGCTTTACTGAAAGTCTGATTGCAAATGTTAATCTCATATAAAGAATATCTTCACAACAACATCCAGATGTGTTTGACCAGATATGTAGATACCATAGTCTAGCCAAGTTGGCACATAAAATTAACCATCACAATGGTTCAGGTTGGATGAGGGTGGACAAGTTCTGAAGTGTTCATAGAAGAGGGTCAGATGTTGGACCAGGGCAGTATAGTCAGAAAGCCCTGAGTGCCATAAGCTCATTGAAGGGAAGCAATCCCAGATTTATGGCATTTCCTATTTGTCCTGTTGTCTGGGTTCTCTTTTTTTTTTTTTTTTTTTTTTTTGAGACGGAGTCTCGCTCTGTCGCCCAGGCTGGAGTGCAGTGGCGCGATCTCGGCTCACTGCAAGCTCCGCCTCCCGGGTTCACGCCATTCTCCTGCCTCAGCCTCTCCGAGTAGCTGGGACTACAGGCGCCCGCCACCACGCCTGGCTAATTTTTTTCGTATTTTTAGTAGAGACGGGGTTTCACCGTGGTCTCGATCTCCTGACCTCGTGATCCGCCCGCCTCGGCCTCCCAAAGTGCTGGGATTACAAGCGTGAGCCACCGCGCCCGGCCTGTTGTCTGGGTTCTCTGACAGCAATTAACTGCTTGGGTGCAGGGTTAGAAAAAAGAGTCATCATTAAAATAAAATTTTTATGCTTTATTTTTTTGGAAGGAGTTTATCTTTTAACAGGTGTGGAATTGTGTGTGCGTGTCTTTACTCATATGAAAGTCTTTTCTTTCCTTGCTGATTACCACAGGTCACACATCTAGTTTTTGCTGTGTTATGTTTTCTTGCTACTTTGCCCCCACTTAATTTTTCCTTCATTGGCTTATCCAACTACTCCTTGCATATCTTAAAGCACATGGAAGAGGTATTGCTATAAAATCATAAATATCTAAAATAAAGCCCATATTTACTTCCTGCACAAAACGAACACAAAATATCTGCTCCTTTTTCCATGTTTAGTGGTTACACCTTTTGCGGGCAGGCAGGGCGGCTTCTCAGGGTTAAAGATGGTTCCTAAGGTTAGCTTTTCAATAACTGACTTGGAAATCAAATCCAAGGATCCGAGCTTCAAATCTTCATTTATCACACTGATTTTTTAAGTCTTATTTAAAAAATTAAACACTTTAAGTTCATTGTCCTAGGGATTTAAAGGTATAAGAATTAGAAAGAAAGGATGTTGGCCAGGCGTGGTGGCTCATGCCTGTAATCCCAGCACTTTGGGAGGCTGAGGTGGGCAGATCACGAGGTCAGGAGATCGAGACCATCTTGGCTAACACGGTGAAACCCTGTCTCTACTAAACATACAAAAAAAAAAAAAAAAATTAGCTGGGTGTGGTGGCGAGTGCCTGTAGTCCCAGCTACTCGGGAGGCTGAGGCAGGAGAATGGTGTGAACCCTGGAGGCAGAGCTTGTGGTGCGCCGAGATCGCGCCACTGCACTCCAGCCTGGGCGACAGATCGAGACTCTATCTCAAAAAAACAAAAACAAAAACAAAAAAACCAAAACGAAAGAAAGGAAGTTGATGAATTCTTCACTCTCAGTTAACTTCCTAGGTTTTTTCCTAAGATTTTTGGAGGCAACAGAGTGTAGGGATTGAGAAGGGGTCTCTTGGCTGTATGGTTTAGGCAGGGTTATAATTTCTGCAACTACCAAGTTACAGGTTAATTCATATGAAGGAAAGTTTTAAATTACATTCCTTTTTCAGACAGAAAAAGTAAAGATTTTAAAAAGACAGGTAAAGGTTGATATGGGCCAGTTTTCTCTTTCTTGTCCTATTGAGTTTTGTGATATTTTGACAGGAGTAGGAGGAAAAGGACTGAAGGAAGACTGTTGGCATTCTCTCTTTTGGTTTTGTAAAATTTATCTCTGAAGTCTGAATGTCACAGTGTTATAGTAACTTGTCATGCCCTGCTGCACCATCCCTTGAAGGAATCACAATACAATATGTCCAGTTTCTCTTGAAATAGAACTACTTATTCAGAAGAGATAATGCATTATGACTGGCATAAAAACATCAAAGTTGACACTTTTTCATTTTGCAAATATCTTAAACTTCAGAAGAAATGAAACAATGTACATACACATATGCCATTGTCTGGATTTTTCCTTAAATAAACCCTAACGTAGTAATGCCTATATTGTTTTATAATCAACCAATTAATTATGCTTTGACTGGAATCTAAGTAGTGGTCTAATAGAGGCCAAAATATGGGATCAACTGTTTTTTGTCCTAGTCTCAGTTTATGTATTTGTAGGATGGAGATGACATTATGTCACTTCTTCAAAGGATAGGCCACATACTAAAGCTGTAAAATGTAAAATGGATATGAATTGCATTCAGGACAGTCATTAGGCTCATATACTCATGACCGGCATAGAAAGCTTTCATGTGTTTGGCAAACCTGGTAATGGCAGCTGTGCCAGGGCAAAGTGGTGGCTCTGGGTGGCTCAACAAGGACTCTGTGCCTAAATCTCCCACGGTGAGGGTCTAGGGCGGTGTGAGATGGTGAACAAGTGTGACACTGGGCACCAGTCATGGAACCTGTAGCCTCTGCCCTTGGTGGCGACCTATACTGCCCAGTAAGGAGGGGAGGCCTCCTCTGTACTTCCTTGTAGGTAGCAGGAGGTCTGGAGGGGCCTGGGGAAATGAAGCAGGGAGGAGGGCCTGCATTCCTCACTCTCCCACACCTTGCACTTCAAAAATAGAAGCTTAGTTTCAGAATTTCTCAACTTATTTTCTTAAAGCATTGGTTGCAATAAGCTTTTGTTTGGATTTGAATGATGTGTACTGCTTTTGTGTTATTTTCATTTGTTAACTAAAATAAAGTCTTCCAAAATATTTACTACACATTCATCAAACTTACCATTAAAATGTGGATAGAACAAACACTCAGAAAAGGAACAAATCACACCTGTGATAACTTCCAGCCACAGTGTTGAGCCCCTGGTTGACGAAGTGACCTCAGAAGCAGTGTGTCTGTCCTTGCTCATGGTCTCCTCAGATGTGAGGTCCCCATCCACACACACACACACACACACACACACACACACACACAGCCCTCCCCCTCCTGTGTCTCCCCTATGCACTTCCATCTACTGCACTAGAGAAGTTGATCTCTTGGCCCATGGTGCACCTGAGTCTTTGCACCTCCACAAATGTGATCGGACTCTGTCCCTTGTGAGTTCATTTACACTGCCCCAGTTGTCAACATATTCAGCAGAAAATCTTCAAGGTGTATGCCACGTGGGCAGAGCCCTTTCCTAATTTTGAGTACTGGTACGGATTCTTCTAACTTCTTAGTGTGTTTGGTCCTAGTACTCATCTTGAGTTGCAGAGGGAGTTGGATTGTCACAATTCCTTTAAGTCACATCAGCCTATTTTGGTCTCATCCATCTCATGGTATTGTGATTATTTGCTTACTTGTGATCCTGCTGGCAGAGATCAAATCTTGTGCATATATAACCCTTCAGTATAAATCCATCAAAACATTTATGAGACTTGTATGCTGAAAACAACAAAACCCACTTTTGTTTTATTCTTTGTCTCTATTTTCTTTGTTCTCTGTGTCATTGATTTCTGTTTATTATTTTATTCTTTCTGCTTGGTTGCATTTGTTTTGCTCTTTTTTTAATAGGTTCTTGGGATGGGAACTTAGATTATTAATCTGAGATTTTCTTTTTAAAAGTTGTATGCATTTGGTGCTACAAATTTTCCCTTTGGCACTGCTGTAGCTATGTCCCACAAATTTGCATATGATGTATTTTAAATTTCTTTCAGTACAATGTATTTTATTTATTTATTTTTTTTATATGGAGTCGTGCTGTGTCACCCAGGCTGGAGTGCAATGGCACAATGTTGGTCCACTGCAGCCTCCACCTTCTGGGTTCAAGCGATTCTCCTGCCTCAGCCTCCTGGGTAGCTGGGATTACAGGTGCTCACCACTATGGCTGGCTAATTTTTGTATTTTTAGTAGAGGCAGGGTTTCACCATGTTGGCCAGGCTGTTCTTGAACTCCTGACCTCAGGCAATCTGCCCACCTCAGCCTCCCAAAGTGCTGGAATCACAGGCATGAGCCGCCACACCTGGCCAGTACAATGCACTTTTAAACTGTCCCTGTGACTCTTAGAAGTGTATTGTTTAGTTTCTAGGTGTTTGGAGATTTTTCTGTTATCTTTCAGTTTTTGACTTCTAGTTTGATTCCACTACCGTTAGAGAACACAGTTTGTATGATTTCCATTCTTTTACATTTGTTGAGGTTTCATGGCTCATATGATATATCTTGGTTTATGTTTCATAGGCACTTGAAAACATTGTGCATTCTGCTGTTCTGTGGTAGTGTGTGCTATAATTGTTGAGTAGATCCTGTTGGTTGGTGGTGGTTGTTGAGTTCTTCTATATCCTTGCTGTTTTTTTTGTCTAGCTGCCCTCTCAGTTGTTGCAAAAGGTGTGTTGAAGTCTCCAATCTTAATTCTGAATTTGTCTATTCTCCTTTCAGTTCTGTCAGTTTTTATTTACTTCATCTATTGCTCTGATTTTTGGTGCATACATATTAAGGATTGCAATGTATTCTTGATGGATTGACCCTTTAATCATCATATAATGTTGCTTATTTTCTCTGGTCATTTTCTTTGGTCTGAAGTTTACCTTATCTGATATTAATATAGCCACATCTGCCTTCTTTTGATTAGGATCTGCATAATATATTATCCATCCCCAATCCCTTTTCTTTCAACGTTCCTATATTATTATATATGAAGCGAGTTTCTTATACGCAGCATATAGATGGGTCATATTTTTAAATCTCTTCTGCCTATCCGTGTATTTTAATTTGTGTATTTAGACCATTTACATTTCATGGAATTATTGGTCTCCTAGAGTTTAAGTATCCCATTTTATTTTTTGTTTTTTTTTTGTTCACTTTGTTGTTTTTATTTTTCTGTTTTCCTTTTCCCGACTTTTTGTGGGTTACTTGAACTTTTTTAGAATTCCCTTTTTATTTATGTGTAGTATTTAAATATACTTATGTAGCTTTTTTAGTGGTTACTCTAGGTATTTTGTTGTATATATGCATAAATTATTACAGTGTACTGATGCCATTATTTTACCAGTTCAAATGATTGTTGAAATCTTACCTCCTTTATCATCATTTTATTCTTCCCTGTCTATAATTATCTTAACTATTTCCTCTATATATGTTTAGAATCACATGATGCAGTAGTATAATTTTTGCTTCTATTATCAAACATAATTTAGAAAACTCAAAAAGAAGAAATGTCTGTTGTGTTTACCCATTTATTTTCTTTTTCTTTTTTTTTTTTTTTTTTGAGACGGTGTCTCGCTCTGTCACCCAGGCTGGAGTGCAGTGGCGCAATCTCGGCTCACTGCAAGCTCCGCCTCCCAGGTTCATGCCATTCTCCTGCCTCAGCCTCTCTGAGTAGCTGGGACTACAGGTGCCCGCCACCACACCCGGCAAATTATTTTGTATTTTTTTTTAGTAGAGACGGGGTTTCACCGTGGTCTCGATCTCCTGACCTCGTGATCTGCCCGCCTCGGCCTCCCAAAGTGCTGGGATTACAAGCGCGAGCCACCGCGCCTGGCCTACCGATTTATTTTCTTATTAACTTCTTTCTTCCTGAAGTGCCAAGTTGCCTTCTTTTAATGTTTCTTTTCTGTTTAGATGACTAAATTTAGCCATTCTTTTGGGGCAGGTCAGCTAGTGAGAAATTTTCTTAGTATTCCTTCTTCTGAGAATGGCTTCATTCTCCTTCATTCCTGAAATCAGTTTTCACTGGAGACAGAATTCTGGGCTGACGTTTCTTTATTCTCAGCACATGTTAAATACTGTGCCCCTTCCTTTTGGCATCTGGGGTTTCTCAGGAGAAATCTGCTCTCTTTGAAAATTATTTTCCCCTTTAGGTAAAGTGTTGTTTCTCTCACTTCTTTTTTTTCTCTGTCTTCTGAAGTTTGACTATCTGTATCTTGATGGAGATTTCCTAGATTTATTCTCTTTGGGATACACTTCTTTAAATCTGTATGTTTATGTCTTTTGCAAATATGGGAAGCTTTTAGCCAAAAAACAATAAAAATTTTCTACTCTTTAATTCAGCGATATTTCTTTAGGAATTTTATTCTGAGAACTTGATTGCTAATGTGTAAAAATTTGTTTATAGATGTAAACACTTACCATTACTTTTATACTGTCAGCAAACTGGAAAATTGTAAATGATCCAAAACAATGGATTGGATAATGAGTCATTGCTCATTAATTAACTTTTACTTTCTAACGATTGTATAAATCATTAGCTGGGATGTAGAATAATAATAATAAATAATGACATGCAAATGATCAAAATATTTGGAATTTTAGCCCTACTAATATCTAGTGGTATAATTTTCAGCCAGTAACTTATTTATACTTCAGTTTCCTTATCTGTAAGATGGGGACGATGATAGAACCTACTTCATAAGATTTTTGTGAGAAATTAGTGAGTTAATACATAAGAACTTTGAACAGTGCCTGGCACAGAGTAAATGACATACAAAGGTCAATTATTATTGCAATTACCGTTATTATTGAAAAGTAGTGAAAGTTGCAATATCAAGCTGTTTACAATAGTTAGAATGATTTAGAGTTAGGATTTCAAGGTGTTTCTTTTTGTGCTTATGTGTTTTAAGTTTTTCAAATAATATTAATAAAAGATTTTCAAATAAAACATGCATAATAAACCAAAATTTGAGAGAAATATTGACAGATAGCATAAAATTGTGTATATATGTATATATATATGCATGTAAGTTGGCAAAATGAGACAAAATCCTAGTTACACATGAACACCAATGGTTGACTCAGCAATCTTTATCACGCTTCCTTAGCCCCACCTATTTTTTCGGATGAGTGTTTGTGCATAGTTATAGAGAGTGTGCTGCCTTTTCACAGCATACAATACATCTTTTAATGTGAGAAAACATACAATACATATTTAATGTGAGAAAGCATACACATGCTATTTTACATTATAAAATAGTAATTTATAAAGTGGATGTAACCTACATAGCACAAATCACATGGCTATGCTTCTATTACTGTAATCTTTGAATACTTCCAACTTGAGCTACTATTATTATCTTACACCTTTTAGCTCCTTTTGCATTTTATATTACTACAAAAATGGGAAGTACCCTAACTGTAAGACTTAAAAACATAGCTGTGAAATTTATTGCCAATTTTTTTTTTTTGCCGGAAGTCTCTACCAGTGTATACTGCCTGTAGAAAAAGTAGAAGACTACTGGTTTTGTCACATCTGCTAAGAGAATTAAACATCTTTTCTTAATCTTTTGATAATTATTAGAAGA
Organism: Nomascus leucogenys; assembly: GCF_006542625.1. Taxonomy (NCBI): domain Eukaryota; kingdom Metazoa; phylum Chordata; class Mammalia; order Primates; family Hylobatidae; genus Nomascus; species Nomascus leucogenys. The sequence goes on from NC_044398.1 coordinate 30,420,039, forward strand.
AAACCAGGAGTTTGCTATTTACATTTCTTTGTTTCTTTTTTTTTTTTGAGACGGAGTCTCACTCTGTCGCCCAGGCTGGAGTGCAGTGGCACGATCTCGGCTCACTGCAAGCTCCGCCTCCCGGGTTCATGCCATTCTCCTGCCTCAGCCTCTCCGAGTAGCTGGGACTACAGGCGCCCGCCACCACGCCCGGCTAATTTTTTGTATTTTTAGTCGAGACGGGGTTTCACCGTGGTCTCGATCTCCTGACCTCGTGATCCGCCCGCCTCGGCCTCCCAAAGTGCTGGGATTACAAGCGTGAGCCACCGCGCCCGGCCATTTCTTTGTTTCTTGTAAGGCTGAACTTTTCCCCAATATGTTAGTTACAGGTTGTATTTTCTCTTTTGTAAATCTCCTGCTGATACCCATTCACCTTAATGTTTTTCGTATCTATTGGTGCACACTCTTTGTTTAATAAGGTTATTTACCCTTGTCATATATCCTGCAAACATTTCAGTTTGCTGTTTGTGTTTATATTTTAGTTACTTTTTATGTTTAGAGGTTTTAATTTTTTTGTAGTCAAATCCTTCAATATTGTCCTTTGTAACAGAAAACACAAGAACTGTATTACTGCTAGGTTGAGAAAATAATCTTTCTTTCAGGGCTTTACAAAATTTGTCATTCTGTTTTCCTGTTTTTCATTGATTTTTTTGAGAAAATATTTAACCCTTTAATCTATTTGAAATTTACCTTGATGAATTCAGAGAGGTGATGGGCCGTCCCACTCCACTCTGACCTGCCCAGACCTTCCTTAGAGTGCTATTTTTATTCCATTCTAGATTTACTGGCCGACATTTGGAGGAAAATGCCTAGGATGACAAAGAGGAATGCAGTCCATGTGTTATGAGAAATGGCCTGAAGACCCTAAGTCGAACGACGGCTGTTTAAAACCCTTAGGATGTTTGTCAGCATGTGCAGTAGTTAAGAAGCTCTGGGCCGGGCGCGGTGGCTCACGCTTGTAATCCCAGCACTTTGGGAGGCCGAGGCGGGCGGATCACGAGGTCAGGAGATCGAGACCACGGTGAAACCCCGTCTCGACTAAAAATACAAAAAATTAGCCGGGCGTGGTGGCGGGCGCCTGTAGTCCCAGCTACTCGGAGAGGCTGAGGCAGGAGAATGGCATGAACCCGGGAGGCGGAGCTTGCAGTGAGCCGAGATCGCGCCACTGCACTCCAGCCTAGGTGACAGAACGAGACTCCGTCTCAAAACAAACAAACAAACAAAAAGAAGCTCTGGGGGCACAGGGACCTGGATTCATGTCCCAGCCTCACCACTTATGGGTATGTGTTTTCTCTTTTGTAAATCTGCTGCTCCTTAAAAACATTAAGAGAAATGGGTAACAGCAGCAGATTTACAAACGAAAAAATACCTAGGGTAAGATGCAGATCCATGTTAAGCTTCAATTTCTTCATCTGTTAAATGAGAATAATAATACCTACCTCATGGTTATTATATGAAGATTAAATGGGAAAATACAGGTAAGCATTTAGCAAGACACCTGGTTCAGAGAAGGCACTCAATAAATACTGGTTGTCAGTGTCATTAATTTTGGTGTTTATTTTGTTTTGTGCAAGCCCAAAGAGTAAAGGATGCAGAATGACAAATTCTAGCCTCTATGAGGCAGGATTTGCTGATTTGTTGCGTTGTTTAAAGAGATAATGGCTCTTTTTCATGAGACACTTTCAGGCAATGGCTGGGACAGGGCTGAGGCTTTCTGCGAATGGCTGGGCCACGTGTTTTTTGCAACCCCCCATGCTGTCACACTCTGAGCCCTGTGGAAGTTTGTGAAAGACTTGCTTCTTCCTGTCCCTGCCTTCCCTTGGCAGATTAGCTCAGAGATATAAATGAAATTGAGGCTTAGAACAGCCAGTGCAGAGTATTAAATGCTAATTAGCTTGTCAACACCACAGATGTTTTTGAAGAGAGGAAGATATGATGCAACCTACACTTGGGGAGGAAATGCAGAGGGGATTGCCTGGGAGAGGGGAGATTTGAGGCAGAGAGAGATTTAAAGGAGGTTTGTCCACTGGGAGAGGTGGGAAGCCCTCAATATCGGGGTGGGTATTCGTTGGGAGAGGTGCAAAGAGAGGAAGGGCAGAGTTGGTGACTTGGGTCAGATTCAAGACACAATGAAGAGGAGAGCTGACTGGATCTGACCACTTTTACCTCTGTGTTGTCAAAGAGAAACAAAGCTGGACATTATTTAAAAGTGATAAAAACATACTTTATTCAGTAAAACTGACAGTAGGGGGAAGAGCTGAGCTCTGTTCAAATTTGTACAGAGGCGACTGGGCGATTTAAAGGGAGAATGAGGGAACAGGGAGTAGGAGCGAGCAGGGGCTCAGTAGTGTCAGGGAAGTGAAATAAAAAGGGCTAAGAGGGTTGGTCAGTGTAAATATGATGAGGCCAGCTGTGTTTGCTTGCTGGAAATGACTGAAGTTAGGATTCTATCCTCCTCCAGGGACTGGGGGACAGAAGCTCTATTTTTCTTGATAATTACATTTCCAAGAAATAGCTTTCAGGTCCTCGACAAGGACACACCTAAGTTACAGGATATACAGATGCTCTTCAACTTACTTTGGTGTTTTGTCTCAATAAACCCATTGTAAATTGAAAATATTATAAGTCAAAAATACATTTAATACATTTTACAAAACATATTAGTTTAGCTCAATCTACCTTAACTGTGCTCAGAAGACTTACATTAGCCTACCATTGGGTGAAATCATCTAACACAAAGCCTATTTTATAATAAAGTGTTGAATATCTCATGTAATTTATTGAATACTGTACTGAAAGTGAAAAACAGAATGGTTGCACCACTCTGAGGTACAGTTTCTCTGAATGTGTATCACCTTCACACCATTGCCAAGCCAAAAAAATCACAGATTGAACCATTGTAGGTCACGGACCATCTGTATCTCAAAGGGACAGAGGGAGGATTTACACTTGTAAGCTTTTTTTTTTCTTAGCAAATGCTCCAGGAAAGTGGGAGTATCAATGGCCTATCATCAGGTGTTGGCTAGATCAAAAGGTAAGTTCTTTTGACAGCCTTGAGCAAGTCTTCATATAGGAACTTAAAGCAGTGCTGGGTCGACCTAGGGATTGGCTTAGGCAAGCAGAAGCCAAGCCAGCATTGTTGGCCAAGTCTCTTAGTGCAGGGGTGGGAGCCCTCAGCTCTCTGTGCAGGGCATGGGACATTACAGAGAGGTAAAGAGTTGGAGTGCTGGATGCTATTCCTTGTTCTACAATTCATGAGTAGGAAAAACATTGCTTCTCTTTTATTGTGATGATCAAAAGGGATAATATATGTAAAATGACTTGGACAATAGAAATATTTTTAATACTGAGAACCATAGTTGGAGAACTTGGCTCCCTCTCCTGTCATGAATTAATGTAGCAGCATAAATGGCCAGATCCTTCAAGGGAGGAACCCTGAAGGCGAGACTGCCAGACCTCCTTTTTCATTCCCTTTGTAAAGTACTTGCTTACAACTGATGCATCATGCTTGTTTCCTTGTTTTTTTTTTGTTTGTTTTTTTTGTTTTTCCTTTTCTCTTTGGACTTGCTTTTTCTGCTTAAGGCACTGCAACCCAAAATCCATTGCCAGCAGGGAAAATGCTTTAAAAGGAATGCTAAGTATTTTCAAAGTGTGACAAAGTTATTTTTTAATTTTAGAGGCTTTTTGGGTATTATTATATTAAAAAAGAAAGATGGAATTTGATAATTCTTACTACTTTTCTGCCCTGTATCCATGAGATATGTTTTTGTTGTTGTTGTTGTTGTTTTTTTTTTTTTTTTGAGACGGAGTCTCGCTTTGTCACCCAGGCTGGAGTGCAGTGGCGCAATCTTGGCTCACTGCAAGCTCCGCCTCCCGGGTTCACGCCATTCTCCTGCCTCAGCCTCTCCGAGTAGCTGGGACTACAGGTGCCCGCCACCACGCCCGGCTAATTTTTTGTATTTTTAGTAGAGACGGGGTTTCACCATGGTCTCGATCTCCTGACCTCGTGATCCGCCTGCCTCGGCCTCCCAAAGTGCTGGGATTACAAGCGTGAGCCACCGCGCCCGGCCGAGATATTTTACTTGGAAAATATTCAGTCCTATGAAAAAGGCTGTGACATCATTTCTTACTTTATAGGACTGATGGAAATATTCAAATGATGTACTAGTTTATCAACTTGAAACCTTAATTAATGTAAAACACTTTTTGAATTTGGTTGAAAACACTAGGTAAAGTTTCGTTTTTACTTTATGTGTACTTAATCTTCTGTCCCCAGGGGGGTAGTTGCTAAAGCGTCTTGCAGGGAGTGCTAAGGAATAATGTCTTGTTATTATAATGCTTTCATCTTTTCAAAGTGCTTTTCGTTATCTCATTTGATCCTCATAACTAACTGTGGAACTTGTTAGGGCGAGGGCTAGCGAGCCGGATGCATGGATGAGGAAACTGAGGCCCAGGAATGTGTGACTGAGTGGTGGAGACAAAGACAGGGGCTGGATTTCCTGCCTGTTAATTGGAGGTGCCACAAAGTACCGCAGACCTGGTCCACAGATAGCAGTTTTTGAATAGACCATGGCAGGGATGGAGCATTGTAAATCTAGTAGAAATTCATAATTAAGCTCTACATGTCCAGTCAAATGCTTGGGGAAACCTTGTTTTGGGGTTAAATTGAGATTACTGTTCAATGTGTTGTTGAATATCCCATATAGAAAAATTTTGGAAGGTTTAAAACTAAGAACAGTTTCTTTTGATATCAGGATGTTTCCTTTTTTCAAAAAAATAGTCTATTAAAATATAATTTAAATACCATATGATTTACGCACTAAAAGTGTACAATTTATTTTTTTTTACTATATTCACATATATGTACAACTGTCACCACAGTGCCCTTTATTTTATATATATATACATATATATATATATATTTAGAGACAGGGTTCTGCTTTGTCACCCAGGCTGGAGTGCAGTGATGCGATCATGGCTCACTGCAGCCTCAACCTCCCAGGCTCAAGCAATCCTCCCACCTCAGCCCATCACCCCAACCCCAACCAAGTAGCTGGGACCACAGGCATGCACCACTATGACTGAGTAATGTTTAAATTTTTTGTAGAGATGGGGTCTTGCCATGTTGCCAGGCTGGTCTCAAACTCCTGTCATCAAGCATTCCTCCTTCCTTGGCCTCCCAAGGCACTGGGATTACAGGCATGAACCACTGTGCCCAGCCTCACAGAACACTTTAGAATATTTTCATCATGTCAAAAAGAAACTCTGCACCCTTTAGTTATCACCCTTGTATTCCCCCATCTACCCCAACCCTAAGCTAGAACTAATCTACTTTATGTGTTTGTAGATTTCCCTGTACTAGATTTTCATAGGAATGGAATTGTATAATATGTGGACTTTAGTGAGGGGATTCTTTCACTTAGCATGATGTTTACAAGGTTCATCTAAGATGTAACATGTGTCAGTGTTTCCTTCCTTTTTATGGATGAATAATATTCTAGTGTATGGTATATCTTTATTAGTTGGTGGACATTTGGGTGGGTTCTACCTTTTGGCTATTGTGAATAATACTGCTCTTCATATTTCTGTACACAGTTTTGTGTGCACATATGTTCTCATTTCTCTTGGCTAAATACTTTGGAGAGAAATTACTGGGTCATATAACAACTTTATGTTTGAGGAGCTGCTAGATTGTTTTCCAAAGTGTCTTCACCATTTTACATCCCCACTAGCAGTGTGTAAGAGTTCCCATTTCTCAACATCCTTGCAAGCACTTGTTATCATATGACATTTTGATTGAGCGATCCTAGGAGACATGAAGTGGTATCTCATGGTGGTTTTGACTTTTATTTCCTTGAGGACTGATGTGAGCATCTTTTCATGTGCTTATCGGTTATTTGTATATCTTCTCTGAAAAAAATGTCAGATCCTTTGCCCATTATTTAGCTAGACTGTTTGCTTTTGAGATGTGAGAGTTTAAAGAATGTATTCTAGAGATAAGTCTCTTAGATATATGATTCGCAAATATTTTCTCCCATTCTGTGGGTTTTCGTGTGGTGTCCTTTGAAGCACATGGTTTAAAATTTTGTGGAAAGCTACTTTACTTCCTTTTGTTGCTCATGCTTTGGATGCCGTATGTAAAAATCCATTGCCAAACCCAAGGTCATGAAGACGTACAATTTACTCCTGTGTTTTCCCCTAAGAGTTTTATAGTTTGAACTCTTACATTTAAGTGTTTGATCCATTTTGATTTAATATTGTATATGGTGTGAAGGAAGAGCCCAAGTTAATTTTTGTGTATGTGAATATCCATTTGTCCCAGCACTATGTGTTGAAAAGTCTATTCTTTCCTCTTTGAATGGTCTTGGCACTCTTGTTGAAATCAGTTGACTATAGATGTATGGTTTTATTTCTGGACTCTCAGTTCTATTCCTTTGATTCATGTCTATCTTTATGCCAGTACCACAATATCTTGATTACCATTCTTTCACAGAAAGTTTTGCCTGTAATCCCAGCACTTTGGGAGGCTGAGGTGGGTGGATCACAAGGTCAAGAGATCGAGACCATCCTGGCCAAGATGGTAAACCCTGTCTCTACTAAAAACACAAAAATTGGCCAGGCGCAGTGGCTCACGCCTGTAATCCCAGCACTTTGGGAGGCCGAGGTGGGCAGATCACCTGAGGTTGGGAGTTTGAGACCAGCCTGACCAACATGGAGAAACCCCGTCTCTACTAAAAATACAAAATTAGTCAGGTGTGGTGGTGCATGCCTGTAATCCCAGCTACTTGGGAGGCTGAGGCAGGAGAATGACTTGAACCGGGGAGGCGGAGATTGCGGTGAGCCAAGATCGCCCCTTTGCACTCCAGCCTGGGCAACAAGAGCAAAACTCCATCTAAAAAACAAAACAAAACCCACAAAAATTAACTGGGCATGGTAGTGCACACCTGTAGTCACAGCTACTCGGGAGGCTGAGGCAGGAGAATCGCTTGAACCCGGGAGGCAGAGATTGCAGTGAGCCGAGATTGCGCCACTGTACTCCAGCCTGGTGACAGAGCAAGATTCTGTCTCAAAAAGAAAAAAAAAAAAGTTTGAAATCAGAAAGTATGAATCCTTTTTTTTTTTTTTTTTTATTTTCAGGACTATTTAGCTATTCTTGGTTCCTTAAGTTCTATATGAATTTGATAATCAGCTAATTAGTCCCCACAAAGAATTCAGTTGGGATTCTGGTAGTGATTACATTGAATCTCTAAATCAGTTTAGGGAGTATTGGCATCACGTTGTCTTCTGATGCATGAAGATGTGATGTTTTTCCACTTACTTAATGTCAGTAATGTTTTGTAGTCTTCAAAGTTTTAAACTTCTTTTGTTAAATTTATTCCTAAGTATTTTATTCTTATTGATGTTATTTTGAACGGAATTGTTTTCTTAATTTCATTTTTAGATTGCTCATTTGCAAATGTACAAAATACAATTGTACAATTGATTTTTGTATATTGATCTTATATCTTGCAATCTTGCTAAACTTGTTTATTATAGTATTTTTTTTAATGGATTCCTTAGGATTTTCTATTTATAACATCAGATAATGTCATCTGTGAGCAGAGATAGTTTTACTTCTTCCTTTCCTACCTGGATGTCTTTTCTTTTTCTTTCCTAATTGGCCTGATTAGAACCTCTAGTACAATGTTGAACAGAAGTAGTAAGAGCAGACATCCTTGTCTTGTTCCTGCTCTTAGAGGGGAAAACATCCAGTTTTTCATCAGTGAACATGATGTTAACTATTGGTTTTTCAGAAGCCCTTCATTATGTTGAGAAAATTCCCTTCTATTCTTAGTTTATTAGTTTTTATTATGAATGGGCATCAGATATTGTCAAATCTTTTTTTTTCATTTATTGGAATGATTAATTTTATTTTTATTGTATTGATATAATGTTAAATTAATTTTCAGATGTTGAATCAACCTTGCATTCCTGGGATAAATTCCACATGGTAATGGAATATAATCCTTTTAATATGCTTCTGGATCTGATTTATTAGTATTTTGTTGGGACATTTTACATCTATATTTGTAAGAGATATTAGTCTATAGTTTTCTTGTCATATTTTTCCACCTGGTTTTGGTATCAGGTTAATACTGGCCTCATAAAATAATTTGGGAAGTGCTCTCTGCTACTTTTTGGAAGAGTTTGTGAAAAATTGGTATAAATTCTTCTTTAAATATTTGGCAGAATTCGCTAGTGAAGCCATATGGGTTTGGGCTTTCCTTTGTGGATAGGTTTTTGTTGTTGTTTTGTTTTTGACTTTACTAAACATTAAAGCACACATGAATGTTTTCTGTGGGGTAGGACTAAAGGACATCAGGGGAGGAGAAAGGGATACTTGGGAAGAGAATCACACAATGAGGACCTATCTTCACAAAAAGGGCTCAATGCTGATTTCCAGGGAGGAACAGGGAACAGTCAGCTCAAATTTGATGATAACATCAGGATGAAGGACTCCAAGCTTCCTGACATTTTGACTCCTGGCAAAGATCTCTGTGCATTGCCCAGGGAAGAAAGCGGTCCCTTTTGATGATTTGATCACATATCCCCCTTTATTTTCAACAGGAGGTACATTGCGCAGCTGTGTAATTCTGTCCAGATGCATATGGATGACCTTAAAACCAAGATTCTTGTTGTAATAAACAGCAAAGAGATGCCCATAGTTTTTTGTACCTACATGTCTGCTAGAATCTTTTATTACAATGTTAGAGATTTCAAATAGTTTCAGAGGAAGGAGCATCTTCTGATTTGTTTCTATAGTCTTCAGAGCACCAAGAAGAAGAGTAATGAATGCCACCTGTAATTGAGCTGTTTTAGTTTTACTTATGTGGACTGCTTTTGTTGCAGAGATAATCCAAAACAAGTTTATCAGAAATATGCTCTTGGAGCAGAGAGCAAAGGTGAGTGCTTCAGTGAATCCATGTCTACCATGGATTCAGCTACCATGTCATGTCTGATAAGTTTTTTGAGCTTATTAAGAGAAAATTGATTAGCTGTGGTGTTTATGGGAGAGTCATCTGAATATTGTTATATCCATAAGCAATAGCTGCATCTTCTACAATATCACATGCATGGATAATGTCAGCTGTGGTCAGAGGGATTTTATTCTCAATGTGATTCCCATTGCCGATGACTTTGGACTTCAAATACATCCTGGTCAGAAGCTAGGCAAGATTTTCTGGAGTTTCCCTGATTTCATCTTTTTTCTTTTGTTAACGAGATCCGCTTTCACTATATCTTTTTGAACAATTTTTAATTAAAAATATTTTTATAAAGATAGGATCTCACTATGTTGCCCAGGCTGGTCTTGAACCCCTGGACTCAAGCGATCCTCCCACCTCAGCTTCCCAAAGTGCTGGGATTACAGGTGTGAGCTACCACGCCCAGCCTCACTAGCTCCTTTTTTGTAAGCTAGTTCTGGAAAAGTATATGCTTTTCCATTAGGAAAATTACCTCGGTTGCTTCGATTGTAAATTGGTTCTCAATATAGTCACTGAAAATGGTGTCAAGATAATATCAAGAACCCTTTTTGCCTTAGTAAAGTCACTTCTTGTGCATTTGATAAATACCTTTCTAGTATTTAATTTTGGAGTCATCCTCATTGGTGATGGAAGGCATTGAAAGGATGACACCCTTGCTATCATAGATAACTGGGTACAGGGGTTTATTTCCAATGACATGTTAATAGTGTTTAAGGTGATTGTCAGTCTTGTACATGTTCATCGGCTCACAGATTGTATACTCCTTGGCCTTATTTAGAGCTTGTACTTGATATCTAAAGGACACTTTGCACAGTACAGGTAAATGGGTGACAAAGTGTCCAGTGGGTTCCAGTAGCAACCAATGCTCTTTTCCAGCAAATATCCTGATGTAATTTCTCCTGATGTTCAATAAAGCTGTCATATTGATCTTTAGTAAGCTTTAGATTTTGGAGAACTGCTGCTACTGTAAAGGGCATACCTTAACTATCTTTTCTGTGATAATCAATTTCTGGATTTTTCCATTAGGCATTACCTGTTTATATGCCAGAGCCTTTATCCTTTCTTTGAAGACCTGAAGTCCTCAAATCAATCCTTCCAGATACATGAGGTCATATCTATTGATAGAGATGTCAATTTTGCAAAGAACATTAGAGGTCACTTCTGCCTTTACATTATCTTGTTCATTACTTATTTCCTTCTCAAAAGTAATGTCATCAGCTTCCAGACCAAATTGAAAACATGGTTCATCAAATTCTTCATCAGTGTAGGCCTGGCTCAGGGCTTGGAAGAACAGAAGGTGCTTCTTTGTGGGTAGTTTTTTGATTACTGATTCAATCTCTTTACTTATTACAAGTCTATTTATATAATCTATTTCTTCTTGAGTCAGTTTCAATAGTTTGTATCTTTTAAAATATCTGCCCATCTCATCTAATTTATCTGATTTGTTGGCGTACATTGTTCATAGTATTCCTTTATGGTCTCTTTTATTTCTGTCAGGTCATTAGTAATGTCCCTCTTTTGTTTCTGTTATTATTAATTTGAGTCTTTTCTTTTTCCCTTGGCCAATCTAGCTTAAGTTTGCCATTTTTGTTGATCTTTTCAAGGAATTGGCTTTTGTTTTCATTGATTTCTCTGTTGTTTTCCAATTCTCTGTTTCATTAACTTCTGCTCTAATCTTTGTTTCCTTCAATCTGCCTGCTTAAAGCTTACTTTTCTCTTCTGTTTCCAGTATCTTACATTGGAAAATTAGGTTATTGATTTGGGATCTTCTTTTTTTTTTTTTTTCTTAATTTAGGCACAGACTTGCCTTTGTTACAGAATTTCCTTAGGTTTTCTTGAATAGATGTGTTTTCATTTGCTGCTTGCTATCAGGCCCACTTCCAGAGGCTTCAAATTCTGTGTGTGTATACAATTGCAATAGTTTCACTAAGGAACAGATCAGCTGAGCTCCTCGTGTGATCATGCCAGAAGTTGATCTCATGCTCCCTTTTTGTTAGAGGACTTTAGGGGAGATAGAGTGTTGACTTTGTGGACACTACCAGAGGTAGGACAGAGTCAAAGGAGAGTGTACTTGAAGGAAGGTAGGCAGTAGATGTGAAGACCCGGGACACTGGACATGAAGGAGGGGTAAACATTTTCAGTGCAAATCTGAAGGTGGAATTTGGAATAATGGATGTAGGTTTAAGCTAAATATCAGGATGAACTTTTCAAAAACTGGAATTCTGTCAGTACATGAAACTGTCCTGTGTTTGGGCACCTGTACGCTCTCAGAGATCATCCACATTGTCAAGGACACTGTGGAAAAGATTTCCTCACTGGTGGTACGATGGATGATGTAACCTCATTTCCTTGCAAGCAAAAGTTTCAGAGATCATTGCATGACAGGGTCTCACAGGTGGCTTTGGGGACAAGGGTTTGCATTTAGCAAGGATCACAGCACACCATGTTTTATGAGAAAGAGCAAATCTCCTTCTAATAAGTATAAAACACATCCCTAGATATATACATCTGTGTGTACAATTTATTTTTTGCTATTTTATTTTCAAGTAAAGAAGCCAAGGTATCTTCCAAAAACAATTAGAGTTGATACAGTAAGATTGTTTTTTTTCCTTGATACGTATTTTTAAAATATATTTTTCTTTTGAGAGAAGTACTATAGGAGCTTTTTGAAATTTGAGTGTTCCTAGGTGTATTAGTATACTGGTGCTGCCATAATAAAATAGTACAGGCTGGGTGGCTTAGAGAACAGAAATTTATTTCTCACAGTTCTGGAGTCTAAATGTCAAAAATCAAGATATCCATAGCTGTGGTTTCTTTTGAGGCCTCTCTCCTTGGCTTGCAGCTGGCCATCTTCTCACTGTGTTCTCACAGGGTTGCCCCTTGGTCTGTATGTTGTCTGTGACTTAACCTCCTCCTTTTATAAGGACACCAGTCACACCGGATTGGGGCCCACCTATCTGACCTCATTTTATCTTAATCACTTCTTTAAAGGTCTTTGTCTCAAAATATAGTTACATTTTGAGGTACTAAGGATGTGGACTTCAACAGATGAATTTTGGGGAGACACAGTTCAGCTCTCAACACTAGCTTTTGCTTCACCCTCCAATGCTGTTTCTGTTCATAGTTTTCCTTGAGTAGCGATCAGCTAGAGGGTACAGAAAACTCAGAATTTAGAGAAATTCAAGCTGTCACTACTTAACTATTGCCTACCTTGGGTCATAATAGAATTGGCTTTTGATTGTCAGATTGCTGGCACCAGCAAAGTCCCATGCCTGGCAGCTCATGGGTATTTCTGCAGAGAAATTAGCTGGAAGGAACAGATACAGGATGTCCTTCCAGAAATCATTGTCAGCCCAGTTACACCCAAGTGAGTTGAGACACAGTAGCCTTGCAGATATAATAGCCTTTCAACAGATCTTCCAGGGAAAACAATAGCACATCCACATTTGTATTAAAGATCAAGAACACCTCTGATTGCTTTTTTGCTTTGTTTTTCTTGTGAAGCTAATTATGCTTCCACAAATCTAACTGCTTTGTTGACTCCTGCAACACATATTATCAGCTAATACATAATGCATCCTGCTGAAGCCAAGTACGTGGATGACTTAGAGACCCTTATATCTATCCTACAATTTTACTGTAGACTCACTCCTTGGCCAGTTCATTTTATGAGGCAAAGTTTTGAATGAATAAAGTGATATAACCGTATATATTCTTTCATGAGATATTCTCACATGTTTTTTTCGTGAGAATCTTACATATTCTTTCACTCATGCTATCATAAGTGTGTTTTTTTCTCTCCTGTTCACAAAACAGAGTTGTCATTCCAGCTAAAATGAGTCAACTCAAACTTTATTTTCTAATTACAAATTTAATTGTCAGAAAAAGATAGAAAAGGACCAGGTGCAGTGGCTCGTGCCTGTAATCCCAGCACTCTGGGAGGCCAAGGCAGGAGGATTGCTTGAGCCCAGAAGTTGAAGACCGGCATGAAGCAACATAGTGAGATCCCATCTTTACAAATAATAAAAAAATTAATTATGTGTGGTGGTATGTGCCTGGGGTCCCAGCTACACTGGGAGGCTGAGGTGGGAGGATCACTTAAGCTTGAGAGGTGGAGGCATGAGCTGAGATTGTGCCACTGCACTCACTCCAACAGAGAAAGACCAATCTCAAAAAGGAAAGGAAAACACAGAAAAGCACAGCAGAAATAATAAAATCATAGGTAACTGCATGCCCTGAAAATAACCATTGTAATTTTTTTCACATTTTTCCCATCTTTTTTTCTGTGCATGACCTTTTACATCTCTCTATATTTATGAAATTATAACAAAATACTGTTTTATTTTCTTTTTAAAAATTATACAACATGGCCAGGCGTGGTGGCTCATGCCTATAATCCCAGCTACTCAGGAGGCTGAGGCAGGAGAATTGCTTGAACCCAGGAGGCAGAGGCTGCAGTGAGCCCAGATCATGCCATTGCACTCCAGCCTGGGTGACAAGGGCGAAACTCTGTATAAAAAAAAAAAAAAGAAAAAAAATTACACAAAACTTTATTGTGGAAATTTTCTTGAATATTTTGTCATATAATTTTAATAGTGAGTGGTATTCTAGATTATAGAACATTCAGGTAAAGAATACTGAGGTTATTACCTTTGCCTATATATGTTTGAGCATATATCTGATAACTATATTTGCTTAGTCTTCTTCACTAATTTGAAATGACATATTTAGCATATCGAAAAATGCCTAGATGTAACAGGGGCTATTTATTGGTTTAACACTGGTTCACTGATTTGTCTCTTCTGGCATCAGCACTATTTTGCTGTAGTTAATAAAATATAAGTTCAGGTTAAACATCTTGCATTGTGAATAGGAAGTATTTTATTATCTGTTCTCCATATTACTGTTTTGGGTGAAATTTAATTTAGCAAACGTAATATCTATATTAATATGATCTAACATCTTTCTGTCTTTCCATTTATCTATTTAATTTTTTAAAAACATTTTCTGGAAACTACATTATGGTATCACATAATAATGGTATTAGCAAGCTCCTTTATCTTATTCATACATTTAATGAAAATACTAATAATGTTTCTCTGTGAATTTTGTTGTTTACAGTAGGTTCTGGCAGATTCACTTGATCTGATTAAAGTTTTCTTTTCTACCTAGTTTACTAGTTTTTTGTAGTAAGACTATGTACTGAATTTGATTAAAAACTTTTAACTATTATAGGGATCACACAGCCTTTTTGTCTTTAAATATATTTTGCTATATTAAGAGATTTTGTATGGTATTATAGTTGCATTGCTAAGATAAGCCCTTTTGGAATACTCATGGGTTCCATTTGCAAACTTTTCATTTAGGATTTTTGCATTTTCAATCTTATAATATCCATCTTTTTTTCCTACTTGCCCTCCCTCTTTGCTCTCCTGTTCTGATTTTGATTCAGGGGCACTGGGTTAATCTGTTTTCCTAAAGTGAGCTAAAAAGTGTTTCATTTCACCCCTGTGTGTTTTCAAAGAGCTTAGTAACATTGGAATTTTCAGATATTTGAAAGTTTATTAAAACTCGTCCTTAAAAACTCCTGATGAGACCCTGTATCATTTTAAAAGATTACATCTTTGATACCTTTTTAATGTTTTTCACTAATCTTTCCTAGAAAACCATGTTTTGTATAAAACCTCAAATTTATTATAAATTATACCTATTTATCTCTTAAAAATAACCTGCCATTTCTTTGACTTCTTGTTTCAAATGTGTGTGTGAGTTTTCACTTTGTTGTTGTTCAGGCTTGTCAAAGGTTTGGTTTTAGTTTTTTCAAAGTTTTATTGATGATGTCTACATCTTCTGTTCTTTATTTTAAGTTTCTAATTTCCCCCTTTTCTATCTTAAAACAATCTTTTACTCCTAATTCAATAGCATCCTAAACTGTATACTTCTTTTATTTTCAGCCTTTTCTTTTCTAATCTATGCATTTGTAAATGTTTCTTTGAGCATCATCTTGGGCTTATCTCGCAATTTAGTAATGTAGCACTTGTAGGTCTTGATACTTGTGCTCTCAAAATCGATGATTTCTAAGTACATGCACTTTCTATTCTTGTCTCTTTCATGGAAGATTTGGTGTTTTAGGCTTTTCTCGTGAGTGTAATTTTTCTGGCTTTTATTTTTAATTTTATTATACTGCTTACAGAGAATATGATCTCCATGATTTCAGTTGTTTGTTTGGAAAGTAATGAATTTTTTTCTCTAAGGCTTAATGGAGGATAAGATTTTATCCATGTTTTCTTATGTGTTTTCAAGGAATGTGGTTGCTCAATTGGGTAGAGAGTTTCATATAGCTTTGTCTTAGCCATACTGATGATTTTTTTTGGTTATTCAAATTGTTATCCTTTTGTTTACTTGATCTCACTGTTTGAGAGAGTTATAATTGCATCCCACTATTTTTGTTTTTCTATTTCCTTCTGTATTTCTGTCAGTTTTTCATTTATTTTGGGAGCTGTGTTTGGTTCATGTATGTTTTCTTTTCCTTTTATATTTATGTCTACATGAATTATTACTTTTCTATTTGATTCTTTTTTCTCAGGTTATATTTTTCTGTTATCAATATTGTTACACTTCCTTAATATTTGTTGAGCATTTTCATATCTTTTCATTTATTATTTTCAATGATCTTTTAAATATCTCTTTCAAATAACATATAGTTTTAAAAGAAATTGATTTGAATACTCCTATATTTCAATGTGGGAATTTAACTTATATTTATAAAAATTAACATGGTTAGTCTTTAGTTTTATTTATGATTAATATTTACTTATTTTTAAAACTTTTATTGAGATAATTGTGGAGTGGATTCACATGCAGTTGTAGGAAATACAGAGGGATCCCTTGTACTCTTTGCTCAGTTTCCCCCATTGATCAATATTGCAAAAGTATAATATTACAACCAGGGTATTGGCATTGATATTGTTTGCCCTTCTTTATCCAGTTTTACTCATACTTATTTGTGTATTTGTGCTGGAGCCATCTCAGGCTGATGACCTTCCAATTAATTTTTTTAACAACCTTTATCACTCTCAGGTTATATTCGGTAATTATCGTGTGCGTGCGTGTGTGTGTGTGTGTGTGTGTGTGAGAGAGAGAGAGAGAGAGAGAGAGAGAGAGAGAGAGAGAGAGAAATATCTGACTTTGGCAGACATCATTGTTTTATTTGGTTTGGATTGTTTTATGTCCTCTCAGTCCTCATTATAACCTCATTTGCAGCATTTTAAGAAATAAGTACTCCGTTAAAGATGACACTATTTAATCTTGGGCTCTCAGCAAGCCTGTGAGCTAGTTATGCTTGACCCTGAAGGAAACTGAGTCTTTGAGGCACTGTATGCTTCAAATTATTACGCAGAACAATTAAATGATAATCACTTCAATAATTGATTCTAATATACATAGTACTTAACTTGTAGCTGAGTGAATTCAAAGATGATACTTTTCAACCTTTTAAAATATACAAGGATAAACAAACATATAATTTTCATGTGGGCCAAGATAGAAAATCATTTTTTCTTATAACATTTTGAAGGAAATTTAAATTTTATAGTTGGAATGGTCTGAATGTTTGTGTTTCCCCAAAATTTGTATATTGAAACCTAACCCCCAAGACGATGGTATTAGGAGGTGATTGGTGCTCTTCTGAGAGAGATCCCAGAGAGCTGCCTTGTTCCCTTCTATGTGAGAACACAGCAAGAAGGTGCCATCTTAAGATGGCAGACACCCTCACCAGACACCTAATATGTGGGTGCTTTGGTCTTGGACATCATAGCCTCCAGAACTGTAAGAAATAAATTTCTGTTGTTTATAAGCTACCTAGTTTATAGCATTTTTAGATAACAGCCTGAACAGACTAAGACAGTTACTTTATTGATGACTCAGATTTACAGAATTATCTTCTGGAATTTGCTAAATGTTTTAGTTGAAACTTGTATCCACTCTGACTCTGTCTTTACCTTAAGATAGTCTGATCCTCCCAGCATCCAATAAATGTAAGCCATGTTCACTCTGAAGACGGTAATAGGAGTTGACTTGGAATGTCTGTTTCTGACTGCCTCTTGTTCTTATCACTTGCCTTCTGGCTTCTGCATCTGGCCTCAAAGTCACATTTGTGATTTGGGGGTTGTCTTTAGGATTTGGCATTTGAACGTAGTCTCACCAGATTTTGATTCTGGGCTACCTTTCATGATCTTTAGCTCACACTTATGCTCCTTTCTTTTTTTGCATTATGATGTATATTCATCTCTGTAATAAATATCCTGGTTGGGTCTAACTTTATTTGAGGGTAAAAAGAAGACTGAATTTAGCCCAGGCTATACAGAGGATACCTGTAGATATCCTACAGAATACCATAGAAAAAATAAAGTGTATTGGGATGGAAACTTTGGGGGGGAAAAATAAGTGGGGGTAGAGGGAACAGAGAAATAAAATACTTAGATTATTGGTAAAAGATAGAGAAGACTCTTGCTATTGGGCAAGCCATCATCAGGTGGACAAGGTTACCTGGTCTAGTACATTAAGAGGAGGCTTTCGGCCGGTGGCTCATACCCGTAATCCCAGCACTCTGGGAGGCCAAGGCGGGTGGATCACCTGAGGTTGGGAGTTTGAGACCAGCCTGACCAACATGGAGAAACCCTGTCTCTACTAAAAATACAAAATTAGCTGGGCGTGGTGGTATATGCCTGTAATCTCAGCTGCTCGGGAGGCTGAGGCAGGAGAATTGCTTGAACCCGGGAGGCGATGGTTGTGGTGAGCCAAGATCACGCCATTGCCCTCCAGCCTGGGCAACAAGAGTAAAACTCCGACTCAAAAAAATAAAAAATAAATAAAAAGAGGCTTTCTCATAGGTGTGGCTAACTATCACAGATATATAGTTTTTAAGCAAATTATGTCTTTTATAAAAATTAGAATGCCTATAATTTAGTCTACATACATTAAGGAATACAGTGGGATATCACTCCTTCTTTAATTCTTTCTGCCTAAGAGGCTGGTAACAATCTCTTGACCACCAATATTGCCAAGGAAACTTTCTGTTACTGTCTGGGTAATTTTTAGACCTTATTTAATAAGTTTTGGCTGAGATGGTACCTTCCTTTCAGGCCTTTTCTAAGATATTAAGTGTTTAATTTTATACTCGGTTAAAAGATGGGCCTCAATGTTCTCTTTTTTTCTCATCTCTTGCTCCTTCCGTCTTTACTTCACTGAACTACCTTTCAAAACTCTTCATGCTCGTATAATCACATCCTAACACAAATTTGCCTTTTAGGAAGACTTTTTGAAAGGATGTTCACTTGTGCACAGTGTCAAACTCCTCCCTCCCAGAATCCATCTGAAAAACAAACTCTTAGAAAAACCTGCATTGACCCAAAAATACTGTAGAGGAGCTACCAATATGCCAAAAAGTCTAATAAAATTCTGCTGTTTATCTATAACTGCCACTAAACTAAGCGATGGTGCCAAGGGCTGCCAGGCTGCTTGCCTTCCTGAGAAAGCGAAAGAGTTATCCCAGGAAATTATTAGAGGAGATGCTGGTGACCCTGGTCCCCTCTCATTCAGAGTGTGGGGCTGGAGAAGAGTGCAGGCCCTGGCCAGATTGGGAATAATCTGCCTGGAACCAGAAGTCTGCCATTTTGAATCAATGGCATTTGGCAAAAACTCTTATGAGCCACTTAAGTGGTAAATCCCTAGAATGGTAAGGGGATTCCCCTGGATGACAGAAAGTAACAAAGTAGTGAATGTATTAGTCTGTTCTCATGCTGCTAATAAAGACATACCTAAGAGTCAGTAATTTTTAAAGAAAAAGAGGCTTAATGGACTCACATTTCCACATGGCTGGTCAAGTCTCACAATCATGGTGAAAGGTGAACGAGGAGCAAAGTCATGTCTTACATGGCTGCAGGCAAGAGGGCTTGGGCAGGGGAACTCCCATTTATGAAACCATCAGATCTCGTGAGATGTACTCACTACCATGAGAACAGTATGGGGTAAACTGATCCCATGATTCAATTATCTCCACCTGGTCCTGCCCTTGACATGTGGGGATTATTACAATTCAAGGTGAGATTTGGGTGGGGACACAGTCAAACCATATCAGTGAGTGAGGCCTGATGTGGCCTCGTTGTACATTTCATGGGAAGCCAGGAGAAACTGGAGGCAAAGTGTCTAAGAATCAGCTCTCCATCTCAGAAATGTAGAAGTGGAGCCCTGGTGGGTAGTGATAACCTATGGAGAAGTTATTCACATAATTTTGTGTTAAATAAAATATTTCAATAAATCCTTTTTTTGCATTCAAAGGTGATTAAATAAGTAAAAACTATTTTTTTCAGAAAACTGATTGTATCATTAAGCAAAAGAAAAAATCAAATGATTATCTCAATTAAAGATCAAAATGTTCCTTGAGCAAATCCCATATCCATTCCTAATGAAAATAACTCTTAAATGGTGGATATAAAATTATGTTTTAAATGATTTTATATCTATCTTAAAGGTATGTCAAAGTGGTAATATGCATCAAAGCCTTAAAATGTGCTTATCTTTCGCCTCAACAATTCATTTCTAAGAATTGAACTAATGAATAATTCAGAAGTGCACATGATATTTCCTTTTGAAAGTTGTTATTTATAATAGTAAAAATTGAGCACGACCCTCATATTCAACATTTGTAGCTTAGATCTTGAGAGTACTGACACAAAAGAAAAATCACATCACTGTTCAGCCTTTGGAAGTCACACTTGTAGAACTGGGGTTGGCAAACATTTTCTGTAAAGGGCCAGGTAGTAAATATATTAGGCTTTGGGGTCCATGTGCTAACTGCACTGATTTAACTTTGCTGTTGTAGTGAGAAGGCAGCCATACACAATATATGAATGAATGAATGAATGTGGCTATATTCCAGTAAGACTTATTTATGGACCTTGAAGTTAGAATTTCATACAATTTTCTTTCATCACAAAATCATATTTTTCCCCCCAACCATTTAAAATGTAAAAACAATTCTTAGCTCACAAGCTATAAAAATGCATGCAGCAGACAAGATTTGATCCCTGCTCTAAAGGAATATTTTGTAATAGCAAATAAATTGATCATATACTGATAAATAATAAAATAATAAATGCTGGAGAGGGGAGTAAGTTAGGACTCACCTCCAGAGAGCAGTGCATAATAGTTGGTATCTGACAGTGTGGTTTTGGTGCAAGCTGAGGATTGAAATAATGCTCTTATGTTTCCTCTTTCTTTCTTGGACCCTACGCTACCTAGGCTAGCCTGCTAGAAGGATGTAAGACGTGTATGTAGAGCCAAGTTGTCCCACTCAAGGCTATCATAGAGCAGCCAGTGGCCAGGAACATACCAACTGAATCCCAATGCATGCATGGCCCCTGATAAGATCATCTAAGCCCAGCCTCCATGAGCAGAACTGCTCCCCAATCCGTAGACTTGTGAGAAGTAATAAATGGTGGTTTTTGTCAATCATTAAGTTTGGAGATGGTTTATTATGCATCACTGTTAGCTGAATCAGTTGGTTTTGAGTAATGGTACTGATGTCTAAATCTGCAGGTAATCCAACAGGACTAAGTGCGGGCAGGAGGACCAAGGTGACAGATCGTGGAGGTACCAGGGAAACCAGCTCAGGGCAGAGGGTAGGACTTCACATCAATGCTGGGGGAGGCCCTAATTCAGGGGGACATTTTTCATCTGGTCTCCATGGCTACATGCCACCCTGTTATTACTCTTTCAAAGACCAGGAAATGGCCTTGTTAGCCAAGAACATGTTTTTCAGGAGGTATCTCATGCTTGTTTATAACACTCTTGGCTTAGAAAGTTAGAGCCATGGGAGCTTCCAAGGAATTGTGATTGCAGCCATCTTCGGTATTTGTTTCTAGATGCTAATTTGGAATTTGGGCCACAAATACCAAAATGCTTTAATAGTTTCTTCTAGAAGAATGAGGGACTCTCCTGTAAATGAATGTCCCTGGGCTTGTCGCAGATACTTCTGAGTTCCTAAGATGGATATGCATAGCAGGGCCATCTCTGACCCAAGTATTTTGACTGTTTGATCAGGAATGGTACCCTTTATTATTTTGTGCCAAAAGAGGGCATCTTACAATGCTGTGTATACAGTTGACCCTTGAACAATGTGGTTTTGAACTGGGCCCGTCTACCTAACACATGGATTTTTTTCAGACAAACCCAGATCAAAAATACTGTATTTGCAGAATCCAAAACCCCTGTATACAGAGGTCTGACTTTTCCTATACCCAGGTTCCTCAGGACTGACTGCAGAACTCGAGTAAGTGTGGATTTTGGTATACACTGGGGTCCTGCAACCAATCCCTGGCAATCCCGAGGGATGGATGTGTATGCATAATGAATTCAGTAAATTGAAATTGCTTTGGTGGACATAAAACTTATCTCCCTCCTTTTAGTGAATTCTTTTCCATCCAGAAACTACAATCAATTATGGGATTTTCACCCTGCTGAGTAGAAGTAACTTTAAATCCTTCACTTTTGCAGGGCTCTTTACAAAACCCCTTCACAGAGAGTACTCCATTTATTCTCATTACAATCATATGAGATACGCATTAGTATTCACATTTTAAATAAGAAGAAACTGAAGATAAGAGAGGATAATAACTTATTCCAGGTTCAAGTTCATTAAGTGGCAGAAATGGCGCTTGAAACTCAGGTAGTTTGATGTAAAATCCAGCTCCCTCTCCCTGACAGCACAACTTTCTCCCTGAGCTCAGCTTCTTAGGTTAGCTATGTATGATTGATTTAACCAATTTTCTCCCTCCAAGGCAGAGGAACTGGTTTCTGTAAAGCATCACTCGCTGTTTCCAGGGGACCCAGCTACAGAGCAAGTGGAAAGATTGGTTGCTTGTTAAGCAGTCATACAAAACATCTGCAAAACCCCTCACTTGTGTACTGTGAAAATGTGATTTAGACCTATCAGTCTAGAATCATACTCTAGCGGTCCTTTGTAGAATGTGCATTAACTAAATTACAGAACTATGATAGATCCTTCATTAATTTCCTTCTGTGTCCTATACTTCTTTTATTGGTGACATTCTTCACATTCCCTAGGACTTTTTGTTCTCTTTTACTTTTCCTCTCATTCTCATGTTTGAATGGTGGCATCTAACCAGATGCCAAGCCATGGGGTCCCATCACCGTGATGTCATTAATCTCTCTTCCCATCCCTTCATTCCAGAGCTATGGCCTGATTGAGCCCCTTGTGATCTACATAGGCCAGCTAGTGTACAGTCACATGGGGCGTCTGTTTCCTTCTCCCTCTCTTCCCATCCTTACTGTGCATTGCCCCCAGATTAACCTTTGGAAGCAGAACTATATAACTTCTGCGTTCGTAGAATTCTCCAGTGGATCACTACTGATTACAAATAAAGTAGTAACTATAACTAGGCCTCCTAGGATTTTTTCTTTATCTTTTAGAACAGTTTTAGATTCACAGCAAAATTAAGCAGAAAGTACAGAGTTCCCATGTACCCTCTGCCCACTCCCATGCAGTCTCCCACACTGTCAACACCTCACATCAGATTGCTACATCTGTTATTGATGTAGCATTGACACATCATTATGCATTGAACATGCATTGACACATCATTATCACTCAAGTTCTTAGCTGACATTCCAGTTCATTTTATGGGTTTTGAAAAATGTATAATAACCATAATATTAACATACAGAATAGTTTCACTCTCCTAAAAATGCTCTGTGCTGTCTAGTCATCCCTTCCTTCCCACTAGCCCCTGGAAACCACCGATCTTTTTACTGTCTCCATAGTTTCGGCTTTTCCAGAATGTGATATGGTTTGAATCATGTAATATGCAGCCTTTCAGATTGTCTTCTTTCAGTAATAGGCATTTTAGTTTATGCCGTATCTTTTCATGGCTTGTTAGCTTATTGCTTTTTAGTGCTGAATAATAATCTGTTACTCAGGTGCTGAATAATAATCTGTTGTCAGCGTGCACCAGATGATAGAATATCCCTTTTTCTATTCATTTACTGAAGGACGTCTTTGTTGCTTCCAAGTTTTGGCAATTATAAATAAAGCTGATAGAGATATTTTTGTGCAAGTTTTCGTGTGGACATATTTTCTACTCACTTGGGTGAATACAAGAGAGCGTAAGTGCAGAATCACACTGGTAAAAACTACAGTAGTCTCCCCTTATCTGCAGTTTTGCTTCTTATGATTTCAGTTACCCAAGTTCAGCCATAGTCTGAAAATAGGTGAGTACAGTACAATATGATATTGACAGAGAGAGAGAGACCACATTCATACAACTTTTATTATAGTTTAATGCTACAATTGCTCTCTTTTATTAGTTCTTAATTTTAATCTCTTATATGTCTAATTTATAAACTTTATCATAGGTATGTATATATGGAAAAACATAGTATATATAGGGTTTGATACTATCTGAGGTTTCAGGCATCTACTGGGGGTCTTGGAATGTATCCTTCATGGGTAAGGGGTAACTACTGTATGTTTAATTTTGTAAGAAAGTACCAAAGCTATCTTCCAAAGTGACTGTACCATTTTACATTCCCACCAGCAATAAATGGGAGGTCCTGTTGCTCCACATCCTCTCCAGCATTTCTGGTACCATCAGTGCTCTGGATTTTGGCCATTCTAATACGTGTGTAGTGGTATCTCATTGTTGCTTTAATTTGCAATTTCTTTCTTTAATGACAAATGATGCGAGGCATCTTTTCATATGCTTATTCGTGATCTGTATACATTTTTTTGTGAGGTGTCCAGGTCTTTTGCTCATTTTGAAAATTGGGGTCATTTTCTTACTGTTTTTTTTTTTTTTTTTTTTTGAGACAGAGTCTTGCGCCGTCGCCCAAGCTGCGGTGCAGTGGCGCAATCTTGGCTCACTGCAAGCTCCGCCTCCCAGCTTAACGCCATACTCCTGCCTCAGCCTCCCCAGTAGCTGGGACTACAGGCGCCCGCCACCACACCTGGCTAATTTTTTGTATTTTTAGTAGAGGTGGGGTTTCACCATGTTAGCCAGGATGGTCTCGATCACCTGGCCTCATGATCCACCTACCTCGGCCTCCCAAAGTGCTGGGATTACAGGCGTGAGCCACCGCGCCTGGCCTATTGTTGAGTTTTAATAGTTCTTCGTATATTTTGGACAACAGTCCATTATTAGGTGGGTCTCATGCAAAGATTTTCTCTCAGTCTGGCTTGTCTTCTCATTCTCTTGACGATATCTGTCATAGAGCAGAAATTTTAAATTTTAATGAAGTCAAGCTTATCAATTATTTCTTTCACAGATCATGCCTTTGCAGTTGTATCTGAAAAGTCATTGCCATACTCATGGTCATCTAGATTATCTCCTAGGAGTTTAAAATTTTGCATCTCACATTTAAGTTTATAATACATCTTGAGTTAATTTTTGTTAAGAATGTAAGGTCAGTGTCTAGGTTCATTTTTGGTATGTGGAAGTCCATTTGTTACAGCACTGTTTGTTGAAAAGACTATCTTTGCTCTACTGCATTCCCTTTGATCCTTTGTCAAAGATCAGTTGACTATATTTATGTAGGTCCATTTCTGGGCTATTCTGTTTCATTGATCAACTTGTCTATCCTTTTGCCAATATCACCCTGTCTTGATTTATGTAGCTTTATAATAAGCTTTGACGTCCAATAGTGTCAATTATTCAACTTTGTTCTTCTTCTTCAATATTGTGTTGATCATCTGGGTCTTTTGTCTCTTTGTATAAACTTTAGAATCAGTTTGTTGATATCCACAAAATAGCTGCTAAAATTTTGATTGGGATTGCACTAAGTTTATAGATCATCTTGGTAAATATTGAATCTTTCTTTTTTTTTTTTGAGACAGGGTCTTGCTCTGTTGCCCAGGCTAGAGTGCAGTGGCATAATCTCGGCTCACTGCAATCTCTGCCTCCTGGGTTCAAGCGATTCTCCTGCCTCAGCCTCCCAAGTAGCTAGGATTACAGGCATGAGCCACTGCACCTGGGTAATTTTTGTGTTTTTAGTAGAGATGGGGTTTCACCATGTTGGCCAGGCTGGTCTCGAACGCCTGATCTCAAGTGATCCACCCACCTCAGCCTCCCAAAGTGCTGGGATTATAGGTGTGAGCCACCACACTGGCCGAGTCTTTCTATTCTTAAACATGAAATATCTTCTGATGTATTTAGTTCTTGGATTTCTTCGTCAGAGTGCATAGTTTTCCTTATATAGGTCTTGTACATATTTTCTTAAATTTGTACCTAAGTACTTTATTTTTGGGGGTACCAATGTAAATGATAGTGTTTTTTATTTCAAGCTCCACTTGTTCATTGGTGGTACATACAAAAATTGTTGACTTTTGAATATTAACTTTATATCCTACAAATTTGCTAAAATTATTTATGAGTTTCGTAAGTATTTTTGGTCAATTCTTTCAGATCTTCTTCATAGAAAATCTTGTCACCTGCAAACAGACTGTTTAAGATTTTCACAATTTGCCCTCAATCTTGTCCTTAGCATTATTGTTTGCAGTTTACCTTCCATTATCCAATATTTTTTACTTTTCTGGTGTGTTTTTTACCTCTTGAGATTACTCCCTTTTTCGTCTTTGTCCATATCCAGGGGAGGCAGTGGGTGCAGCGGCATCACGTGCAAGCTCCGAAGCCAGGTTCCTCCTAGTTCTGTCACTTACCTGCTGTGAGGCCTTGGGCAAGTTACTTAACACCATTCGTTTGTAAAGTGGAGATAAGAGTATCTTCCTGACATGTGCCAAAAAGATTGATTGAGAGAACATGCAGGGCAGAAAGTGGGCAAATGCTTAGTAAATACCAGGTAAGATAGCAGACATTTTATTGAGATATTAAGTTTTACCATGTTTTCCTTTATATTCTTCTTCCTCCTATCAGGATCTGGGGGAGGAGATGGAGGTAGATTTTAGTCAAGTCTTTCTGGATTTTGTTTCACATAGACTGTGACTTTTGAGGGGAAGAGTGTTTGAAGAGCTCAGGAAGGCCTCTGAGGGAAATGAGAACAGGAGGGAATGCCTGCAGACAAAGAGAGAGTCTCAGGTAGCAGAGAGTCTGGTTCTTACAGGCAGTAGGAACCTACCGTTTCCCATCATGTAATGCCTGGAGGAATGGTGGGACCTGAAGGAATGGATTCAGGCTAATTCTAGCCACTCCAGAGATTGTATCAAAAGCCTAGAAGGAAATAGCAAAATGAGAGCCTCAAGAGACCATGTGGGGAAAGACTGTCAGTGTGCAAGCAAGTATCAGTAGGGGCAGGAGACCTACTACTAAAGAGGTACCCTTGATACCTTGGAAGTTTTCAGGCCTTAGAACTTTGGCATAACCCTAGGGTGAAAGGATTGAAGGCTTAAGAGTGATTAAAGACCTATTTACAATTAGCCTAGCAAAGGAGTTTGTGGTCATAAGTTGGCTTAGGAAAAATAAAGAAAATATTTATTGCACACCTGAGTTTAACTGATACATAATAACTACACTATCATCATCATCTTCATCGCCTTATTATGATGTGATTTATACTCTCAGCAATGCAGTCTCTCCTTATGTCTATAAGCCCAAATACTATTCATGTTCCCAGGCCTACCTCCATTATCTTCTCTGTGAAGCATTGCCTGATCACTCACCTGGAATTGCTTCTCTCCACTGAACAAAAGCTGGTAACTCCTAATGCTCATGTGTTGCTTCCACTAGTAGGCTGGGGAGTTCCTAAGTATGGAATTTTTTACCTTTTTAAAGAACGTATACTTAGATTTACTGTTTATCTATATGTATCTCTCTTGCCGTACATATTCATTTATTCCTGGTGCCTGTTTACATATCCTGAAGTCTAATAGTAACACAAAATGGAAGAAATTATGGGTCAAGCAGGAAACCTTGGAAATCTTCTCTCCTTTGCTGCTAGGGGTTTGCCATTATCTTAAGATGCCAGAGCTTGAAACTCAGACATAGGTGTTCCTTTGGCTCATTCCCTTTAACAGATTAATTGTTTTAGGACATCTCTGCTAGTCCCTTGTATTATTCTTGGGCATAGCAGCTGAGATTATGCACTGATACTTAAATGTTAAGTGATTTATAATCTTCAAAAGGAAGATGGAAGCCTTCATTTCAGAAATCCAGGCTAGTTTGCAATGTATGGAGGGCCCATTTGTACCACAACAAGTGAAGATTAGGGGGAGAGGCTTCTATAATCTATATACATCTACATAAATAAGTTTGGGGTGTTCCATTTTACTCTCCTTGCAATTAATTTGATGAGTTAACTTAGTAGTAGCCAGCATCAACTTGGTCTTATCTAGGTTATCTTAGGACCCAGAAGATGCTTTGGCTGCTGGGTATAAACGTCCCAGTTCAGTAATAGGGCCCATGCAAGGCCTTGCAAAGTAGAGTGAATAGTGCCTCCATGCTCAAAGACTGGGCCACTTCAGTTCTGAGTAAGTTTACAAGGTCCTTCCTTTTAAAATCACTTTATTTCTTCTTTAGAAACTTAGCTGTTAAGTCCTCACTGGCTTAAATAGCTGTGAAACATTGAACATTCATTTGCTTTTGAGCCCTAAGTGAATAGCCAAGAGAATCGGTTTCTTTAGAAAATATATATTTTATTCTGCCCATTGCTTCTAAATGAATCTACTGCAAAGCTGTGTTTACCCACATCCATATGCAAATATTGACTTATGCATTGCAACAAAGTAAGCTTGGTAGGTTTCAGAAGGAAAACACAGCACAGATAAACATTTATAAGCAATTCAAATATTAAAGAGCTTAAACATTTCGAAAGACATTCAAATATGAGTTTTTCTGGGATGTCATTATGGTGCTGCAGTAATTTGCAAAATAGAGTTACTGAACTACATAGCTTTTATGTGTGAAAGTATGCCTTTATTTTTTGACAGCAATAAAATCAATATGTTAAGTATTCATACCATCCTTTATAGTCCTTCAGGAGATATAGTCAGCTGTATATTCTCTTTTAAGGTGATACTATAGTAAAATGAGACAGTAAATTTCACAAACTATCATAAGTGTTGCTAAATATTCCTAGTAATCATGGGTAAGGATTGTTTTAAATGTTTGCTCTGATGTTAGGAGGTATATTCACTTTGTGGCAGAATATGTCATTTTAGCCTTCTTGAGTCTGGTATTTGTTCCTTTAATATAACTTTTATTAAAATGTCATAGAACTCAGTTAGTGTACATGTCACTCCTTTGAATCCCAATAGCTATTTTCTTTTTTTATACACAGTTACACTAAAATGCAGTTTTAAATTGCTCTGAGGAATGCCAAAAACTGGTAAATTCATACCTCAAGCAAACCCCAGAGATGCCAGAGTGGTCCTAAAGATCTGTTACTGCCGCTACGTCTACCACCCACCACCCCTGGGGCAAATCTGCTGTAATGATGCTTCACAATAAAACACACAGTACTGTTACGGATTATTAACTACTAAGTCAAGAGCAAGAACTTAAACTTTGTTTGCAAGCCCTTTCTTGCATCACTTTTATTAAATAATAAAACCACTGTTATTGAAAGAAATAGAATTGACATTCAAAGATTCTTTTTGCTTTCAATAGTAAAGCCAAAGAGAGACTAGGATAAATAAGTGACCATGAAATGCTAATTACCAGAAAGGTTCCAGTTAATTTATTTATTCAATAATGTTGATTGTGAACTGACTTCTGAAAGTCATTGGCTAAATCCTGTTTAGGATTCATAATATGAGATTGAGAGGCTGCTCTCCAGGGAACTGCGGTCTTCAAGTTGACTTATGACACTGCAGGCATATCAACAAGACACAACAATAAAATGTTACTTGTTCAAGGGAAATACAAATAAGACCTGAAAGAGTGCCAAGAAGGAAGAGATCATTTTTGACAAGGTGGTCCAGACAGACATAATGAAGGAAGTAGCATATAAGATGATCTTCAAAGTGTAATAGAAATTCTGTAGATGTGGTGATGGTGGCTTAGGAAGAGGAAATGGCCCAGGAAGAGGAAATGGCCCAAGCAGAGGTACAGAGATGGGAAAAAGTGAAGCTTGTTGGGTTTTATTTTGTGGTCCATTCTGGGTTCCAGCAAAAGTTTCATGAAGGGAAATCATGGAAAATGAGACCAGAAATAGAAGACTAGATCCTATGTGGAGAGTCTCTTGTGTGTATTTTATTAATTAGTTTTGTTAAATAAGTACTTATAAAGTTCCCAGTCTGTGCCTGACACTGTGCCACCATGCCAGGCACTGGCATTCATAATACAGAGGGCAGGTGGGGTAGTCACACTCATGGTGTTTAAAGCAGAGTGGAAGAATCAGATGATGAAATGAGCGATTGCAATAGAATAGAACAATCCATGTTGTGCAGGATGTCATCTGTTTTCCCCTAATGATCTACTCTCCACCAGTGCCTTCCACCTTGCTGTGTGCTCTGATTTTTGTGAAATGCAGGAAAAGACTCCCTTGCCCGTGGCTTCTTGGGAGGTTCGAGAGTGGAGGGAGGATGAGGCTGGGGACACTTGTTCCCCAGCTGTCCTTCTCCTGGTCACTTTGAGTTGGCCATGTCCTTCCATTGAAGGCCATGGCTTCTACTGGGGAGCCCTCTCCACACAGCCCGTCTTTGAGTTCTGGTAACTGCTCTCTTTTCTTGCTCCCTCAGAAGCAGTGATGGCAACTTGGTATCATAAGCCATGGAGCGCTTCCACCTCCTCTCACTTAGCCCCGTTACCTGTGCCATCTGCTGCCTGATGGGCTCCTGACTGATACAGATGTGATAGTACATTTGTTTTCTGAGGCTGTTGCAACAAATTACCACAAATTTGGTGTCTTAAAAGAAATTTGTTCTGTTAAAGTCCCGGAGGGCAGAAGTCTGAAATCAGTATCACGGGGTGGAAATTAGGATGTCCTATGGCTCTGTATTTCCTCTGGAGGCTTCATGGGAGTCTGTCTCTGGCCTCTTCCAGCTCCTGGGTGGCTGCTGGCATCCCTTGGCTTGTGACAAATCCCTGCCTCCGTTTTCACACCACCTCTTCTTCTAGGCGTGTCTTTCCTTCTTCAGTGTAAAATTTCCTTCTGCCTCCCTTTTATTCAGACACATGATTGCATTTAGGGTCCACATAGATGATCCAGAATAATCTTCCTACTTCAAGATCCTTAATCACATCTGCAAAGACTTTTTCTGTATAAAATCAACAGGTTCCAGAGATCAGGACCCAGTTGAGCAGTCATATCCAGCCACCACAGAGAGGGAAGTGCAAGGTGCTAGGGAGGCGCAAAGCAGAGAGGGCCCAACCAGTCGACTAGATCCAGGGATGTCTTCCCAAGGAGTAAGGAAGACAAATGCTGCATTTGAAGGATTAACAGAAAATACCTAGGCAAAGGAAATCAGGGCATGGAATTGAGTGAGGGGCTGTTAAAAGCAACAAGTAGCTGGAGCAAAGGCCTGGAAGACACAGCATGCCTGACCCATTTGAAGACCTAGCTTCCTTAGGGTTTGGCTGGCAGTAGAGAGGGTGGGAGAAGCTGATGGGGAGATGGTTGGCAGGAGACAGGGCCAGGATATGAAAAGTCTTCTCAGTGACATTAAGGGATTTGGACTTGGCCCAGTTGGCAAAGAGCATACATTACATACTTTTAAACAAGGGAGTGATATAAAAGTAGGGCTTCAGAAAGATTAATTTAATATTGAGACACAGTGCAGGTTGCAGCAAGGAGATCCTGGAGGCAGGGAACCCATTTGAGCCATGGGATGAAAATTTCACCGATGTTGGCTGCTCAGTAAACATCTGAGGGTATTAGATGCTGAGTAGAGTGGGCCCGATGTCATCAATTATTGATGAATATTTATTAACTTCCGAGAGCCTGTAGACTGAGTAGTTCAGGAAGATGGAAAAAGGGCCTGGTACATGGTCTAGAAGCATACATAAGGTTTGCAGTTTAATTGCACTTAGCTCTCCTTCCTTCAAATGATTGTTTCCTATTTCAGAAATATTTAATCTACTTGTTTGTTAGAATGAGTGTTTTGTTTGATAACACATTACTGATTCTACAAAGAAAGCTTAGTGTCTGAAATTTAATCCTGGAAGTCAAAGGCCAGGAATAAAACATCTGTGGGCTCTAGGAAACTATTTCCAATGAAATTAAGTAGAAAAGTGTTAACCAGAGCATATGATTTTGAGTCATGCTAAAAAACATTGGAAGAAAACAAATGTGGCACAGATGCTGTGTAATTTTAGAAGTATAATTTGGAATATCTGACACTTATGTACCATAATAATGGATAAACACAAAAGAATCTTCACCATGTGTTCATCTGGCCAAATGTAAACAATTGACTTGTTACTAAGTTGCTTTTTACTTATTGAAATATACTCTCCTGAAATGAAATAAATAGACCAAGAAAATCTTATTTTTTAAGTTTTAAATATTAGGAAAAATAATTAAATATGAAGTGTCCCAATTCTACCCTCTCCCCCAATTATATCACACTGTAAAACAGTGTCTATCTTAAGGGGAAAATTGTCTATATTCAATTATCTATTATTCACTTTTAACAATTTCTTAATTACAGAAAATATGTATAGACTATTGGTAGCATGCAGTTTGAGCTCTCCCAAAGAGAGAGTTGATGAGTTTGCTGTGTGCAGATGATTTGAAATGAAGTTTTTTGAAAATTAGAAAATTACAAAGTGATAATGGAAAGATAGCAATAAGGATTCCTAGAATTGTGCCTACAGTCAGAATTTAGAAGTGGAATTGAACTGAGATATGAGCTTGCTTAGCCAAGACCCACCCAAGAAAACAAAAATGTGCATTACAGAAGGGTCTGTGCTTGACAGGGGAAAGCCATCATGACACCGTGCTACTCCATGACCCAATTCAAACAAAACTGCAAAAACAGTGTACTGATAGAAGGTACTCATTAAATAAATTTTGAAAAGAGAATTGGAATGTATTTCATTCTGATAGAAAACAAGTAGCTAATAAAGTCAATTCATCTTTTGGACAAAGCAGAAAGTGATGAGATGGAGGATTGAAGGGATGTAACTCTCAATCATTTTGGGAAAATTGTGGAGGTTTTGAGCTGTCCAAGTTAGCAAAGGTGGAGCTATTAATACATCTCTCAGAATTATCTTCCCTCTATGGTCCCAGGTGAGGGTTGGCCACAAGAGCTGCTCGTATGAGATTTGGAAGGGGAAATGAAGTGGCAGCTCATGTTCCCCAGATAGGGTGCACTTGCACACGGCACTGACTGGCTGGCCCCTGGCATTGGTCTGGGACAGTGGCTTGGCTCATGGCTCCAACTACAGCTTCTCTTTCATCTTTCTGACCGTTTATTATTTATTCTCCATCCCTCCCTTTGCATACCTTTTCCCTCCTATTCATACCATGATGATTAATTTTTTGTGTCTAGACTAAGCATGGTTTCCGGGTGTGTCTGTGAGGGTGTTTCCAGATGAGATTCACACTGATTGGTAGACTCAGTAAAGCAGACGGCCCTGGGCATTGGATGATTCCCAGTGTGGGTGGGCATTGTCCAATCCATAGAGGGCCCTCATAGAGCATAAGGTGGAGGAAGGAGGATGTGTCCCCTTTATTTTCTGCTTTACTACTTGAGCTGGGACATCTCATGTCATCTCATCTCATCTTCTTCTGCCCTCAAACTGGGATTCACACCATCAGCTCCTCTGCCTCACAGGGCTGGATCACTCCACTGGCTTTTCTGGGTCCCCAGTTTGCAGATGGCAGATTGGGAGACTTCTTAGCCTTCCTAATCTCTCTCTCCACACACTCACATGCACATGCACACACACCCCCTATTGGTTCTGTTTCTTTGGAGAACCCTGAATAACACAATATCTCTTTGCTTCTGGAATCCCAGTTCTATCTTGTTTTGGATTTTTCCAGGACACAGCCTCAGCTGTCATGAGAGTAGAAAAATTCCTTATTAATAGATAACTAGTCAGACACAATGGCTCATACCTGTCTGTAATCCCAACACTTCGGGAGACCAGGGCAGGGAGATCACTTGAGGCCAGGAATTCAAGACCAACCTGAGCAGCATAGTGAGACCCCATCTCTACAATTCTTTTTTTAATTAGCCAGGCATGATGGTGTGCACCTGTGTCTGAGCTACCTGGGAGCTCACTTGAGCCCAGGAGTTTTGAGGCTGCAGTGAGCTATGATTGCACCACTGTACTCCAGCCTATATGATAGAGACCTATCTCAAAAAAATTACAGATAATTTACAGCAGATTTGTGGCCTTGTATTCCTTATGCTGGTCATCCATTCATGGTTAAGAATAAGTTGAGGGAAAATCTGGGGTAGCAAAAATGTTTTCCTCCATCAGTGCATGGGGCCAACAAAAAGTCTTGTTTTTTCCCCCAAGAATCTTTGCTGACCTTATTGATGAGTCTCACTTTTCACAGGTGCTGATAACCAGATAGGATGCTGTTCTTGCTGTGTAAGCATGCTAGCCTTGGAAATGAATACACTGTGGTAACCTAGGTTAGTGTCTCATCTTTTAACCTCTTATCATTAGCTCACCTCACTTTGCCAAATTATCTGAGCTATTAACTGTATTTATCTGGTGAAACAGCCAGGATTCCCATCCAGAAATCTCAGAGCCACCTGCTTCACAGCTCGCCTTGTTGAAGTTTTCAAGAGATACAAGCAGAGGACACTCAAGATAAAAACACACATTTCTGCTTGCTAAGTCAGGTAGCTCTCTAATCTCCCAAACTATTGCCCCCTTGATCTTCTCTGGCTTAAGGCCTAGCTGGACTGCATTTATTGCTCATGGCATTTTTTTTTTTTTTTTTTTAAACCTGTTCGGCCTTTTAATGGGGAAGGGGGTGATCTTTTCCTAGTCAGAAGAACAACAAAATAGGTCCAGCTGACTGCAGCAGTTGATGCAGCTCTGTTGGAAAATGAGAAACAACCCTTCTTTCTCCCAAAAGAAAACTCTACACAGAGGACATTTAAAGTCCTTTGTTTTGCTTAGCCTAACTCCTACAAATGGCACCATGGCCTGGTTGTTCTTGATTTATACATTTCATTCATTCATTCAATATTTATTGAGTGTTCCAAGACATAAGGGATACAGCAGTAAAAAACAGACGTATTCTGTATTTTCATGCAATTTGTATTCTAAGTAAGACATGAACAAATACACAAGAAAATATGTAATTACAAATTGTGCTGGGTCTCTGAAGGAAAAGTGAAGCTTGTGATTAGGGGTTTTAATAGGGTAACAAAATTCAGGAAGGGGAGAGAGAGAAGGATTTACTGAAGAAGTGATGTTTCAGCTGAGGCATGAGTGATGAATTTGAGTTAGGTTGTTAAATAGTTGGTGGCAGGGACACATTCCAGGCAAAGAGGAAGAACACAGGTTGTATGTACAAAGGTCTTGGGACTACCACCTCCTCAGAAGAGAGCTGGTGTGTGAGTAGTATAAAGACATCATCTGATAATTTAGCAATTTGTAATTCATTTGGGTCACACTGAGATACTTCAATATTTCTTAAAAGCATGTACAACTAACTGCAGGGCCCCCTTTTGTTGCCTTCACTTGGGAAGACATGGCAATAAGGTAAAAGGATACAACATACCACGCTCACTTTCTGTCTTCCAGAATTTCAATGACCTCTCTACTTTGTTGAGCCTCTCACTTCCCATTTTTAATGCACTTTAAACACCATCAATTTCATGGCAAATTTCTTTCATCCTTATTTGGCAATGGGAGACATGTTAGCTGGGCAGGATGCATTGAACCTGTCATCTTTAACTAGAAGCCACTAAATATCTACTGAATTTGTTCATTTTTCACCTTTACCACCACTGGCCTAGGCCAAGACATTTTCACGTCTGCATCAATCTTCTTGCACTACTTTTTCTTCTTTCCATTCTCTGCCTCCTGGAAGTTACAGAGTTTTTTTTCTTTTTTCTAATATATACCTGACCATGTTGCAGCAGTACTTAAAACCCACTGTGTAAGATCACCCAGGACCACTTTTCAATTACTTTGTTTTAGTGATACTGGGTGATTTTCAGTTTCTGGAAGGAACCACATTCCCTGCCAGCTCTGATCATCACACTATGGTTTGTCTCTGCCTGGACGCTACAAGAAAGTATGTAATGACCTCGCTGTGTAGGCCAGAATGAGTCTAAAGGATTTCTGGGGTTAAGCAATTGAAGAAGGGTTGGGGACTTTACAGTCACATAGGGAATAAAGTCCCCAAGGGAGGAGGGCATGAAACATATGAGGCTTCCCTAAGAAGTGTCTGGAGGTGCCAGGAGGGTGTGAGAGGTCGTGTTAAGGATTTTAGTCTTTCATTTTAAAGGCATTGGAAACCACCAAAGATGAAAAAGCAGGCTAGGTACAGTGGCTCACGCCTGTAATCCTAGCACTTTGGGAGGCCGAGGTGGGCAAATCACCTGAGGTCGGGAGTTCGAAACCAGCCTGACCAACATGGAGAGACTCCGTCTCTACTAAAACATACAAAATTAGCTGGGTGTGGTGGTGCATGCCTATAATCCCAGCTACTCGGGAGGCTGAGGCAGGAGAATTGCTTGAACCTGGGAGGCGGACGTTGTGGTGAGCCAAGATCGTGCCATTGCACTCCAGCCTGGGCAACAAGAGCGAAACTCTGTCTCATAAATAAATAAATAAACAAATAAATAAAACGTCCATAGAGGTTCGTCCATTGTCCAAGAATCATAGCTAGTGCCTAAACCCAGGAAAAAGGTTGTCATTTACCCATATTCTAAATTCAGAAATCTACCAGCTGACATTCTTTTGAAAGCTTTGAGTCTTAAAATAAGCCCTGCCAACAACTCTAGCACATATACTAATAATGGTAAAGAAACAGGAGGCAGGGGGACTTCAAGATAATCATTTCTAAATACCAGGAGTGAAGGTGGGGCAGGGAGGTGGAGGGTTTGTTATTTAGCTTTTAAGTTGTTTCCAATATTTTGCCTAAATATGAACATATCACTTTTCCTAAATGTAAATATTCTTCCCATGCAAATAGTGTGCATTTGTATGAATTCCTAGAATTGGACTTCTTGGGCCAAACATGTACACATTTTTAAGGCTTTTTATAGGCACTGTTTGCCTGCCTTTTTTTTTTTTTTTTTTAGAGGTTTTAGAACTTTTGCACCAACAGGAAAGAATAAAATGACTGTTTCACTGCACTCTTAACAACATTGGATGCTATATTTCTACATATTTATATAACTTATATTTAGTTTAATAGTTTGAATAAATAATGATACATTCTTATATAACTTATATTTAGTTTAATAGTTTGAATAAATAATGATACATTCACACAATATAATCCTATGTAGTTCATTTAGAAAGTATATTTTGTAAAAATTTTTAATGATATGGTAAAAAATTTAAGAGAAAAGATAGGCAAAATTTTTTTTAAATCCGTGTAAGTATAATTCTGTATACACATTCTCAGACACAGAAAATAATTGGAAAGAATGAACCAAAATGCACAAAGTAGTCATCTCTGAGTGATAGAACTATGAACCATTTTCTTATTCATATTCTTTTTTTCCAAATTTTCTCTAATAGGTTTTGCTGTTTCAGAATAAATTTTTATTACAAAGAAAATATATTTACATTCTAGAAAATGAAGACAAAAGAGAAGAAAATTAAAATGTCCTGCAGGCTGGGTGAGGTGGCTCACACCTGTAATCTCAGCACCATGGGAGTCCAAAGCAGGATTGCTCAAGACCAGAAGTTCAAGACTGGCCTGGACAACATAGCAGGATCTCATCTTTACAACAACAACGACAACTTAGCCAGGTGTGGTGGCATATGCCTGTAGTCCTATTGACTTGGGAAGCTGAGGTAGAAGGATCACTTGAGCCTGGGAGTTTGAGGTTGCAGTGAGCTATGATGACTCCACTAAACTCCAGCCTGCATAACAGAGTGAGACATCTCAAAATTAAAAAAAAAACAAATCTCCTGTAATCTTGAGCATTTAAAGTTGATAACATTTTTTACAGCCCTTCATCATATGTGTGTGTATATATGCCATATGTATGTATGGAGATAGATATATATATATACACACACACACGTAAGCTGTATTCAACAGTGATGATAGGGTTAAATTTGCACCATGATGATTCAGAATCATCTTTCCATAAAATGGTCAGATATAAACCATTAGCTGGGCCGGGCATGGTGGCACACGCCTGTAATCCCAGCACTTTGGGAGGCTGAGGCAGGCGGATCATGAGGTCAGGAGATCAAGACCATCCTGGCTAACATGGTGAAACCCCGTCACTACTAAAAATACAAAAAATTAGCCAGGCATGGTGGTGGGTGCCTGTAGTCCAAGCTATGCAGGAGGCTGAGGCAGGAGAATGGCATGAACCCGGGAGGCAGAGCTTGCAGTGAGCCGAGATTGCGCCACTGCACTCCAGCCTGGGGGACAGAGCAAGACTCCATCTCAAAAATAAAAATAAAAATAAAAAAAAACATTAACTGGAAAATAAGCAAAATAAAATAAGCAATATATGTAGAGGGAAATTACAGGTGTATTGATCTGTGGCTATTAGACATGTATACACTCAAAAATACAATAGATATAACTTAAGATAATACTCTACAGTTTTTTTAACACATTGTAACTTCCTATATTCCATATTCATTTCTGATGCCTGCTATGTGACGTTGCGCGACTTGATCTGAACACATCAAAGCTTATCATTTATTAATGAGGAAACTACTTTAGCACCAATGGTTCTCAAGGTTCGTTGTATATTTTTGTATATTTAAATTACCTGGGAAGTTTTCAAAAACACTGAAGCCTGGAGCTCACCTCCAGGGACCCTGATCAGAGATGGAGTCCAAGAATAAGTTTTTTAAAAGCACCCCAATGTGTTTCAAATGTGCAGCCAGGATTATGTATGAATCAGTGAGGAAGATATGCCAGTTTGACATATATGTGTTAGATCCAGTTAGGTTTCCTCTTCAAACAGCTTATCCAGTTTCCCCATTCTCTATCCTATAATTCCAAATACCCCTTGCTTTTTCTGTGCCCCAACTTGTCTGAATATGCCTAGGTATGCCTGAACTTGCTACAACCCCACTCCACATTCCTTTCCTTATTAGGGAATAGGTTACCTTCCTACTCCCCCGTAAATGACCCCCCTTCTTTCTTTTCTCACCTCCCTTATGTGCCTACCTTATCTAAGAAAGTTTAAATGTTTAGCCAGTTGGGACTAGTTTAAACTGTGCGGTCTAACCCTAGCCAATAGGGGAAAGACACAGAAGCAGAAGCTGCATTAGAGATACTAAAAACCCCTGCTTTCCTTTGTTCTGTGTGCTCTCACCATTGCTCCATATGTGAGATGCACCCCTTCTGCAGAAGTAAATTTGCATTGCTGAGACCTTCTCAGTCTAAGTGCTTGTTTTCTTTGCCACTTAGAGCTCTTATTCCCAACAATATGGGAGAAAATGGGTGCACAAATATAAGACTTCTAACTTGGCACAGACTGCAGTTTTGCCTTCCGTGGCCTTGTTCATTAGGGACAGGGTTCAATTCACAACATGGCTAATTCTGAGCCATCTTCCCATAATGATCAGACATGACCATGAACTGCAAATAACAAGCAGTATATGCAGATGCAAATGATAAGCAACTTGATTTGTGGCTATTAGACATACCAAACAACAAGGAGTTATTTCTTGCCAGGAACCAATTAGTAAATACATGCAAAATGTATCAAGTGAGGTCAGCTAACAGAAACAGTCTTGCTTTTCCTCAAACTGCTGTTGGTTAATTTTTCTAGCAAGCTTTCAAAGATGCTGAAATTCAGTTTGTGGAATTCTCAGTTTCTTGGAAAAGAGTTTCTTCCTCAGTACACTAGTATATTTAACCAATATACCATATTTCATCAATTCTAAGATGCACATTTTCATAGTTTAATATCTGAGATTTCAATGCATCTTAAAATTGATAGAAAATAATATTGTTTAACTGGTAGCATTGTTTTCTTTCTTAGTGGCACATAAAACAGTGGGACATCTTAAAATCAGTGATGCAGTATAATATGATATATGAAAAACATTCAGAATCTGACCATTTCTTAACAGCATTACTGCCATCTTCCTGGGATAAACCTCCATCATCTTTTGCTTATATTATTGCAATAGCCTCCTAACTTGTCATTTTGTTTCTACCCGTAGCCTGACTTCAGTTCATTCTAAACACAATGAACAGAGTGTTCCTGTTAAAACTGAAGGCTGGCCTTCACCTCAGGACCTTGCTTCCTGGCAGCTCTTCCAAAAGTGGCTCCCTTCCCTCACACAGTCTTCACACCCCTGGACCTCAGAGGTGGGGAAGTGTCCTTCCTGCTTCTCATGGCAAATTCTTACCATTCTTCCTGCTTCCTCCATAAAAACCCTGAGTTTTGCATGTCAACATTAGACTATGGGATTGGCCAATCAGAATTCACCTTTTTCTTTTTGAGACAGAGTCTCGCTCTATTGCCCAGGCTAGAATGCAATGGCATGATCTCAGCTCACTGCAACATTTGCCTCCTGGGTTCAAGTGATTCTCCTGACTCAGTCTCCCAAGTAGCTGGGATTACAGGTGCCTACCACTGCGCCTGACTAATTTTTGTATTTTTAGTAGAGACGGGGTTTCACCATGTTGGCCGGGCTGGTCTTGAACTGCTAACCTCAGGTGATCCACCTGCCTCAGCCTCCCAAAGTACTGGGATTACAGGTGTGAGCCACTTTGCCTGGCCAGGATTCAGCTTCATTGTGGCCATCTATGGCTGCCAGGTCATGTCTATGAAGGTGTTGGCTTCCAGTCACTGTCATTCTCTCTGTTACTCCTATTGTACTTTTTGGTGATTTAAACACACACTTGGATAATCCTTCCAATTCCCTGGACTTGTGGTGCCTTACCTAACCTTTTCTTTAGTGATCTTGTCCTTTTCCCTACATTAGTATTCACTTTCATGGTAAGCCACGATCTTGCCCCAAAACTTCATCTCCTCTAAAACTATGACTTCAAGCACTTTACAACTCTCCCACCAGCTTTCCTGCTCATCCCTTTTAGTACTTGGCTTCAGTAATTTCAGTGCCCATCTAGACCTTCAATTCATTATCATCTTCATATCTCTCCCTCATGAGATAAGCTTAAATTCTGTGGTCAGTCATTTAATGGTTCTCTTGCATACAGCCTCAACTCTCTTGACTCTTTTCAGTTTTGTCATACTGCTCAGTAAAACCATTGATGAAATGCCTCCCAGACCTGGATCCACAGCTGAAATGGCTGTAGTAAAACATGCAACTGTGCTCATTGTTCTCACTTTGCATCCATGATCAATAACCTCAACTGTACCTTTACAGCTGCCAGGCGATCTTTGCATCCATGATCAATAACCTCAAGTGTACCTTTACAGCTGCCAGGCGATCACATCGTATTTTCCAGGTTAATTTTCCTTCCTACTATCCTAGATAAATGTTTCTTACTTTCTTTACCACCCTTAAACCTCCTATATTTTCTCCCTATCTTCACTTAGTTGATGATACCGAGAAAAGTGAATAAGAATATTTTTAAAAAGTGAGTAAGTAAGTCAAAGAGCTCCCACAAACTCCTACCACTGCATCTAACTCCTTACTTGCATGGGTGTCTACATATTTTATATATTTTTTGTCATTCTGGATGAATTGTTCATCTTCCAGCTCTCTTCCTGTGCAGTAGATCCCATCCTCTCTTACTCACATCCCTCTAGGAATTTTCCCATCTCTCTCCTGCATCATAAGTCTTCCATCTTTCTTCTGGGTCATTCCTATAAATGCAGCAACACGCTGTTATTGCTCCCAGTTTAAAAAGCAAACAAAACTTCCTTGACCTTATCACTCAATTTCTTTCTCTTGCTATTTGCCGAAAAGCTCTAGGGAGAATCATCTATTCCAGTTGCCTCTATTTCTCTTCAGTTCTCTCTTGAACTCACTCCAAACAAGTATTCCCTCCAGACCTCCACTCTGAATGCTCTTGTGAAGCTCACGATGACCTCCACTTTGCACAATCCAATGCTCTCCATTTTTACTTGAGTTATCAAAATACACAAACCTCCTCTCAGAAACACTTCTCTTGGCCTCTAGGATCCCACTCTTTGTTTTCTCCCCCTTTACTGCCAGCTGCTCCTTTTCAGTCTCCTTTTTTTTTTCTCTCTTTCCTAACCTCAAAATGTGCTCCAGGGCTTAGTGTAGGAATCTGTCCTTGTTGTAGTTTACATACATGAAATTCCTAGATGATCTTATATGCTCCATGGCTTTAAATATACTAAAGGCTGATGACTCCAGAAATTTTATCTCCAGCCCAGAACTTTACCAGAACTCTAGATCCATATATCCAACTTCCTACTGACATCTCCATTGGGATGATAATGGGTATCTCAAAGGTAACAGATCTCAAATGTAATTTCTGGTATTTCTTCCAATACTTGTTCCTTATGGGAAAATATGTATTAGGTAACAGATCTCAAATGTAATTTCTGATATTTCTTCCAATACTTGTTCCTTATGGGAAAATATGTATTTAAAAGGATACTGAATCTTACATGACAGAATATGGAAGAAAAAATGTGGCTTATTCAGGTAAAAATACTATGCTTCTCACACCAGAGGGAGAACATTTTTTCAAACTTTAATTAATGCTGTGGGTGGATTTATATATTTGGAATTGTAGCAATTCCATCAAAGAAGGAAATATATTTTTACCTCCTTCAAACATCTGTGGGTTTAAAAATTCCATTTTAACAGGGGACTCAGAAAAAATAGGATTTTTCTTTACTTGCTTTATCAGCTTTCTGTGTCTTGCATTTTTTATTTGCAAGATGATTTATGCCATTTAATGAGCTATTTCTTTTAATTTAGGCTACTGGGCCATCCTTTGATTATTCATATAATCCCAAACAATACAAACCTCCCTCCTTCTTTCTCACTTGAAAATGAAAAACAAACAATGTGAGGAGGGATGGAGTTAATGTCTGTGAAAGATTCAATTATTATTTATACAAAAATCCACAAATAAAAACATTTTTCCAGCCTCGCCAACATGGCGAAACCTTGTCTCTACCAAAAATACAAAAAAAAAAAAAAATTAGTTGATGCATGCCTGTAGTCCCAGCTACTCAGGATGCTGAGGCAGCAGTGAGCCCAGATTGCACCATGGCACTCCAGCCTGGATGACAGAGTGAGATTCCATCTCAAAGAAAACAAAACAACAACAAAAAAATTTTTACTGTGTGGAAGTTACCTGAAAAACTCTTGGAAAATATTCATGGATTCACATAGTTTAGGTTATATAATCAGTACAGATCGCACTGATTTAAGTCAAAACAAATGCACCTTTTAGTACCACAGGTTAAGGTACGGGATCCCTTCTCTTCTTGCTTACTCTTACTTGCTTATTGAAGGATAAAACTTCAATAAGTACTCTGTTGCATTAAGCGCCTTTTTCTTTACTGGATTTTCTCATTATCATATAATATGGTGTAATATTTCCAACTTAAAGTGAAAAACAAAATTCCCTTACTACTTTGCCCTTTCCTGTTACTATCCCATTTCTCTGTACTTCTGTATTTAAAAACTCCTCGAAGGAGTATTGTCCACATTCCTCCCATTCTTACTTAAACCCACTTGTGTCCATCAATATTAGGTTTGACTGCATATAGTAGAAAATACAACATAAAAGTAAATGAAAAGATAGTCATGATTTCTCTTTCTCATAAAATAAGGTCAGAGGTAGTTTGGTTAGGGTTGGTGTGGTGACTCCACGGACATATGGGATACACCTTTCTATTCTGCCATCTTAGCTTAGTGCTTCTAAGGTCACATGGTCCACAAAGGCTGCTGGTACTCCAGCCATCACATTGGGTTTTAGTGCATACAGGGCATGGACAAAAGAAGGTGTATTCATAATGCCTACTCCCACTCCTCTGCATCACAATGGCTTCACAATGGGTGGAGAGTAATAACCCTCTTCACTGACTTTGGGCTCAGACATGCAAAATCTTTGGCCAGTGGGTAGAAGTGACCATACAGGTTCTGAGCGGAAGCATTAAGAGTCTTGGCACGTTTCCATAAGCTCTCTTGGAGCTTCCAACCCTACCAATGGGAACAGCATGCTTTTCTTCCAGTCTGGTTTTGAAGCAGCCCAGATCTGATCCAAAGCCTGGAGTGCAGGCTCACCCAGTCAAGCCCATTAAGCTCAGCTCAGATTAGCTAAGCCAAACTGCTAATCCAGAAGCATGGGACAAAATGTTGGTTGTAAGCTATTGATGTATTTTTGGGTTGTTTCATAGTACTATTGCAGTAAAAATGTGACTAATGCAGAAGGGCACAGGGGTGCCTCATGGCTAGATTAGTTGGCTTCTTAGGAATGCTCCACACACTTCTGCTTATTACTTGTCATATAGTCATACGTTGAAGAGAGAGAGATTGAAAAATGTAACTGGGTACATTTTAAATAAAACTAGAATTCTTGTTACCAAAAAAGAACAGCACATGGCTTTTGGGTGGAGTCCAGTTAC
The DNA here is from genome assembly GCF_006542625.1 of Nomascus leucogenys. Lineage (NCBI taxonomy): Eukaryota > Metazoa > Chordata > Mammalia > Primates > Hylobatidae > Nomascus > Nomascus leucogenys. The sequence continues at coordinate 30,463,728 of NC_044398.1, forward strand.
TTCCACATGGGTTCAATCAGGCATTTTCTCCAGCCCTCCAGTGAGACAGCTCTTGTCACATCAATCCCAGTCATTGGCCTGTCAGTAACCTTTGCTGCAGTTTATTCCTTGAAACACTTTCCTGTTTTACTTTTCACACACCATTTGGTTCTTTTCCTACCTCATTAGCCACGCCTTCTCTGTCTCCTTTATATTCTCATCCCTTCCCTGAGCTTTCAATGTCGCTAGGAGCTCAGTCCTCAGTCTCTTCTATTCTCCAGCTACCTTCACCCTCTGATAGATCTCGTCCAGACCCGAGGTCTGGATACATCCATACACAGTGATGACTCCCAGATGGGTATCTTCAGCTCAGAGCTATCTCATCACTTCAGATGTGCATATCCAGATGTCTTCTCAGCCTCTCCACCTGGTGTCTAGTAAGCATCTCATGTGTAGCATGCTCCAAACAGATCTATTTTCCACCTCATTCACCTGAAATTGTTCCTCCTACAGCCTTTTCCATTGTAATTCCGAGCCTTCTAACAACTCAGGCTAAAAATTATTTCTATCTTTCTCAGCATTTTCTTTAAGTTCTGGGATACATGTGCAGAACGTGCAGGTTACATAGGCATACATGAGCCATGGTGGTTTGCTGCACCTATCAACCCATCATCTAGGTTTTAAGCCCCTCATGCATTAGGTATTCGTCCTAATGCTCTCCCTCCCCTTTTGTCCTACCCCCGACATGCCCCATTGTGTGATATGCCCCTCCCTGTGTCCATGTGTTCTCATTGTTCAGCTCCTACTTACAAGTGATAACATGCAGCATTTGGTTTTCTGTTCCTGTGTTAGTTTGCTTTCTCAGCTTTTTCAAACCATCAGGAAATACTATTAGCTATCTGTAATATATAAATAAATAATGCTATATTCATACAATGGAACAGTACACATTAATGAGAAGGAATGAACCCACTGCTTATGGGAACATAGATGAATCTAATAGACTAATATTAAATGAAATATGCCAGGTATAAAGGCATACATGTTATATTATTCTGTTAATATAAAGAACATAAACAGACAAGCTCAATCCTTACTCATGGAGGTCAGAATAGTGGTTATCTCTAAAGAGAATATTGACAGAAAGGGCCAGGAGGGACTCTTCTATTAATATGTGATTATATAAGTATACACATATGTGAAAATGAACAAATGAAGGTTCACTTAAGATTTGCACAGATTAATGTAAGCTATACTTCAATAAAAAGAAATATTATTGGTTTATATTACTGGTTTCTTACCAAGAACTTATAAACTATATATTCGCTATGATATATGGATGAAAAATTTAATTCATTAAGTTGTATTTGTAGGTACGTCTGTATCTACAGAGTGTCCTTACAGAACTGGCCACTTTTTAATATATCCACTGCTGGTCCAAGACATTATGACTTCTTGACCAGATTATCAAAATAACCTTATAGTTAGCATCCCTACTTTCCCCTTCATCTCCCCTGCAGTCTATTTAGCAGTAAGAGTATGGCTTTAAAATTAAAATCAGACATACCCTCTCTCTCCCTCTCTCTCTCTATATATATGTATATATATGTATATATGTATATATATGTATATATGTATATATATGTATATATGTATATATATGTATATATGTATATATATGTATATATATGTATATATGTGTATATATATATATATTTTTTTTTTGAGATGGAGTCTTGCTCTGTTGCCTAGGCTGGAGTGCAGTGGTGCAATCTCAGCTCACTGCAACCTGTCTGCTTCCTGGGTTTAAGCGATTCTCCTGTCTTAGCCTCCTGAGTAGCTGAGATTACAGGCATGTGCCGCCACACCTGGCTAATTTTTGGATTTTTAGTAGAGACAGGGTTTCACTATGTTGGCCAGGATGGTCTCGAACTCCTGACCTCAGGTGATCCACCCGCCTCAGCCTTCCAAAGTGTTGGGATTACTGGTGTGAGTAACCACACCCGGCTGAAATCAGACTATATTATTAATCCTCTGCTGAAAACTCTCCAAGGATTTCCCATTTTACTTAGAATAAAAGCCAAAAATCTACATGGCTGTATTTCATTTCCTTCCAGTCCCTGCTGGAAAGCTACCTAAGCAGTGAGGACCCCCATGACAGCCCTGGATAAATAGTATCCCTCCTACCTTCCTGACACTTCCTAACCCCTTTGACTGCTTTAGTTTTCTTCATAACTCAAATCATCTTATGTATTTAGTGGCTTTTTTTCCTCCCTTCCCTACTAGAATATATGGCAAGGTCTATGTTCTTTTCCCTTGGATATAGGTGGAACTTCTGACTGCTTGACTAATAGAAAATAGTAAATGTGACCATATTGCTGGGACCATGGTCCAGGTTGCTGGGACCAGGCCTTAAAAAATTGGAGGTTTTTTCTTCCTTTTTTTTTTTTTTTCTGAGACGGAGTCTCGCTCTGTCACCCACGCTGGAGTGCAGTGGCGTGATCTCAGCTCACTGCAAGCTCTGCCTCCCGGGTTCACAACTTTCTCCTGCTTCAGCCTCCCGAGTAGCTGGGACTATAGGCACCTGCCACCATGCCTAGCTAATTTTTTTTTGTACTTTTTACTAGAGATGAGGTTTCACCGTGTTAGCCAGGATGGTCTCGATCTCCTGACCTCATGATCCACCTGCCTCAGCCTCACAAAGTGCTGGGATTACAGGTATAAGCCATCGTGCTCGGCCCTTCCTGTCTTTTAGTACATCCTCTTTGGGATCCTTTAGTGACCATATAAGAAGTCCAATTACCCTGAGACCCCCATGTAGGAAAGGTCATGTATAGGTGCTCCAGTGGTCCATCCAGCTGAGCCCAGTCTTCCAGCCATGCTTGTCAAGGTGTCAAACATATGAATGAAGCCCCTTGAACCCTCTAGACCAGCCATCCCCCATCTGAATTCCACCAAGTGACCTTAGCCAAGGCCACATAGAGCAGAAAAAATGTCCATCTGAGCACTGCCTGAATTCCTGAGCCAGTAATCATGAGATATAATAAAATGGCTGATTTTTTAAACCACAGCATGTTGAGTAAATTGTTAAGCAGTAATGGTTAACAAAACAGAAGTTGTTGGGGCTGTGTGTGGTGAGAGTAGGGGTACTGATTAGCAGGCTTTATTGCAGGATGTACTCCAACAAGGAGCAGGTAGGCAGGCTTCCTCCTCCCCTCAATGTGAAAACCCAGAGGTTGGCCAGGTGTGGTGGCTTGCCTGTAATCCCAGCACTGTGGGAGGCTGAGGCGGGTGGATCTAGGAGTTTAAGAGCAGCCTGGCCAACACGGCATAACCCCATCTCTACTAAAAATACAAAAATTAGCCGGGCATGGTGGTGCCTGCTTGTAATCCCAGCTTCTCGGGAGGCTGAGGCTGGAGACTCTTGAACCCAGGAGGCGAAGGTTGCAGTGAGCCGAGACTGTGCCACTGCACTCCAGCCTGGGCAACAGAGTGAGACTCCATCTCAAAAAACAAAAACAAAAAACCCAAAGGGCTTTACCCTGTGCACCAATACCCAGAACACTGGCTCCCTTCAGGCAGATCATGCATTTTCACTGAAGAGATTTTAGACTTCAGGAGGAGACAGGTTTTAACTGCTGCCAGTCATTCTGTATGTGTGCGGTGCAGACGATATATCCCAGGTGTCCCATATGCACTCCTCCATTTATCTTGATCACCAGTTGGAGACTCGGAGGGGTTGTCAGCAGAATAGAAAAGTCCCATTGGCATTCTCTGTGTGTTCTGGGCTGCAGCTCCCTGCATTCTGGTTTGTTGTTTGATACACTTTTCTCCCCTTTCTTTCCTACAGAAATTCATCAAAGTACCTAAGTCTGTCTACTCATGGTTCTGGTTTTATTATCAGAGCAGTAACAGATTTATTCCTTTCTATGCATCTTTGCTGTCATTTCAGTGGGATTTGGGAGTGAGAGGAGGGAAAGACATGAGTTTCATTGTTCCTCTTACACCCAAACATGTATTTCTACATTAAAAAATATATGGGAGGAATTCTTTGAACGAAAGGGCCTTCAAAGAAGCATGTATGTCCAGGCGTGGTGGCTCACGCCTGTATTTCCCAGCACTTTGGGAGGCCAAGGTGGGTGGATCACCTGAGGTCAGGAGTTCAAGACCAACCTGACCAACATGGTGAAACCCTATCTCTACTTTAAAAATACAAAAATTAGCTGGGCTTGGTGGCGGGCACCTGTAGTTCCAGCTATTCGAGAGGCTGAGGCAGGAGAATCACTTGAACCCAGGAGGTGGAGGTTGCAGTGAGCCTAGGTCTCACCATTGCACTCTAGTCTGGGCAACAAGAATGAAACTCCATCTCAAAATAAAGAAGCATGTGGGGATCGGGCAATACGGCCAAAAAGGAACAGCTCTGGTCTGCAGCTTCCAGTGAGACCAGCACAGAAGGCAGGTGAGTCCTGCATTTCCAACTGAGGTACACTGTTCATCTCACTGGGACTGGTTAGGCAGTGGGTACAGCCCACAGAGGGTGAGCAGAAGCAGGGTGGGGTGTCGCCTTACCTGGGAAGTGCAAGGAGTGGGGGTCTCCCTTTCCCAGCCAAGGGAGGCTGTGAGGGACTGTCCTACCCAGTCCAGATACTATGCTTTTCCCATAGTTTTTGCAATCCGCAGACCAGGAGATCCCCTCGTGTGTCTACACCACCAGGGGTCTGGGTTTCAAGCACAAAACTGGGCTGCTGTTTGGGCAGACACTGAGCTAGCTGCAGGAGTTTTTTTTTTTTTTTTTTTTTCGTACCCTAGTGGTGCCTGGAACCCCAGTGAGACAGAACTGTTCACTCCCCTGGAAAGCAGGCTGAAGCCAGGGAGCCAAGTGGTCTCACTCTGTGGGTTCCACTACCATGGAGCCCAGCAAGCTAAGAACCACTGGCTTGAAATTCTTGCTTCTAGCACAGCAGTCTGAAGTTGACCTGGGATGATTGAGCTTGGTGGGGAGAGGGGCATCAACATTATTGAGGCTTGAGTAGGTAGTTTTCCCCTGAGAGTGTTAAGGAGGCTGGGAAGTTCAGATTGGGCAGAACTCAACACAGCGTGCCAAAGTGGCTGCGGCCAGACTGCCTCTCTAGATTCCTCTTCACTGGGCAGGGCATCTCTGAAAGAAAGGCAGCAGACCCAATCTGGGCCTTATATATAAAACTCCCATTTCCCTGGGACAGAGCACCTGGGGGAAGGGGCAGTTGTGGGTGCAGCTTCAGCAGACTTAAACATTCCTGCCTGCCAGCTCTGAAGGTAACAGAGGATCCTGACAAGGAGAGTTCTTCCAGCACAGCACTTGAGCTCTGCTAAGGGACAGACTTCCTCCTCAAGTGAGTCCCTGACCCCCATGCCTCCTAACAGTGAGAGACCTTCCAAAGGGGATTGACAGACACCTCATACAGGAGAGCTCCAACTGGCATCAGGCTGGTGCCCCTCTGGGACAAGCTTCCAGAGGAATGAGCAGGCAGCAATCTTTGCTGTTCTGCAGTATTTGCTGGTGATAACCCAGGCAAACAGGGTCTGGAGTGGACCTCCAGCAAACTGCAGCAGCCATGCGGAAGAGGGGCCTGACTGTTCAAAGAAAAACTAACAAACGGAAAGCAATAATACCAACATCAACAAAAAGGACCCCCACACAGAACCCAAAACAGAGGTCATCATCCTCAAAGATCAAAGGTAGATAAATCCATGAAGATGAGGAAAAACCAGTGCAAAAATGCTGAAAAATTCCAAAAACCAGGATTCCTCTTCTCCTCCAAATGATTGCAACTCCTCTCCAGCAAGGGTACAAAACTGGACAGAAAATGAGTTTGAGGAATTGACAGAAGTAGGCTTCAGAAGGTGGGTAATAACAAACTCCTCTGAGCTAAAGGAGCATGTTCTAACCCAATGCAAGGAAGTTAGAACCTTGACAAAAGGTTATAGGAACTGCTAACTAGAATAACCAGTTTACAGAAAAACATAAATGACCTGTTGGAGGTAAATAACACAGCACGAGAACTTCATGAAGCATACACAAGTATCAACAGCCGAATCAACCAAGCAGAAGAAAGCATATCAGATATTGAGGATCAACTTAACTGAAATAGGCCAAACTTATTTGAAAACCTACGACTGATCGTAGGCCAAACCTACGATTGACTGGCATCCCTGAAAGTAACAGGGAGAATGGAACCAAGTTGGAAAACACACTTCAGGATATTGTCCAGGAGAACTGCCACAACCTAGCAAGACAGGCCAACATTCAAATTCAGGATATACAGAGACGACCACAAAGATACTCCTCGAGAAGAGCAACCCAAAGACACATAATTGTCAGATCTCCAAGTTTGAAACAGAGGAAAAAATGTTAAGGGCAACCAGAGAGAAAGGTCAGGATACCTACAAAGGTCAGACTAACAGCAGATCTCTCTGCAGAAACCCTACAAGCAAGCCGGAAGAGAGTGGGGACTGATATTCAACATTCATAAAGAAAAGAATTTTCAATCCAGAATTTCATATCCAGCCAAACTAAGCTTCACAAGTGAAGAAGAAATAAAATCCTTTACAGACAAGCAAATGCTGAGGGATTTTGACACCACCAGGCCTGCGTTACAAGAGTTCCCAAAGGAAGCACTAAATATGGAGAAGAAAAACCAATACCAGCCACTGCAAAAACACACCAAGATATAAAGACCAAGGATAAAATGAAGAAACTGTATAACTAATGTGCAAAATAACCAGCTAACATCATGATGACAGGATCGAATTAACACATAACAATATTAACCTTAAATGTAAATGGCTAGATGCACAATTAAAAGATGCAGATGCAGACTGGCAAATTACATAAAGAGTCAAGACCCATTGGTGTTCTGTATTCAGGAGACCCATCTCACATGCAAAGACACAAATAGGCTCAAAATAAAGGGATGGAGGAAGATTACCAAGCCAAAAAAAAACAAACAAAACAAAACAGGGGTTCCAATCCTAGTCTCTGATAAAACATAAACCATCAGAGATCAAAACAGACACAGAAGGGCATTACATAATGCTAAAGGGATCAGTTCAACAAGAAGAGCTAACTGTCCTAAATATATATGCACCCAATACAGGAGCACCCAGATTTATAAAACAAGTTCTTAGAGACCTACAAAGAGACAGACTCCCATACAGTAATAGTGGGAGACTTTAATACCCACTGTCAATATTAGATCAACGAGACAGAAAATTAACAAGGGTGTTTAGGACTTGAACTCAGCTCTAGACAAGTGGACCTAATAGACATCTACAGAACTCTCCACCCCAAATCAACAAAATATACATTCTTGTCAGCACCACAAAGCACTTACTCTAAAATTGACCACATAATTGGAAGTAAAACACTCCTTAGCAAATGAAAAAGAATGGAAATCATAACAAACAGTCTCTCAGACCACAGTGCAATCAAATTAGAACTCAGGATTAAGAAACTCACTCAAAACCATACAACTACATGGACACTGAACAACCTGCTCCAGAATGACTACTGGGTAAATAATGAAATTAAGGCAAAAATAACAAAGTTATTTGAAACCAATGAGAACAAAGAGACAATGTACCAGAATCTTGGACACAGCTAAAGCAGTGTTAAGAGGCAAATTAATAGCACTTAAATGCCAACATTAGAAAGCAGGAAAGATCTAAAATCCATACTCTAACATCACAATTAAAAGAACTAGAGAAGCAAGAGCAAACAAATTCAAAAGCTAGCAGAATACAAGAAATAACTAAGATCAGAGAAGAACTGAAGGAGATAGAGACACAAAAAACCCTTAAAGAAATTAATGAATCCAGGAGCTGGTTTTGTGAAAAGATTAACAAAATAGAACACTAGCCAGACTAAAAAGGAGAAAAGAGAGAAGAATCAAATAGAAACAATAAAAAATGATAAAGGGGATATCACCACTGATCCCACAGAAATACAAACTGCCATCAGAGAATACTATAAACACTTCTATGCAAATAAACTAGAAAATCTAGAAGAAATGGATAAATTCCTGGACACATACACCCTCCCAAGAGTAACCAGGAAGTCAAATCCCCGAATAGACCAATAACAAGTTCTGAAATTGAGGTGGCAATTAATAGCCTATCAACCAAAAAAAGCCCAGGACTAGACAGATTCACAGCCAAATTCTACCAGAGATGCAAAGAGAGCTGGTACCATTCCTTCTGAAACTGTTGCAAACAATAGAAAAAGAGGGCCAGCATCATCCTGATACCAAAACCTGGCAGAGACACAACAACAAAAAAATTTCAGGCCAATCCCTGATGAACACTGATGCAAAAATCCTCAATAAAATACTGGCAAACCGATTCCAGCAGCACATCAACAAGCTTATCCACCATGATAAAGTTGGCTTCATCCCTGGGATGCAAGGCTGGTTCAATGTACGCAAATCAATAGATGTAATCCATTACATAAACAGAACCAATGACAAAACCACATGATTATCTCAATAGACGCAGAAAAGGCCTTCAATAAAATTCAACAAGCCTTCATGCTAAAAACTCTCAATAAACTAGGTATGGATGGAACATATTTCAAAATAATAAGAGCTATTTATGACAAACCCACAGCCAATATCATACTGAATGGGCAAAAGCTGGAAGCATTCTCTTTGAAAACTGGCACAAGACAAGCATGTCCTTTCTCACTACTCCTATTCAACATAGTATTGGAAGTTCTGGCTGGCGCAGTCAGGCAAGAGAAAGAAATAAAGCGTATTCGAACAGGAAGAGAGGAAGTCAAATTGTCTCTGTTTGCAGATGACATGATTGTATATTTAGAAAACCCCATTGTCTCAGCCCCAAAACTCCTTAAGCTGATAAACAACTTCAGCAAGATCTAAGGATACAAGATCAATGTGCAAAAATCACAGGCATTCCTATACACCAATAACAGACAAACAGAGAGCCAAATCATGAGTGAACTCCCATTCACAATTACTACAAAGAGAATAAAATACCTAGGAATACAACTTACAGAGGACGTGAAGGACCCCTTTAAGGAGAAGTACAAACCATTGCTCAAGGAAATAAGAGATGACACAAACAAATGGAAAAAAAATTCCATGCTTATGGATAGGAAGAATCAATATTGTGAAAATGGCCATACCGCCCAAAGTAATTTATAGATTCAATGCTATTCCCATCAAGCTACCACTGACTTTCTTCACAGAACTAGAAAAAACTACTTTGAATTTCATATGGAACCCAAAAAGAGCCCATATAGCCAAGACAATCCTAAGCAAAAAGAACAAAGCTGGAGGCATCATGCTACCTGACTTCAGACTATAATACAAGGCTACAGTAAGCAAAACAGCATGGCACTGGTACCAAAACAGATATATAGACCAATGGAACAGAATAGAGGCCTCAGAAATACCACACATCTACAACCATCTTTGACAAACCTGACAAACCTGACAAAAACAAGCAATGGGGAAAGGATTTCCTGTTTAATAAATGGTGCTGGTAAAACTGGCTAGCCATATGCAGAAAGCTGAAACTGGACCCCTTCCTTACACTTTATACAAAATTAAGATGGATTAAAGACTTAAACGTAAAACCTAAAACCATAAAAACTCTAGAAGAAAACTTAGGCAATACCATTAGGACATAGGCATGTGCAAAGGATTCATGACAAAAACACCAAAAACAATTGCAACAAAAGCCAAAATTGACAAATAGGTTCTAATTAAACTAAAGAGCTTCTGTTCAGCAAAAGAAACTATCATCAAAGTGAACAGGCAGCCTACAGAGTGGGAGAACATTTTTGCAATATATCCATCTGACAAAGGGCTAATATCCAGAATCTATAAGGAACCTAAAGAAATTTACAAGAAAAAAACAACCCCATCAAAAAGTGGGTGAAGGATATGAACAGACACTTTGCAAAAGAAGACATTTATGTGGTCAACAAACATGAAAAAAAGCTCATCATCACTGGTCATTAGAGAAATGCAAATCAAAACCACAATGAGATTCCATCTCATGCCAGTTAGAATGGTGATCATTAAAAAGTCAGGAAACAACAGATGCTGGAGAGGATGTGGAGAAATAGGAAGGCTTTTACACTGTTGGTAGGAGTGTGAATTAGTTCAACCATTGTGGAAGACAATGCGGCAATTCCTCAAGGATCTAAAACTAGAAATACCATTTGACCCAGCAATCCCATTACTGGGCATATACCCAAAGGATTATAAATCATTCTACTATAAAGACACATGCACACATATGCTTATTGCATCACTATTTACAGTACCAGTGACTTGGAACCAACCCAAATGCCCATCAGTGATATACTGGATAAAGAAAATGTGGCACATATACACTATGGAATACTATGCAGCCATAAAAAAGAATGAGTTTGTCCCTTTACAGGGACATGGATGAAACTTGGAACCATCATCCTCAGCAAACTAACACAGGAACAGAAAACCAAACACCATATGTTCTCACTTATAAGTGGGAGTTGAACAATGGGAACACATGGACACAGAGAGGGGAACATCACACACCAGGGACTGTCAGGGGGTGGGGGGCAAGTGGAGGGACAGCATTAGGCCAGATACTTAATGCATGCAGTGCTTAAAACCTACATGATGGGTTGATAGGTGCAGGAAACCACATGGCACATGTCTACTTATGTAACAAAGCTGTACTTTCAGCACATGTATCCCAGAACTTAAAAAAAGAAGCATGTGTGAGGAAACATTGAGTTTTGGTCATTCTATAATCCCCTTCTTTGCCTCCTGTTCAGATGCACCCTTGGAACAAGCTGGATCCAGCTAACCAGGCTTTGACAATGCAAACTCAGTCGAAATCTGCCTCTTCTGGTTGGAGAAGTGGGAGAGAGAGTGGAGAGGGAGAAGGAGATGGAGAGAAGAAGCTGTCACGAAACCAAGTTCCTTAACAAGGCTTTCAGTCCAGGCAGTGAATCTGCCCCCATAGAGTTGAACTTCATGAAACAGAAAGTCTGCGTGAAGCATATGTATGTTTTATTTATTCTCAGATCTTATTCTTTAATTAACGGAACTGCACATATTATTACTGTGTAATTTAGAGGAGCATATATATTTTTATTGCACAGCCAACTAAAATGTTCATTAAGCATTTTTAATGATGTGAGAAAATGCTTATGATAAAACATTGAGAATGAAAGCAACAAAGAAAGCATCATTCAAAATCTTAGCTAGCTTATGACTTCAAGAACGTGAAAAAGCATAGAACAGGATGGTGTGTGAAAACACTAATTTTATTTGCTTAGTAGGATTGAGGATTTTTTAATTTTAAAAATTCTTCTGTGTGATTTAAATAAACCTATTTTTTTTAAGGCAAGAATATGTGTGACAGGATATATAGGGCTTCTCTAAATCTGGTATGAAATGGATAAGGGTATACGCCTAGGGCTATGGCTGGCTAGTAATTCAGACTGACCATCCCACGGAAAATAACTAGAAATACTGGATAAAAAAGTTAAAAACATCTTAAAAGCATGTAAAGTTGCCAAGATAGTAAGGAATTAACAGGTCAAATTTCAGTGAAGGTGGCACTTTGGGAGGTCAGTGAACACCAAAGCCTCTGGCTCTTGCCCTGACACCTTTGCTGAACTTGCCAAACTGACTGGCAGTTTTGAGACTTGCTAGGTAAGGAAGAGAGAAGCCCAATAGAAAAGGCTAACAGGAGAACATTTCATAGAAAACCAGGACCCTAGAATCCCATACTCTCCAGGGGACTACAAAGACTTATCTTTGTTTTTAGCTGGGAAGGGATTAAAAATATCCCTAAAAAATAACCACAGGGCTGGGCTCAGTGGCTCATGCCTGTATCCCGGCGCTTTGGAGGCCGAGGCGGGCAGATCACCTGAGGTCAGGAGTTCGAGACCAGCCTGGCCAATATGGCAAAACCTCATCTCTATCAAAAATACAAGAATTGGCCAGGAGCAGTGGCTCACGCCTGTAATCCCAGTGCTTTGGGAGGCCAAGGCAGGTGGATCACGAGGTCAGGAGATCGAGACCATCCTGGCTAACATGGTGAAACCCCGTCTCTACTAAAAATACAAAAAAAAATTAGCTGGGCGTGGTGGTGGGTGCCTCTAGTCCCAGCTACTTGGGAGACTGAGGCAGGAGAATGGCGTGAACCCGGGAGGCAGAGCTTGCAGTGAGCAGAGATCATTGCGCCACCACACTCCAGCCTGGGTGACAGAGCCAGACTCTGTCTAAAAAAAAAAAAAAAAAAAAATTAGCTGGGTATGGTGGTGTGTGCTTGTAGTCCCAGCTACTCAGGAGGCTGAGGTGGGAGAATCACTTGAACCCAGGAGGCAGAAGTTGCAGTGAGCCATGATCATGCTCCTGCACTCTAGTCTAGTGCCTAGGGCAACAGAGTGAGACTCTGTCTCAAAAAAAAAAAGAAAAAAAAGGAAAACAAGAAATTGTAATCATATGTCTACCTTTACTGGGATTCCCAGTTACAACTTTCACCTAATCTGGGTGCCAGATGGATCTAGATTTTGTAGGAATTGATGCCTATATGATTTGGGGGTGGGGACCTCATTAAAGGAAAAATATACGATTAAAATACAATAATTAAGTACAAATATGAACATTCATTTGGAAGAGAAGCCACAACACATTCCAAATTTTAAAAGCTCAAAAATATCACAAACATCACAAACTCCAGAAAAGTAACATATTTTATTAGTGGCTGGACAGCAATAGAACCCCTTTTTCTTTCTTTTTTGGCTACTTTGATAGCCTCTTTATAAGACAATGATTTTGTAATATAGCTTTCTATACAGAGAACATAAAGATGATTTAGTGTCTACTCTAGCATGGGTGATAGAAATTTATTTTGTTATTGATGGCTTAGAAAAATTTCTTTAAGATTCATAACTCATCACTGGTAATGTCATGCACATTTTTAGGGTTATTGTCAAATTTTGGAAGTTCTCTTCTAAGTTTCTTTCATATATGAGCTATAAAACTTCAGGTCACTTCAAGTTTTTGAGGATAGTGACTCATCTTAAATACTTTTAATGACCCCTCCCCCACTAACCAGTTTGTTGATGACATCTAGCTTGCAGTGACATATTATCAGTTTTATGTTATTTTAGTTGGTGCCAGTATTTTGTTTCAAATTGGCAGGAAATTTAAGTCTTTTTAAATGTGTTTGGATATTTCACTTTTTCATTAATTGCATTTCAAGCTGCCCAAGAATTCATTTCTTAATTTTATCTGAAATTTATGTCTTTCTCTCTATTATTAACTGCTCTTCATATAGTCTAAACATTTTTTTGGCTACAGTTTTTGCTGAAATTTTTTGCTATTTTTCTTGATGTCAGAATAATTTTTATTGATTTCATTACTCATCTTTATCACCTTTGTTGTATATTTCATTAATGTTTTATCAAAATTCCCTTCCAGTTCTTTTGAAATAAATTTAAAGATGACAAGAGCTACCTATTACATGGATCTAATTCAGGACCCTGTAATTTATCACTTGTTTTACTGAAACATTCCAAAATATTTTACCAAATTGCAGTTAAAATGGCACATTTAAAGTTTTTAAATAAACTTTTTTGCACCTCATTTGTGATTTGTGTTTTATCTTTTGAATATTTGAAAATGTATGTTTGAATCCTTAAAATGTTGCTCTATTTCTGATCCAAGATTGAACAGTTTTATATGGGCAAGGGGTCTCATTATATTTCTTAGATTATTTAAAGAAAACTCTATATTAGAGTGATATCACCAAGATGGTAAAATAGAAGGTAACCCATTGATATCCCCCAACAACAAGAATTCTGCACCTATCCACAGTTAGTCATCCTGCAGAAGCCCCAAGACTCAGGTGGGAGCTTGTGAAACCCCAGTGGAATCCAAGACTTAGGAAGGTCATTTTGAGAGTGTAGACTGACACCCAAGTGGCTGATCTATCCTGTTGAGCTTGCTTCTGGGTTCAAGCCTGAAAACAGCCTAGTCCCTCAAGGGTTTGGGCTACAGCCCTGTCTGGTCCTGAGTCTGCAACCAAAACCATCTGTTAAGGGATTCAGAAGGAATCACACACACTAGGGCCTTCATGGAAAGGCTATTCTGCCTGCTGACATCAATCTTAGGAAGTGAACCTGCAAGTTGTCCTGAGGTGCTGCTCTAGAATTTCCAAGCTGGAGTCCCATCTCAGAGCTGCTTGCACAAGAACCCAGAGGAACACTTGCCCATATTTCACCACTGGGACTCTGGACCTCCGTGATGGTCTTGCCAATTTCTGTCCCACAGCAGATCCTGAAGGGGCCTGAGAGAGTCTCAGCTGCAGCCCCTTTCATTACAGTTATGTAACTATCCCATCTGTGCTGACATCTGCTGGAAAATGCATATCTGTCTGTGCCAAGGAGATGGATTTTCCAGCCCTCATCCCACAGCAGATTTTAAGGGGGTCTAGTCTCAGCTCTGGCTCCCCACTACTGCAATCAGGGCACTATCCCATCATCTGTACAGGGACTCGATAGGAGACATGTGCCCCTCTGAGCCAATGAGACTGGGCTTTCCAGTCTCAGTTTGGCCCCCACAGCAGATCCCTAGGAGGCCCCGTCTCAGCCCCACCCCATCCCAATTCAGTTGGGGAACTATCCTGTCTGTGCTGAGACCTGCTGGGAGATACATGCCCTTCTGGATGAATAAGATAGGCTTTCCAGCCTCTGTCCCACAGTAGCTCATAAGGGAGCTCAGCCTCAGTGCCAGCCCCACTTGCTACAGTCAGGAAATGATCATGTCTGTGTAGGGATCTACTGGAAGATATATGCCCATCTAAGGTAATATGACAGGGCAGGCCAGCCTCCATCCCATAGCAGATCCCAAGGGGGCCAAGTCTTAGCTTGAGTCCTTTTTGTTGTAGTTCCTCAACTACACACAAGTACAGGGATCTAATGGGTGCCACATACCTGTCTGAGCCAACAAGATGAACCCACCAGCCTCCTCCCCGCAGCAGATCCCCTAGGGGCCCTATCACAATTCTAGCCCCTCTTGCTGCTGTTGGGGACCTATCTCACCTGTGCAGAGATTCACTGGGAGGCACATACATCTGGGCCACTGGAACAGTCTTCTGGACTTAGGTCCCTGACCAGCATTCTCACATAGCCCCAGTACCCTCCTTGTATCTTCCTCAGGTCTATCTGGGCTGGAAAGCTGCATTAACCTCAGAGCCCTTGTGAGTCTTGCAGCAAGTGCATGTTTAGAGTGTTTTCTAGAGCTGAGATGGCTGCAGGAGTCACAAGCCCAGGGAATACAACAGTCAGTTGGCTTAGAATCCCTGGAAGGCCCTCTGCAGGAGGACAGGCACAAACAAAGCCAGAGTACAAAGACTGAAATAACCACTGAATCCCTCAATGCATAGACATTCTCACACTTCCACAAGCATCAAGATTGTTTAGGGAAATATGACCTCACCAAATGGACAAAATAAGGTGCCAGAGACCAGCCCTAAAGTAATGGATGTGTGTGATCCCACAGACAAGGAATTCAAAATAGCTGTTTCAAGGAAGGTCAATGAACTTCAAGAAAATGCAGAGAATCAATTCAGAAATTTATCAGAGAAATTTAAGAGAGGTTGAAATTTAAAAACTCAAAGAGAAATCCTGGAGGTAAAAAATACAATGAATAAAATGAAAAATGTGATAGAGGGCATCAGTAGCAGAATTGATCAGGCAGAAGAAAGAATAAGTGAGCTCAAAGATAGACTACTTGAAAATATAGTCAGAGGAGGAAAAAGAATGAAAAGGAATGAAGAAAGCTTACAAAATGAAACAACATCAAAAGAGTAAATATTTGGGTTATTGGAATTGAAGAAGGAACTGAGAAAGACAAAGGGGTAGAAAGATTATTCAAAAAAATAAGAGAAAACTTTCCAAAGCCAACAATATAAATATCTAGGTATAGGAAAGTCAAAGGTCACTAATCAGATTCAACTCTAATAAGAATACCCCCAAGACATAATCAAACTCTCAAAGGTCAAAGACAAAGAAAAGATCTTGAAAGTGGCAAGAGGAAAAAAAAAATACATATAATAGAGATCAGATACACCTGGCAGCATACTTCTCAGCAGAAACTCTACAGGCCAGGTGAGGGCATGATACATTCTGAGTGCTGAAGTGGGAAATAAATCAACCAATAGTACTGTACCTAGCAAGGTATTGTTCAGAAATGATGATGAGATAAAGACTTTCCCAGACAGACAAAAGCTGAAGTAATTTATTGCTACCTGACCTGTTGAACAAGAAATGCTAAAGGGAGCCCTTCAAATGGAAAGAAAGGGACAATAATGTGATTATTATACTAATATTATAACGATGGTGTTTAAACCACTTATATCTTTAGTAAGAATACTAAAAGACAAAACTATTTAAAAAATTTAAGAGATAGGCAATATGAAAAATTTAAATTATGACCTCAAAAATTCATAATGTGTGGGGAGAAGGGAGTTAATACATACTTTTTTTGGTTTCTTTCTTTTCTTTTTGTGATCAAAGTTAAGTTGGTATCAGGTTTAAATACATGTTACAACTATGGGATGTGTTTTTTGTAAGCCCCATGGTAACTACAAAGCAAAAACCTATAATGAATTACCAAATGAAAAGCAACAAAATAAAACATACTACCAAAGAAAATCATTTAACCACAAAGGAAGATGAAAGAAAGGAAGGAAAGAATTAGAGAACTAGAAAACAAGTAACAAAATGTCAGCAGTAAGTCCTTACCTATCAATAGCACTGAAAGTAAATGGAATAAATTCTTCAATTAAAAGACAGAGTGGCTGCATGGATTGAAAAAATAAACAAGACCCATTGATATGCTGCCAAGAACAAACTCACTTCTATGAAGACACATAGGAATTGAAAGTGAAGGGATGGATAAAACTATTCCATGTAAGTGGAAACCAAAAAAGAACAGGAGTAGCTATGCTTATGTAAAATAGACTTTAAGTAAAGAACTGTAAGAAGAGAAAAACAAGGTTATTGTAGAATGATAAGGTCAATTTAGCAACAGGATATAACAATAATCAATATATATGCACCCAACACTGGAGCACCCAAATATATAAACCAAATATTAATGGGTCTAAATGAAGATATAGACTGCAACACAATAATAATAGGGAACTTCAATACCCCACTTTTGACAATGAACAGATTATCCAGGCAGAGAACCAGCAAAGAAGCATGGGAGTTAAACTACATTCTATTAATAGACTGCATTGATCTAAGAAGACATTTACAGAACATTCATTCAACTGATGCAGAATACATGCTCTTTCTGTCAGCACCTGCAACATTTTCCAGGATTAACCATAGGCTAGGACACAAAACAAGTCTCAGCAAATTCACAAAAGTAGAAATCATACCAAGTATCTTTTCTTATCACAACAGAATAAACCTAGAAATCAGTAACAAGAGGAATGTTGGAAACTTACAAATATATGGAAATTAAACAACATGCTCCTAAACAACCAATGGGTCAATGAAGACATTAAGAAGAACATTTAAAAAATTTATTGAAATAAATGGAAATAGAAGTACAACATACCAGAATCTATGAGATATAGCAAAATTGGTACTAAGGTGAAGTGTATAGCAATAAATGCCCACATCAAAAAAATAGGAAGACTCCAAATAAACAACCTAATGATGCACCTCAAGGAACTGGAAAAGAACAAACCAAATCCCAAATTAGTAGACAAAAAGTAATAATAAATATCAGAACAGAAATAAGTAAATTTGAGACTAAAAAAATACAGAAGATTAACAAAATGTAAAGTGGGTTTTTTGAAAATATTAACAACATCGACATACTTTTACCTAGACTGATTAATAAGAAAGAGAGTAGGCACAAAATAAATAAAATCAGAGACAGACGGAAACACTGTAACTGATGCTACAGAAATACAAAGATCATTAGAGACTACTATGAACAATTACATGCCAACACATTGGAAAACCTAGAAGAAATGGATAAATTCCTGGATACATACCACCTACCAAGATTGAATCATGAAATAATTAAAAACCTTAACAGATCATTAATGAGTAACAAGATAGAAGTAGTAATAAATATCTTCCATCGAAGGAAAGCCCAGAAACCTATGGCTTCACTGCTGAATTCTATGAGACATTTAAAGAAGAATGAATACCAATTCTACTGAATTCTTCAGAAAATTGAAGAGGTGAACTACTTCCAAACTTATTACACGATACCAGCATTTCCCTGATGCCAAAGCCAGAAAAGAACACAACAACAACAATTTTCAGACTAATATCTCTGATGAACATACATGTTCCTCAAGAAAACACCAGCAAACTGAATTCAACAACACATTAAAAAGATCATTCCCCATGATCAAGAGGAAATTATCCCATAGATGCAAAGATGGTTCAATATAAGCAAATAAACATGATACATTATCAACATAATCAAAAACAGAAATCATATGGTCATTTCAATCATATTGAAAAAGCATTCAATAAAATTCAACTTCCTTTTATAAGAACCCTCAATAAATTTGGTATGGAAGAAGCATACTTCAACAACATGATAAAAGACATATATGATAAGCCCATAGCTAATATCATACTAAATGGGGAAAAATTGAAAGCCTTTTGTAGGAAAACAGCCTGTTATATGGCAAGAGTGATGCCATCCTGAAGCAAAATCATCAGGACTGACTTTTTTTTAAAATTATACTTAAGCTCTGGGATATATATGCAGCACGTGAAGGTTTGTTACATAGGTATACATGTGCCATGGTGGTTTGCTGTACCCATCAACCCATCATCTACATTAGGTTTTTCTCCTAATGCTATCCCTCCCCTTACCCCCTACCCCCCAACAGGCCCCAGTGTGTGATGTTCCCATTTCTGTGCCCATATGTTCTCATTGTTCAACTCCCACTTATGAGTGAGAACATGCAGTGTTTGGTTTTCTGTTCCTGTGTTAGTTTGCTGAGAATGATGGTTTCCAGCTTTGTCCATGTCCCTGCAAAGGACATTAACTCATTCTTTTTTATGACTGAACAGTATTCCATGGTATATATATCCACATTTTCTTTATCCAGTCTATCATTAATGGGCATTTGGGTTGGTTCCAGGTCTTTGCTATTGTGAATAGTGCTGCAATAAACATAAGTGTGCATGTGTCTTTATAGTAGAATGATTTATAATCCTTTGGGTATATACCCAGTAATGGGATTGCTGGGTCAAATGGTATTTCTAGTTCTAGATCCTTGAGGAATCACCACACTGTCTTCCACAATGGTTGAACTAATTTACACTCCCACCAACAGTGTAAAAGTGTTCCTATTTCTCCACATCCTCTCCAGCATCTGTCGTTTCCTGACTTTTTAAAGATCACAATTCTAACTGGTGTGAGATGGTATCTCATTGTGGGTTTGATTTGCATTTCTCTAATGACCAGTGACGATGAGCTTTTTTTCATATGTTTCTTGGCCGCATAAATGTCTTCTTTTAAAAAGTGTCTGTTCATATCATTTGCCCACTTTTTGATGGGTTTGTTTTCTTCTTGTAAATTTGTTTAACTTTCTTGTAGATTCTGGATATTAGCCCTTTGTCAGATGGATAGATTGCAAAAATGTTCTCCCATTCTGTAGGCTGCCTGTTCACTCTGATAGTTTCCTTTGCTGAGCAGAAGCTCTTTAGTTTAATTAGATCCCATTTGTCAATTTTGGCTTTTGCTGCAATTGTTTTTGGTGTTTTAGTCATGAAGTCTTTGCCCATGTCTATGTCCTGAATGGTATTGCCTAGGTTTTCTTCTAGGGTTTTTATGGTTTTAGGTTTTACGTTTAAGTCTTTAATCCATCCTGAGTTAATTTTTGTATAAGGCATAAGGAAGGTGCCTAGATTCAGTTTTCTGCATATGGCTAGCCAGTTTTCCCAACACTATTTATTAAATAGAGAATCCGTTCCCCATTGCTTGTTTTTGTCAGTTTGTCAAAGATCAGATGGTTGTAGATATGTGGCATTAATTCTGAGGCCTTTGTTCTGTTCCATTGGTCTATGTATCTATGTACCATTAACAAGCTGTTTTGCTTACTGTAGCCTTGTAGTGTAGTTTGAAGTCAGGTAGCATGATGCCTCCAGATTTGTTCTTTTTGCTTAGGATTGTCTTGGCTATATGGGCTCTTTTTTGGTTCCATATGAATTTTAAAGTAGTTTTTTCCAGTTCTGTGAAGAAAGTCAATGGTAGCTTGATGGGAATAGCATTGAATCTATACTTTGGGCAGTATGGCCATTTTCACAATATTGATTCTCCCTATCCATAAGCATGGATTTTTGTTTCCATTTGTTTTGTCCTCTTTTATTTCCTTGAGCAGTGGTTTGTTGTTCTCCTTGAAGAGGTCCTTCATATTCCTTGTAAGTTGGATTCCTAGATATTTTATTCTCTTTGTAGCAATTGTGGGTGGGAGTTTAGTCATGATTTGGCTCTCTGTTTGTCTGTTATTGGTATATAGGAATGCTTGTGATTTTTGCACTTTTATTTTGTATCCTGAGACTTTGCTGAAGTTGCTTATCAGCTTAAGGAGTTTTTGGGCTGAGATGGTGGGGTTTTCTAAATATACAATCATGTCATCTGCAAACAGAGATAATTCAACTTCCCCTCTCTTTTTATTTAGATACCCTTTATTTCTTTCTTTTGCCTGATTGCGCCAGCCAGAACTTCCAATACTATGTTGAATAGGAGTGGCAAGAGAGGGCATCCTTGTCTTGTGCTGGTTTTCAAAGGGAAAGCTTTTTTCCCATTCAGTATGATATTGGCTATGGGTTTGTCATGAATAGCTCTTATTATTTTGAAATATGTTCCATTAATACCTAGTTTGTTGACTGTTTTTAGCATGAAGTGGTGTTGAATTTTATTGATGGGCTTTTCTGCATCTATTGAGATAATCATGTGGTTTTTGTTACTGGTTCTTTGATGGATTATGTTTATTGATTTGCATATGTTGAACCAGCCTTGCATCCCAGGGATGAAGCCAAATTGATCACAGTGGATAAGCTTTTTAATGTGCTGCTGGATTTGGTTGGCCAGTATTGTATTGAGGATTCTCCCATAGATGTTCATGAGGGGTATTGGCCTGAAATCTTTTTGTAGTTGTATCTCTGCCAGGTTTTGGTATCAGGATGATGCTGGCCTCATAAAAAGAGTTAGGGAGGAGTCCCTCTTTTTCTATTATTTGGAATAGTTTTAGAAGGAATGGTACCAGCTCCTGTCTGTACCTCTGGTAGAATTCGGCTGTGAATCTGTCTGGTCCTGGGCTTTTTTTGGTTGGCAGGCTATTAACTACTGCCTTAATTTCAGAACTTGTTATTGGTCTATTCAGGGATTCGACTTCTTCCTGGTTACTCCTGGGAGGGTGTATGTGTCCAGGAATTTATCCATTTCTTCTAGATTTTCTAGTTTATTTGCATAGAGGTGTTTATAGCATTCTCTGATGTTAGTTTTTATTTCTGTGGGATCAGTGGTGATATCCCTTTTATCATTTTTTGTTGTGTCTATTTGATTCTTCTCTCTTTTCATTAGTCTGGCTAGTGTTCTATTTTGTTAATCTTTTCAAAACACCAGCTCCTGGATTGTTTTTTAAAAGGTTTTTTTGTGTCTCTATCTCCTTCAGTTTTTCTCTGATCTTAGTTATTTCTTGTCTTCTGCCGGTTTTTGAATTTGAGCTTGCTACTCTAGTTGTTTTAATTGTGATGTTAGGGTGTGGATTTTAGATATTTCCTCCTTTCTTCTGTGGGCATTTAGTGATATAAATTTTCCTTTTAACACTGCTTTAGCTGTGTCCTAGAGATTCTGGTATGTTGTGTTTTTGTTCTCCTTGGTTTCCAAAAACTTATTTATTTCTGCCTTAATTTCGTTATTTACCCAGTAGTCATTCTGGAGCTGGTTGTTCAGTTTCCATGTAGTTGTGCGGTTTTGAGTGAGTTTCTTAATCTTGAGTTCTGATTTGATTGCAGTGTGGTCTGAGAGACTGTTATGATTTCCATTTTTTTTGCATTTGCTGAAGAGTGTTTTACTTCCAATTGTGTGGTCAATTTTAGAATAAGTGCTATGTGGTGCCAAGAAAATGTATATTCTGTTGATTTGGGGTGGAGAGTTCTGCAGCTATCTATTAGGTCTGCTTAGTCCAGAGCTAAGTTCAAGTCCTGGATATCCTTGTTAATTTTCTCTTTTCCTGATCTGTCTAATATTGACAGTGGGGTTTTAAAGTCTCCCACTATTATTGTGTGGGAGTCTAAGTCTGTTTGTAGGTCTCTAAGAACTTGTTTTATGAATCTGGGTGCCCCTGTATTGGGTGCATATATATTTAGGATAGTTAGCTCTTCAAGTTGCATTGATCTGTTTACTATTAGGTAATGCCCTTCTTTGTCGTTTTTGATCTTTGTTGGTTTAACATCTGTTTTATCATAGACTAGGATTGCAGCCCCTGCTTCTTTTTGCTTTCCATTTGCTTGGTAAATTTTCCTCCATCCCTTTGAGGCTATATGTGTCTTTGCCCATAAGATGGGTCTCCTGAATATAGCACATCGATGGTCTTGACTCTTTATGCAATTTGCCAGTCTGTGTCTTTAATTGGGGCATTTATGCCATTTACATTTAAGGTGAATATTGTTATGTGTGAAGTTGATCCTGTCATTTTGATGCTAGCTGTTTATTTTGCCCATTAGTTGATGCAGTTGCTTGATTGTTTTGATGGTCTTTGCATTTTGGTATGTTTTTGCAGTGGCTGGTACTGGTTTTTCCTTTCCATATTTAATGCTTCCTTCAGGAGCTCTTATAAGGTAGGCCCGGTGGTGACCAAATCCCTCAGCATTTGCTTGTTTGTAAAGGATTTTATTTCTTCTTCACTTATGAAGCTGAGTTTGTCTGGATATGAAATTCTGGGTTGAAAATTCTTTTCTTTAAGAATGTTGAATATTGGCTTCGACTCTCTTCTGGTTTGTAGGGTTTCTGCAGAGAGATCTGCTGTTAGTCTGATGGGCTTCCCTTTGTGGGTAACCCGACCTTTCTCTCTGGTTGCCCTTAACATTTTTTCCTTCATTTCAATCTTGGTGAATCTGATGATTATGTGTCTTGGGGTTTCTCTTCTTGAGGAGTATTTTAGTGATGGTCTCTGTATTTCCTGAATTGGAATGTTGGCCTGTCTTGCCAGGTTGTGGCAGTTCTCCTGGATAATATCCTGAAGTGTGTTTTCCCACTTGGTTCCATTCTTACTGTCACTTTCAGGGACCCCAATCAGTCGTAGGTTTGGTCTTTTCACAGTCCCATATTTCCTGGAGGCTTTGTTCGTTCCTTTCCATTCATTTTTCTTTAATCTTGTCGTCACAGCTATTTCAGTACGTTGATCTTCAATCTCTGATATCCTTTCTTCTGCTTGATCAATTCAGCTATTGATACTTGTGTATGCCTCATGAAGTTCTCGTGCTGTGTTTTTCAGCTCCATCAGATCATTTGTGTTCTTCCCTACACTGGTTATTGTAGTTAGCAGTTCTTGTAACCTTTTAACATTTCTTAGCTTCCTTGTGTTGGGTTAGAACATGCTCCTTTAGCTTGGAGGGGTTTGTTCCTACCCACCTTCTGAAGTCTACTTCTGTCAATTCCTCAAACTCATTCTCTGTCCAGTTTTTTTCCCTTGCTGGAAAGGAATTTTGATCCCTTGGAAGAGAAGAGGCATTGTGGTTTTTAGAATTTTCAGCCTTTTTGCTCTGGTTTTTCCTCATCTTCATCGATTTGTCTACCTTTGGTCTTTGATGTTGGTGAGCTTTGGATGGATTTTTTGAGTGGTTGTCCTTTTTGTTGATGTTGATGCTATTGCTTTTGTTTGTTAGTTTTCCTTCTAACAGGCCCCTCTTCTGCAGGTATGCTGGAGTTTGCTGGTGGTCCACTCCAGACCCTGTTTGCCTGGGTATCACCAGGGGAGGCTGCAGAACAGCAAAGATTGCTGTCTGCTCCTTCCTCTGGAAGCTTCATCCCAGAGGGGCACCTGTCACATGCCACCCAGAGCTTTCCTGTATGAAGTGCCTGTAGTCCCCTGCTGGGAGGTGTCTCCCCATCAGAGCCATGGGGCTCAGGGACACACTTGAGGAGGCTGTCTGTCCCTTAGCAGAGCTCAAGCGCTGTGCTAGGAGATCTTCTGCTCTCTTCAGAGCTGGCAGGCAGGAATGTTTAAGTCTGCTGAAGCTGTGCCCACAGCTGCTCCTTTCCCTAGGTGCTCTGTCCCAGGGAAATGGGAGTTTTATGTATAAGTCCCTGACTGGGTCTGCTGCCTTTCTTTCAGAGATGCCCTGCCCAGAGATGAGGAATCTAGAGAGGCAGTCTGGCTACAGTGGCTTTGTGGTGCTGCAGTGGGCTCTGCCCAGTCTGAACTTCTCAACGACTTTGTTTACCCTATGAGAGGATAACTGGCTACTCAAGCCTCAGTAATGGTGGACGACCGTCCCCCACCAAGCTCAAGTGTCCCAGGTCAACTTCAGACTGCTGTGCTGGCAGCTTGAATTTCAAGCCAGTGGATCTTAGCTTGTTGGGCTCTGTGGGGATGGGATCCACTGAGCGAGACCACTTGGCTCCCTGGCTTCGGCCCCCTTTCCAGGGGAGTGAACGATTCTGTCTTGCTGGTGTTCCAGGCACCACTGGGGTATGAAAAAAGAAAAAAAAAACTCCTGCAGCTAGCTCAGTGTCTGCCCAAACGGCCTCCCAGCTTTGTGCTTGAAACCCAGGGCCCAGGTTGTGTAGGTGCCCGAGGGATTCTCCTGGTCTGTGGGTTGCAAAGACAGGAGGAAAAGCATAGTATCTGGGCCAGATAGCTCCGTCCCTCACAGCACAGTCTCTCACAGCTTCCCTTGGCTAGGGGAGAGAGTTCTCTCACCCCTTGCACTTCCCAGGTGAGGCAATGCCCCACACCGCTTCTGCTTGCCCTCTGTGGACTGCACTCACTGTCTAACCAGTCCCAGTGAGATGACCCAGGTACCTCAGTTGGAAATGCAGAAATAACCCCCCTTCTGTGTTGGTCTCACTGGGAGCTGCAGACCAGAGCTGTTCCTATTCGGCCACCTTGCCTGGGCAACCATGACTGGTGTTTGACTCCTGCTTACCAAAGCATTCCTGTAGCATAGATTATCCTTTTAAGTGTTCTACCTTCCAGCTATGCCTGCTATTCATATAATTAAATAATTGAAAGCTGAATGGTTTCTTTGCCCTATTTATTAAAGGCCTTGCTACAGTTTGAATATATGACCTTTCAAACCTCATGTTGAAACTTTATTCCTAGAACGGGTATGGTGGCTCATGTCTGTAATCCCAGCACTTTGGGAAGCCAAGGTGGGGAGGATCTCTTGAGGTCAGGAGTGCAAGACCAGCCTAGGATAAAAAGTGAGATCCTGTATTTACAAAAAATAAAAATGAAGGTGAAAAATATCTTTAAAATTGATACCCCTTGTTGGAGGTGGGGCCTAATGGGACACTTTTGGGTCATGGGGGTGGATCCCTCATGAATGGCTTAGTGCTGTTTTTTGTGGTAATGAGAGTCCTCACTCTATAAGTTCCCACAAAATCTAGTTGTTAAAAAGAGCCTGGCATAGGCGCGTGGCTCACGCCTGTAATCCCAGCACTTTGGGAGGCCGAGATGGGCGGATTACGAGGTCAGGTCAGGAGATCGAGACCATCCTGGCTAACATAGTGAAACTCCATCTCTATTAAAAATACAAAAAAATTAGCCAGGCGTGGTGGTGGGCACCTGTAGTCCCAGCTACTTGGGAGACTGAGGCAGGAGAATGGCGTAAACCTGGGAGGCGGAGCTTGCAGTGAGCGGAGATCGCGCTACTGCACTCCAGCCTGGGCGACAGAGCAAGACTCTGTCTCCAAAAAAAAAAACAACAGTAATAATAATAAGAGCCTGGCACCTCCCTTCCTTCTTTCCTGCTTCCTCTCTTGCCATGTGATCTCTGCACACCAGCTCATCTTCACCTTCCATCATGAGTAGAAGCAGGCTGGAGCCCTTACCAGAGGCAAATGCTGGCACCATGCTTTTTGTACAGTCTGCAAAATCATGCGTCAAATAATCCTCTTTTCTTTATAAATTACCCAGCCTCAGGTATTCCTTTATGGCAACACAAATTGACTAAGACAGGGCTTAAGGCAGTAATCTAATTAAGAAGCAAGCTAAACTGAAAGAAAAACCATGTATAAAACTAAATCGGTCTCTAAAATACAACTTTCTGGCATTTAGCTGGCTATTTTGAAACTCTTTATAAAAGGAATTCACATCTATAAAGGAAATCTTCATTTGTAAGGGCATCTCCTTCTCCACACCTAAAGCACTAGAAACTATTACAGTTGGGGAAGACAGAAGACATTGGCTTAAAGTTTACATAACAAATCTTATTTTTGTTTAAGGTATGTTTCCTGGCAATCATGTCTTGACTGGACTTTTGTCTATGCCCTTCTTTGTCTCAGCAGATTGTGGTGTTTAGAGCTAAGTTCTGTGCCTTTATGATGTAAATTTTTCCCCAAGAGTCATGTCTTGGGAAGTATAAACTTAGGGCTGCCTAGCTAACAATTGTTTAGAGCAATTGAACAGGTAATTAAAAGATTGATACTCCAAGGGTTGGGGAGATACTGTTTGAACACAGGTAAATGAAGAATCTTATAAAGTTATTATGATCTGCTTCCATGTGTCTGTGTGTCTATATGTTTATATGTGTCATGTGTATATGATATCTCACTACCAAAATATGGAAAGAAGCTCTAATAATTGGCTTAAAGAAAAGGTAAGCAATTAAATCAAATATTTTATCAGGAAAAATAGAAACTCACTGAAATGCCTTTTAGTTCATGTGGCTTTAGTAATCTTTGGTAAATATAACTAATTTTTAAGTTGTTAGTAAAATAGAAATGTCTTCAGAACTGTCAGAATTAAATATAACTCAGATATTTTCACTTGGATCTACTTGTTGGACAGATTTAGGCTATCTCTGCTGGATTTTCTCAAGGTCATAAAACTGTGGCTTCTGTGATTTTTGATACTTGTCAGACTTGTCTGTGACTTTTTTATTTTATTTTTTTTGAGAAGGAGTCTCACTCTGTCGCCCAGGCTGGAGTGCAGTGGCACAATCTCGGCTCACTGCAAGCTCCGCCTCCCGGGTTCATGCCATTCTTGGGCCTCAGCCTCTGGAGTAGCTGGGACAACGGGCGCCCGCCACCTCGCCCAGCTAATTTTTTTGTATTTTTAGTAGAGACGGGTTTCACCATGTTAGCCAGGATGGTCTCGATCTCCTCACCTCGTGATCCGCCTGCCTCGGCCTCCTTAAGAACTGGGATTACAGGCGTGAGCCACCACGCCCGGCCTTGTCTGTGACTTAATGTCTTAGAGTCATTAGATTCAAGACTTTAAACAAATGGCCATGATAAGGCATGGGGATGTATATGGAGTTCTCTCTGGCCCACCTGTGCCTCCTGGCTATGCTGGGAAAGGTTAGACGTTACCTTCACAACTGTTTTCTCTGTTCTGAGCTCTACACTTGGTGTATAAATTTAGGACTCAGATAAGTCCTGACCTTTACAGTCATCCTTGCGTGTGACATGCGTACATGGGACCCATGGTGACTAGGGAAGAGATTAGGGAGGTATGGTATGTCATAGTTTCAAAATTCTTTTTATTAAAAATATTAAAGTCATGTTATGTTAAATTAAGTAATAGAAAATCATTAAATGTCTGAGTCATTTGTATGGTATGGAAAAGCTAAATATGGTATGTGAAAGCTAAATATAAATATTGGTATAAAACAGTTCAAAATTACTTCCTCCTAGTTAATATTTGTAATTTAAACTATCAGATATAAGAGAGACAATCCTATATACAGAGTGTGAGAAAGCAAGATGTGTTTTTGGTGAAGAAGTTTATCAAAAAGACATGAGGATGTGGTTTTTGCTAAAGGAAAAGTAATTTTATATAGTGTAGAAATTAAAGATTGTTTCATGATGATAAAGAAAATCTTGAAGTAAATGGATAAAAAGAGAATAGGTAAAAAGAAATGGAAAAGCTATGGGACTTATCCCAACAGGGTGAGAATCTTTAGATGGTTGTTAAAAAATGGAATGAATAAAATTGAAATTGAAGGAGTTAAAACAATAGTCTTAATACAACACCGTTGAAGTTTGGGTGAACCAAAGGAAGCCCATCCTGGTTCCCCAATGTTAAAAGGCCCCAAACCAGTTTGCTGCATTTCTCCTAGGCTGGAGAAATTTTAAAAGCTATAAGACCAAGATTATAACGAGAAAGCTGACCCAGAATTTCTTACGTCAGTGCTGAGGCAGGTTAGTTAAGATAAAGATTGACAAAAGGGCCACAGCTACTTGGCTTAACCCTCTGCTATGGGCCCAAAGCCTTTTGTACAAGACAGAGTAAAATGATCTGGGGGTGGAGAGAAGTTTTTGAGACTAGAACATAAAAATGTAAGGGCTGACAGGATTATAAAAGTTGGAATGTTTCAATAGGCTCTATATATGGTAGCTATGTCTCCTTTATGAAAATTTTTTTAGATAAAGGCCTGGTACCTTGTTTATATGAGTCTCTTACAAGGTTTTTGACCTTGCAGTTAAGTAAAGAATTTCACTTTCTGAACCAAAAAGGAGCCTGAATAACCAAAGCAATTCTAAACAAAAATAATAAAGCTGGAAGCATCACATTACCTGACTTGAAATTATACAACATGTCTATAGTAACCAAAACAACATGGTACTGGTATAAAAATAGACACATAGATCAATGAAACATAATAGAGAACCCAGAAATAAAGCCACATACTTATAACCAGCTGATCTTTTGCAAAGTTGACAGAAACATGCACCGGGGAATGGACATCCTATTCAATAAATGGTACTGGGAAAATTAGCTTGTCATATGCAGAAGAATGAAACTGGACCCATCTCTTACCATATACAAGAGTTAACTCAACATGCATTACAGACTTAAATGTGAGTCCTCAAACTAAAAATTTTAGAAGAAAACATAGGAAAAAGTCTTTTGGACATTGGCCTAGGCAAATAATTCATGACTAAAACCTGAAAAGCAAATGCAACAAAAACAAAAATAAACAAATGGAACTTCATTAAACTAAAAAGCTTCTGTGTAGCAAATAAAATAATTATCAGAATATAAAGACAACTTTCAGAATGGGAGAAAATATTTGAAAACTAAGCATCCAACAAAAGACTAGTATCCAGGATCTACAAGGAACTCAAACAACTCAACAGGAAAAAACAAACAAACAAGTTAACCCCACTAAAAAGTGGGCAAAGGACATGAACAGATATATTCAAAAGAGGACAAATGGCCAAGAAGCATACAAAAAAAGTTCAACATCACTAATCATCAGAGAAACACAAATGAAAACCACAGTAAGATGCCATGTCATATCAGTCAGAATGGCTATTACTAAAAAGTCAGAAAACAACAAGTGTTGGTGAAGATGTGGAGAAAAGGGAATAAGGGAATGTTTACACCCTGCTGGTGAGAATGTAAATTAGTCTAGCCTCTGTGGAAAGCAGCATGGAGATTTCTCAAAGAACAAAAATAGAACTACCATTCAATCCAGCAATCATACTACTGCATGTCTACCCAAAGAAAAAGAAACCATTATATCAAAAAGATGCCTGCACTCATATATTTATCATAGCACTATACATAATAGTAAAGATATGGAGTCAACCTATGTGTCCATCAATGGAGGACTGAAGAAAATATTATATATATATATATAAAAAAATATATATATATATATATATATAAATATATATATACACACACACACATTATACTACTCAGCCATAAAAAGAATGAAATAACGTCTTTTGCAACAGCATGGATGAAACTGGAGGCCATTATCCTCAGTGAAATAACTTAGAAATAGTCAAATACCACATGTTCTCACTTATAAATAAGAGCTAAATAATGCACACACATGGACAGAGAGAGTGGGATAATAGACACTAGAGATTTGGAAGACTGGGAGGTTGAGAGGGGAGTGAGGAATGAGAAATTACCTAATGGGTACACTGTACACTATTCAAATGATGATTATGTTAAAAGCCTAGATTTCATCACTACACAGTATATCAATGCAATAAACTGCATTCGTATCCCCCAAATCTGTATAAACAAAGAATGTCGCTTTCTGACAGGCCCAGGAACCTCAAGATATTTCTGGACCTCAAGAAGAGAGGAATTCACTCAATTCATACAATTATAAACACAGTCTGATGATACATCCTTGGCTTGGCTTCCTAGTCTCAAGGCTTTTGACAGTCTAATCTAAAATCCTTATGAAAGTTTCAGCAAAGCCAACACAAAAAAGTTTGATATGGCCAATCACTATTCTTGCTGCACTTTATGCAAATAATCAGGCCAAATTATTATTATTATTATTATTATTATTTTTTTTTTTTTGAGATGGAATCTCGCTCTGTCACCAGGCTGGGGTGCAGTGACAATCTTGGCTCACTGCAACTTCCAACCCCCTGGTTCAAGTGATTCTCTTCCCTCAGCCTCCCAAGTAGCTGGGATTACAGGCACCCACCACCCCCAGCTAATTTTTGTATTTTTAGTAGAGACAGGTTTTCACCATGTTGGCCAGGATGGTCTTGATCTCCTGACTTCGTGAATCCACCCGTAATCAGGCCAAATTATTTTGGAAAAAAATTGGTCTATGATTTCTCTTTGGTAGAAAAGAGGGACTGGAGAAGGAAAAAATATGTTTCAGAATAAAACTATAGCATACCAGTTATTAGATTTCAGCCCTAAACATTATTTTTGAGTTTTTATTGTTTTCCTACAATTTAGACTGACTCCTGAATTATTTCCTGGCTATACAAAGAAAAAATGATCAAGCTTTAATTTTTTCATGATATTTTCAGTTGGCTCCCTAATAGAATAGGTTCTTTTAAAAATTCTGAGGCATGAATAGCTGCACATAATTTTACCCTAAAAGCTTGCTATATAATGGATAGTTTCTAAGGGACAGGTGCTGGACCCACCATCTCTCGGCCACCAAAGACATTGCTGTTGTTTATAAGTACCTAAGAAATGCTTCTTTCTGAGGAACTGGATTTGTCAGCCTCTTTCTTTAGCCTCTCAGCTACCTCAGACTTTGGGGGTAGGCTTGCATATACCTGCTCACAATGAAACACTTTCCCACTAAAATCTGGAACAAAACAAGAATTCCCACATTCACCACTTTTATTCAACATAGTACCAGAAGTCACAGCTAGAGCAATTGGGCAAGAGAAAGAAATAAAGGGCATCCAAGTTGTAAAGAAATAAGTCAAATTATTCTTATTCCAGGTGACATGATCTTGTATTTAGAAAAACCTAAAGGCTCCACCAAAAAAACTCTTAGAACAGATAAATGAATGAATTCATTAACATTGCAGGATACAAAATCAACATAAAAATCAATAGCATTTCTATATGCTAACAATGATCAATCTGAAAAATAAATCAAGAAAGCAATCTCACTTACAGTATCTATGAAAGAAAAAATTTACCTAGGAATAAATTTAACCAAACAGATGAAAGATCCCTTGCAGGGAAACTATAAAACACTTATGAAAGAAATCGAAGATAACACAAAAATTGGAAAGATATCCCATGCTCATGGATTGAAAGAATATTGTTAAAATGTCTACACTACCCAAAGCAATCAACATATTCAATTCAATCCCTATCAAAATATCAATGATATCTTCATGAAAATAGGAAAAAATCCTAAAATTCAAAAGAAATTACAAAAGACCTTGAGTAGCTAAAGTAAACCTGTGTAAAAAGAATAAAGCTGGAGGAATCACACTCTCTGATTTCAAATTATACTACAAAGCTGTTATAACCAAAACAGCATGACACTGGCATAAAAACAGAAACATAGGCCAATGGAACAGAATAGAGAACCTAGAAATAAATCCATGCACTTACAGTCAGTTCATTTTTGATGAAGGTGCCTAGAACATACATTGGGAAAAGGACAGTCGTTTTAGTAAATGTTGCTGGAAAACTGGATAGCCACTTAAAGAAGAGTGAAACTAGATCCCTATATTTCCCCATGTACAAAAATCAACTCAAAATGGATTAAATACTTAAATGTGAGACCTGAAACTATGAAACTACTAGAAGGAAACATTGGGGAAATGCTATAAGACATTGGTCTGGCCAATTTTTTTTTTTTTAAGACCTCAAAGGCACAGACAACAAAAAGCAGAAATAGACAAATATGATTAAATCAAGCTAAAAAGTTTCTGCACAGTGAAGGAAACAAAAAGTGAAGGGACCTACAGACTGGGAGAAAATATTTGCAAAGCATCCATCTGACAAGGGATTAATCATCAAAATATATGAGGGACTCAAGTCAATAGCAAAAAAACAAATGATTCGATTTAAAAATTGGGCAAAAGACCTGAATAGATATTTCTCAAAAGAAGACATAGAAATGGCTGACAGGTATATACAAAAATGTTCATCATCACTAATCATTAGGGAAATGTAAATCAAAACCACAACGAGATATCACCTCATCCTATTTAGAATGATTATCCAGAAGACAAAAAATATTAAATGCTGATAAGGATGAAGAGAAAGGAATGGGCAGGTGAGAATGTAAAGTAGTACAGTCATTATAAGGAGGTTACTCAAAAAATTAAAAATAGAACTACCTTATGATCCAGCATTCCCACTGCTGGGTATATGTCCAAAAGAAAGGAAATGAATATACTGAAGAGATATCTGCACTCCCATGCTTATTGCAGCACTATTCACAACAGCCAAGATGTGAAATCTGCCTGTGTCCATCAACGGATGGATGTATTAAAAATGTGGTACATATACACAGTGGAATATTAGCCATAGAAAGAATGAAATCCCATCATTTGTGGCAACATTGTGGGAACTGGAGAATATTATGTTCAGTGAAATAAGTCAGGCACAGAAAGACAAATAGTACTTTTTCTCACTCATATGTGGAGCTAAAAAAGTGGATTTTATGGAGGTGGAGAGTGGACTGGTGGTTACTAGAAGCTGGGAAGGGAGTGGGGGGATCAAGAGAAGTTGGTTGATGAGTACAAAAATATTGTCAGACAGAAGGAGTAAGGTATAATATTTGATAGTACATAAATTGTAGTTAACACTAATTATTTTGTATATTTCAAAAGAGATAGAAGAATTATGTTTCCAACACAAAGAGAAACGTTTAAAGTGATGGATATATTTATCCTGATTTGATCATTACATGTTGTATACATGTATCAGAAAATTACATGTACCCTCAAAATATGTACAACTATGATATATCAATAAAAATGCATAAAAATAACAGTAAAAAATAAAAAACTCCACATTAGCACTTATATCTAAAATACTCCACCTAAAGGACAACTTAAAAAGAAAAAGTGTAACTGTTTCAAAATACCAAAGCAGTCAGTGATTTTAGGAACTATGGGAGGCAGCTTTTTATCAGATAAGACTAAGGGAATGTTGCTGGTAGACATATTAAGGCGCTTCAGCCCTGCACCCAGTGTTCCTATGTATTTGTCTGTGGTTATTATTCAACAGCAGGTTATACCTCTATAAAACTTGTTTCAAGTTATTAAATAAACTAAAAGAAAATTTTCAGTTGACATAAAAGTTATAAAGCATGCTGAGTTTTGTTGCTATGTTCTTTATCCTTAAATAGAGTTTAATTCCCCACTTATTAGTGTTTGTCCTGTATGGTGACAAATCTATAATAATGTAATAGTATTTGCTGTCTAGTTTATTTATAATATAAAGTTATGGAAATACAACTTTACTTTATATACATTTATATTATTTTTACTAAGTATTCATAAATGGTTTTATTTATTTTTGAGACAGAGTCTTGCTCTGTTGCCCTGGAGTGCAGTGATGCAATCTCGGCTCACTGCAACCTCTGCCTGCTGGGTTAAAGTGATTCTCCTGCCTCAGCCTCCCAAGTAGCTGGGACTACAGGTTTGTGCCACCATGCCTGGCTAATTTTTGTATTTTTAGTAGAGATGGGGTTTCACCATGTTGGCCAGGCCGGTCTCGAACTCCTGACCTCAAGTGATCCATCCACCTGGGCCTCCCAAAGTGCTGTGATTACAGGTGTGAGGCGCCATGCCCAGCCTACAAACTGTTTTAAATTATGCCTGTTCATTTGGCATTTTGCAGGTGCTCATGCAAAAAATGTATCAAATCCAGCATTTCTATTATTTGAAGAATATTGTTATTATAAAAATACTGTTTTCATAATCACCTCTGAAAACTTTCATTTAAACATTAAATATAATTTAAACATTTTAATACCTGCACTACACTTTAGACCACTTAAAAATAAATGTTCTATATTTTCTGTTTGTCATTTTTCTCCTTTACATTAAGATTTTGTTAAATTATTTTCCCTAGGTGCTTCATAGTTTTGGATGCTAACGTAAATGGTACTTCAAATTTTTTTTTGTAGCCTTTTTTTCATTGCTGTGTTGAAACACAATAGATTTTTTGCCTGGTATTATATCTGCTAAATTCCAGTTCAAATAATGTGTCTGTAGATTAGTATACGTTATCTCTATATATCATGTCATCTATGATAATTACAGATTTGTTTTCTTTTTCTACCTGCATGGTTTAATTTTTTATTCCTGTCTTGCTGGCTATGACTTCAGAACAATGTTGCATTGGTGGTAATAGACAACTTGGTCTTCTTCCTGACCTTGGGAGAAACATGTTCAATATTTCCCCACAAAGTATGATGTGTGCTGTAAAATGTTTACCTTATAATTGTTCAACCTATTGACATTCTGAGATGGAAGGGTCTGCAGGGTCCCAGAACTAGAAGAGGAGGCTAGAAGTACGGCTGCTACCCAGGATTAAGTGGTGATGGGCACTTTCATGGGGTCAGGAAGAACAAAAAAGCCTGACATTAGAGTAAATGGGTCAGTGGGGGTGTTGATAAGATGTTGAAAGATGATAGAAGGGAAAGCAGGCAGTGAGAGGCAGGGACAGGGACTGTTAGGTCACTCTCACCAATCCCAGGATTGGTCTTTGCAGGAAACCTCGATGCCTGGACAGGAGTTCCTACACCTACCTCTGCAGAGGATACAGAGATAGGATGATTAGCACAAGGGGCCATTCCTCATTTCTGCCCACATCAGATTCTGAATCTGTCCTGTTTATCTTCAATTATACTAAATGTGAAATAATCATTGAACTTTCTTTGGGGTTGCCAGGCTGGCTTTCCTGGCAGATAGTGGGAGGTAATGACCGCACACCCCAAATTGTAAACAACTGAGCACACTTCTCCATGGGCAAAAGGGTTTCAGAGATCCAAGAACCATTCTAACCATTGGAAGTAAAGGAGACTAGTACATGCCTTTCATTTTCTTTAGACCTATTTTTGTTCTAGAGTTTTAGAATATGTTTTTATTTTCTTGTAAGATGTTAAGAAGTTTTAGACAAGGCTAAAATCGCTCTGACACATCCTCCCTGATCCCTTTCTCCTCTCACTCTACTCCTCAGAGGAAACCACAAAACCACAATCATTAGTTTGTTGTATCTCCTTCCAGATGTTTCAGTGAATTTGTACTCATATGACTACAGAAAATATATAGTGTTATTGTGTGTGTGTGTTTAATACTATCACATTAAAGTTACATTTTCCCTGTTTACCTTTTGGAGTGTCAGTTTCCTCAAGAGGTATTTTTAGAGAAAATGTTGCAAGAACCACAGTGAAACACTTTTCTCTGGAAACGTTTGTCAGGGATGGTAATGAACATGGAGGTGGAACATGCTAATGCCATTGAAACTCAAGACTAAGAAAATTGAAAAAGCCTTAATTTATAGTGGGAGCTGCGTGGCAGAGAAAAGAAAAACAGCTGCCCTGAATTTCATCCATCCTTGCCCAATTCCCACAGGACACCCACACATCTTAGCAACAAGGAGTGCAAGTGAGGGCTCTGGTTGGCATCAAAATGGCTATTGTTTCCTCTCCTTAAGATAAAATCTGAATGAAGAGGCTAAATGAGTTTCCTTTAAGCATGAAAAGGCTCTTGTTCCATTGCAATAGGACTGCTGCAAAGATGAGGGATGAATATGAGGTGTGTGTTTTAAGGACTCTGCTTCCAATTATTCTTATTCCTTTATTGTTGAGAAGCAGTGTCTGTATTAGAAGGATCAGGGACTGAATACTCTTCAGAAATTCATTATATTCAGTAGCCACTTTTTAACCTTTGCCTGTGAGTGATTTTTGTAATGTACTCATAGTGGACGATTTTTAAATTCTAAAGGTGAATGAAATGGCATTGTCAAAGTGGTAATGTCTATGGTGATGAGAACACTAGTGCCTGGAAATTGAGTTCTTCAAGGGAGGGATATCACGGGAAGAGTTAGAAAGAATTGTGTCTTGATTTCCAATATATTAATTCATTCAAAGAGCTTCATCTACTTATATATAGGAATCACAGAAGAGTAGATTCAAAAGGAGATTAGAAATAGTCCAGCTATTGAAATAAATTTTATGGAGATAACGAGAGAGGCAGACAGACTACATGAACAGTCCAAGGTCACACAGCCGCCTCGTGGAAAGAACAAGAAAAATCCAGGCTTCCTGAACTAAGATGGGTGCGATGGGCGCTCTCTGCAGTGTGTTGCCTCCTTAATTTGGCCATGTATCGATCCACGTATTGATTGAAGAATTCCCATAGAATGAAGCTTTTGAGAGATGGTATGGGGTAGAGGAAGGGACATTAGTTACGGGATTAGATGCTTGAATTTGAATTGTGAATCTGTCACCTGTGACTGTAGGTAAATTCCTTTACTGGCCAACCTTAGTTTGACTACCTGAAATCTTATCTTGCAGGGGTCTTGGGAGAACTAAAAAAACTCCAGGAAAGTGCCAACACAGAGCCCAGCACATTGAAGGCTCTTGAAAAACTATAGTTTCCGTCTTCTCTGTTTAAAAAGATGTCAAAAGGGAAGAAATAAAGAAACAGAAGAAAAAGTGAAATCTAGAAATATAGTGATGTGCAGCATAGTGACAATTTGTTCAGTGACAGGACTGCATATAGGACAGTGGTCCCATAAGATTATAATACCATTTTTTAATTGGACCTTTTCTATGTTTAGATACACAAATACTTACCATTGTGTTACAATTGCCTATAGTATTCAGTATAGTAACATGCTGTACACGTTTATAGCCTAGGAGCAACAGGTCATACCATATAGCCTAAGGATGCAGCAGGCTATACCATTTAGGTCTGTGTTAAGTTCACCCTGTGAAGTTCATGTACTATCACCTAATCATGTTTCTCAGAACATATCCCTATAATTAAGTGACACATGACTTCAATTCTTATTGGAAATATCTCTGATCTTGGGATATCTATATTTTTCTCCTTTTTTTCTTCCTTTCCTAATCTGCTAATTGAAGTCACCAACAACAACTCCAGTTGTACCTCATCTGCAAAGTGACTTTGGGAACTTTGGCTTGCCAGTGAAGGCTGCGAGGGGTCTAATTTTATACAGTGACCCAAGAAATGGTGAAGAAAGCTCTAGAACTTGTGTTTGGGCCCTGAATCACTTACATCCAGGGATTCAGTGGGAGAGAAGGTAAAGGTCACCTCTGATTTCTTAGGAACTGCCCTCGGTGCACAGGAAACTCATTTTGAAAATGCAGAAAAACAGTTATTGTGTTTTTCCCAAGCGTGATTATTTGTTGTGGGTATAAAGGTGTGGTTTTTCGTGTGCTACTTGCTGGGGACATCAAAATGCCCCCTGATTGATCCCAGCTCCTGCAGGTTTGATACCATGTTTAAACCTGCCCTCTACTAGCTGTTTGGGAGTCAAGGATAAACAAGCTACATTCTCACATTTGGAGAAAATGGTCTCAATCCTTGATAGAAGGGCTGTGAGAAACCAAGCTAGAAAATCAATATGAAACAAAGTAACAGAAACAAAGACTTACGCCTCCATCTCTACTCCTGTGACCCGGATAGAAATGTGAAGGAAATGTAAATATGCTTTCA
Organism: Nomascus leucogenys; assembly: GCF_006542625.1. NCBI lineage: Eukaryota > Metazoa > Chordata > Mammalia > Primates > Hylobatidae > Nomascus > Nomascus leucogenys. The sequence goes on from NC_044398.1 coordinate 30,501,890, forward strand.
TTTAGAGAAGGGGATTTTCATTTAGAGAAGCTGCCTGAACTAGCGGCACTGTTGTGGGACCAGATGCTAGAAAGGACCCACAGCACTTACTCTGAACCCTCCTCTGAAGAAAGTGGCAAAACCTCAAGACATTCCAGGAAGGAGAGAGGGTTCAGGCCATGAACTATGGGGAGAAGGTGTCCCTCAGATTATAGTCTGGAAGCAACATGTCAGGTGAAGGTAGCAGCAGCAGAGGCATTTTTACTGATTTCAAGACTTTCTCTGCAAATGAGGGTGGAAGAATCTGAAAGGAAGCTTGAGAATTCCTGGGGGTCTTGACTAGGAGGCTGCGGATGGAGGGGTTGGCTCACAGATTCCCTGGCAGATGAAAGCAGATGGCAGAAACGAGGGATTGCTGCAGATTCTGGGTTTCTCTCTCAGCATTGAACAGAGGCACAGCCGTGAATGGGATTTACAGAAAGCCCACAATGAGTGTTACATAGAACTGGGGTGCTGCCCCACCACAGCATGAGGTAGAAAGTGGCCACAGGCAGGTACAGTTGCAGTGGGAAGAGTCTGGCCCTACTGACTCTGGCACCTTCCTATAAGCATCAGTGCATACTCAGAAGAGGCACAGGAGTTGCCGGGATGAGGGTGATGACCAGTGGGGTGGGGGTTGGGGGTACCCATGACCATCCCTCCGGGGAAGCATCCCTCTGGTTTCAGGAGGATGTTCAAAAGTGTTTTCTAGTTTTCTAGCAATAGCTGTGGGGCTTTTGAGTTGATTCTTCATACATTTGCATCAAATGTTCCATGCCTTCTATCCTGAGGTCTAGATTGTGTCCCGGGGTTGGAATCTGGCAAACATGGATGAGAATACCACAGGGGACATGAAGGCAGAGTGGAGAGAATGAACAGACATTGACCATGATGTTAATGACGATAAAAGAGAGAAGAAAACTTGGCCAGAATCTGCTTTTACATGGCAGAAATAGTAACTGATAGCAAACTGGTACCAAAGCTCCTGGGAAGTCTACCGGGGAAAAGCTGTATTGGTACAGTGAAGAAAGGTACCTGCCCTCAGAGCAAGAAGGAAATAGTTTAACATGGATACTCATGGGCCAGCTAAGAGGAGTGGAAAGCCCCAGGCACCTTCCTCAGATAGCTTAAATGCCTCATGCCTGGGAGCACTCTCCCTTTATTTGATTGGAGCTGTCTCGTTGGCCTCCTCCGCCACCTTGCTGTCCCTTTAGATTTGGCTCCTTCAAGCAAATGGGTGCTCCTGGGATCTTTTATCTCTTACACACTTCCCACACTGTGGGCTTGCCAACCCTTCCCTCAATCTGATCCTATCTGTGATCTAGTGGAACTAATAGACATTTCTGGCTTGTGGTTTAAGGCTGTAGGAGTATATGTTTACCTTTCAATATTTAAATGGGTTTTACCTCCCTTATACTTTGTTCTGGATAGGGAGAAATTGTCAAATATATAGGCACATGGTAGCAGAACAAGCCCACTGTACACTTATATTTGGAAAGCACCAATTAATATTTGGAAAGCACCAATTATAAAAAACAAAAAACTGCCTTTGCAGAGAACAACCTAGTGGGGGAAAACGATAATGATATTCTAATTCTAGCTTTTTCCAATTGTTTTAGTCACTCTGTACTTCTTATTCTGTAGCTTTGCTATTGTTTTTCATTTGCTTTTTGACTTTCTACCTCTTTAGTTGCCATTTTGTTTCTGTTTTTCTGTTCCTTGTTCTGTTTGAACTATTGTTCTTTTTTACGTATAATTACAGTGTAAGCCAGAAGTCCAGATAACGTTAAGCTAGAAAGCCCCTATTAATATGCATTTGTACCACAAAAAGTAATGAGCACATTTGTATGACAAATGAAAATGTGTTATCTTGCAGAATAGTGAACGCGAAGGTTAGGCAATGTGAAGATTCAATGACGTTTTCCCAAGTTCAAGGATTGCATTTGGGAGCTATATTTCCCCTGGGTTAGAGGTGGGTGTTAAGTAGAAAGAGAATTGGAAGCTGATAAAGGAATTACTAAGACTGCCGTTTGTTTTACAAATTTCAATTAAAGGATTTAATATGATGATAAACTATAAATTACATTTAGTAAAAGTACAAGATGGGCATTTCCCTTAATTTAATATTCCTGCCTAATGCCAGGGGGCATTAATCCCTGAGTCACTGGGTGGTCTCAAACTCAAACTAAATCCTGGTATTTATGATTCCTGGTTAAACAACACCGTGCATCAGACAGCAGAGTCGAATAAAGTAGTTTTTTTCTTTAGAGCCTAGAATTTGATATGATCCCATTGCACTTGAAACATTTAACAGATCTAGAATGAATCAAATGTTTGGATAAACCACTGCAGTTTATCTTTCATTTGCTTGACAATTGAAAATGAAGTATGATTTGATTTTGTTGGGTTTCCAAGCCAATATAAAGGAACATTTAAGGAAAAAGAGCATCAAGACATGAATGTATACTTAATGTTATCAAATTATAAAAACTTAACAAAATCAGTTTTGCAGAATTTATAGAGAGAGTTCCATGACATTTTCAATCAGGTGAAAAGGGCTTATCTTTTTCAATCACAAAGCTTAACATACTTTCTCTAGTGCTTTGCATTTTTAATTTACACTCTGTTAAAGGGCTAACTCCAAGTTGATTTGTGTGTGTGTATGTATACATGTTATATATATATATATGTATATACACATATATATGTATATAATAAAGGCTTTTGAATCAAGTGTTCCATGTCTTCTCTTACTGGAGGTCCAGATAGTGTTCTGGTGATAGGAATGTAATACAGAATATAATTCTACAGAGAAGAAATGAATGCAGAGTGGAGATGATGCAGACATCAACTATGATATTAATGACCATGAAACAGAAAACGATCAGAATTTGGAAGAGCTTTAGCTAAGAGGCACAGAATTGGCTTCTTCATGGAGTTTGTGAAGCTATGAAAATTTGTTAGTGGTTTATTCAGCGTAAATGGAAGCAGGCAACAGCCTGATAAGAATACTTCTCTACCTAAAATTCTTCCACAGATGCCACTGCTCTTGTGATCAAGTTCTTTATAGTCATTTTTTGGCCTTGGAAGTTTGGCTACTTTTTATGCCCTGGCCTCTTGCTCTCCAGCCACATTGTTTTAATTTCTTTCAAGTATCTATCTTCTTTCTGCTCCTCAGAACTCTGCACATAACTTGCTGCTTCAACCCACCTGATTCCTTGAGCTTTGCTCCTGCTGGGTTTCCAGTCCTGCAGGGAAGGCTTCCCTTTCCAAGGACTAAGTTAGGGATTCTTGTTATATGCTCTCATAACACCCTCTGTCACTAACATTGTAGTCAGTTACTACTTTGTTATTTCTTTAATGTTGGTCTCCCTCTTTAGACTGGTATTTCCATGAGTAGGGACCATTATCTGTCTTACTTAAGCATGTTGCATGGCACATAAGAAAAAAAGCTAATTGGATGAATAAATGAACAAGGCAGAAACTTGTTATTGTGGGTTTGTGTGCCTCCCTCCCCCACCGCCCGCCAAAAAAAAATGATATGTTGAAGTCCTTAATCCCCAGTACCTGTGAATGTGTCCTTACTTGGAAATAGGGTCTTTACAGATATAATCAAGTTAAAGTGAGGCCATTAGGGTAGGCCTTAATCCAATATGACTGGTGTCCTTATAGGAGGAAAATGCCACAGGAAGACAGAGACACATGCAAGAAACTGCATAGGGCGACAGGGGCAGAGGCTGGGGTGATGCTTCTATAAGCCAAGAACACCATGGATTGATAGCCTCCACCAGAAGCTAGGAAGAGAACAGGAAGGATTCTAGCGAGTCTTAAAGGGAGCATGGCCCTGCTCACATCTTGATTTCAGCCCTCTAGCCTTTAGAGCTGTGAGAGAGTAAGTGACTGTTGTTTAAAGCTACCCAGTTTAAAATACTCTGTTAGGACAGCCCTAGAAAATGAATACCTCTGGTCATCGGAGCTAGTGCCGAAGAGTACAATAGAACCAGCAGCAGTGCCACTGACTTCTAGGTTGAAGGGCAGTGGTGCTCAAGGTCATGTTTACTCTTGGCAGAGCCTGAGAAAGGACACTCATGAGGAAAGCTAACAGTTACTACTTATTGGTAGTTACATATACCAACATCATGTAAACACTATACTTGCATTATTTTATTTACCCCTGGGGATATCTCATGAGTTAGATTCTATTATCCTTATTTTATAGATGAAGAAACTGGAAATCAGTGAGGTTAAGAAATGGCAAGGCCTTTATTTGAACCCAGGCAAGGATAGATGGCAGGAAAAGACATCCTAGAAAATGCCAGTTTGTATACAGTTACTCAGTTCCCAAAAATATTAAGAATTCATATGGGTCAAACTTTCACAGGCTGCTGCTCTATACTGACATCCAGCCTATTTCAAAACTGTTATTGTCATATAGGTATATACTTTCTATTTTTAAGTTTGTTTTTGACAATACTGTCAATCAGCTTATATGTTTTCATAACACCCTAGGCAATGCAATGTGATGTGTCATCACATATAAAATTTTTATTTTATAGCCACCTCATTAAAACTCAGAGGTACTTATGACATTTTAGTGCTGACTCCTTCTTCTATTATAGGTTCTTTTTCTTCTGCTTCCAAAGTAGGTCAACCAGTAGCCCAGGCTCAGAGAAGAAAAATTCAGAGACATCAAAAGTTGGAAAGAACCTTGATGGGGAAAGATATCATTAATTCTGTCTCCAAGAGAGAATTGCATCTTTCAAAGATGAAATCAATTCTTGGAGTTCTCAAGAGAAAGAGATTCCACTGAGTCTCTGTGTGTAGAGAGAGTGAGATACTGGAAACGGAGAAAGGGAGTCTGTTAGCAAGTCCCAGCTTCAAACCTGAGTCTCCCACAATCACCCCAAGTTGCTAACTCTCCATTTCCTCACCTGTGAAATGCACCTGAGAGTTGCTCACTGGCTGCCAGAGTTTTTGTGAGACAAAAGTTGAGAGTATGTAGAGGAAGGTGTCAGGGCAATTTCACTAAAAAAGTTCTATGAGGAGAGAGTGTCTTTTCTTCATTTTAGAAACATTTTTATTATTGAGTCCCAGGCATCTTTACCCTTTGCTTTTCTGGCTTTAAAACAAATTTTGTACCCTCCATCATCTCTACTGCTCTTTTGCATCTTTTTCAGTTTTCAGTTGCTATGTAGCAGGCAGAAGCTCAAAGTGCACAGAACATTGATACCCTCTGCTGTGCAGACCAGATAAGGCACACATGTACACTTTAAAAGAAATGCTGTTTAGAGGAACTTTATATGCTCTTTATTTGATAGTGGTTTACTAGATCCATAGGTTAATTTTGGTAGTTTTGGGCATGTCAATAATTTCCACAGCTCATTTTTCCTTCTCTAGATCTACTTCTCAGACTTCTCTTTTCCTTTAACTTGATTTTGGAAATTTCCTTTTTCTTGTTATGATAATCTCAAATACGAATGGTATTATCCCCAAATGTAGACAACCCTCTAAAAATACCGTGTTGTTTGCCTTTTAGAGAAGTGTTCATTATACAGATCACAGGTCCAAATAATATTACCATTGATCCCAAGGAGTAACCTCTGAAAGCTCTGTCCAAAATTGTATAAGAATGTCAACAAGTAAGTACTAAAGATTAATGGTAATAATAATTATAAGATTCCAGACGATTCACTGAGGCTACGTTATATGCCAGGCACTGGGTTCTGTATTACCACAGGCATCCTCAAAGGATTTTACTGTCCTTACTCTGCAGAGAAGACTGAGGTTCTCATAAACTAAGTAAACTGCAGAAAAACAATTGAAGGAATTTAGGTTCAGGCACTCAAAAGTCCATGCTTTATCCTCTGCTCCTGACTGCCTCCTAAGGATGTTATAATTTATTAAGGATCCAACAGCCCTCTTTTTTTGGAGCCTGCATGCATACAGGATCAGGGCATCAGAACACGGTGGAATCTTCTTCCTAATATCTGTGAAAATCTGCTTCTTTGCCCTTTACAGTCACTGATACATCCATCTGTTCACAGTAAATTTCTTAATCACCTCTGGCGATGTGATGCTGACTCCTTAAGTATTTTGTCCTTGCCCCCATGGGGACTACATATTGTTAAAGCATCTGCTCACCCCCTTCCTCCAGGTAGGTAAACTCCAAGGCAGAGAATTCACTGGAGGGTTTTTAGCAACATCTACCCTTTCTGGCTGCAAGGGAAGTTGCCCTCTGTTAGTGGTCATGGACTACCCTTCACTGTCTTCTTGCATTTAATTTCCTGGACTGAATGTTCCCATCCTTACCCATCCCATTTACTCTGGTGATTTCTGGCCTCTCCTTACACAGATGGTTAAGAAATTGTAATTCCTCCAGGAAGGACTAAGGCTATGGTTTTCAGCAAGGCAAATAATATATGCTACGATAATATGACTTTGCTTTTCTAAAGGGCTGTTATATTATTTGTGCTTATTGTAACATTTTCTTTGAATTTACTTATAATAGGGCATGGGCCATCTGAAATCTAGTCTTCAAAAGTGTAGGTAAGAAATCTCTCTCTGGTCATTCCCTTTACTGCCCTGGAAGCTCAGCATTTTTGTATGAATAGATAATTTAGAAAGATGTAATTGTACCTTCACATAAGGGGCTGGCTTTTTATGACGGTTGACTTTTACTTTGAAGAGTTGAATTTAGATGAATATGCCTTATTATCTGCTCTGCAAATGCATGCTTTCCCTCTTCTTAGAAAAGCTACCAAGATGATCATTGCTAAGTTGCATGCGCATTTCTCATTTTAGAGAAATTTTAGCATTTCAGCACAGATTTGGTTAATAGCACCCTGTACATAAAAGCACAATCTAAAGACGGTCAATTACAAAATATCAGATTTTCTGACATGCACTTATGGAAAAGTTTCATGAGCAATAAAAATCAGCACAATTAACACATGTGCAAAAACATGATGCTCGATGAATCTCCAGGATAGCTGAGCCTGGTGATATTTTCATTATTCGGTAGGCTAGGAAAGTCAGTCTTACCCAGTTTCCCTCTCCAGCTTAGGATCTGTTGCTCCCCTCTTCATTTTCAATTCTGTGACTTTCCTCTTCCATATTATTTTAAGATTTAAGCATCCAGATGGATATCAAATTCCTTCCTCACACCTGGTTTCCCGAGCAAGCAATGAGTTTTTGATTTTTTACTGGGCATGAGCCATCTCTCCTGGCCTGCTTTTTGTAACACACAACACTTTTTCCCTCCCTGGTTTTAATGGTTTAAGGGTCTCGGAATTGGTAGCTCTTGAATATCATTTACCCAAGTACCATTAAGGCTTCAGTGGAGAAGGAACCGAGAGAAATAGAAAAACACAGTCCCATATTTCTATTCATCTTCAGGCAACCTTATCACACTGCCCTTTCAAGGATGGCTTTGTAATTAATATGGGTGCCAGAGAGGCTAGCGGTACCACTGGCTGCCCAAGCAAGTCACCTTAATGCTTTTATACTGTTAATAAGACATACATGTGGCTAATAGCAGCATTTTCATATTGCGTTAATGCAACACAATTTCTGAATATGATATGAATCTTACCTAATTAGTCACTTTTAAAATGCCCTCAAACCTATTTTTAAGGGGAATTTGATGTACTGAAAAGAGAATTAGGAGGCAGAGACCTGGAATTACTTAATTTCCCAAGATGTTTCAGATACCCCTATTTGGGAAATTTGAGTATAAAAGTTCTCAAGTATTTTTTTAACCCAGTAGAGTAGTACCTCAGACCCCTTCTAACATCATTTCCTTCCATCCATTAGCTAGAAAAACAATACACATCACCTGGAGTTTTTCTCCAACTTAAGGGACTCATAATATCTGATACTTTTCTCATAGTACAACATATGAAAAAGTTTGAAAGAGAGCCAGGGATGGTGTCAGTTATGAAGGAGGTTAGCTAGAGGCTGGAGTTGCTAATGGCTCACAGTGACCACTCAAGCTCTTTAGCCAAAAATAGTATACATTGCTTAGCCATTTTGCCTTCCTGCCTCCTGTCTCTGCTCTCCATATGTATTTTGACAGTCTATTTTTTCCTTTCTATATGCTTGTTTCTCATGGGCCTCAGATATCAAGAGATGAGGTAATCATTCCTCAGTTCATAATTCATTAGCATAAATTGTTTTATCTTTTTATCCTTTATTACCTATAATATATTCATTTCTCTACCTTTTATAGGCACCCACCATAGATCATTTAATGCCTGTACTTAGATAGGTACCAGTGAAAAACAAAGTTTTATTTGGCAAATGCATCTTTTAAATTTATATAAATTGTATTTTGTTACAGAATTTATTTACTCAACCCTTTTTTTATTATACTTTAAGTTCTAGGGTACATGTGCACAATGTACAGGTTTGTTACATATGTATACATGTACCATGTTGGTTTGCTGCACCCATCAGCTCATCAATTAGATATTTTTCCTAATTCTATCCCTCCCCCCACCCCCACCACATGACAGGCCCTGGTGTATGATGTTCCCTGCCCTGTGTCCTAGTGTTCTCATTGTTCATTTCCCATCTATGAGTGAGAACATGCAGTGTTTGGTTTTCTGTCCTTGTGACAGCTTGCTGAGAATGGTTTCCAGCTTCACCCATGTCCCTGCAAAGGACATGAACTCATCCTTTTTTATGGCTGTATAGTATTCCATGGTGTATATGTGCCACATTTTCTTAATCCAGTCTATCATTCATGGACATTTGGGTTGGTTCCAAGTGTTTGCTATTGTGAATAGTGCCACAATAAACATACATGTGCACGTCTTTATAGTAGCACAATTTATAATCCTTTAGATATATACCCAGTAATAGGATTGCTGGGTCAAATGGCATTTCTAGTTCTAGATCCTTGAGGAATCACTACACTGTCTTCCATAATGGTTGAACTAATTTACACTCCCACCAACAGTGTAAAAGCATTCCTATTTCTCCACATCCTCTCCAGCATCTGTTGTTTCCTGACTTTAATAATTGCCATTCTAACGGGTGTGAGATGGTATCTCATTGTGGTTTTGATTTGCATTACTCTGATGACCAGTGATGATGAGCATTTTTTCATGTGTCTGTTGGCTGCATAAATGTCTTCTTTTGAGAAGCGTCTGATCATATCCTTTGCCCCCTTTTTTGATTGGGTTTTCTCTTGTAAATTTGTTTAGTTCTTTATAGATTCTGGATATTAGCCCTTTGTCAGATGAGTAGGTTGCAAAAATTTTCTCCCATTCTGTAGGTTGCCTGCTCACTCTGATGGTAGTTTCTTTTGCTGTGCAGAAGCTCTTTAGTTTAATTAGATCCCATTTGTCTATTTTGGCGTTTGTTGCCATTGCTTTTGGTGTTTTAGACATGAAGTCTTTGCCCATGCCTATGTCCTGAATGGTATTGCCTAAGTTTTCTTCTAGGTTTATGATTTTAGGTCTTACATTTAAGTCTTTAATCCATCTTGAATTAATTTTTGTATAAGGTGTAAGGAAGGGATCCAGTTTCAGCTTTCTACATATGGCTAGCCAGTTTTCCCAGCACCATTTATTAAATAGGGAATCCCTTCCCCATTTCTTGTTTTTGTCAAGTTTGTCAAAGATCAGATGGTTGTAGATATGTGGTGTTATTTCTGAGGACTCTATTCTGTTCCATTGGTCTATATATCTGTTTTGGTACTAGTACCATGCTGTTTTGATTACTGTAGCCTTGTAGTGTAGTACGAAGTCAGGTAGTGTGATGCCTCCAGCTTTGTTCTTTTTGCTTAGGATTGTCTTGGCAACATGGGCTCTTTTTTGGTTCCATATGAACTTTAAAGTAGTTTTTTCCAATTCTGTGAAGAAAGTCAGTGGTAGCTTGATGGGGATGACATTGAATCTATAAATTAACTTGGGCAGTATGGCCATTTTCATGATATTGATTCTTCCTATCCATGAGCATGGAATGTTCTTCCATTTCTCTGTATCCTCTTTTATTTCATTGAGCAGTGGTTTGTAGTTCCCCTTGAAGAGATCCTTCACATCCCTTGTAAGTTTTATTCCTAGGTATTTTATTCTCTTTGTAGCAATGGTGAATGGGAGTTCACTCATGATTTGGCTCTCTTTTGGTCTGTTATTGGTGTATAGGAATGCTTGTGATTTTTGCACATTGATTTTGTATCCTTAGACTTTGCTGAAGTTGCTTATCAGATTAAGGAGATTTGGGGCTGGGACGATGGGGTTTTCTAAATATACAATCATGTCATCTGCAAACAGGGACAATTTTACTTCCTCTTTTCCTAATTGAATACCCTTTATTTTTTTTTTTTTTTGAGACGGAGTCTCGCTCTCTCACCCAGGCTGGAGTGCAGTGGCGCGATCTCGGCTCACTGCAAGCTCCGCCTCCTGGGTTCACGCCATTCTCCTGCCTCAGCCTCTCCGAGTAGCTGGGACTACAGGCGCCCGCCACCACACCCGGCTAATTTTTTTTGTATTTTTAGTAGAGACAGGGTTTCACCGTGGTCTCGATCTCCTGACCTCGTGATCCGCCCGTCTCGGCCTCCCAAAGTGCTGGGATTACAAGCGTGAGCCACCGCGCCCGGCCTTTGAATACCCTTTATTTCCTTCTCTTGCCTGATTGCCCTGGCCAGAACTTCTGACATTATGTTGAATAGGAGTGGTGAGAGAGGGCATCCTTGTCTTGTGCCAGTTTTCAAAGGGAATGCTTTCAGTTTTTGCCCATTCAGTATGATATTGGCTGTGGGTTTGTCATAAGTAGCTGCTATTATTTTGAGATACTTTCCATCAATACCTAGTTTATTGAGAGTTTTTAGCATGAATAGTTATTGAATTTTGTCGAAGACCTTTTTTCTGCATCTATTGAGATAATCATGTGATTTTTGCTGTTGGTTCTGTTTATATGCTGGATTACGTTTATTGATTTGCATATGTTGAACCAGCCTTGCATCCCAGGGATGAAGCCGACTTGATCGTGGTGGATAAGCTTTTTGATGTGCTGCTGGATTCAGTTTGCCAATATTTTATTGAGGATTTTCACATTGATGTTCATCGGGGATATTGGTCTAAAATTCTTTTTTGTTGTGTCTCTGCCAGGCTTTGGTATCAGGATGATGCTGGCCTCATAAAATGAGTTAGGGAGGATTCCCTCTTTGTCTATTGATTGGAATAGTTTCAGAAGGAACGGTGCCAGCTCCTCTTTGTACCTCTGGTAGAATTCGGCTGTGAATCCCTCTGGTCCTGGACTATTTTGGTTACTCAACCCTACTTTTAAAAAGATTTAATAATATTGTTGTTTGTAAACCTCTAGCTTCTTCTCACTGCTATATTCATTATCTATTAAATGTCTGTGCTACATTTTAGTTATTCATTATTTTAGTGATGGCCTCTAGGTTGCTGACTTTAGTACCATAAACAATATTGTAATGAATCATTATACGTGTTTACTTATGTGCCTGTGTGAGTTTCCCTATGAACGAGTAAAATGGCTAAGGTTTTAGGGTATGAATACTTTTAATTTTGCCAACTTTTGGCATTTTTTCCTCAAAAATGTCTTAAGTGATATCTGCACCCCCATGTGTATTGCAGCACTATTCACAACAGCCAAGATATGGAATCAGCCTAAGTGTCCATCAACAGAGGAACAGATATACACACAAAGGCATACTATTCAGCCATAAAAAATGAATTCCTGTCATTCATAGCAAAATGGGTGAGTCCAGTGGACATTTTGTTAAATGAAATAAATCAGGCACAGAAAAATAAATACTGCGTATGCTTACTCATATATGGGTGCTATAAAAGCTGAGAGTATAGAAGTAGACAAAATTGTGGTTATTAGAGGCTTGGTAGGGTGGAGGGAGGGATATGGAGAGTTTGGTTAATGAATACAAAATTACAGCTAGATGGTAGGAAGAGGCTCTGGTGTGTTATAGCACTGCAGCATAACTATAATTAACAATAACTTAGTGTATATTTTGAAATAGTAGAAGAAGGGAATGTTCCCAACACACAGAAATGATAAACGTTTGAGGTGATAGATATGCTAATTGCCATGATTTGATTATTATATATTATATATGTATTGAATATTACTCTGTATCCCAAAATATATACAATTATTACATGTCAAGTAAGCACAAAAAATAAAAATCTTCTTTAACAAAACTGCATAAATGTTCTTATTTATCCAAATTTTTGCTACTGCTTGGTATTATCTGAGTATCAGCTCAAAGTCCAGATTCTCATAATCTAAGTCAGGTCCAGGTGAGTGTGAGGCTTCCTGGATAGAGTTCTTTAAGTACAACTCCTGAGTGCAATTCTTCTTGATCTGTGAAATTAAAGAGACAAGCTGTTCATCCCCTACATACCTGACAATCAAGATATCACAGGCACAGGGCAACCTCTGAAGGTATTCCTGTTCAAAAAAGAAGGCATAAAGAGTCAAGGGGAGCTGACCAGAGATGCCTGATATTATTTCTTCCACAAGAAAAGACCAACACAACGAATAAATAGCTAAGATTTGCCTGGAGAATAAAAGGGAGAGCACTGAGTGTAGTGGGGGAGCAGAGAGACACCTGTGGCTATTAGAAGCTGAGGAGGACAGCATGGGGATATCCAATCTCTGCAGCCCTGTCTCAGATTGGCCCAGAGTCAGGAGGGACTTCCCCTTGTGGGGAAAATGTTAGCAGATCCTCACCAGCCCCCACTGCCACCATAAACACCTACAGTCCTTACTACAGAAAAACCTCACTGTCTTGCAAGCCCTGAGCTCAGTTTGGGGAGCTGCCAGGAATTCACACAGCTGCATTGCCCTAGATCAGGAACAAAAGATATGCACTCCCAACCCATCGTATACTTTCTGTGAGCCAATCTGCTACAGCATGGCACCATCCTGAGACCAGAGCCACCTCTGGAATGCACCTTTCTCTGGGAACCAGTAGCTACTATACCTCTCCAGCACTGGGCTCCATCTTCATTCCATTCAGCCCTGTGGCTGGATGCCACAGTTCCAGCTGCATGGAAGCTGTGACCAGGATTTACTGTGATTCTGGTCCTGCACAGCAGAGAAGAAAAAACCCCATTGCCTAAACTTCCAGCCAGTGGAACAGTCTATCAGTCCTGCCCAGGGCAACACTGCTCTTGAGCTAGACAAACCACTCTGCACGCTCTCCCAAGTGGGAGAGGTCCCTGAGAAACAGCCCTATGGTACTTTCACCTACCCAGACATACCCCTTGCTGCGCAAAGGCCCTACACCTGTAATCAGGGTCTGAGAAACACTGCTGTGAGTTGCCCCTAGCAGACATACCCTCAGGCCAACTGAGTAGCCTTGTGCCATTATTCTGAGTCTGAGAAACAGCCCTGTGGGCTGCCCTGAGTGGGCACGCACCCTCTTCCCCCACCCAGTCAGAGTAACCGCCCCATGGCCCCAACCCCAGCGAGCCAGACCCCAAGTTGACTGATCCACATTCTGCAAACCTGTGTTAACAACCTGAGAAACCATCTTTTTGTGCCTACTTCTAGCAAAGCTGTGCCACCACCATCACAAACTCTCAGCCTAGGCCACTGAGACACTCACAATGTCACTAACGTGGACCGCAGCTGAAGAAATTACAAGGAGACTATACTACTGTGTTTACCTAGAGCCAAGCCAATGCACCCCACTGAATGGACACCCCAAGACTCACCTGTATAAATAATTCTTTCCCTATGAAACCTACTTCATAAAATTGGAAAAAATAACTGTGCCACTAGATGTGTAAAAATCAATGTAGGGACACATCAAACATAAAAAAGCAAAGAAACATTACACTTCCAAATAAACATAATAATTCTCCAGTAATAGACCTTTATCATAAGGAAATATACCAAATGCTAGAAAAGGAATTCATAATAATAACCTTAAGGAGACTCAATGGTATGTAAGAGAATATAGATGGGCAATTCAATGAAATCAGGAAAATATTTCCTAATTTGAATGAGAAATTTAACAAAGAGATAAAAGTCACAAGTCACAAAAAACTAAACAGAAATCCTAGAGCTGAATAATTAAATTAAGGAAATAAAATATAAAATTGAGAGCTTCAACAATGGAGTAGACAAAGCAAAGATGGAATTTCTAAACTTGACAAGTCTTTTAGAGTAACACAGACAAATAAAAATGTATAAAAAAGAACTAAGAAAGCCTGTGAGATCTATGGAACACAATTATACAAACAAATGTTCACATTAGGGGCACTTCTGAGGAAGAGGAGAAAGGAAAGTTCTAAAAAAAATATTTAATAAAACAATAGCTGAAAAATTCCCGTTTTGTGGGTGAGATAGACCTGCAGATACAGGAATTGCAAAGAACCCCAAATAGAGTCAATCCAAACAGGTACTCTCCAAGGCACTGGGCTCCATTTCCATCTCCAGCACTGGGGATGGAGATTATAATTATAGTCCAGTTATCAAAAGTCAAAGATAAAGACTTCTACAAACAGCAAGTGAAATGTATCAAGTCACATATAAGGAAATTCCCATTAGACTAACAGTGGATTTCTCACCGAAACCTCACAGACCAGGAGGGGGTGGAATGATATATTCAAAATATTGAAAGAAAAAAAAAACTGGCAGCCAAGAATATTACACCAAGGAAAGCTATCCTTCAGAAATGAAGGAGAAATAAAATATTTTACAAACAAGCAAAAACTAAAAGAATTCATTACCAAGAGACTGGCGTTATGAGAAATGTTCAAGGGAGTCTTGCGTCTGGAAGGAAAAGATGATAACCACCATTATGAAAACATGCAAAACTACAAAATTCACTGGAAGAGCCAATACACAATGGAGAAAGAGAAAGGAATTAGACATTTTCACTATAGAAAACCATCCAATTGCAAAAACAAACAGTAAAAGTAAAGGATGTACAAAAAAAAGCAGTAAAGGATCCAAAAAATGACAACAGTAAGTCCTCACCTATCAATAATAACCTTGAATTAAAACAAAATAAATTCATTAAAAAATATAAACTGGGTGAATGTATAAAAAATCAAGACATAACTATATGCTACCTACAAGAAACTCACCTTGCCTCTAAAGACACACATAGACTGAAAGTGAAAGGATGGTAAAATGTATTTCATGCAAATAGAAACCAAAAGTAAGCAGTAGTAGCTATACTTGTATCACACAAAATACACTTCAAGTCAAAAGGTGTAAGTGATAAGGAAACTGCATTCTAATAATAAACCAATCAATTCAGAAAAAGAATACTACAATTGTAAATATGTGTGCATCCGACGTTGCATCACCCAGAGATATACTGGGTTTGAGCTCACCCTTTAGAGTTATTGGGGTCTATTGATCTAAAGGGAGAGATAGACCCCAATACAAAAATAGCTGGAACTTCAACACCCTATTCTCAGCATTTGACAGATCGTTTACACAGAAAATCAACAAAGAAACATCAGATTTAAACTACACTATAGATGAAATGGAACTAAAAGACATTTACAGAACATTTCACCCAACACCTGTAGAATACACATTCTTTTCATCAACACATGGAACATTCTCTGGGATTCACCATATGTTAGGACAAGAAATAAGTTGCAAAAGCTTTATAAAAATTCAAAATAATATCAAGTATCCTGTTTAAGTACAACGAAACAAAACTAGATGTAAATAACAAGAGGAACACCTGAAAGTATACAAATATATAGAAATTAAACATACAACCCAATGATGCATCTCAAGAAACTAGAAAAGCAAGAACATACCAAACCCCAAATTTGTAGAATAAATATCAGAGCAGAAATAAAATTTAACTAAAAAATACAAAAGATCAACAAAACAAAAAGTTGGTTATTTGAAGTGATAAAATTGACAAACCATTAGCTAGACGAAGAAAGGAAGTGAGAAGACCCAAATAAATAGAAATAAAAAGAGCATACACCACAATGAATACCACAGAAATACAAAGGATTGTTAGAGACTACTATGAACAACTATATGCCAATACATTAAAAAACCTAGAGGAAATAGATACATTCCTGGTTACGTACAACCTATCAAGAATGACCCAAGAAGAAACTGAAAACCTGAAAGACAATATACGTAATAAAATTGAATAAGTAATAAAAAGTCTTTCAAAAAAGAAACGTCCAGGACTAGATGGCTTCACCACTGAATACTATAAAACCTTTAAATAATATCAATTCTTTTCAAAGTAATACAAGAAATGGAAACAAAGGGAACTCTTCCTAATTCATTCCATGAGGTAAGCATAACTCTGATGCCAAAACCAGACAAGGAAACAACACAAAAAGAAAAATACTGGCAAATATTTCTGATGAACACAGACACAAAAATTCTCAAAATATTAGCAAACTAAATGTAACAATACATCAAAAAGATAACAGATAATGATCAAATGAGATTTGTCCTAGGAATGCAAGAATGGTTCAACATATGCAAATCAATAAATGTGATACATCACATCAACAGAATGAAAGACAAAAACCATATGATCACCTCAGTAGGTGCAGTAAAAGCATTTGGTAAAATTCAACATCCCTTCATAGTAAAAATTCTCCAATAGTTAGGTATAGAAGGAAGGTACCTCAACACTAAATGCCATATATGACAAACCTACATCCTGTAGGAACTGGATGAAGAGAAGGATGCCCCGCTCTTGCTACTTTTATTCCACATAGTACTAGAAGTCCTAGCAAGAACATTAGATAAGGGAAAGAAATAATGGGCATCCAAATTAGAAAGTAAAAAGTCACACTGTTCCTGTTTGCAGACAATATGATTTTATACATAGAAAATCCTAAAGGGAGGGGTGGAGCCAAGAGGGCCGAATAGGAACAGCTCCAGTTTACAGCTCCCAGCATGAGCGACACAGAAGATGGGTGATTTCTGCATTTCCGTTTGAGGTACCAGGTTCATCTCACTAGGGAGTGCCAAACAGTGGGTGCAGGACAGTCGGTGCTGCGCACTGTGCATGAGCTGAAGCAGGGTGAGGCATTGCCTCACTTGGGAAGTGCAAGGGGTCAGGGAGTTCCCTTTCCTAGTCAAAGAAAGGGGTAACAGACAGCACCTGGAAAATCAGGTCAGTCCCACACTAATACTGCGCTTTTCCAATGGGCTTGGAAAACAGCACACCAGGAGATTGTGTCCCGCACCTGGCTCAGAGGGTCCTATGCCCACAGAGTCTTGCTGATTGCTAGCACAGCAGTCTGAGATCAAACTTCAAGGCAGCAGCGAGGCTGGGGGAGGGGCGCCTGCCATTGCCCAGGCTTGCTTAGGTAAAAAAAGCAGCCAGGAAGCTCGAACTGGGTGGAGCCCACCACAGCTCAAGGAGGCCTGCCTGCATCTGTAGGCTCCATCTCTGGGGGCAGGGCACAGACAAACAAAAATTCAGCAGGAACCTCTGCAGACTTATATGTCCCTGTCTGACAGCTTTGAAGAGAGTAGTGGTTCTCCCAGCACGCAGCTGGAGATCTGAGAACAGACAGACTGCCTCCTAAAGTGGGTCCCTGACCCCCAAGCAGCCTAACTGGGAGGCATCCCCCAGTAGGGACAGAATGACACCTCACTCGGCCGGGTACTCCTCTGAGACAAAACTTCCAGAGGAACGATCAGGCAGCTGAATTTGTGGTCTCACGAAAATCTGCTGTTCTGCAGCCACCGCTGCTAACACCCAGCCAAACAGGGTCTGGAGTGGACCTCTAGCAAACTCCAACAGACCTGCAGCTGAGGGTCCTGTCTGGTAGAAGGAAAACTAACAAACAGAAAGGACATCGACACCAAAAACCCATCTGTACATCACCATCATCAAAGACCAAAAGTAGATAAAACAACAAAGATAGGGAAAAAACAGAGCAGAAAAACTGGAAACTCTAAAAAGCAGAGCACCTCTCCTCCTCCAAAGGAACGCAGTTCCTCACCAGCAATGGAACAAAGCTGGACGGAGAATGACTTTGACGAGTTGAGAGAAGAAGGCTTCAGACGATCAAACTACTCCAAGCTACAGGAGAAAATTCAAAACAATAGCAAAGAAGTTAAAAACTTTGAAAAAAAATTAGAAGAATGGATAACTAGAATAACCAATGGAGAGAAGGGCTTAAAGGAGCTGATGGAGCTAAAAGCCAAGTTTCGAGAACTACGTGAAGATTGCAGAAGCCTTGGTAGCAGATGCGACCAACTGGAAGAAAGGGTATCAGTGATGGAAGATGAAATGAATGAAATGAAGCGAGAAGGGAAGTTTAGAGAAAAAAGAATAAAAAGAAATGAACAAAGCCTCCAAGAAATTTGGGACTATGTGAAAAGACCAAACCTACGTCTGATTGGTGTACCTGAAAATGACGGGGAGAATGGAACCAAGTTGGAAAACACTCTGCAAGATATTATCCAGGAGAACTTCCCCAATCTAGCAAGGCAGGCCAACATTCAGATTCAGGAAATACAGAGAACGCCACAAAGATACTCCTCAAGAAGAGCAGCTCCACGACACATAATTGTCAGATTCACCAAAGTTGAAATGAGGAAAAAATGTTAAGGGCAGCCAGAGAGAAAGGTCGAGTTACCCACAAAGGGAAGCCCATCAGACTAACAGCTGATCTCTCAGCAGAAACTCTACAAGCCAGAAGAGAGTGGTGGCCAATATTCAACATTCTTAAAGAAAAGAATTTTCAACCCAGAATTTCATATCCAGCCAAACTAAGCTTCATAAGTGAAGGAGAAATAAAATCCTTTACAGACAAGCAAATGCTGAATGATTTTGTCACCACCAGGCCTGCTCTAAAAGAGCTCCTGAAGGAAGCACTAAACATGGAAAGGAACAACCAGTACCAGCCACTGCAAAAACATGCCAAATTGTAAAGACCATCAAGGTTAGGAAGAAACTGCATCAATGAACGAGCAAAATAACCAACTAACATCATAATGACAGGATCAAATTCACACATAACAATATTAACTTTAAATGTAAATGGGCTAAATGCTACAATTAAAGACATAGACTGGCAAACTGGATAAGGAGTCAAGACCCGTCAGTGTGCTGTATTCAGGAAACCCATCTCACATGCAGAGACACACATAGACTCAAAATAAAGGGATGGAGGAAGATCTATCAAGCAAATGGAAAACAAAAAAAGGCAGGGGTTGCAATGCTAGTCTCTGATAAAACAGACTTTAAATCAACAAAGATCAAAAGAGACAAAGAAGGCCATTACATAATGGTAAAGGGATCAATTCAACAAGAAGAGCTAACTATCCTAAATATATATGCACCCAACACAGGAGCACCCAGATTCATAAAGCAAGTCCTTAGAGACCTACAAAGGGACTTAAACTCCCACACAATAATAATGGGAGATTTTAACACCCCACTGTCAACATTAGACAGATCAACGAGACAGAAAGTTAATAAGGATATCCAGGAATTGAACTCAGCTCTACACAAAGTGGAACTAATAGACATCTACAGAACTCTCCACCCCAAATCAACAGAATATACATTTTTTTCAGCACCACACCACACCTATTCCAAAATTGACCACATAGTTGGAAGTAAAGCTCTCCTCAGCAAATGTAAAAGAACAGAAATTATAACAAACTGTCTCTCAGACCACAGTGCAATCAAACTGGAACTCAGGATTAAGAAACTCACTCAAAACTGCTCAACTACATGGAAACTGAACAACCTGCTCCTGAAGGACTACTGGGTACATAATGAAGGCAGAAATAAAGATGTTCTTTGAAACCAATGAGAACAAAGACACAACATACCAGAATCTCTGGGACACATTCAAAGTAGTGTGCAGAGGGAAATTTACAGCACTAAATGCCCACAAGAGAAAGCAGGAAAGATCCAAAATTGACACCCTAACATCACAATTAAAAGAACTAGAAAAGCAAGAGCAAACACATTCAAAAGCTAGCAGAAGGCTAGAAATAACTAACATCAGAGCAGAACTGCAGGAAATAGAGACACAAAAAACCCTTCAAAAAATTAATGAATCCAGGAGCTGGTTTTTTGAAAAGATCAACAAAATTGATAGACCACTAGCAAGACTAATAAAGAAGAAAAGAGAGAAGAATCAAATAGATGCAATAAAAAATGAAAAAGGGGATATCACCACTGATCCCACAGAAATACAATCTACCATCAGAGAATACTATAAACACCTCTATGCAAATAAACTAGAAAATCTAGAAGAAATGGATAAATTCCTTGACAAATACACCCTCCCAAGACTAAACCAGGAAGAAGTTGAATCCCTGAATAGACCAATAACAGGCTCTGAAATTGTGGCAATAATCAATAGCTTACCAACCAAAAAGAGTCCAGGACCTGATGGATTCACAGCCGAATTCTACCAGAGGTACAAGGAGGAACTGGTACCATTCCTTCTGAAAGTATTCCAATCAATAGAAAAAGAAAGAATCCTAACACATTTTATGAGGCCAGCATCGTCCTGATGCCAAAGCCTGGCAGAGACATAACCAAAAAAGAGAATTTCAGACCAATATCCTTGATGAACATTGATGCAAAAATCCTCAATAAAATACTGGCAAACCAAATCCAGCAGCACATCAAAAAGCTTATACACCATAATCAAGTGGGCTTCATCCCTGGGATGCAAGGCTGGTTCAACATAGACAAATCAATAAATGTAATCCAGCATATAACCAGAACCAAAGACAAAAACCACATGATTATCTCAATAGATGCAGAAAAGGCCTTTGACAAAATTCAACAACCCTTCATGCTAAAAACTCTCAATAAATTAGGTATTGATGGGACATATCTCAAAACAATAAGAGCTATCTATGACAAACCCACAGCCAATATCATACTGAATGGGCAAAAACTGGAAGCATTCCCTCTGAAAACTTGCACAAGACAGGGATGCCCTCTCTCACCACTCCTATTCAACATAGTGCTGGAAGTTCTGGCCAGGGCAATCAGGCAGGAGAAGGAAATAAAGGGTATTTAATTAGGAAAAGACGAAGTCAAATTGTCCCTGTTTGCAGATGACATGATTGTATATCTAGAAAACCCCATTGTCTCCACCCAAAATCTCCTTAAGCTGATTAGCAACTTCAGCAAAGTCTCAGGATACAAAATCAATGTACAAAAATCACAAGCATTCTTGTACACCAATCACAGACAAATAGAGAGCCAAATCATGAGTGAACTCCCATTCACAATTGCTTCAAAGAGAATAAAATACCTAGGAATCCAACTTACAAGGGATGTGAAGGATCTCTTCAAGAAGAACTACAAACCACTGCTCAATGAAATAAAAGAGGATACAAACAAATGGAAGAACATTCCATGCTCATGGGTTGGAAGAATCAATATCGTGAAAATGGCCATACTGCCCAAGGTAATTTATAGATTCAATGCCATCCCCATCAAGCAACCAATGACTTACCTCACAGAATTGGAAAAAACTACTTTAAAGTTCACATGGAACCAAAAAAGAGCCCGCATCGCCAAGTCAATCCTAAGCCAAAGGACAAAGCTGGAGGCATCATGTTACCTGACTTCAAACTATACTAGAAGGCTACAGTAACCAAAACAGCATGGTACTGGTACCAAAGCAGAGACATAGATCAATGGAACAGAACAGAGCCCTCAGAAATAATGCCACATATCTACAACTATCTGATCTTTGACAAACCTGACAAAAACAAGCAATGGGGAAAGGATTCCCTATTTAATAAATGGTGCTGGGAAAACTGGCTAGCCATATGTAGAAAGCTGAAACTGGATCCCTTCCTTACACCTTATACAAAAGTTAATTCAAGATGGATTAAAGACTTACATGTTAGACCTAAAACCATAAAAACCCTAGAAGAAAACCTAGGCAATACCATTCAGGACATAGGCATAGGCAAGGACTTCACGTCTAAAACACCAAAAGCAATGGCAATAAAAGCCAAAATTGACAAAGGGGATCTAATTAAACTAAAGAGCTTCTGCACAGCAAAATAAACTACCATCAGAGTGAACAGGCAACCTACAGAATGGGAGAAAATTTTTGCAACCTACTCATCTGACAAAGGGCTAATATCCAGAATCTACAATGAACTCAAACAAATTTACAAGAAAAAATCAAACAACCCCATCAAAAAGTGGGCAAAGGACATGAACAGACACTCCTCAGAAGAAGACATTTATGCAGCCAGAAAACACATGAAAAAATGCTCATCATCACTGGCCATCAGAGAAATGCAAATCAAAACCACAATGAGATACCATCTCACACCAGTTAGAATGGCCATCATTAAAAAGTCAGGAAACAACAGGTGCTGGAGAGGATGTGGAGAAATAGGAACACTTTTACACTGTTGGTGGGACTGTAAACTAGTTCAACCATTGTGGAAGTCAGTGTGGCGATTCCTCAGGGATCTAGAACTAGAAATACCATTTGACCCAGCCATCCCATTACTGGGTATATACCCAAAGGATTATAAATCATGCTGCTATAAAGACACATGCACACGTATGTGTATTGCAGCACTATTCACAATAGCAAAGAGTTGGAACCAACCCAAATGTCCAACAACGATAGACTGGATTAAGAAAATGTGGCACATATACACCATGGAATACTATGTAGCCATAAAAAATGATGAGTTCATGTCCTTTGTAGGGACATGGATGAAACTGGAAAACATCATTATCAGTAAACTATCACAAGGACAAAAAACCAAGCACCGCATGTTCTCACTCATAGGTGGGAATTGAACAATGAGAACTCATGGACACAGGAAGGGGAACATCACACACCGGGGACTGTTGTGGGGTGAGGGGAGTGGGGAGGGACAGCATTAGGAGATATACCTAATGCTAAATGACGATTTAATGGCTGCAGCAAACCAACATGGCACATGGATACATATGTAACAAACCTGCACATTGTGTACATGTACCCTACAACCTAAAGTATAATAATAAAAAAAAATAAAAAAAAGAAAATCCTAAAGACTACCAAATATCTTTTAGAATTGATGAATGAATTTAGTAAAGATAAAAAATTAACATATAAAATCAGTAGCATTGCTATTCATGAACAACAAAATAGCTAAAAAAGAAATCAAGAAGATAATGCCATTTACAATAGCTACAAAAAATGAAATACCTAGGAATAAATTTAACTAAGAACTGAAAGGCTTCTATGAGGAAAACTACAAAACACTGACAAAAAAATTAAAGAGGATAAAAACAAATAGAACAACATCCCATACTCATGGCTCCAAAAATATTGTTAAAATGGACCATAGTACCTAAAGCAATCTACAAATTAAACACAATCCCTATCAAAATTCCAATGACTTTCTTCACAGAATTAGAAAAGTCTTAAAATTTGAATAGAGCCAAAAAAAGAAAAGTAGAATAGCCAAAGCAATCCTGAGCAAAAGCACAGAGCTGACACTAGAAGACTTCAAAATATTCTAGAAAGCTGTAGTAAACAAAACAGCAAGGTAATGGCATAAAAACAGATGCATAGGCCAACAGAGGAGGCTAGAGATTTGCAAAATTAATTCACATATATAGCGCCAACTGAGTTTTGATAAAAGACACCAACAACATCTATTGGGGAAAGGAGAGTCATCAATAAATCATGCTGGGAAAACTGAATATCCATGTGCAGAAAAATGAGACTAGACCCCCATGTCTCATCCTATACAATAATTATCTCAAAATGGATCAAAGACCAAAAGGTAAGACCTGAAACTATTAGACTACTAGATGAAAATATAAGTGAACACTTCAGGAAATTGGTCTGGTAAAATATTTTATGAATAAGACCTCAAAGCATAGGCAAGAAAAGCAAAAGTAAACAAATGGGATTATATCAAACTTAAAAGCTTCTGCATAGCAAAGGAAACAACGAACAGAGTGAAAAGACAACTTACAGAATAGGAAAAATATTTGAAAACTATGCATCTGACAGGGGATTAATATCCAGAATATACAATGAACTCAAACATTTTAACAGCAAGAAGCAAACAATCCCATTAACAATGGGGAAATGATCTAAATAGACATTTCGCAAAAGAATGTATACAAATGGCCAATGAATATATGAAAAAAATACTCAACATCATTAATTATCAGGGAAATGCCAATGAAAACCACAATGAGCTATCATCTTATCCTAATTAAGATGGCTATTATCAAAAAGACTAAAAATAACAAATGCTGGTGAGGGTGCAGAGAAAGGGGGAATGTTTCTACACTGCTATTCGGAATGTAAACTAGTATAGCCACTTGCAGAACAGTCTGGAGGTTTTAAAAAAATCTACAAATAGAACTACCATATGATCAACAATCTCACTACTAGGCATTTATCCAAAGGAAAGAAAATCAGTATATCAAAGAAACATCTGCAACATCATGTTTGTGGTGGCACTATTCATAATAGCCAAGATGTATAATCAGCCTAGATGTCCAACAACAAACGAATGGATAAAGAAAATGTGGGTTATATGCACAATGGAATACTATTCGGCTATAAAAAGGAATGAAATTCTGTCATTCACTGCAACTTGGGTAAAACTGGAGTGCACTTTGTTAAGTTAAATAAATCAAGCACAGAAAGGCAAATATCACATATTGTTATTCATATGTGGAAGCTAATAAAAGTTGAGATCAGAGAAGAAAAGATGATACTAGAGGCGGGAAATGGTGTGGGGAAGGGAATGAACGGGAGAGATTTTTCAAAGGATTCAAAATTACAACACAATAGCAGGAATAAGTTCTAGTGTTCTATACCATTGTAAGATGATTATAGTTAACAATAATATATTATGTACTTTTAATTAGTTAAAATGAAGATATTGAATGTTCCCAACACAAAAAAATAAGTGTTTGATGATGATATGCAACTTACCCTGGTCTGATCACTATACATTATATGTATTGAAATATCCCTATGTACCTCATAAATATATACATCAATTTAAAAAATAAAAGGAAGAAAATATTTCAATATTTTAACTTTTATTTTAGATTCAGGGGTGCATGTGCATGTTATATAGGTAAAATTGTGACTCAGAGGTTTGGTGTACAGAGTATTTCATACACCAAAACCCCTAGTTTGTTTTTTTCTGAACCTCTTACTTCTCCTACCCTCGACCCTCAAGTAGACCCCAGTGTCTGTTCTTCTCCAATTTCCATCAATGTGTTCTCATTATTTAGCTTCCACTTATAAGTGAAAACATGTGGTATTTGGTTTTCTGTTTCTTTGTTAGTTTGCTAAGGATAATGGCCTCCAGTTCCATCCACGTCTCTGCAAACAACATGATCTTGTTCATTTTATGGCTGCATAATATTCAATGGTGTATATGTACTACATTTTCTTTATCCTGTTGACTGTTGATGGGCATTTAGGTTTATTCCATGTCTTTGCTATTGTGAATAGTGCTGCAATGAATATACATGTGCATGTGTCTTTATGGTAGAACAATTTATAATCCTTTGGGTATATTCCCAGTAGTGGGATTGCTGTGTTGAATGCTAGTTCTGTTTTTAGTTATTTGAGGAATTGCCACGCTGCTTTCCACAACGGTTGAACAAATTTACACTCTCACCAGCAGTTTATAAGCATTCCTTTCCTCTGCAACCTCACCAGCATGTTATTTTTTGACTTTTTAATAATAGCCACTGTGACTGGTGAGGATGGTATCCCATTGTGATTTTGACTTGCATTTCTCTAATGATTATTATTGAGCATTTAAAAAATATGGTTGTTGGCCACGCTTATGCCTTCCTCTGAAAGGTGTCTGTTTATGTCCTTTGCCCATTTTTTTATTGTAATTTCTTGGATACATATCCAGAATGTGTAGGTTTGTTACATAGATATACATGTGCCGTGGTTGTTTGATGCATCCATCAACCTGTCATCTAGGTTTTAAGCCCCGCATGTATTAGGTATCTGTCATAATGCTCTCCCTCCCCTTGCCCCCTACCCCTCGACAGGCCCTGGTGTGTGATGTTCCCCTCCCTGTGTCCATGTGTTCTCATTGCTCAATTCCCACTTATGAGTGAGAACATGCAGTGTTTGGTTTTCTGTTCCTGTGTTAGTTTGCCAAGAATGATGGTTTCCAGGTTCATCCATGTCCCTGCAAAGGACATTAATTCATTCTTTTTTATAGCTGCATAGGATTCCATGGCATATATGTGCCACATTTTCTTTATCCAGTCTATCATTGATGGGTATTTGGGTTGGTTCCAAGTCTTTGCTATTATGAATAGTGCTGCAATAAACATATGTGTGCATGTGTTTTTATAGAATGATTTATAATCCTTTGGGTATATACCCAGTAATGGGATTGCTGGGTCAAATGGTATTTCTGGTTCTGGATCCTTGAGGAATCGTCACACTGTCTTCCACAATGGTTGAACTAATTGAGACTCCCACCAACAATGTAAAAGCATTTCTAGGTCTCCACATTCTCTCCAGCAACTGTTGTTTCCTGACTTTTTAATGACTGCCATTCTAACTGGTGTGAGATGGTATCTCATTTTGGTTTTGATTTGCATTTCACTAATGACCCGTGATGATGAGCTTTTTTTTCATATGTTTTTGGGTGCATAAATGTCTTCTTCTGAGAAGCATCTGTTCATATCCTTCATCCACTTTCTGATGGGCTTGTTTTTTTCTTGTAAATTTGTTTAAGTTCCTTGTAGATTCCGGATATTAGACATTCGTCAGACGGATAGATTGCAAATTTTTTCTCCCATTCTGTAGGTTACCTGTTCACTCTGATAATAGTTTCTCTTGCTGTGCAGAAGCTCTTTAGTTTAATTAGATCCCATTTGTCAATTTTGGCTTTTGTTGCAATTGCTTTTGGTGTTTTAGTCATGAAGTCTTTGCCAATGTATATGTCCTGAATGGTATTGCCTAGGTTTTCTTCTAGAGTTTTTATGGTTTTAGGTTTTATTTACATTTAAGTCTTCAATCTGTCTTGAGTTAATTTTTGTATATGGTGTAAGGAAGGGGTCCAGTTTCAGTTTTCTGCATATGGCTATCCAGTTTTCCCAGCACCATTTATTAAATAGGGAATCCTTTCCCCATTGCTTGTTTTTGTCAGATTTGTCAAAGATCAGAAGGTTGTAGATGTGTGGTGTTATTTCTTGGGCCTCTGTTCTGTTCCATTGTTCTATACATCTGTTTTGGTACCAGTACCATGATGTTTTGCTTACTGTTTCCTTGTAGTATAGTTTGAAGTCAGGTAGCGTGATGCCTCCAGCTTTGTTCTTTTTGCTTAGTATTGTCTTGGCTATATGGGCTCTTTTTTGGTTCCATATGAAATTTTAAGTAGTTTTCTCTAGTTCTGTGAAGAAAGTCAGTGGTAGCTTGATGGGAATAGCATTGAATCTATAAATTACTTTGGACAATATGGCCATTTTCACAGTATTGATTCTTCCTATCTATGAGCATGGAATGTTTTTCCATTTGTTTGTGTCCTCTCTTATTTCCTTGAGCAGTGGTTTGTAGTTCTCCTTTAGGAGGTCCTTCACATCCCTTGTAAGTTGTATTCCTAGGTATTTTATTGTCTTTGTAGCAATGGTGAATGGGAGTTCACTCATGATTTGGCTCTCTGCTTGTCTGTTATTGGTTTATAGGGATGCTTGTGATTTTTGCACATTGATTTTGTATCCTGAGACTTTGGTAAAGTTGCTTATCATCTTAAGGAATTTTTGGGCTGATTCAATGGTGTTTTCTAAATATACAATTATGTCATCTGCAAACAGAGGCAATTTGACATCCTCCCTTCCTATCTGAATACCCTTTCTTTCTTTCTCTTGCCTGATTGCCCTGGCCAGAACTTCCAATACTATGTTGAATAGGAGTGGCGAGAGAGGGCATTCTTGTCTTATGCCGGTTTCCAAAGGGAATGCTTCCAGCTTTTGCCCATTCAGTATGATATCAGCTATGGGTTTGTCATAAATAGCTCTTATTATTGAGATATATTCCATAATACCTAATTTATTGAGAGTTTTTAGCATAAAGGGTTGTTGAATTTTATCGAAGGCCTTTCTGCATCTATTGACATAATCATGTGGTTTTTGTCATTGGTTTCGTTTATGTGATGGATTACATTTATTGATTTGCATATGTTGAACCAGCCTTGCATCCCAGGGACGAAGCCGACTTGATTGTGGTGGATAATCTTTTTGATGTGCTGCTGGATTCGGTTTATCAGTATTTTATTGAGGATTTTCACATCGATGTTCATCAGGGATATTGGCCTGAAATTTTCTTTTTTTGTTGCATCTCTGCCAGGTTTTGGTATCAGGATGCCGCCTGCCTAATAAAATGAATTAGGGAGGATTCCCTCTTTTTCTATTGTTTGGAATAGTTTCAGAAGGAATGGTACCAGCTCGTCTTTGTACCTCTGGTAGAATTTGGCTGTGAATCCATCTGTTCCTAGGCTTTTTTTGGTTGTTAGCTTTGCCCACTTTTTAATGGAGTTTTTTTTTTTGCTTGTATGTTTAATTTCTTTGTAGATTCTGGATATTAGATCTTTGTGAGTTGTGTAGGTTGCAAATATTTTCTCCCATTCTGTACATTACCTATTTTGTTGATAGTTTCTTTTGCTATACAGAAGCTCTTTAGTTTAATTAGCTCCCCTTTTTCAATTTTTGCTTTTGTTGCAATTGCTTTAGACATTTTTTGTCAAGAAATCTTTGCCAGTTCCTATCTCCAAAATGGGATTTCCTATGTTATCTCCCAAGATTTTTATAGTTTTAGGTCTTACATTTAGGTCTTTAACCCATCTTGGGTTGATTTTTTTTTTCATATAGTATAAGGAATGGGTTCACTTTCAGTCTTCTGCATATAGCTAACCAGTTATCCCAGCACCATATATTGAACAGTGAGTCCGTTTCCCATTGCTAGTTTTTGTCAGCTTTGTCAAAGATAAGCTAGTTGTAAGTGTGGCTTTATTTCTATGTTCTCTATACTGTTCCACTGATCAATGTGTTTATTTTTGTATCAGTACCACGCTGTTTTGGTTACAGACTTTGGTTGTAGCCTTGTAGTACAGTTCGAAGTCAGACAACGTGATTCCTCCAGCTTCATTCTTTTTGCTTAGGATTGCCGTGGCTATTCAAATAGCAATTATAAAATTGAACTGGGCAAATGTTAGAAGTTTCTTACTAAGACTCAGTCCCGCTTCTGCCCAGGAGGTAATCTGCATGGCTCTTGGCTATACTCTCTGGGCTCTTGGTTTCACTAAGTCATCCTTTCATTTTTATGAAAGGTAGCCTGTGTTTGCAGCTGAATAGTTTCTCCACAAGCATCTTGTTTATTTTTGGTTTGCTAAGACTTCTTTTTCATTTTGTACTGTCTCTGTTCCCTTCAGTCCAAGTTGGTGACGTTTCTGTATATATAATTCTCTTCAAAGCTTTGTAGGTCTCCTTTGCGTCTTTCTGGAGTTCACCCCATTAGACAAAAGCACATCTATAGGTCTCTTCAAGATAGCCACTTTTCTCCTTTGGAATTCTAGTGAGGGACAACACTCTTAATCTTCTTAGAAGATCTGTTGTTTGATTTAAAGCATCTGAGAGTCACACTCTTGCAACCATAAGGGAGCTTTAAAAAAATCTGACCTAGTGACACTTTGAGGCACCACTTTTCATTTTTAGAAGGTCTTAACAAAGAATTTTACGTGCACATCCTCAGCTTCACTTTAAACCATGTTTTCTTGAGGATTTCCTAGATATGATCTTGGCTCATGGCCATTTCTTAATTCTAGTATTAATCGCCATCTGAAGAGGCTGGGAATCTTCGTAACTCACAAGTTCTAATTGTTTTTGTATAACATCCCTTTCTTTAGCAAATCACTCTTAGATTTTATGATAAATAGTATTTATGTGGCATTTTCATCATTTTGGCTGGAAATTTCCTTAGCTACATCATCCAGGTCACTAGGTACCTTTTATACCTTCCACATTACTTCTGGTGACTGTCACTAAACTTTCTACCAGTATATAACGAGAATCTTTTTTCCTCAAATTTCCAATAAGATTTTCCTCATTTTCTTTTGAGCCCTCACCAACAACCTCTTCTAAGTTAAAAATTCAACAAACAGTCTGATTAAGGCAATTTAGATTTTCACCAATGCTCTCTTTAAAGTCCTTCATCCATCCAGGTGCTGCCCACTTCCTGTCCCACATTTTAGATTTTTGTTATGGTATATCCCACTTTTAGTGCCAAACTGTATTTTTTTTATTGCTGCCTAAAAAATTATTCCTAAACATAGTAGATTAAAACAAAAAAAAATTATCTTACATTATCAAGTCAGGAACCTGAGAACAGCTTATCTGGGTGATTCTGCCTCAGTGTCTCTCAAAATGCTGCAGGTAAGCTATTGATCAGAGTTGGAATCATTTCAAAGCTTAACAGCCTAGAAAATCTCTCTAAACTTACTCATATAGTTATTGGTAGCCCTCAATTCCTCACTGACTCCTGGCTGGAGGCTGAATTCCTTGCTGACTTCCCCAGAGGGCTGCTGCTGACATTGCTGTCTGTTTTCCCCAGAGCTCCGCTATCTGCTATATAGGGAAAGAGATGAAAGAATGCACCGAAGATATAAATCATAGTGTTTTATAATCCTACCTTTTACAATCATAGTGTTTTATAATCCTACCTTTTACAATCATAGTGTTTTATAATCCTACCTTTTACAATCATAGTGTTTTATAATCAATTCTGCCATATGCTATTGGTTACACAAACCAACCACGATACACTGTGAGTGGGAACTATATAAGGTTGTTCATACCAGGAGGTAAGGATCTTTAGGGAATAGAGCTACCACAATGACTCAATTTTCTTAACACTGTTATTAAACAGTTCATTGCTTCTGTATTGATTCTTAGTTATCCCTAGGATATAGAAAAATTTTATATGATTTCTGGATTTTCTATTCTGTTCCATTTGTCTCATTTTATACTTGTGAACTTTTGATATGTTTTAGCTGAAAGAACATGAAGAAAGTAAATGGTTAAACAATAGGTCTATAGTTCTGTCTCTCACAGGGGGGGATTTCCCTGGGAAAAAAAGAAGATAAGGCAATTCAGTCAAATCTCCTTGTAAATATGCTAATGACAGATATCCGGATAAACAACTAGTAATATTTGCTAGTGGGAGAGTTCAGCAGGATATACCATTATCTAAGATTATTTCTGGTAAACCAGCCTGGGATCTATGGATTTATGGCACATAGCTTTCTGGAAAATTTCACATAAGCTGAGTAATTCACTATCAGATGAACAAATGTTTTGTGCCAATTTGGCAAATAGATAATCAAATTTAGAGGCTTGCTCTGATTTAGTTTGTTTTTTCCTCCAAGAATATTTCATAGATGAGGTTGTCATCTTCCACAGGAGACACATAGCATGTGTTTGTCTCTCTTTTTGTCATATTAACAGCCATCGGCAATCAGTGTTAGATTAATTCCTGAGGAGCTGCAAAATGGTGGAATCCTATTATTCCTTCATTTATTAGCTATAATAGAATACTATAAAGAGAAACTTCCCTTCATCTACTATTTGGCAATCCATTGGTACAGTTCTTATAGGAAAGGCAGGATAAATGCTTTAGTTTTTCCTTTATTAATATGCAAATGGTAAAGTTTGCTATCTTCAATGTTGACCTATTAGAGTATTATAAAATCATAGATGTAAACATGTCTTATGTATTTTAATACATTGTAGTTATTACTCTTATTGGTGTTGACGTTGCATTATACCCTATTTGGCAAGTGGAAGCATCATTGAATTGGCTCTTGAGCCCTCTAGACATAATTCTAATATTCTTTGATAGCTTCCTTATTATCAGGCATGACAACATATTCTAGGCTTATCTTGCAAATTTCTGCCCAGATTGGAAGACAGCTATTTTTTAAGGATTCTTGGTTTCCTTTAGAGGGAACTGATGTTTACAACCAATGCTTTGAATGTTAAGGTTCTTTATTTTTCTCCTAAAACTATTAAGCAATTTTATTCATAAGATTGGAGGATACCAGGTTTATAAAAAAAAAAGTTTTCTTATATACCAGCAATGAACAACTTGAATTTGAAATTGAAATCATACCAATCACATTAGCTACAAAAAAGTATAAATTTTATGAAATGTGTCCAAGATCTACATGAAGAAAACTACAAAACTCTGATCAAAGAAATACAAGAAAATCCAAATAAAAGATATTCCATATACAAGGACAGGAAGAGTGGAGCCAAAATGGCCAAATAGGAACAGCTCTAGTCTACAGATCCCAGCGTGAGCAACGCAGAAGACTGGTGATTTCTGCATTTCGAACTGAGGTACGGGGTTCATCTCACTGGGGAGTGTCGGAAAGTGGGTGTAGGACAGTGGGTGCAACGCATCCAGCATGAGCCGAAGCAGGGCAAGGCATTGCCTCACCTGGGAAGTGCAAAGGGTCAGGGAATTCCCTTTCCTAGTCAAAGAAAGGGGTGACAGATGGCACCTGGAAAATCAGGTCACTCCCACCCTAATACTGCACTTTTCCAATGGTCTTAGCAAATGGCACACCAGGAGATTATATCCCGCACCTGGCTCGGAGGGTCCTACGCCCACGGAGCCTCGCTCACTGCTAGCACAGCAGTCTGAGATCAAACTGCAAGGTGGCAGTGAGGCTGGGGGTGGGGTTCCCACCATTGCTGAGGCTTGAGTAGGTAAACAAAGCAGCCAGGAAGCTGGAACTGGGTGGAGCCCACCACAGCTCAAGGAGGCCTGCCTGCCTGTGTAGACTCCACCTCTGGGGGCAGGGCATTGCCAAACAAAAGGCAGCAGAATCCTCTGCAGACTTAAATGTCCCTGTCTGACAGCTTTGAAGAGAGTAGTGGTTCTCCCAGCACACAGCCGGAGATCTGAGAACAGACAGACAGCCTACTCAAGTGGGTCCCTGACCCCCGAGGAACCTAACTGCGAGGCACCCTCCAGTAGGGGCAGACTGACACCTCACACGGCCGGGTACTCCTCTTGAGACAAAACTTCCAGAGGAACAATCAGGCAGCAACATTTGCTCTTCACCAATATCCACTGTTCGGCAGCCTCCGCTGCTGATACCCAGGCAAACAGGGTTTGGGGTGGACCTCCAGCAAAGTCCAACAAACCTGCAGCTGAGGGTCCTGACTGTTAGAAGGAAAACTAACAAACAGAAAGGACATCCACACCAAAACCCCATCTGTACATCACCATCATCAAAGACCAAAGGTAGATAAAACCACAAAGATGGGGAAAAAACAGAGCAGAAAAACTGGAAACTCTAAAATGCAGAGTGCCTCTGCTCCTCCAGAGGAATGTGGTTCCTTACCAGCAACGGAACAAAGCTGGATGGAGAATGACTTTGATGAGTTGAGAGAAGAAGGCTTCAGATGATCAAACTACTCCGAGCTAAAGGAGGAAGTTCGAACCCATGGCAAAGAAGTTAAAAACCTTGAAAAAAAATTAGATGAATGGCTAACTAGAATAACCAATGCAGAGAAGTCCTTAAAAGACCTGATGGAGCCAAAAAACAAGGCACGAGAACTACGTGAAAATGCACAAGCCTCAGTAGCCGATTCGATCAACTGGAAGAAAGGGTATCAGTGATGGAAGATCAAATGAATGAAATGAAGCGAGAAGAGAACTTTACAGAAAAAAGAATAAAAAGAAACAAACAAAGCCTCCAAGAAATATGGGACTATGTGAAAAGACCAAATCTACGTCTGATTGGTGTACCTGAAAGTGACAGGGAGAATGGAACCAAGTTGGAAAACACTCTGCAGGATATTATCCAGCAGAACTTCCCCACTCTAGCAAGGCAGGCCAACATTCAAATTCAGGAAATACAGAGAATGCCACAAAGATACTCCTCGAGAAGAGCAACTCCAAGACATATAATTGTCAGATTCACCAAAGTTGAAATGAAGGAAAAAATGTTAAGGGCAGCCAGAGAGAAAGGTCGAGTTACCCACAAAGGGAAGCCCATCAGACTAACAGCTGATCTCTCGGCAGAAACTCTACAAGCCAGAAGAGAGTGGGGGCCAATATTCAACATTCTTAAAGAAAAGAATTTTCAACCCAGAATTGAATATCCAGCCAAACTAAGCTTCACAAGTGAAGGAGAAATAAAATCCTTTACAGAGAAGCAAATGCTGAGAGATTTTGTCACCACCAGGCCTGCCCTACAAGAGCTCCTGAAGGAAGCACTAAACATGGAAAGGAACAACTGGTACCAGCCACTGTAAAAACATGCCAAATTGTAAAGACCATTGAAGCTGGGAAGAAACTGCATCAACTAATGAGCCAAATAACCAACTAACATCATAATGACAGGATCAAATTCACACATAACAATATTAACCTTAAATGTAAATGGGCTAAATGCTCCAATTAAAAGACAGAGACTGGCAAATTGGTTAAGGAGTCAAGACCCATCAGTGTGCTGTATTCAGGAAACCCATCTCACATGCAAAGACACACATAGGCTCAAAATGAAGGGATGGAGGAAGATCTACCAAGCAAATGGAAAACAAAAAAAGGCAGAGGTTGCAATCCTAGTCTCTGATAAAACAGACTTTAAACCAACAAAGATCAAAAGAGACAAAGAAGGCCATTACATAATGGTAAAGGGATCAATTCAACAAGAAGAGCTAACTATCCTAAATATATATGCACCCAATACAGGAGCACCCAGATTCATAAAGCAAGTCCTTAGAGACCTACAAAGAGACTTAGACTCCCACACAATAATAATGGGAGACTTTAACACCCCACTGTCAACATTAGACAGATCAATGAGACAGAAAATTAACAAGGATATCCAGGAATTGAACTCAGCTCTGTACCAAGTGGACCTAATAGACATCTACAGAACTCTCCACCCCAAATCAACAGAATATACATTCTTCTCAGCACCACACTGCACTTATTCCAAAATTGACCACATAGTTGGAAGTAAAGCTCTCCTCAGCAAAGGTAAAAGAATAGAAATTATAACAAACTGTCTCTCAGACCACAGTGCAAACTAGAACTCAGGATTATGAAACTCACTCAAAACCACTCAACTACATGGAAACTGAACAACCTGCTCCTGAATGACTACTGGGTACATAATGAAATGAAGGCAGAAATGAAGATGTTCTTTGAAACCAATGAGAACAAAGACACAACATACCAGAATCTCTGGGACACATTCAAAGCAGTGTGTAGAGGGAAATTTATAGCACTAAATGCCCACGAGAGAAAGCAGGAAAGATCCAAAATTGGCACCCTAACATCACAATTAAAAGAACTAGAGAAGCAAGAGCAAGCACATTCAAAAGCTAGCAGAAGGCAAGAAATAACTAAGATCAGAGCAGAACTGAAGGAAATGGAGACACGAAAAACCCTTCAAAAAATCAATGAATCCAGGAGCTGGTTTTTTGAAAAGATCAACAAAAGGATAGACTGCTAGCAAGACTAATAAAGAAGAAAAGAGAGAAGAATGAAATAGACACAATAAAAAATGATAAAGGGGATATCACCACTGATCCCAGAGAAATACAAACTACCATCAGAGAATACTATAAACACCTCTACGCAAATAAACTAGAAAATCTAGAAGAAATGGATAAATTCCTGGACACATACACCCTTCCAAGGCTAAACCAGGAAGAAGTTGAATCTCTGAATAGACCAATAACAGGCTCTGAAATTGAGGCAATAATTAATAGCCTACCAACCAAAAAAAGTCCAGGACCAGACGGATTCACAGCCGAATTCTACAAGAGCTACAAGGAGGAACTGGTACCATTCCTTCTGAAACTATTCCAATCAATAGAAAAAGAGGGAATCCTCCCTAACTCATTTTATGAGGCCAGCATCATCCTGATACCAAAACCTGGCAGAAACACAACAAAAAAAGAGAATTTTAGACCAATATCCCTGATGAACGTCAATGCAAAAATCCTCAATAAAATACTGGCAAACCAAATCCAGCAGCACATCAAAAAGCTTATCCACCATGATCAAGTGGACTTCATCCCTGGGATGCAAGGTTGGTTCAACATATGCAAATCAATAAACATAATCCAACATATAAACAGAACCAATGACAAAAACCATATGATTATCTCAATAGATGCAGAAAAGGCCTTTGACAAAATTCAACAACCCTTCATGCTAAAAACTCTCAATAAATTAGGTATGGATGGGACGTATCTCAAAATAATAAGAGCTATCTATGACAAACCCACAGCCAATATCATACTGAATGGACAAAAACTGGAAGCATTCCCTTTGAAAACTGGCACAAGACAGGGATGCCCTCTCTCACCACTCCTATTCAACATAGTGTTGAAAGTTCTGGCCAGGCAATCAGGCAGGAGAAGGAAATAAAGGGTATTCAGTTAGGAAAAGAGGAAGTCAAATTGTCCCTGTTTGCAGATGACATGATTGTATATCTAGAAAACCCCATCGTCTCAGCTCAAAGTCTCCTTAAGCTGATAGGCAACTTCACGAAAGTCTCAAGATACAAAATCAATGTGCAAAACTCACAATGTGCAAAACTCACAAGCATAACTGACAATAACAGACAAATAACAGACAAACAGAGAGCCAAATCATGAGTGAACTCCCATTCACAATTGCTTCAAAGAGAATAAAATACCTAGGAATCCAACTTACAAGGGATGTGAAGGACCTCTTCAAGGAGAACTACAAAACACTGCTCAATGAAATAAAAGAGGATACAAACAAATGGAAGAACATTTCATGCTCATGGGTAGGAAGAATCAATATTGTGAAAATGGCCATACTGCCCAAGGTAATTTATAGATTCAATGCCATCTCCATCAAGCTACCAATGACTTTCTTCACAGAATTGGAAAAAACTACTTTAAAGTTCATATGGAACCAGAAAAGAGAGCACATTGCCAAGTCAATACTAAGTCAAAAGAACATAGCTGGAAGCATCACGCTACCTGACTTCAAACTATGCTACAAGGCTACAGTAACCAAAACAGCATGGTACTGGTACCAAAACAGAGATATAGACCAATGGAACAGAACAGAGCCCTCAGAAATGCCGCATATCTACAAACCATCTGATCTTTGACAAACCTGACAAAAACAAGAAATGCGGAAAGGATTCCCTGTTTAATAAATGGCACTGGGAAAACTGGCTAGCCATATGTAGAAAGCTGAAACTGGATCCCTTCCTTACACCTTATACACAAATTAATTCAAGATGGATTAAAGACTTACATGTTAGACCTAAAACTATAAAAACCCTAGAAGAAAACCTAGGCAATACCATTCAGGACATAGGCGTGGGCAAGGACTTCATGTCTAAAACACCAAAAGCAAGGGCAACAAAAGCCAAAATTGACAAATGGGATCTAATTAAACTAAAGAGCTTCTGCACAGCAGAAGAAACTACCATCAGAGTGAACAGGCAACCTACAGAATGGGAGGAAATTTTTGCAATCTACTCATCTGACACAGGGCTAATATCCAGAATCAACAATGAACTCAAACAAATTTACAAGAAAAAAACAACCCCATCAAAATGTGGGCAAAGGATATGAACAGACACTTCTCAAAAGGAGACATTTATGTAGCCAAAAGACACACGAAAAAATGCTCATCATCACTGGCCATCAGAGAAATGCAAATCAAAATCACAATGAGATACCATCTCACACCAGTCAGAATGGTGATCATTAAAAAGTCAGGAAACAACAGGTGCTGGAGAGGATGTGAAGAAATAGGAACACTTTTACACTGTTGGTGGGACTGTAAACTAGTTCAACCATTGTGGAAGTCAGTGTGGCAATTCCTCAGGGATCTAGAACTAGAAATACCATTTGACCCAGCCATCCCATTACTGGGTATATACCCAGAGGATTACAAATCATGCTGCTATAAAGACACATGCACACGTATGTTTATTGCAGCACTATTCACAATAGCAAAGACTTGGAACCAACCCAAATATCCAACAATGATAGACTGGATTAAGAAAATGTGGCACATATATACCATGGAATACTATGCAGCCATAAAAAATGATGAGTTCATGTCCTTTGCAGGGACATGGATGAAGCTGGAAACCATCATTCTCAGCAAACTATTGCAAGGACAAAAAACCAAACACCTCATGTTCTCACTCATAGGTGGAAATTGGACAATGAGAACACATGGACACAGGAAGGGGAACATTACACACCGGGCTCTGTTGTGGGGTGAGGGGAGGGGGGAGGGATAGCATTAGGAGATATACCTAATGTTAAATGACGAGTTACTGGGTGCAGCACCCCAACATGGCACATGTATACATATGTAACAAACCTGGACGTTGTGCACATGTACCCAAAACTTAAAATATAATTAAAAAAAGAAAAAAAACAAGGACAGGAAGACTCAATATTGTTAAGATGTCAATTCTTCCTAACTAGATCTATAGAGATTTGATGAAATCTCAATTAAAATCTCAAGAAGCTATTTTTTGGTTATTCACAAACAGATTCCACAGTTTATATGAAAAGTCAAAAGACCCAGAATAGAAAACAAAATATTAAAGCAGAAAAACAATGTCAGAAGACTGACATATTGGACCTCAAGACTTACCACAAAGCAAAAGCAGTCAAGAGAGTGTGGTTTTGGGGAAAGAACAGAAAAGTAGACAAATGGAACAGAATAGGGAACACAGAAATAGGCCTACACAAGTATAGTCAACTGATCCTTGACAAAGGACAAAGGCAACCCAATGGAGAAAAGTCATTTTTTTCAACAAATGGTGCTGAAACAACTGAACACCCACAAACAAAAAATAAAAAGATTCTAAACACAGACCTTACACTTTCACAAAAATCAACTCAAAATGGATCACAGACATATATGCAAAATGCAAAACTACAAAACTCCTAAGAGACAACATAGGAGAAACGGAAGGTAACTTTGGCAATGACCTTTCTTTAAATCACATTTTATCGCAGTTTATTTGTAGAAGCAATTAGAAATCAGAATACTGAAAAAAGTTTTGCTATACATAAAAATTTCCTTTTTTTTTAAATTACAAGGTGATGCCTGTACATGGATAAGACAATTTTTTTCTTACAATTTCTAGATATGAAGATAACTGAATTAAAACTATTAAAAATGGAATATTGGTTTCTTTCAGGCATTACTGGTTAAATTAGTGAAGTTCAAAGTGGAAAAATATGCTAGATATCTATTAAAATGGTCATTTCAGCTATGGTAGCTAATTACCCTTTTAGTAGGCATTTTAAGAGTCTTTCATAATGTATAGAAATTGAATGGTTATTAAATCATTTATTCATTCTTTAAAAATTTCAACTTTTATTTTGGATTCGGGGATATATGTGCAGGTTTGTTACATGGTTATATGGTGTGATGTTGAGGTTTGGGGTAAGAATAATCCCTGGTAGGCCGGGCGCGGTGGCTCACGCCTGTAATCCCAGCACTCTGGGAGGCCAAGGCGGGCGACTCACCTAAGGTCAGGAGTTCGAGACCAGCCTGGCCAACATAGCAAAACCCCATCTCTACTAAAAATACAAAAAATTAGCCAGGCGTGGCCGGGCGCGGTGGCTCACGCCTGTAATTCCAGCACCTTGGGGGGCCAAGGCGGGTGGATGACGAGGTCAGGAGATGGAGACCATCCTGGCTCACATGGTGAAACCCCGTTTCTACTAAAAATACAAAAAAATTAGCCGGGTGTGGTGGTGGGTGCCTGTAGTCCCAGCTCCCCATCAGGCTGAGGCAGGAGAATGGTGAGAACCCGGGAGGTGGTGCTTGCAGTGAGCCAAGATCGCGCCACTGCACTCCAGCCTGGGCGATAGAGCGAGACTCCGTCTCAAAAACAAAAACAAAAAATTAGCAGAGCGTGGTGGTGGGCACCTGTAGCCCCAGCTACTTGGGAGGGTGAGGCAGGAGAATGGCATGAACCCGGGAGGCGGAGCTTGCAGGGAGCCGATATCCCGTGCCACCACACTCCAGCCTAGGCAACAGAGTGAGACCCCGTCTTGAAGAAAAAAAAAAAAAAAATTAAAAAATTAGCTGGGTGTGGTACTGCATGCCTGTGGTCCCAGCTACTCAGGAGGCTGAGGTGGGAGGATTGCTTGAGCCCAGGAGGTTGAGGCTGCCATGAGCTGTGATTGCACCTCTGCACTCCAGCCTGGGTGACACAGTGAGACCCTACCTTAAAAAACAAAAAAAGAAAAAAAGAAAGAAGAAAATAAATGCTCTTAACTGTTCAGAAAAAAAAAGAATTAATGTCATATATTCTGTTAAACTATCAGAGTGAGAAAAGATATTTTTTTGACTCTTAAGTCCTCAGGAAGTTAAGTAAGCAAAGATCCTCCCAAAAGCCACTTAGATTGGAGCAAGGTGGCAGTGGGGGAAAAGGTCACCCGATACCATCAGTATCCTTGCTAAATTTGAAGCAAACAGGGCATTGCATAGGGTGCAGGCAAGTAGAGGTGGTCTGGGGGCATGAATACCTCCCTCTTCATGGGCAATAGGCTCTGCTGGATGTTTATGACATGGTTTTTGGTAGTCACATCACGCTGTTGACTTACTTACCCTTTATTTTTGAACTTTGCGTATTTAGCTCTTATCTAGGGAAAGCCAATTTGGCCACTACCAGGATGCAGACATGTTCAGAGGACTAGAATTCACCTATTAAGGTAAGTGTGTACAGGAATGAGTGGGGATCCCGGCTGCTTTTGTGTCCTAGTGACATATGTAGTTCATACTCTAATTTCATACTATGAACTCCAGAGCTGCTTCCCTAAGCTATTAGAAGAGCTGTGCAGGGAGGACAGTGCTGTGAAAATATTGGATTGCTTTTGAAAACCTGCGTTTCCAGAACCTGCTCCCTGTGAGGTTAGCTTCATTCTTATGGAAAATAGCAGTTACACATTAAAGATTTTCAGCAGTCCCAAGCCGAGAACGCACACTGTAACAGCATTGTGGGAAACACAAGCACAAATAGTTATCGGTTACTGTAGTAATCAAACATTATTGTGCGAAAGCTTGGGAACAACCTTGGGAAGCCAAATAGATGGGCTTCAGGACGCATTCCACAGCTGTATCCTCATTTCTCATCATTTTTTTTCCCAGGGCTTAGGAGAGAGCAAACTAACCTGCATACCAGTCTGTCATCTTCATTACCTAGGAGATAAACCAATTCTCCAAGGATTTCTTTACCTCCAGCCACCAGTCCTCCCCTGCAGTTTAATTTGCATTTGTATTACTCATTTGGTTGTTATTTATAAAGTGGCAGAGATTAGGTTTCAGAGTAAAGTTGGATTTGGTGCTAGAGTTCATAACTACTTTTTTAAAAATAAAATTTCCTTAATAAGCCAAAAGAAGGGGGAATTGCTCCTGGGAGGATGCTGACTAGGTCTTAGGATGAAACATTCTTTCTGCACAATTCTTGATTGTGGTTGTTACTCTCCAGTCTTTGGCTACTGGTGCTGCATGAAGCCAGAAGCCTCACTTTGGAAGTAAAATTACAAAATGATTAAAGGTGAGCAAGTATTTCTAGAGCTATTTAT
The DNA here is from genome assembly GCF_006542625.1 of Nomascus leucogenys. Lineage (NCBI taxonomy): Eukaryota > Metazoa > Chordata > Mammalia > Primates > Hylobatidae > Nomascus > Nomascus leucogenys. The sequence continues at coordinate 30,543,513 of NC_044398.1, forward strand.
TTCGATTAAAAATGGAAGGGGAAGTTTTGAAATCTGGCTGCTGGCATAGAAGATATGGTTTGGATGTTTGTCCCCTCCAAATCTCATGCTAAAATGTGATTCCTAATGTCGGAGGTAAAGCCTGGTGTGAGGTGATTGGATCACAGTGGCAGATCCCTTGTGAACGGCTTAGCACCATCCCTTGGTGATAAGTGAGTTCTTGTCCAGTTCATGTGAAATCTGATTGTTTAAAAGAGTTACAGACTCTCTTTCTCTGGCTCCTACTCTCACCATGTGATGCACCTGCTCCTCCTTCGCCTTCTGCCTTGACTGGAAGTTTCCTGAGGCTCTTGCCAGGAGCAGATACAGGAGGCATGCTTGTACAGCCTACGGTACCGTAAGCCAATTAAGTCTCGCTTCTTTATAAATTACCCAGCCTCAGGTATTTCTTTATAGCAATGCAAGAACGGACACAGGGAAGAAGAATCTTGGTCAAGTTAACCTGCAAGATTTGTCCTTAGTTTTGTGCTTCTCAGTGTTGCCCAAATTAAAGGATGGATTTATAAACCAGATCTCAATGTACTGATTTACAGTGAGGGGATTCTCTTTTATGAATTCTGGAACAATTAAGCCCTTGTCCTGAGCATTGTTTTCTGAAATATAGCTCCACCCAGGGAAGGAGTCAGTAGTTGGAGCCTGGTGAATTAGATTCCGAATATACAGATTAGACTCCACTCAGGAATAGGAAGCAGCTGGGAAGATCCTCACCAGATTCTTTATGTTCCACACACAGCCCCAAGCCGTTTGTCTAACAACGTGGGCTTTGGAGCTAGTCAACCTGGATCCTCCTGGTTTTTCCACTTGCTTTTAGACTTTGGTTAAAAGATAACTTCTCTGTAAGTCAGTTTCCTTATTAGCACAACTGGGAAAATAACAATACTAACATAAGAGAATATTGTGAGAATTTAATGAAATAACAGGCAAGTTTTTTTTTTTTAACTATTATAGACCTATTTCTGTAATGATGTGTAGATTTATGTTTCAGATCATTGCAAAAAATAAAACCCTACTTTTATAACAAATAACAGTTTAGTGACTTTTAAAATATAATTTTGAGTGGAAAAGGTCTTTTAAAGCATGGTATGAAACTTGGAAAACATAAAAGAATGATTGCTCAATTTGACTACATGCAAATTAGCATTTATGAACAAGAACAAACTTCACTAACAATGTTAGAAGACAAATGGCAAAATAGAAAATTGTTGTGTATAGAAAAAGCTCCCATTTCTTTAAAGCATGAAGAACTTTTCCAACTAAGTAGATTAACCCAGTAGAAAAACAAGCACAAACTAAGTACTGTACTTTGGACACACACACACTTTGCCAATTTGCAAATAGAGTCAGGAGACATGATCTTTTTCCTATGAAATTGGCATGTTTTAGAAGAGTGTTAGTGAATATACAGGGTTACTAAGTATGTATAAGAAAATGGAGGCCGGTCATGGTGGCTCATGCCCGTAATCCCAGCACTTTGGGAGGCTAAGGCGGGTGGATCACCTGAGGTCAGGAGTTCAAGACCAGCCTGGCCAACATGGTGAAACCCTGTCTCTACTAAAAATACAAAAATTAGCCAGGCATGGTGGCACATGCCTGTAATCCCAGCTACTCGGGAGGCTGAGGCAGGAGAATTGCTTGAACCCAGGAGGCGGAGGTTGCAGAGAGGTGAGATCACGCCACTGTACCCCAGCCTGGGCAACAGAGTGAGACTCTGTCTCAGGAAAAAAAAAAAAAAAAAAAAAGAAAGAAAATGGAAATATTAATGTACTATTTGTGGAGGTAAACTGGTATAACTTTTGTTGTATCATATAAAATGTGAATTTGAATAAAGATTTTATAAAAATGCATACCACTTGAACCAAGAATTGCACTTTCAAGACTTGGTCTACTGATATGCTTTTGCACATGCACAAAGATTTATGTGTAACCATGTGGCAGTGTTTTTTGTACTTGCAAAGTTACTGGACATAGAACGTGCAAAGAGAGCTATAAAAGTTTTGTAGTAGAGAAATCTTTAAATTTTTTTTAAACTAGCACTTACTAAACTTTGGCCTTCGAATCCTGCTTTAAGAATAACACCAGCTACAATCCATAGGAAGTAGAATTCTCTAAAAAGCACTGTAGAAAATGCTGTTCTTGTAAAAACTTTCCAACCATTAATTACCTGGAGCTGTGGCTTTAAGAATTATAAGCAGGAAAGTACTCAAAGGCCAAAGGACTCAGCATAGAGGCAAAAACACCTGTGGTCTTTGTTTCTTGAGGAACTTCTCTTCCTAGAAGGATTTTCTGTTGTTTTTTTGTTTTTTACCCTGGTTGAAAATGGATGACTTTAAAATTTGCATGAAAAAAGAACAAAGGCGTTCTGCTTCCTTAAAGGCTGTAGACGTTAGCAAAACTGAATGTACCTTCCACCCTAATAAAAAGTCATGTTATCTACAAGGTCCTAACTTTTCTTGAGCCCATCAGGGAGCCGAGGTCCAAAGGCAACAAGGTAGACAGAATTCCAAAGAATGACACGGAAAGAGGCACATGAGCTCTTTCAGTTTGGGCAGCTTATCGTGGGAAGAGGGGGTCACCACAGAATTGGGTAAAAAAGAAAAAAAGCTAAAACAAATACTACATCTTAAAGGCTGAATATGAACCAGCATGGCAGTTTAGAAACCCTGGGTGTCCCAGACATGAGAAATGACTGCTGTCACTCACCAGCTCTTTTCCAGGGACTTCCTCACAAAGACGAGGTAGGATAGGGGCCTGGAATGGTGTACCTCAGAGGCGAGGGGCCTGCCATCCTCAGAGGCAAGACCTGAAGCTGCTGGTGGAGGAGAGGAAGCCCGTCAGCTCCCAGCATCCAGGCTGTCCACCACTGCTGGGAGAGCAGAGCGAGCCAAAATTGTCTACACCTGGGGGAACTGAGTTGTCTACACCTGGGGGACTTACGAGGCACTCTCTCCTGCCTTTTGGGAGCAGGAGAGGAGCAAGAACGCTGAGAAAAGCCCACTCATGTGGCCCAGGTGCTCCAGGTCTGCCTGGGTCTGAGGCTGCACCTGAGGAAACATGCCTGCCTCCACCAACAACCCAGCCCCAGGTAGCCAGCAGCAGTGGGCTAGCTCTGGGCAGGTGCAGAGAGGAGAGCAGCAGGGACCACTGATGGCTGAGGGTGGGGCATGAAGAGCAGGCAGCAGCTGCTCACCACTAGAGGAATTCAGATCCATGCGGCACTGAAGGTAATCTAGCACCCCAAACCCCACCTCTGCTCAGCTTACTCACCAGACTGACTCAGTTTCTACCTCCCATTCCACAGACTGGACACAGCTGAGGAAAGAAACGTGAACATTGGAGTCAGGCCAATAGAAATGGTCCAAACTGGAACCCAGTGAGAAACAAGAGTAAAAAAGGGCCAAGGGCTCTCCCTGAATGTTAGCTTGGAATCTAAGAATGTAACATGATTCCATGAAATCATATTGATAACTCTGCCTTGATATCATTTCCTGGTTTCTTGGACCTGTTAACATAGTGAAGGTTGCTGTCAGATCACTATCTGGTGCGTGGTGCTCCTAACACATGATGAGAGGAATTACAAGCTTCCAATATGACCATGACACTGGAAATTCCTTAAAAACAAAGCAGAACCCAGCGTAGCGATTGCGCAGAGGAAGAGTTTGGTAACTTTACCTCTAATCTTTGCTGTGAATGCAGTCCTCGGTGAAGAAAGGCTGGTTTTTCACAAAATGTGTCTTTTTATATCATTCCCCTTTTAAATTTGTATATTCAAATGGATCTACCCTGCACAGAGGATATGCTTACAGTCATTTTCCTTTATCATACTTTATTCCAGATGCTATGACCATTTCTGCCTTTGTTTCCCCTAACTGCTGAGCAGGAGGACAGAGAAGAAATTATGCATTTTGTGAGTGAAGAAACTAAGACTGAAAAAGGTTGTGAATATTTTACGTTAAGGAGAGACAGGAAAAAAAAATCCTCTAATGTGTTGTCTTTGACTAAACTATGAGGTTGCTCAATTTTTTATCTTAGCAACTTATCATTTTTCCCAGGGTCAATGACTACTTGCAAAAAACAGTAAGTCTATATTCGCCCAAGGAAAAGATCTGATCTGAATACCAGAATACCACTGGCACATGTAGAGATATGGGTCTCCTGTTTATAGTTGATATTTCTACATTAAGATGAAACAGCTGCCAATTCAATACTGCAGCCCTCCAGCAAAGCCCTACGGCATTATAAAAAAGCATATACTCCTGGCACTTTCCAGCTGTCAGCCTCACTCCTCACCTTTCGTCTTGCATTTTATTATAGATATTTTGATCAGGATTTTAGAATGTGGAGCAGGAGAGGAATTCACCCGTTCCCTGTCATAAAACACCATCTCCATTGAGAAAACAGGGAAATTGGAGCAGAAGCTTGGTATCTGAAAATATGATTTTGCCTGGAGAGGATCCAAGCCTGTCATCTTTGCAGGCAGCATGGCATAGTGGTTAGCTTTAGTGAGCTGCAACTTGGGATTGAGATAAAATCTAGTCCAAACTAACATTCTCTAAGTCCCTCATAAGGTGAGGAGTATGCGGTGTGGGACAGGAATGAGACCGCCTGAGGGATCTAAGTGGCTGCCACAGAGGAGAGGGATGAGACGATGCAGGTATTGCAGACCTTGGCCCTGCACACCCAATCTCTGAATAATATTGTTTGTTTGTTTTTTTCCAGAAACTGTAACCCAAGGTCCTAGGGTTTGGGGTATGCACTGTGAAAAACTACCCACTTGTAACTGTGGCACCGTGAATTCTTTGTCATCTCAAAATGTTCTAGGAAGAAGCTCAGCCTTGGAAAAACAAATACGATTTGGACCCAGAGATAGCTGAATTGGAGATAAAGTTTGGTGAACTCTCCTTAGTACCCTACTAAAACCCTTGCCCAGGGAGGAACTTATTTTCCATTTGGTTTGTACTTGTGACGTAGGTAAAAGCATGATCAGTAACTGCACCTGCACTGCCTTTACTCCACCGCTACATACGATGACTCAGCTGACCAGCCCAGTAAAATCCCTGTTTTCACCGTTGTTTGGGGAGGAGGGGTCTCAGGAACTATCCTAGATGTCTTCCTTACTTGTTGCAAATAATAAAATATCCTCATTACATCCTCCTTGGCTGTGGTCATTGGACTGTCACCTGCCAGGTGTGGGTAACGAAATAGTAGCTTTAGCTTTCATATTTCCTGTTTTATCTATATTGCTAAAATTAAATTCTCCTCTAGATATGGACACCTACCAATAAGGGCCAATGGCTGGGGTAGAACTGGGTGAGTTCTGCATAGTTTTTCAACCAAATCTCCATTTCAAATGCTGTCTCTTCTTTATCAGGTCTGTTATTCCGCCCTTTGGAAATCTCCTTCTATGGGTAGGGCTTTTCCCAGTTCTGCATGTGGGGTTGAACTTGCAGATAACACTTGATGTTTATGGCAGAAGAACAAGGTTTTGCGTGTCTCTTCTCAGGTGCTATTTGGTTAGGAAACTGGCTGTGACATGTACCCCTGGAGAGCCACCGCTATGCTGTCTTGGGAGCCTCCTGAAGGCCTAGGAGACAGACCCTCGGCTCTTACTTCTTTGCAGATTCATATGGCTTACCAGCATTTAGTCTCTTGTTTCTCACTCCAAATCCAGTGATCTAGTTTCTGCATCACAGATTTAAATACGGCTGTTCTCCAGATATATACGATTATAATTCAAAACACATACAAATACCACGTTAAGAGAATGCAGTTTTTTTGAAAGATAAAAAGCAGATAAATCATGTATGTATCTTATGGTTGCAATAATAGCTACACTAATGTTTATGTCAAATCTCAAAGGAGAACAAATAGCTTAACTAATGGTGTGTAACAAAGAACTCCCACTGTGAAATACAATAGGACTTGTTAGTTCATCATGTAGGATACCTGGAAAAAATGGATTTTTTGAATAATCTGGGATAAGCTGACCTTTTTTTTTTATGTAAGAGGAGAATAGAAGTTGCTTTGAATTTAATATGCCTTACTACCAAAAACCTGTGACAGTTTTACTTTACGGACATACGGTCTCAGTAATGAGAAGGTATTTTGGTATATTTATAACCTCTAATTGCAATAGGTCAATTATGTGTATGTTATACATTATGTAGGTGTGTATGTTGTGTGTTAATACATTATATGTGACTGTGCTATATGTATATGTTTGAAAAAGAGATTACTGTTCACCTGATGGGATAATTCAATTGAGTTGAATCATAAAACTTTATTTTTATACTCTAGGTATTTCAAAATCACCAGTTTAAATGTGAAAATATAAATGTTGGAAATACTGTAAGCCTTGTTTTATAGATTCATTTAATTTTGAATATGAGTGATTTATTTTCATTGAGTCAACATTTTAGAAGAACAAAATTATGAAATATTAAAGAGAAAAAATTTTACCCTTATTTTCTTGCAACTGAGGGTACACATTCCAAAGGACAGTCTTGGTGATATAAAGCTGGGCTCATAAAAGAATGTCTTCAAACACTTGTTAATCACCTCAGGAGTTGAAGCTGTGACATCCACATTTTTTTGTTGTTGTTATTCACCGATGAGCACATAGATGAAAGGTTATAACTGGTCCTCACTTGAAATGGTACTTCACATGCATGTTTATGAAATTTATGGTAACTGAATTTACTAAGAACTATAGTTTATGCATGGAATCCAAAATTTTGCTATTGGATAACCTCTAAAAAGACAATGCAGTGGGTTTTTGTTGCCCCAGAATTCCGTTGGCTTCTTTCAAATCCTACAGATTGGTTGAACACATAACTTAAAAAGAATTTCTGGGTTAGTAAGCCAGCCAAGGGACACTGAATAGCCAATGAGTAATGTTCTCAATGCCAGCTCACGGATATAGCTCAGCCTCTCTTAGTCAAAATGGAGTTGACACTGTGCCCTCTCAGGAAAGAATCCTAATGCTATATTAGTAACTTTCAATCAAGTTAATGGAAAAGTTGCCATTTTGGAGGATAATCCTTGGCATAGGCCTGTAGTATTCTCTGCATTTTAAAAGTTTAAAATAATGTTACTGAGGAATGTCCTGGAGTCATCAGTCTAGATCAGCTTTTCCAGTTACTACATGCTCTTTTAAAATTGGGATTCAAATATTCTTCTATTTCAGGAAAAGTATTTTTGAACTATACATTTAAGTATGTTATATTTCTTTTTTCAGTTTTAGCCACTGGAACGTGGCTGAGGACCTAGTAACACTCTGAGGCATCCTTTTTAATTGATATAAATGAGCATCTTTCTAAGCATCCTCATCTGTGGGCATCTGAAGGTATCCACTCTTTATATCTGATCCTGAATACTATTGATTCCCTTCATAAGCTACCAGGGCAGCCTAAATTTCAGGGAGTGGGTATTGATCTACTTTGGTATAATTATTCTGCCTATGATGACCAATTCTAATTTTGCCTTTTATTTGCTGCATACCCATGACAGGAGATACATAGGTCTTCCGAGACACAGATATAAAGCTACTGACTAAAAATTATTGAATATCATCTCGAAATCATTAACTGTAACAGAGCTATTCTTCTTGAGAAGTTCTTTTTTTTTTTTTTTTTTTTTTTTTTAAGACTATTCTTCTTGAGAAGTTCTTCCTAAAAGGTTTAGGATCTCACAAAACTGGATCTAGCTGCTCCTCTTTTCCACAGCTGCAAACATACTCAGTGTATGTAGCACCTCACTCCTAGCCAGTGGTGTGCTGGCAAATAAATGTTTAACAACTGGCTCTCTGGAAGAAAAACCGAATTAAAACAAACCAACAAAAATTCCTCCGTTATAGTACCTGCCAATTTCTGTGGTATAAATACTTTCATCCTGGCTGATTTCAAGCTACAAATGTGATGTCACTGAACATGGAGTTGGGAAGAGATCCTTGCAATCGGGTGTGAGCTTGCTCCAGCACACCATCGCTCCTTGTCTAAAAGCTTCACTTTTAACCTCTGCTTTCCTGCTGCAAGTGCTGGAAAACTGTTGAAGTGATTCAAACTCATTTTCCCTTGGTCTGACTCTGTGAACTTGATCAGCTGGAGTGGAGGAAGCTGTCTTTGGTTGTTACTATGTGGTGGCATATATGCATCCAACATTATATAGCAGAAACTTTAGCTGAATACATTTCCCCAATTACTACAAGCAACATGAGTCTAGAGTTAGTCCCAATTATTCTTGCTAGTTGAATCTGGTAGTACTCAACTGAGAGTGATTTTCCTGCCCAGATAACATTTGGCAATGTCTGGAGACATTTTGAATGTCACAACTGGGGAGACAGTGGTATGGCATATACTGAGTAGGGGCCAGAGACTCTGCTAACATCCTATAATGCACAGGACAATGTGCACAACAAAGAATTATCTGGCCCAAAATGCCAATAGTGCTGAGATTGAGAAAGCCTCGTCTAGTCGGATCCAGGCATGCCACAGAAATAGTGTACATTGCAGCCTTCATCCTCCAACTTCTTGTTGGGATTTGCCACCATGTACCCCACATAAGGAACATTCAATCCAGATATACCCAGTTCTGTTATATCTTGCTATGGAATGCAAACAAGATTTTATTCATGGAAGTATTTGGATACTGATGTTCAGCACAGCCTGCCTTGGTTTGCCCACTGTTGTTATTTGAAACTCTGCCAGTACTTTAACCCTCCAGTCCTAGTGAAGGTGCTCAGAGATGCTGCCAGATGGGCATTAACCATCTAATTAATCATTAACCATTAGATGGTTGTGTGGGAGGTGCCAGCTGGCTTTGGGCTGGAAGACCTTTGATCTCTTTGCCATTTTGAAGCAATGCATCTGCATCTTCTCTAACACGAGGATGGTTCCCTGGGTTTGTTCGTCTGGCCATTATGTGTGTCCAGATGTGAAATTTGGAGAAAGGCTTGCCAAAGTGATTTTACTATCTTTATAGTGGCAGCATTTTGTGACGTGTGGGGAAAGCAGTATTAAATTGACTTTATCTTTAATTCTGTGTATGATGGAGCAGAGATGAAGACACCTCAGTCTTTGATGATGTCCTGTAACTCCTGACTTGATCTATATGGAAGCCATCTCTACCTCTGTACTGATACAAATACACAGGACAATACCTCAAATAACTAGAGTAGCTTTGAGTTAAATTTTTTCTTACATACTACCAAATGCATGGACATCAGCATATATGTATTTGTAAAGCTTGTACTTTTGTGGATTTCCAGTAGATGACAGAGTGAGTTCCCATAACCCTCCCTGTCCCTTGTGAAAACATCTAGCAAATAAGATAAAAGATAAAAAATGGTTAACGGCTGTTAAACATCTCCATGAACAAGAAGCAGACAGTGGGCTTTCTATCTGCGTATGGATAAACATAATGGAAAATGGATAAATCTCCGTGGGCTAGAAGCACCAGCTTTCAAATGGGTTCTGAAGCCGAAGGCCTACTGGAGTTTGGGAATGGAAACAGAAGGTGACAACAAGGATATTACCCTTAAAGGAAATAAAAATAAAAGTGTAGGAGATGAATAAAAAATAGCACATGTAGGCCGGGCGCGGTGGCTCATGCCTGTAATCCCAGCATTTTGGGAGGCTGAGGCAGGCGGATCACGAGGTCAGGAGATCGACACCATCCTGTCTAACACGGTGAAACCCTGTCTCTACTAAAAATACAACAACAACAACAACTAAATTAGCTGGGCGCAGTGGCGGGCGCCTGTAGTCCCAGCTACTCGGGAGGCTGAGGCAGGAGAATGGTGTGAACCCGGGAGGCGGAGCTCGAAGTGAGCCGAGATGGCGCCACTGCAGTCCCGCCTGGGCAAAAGAGCGAGACTCCGTCTCAAAAAAAAAAAAAAAAAAAAAAGCACATGTATGACATAGGAGTGGAGCCAGAGACCATATGAAATGGGGGTGGGGTGAGGAATGGGGTCTGGGCCCCAAGAATGATTGAAGGCTGAAAGAATCTTCAGATGCATTCAGAACCTGAAGTCGCAAGAGAACTTTCATCAAGGATGGCTGGATTGAACAGAAACAGCTGCAAAACCAGGAAATAGACCAAGTCTAGTGCTGGCCTCGGGCCACAGATCTTTGCTATATCCTGTCTCAGGATTCCTGAGATCACTGCTGGCCTGTATTTAGGCACCTGCAATTCCATGAAACAGGTAAGGGTGAACACAGAAAGAAGATATTCACATTTTAAAACCTTCACTCAATGTGAATTTGCATATGGAACTTTCAAAGAATATGAAGAAACATAAGCAATATATTTAACAAATTCAACAAGCCTGAAAATCATCTCCCAAGAAAATGAAAATTTTAAAAATTCTGAAAAATTACTTTTAAAACATCTTAAGACAGTATATGTTATTCAAATGTTTAATCTAACATATACAATTCATAGAAAGAATAGAAGGTTATGCAACAAAAATGGGTTGATACGAATTACATAAAAATGCATGTATAAAGATTTCAGAGTATAGAAATGTGCAAAACTCAGGGGAAACCATGAAATCACTTCTATTTTTAATTCAAGTGGTTATCCTCAAATACCAAGGAATATTCTTATATTTTTAAATATTAATTTTGAAAATTTTTAATTTTTGTGGCTACATAGTAGATGTATATATTTATGGGTTACATGAGTTATTTTGATATAGGCATGCAATGTGTAATAATCACATCAGGGTAAATGGAGTAGCCAGCACCTCAAGCATTTATCCTTTGTGTTGCAAACAATCCAATTGTATTATTTTAGTTATTTTTAAATGTATAATTAAATTATAGTCATCCTGTTGTGTTAGCAAATACTGGGTCTTTTTCATTCTTTCTGTTTCTTGTAACCATTAACCCTGTCCACTTCCCTTCTAAACCCTCACTACCCTTCCCAGTCTCTGGTGACCATCCTTCTATTCTCTATCTTCATGAGTTCAATTATTTTAATTTTTAGCTCCCACAAATAAGTGAGAACATATGAAGTTTGTCTTTCTGTGCCTAGCTTATTTTACTTAACATAATGAACTCCAGTTCCATCTGTGTTGTTGCAAATGACAGTATCTCATTCTTTTTTATAGCTGAATAATACTTCATTGTGTATATCTACCACATTTTCTTTATGCATTAATTTGTTGATGGACATGTAGGTTACTTCGAAATCTTGGCTATTGTGAATAGTGCTGCAATAAACATGGCAGTGCAGATATCTCTTCAATATACTAGTTTCTTTCTTTTGGGCATATACCTAGGAGTGGTATTGCTGGATCATATGGTAGCTCTATTTTTAGTATTTTGAGGAACCTCCAAATTGTTTTCCATAGTGGTTGTACTAACTAACTTATATTTCCACCTACAGTGTACATGAGAATTTCCTTTTCTCCACATCCTCATCAGCATTTGTTATTGCCTGACCCTTGGATAAAGGCCATTTTAATTGCGGTGAGGTGATATCTGATTGTGGTTTTGATTTGCATTTCTCTAATGATCAGTGATGTTGATCACTGTTTCATATATCTGTTGGCCATTTGTATGTCTTCTTTTGGCCATTTGTATGTCTTCAATGTTCTGGAGAGTTTCCCTAGTACTTTCTTGTAGTAGTTTCATAGCTTTCAGTCTTAGATATAGGTCTTTAATACATTTTGATTTTTGGATATGATGAGATATAGGGGTCTAGTTTCATTCTTTTACATATAAATACCCACTTTTCCCAGTACTATTTATTAAAAAGGTTGTCCTTTCCCCAAGGTGTGTTCTTGGCACCTTTGTTGAAAATGGGTTTACTGTAGATGTATGGATTTATCTCTGGGTTCTCTATTCTGTTTCACTCATCTATGTTTCAGTTTTTATGCCAGTACCATGCTGTTTTTGGTTACTGTAGCACTGTAGTGTATTTTGAAGTCAGGTCCAGTGACTCTTCCAGTTTTGTTCATTTTGCTCAGTATAGCTTTGGCTATTCTGGGTCTTTGGCAGTTCCATATAAATTTTAGGATTGTTTTTTCCATTTCTGTGGAGAATGTCATTGATATTTTGATAGAGATCGCATTAAATCTGTAGATTGCTTTAGGTAGTATGGACATTTTAGTAATGTTGATTCTTCAAATCCATGAACATGAGGTATCTTTCCATTTTTTGTGTCTTCTTCAGTTTCTTACATCAATGTTTTATGGTTTTCATTGTAGACATCTTTTATTTCTTTGGTCAATTCTTAGATATTTTATCTTATTTGCACCTACGGTAAATGGGATTGCTTTCTTGATTTCTTCTTCAGATTGTTTGCCATTGGCTTGTAGAAATGCTACTGATTTTTGTATGTTGATTTTATATCCTGCAACTTTACTAAATTTGTTTATCAGTTCTAATAGTTTTTTTGTAGAGTCTAGGTTTTTCCAAATATAAAATCATATATGCAAGCAAGGATGATTTGACTTCTTTCTTTCTAATTTGGATTCCTTTTATTTCTTTCTCTTGTCTGATTCCTCTAGCTAGGACTTCCAGTACTTTGTTGAGTAACAGTGGTGAAAGTGGGCATACTTGTTGTGTTATCAATCTTAGAGGAAAGGCTTTCAGTTTCTCCCCATTTAGTGTGATACTAGCTATAGGTCTGTTGATATGGCTTTTATTATGTTGAAGTATGTTCCTTCTATCCACAATTTTTATTAGGGTTTTCATCATGAAAGGGTGTTGAATTTTATAAAATACTTTTTCAACATCAATTGAAATGATCATATGATTTTTATGTTTCATTCTGTTGATATGATATATCAGATTAATTGGCTTGCCTATATTGACCATTCTTGCATCCCTGGGATAAATCCCACTTGGTCATGGTGAATGATTTTTTTTAATATGTTGTTGAATTTGGTTTGCCAGTATTTTGTTGAGGACTTCTGCATTGATACTCATCAGTAATATTGGCCTACAGTTTTCTTTTTTTGATGTGCCTCTGTCTAGTTATGGTATGGGGTAATGCCAGCCTCATAGAACAAATTTGGAAGTATTTCCTTCTCCTCTATTTTTCAGAATAGTTTGAATATTATTGGTATTAGTTCTTTAAATGTTTGGCAGAATTCAGCAATGAAGCCATCAGGTCCTGGGCTCTTCTTTTCTGGGACACTTTTTATTATAGCTTCGATCTCGTTACTTGCTATTAATCTATTCAGGTTTTGGATTTCTTCATGCATGGTTCAATCTTGGTAGATTGTATGTGTATGGGAATTTATCCATTTCTACTAGATTTCTCAATGTATTGGTCTATAGTTGCTCATAGTAGCCACTAATAATCCTTTGAATTTCTGCAGTATTAGTTGTAGTGTCTCTTTTCTTTATCTTTGATTTTATTTGAGCCTTCTCTCTTTTTCTATTAGTCTTGCAAGGTTTCATCAATTTAGTTTATCTCTTCAAAAAAAAAACTATTTGTTTCATTGATCTTTTGTATTATTTTCTTTATTTCCAATGCTCAGAGTTGGACATGGTAGCTCATGCCTATAATCCCAGTGCTTTCAGAGGCTGAGGTGGGAGTATCACTGGAGGCCAGGAGTTCTAGATCAGGCTGGGCAACATAGCAAGACTCTCATCTATACACACACACACACACACACACCCAGCTAAGTGGCCCATAAGTAATATTTATTTTAAAAACACATTACTGGAATCAAGTTATTCATGTTTTTATTTATAATACTTGTTTATAAGATGTAAGCTCAGTCTATGATTGTCTTTTATTACCTTCCTCTATCAGTTTTTTTGTATTAGGGTTATATGAAACTTCTAGAGTAAAATAGAGTAGAGTAGAATTTTTTAAACCATGTGCTTTTTCAGAGATAAGGGAGTTTTTTTTATTACTTATTCCACTTTCTTGAATAATTTCTGGATTACTGAAGATTTTATGCTTTTCTTGAAATATAAAATGTTATTTTTATTAAAAATTTTCTGTTTTGTTTCCAAACTTTTAGTTATTCACAATATTATGCTATGTTTTTATATCTCACATACATATATCTAGTTAAGTACTTTTAAAATTTGTAATATAAATTATTTTTTACTGATATCTCTTTTTTCATTTATTATACTTGCCATATATTTATTTTATTAATGGTTTCGAAAACATTTTTCGTGTAATTGGGGAAATTTGAATATTTACAGTACATTAGTTGATTTACAGAATTATCCTTAATTAGTTTAGCCATATTATAGTATTGTGGTTATGTAGGAGAATATGTTTTTGACCAAGAGATGTAAGCTTAAGTAGTGAGGGATGAAATATCACAATGTATTGAGGAGCGAGAGACAGAGAGTGATAGAGAGCAAGAGATTGAGAGAGCAAGAGAGCAAAAACGAGAGAATGAACAAATGAGGCAAATATTTACAGAGTTCAATGAAGAATCCAAACTTGTGTGTACTGAATTTGCAAGTCACTGGTACAATCTTACACTCCTATGACATTTATAAAAATCAAGTGTTTAATGCTGGGTGCAGCATCCTAGCACTATAGGAGGCTGAGGTGGGAGGATCACTTGAGCCCAGGAGTTCATGACCAGCGTGGGCAATACAGCAAGACCCTGTCTGTACAAAAAAATAATAAATAAATTAGCTAAGGGTGGTGGCAGGTGCCTGTAGTTCCAACTACTCTGGAGCCTGAGGCAGGAGGATTGCTTGAGCCCAGGAGTTCAAGACTAGCCTGGATAACATGGCAAGACTCTGTCTCTACAAAATAAATAACAATTAGCCAGGCACAGTGTTGCATGCCTATAATCCTAGCTACTTGAGAGGATCTCTTGAGCTTAGGAGGTCGAGGCTGCAGTGAGCTGTCATTGTTCCACTGCACTCCAGCTTGGGTGGCAGAGGCAAGAGCCTCTTTCTAAAGTTTTTTAAAAGGTGTTTAATATCAACTCAATGAATTTATCATTAAGGTAATCTTTGGCTGTTAGCAATGACTCCAAATAACAGTGATTTCAATAAGATAGTTTCATTTCTTCTCCATGTAAGTGACATCCAGGGGTTAGTAATTTAGGGCCATTCTGGTTGCTTTCCTATCACTCCTGTCTTCTTGCTTTATCACTTTCAACATCAGCCTTACACTGGACCATGGCTGCTTTGGCTTCGGTATTCACATCCACATCCCAGGCAGTGTGACGGAGGAATAGGCAAAATTGGATGTGCCCTACTTTTAGGATGCTTCTTGAAGACAATTCTGCTTAGATCCAGTGCATAGCTCTTAGTCATATGGCCAATGTGCCTACAGAAAAAGCTGACAAGTGTAATCTTAATTGTCATATAAAACGTATACCCAATCAATAATCAGGTTTTATTACTAAGAAAGATGATGAGAACTAATACTGACACAAAAACTAGCAGTTTTCTTCCAAGATTATAATGGGAATTTGAGGAATAGCTTTTATAATTTCCTGTATGCTGTCATACCCCTGGCATTATTAGTAATAAAGCATTTTAACAGCTGAAGTAGAGGGATATTCTCCCACTTTGACTACCCAATTTTCTTTGAAGGTCTTTCTGATAAGTCTTTTGTGATTCCTTTCAAATGCTTCCATTTCATAAGTCTACTAGGTTGGTGCAAAGGTAATTGCAGTTTTTGCTGTTAAAAGCAATGGAAACATTACCTAGCTAATTGTTTAATTTATTTTGTAGAGATGGAGTCTTGCCATGTTTTCCAGGCTAGTCTTGAATTCCTGGACTCAAGCAATCTTCCTGCCTCAGGCTCCAGAGTAGCTAGAACTACAGGCACATGCCACCACCCTTGGCTAATTTATTTACTATTTTTTACTATTTATTCTTTTTTACTGACAGAGTCTTGCTATGTTGCCCAGGTTGGTCTTGAACTTCTGGGCTCAAGTGATCCTCTCACCTCAGCCTTCTAAAGTGCCAGGATTAAAGGTAGGCACCACTGCACCATTAAAAGTCATGGAAAAACTGCAATTACCTTTGCACCAACCTAATAGAAGCCACATAGAATCCCTTCTATCCTGCAAATTGTCAAAAATCTGATGATTACATACAGGAATGTTTTTGATATTATAACAGGGCGTTTAGTTGCCTTTCCATCTGTTTCTCTAATTTTATTGCTTTATTTCATTTTACTTATTTAACTTCATTTGTCACTTTCCTCCCTAGAGAGTCTTTTCTAGTCTTTTTTTTGTATTCATTTTCCTCATTTGCTCCTGGAAGGCTCTCCTACACAGCATTTTATTCCACTCTTATAGCATGCCATAACATGGCATCCACTGGGCCACACTTTGTTCGGACTTTTTAGATTATGTCAATATCAGCATCCTCAGTGTTTCCCTTCCTAATAAAGAATTCAGTATTTTATGACTGCTTTAAGTCATTAGTTTTTTTTTTTTTCACTTCCTAGGATAAAAGTGAATGGTTTACAGTGAGGAAAAATATGATCTATTATCTCAACAGCTACTGCACTATTATCGTCAGATAAAATACATTCTAAGTCAGACTCACAGCTGAAGAGTAAAAATTTTCCCCAAAGATTAGTAAGGATTTAGCAGTCCAGAATTACAGTGCAGTGTGGCTGTGTGTTACAGGCATTTGTTTCAGCTTACGCCACACTGGGATGCAGGTTTCTGTCACTTCCACGATGCCATTCACCCCATTTCCTTTGTTCTCACTGACAAATTGCTATGGTAATGAAATAGTGGTGTTAACAATGATTAACTCGGAGAAGGTATCAGAAGCCCTGGTAATGTTTAAGTTGTTTCCTGGTGTTTTCCTATAACTTCTGGATATTATAGTGCCTACACTTTAAAAACATTCCTTAGAGTCAACTCACAGGGGAAACTTAAAATTAATTAATTTCAATTTTTTTGTATTAACAGTAAAACCACTATTTGTATAGCACTATGTGCTTTTTCAAAGTGTTCTTATGCCTAGTCTCATGTTTCATGCTTTCAGAAACTTATATGGCACTGTCATCATTTGACAAGGAAAACAATGGCCAAGGAGGTGAAGTAATTTATCCATAGAGTGACTATATGCCTTAGTTTGTGCCTGTTTTCCTGGCGTTAGAGCTCCTGTTTATTCTCATATGTGGCCAAATTAAGACAATAAATAAATTACCTGTCTTAGTCCGTTTGGTTGCTATCAAGGAATATCTGAGGCTGGGTGATTTATAAGGAAAAGATGTTTATTTGGCTCACAGTTCTGCAGGCTGTAAAAGGAGCATAGCACCTTCGTCTGCTTCTGGTGAGGACCTTAGGTTGCTTCCGCTCATGGCAGAAGGCAGAGGGGAGCTGGTGTGCACAGCGATCATATGGTGAGAGGAGGTGGGAGTGAGGGGGAGGTGCCAGGCTCTTTTCAATAACCAATTCCCACTGGAGCTACAGAGGAAGAACTCACTCACTCTTCAAATCCCATGAAGGGCATTAAGCTATTCATGAAGTCTCCATTCCCATGATCCAAGCACCTATTAGGCCCCACCTCCAACCATGGGGATAAAATTTCAACATGAGGTTTGGAGGTGTCAAATATTCAAGCCATAGTTCACCCTGCTTCTCTGGCACTGGATCCTAAGCCTCTTAACTTCCAGGTTAGATACAAGTACCTTGGTGATTACTTTCCTAGCCTACAGATCATGATGTTTGATACTAGTTGGGATAGCAGAATTCCTATGGACATAACTAGATTTGTTATAGATTACTCAAACATAGATTTATGGATAAATCAGAAATCCCTTAAAATATATTTAAGTATCTGCACTTTCTTGCCTAATATAATTTCCAACTATAATCATCACTAGCACCATTTATTCCTTTGCTAGATTCATTTATACTATATCACTTGTTCTACATAAAACATACACTGCTTTTTCTTCTCTGTAAGTTTGTACTTCCAGTAACATTTGCTGAAGTGTGTGCTGAATGGCTTCCATTTCAATGTTTTCTTTGAATCCACAAGCTGGTGAAGGAAATGGGTCTTCGTGCCCCATCAAAATCACAATCTAGATATTCTAAGGACACATTATAGTGAGTGGGATAGGAGGGAAAGAAGGTTCCAGTCAGAGGTTTTCTCAGGCTTCCAGATCACTGCTAGTTCTAGATACTGCTCAGTAATGATTAAAAATAGACAACTCCAAATGTCCTCTTGGCTGAGTTCATTAGTTAGAGAGAGTGGCAAGACTGAGTATGTAAGCAATCATGGTGGAAACGTGGTATGGTAGGCTGAATAATAACCTTGAAATATGTCTACATCCCAATCTCTAGAAGCTATGAATGTTATATTATTTGGCAAAAGGGACTTTGCAGATATGATTAAATTAAGGATCTTGAATAGGGAGGTTATCCTGGATTATTCATGGAATCACAATCCTCCTTATCAGGGTGATGCTGGGGGAGTCACAGTCAGAGGAGAAGGCAATGTGGTGATGGAAGCAGAGACTGGAGTGATGTACGTTGAAGATGGAGGAAGGGGTCACCTGCCAAGAAACACAGGCAGCCAGTGGAAGCTGGAAAAGTAACAACAAACATTCTCCTTGGACCCTCCAGGGAGGCTGACAGCTTTGCTTTAGCCTTGTGAGAGTATGCTAAAGTTCTGACCTCCAGAAATGTAAGATAATACATATGAGTTGTTTTAAATTCCCAGTTTTGTGGCACAGTTGATCCTTGAACAACATGAGTTTGAACTGTGTGGGTCTGTTTATCGGGATTTTTTTTCAACCAAATACGAATCCTAAGTACGCTATTCAGGAGATGAAAAGCCTGTATCTAGGGAGAGAGACTTTTTGTATATGCAGTTTTGGCCAACTGTGGGACCTGAAAATGTGTGGATTTTGGTATACGTGGGGGTCCGTGAACCAATCCCCATGTATACTAAAGGCCAACTGTAATTTTTTTTTTTTTTTGAGACAGAGTCTCACTTTGTTGTCCAGGCTGGAGTGGTGCAATGGCATAGTCTCAGCTCACTGCAACCTCCGCCTCCCAGGTTCAAGCGATTCTCCTGCCTCAGCCTCCTGAGTAGCTGGGATTACAGGCATACACCACCACACCTGGCTAATTTTTATATTTTTAGTAGTGAAGGGGTTTCACCATGTTGGTCAGGCTAGTCTCGATCTGCTGACCTCATGATCCACCCACCTCGGCCTCCCAAAGTGCTGGGATTACAGGCACGAGCCACCAGGCCCAGCCTGTAATTTGTTACAGTGGCAACAGGACACTAATATATTTGATCAGAACAAAAATGGTGTCTGTAGCAAAAGCAGTATCCTAGAATAGCAATATATTGAGGGAAAAGCTCTTTTTCTTTAAATGACAAAACCCTGACTACTTGGGTATTGATTATTGTTCTCTTTGCTTTGACTTAGAATTTAGGGCCTTTGGTGATATTGAGAAGATAATCATCACAGCTGTCCTTGCAGTAGCAGCTTCTTGTTGAGTTCCTAAAGCACTACCATAGGCTGGCTTGTTTGAGCACCCTATATTTCACAATTTCCCCATAAACTAGATACTTTTGCCTCTGCTTCAAAATGAGGAATCGAGGCATATAAAAGTAAGGTAACTTGACAAAGGCTTTACAGTTAATAAAGGGCAACACATAAATTCTTATCCATTCTTATACTTAAAACCTTTGTATCTTTACAAAAGAGCTGGTTTTCAAAGTATCTGTTAATACAACTTGTTTTATGGAACTTTCTCCCATCTAGACAGATACCCAGGAGGTGAGAGCTTGCTGTACTCATCACATTTGTGATACACATTTGTGTTCCTACAGTGCATTGGCAGGTATCTGGGCCAGGGTTATGAGTGAATCAAGCTCACCTTCCTCTCTCCACCAGAGAGTACGCATGTTCCATGGCAAAGGCATCGAAACAGTTGATTCCCAGGGCTGGAAGGTGGAACTCAGCTGTCATGCCTTTTGATGTTCTGCTCTTGGACTTTCCAAGAACTCTAGGTAGCAATGTGGTAAGACAGAGGTACAACCAGTTCTGGCCTGGGGAGAGGGAAAATCTTCCTCCCCTAATGAGGCTTAAGGGGCTGGTGAATTTGGCCAGCTCTGCAGGGAATATGTAGAGAAGACTATTTAGCACTCAAAATTCTGATTGGGAAGGGCATGGTTAGTGTGAGGAGAGTCATTCTAGAAAGTTCAATGAAGGAATTGAGCTGAGAGATTATAAACTTGGAATAAATATAGTTATTGCCCCTCTTTAATTATTAAATAGAAGGTGTTAAGAGCAGTGGGGACCTGGAGGGTCCTTTCCCCTGTATGCATCCTGAGCCTAGGCAAGTCTCCTGAGCTCCTTTGATGGTTTTGGACAGGAGACGGCTCTCAGCCTGGCATCCTAATTCCAGGCCATTGCTGTTCCCAAGGTGCTATGACTCATGCTATGAGAAGGTTTTGTCTTGGAGAAGAGGAGCCTTTCCAGATGGGTAAGGAAAGCACGAAGAAGGGCCCACAGTCCAGGATTACCCTCGTGTTTCTGAAGGACCTGTAGAATGGATGTGTTGTGAAGTCATGGGAAGTGAGCTTGTCTAAACAGGGTAGGGCTTCTCTCACTGGAAGCATCATGCATTTGTTTATCATCCTTTCTGTGCCTAAACGTCTCCAGAATAGTACATTCATTATTTTATGCCCTGCTTCTGGAAGACTAGCATCATTTTATACCAATGTAGTGCTTTATAATGGAAGTGAATTGGAATGTATCCAACTAACAATAATAACTGTAATTTACAAGGGCCTGGCTGTATGTAGAAAGTACTGTACTCTGTGCTGTCCATATATTATCTAATGAAACCCTCAAAATAACTCTGAATTAGATAATGTTACCTCTTTTTTTATAGAGGGGAAAGTGAGGTCCATTTAATCTCTAAAAGAACCCATGTTTTTCTAAGCATGTAACATCATTTGCTTAGAATAACGTGACAAGGATGTAGCAATAGTAAGATGTAGGCTGGGTGCAGGGGCTCACAGCTGTTTAATCCCAGTGCTTTGGAAGGTTGAGTCAGGAGGATCATTTAAGGCCAGGAGTTCCAGACCAGCCTGGGAAACATAGTAAGACACTTTCTCTATATATAAAAAAAATTAAAAATGGCCAGGCATGGTGGTGTGCACCTGTAGTCTTGGCTACTCTGGATACTGGCGTAGGAGGATCCCTTGAACCCAGAAGTTTGAGACTGCAGTGAAGCACGACTGTGCCACTATACTCCAAGCTGGGTAACAGAGTGAGACCCCACCTCTAAAAAAAAAAGTAAGATGTGGACATGGGTTACTAGTTGCTAAGTGTGCTGTTTTCATCAATACATAAACTCAAGACAAAAGCAGTAGAGCAGCAGGCAAGTATGGGCTCTGGCTTTGGAGGATACAGGCTTGAATGTCAGATCCACGATTTCCCAGCAGCAGACCTGGGCAAGCTAATTCACCTTTCTGAGTCCCAGTTTGCTAATCTGTTAAAATATCCGTGTGTTGTGGGAAGGATTAAGGCATTAATCCTATTAGGCATTTAAAGTGCCTAGCACATGGTATGTGCTTAATAAAGCTGAGCTCTTCAACTTCACCATCATCTAATTTTATTCTTATATCTGAGTACAACTTTGAGTCTAATTCAGGGTGAAATAATTCCATTAAGAAATGACTCTAAAAGGACCTGGAAAAGATTGCTTTGTATTTCCAAGCCTTCTTGGAATAATTTGTTAGGTTTTAGTTGTCTCTTTCAACAGCAACAGGCTTGCTTACATGGTCTTTCAAAAGTAGAATTTGATCCCAACCTGGTGTGAGGTAAAATGTTTATACCTACCTCTCTTCTCTTGTGCACTTCACTTCTGAAATACAATTTTCAGATGAGAAATTTTGGGAAAATCTTCTTAGATCTGAATTATAATAAAGGTAGCCCAAGATGCAAGGATACTTATGTTGGTTAAACTCAGATTTGCCAAGTAGTTTGTGAAGTAAAAATATAGGAGCAATGTTTTAAGTAAAATCTTCCAACTGCTTTTGAAGTGTATTGAAATACATAGTTGCTTGGGAATCTCCAAGACTAGTTAAGATTTCAAAAATAAATGTTTCTTTACTTCCAGGGAAATGCAATACGTGACCATTATAAAACAACTGGGAAAATAAAAAAGAAAGAAAAGTGTGTGTGTGTCCGTGTGTGCCTGCATGTGTGCATATTAGGATAACAAATTCAGTCTCATTAGCTGGGGCATACAAAGCAATTTAGTATTTATTCCTTCATAACTGTCCTGATTTTCTGCATGAGCTCCCTTCCACTCCCCACTCCAAAGGGAGGAAGGGAAGAGTAAAGAGAGGGAATCACTATATTTATTCCGAATTTGTAATCTCTGTTATTTCCAACAATTTAAACTGCCTTTTAAGAAAACTGGTCTCTGCTTGGATGGCTCAGGTAAACTACTATTCCTGTGCTTGCCTTTTCCAAAATCACCCTAGTGTTATGGGGGAGTGGTGATTCAGATGATATGACTTTGTGATGACAGAAGAAGTGGCTTCCTTGAACCTACACAATGTTTTTTGAATCATTTTGTTTGCTTCTTTTTTTTTTTTGAGACTGAGTCTGGCTCTTGTCTCCCAGGCTGGAGTGCAATGGTGCAATCTCGGCTCACTGCAACCTCTGCCTCCTGGGTTCAAGCGATTCTCCTGCTTGAGCCTCCCAAGTAGCTGGGATTAGAGGCACCTGCCGCCACCATGCCTGGCTAATTTTTGTATTTTTAGTAGAGATGGGGTTTCACCACATTGGCCAGGCTGGTCTGGAACTCCTGACCTCAGGTGATCCACCCACCTTGGCCTCCCAAAGTGCTGAGATTACAGGTATGAGCCACCATGCCCAGCCTTTTGAATCATTTTGTGTAGCTGGCATGGAGAGACCAACCAACACTGATTCCTCTTTTATAACCTTTATGGCGTAACTGCTTCCTTCTGAATTTTTGAGGAGATGTGATTGTAGTCAGCAGTCATTATTTGCCTCTGGTTTTAAATCCCCCATATCTTGGGGGTGGGAAGGCTTTGTTTGAATCCAGGCTTCTTCTGGCCTACAATCCTTTTAGTACCTCCATGCCCCCTATGGATTCAGGGACACACTTGGGTCTCTTGCATGTACAACCAGGCTGTGGGAAGCAGGAGCACTACCCTAGTCCACACATCTGCCATACCATGGACTCATATTGTGTTTGCATTGGCTACAAAAAGGTCTTTTCATGAGAGATTCAGAGCCTCTCATGAGTATATCATGTAAACTAGGCTGCTGGTGTCAGACTTTCTAATCTTCCCTATACTTATCTGGATGTGTTTAAATTAATGCCTCTGTTTTAGTCTGTTCAGGTTCCTATGAAAACAGAATACATAGACTGGGTGGCTTATAAACAACATGAATTTGTTTCTCACACTTCTGGAGGCAGGGAAGTCCAAATGCAAGGGGCTGGCAGATTTGGTGTCTGGTGAGGGCCTGCTTCCTGATTCAGAGATGGCCATCTTTTCACACTGTGTTCTCACATAGCAGAAGGAGCAAAGGTGCTCTCTGGGGCCTCTTTTATAAGGACACTAATTCCATGAATGAGGGCTCCACCCTCAGGAACTAATTATCTCCTAAAGGCCTCACTTCCTCATACCATCCGATTGAGGGTTGGGATTTCAACATCTGAATTTTAAGGAATACAAATATTCAATCTATGGCAGCCTCCCTGCAGTCCCCTACTATCACCTTCCTTGTATGGTGGTAGAGGCAGTGAGAAACGGCTTCTCATACATAACATTTCCCTCCTCTCTACCTCATCTTTATAAAATTCAACAAGGGTCAAAGGGATGGTATTATTTTTTCCTCTTGGTTTCTCTGATCTAATTTTATCCTCCCCATGTAACTTTCTTATTCTTCCTAAATCGAGACTTAAAGCTCAATTAATGATAGATAGGGTTCAGGGAGCAAGAAGCTCATTTATTGATAAAGGAACAGAGGACATTTACAAATATTTTACCTGGTCTCTCTCTTATTGTTCTTTGGAACGAATATAATAAGCAATGATACCCATCTATATGATAAAAAACAGAGCACTAATTTGGTTCTTAAATAAATCTAAAGAGATTTCATGTTTCTGAATTTTGAAAATGCTGGGATATTTGGATACAGTCATTTTACAACACACAGAAAAAAATTCTCTATTGACCAAAAAATTCCCTGTGGGACACAGATCTAATGTGTTTATATAATTTCTTGGTGGTAGAGGAATTTCTAAGCCTACGACTTGCGGTAGAAACTATGTATCACTTAAGAATTATTAATACATTTGATAACATAAAAATCCACATAGCCTAAAATGCCATTAAAATTTGAAACAAACTACAATCTGGCAAAGTACTATTGTAAAATATTTGGCAGGCCGGGCGCGGTGGCTCATGCTTGTAATCGCAGCACTTTGGGAGGCCGAGGCGGGCGGATCACGAGGTCAGGAGATCGAGACCACGGTGAAACCCCATCTCTACTAAAAAAAATACAAAAAAATTAGCCGGGCGTGGTGGCGGGCGCCTGTAGTCCCAGCTACTCGGAGAGGCTGAGGCAGGAGAATGGCGTGAACCCAGGAGGCGGAGCTTGCAGTGAGCTGAGATTGCGCCACTGCACTCCAGCCTGGGTGACAGAGCGAGACTCCGTCTCAAAAAAAAAAAAAAAAAAATTGGCAAAGAGCTATTTTAAACATCTTATAATGAGTCTTTATCAATCGATAAAAGACTACAACTCAGTGGAAAATTAGTAAACATCATAATCAGAGATTACCAAAATAGAAGCAAACATCCAATGAATTTATGAAATCTTGTTCAATCTCACAAAGATTCAAACAAAATTCTATTAATTGCAAGATATTCTAGATTCCAATATGTCAAACAAGCCAAGCTTTCTCTAACCCAGTGTTACATTCTCAGCTGCTGGGTGTCATCTTTTCTAGACAAGCATCATGGTAATATGTCAAAAATTGTCTAAACATGCTTATTCTTTTCCCCAATAATCTCACTTCTACTAATTTTATCTAAGGAGATTATTTGAAATATGTATGAACTATTTCTTATTACTATTATTCCTCACAGCCCTTAAAAATAAGCCCAAAGTGGAAATATCCAAAATATCAAATATTGGGATTGATTACATAAAGAGATATAGCCGTATAATGGAACACCATGTAGACATTAGAAATGCTGGTTGTAGAAATGTCGACATTCTAAAATACATTATTTAGGTGAAGAAAATAGGTTATAAAAACATATAATATGGGCTGGGCGCGGTGGCTCACGCTTGTAATCCCAGCACTTTGGGAGGCTGAGGTGGGCGGATCACGAGGTCAGGAGATCGAGACCAAGGTGAAACCCCGTCTCTTCTAAAAATACAAAAAAATTGGCCGGGCGTGGTGGTGGGCGCCTGTAGTCCCAGCTACTCGGAGAGGCTGAGGCAGGAGAATGGCGTGAACCCGGGAGGCGGAGCTTGCAGTGAGCCGAGAACGAGCCACTGCACTCCAGTCTGGGTGACAGAGCAAGACTTCGTCTCAGAAAAAAAACAACAACAACGAAAACCATATAATATGTTTGTGATACATGGTATGTGTGTATATATGTAGGTGTGTATCATATTTCATAAAATAGCATCCTGTTATGTTCCTCCTGCCTCTGTCCTGCTCATCATTTCTGTCAATGCATTGAAAACCATATGTGAGTGTAGTTGTGTTAGTCTTTTTAATTTGGCTTCACTGAGGTTTCCCTGGTCTGGGGATCTAAGCTCCCCACAGTGCTAATTCCCGCCACTGGATCTGGGTGGATTTCAGCTTGCAGCTCTGCCAGCTACAAAGTCATTAGGAGGAGTGCATGTGAAGAGTGGCAAGGGTTAGCTCCAATCTCTCCACACCTGTGCCAATGATGGAGCAGCTGCACCCACCCTTGATAAGCTCAGAGCTCATTCCTGCCTTGGGTCAATTTACATCAATTGTCAGAGCTGGGCAGACTGCCTTGAATGTGATAGATAGAGGAGCTGCAATATGTGGCAAACAAATGTTTCAGAGACAGGTAATTATGTTGTCCTTTCATCCCCAGCGAAGATAAGGGCCAGAAAGTATCTTCTTGGAGCTAAGCAGCCTATATGCTGCATCATTGTGCCAGCTTCATTAAATGAACAACCTTTAAACCTATAGCAGTTTTGAAAACCTTTATATTTAATGAGAAATGAAAGGAAGTTCTGGTCCACAATATTTATTTAAAACAAAAAATTAAAAATATAAACCTATTGGATTAAAATATCTATATTGAAATGATTCTATATTTCCTATTAGGAATGCACTTTAAAATTCTGACTTATATGGTACCTTCACCTCTTGTTCCCAGTGCTTATCTGCTACTCTGGTGTAAAAGACGAATGTGAATTGAACACGTCCTGAAAAATCGCAAGACCCCTAATAGGAGTTTTGTGTCTGCCTTCTCTATGATTGTTTTGAAATCGCAAATTAGTTGGTAAACCTAAGAAGTACTATGGAACAGAAGAGTTTAACCAGGAGAGTGCTAATTTTCTCTTAATTGGTGACTCTTGATAATTCAGTTTTTCAGTTGTAAGGAATGTTTCAGATTAAGAGCATATTTGTTGCAAGGACCTGCTTGTGTATTTGTGTATTTAATTTTTAGAATTTTGAGATACATTTGTGAGTTCATGCTGCTATTATCAAAATTTGCCAGCCCTAATGGTAATATGAAGCATATTTGCATTGATACTTTCAGTGGTTTCTATTATTGGTACCTGGAGAGGCAGGGAAATAAAGCCCTATTTGTTAAAACTAAAAAATTAAAAGGAAACCAAGTCATGGGTTTGAATGTATATTCCAGAACTTTATAATTTTGGACAATTTAATATGACCAAAATTCCCTCTATATTTCCTTTATTTGCTAACTGACAGGCTGGAAGAGGAATTAATGAGAAATTTTATTCGAAGTGTTTCATAATGTCTATATTAAGTTAGATGCCATTTAAGTTTGGGATACTTTCTCCAGTTATTGTTTTTATTATTATTGATTTGGAAAATGATGAAACATAGCATCCTTGAATTATAGATGTGAAGAGCTAAGTTCAGCATTTTAATAAAAAATAAAATAAAAACGTCAAGCATCTGCTAGACACCCAGAATTCTTTTGTGCTCTACATGGAGTGTGCTATATATAGAGTGATGTACTAGGCAAGGTTTCTCTTGTAGAAAGACTTATGAACTAGAGGATAAGACCTTAGAGAGTTTTATATTTCACAATATAGATGAGGAAATGACTTGATTACCTTGCTGAAATACAGCTCAACAAGAATGTGCTCCCTCCCTCTCGTCTACTTAAGAGAGAAGAGGTGTTAGACCATGGTGGGGAGTGACTGCGTTAGCAGCCTGGCCACAGATGACATGACCTGTTTAGGATGAGAGGATGCCTAAATGCCATTTATTTTTATCTAATATCCTAACATTATTTCTGGAGAGAGCAGACAATGAAGTAAAGTGAGGGTGGATTCAGGAATCAGAAAGACATGGCTTCATGTCCTTGTTCAGTACTGTACAAGCATTTTGTGTTTGGGTGCAAATGACTAACGTGTTTGAACCTCAGTTTTCTTTTCTATAAAAATGAAGATAATACAGAGGCTGAAATAAGATAACAACAAAAAAACCATCTCAATGTCTTACTCCTAGTCTGTGTTTAATGAATAGTAGCTCTTGTTTATTGTGGTGAGGGTTAGGAAGGTGCTTATGTCTGGATAAGGGAATTTAAGAGAGTCATGTTCCCAAGTGAAAGAAAACAAAAGACCATCAGGTTATCTGTACGTAGCATCATGTTGTCAAGAACTGTAGCTGAGAGATGAGAACTCCAAAACTGGCACACTTTGCTAGAGTCTTGGGCATTTCCCTGCACTGGTTTTCATCACTTCCGCTTCGTATTCTTCTCCATCTCTTTTTCTCAGAGAGAAAAGCAGTGAATGTTTTGAGTAATACATTCAATGGATTTATATTTCAAAACAAGGAAGGAGGGTGGTTTGGTGGAGAGGGAAGACTAAAGGGGGAGGGTAGTTTAAGACTTAGAATCAGGGAAGGCAGTGAGGGAAAGGAAGAATGTGGCCAGAAGGCTTGAGGCTCAGGGAAGAATCTGAGTGGGGCCAAAATGTGAGCTGGGGTGTTCAGCAGCAGGAATCCCTCATTTTCAAGCACTGGCCTGTTGGGGGTGCTGAGATTGCAGGATGAGAAGTAAAGGCTGGAAACGTCTCTTTCAGGCCTGATTCCACTTGAGAGTCTTCCTGAGGAAGGTGAAAATAATTTTGTTCCTATTCTAGTGATATAGGAGTTAAGAAGAAATCACTTAGGCGGACAGTAAAGGTATGGGAGTCCTCTGTAAGGCTTTTCTTTTTAATGAAAAGCAGCCCAAAATCATTTCCTAACAAAGAGCAGTCTGTAACGTAGAGCTGCAAACATAGACAAGCAAGCTGGGGAGCTTGCACGGGTGAATGCCGGCAGGAACTAGGGACTAGACGTGTTAAAGACGGCGGCTCCATCTTCCCTTCTCTGCCAGCCACGTGTACAGTAAAGAGCAGACAAGATGGCACTGGCCAAGGAGAGTTCATTTGCATGGTAAGGTTAGGGTGGGGCGACCAGCCTTCTCTGAGCGCTATGTAAACGTTACACCTGATGGAACCAATCTGTGAGCCCTACCTAAATCAGACACCGCTTCCTCAAGCTGGACTATAAAATGTGCATCTGCCACTAGTCAGTCTTTTCTGCTCGGAAGGCTCCTTTTTCTCAATAGAGAGAGCTGTTTTTCTCTCCCTTTTCTTCTGCCTCTTAAACCTCCATTCCTAAACTCCTCGTGTGTGTCCGTGTCCTAAATTTTCCTGGCGCGAGATGACGAATCCTAGGTGTATATCCCAGACAATGTAACTGCTTCACTAGGAGTGGAATTTTAATAATTATGTAAAACCACAAGGAGCAGCCAGAGGAGGAGAAGGTGTAGAAGTGAGAGAAGCCAGGAGGACTGTAGTGTCAGCCTGAAATGTTCAACTGTCTTCATCCCCAATGAATAGAATTCTAATCACTATGCATTAGTATAAGCACAGGAACTGTGCTAAGTTTAATAAACAGCCTTATTTTCATCTTCTACATGACATTTGTATAACATGTATAATTTCTATAAATTGCCTTGGTGTCCAGAGACGTATACATGTCTCTAAAGGAAGAAGAACTCATATGCTAAATGAATTATGATGATTGACTTACTTGGGTTAATAATTGATTCACATGAAAGTGAGTAACAGACCAAATTAGAAATTGCTAATTGCCCCATTAGTGACTTGAGAGAGAGAAAAAAAAAACCTCACACTTTAAACTGTTGTCAATTTGACTGTAGGCGAAAATTTAACTTCTCTCTAAAAAAAAAAATAGCATTCAAAGTAGTCAACTTTAAGTAGAATCTGTTCTCCAGGCTTTTTGTTTTCTCTTTAGATGTAGATGCCTTTCTTATCTCCAGTTTCCAATCAGATTTAGATAGCTATAGATATAGATACTGATTGATGCATTTATCAATCCCCACTTCCAGCACACTACCCCTTCCACCCTTTTGATGTTCCTAGCTTAACCAGAAGAAATAAGTCTGTCATCATCAGTGGAAGGAAGGTAAAGAGTGTCTTGCAGTGGTTATGGTTATGGTCCTAGAAATTCCAGAACTGGTTTGCAATTCTAGCTCTAGTGCTTATTTACTGTGTGATCCTAGATAAGTTCTTGAACCTCTCTGAGCCACTTACTCATGAACAAAAGTAGATAAAATAATAGCATTATTAATGAGGGTTACATGAAATAATGTCTATAAAACAATTGTCACAGCATCTGGTACTTGGTAAGTAGTTATAAATGTTTGGTGTCATTATTAGTAATATTGCTGATGATAATTACCACAAAAGTAAAAAGTTATTGGTAAAATTCAACAGTAAGTAAGTAAACAACCCAGTTAAAAATTAGCTAAAGATCTGAACAGACATCTTACCAAAGAAGATATACAGATGGCAAATAAACATATGAAAAGATGCTCAGCATTGTATGTCATTAAGAGAATTCAAATTAAAACAACAATTAAATACCACTACATACCTCTTGGATTGACTGAAATCCAAACACTGACACCACCAAATACTGGTGATGATGTGGAGCAATGGGAACTCTCATCCATTGCTTGTGGGAGTGTAAAATAATACATTCACTTTGGAAGATAGTTTGGCCATTTCTAAAAAAGCTAAACATATGTTTATCATATGAGTCAGTCATCATGCTTCTTGGTATTTACCCAGATGAGTTGAAAACTCATGGATACACACACAAAAAAAACTGTGCCCAAGTGTTTATAACAGCTTTATTCATAATTATTCAAACTTGGAAGCAACCAAAATGTCCCTTCAGTAGGTGAATGGATTAAAAAAAAACTGTGATACATCTAGACAATGAAATATTATTCAGGGATGAAAAGAAATAAGCTATCATGACACGAAAAGACATGGAGGAAACCTAAATGTGTACTACTAAGTGAAAGAAGCCAATCTGAAATGCTTACAAACTATAACTGCAACTGTGTTACATTCTGAAAAAGACAAAACTGTAGAGACAGTAAGAGGCTGTAAAAAGATTAGTGGTTGCCAGGTGATGAGCTGGGGGGCAGTTGGAGGGTGCAGGGAAGAGGGATGAATAGTTTGAGTACAGAGGATTTTTAGGGCAGTAAAATTATTTTTTTATGATACTGTAATGCTAGCCAAATATTACAAATATGTGAAAACCCACAAAATGTGCAATAGGAAAAGTAAACCCTAATGTAAACTATAGACTTTAGTTACTAATAAGGTATTAATATTGGTTCAATTGTAATAAACCATGTGTGCATGGGTGGAGGGGTAAGGGAATGTATGGGAGCTCTGTACTTCCTGCTCAATGTGATTTTTCTGTAAACCTAAAAGTGCTCTAAAAATAAAGGTATTAAAGTCACTGGGGATAAAAAGATCTTAAAAAGGTTATAAAAGACAGTGATATCTGAAGTATCAAGAATCAGACTGGTATCAGACTTCTCAAAAACAGTGGCATAAAATGCTTTAAAAATTGAAGGAATATGATTTTAAATGTAGAAATGTCACCTGAGTAGAATAAAATCATTTTTAAACATGAAAAAAGATTATTGGTGCCATGATCAAAGTCTGTACAGTGAGGCAGAAAGGAAGTCAGTGCTACCCTGGGAGAGATTTAAGAAAGGCTTGACAGAATAAGTAGCCCCTAAATCTTAAAAATGAGGAGGTGAATGAGAAATGGATAAACAGAGGAAATATATACTGGGTAGAAGGAGCAACAGCATCAAGGATGAAGTATCGTGGTACATTCTGGAAACTACCAGTAGTTCCATATGGGTGTGATTTAGAGTAGCAATGGGGAATACGGGCTAGCATAAAACTAAGATGTAGAGTGGCTACCTCCTGAATGGCCCTGTATGTCGTGCCAAGCTTCCAAACTTTACAGTTAGACCAGGGGTTGACAAACTTTCTCTGTAAGTGGCCAGGGGGCAACTAGTTTGGACTTTGTGAGCCATATGGTCTTATTTGCCACTGCTCAACTCAGCTGTGGTAGCACGAAGGCAGCCATAGACAATATACAAATGAATGGGAGTGTCTGTGTTCTAATAAAACTACTTTATTTACAAAACCAGGTGGAAGGCTGGGTTTGGCCTACAGGTCATAGTTTGCCAACACCTCTTCTACATCATGGAGAGTTAAATACATTTTAACTGGGCAAGTAACATCACATTTGAGTTTCAGAAAAATTATCTCAATGGTAGTGCAAAGAATGTACCAGGCAATAGCAGGACAAAGGAGAAGAGGATTATTTCAGAGACAGTGATAATAACCTAGGCAAGATATAGGGAAGCCATAATCCAAACCACTGAGGAATGAAATAATGTATAAGAGAGAGTAAAAGATGTAAACACAGTACAATCAGTAAAATGGTCATGGATTAAAGTGCATGAAAGACAGGAAAGAGGAGTACTTTAGTTTCAATGGCACAATATATTATATTTCTGATAGAATAAGAGGAAAAGAAACTACATTTAGTAGAAGTATATTGGGTTTACTTTTGAGATTCCTGAGGTTCAGCCAGAAATCTGACCAACTACTACATAAATGACCCATGATGCCCTCTGTATGTTAGTCCCCAGGTTGTTTATTTCTTCATGGCAGGCTAAGACCCGTTAGCTCAAAAGCATACTAGTCCAAAACTCAAATTACTACACACCCAATTGTTTTAAATATAGCTCAAACAAGCAGATTTTTAGCCATTTGGAGCCTGCCTGCTTTGCATACCCCACAAAACTGCATCTAACATCTGCTAGCTATAGATAGAATAAAACCCTGGGTATTTAATACCCCAAGTTGCTACTGCCACTTGGAGCTCTCTGACCCAAAGACTTCATGCTTTGCTACTGAGAGACAGATAGACATGTAAGCCCCTCTCCGATACTCCTTTTCCCTAAGAGTTCCCTTGCCCTCCTATCCTATGGTCTCATGCTGCAGGGGCTGATGTTTCAGACACAACAGCCAAATAAAGCATATGCGTGCTACTGCCACCTCGTGGTCATATCTTTTTCCTTGATCAGCTCCACCATTCCCCAAACTCCATAATTACAGTGATCCATGAAAGCTTTGTTGGTATATGTGGGATATTTGATGTCAAAGGAGTGGGTGATTTTTCTGAGGAAGACTGTATAGAGTATGAAGAGGAGGTCAAGGATGAAAACCTTACAGATTCCTCAGGAGATGTCATTACATAACATCCGGGAACAAGATAAGAAGCTTGAAAAGAAATTACTAAGAAGGAAATAAGACAACAAGCTGGGAGTACTAGAAAGGAAAGAAGCAATTTCAAGAAAAAAAGAATGGTCTAGTTTTAGTTCCACAGAGAGGTCGAAAAAGGTTAGACCTGAAGCCAATTTACTGCATTTGGATATTAGGGGCTCCTTGCAGGAGCAGCTTCAGTGGAATAATCAGGACAGAACCCTGATGGTAGTGAGTTGAAAAGTGCCTAGAAAGTGAGAGAAATTTTGAAGAGTTAAGCAATAGAGAGTGAGATCAATATAAGCCCTGATATGGATTGCTGAGTGACACAGAGATTTTCAATGAGGACGGAGACTGTAAATAACAATTCACACATCATGTGCTTTTCTGTAGGTCTACAGACACCCAGAAAGACAACCAGGGAAGAAAAGATTGTGTTGATCTAAGGAGGAAGATTTTAAGGGCAGGAATCTCAGGTAGATAAACAAATGGATAGAACTACTGTAGATGTTGGTGAGAGTATGGCATGTTGAATCACAATATTTACACAGGATAGGGAGAACAAGAATCTCTGACTAAGTTAAGGCCCTAGGCCCTAAAATACAGATAATTTAGAAGACTTGGGTTTCCAAAAAGTGTTCACTGTAGGAATGCTAGGAATGAGAGATGAGAAAGCTGTATGAACAACACATTATAAAAGTTCATATCTGGTGCTGTGGAAAGAGAACCGGGCTTGATATTAAACTAAGATCTGACTGTGATTCTCTCATTTCCTAGCAGGCTGACCTTGGATGAATCATCCATTGACTCTGAGCTCAGTTAAATGGTAAGATGGGAAAATTTACTTTTCTATGGCATTCGTTGGTATGGTAAATAATAGGTGCGATGATGTTTTATGCATATGTAAAATTGACGCACAGTAAGGTCTGTGGAATGTTAGGATGTCCATATTACTCTTGATTCTCTTTATACATAGTCACTCCTTATTCACCATTTTGCTTTTCGTGGTTTCAGTTACCCAAGGTCTACTGTGGTCTGAAAATGTTAAATGAAAAATTCTAGAAAAAGAGATTTATAAGTTTTAAATCATATGCCATTCCAAGTAGTGTGATGAAATCTCATGCCCTTCTGTTCCGTCCCACCTGACGTGTGAATCATCCCTTTGTCCAGCATATCCATGCTGTACACATGCTACCCATCTGTTAGTCACTTAGCAACCATCTGGGTTATTAGATGGGCTATATAGTATCACAGTGCATGTGTTTAAGTAATCCTTATTTTACTTAATAATGGCCCCAAAATGCAAGACTAGTGATGCTGGCATGCTGTTATAATTGTTCTATTTTATTATTGATTATTATTGTTAATGTCTTACTGTGCCTACTATATAAATTAAACTTTATCGTAAGTATCATGTATATGTAAACACATAATACAGTTTATATAGGGTTTGGTATTATCCTCAGTTTCAGGCATTCAATGGGGGTCTTGGAATGTATCCCCTGCGTATAACAATATAGAAACACTCAAATTGATGGTTCTCAATCCTGACTGCTAATCATATGAGCTTTTTAAAAATACATATGAGCTTTTTAAAAATACATATGCTTGGCTCCTAATTCTTATTCCAAATTCAGAAAGGGAACTGTATTTAAAAAAACAAAAACAAAAAACCTCCACAGGTGATTCTTATGTGTCATTCTGACAAGAACTCTAAACTTTCAAAATTGAACTGGAGAAAGGAAGTTCCTGAATAGCTGAATGGTAGTGTTTCTGAGATAGCAAAACCTTTACTTTATTTGATTGTCTTTGATTGAAACAAGTATTTTGGGCAACCCTAGATATATTTTTCCCTCAATAACATTAAAATGTGTATTATCTTATTCTGTTTTACACTTTTATCATATTTTTTGGCTTATGTTCCTCATAAATACATTCT
This sequence comes from Nomascus leucogenys, assembly GCF_006542625.1. Lineage (NCBI taxonomy): Eukaryota > Metazoa > Chordata > Mammalia > Primates > Hylobatidae > Nomascus > Nomascus leucogenys. Next base: position 30,578,326 of record NC_044398.1, read on the forward strand.
CATTTAAAATATTTTATGATAAATAAGTGGCAAGAATATTACACTTTGGAAGGATTGATAAAAAATAATCAAACAAAGGTCTTTTCAAGTACAAATACTTGAAAGATTTTGAATAGGATTGAATGGCTGAGGGAATGAAAGTTAAACTACAACTTAAAAAAATTTGCATTTAAAAATAATTGGTATTTTCTCATGTTATAGTTTAAAATTTTTTTCAAGTATGTTAATTCATTTTGTCATTTTGTAATATCCCCTCAAAGCTGGAGATGATTGTTATGGTTATCATCACTAATTTCCAAATACTGAAACTAAGCCTCATGGAGTGACCACTTGAAGATCACATATCTAGTAAGTGGAGAGCTGAAATTCAAAAGCAGGGGATCTTACTTAAAATGTCACCCTGTTAAAAAATCTCCCCAAACTGGGAGGCAAAGGCAAAAAATGGGCCAAGTTGATTATAACTGAGTTAAAATTACAATGAGTTTAGTGGCCACGGTTAAAATGATAGAGTAGGTAGTTCCAAAGGCCTGCCTCTCCAGAAAAAACACTAAAAAATTGAGTGAAAATGGTCACAATCAACTTTGTCAGAACTCTGGGAAATAGTCAAAAATTTATAGCAAATAAGCAAACACCGAATCAAAAAAGATAAAGTAAAAATGGCAAGAAAGCTTTGTGGCAGTTTTATCTGCTTTTACCTCTCTGCCATCCCTAGCTCAGTTGTGGTCTTAAAGACAGAAGCTGCTGTTCCCAGTGTGAAGCCTTGGTCCCTGCTTTTGGATGGAGCAGAAAAAAACTTAGTCTCAAATAAGTTTTTTGGTCTGTTTTGACTGTTTGGGGACTACCTGAAGAACTGATATAAAGCATTTGCCTTTGTTTTACCTAGTTTTGAACTTTTTCAGGGCAGGAAAGCACCTATACCTAGGGTATTTCTTGAAAACATTGTAAGGCAAATGAGCAACCTGGTGCTATCTGGGGCTAAAGATTACAGTTGACACAAATATTTGACATGCTGAAAGCCTGGGAGAAAGATTCTTTGGGAAATTAGGGAAAGAATATCACCCATGTATATCAGGGACTTTTGAAAGTCACACACAAGCTCAGCATAAAACGTGTGCTCAGAAAAAAATCTGAAAAGACTCTAAGCTTTTATCTCTGGATGACCCCTAGGCTCAGCACAAACAGTTAAAGAAGGCTAAAGCAGAGTTCTAAATTGCCTGGCTAAGCATTAAATGAGTGCCCCAACACAGAGCCAATCTCCAAAGACCGGGAAAGTTTCTTTCTCTTCTTTCCTCTCTCTCTTCCTGTTTTTTCTTTCTTTATCCCAGGTGGACACGGTAAATACCCTAGCTGACCAAGCTAAAGGAACAGACACTTCAGAGACTACACATGACAAAGAATTAGACTTTACAAAAATTATTAGAAATGTCACTAAGCAAACAACTCTACCCAAAGTAAGCAGCAAAAACAAACCCTGGAGAGGAAAGAAGAGTCATATTTCTAGAGTTGCCACATTAAAATATTCCAAGATGTTTGGTTTTCAACAAAAAAATAAGAAGCATGCACATAAAGGAAGTATATAGCACATGCATAGGAGAAACTACAGAAACTGTTCCTGAGAAATCACTGACATTGAATGACTTACTAGACAAAGATTTTAAGTCAACTGTTTTAAATATGCCTAAGGAGTTAAAGGAAACCAGAAGAACTATGTCTCACCAAATAGGAAATATTGACAAAGAATTATAAGTTATAGAAAGAAACACAGCAAGAATTTTGGGGCTGAGAATGATAATAAATGAAATAAAAAATCCACTAGAGGATTTCAATAGCAGATGTGAGCAGGCAGAAGAAAGAATCAGCAAATTTGAAGGTAGGTTAATTAAAATTATTAAGAAAGAGTAGCAAAAAGAAAAGAGAATGAAGATAATAAACAGAGCCTAAGAGATCCCTGGGGCACCATCCAACATACACTCAAAATGGGACTCTCAAAAGAAGAGAGAATGGGGAAATAATATTTGAAGAAATAATGACTGAAAACTTCCCAAATTTGATACAAGACACAAAACTACATGTCTAAGAAGGTCATTGAACTCCAGGATGGATAAATGCAAAGAGGTCCACACTGAGATATGTTATGATCAAACTGTCAAAAGTCAAAAATAAAGAAAATCTGAAAGCAGCAATAGGAAAGTGACTGTCACATACAAGTTATCCTCAATGACATTGATAGCCAATTTTTAGCAGAAACTGGAAGTCAGAAGGCAGAGGGATGACATAGTAAAAGTGCTGAAGGAAAAAATATCTGTTATTCGAGAATTCCATATTCAGCAATATTCTTTTTCAACAATGGAGGGAAAGTTAGGAGAGCCTCAGATAAACAAAAGTGATGGGAGTTCGTCACTAGCAAACATGCAACACATGAAATGATAAAGAGAGTCCTTAAGGCAAAAGCAAAGGCACAAGAAAGTAACTTGAAATCGTATGAGAAAGAAAGAACCCTGGCAAAGGTAGCAACATATGTAAATACTAAAGCCAGTATTGTGGAATTTTTCGTTTGTAACTCTTTCCTTTTGTAAATGATTTAAAAGACAAATACATAAAAATTGTAAATCTATGTTAATTGGAGCACAATGAATAAAGATGTCATTTGTGACAACATAAAGGGGCAAGGGTAGACTGTATAGAAGCAGAGATTTTGTATATTATTGAACCTAAATTGAATTAATTAAAAATAGATTGTTATAAGTTTAAGAGGTTAATTATAATCCCCAGGTGTCACTAAGAAAATAACTAGAATTTTATTGTCTTAGCTCAGCTGCTATAACAAAATACCATAAGCTGGGTGGCCCACAAACAACAGAAATTTATTTTTCACAGTTCTGGAGGCTGGTAGTTAAAGTCATGGAACTAGCATGGTCAAGTTCTTGTGAGGGCCCTCTTCTGGTAGACTGCTAACTTCTTGCTGTATTCTCACATGGCAGAAAGAGCAAGCTAACTCTCTGGCTTATTCTTATATGGGCACTAATCGCATCGTTTGGGCTTTACCCTCATCACATAATTACCTCTCAAAGGCCCTAATACTACCACATTGGGGTTAAATTTAAACATATTAATTTTGTGGAAACACGAAAATTCAGCCAATAACAACATCTATGAGAAACCCAGAGCCAACATCATACTTCATGGTAGGAGACTGATGCTTTGCTCCTAATGCATCTGGAATTAGTGGGTTCTTGGTTTCACTGACTTCAAGAATGAAGCTGCGGACCCTCACGGTGAGTGTTACAGCTCATAAAAGCAGTGTGGACCCAAAGAGTGAGCAGTAGCAAGATTTATTGCAAAGAGCATAAGAACAAAGCTTCCACCGTGTGGAAGGGGACCCGAGTGGGTTGCCACTGCTGGCTTGGGCAGCCTACTTTTATTCTCTTATCTGGCCCCACCCACATCCTGCTGATTGGTAGAGCCGAGTGGTCTGTTTTGACAGGGCGCTGATTAGTGCGTTTACAATCCCTGAGCGAGACATAAAGGTTCTCCAAGTCCCCATCAGATCAGTTAGATACAGAGTATCAACACAAAGGTTTTCCAAGGCCCCACCAGAGCAGCTAGATACAGAGTGTCGATTGGTGCACTCACAAACCCTGAGCTAGACACAGGGTGCTGACTGGTGTGTTTACAAACCTTGAGCTAGATACAGAGTGCCGATTGGTGTATTTATAATTCTTGAGCTAGACATAGAGGTTCTCCAAGGCCCCACCAGAGCAGCTAGATACAGTGTCGACTGGTGCACTCACAGACCCTGAGCTAGACACAGGTTGCTGATTGGTGTATTTACAATCCCTGAGCTAGACAAAAAGGTTCTCCATATCTCCACTAGACTCAGGAGCCCAGCTGGCTTCACCCAGTGGATCCTGAACCGGGGCTGCAGGTGGAGCTGCCTACCAGTCTCGCGCCATGCGCTCGCACTCCTCAGCCCTTGGGTGGTTGATGGGACTGGGCGCTGCGGAGCAGGGGTTGGTGCTCATCGGGGAGGCTCGGGCGGCACAGGAGCCCATGGAGGGCGTGGGAGGCTCAGGCATGGCCGGCTGCAGGTCCTGAGCCCTGCCCCGCGGGAAGGCAGCTAAGGTCCAGTGAGAAATCAAGCCCAGCACCTGTGGGCTGGCACTGCTGGGGGACCCAGTACACCCTCTGCAGCCGCTGGCCCGGGTGCTAAGTCCCTCATTGCCCGGGGCCGGCAGGGCCGGCCGGCTGCTCCGAGTGCAGGGCCTGCCAAGCCCACGCCCACCCGGAACTCCAGCTGGCTCGCAAGCGCCACGCGCAGCCCTGGTTCCTGCTTGCGCCTCTCCCTCCACACCTCCCTGCAAGCTGAGGGAGCCGGCTCCCACCTTGGCCAGCCCAGAAAGGGGCTCCCACAGTGCAGCTGTGGGCTGAAGGGCTCCTCAAGTGCCACCAAAGTGGGACCCCAGGCAGAGGAGGCGCCGAGAGCGAGCGAGGGCTGTGAGGACTGCCAGCACGCTGTCACCTCTCACTAAGATCAGGAACAAGACATGGATGTCACTCTCACCACTTCTACTTAATGTTTTCCTAGAGGATCTAGCCAGGGAAATTAGGCAAAAACAAAAATAGAAGACATTCAAAATAGAAAGGGAGAAATAAAGCTCTCTCTGTTTACAGATGACAATATCTTATATAGAAAAAATCCCGAAGAATCCACTAAAAATCCATTAGAATAAATGAATTAAGCATGATTACATAATTTAAAAAATCGGTTGTATTTCTGTACACTGGAAATAAATAACCTGAAAATAAAATTAAGAGAAATACTTTGTTTACAACGTTGAAAATAATAAAATTATTCGTGATAAACTAAACAAGAAATGCAAAAACATGTACCCTGAAACCTATAAAATATTGTGCAAGAAATTAAAGAAGACTTACATAAGTGGATAAACATTCCATGTTCATGAATCTGAAGATTTAACATTAAGATGGCAAAAATTTCCAAATTGTTCTAACAGATTCAATGCAATCACTATAAGAATCCTAAATGACTTACGATTTGTAGAAATTGACAAGCTGATTCTAAAACTTACATGGAATTCCAAGTGATCCAGAACCTTGGGGAAAAAAAAAGAACAATGTGGAGGACCCATACTTTTTTTATTTCAATAGTTACTATAAAGCAACAGTAAGTAAGGTTGTATACTGGCATTAGGATAGACATATAGCTGAATGAAATCGAATTTAGAGTCCATACATAAACCCATACATTTGTGGTCGAGTGATTTTCATCAAGGGTCCTAAGACCATTAGATGGAGAAAGAAATCTTTTCAACTAATAGTGCTGGGACAATTGGATTGTCACATGCAAAAGAATGAGGTTGGACCCTTACCTTATACCATACGCAATAATTAACTCTACATGGACCAGATTCCTAAATGTAAGAGCTAAACTGTAAAATTCTTATGATAAAACATAGGGGTAAATCTTCATGACCTTGAATTTGGCAAAATATTCTTGGATATGACACTAAAAGCATGAGCAACGAGAGAAGAAATAAGCTAGACCTGATTGAAATTAAAAACTTTTTGCTTCAAAGGACACCATCAAAAAAGTGAAAAGACAACAGAATGGAAGTAAATATTTGCAATCTGATAATCTGTATCTAAAAAATTTAAAAAATTTTGTCAATTAATAATAAAAAGACAATCAAATTAAAATACAATCAAATTATTTGAATAGAAATATCTGCAAGAAAGACCACAAATGGTCAATAAGCAAAAGACACGCAACATCATTAGTCATCAGGTAAATGCAAATAAGACCACAATGAGGTACCACTTTACACCCCCTTGATGGTTATAATCAGAAAGTCAGATAAAAACAAGTGTTGCTGACAAGTTGAAGAAATTGGAACCTCATATACTGTCGAGTATGTACAATGGTGCAGCCACTTTGGAAAACAATCTGGCAGTTCATCAAATGATTAAAGACAGACTTTCTATATGATCCAGAAATTCCAATCCTAGGTGTGTACCCAAGAAAAGTAAAAACATATGTGCACATAGAAACTTGTATACAAATACTTATAGCAGCATTATTCATAATTTCCAAAAGGCAGAAGGAACCCAAAATGAATGAACAAAATATTCTTTAGTCATAAAAATAATAAAGAACTGATACATGTTACAACATGAATAAACCTTGAAAACATTATGTTAAGTGAAAGAAGTCAGTCACAAAAGGGCACATATTATATAAATCCATTTATATGAAAGTTTTAAATAGTGAAACCTATAGAGTTGGAACACAGTAGTTGCTTAAGCTTGGGTGTGGAGCAGGGGAACACAGGATGAAAGTAGGATGATAGCTAAAGGGCATAGAGTTTCTTTCTTGAGGTCATAAAAATATTATAAATTTGACTCTGGTGATAATTAAATATATCTGTAAAATGTACTTAAAACCATTGAGTTGTACAGTTTAAATGGGAAAACTGTACAGTGTGTGAATTATATCTCAATAAAGCTTTTAAAAAAAGAAGAAATAGAAAATATAAATAGACCTATAACTGAAAATGAGATTGAACCGGTAGTCAAAAATCTCATAACAAAGAAAAGTCTTGAACCAGATGACCTCCCTCGTGAATTCTATGACTCATTTTAAGAAGAATTGACACAAATCCTTCTCAAATTCTTCCAAAGAATAGAAAAGGAAAAACTTCCTAACTCATTCCATGAGCTCAGCATTACCCTAATGCCAAAGCCAAAGGCACACAAGAAAACTATAGATTGATATCCTTTACAAATGCAAATGTAAAAATGCTCAAAAATACTAGCAAACAACATTTTAAAATTATACACCATGATCAAATGGTATGCAAGAGTAGTTCAACATATAAAGGTCAATAAATTCCATACATTATGTCAAAAGAATAATTTTAAAAATCACATGACTATTTCAATAGATGCATAAAAAGCATCAGACAAAATCTAACAGCCTTTTAAGATTAAAAACGCTTAGCAAACTATAACTAGAAGGGAAGTTCCTCAATCTGTCAATGGACACTAAAACGAAAAGCAAAAAACAACAACAAAAACCCCACAGTTAACATTATACTCAATGGTAAGGAAAATAAATAAAAGGCATCTAAATAGGGAAAGAAGAAGTAAAACTACCCTTGTTTGTTGATGACATACACAGAAAATCCTAAAGAACCCATACACAAAAAGTATCATAGATAATGAGTTCAGAAAATGTGCAGGATTAACATAGAAAAGTCAGGTATATTTTTACATATTACTAATGAAGAATTGAAAGTGAAATTAAGAAAACAATTCTGTTTACAATAGTGTTTATAAGAATACAATACCTGGCAATAAATGTATCCAGGAAAATTGTTATGAACTGAATTGTGTCCCCACAAAATTCATGTTAAAGCTCTAATGCCCAGTTCAAAAAATGTGACTATATTTGGAGATAGGGCATTTAAAGAGGCAATAAAGTTAACATAAGGCTCTTATAGTGTGGGACTTAATCAATATGACTGGTGTCTTTATAAGAAGAGAAAATTTGGACACACAAACACTAGTTATGTATACTCACAGAGAAAAGACCATGTGAAGACACAGTGAGAAGTCATCCATCTGCAAGCCAAAAACAGAGCATCAGAATGAAACCAAACCCACCAACAGCTTCATCTTGGACTTTTAGCATCTAGAAATGAGAGAAAATAAATTTATGTTGCTTAAGACACCTAATATTTGGTATTTTGTTATGGCAGCACTAGCAAAGAAATACAAGGTGAAATCTACAAAATATTGCTGAAAGAAATTATGGAAGACCTAAGTAAGGGGAAAAACTTATGTACATGGGTTGGAAGACAATATTATTAAGATGACAATGCTACCTAAATAATCTACAGATTCAGTATAATCCTTATTAAAATTATCATGGCCATTTTTACATAAATAAAAATGCTGATTCTTAAATTTAATTAGAATTGCGAAGGCATCCAAATAGTTAAAACAGTCTTGAAAAAGAAGAACAAAGTCAGCTGACACACACTCCTGATTTCAAAACTTGGTACAAAACATTTGTGATTAAAACAGTGTCATATTGGCATAAAGACAGACATATAAGTAAATGGAAAAGAATTGAGATCCAGAAGTAAACTGAGACACGCCTGTGGTCAACAAGGTTTGGACAAAAGAAAAATAAAAGTCTTTTCAACAAATGGCGCTATCACAGCATGATGCCTATAGGAAAAAAAAAAAAGAATTTTGACCCCTACCTCACACTATATATCCATATTAACTCAAAATGAATCATGAGTCTTAATGTAAAAGCTAAAACTATAAAAATTTTGAGATATTACATAGGGGCATATCTTTACTGAACTAAATTTGTCAATGGATTTTTAGGTGTCACAACAAGAGATGACATAAATAACATTAAAATTCAAAATTTTGTGCATCAAAGGATGCTATTTAAAAAGTGAAAAGACTACAAAGTGGGAGAAAATATTCACAAATCATATACCTGATAAGGATCTGGTATCCAGAATATGTAAAAAACTGTTATAACTTAAAAGACAAGAAAAACAATTTAAAATTGGCAAAAATCTTGAATAGGCATTTCTTCAAAGAAATAAAAATGGCCAAGAAGCACCTGAAAATATGTTCTACATTATTAGTCATTAGGGAAATGCAAATCAAACACATAATGAAATACCACTTTATGCCCACTAGGATTGCTAAAAGTAAAAGAAGAAAAATAAAAGTAAATGACAATGTGGAAACATTTGAACCCTCGTATGTACCTGGTGGGAATGTAAAAGATGTAGCTGCTTTGGAAAATGGTCTGATAGCAGCCATCTGACTAGTGTGAGATGATGTCTCACTGTGGTTTTTATTTGCATTTCTCTAACGATCAGTGATGTTGAGGTTTTTTTTTTCTTATGATTGTTGCCCATATGTGTGTCTTCTTTTGAAAAGTGATCTGCTCATGTCCTTTGCCCACTTTTTACAGGGGTTTGGTTTTTCTTGCTTGTAAAAGTTTCTCATAGATGCTGTATATTAGACCTTTGTCAGATACACAGTTTGCAAAATTTTTCTCCTGGAAATAAAGGAACACTTCTACACTTCTGGTGCGAGTGTAAATTAGTTCAACCATTGTGGAAGACAGGGTGGTGATTCCTCAAAAACCCTAAAAACAGAAATACAATTTGACCCAGCAGTTCCATTACTGGGTGTATACACAAAGGAATAGAAATCATTCTGTTATAAAGACACGTGCATGTGTATTTTCATTGCAGCATTATTCACAATAGCAAAGACATAGAATTAACCTCAATGCCCATTAGTGTTAGACTGGATAAAGAAAATGTGGCACATACACGCCATGGAACACTATGCGGCCATAAAAAAGAATGATATTATGTTTTTTGCAGGAACATGGGTGGAACTGGAGGCCATTATCCTTGGCAAACTAATGCAGGAACAGAAAACCGAATACGATATGTTCTCACTTATAAGTAAGTGGGAGCTATACGATGAGAACCCATGGACACACAGAGGGAAACAACACATACTGGGGCCTATCAGAGGGTGGAGGGTGGGAAGAGGAAGAGGATCAAGAAAAATAACCAATAGGTACTAGGCTTAATACCCAGGAGACAAAATAATCTGTACAACAAATGTTCATGACAGTTTACCTATATAACAAACCTGCACATGTACCCCTGAACTTAAATGTTAAATTTAAGAAAAAAGAAAATGGTTTGAAAGTTCCTCAGAAAGTTAAGCATACAATTAGTATTTAACTCAGCAGCAATTCCACTCCTAGGTACCTCAAATTAAAAATAGTTACTCAAATGCTTGTTCATGAATGTTCATAGCAGTGCTATTGACAATAGCCAAAAGGTGGAAACGATGTGTTTATTATGGATGAATGGACAGGATATCAAGATTAACACTTCCTTTTCCTCTTTCTCCTCAGCCTACTCAACTCAAAGAAGATGAGGCTGAAGACCTTTATAATGATCCATTTCCACTTAATGAATAGTAAATATATTTTCTCTTCCTTATGATTTTCTTAATAACATTTTCTTTTCTCTGGTTTTATTGTAAGAATATAGCATGTAATACATATAACATACGAAATATATGTTAATTGATTGTTTATGTTAATGGTAAGGCTTCTAGTTAACAGGTAAGGCTTCTGATCAACGGTAGACTATTAATAGTTAAATTTTGAAGAAATGAAAAGTTATATGTGGATTTTCGTCTGTGTGGAGGCACCCCTAACCTCCACATTGTTCAAGAGTCAGCTGTATTTAATTTCCTCAAACTGTAGTTCTTTAATATCTCTTTTATTTACAACATTTGCTCTTATTGTGATGATACGAGCATGTTTTTGAATTTTCTGGAGACACTAAGAAGTAAGATTTTGTCTTTTTGTTTTAGGTTCGTTATTCTTCCCAGAAAATGTTTCTTACTGGTGTTAAGAAAAGACCATGAGATCTGCAGAAGAAAAAGGGAGAGCTTTATTTTCTACATTAAACAAACAAAAATCTTCAGATTGGGGAGACATAACCTGTGGTGTAAAAGGAAAGCATGTTTCGGAGAACTGAGAGGGGCTCTCACTAAAATAGGGAGAGTTCCTACTCCAGGCCTTCAACTGGGTCTGTATATGTAACTGAAAGATTTAAATGCATTCAGTCCACATTGGCTGAGAACGACTGAGTCCCAATTGGGTAGTTTCTAAGCCCCAAACCAGAAGTCAGTTGTCTGGCCCTTTTAGGGGGGCTGGGGGAGCTTTCTGGTCACCTGTCTCAGCTCTGGTTTCAGGAACGGTCTTAGATCAGACTGGAGCTGCCTTCTCCAGGAACAAAGGGTGTATGACTGCCCTTGTCTCACTCACCGTAGCCACTATTTCTTATTATTTTAATTTGGGTGTGTCTATCAGCTACAGAGTCTTTCCTTCCATATTCTTTTGCTTTCTCTTTTTCAAAGAAAAGAGAATTACAGGCTTCAATTTCCGTTCTCTTTTTTCTTTGTTCACTAGTTTGTTTTCTCTAATACTTCAGGTTTTCTCATTTAGCTGCTGATTGCTGGGTTTTTGTTTTAGTGGGAGTGAGCCAGGAGGAGGCAATTTCCACAGATGCCTGTGTAAGGAGGGCTTATTTGCCCAATGATCTAGTTTCCCAGGAGCATTTTCTTTAATTTCTTAAGAAAAGAGCCTTTTTTTCTTTTGATGTCATTTGTTTTGTTTGAAGCATATATGCTGTACTGCTTGTCACTGTGCTTGTGGGGGCCATGATTGAGGCGATCGGCACTACAGTTTTCAATGTAGACCTTGAATTATCTCCTCTATTTACTGGCATGTATATTTGAGCTGCAACTTCCTTTTTTGGTTTCAAACAAAAATATTTTTTCATCCACTTTCTGTCTTCCAGAAAGTAATCTTAACTTTCATGTGCTGATGATGCTGTCTTCTGCCTCTTTCCCTTTATTGGTCAATTCCATGATAAATTATTTGACTGTTATTTTATTGGTTCTCATACTAGGGGGTAGCAAAGGTTTGTGCTCAGTCCATCAGCTGACACTGGGATTCTTGAGAAATTAACAGTCTTCCTTCAGATATTTTTAAAGCTATATTGCTTAGGTCATGGCATAGGTTATGACTTTGGTTTCTTTACTGTAAACAAACTTTCAATTAAGTCCAGTGTGTTCAGCTCTCTGTATTTCCATCTTCAAAATTCTGAAATTAGACCCCTTTGGAAGCTCTTCTGAGCAGATAATAGGAGAGATGAAGGTGGAGGTGGCCTAATTATTATATTTCATAGTGGCAAGTCAATATATTTAGAGTAGAGCACGCAAGCCAAGAAATAGATATGCAAACATATTATTAAGTATAATAAAATTATTGTCAGAAGAACAAGTTAAAAGTGTTTGTCCCTGGGGAGTAGGATTAAGCCTATGGTGAATCAAGAATATATTGCTGTTATTTGTAAGCTCTCAGGCATTTTTTCAGTTTTTACCTATGTGCCTCTTTTGATTTTCTATTTTTAGTTTTTCTAGTGGTCCTATCCTTAATTCTAAATAATGTTCTATAGTTCTATTTTACATTTTCTAAACATTAGGCATTATCCACTCGCTCTCCTTACTAGAAAAGCGGAAGAGTTGCCTTATCCTGGTTTTCTTTGTCTCTCCTTTTCCCAGTTATTAAGATGCATGTCCATGCATTGATGGTTGTTGTTGTTATTGTTGTTTTGGCTGCTTTTTTCCCTCTTCCTCCTCCATTTCCACTTGTTCTTCTTCCTCAAACATGAGGCAAAAATATGTGGGGTGATCCAAAGCAACGTGGTGAGTGCTCGTGTATGTTGCCTGGACCCTCCCTTAAGGACTGAAACACACGATTTCCCCAGTTCAGGGAGTGTTGATTGCAGAAGAATTACATCTGCATTGCTCTCTGGTCACTGCTGTTGGTCTGGGAACTGCCTTGCCCAAGGTCTACCCCCTCCCTGGGGCAGCCGACATCTAATAACTGTTCAGTGAGAAAATATAAAAGGCTCAACTCCCTTGTCTCAATCTGAGGTAACTCTGAAGAACCACCCTAGCTCCAGAACTTTCTGGGGGATCAGCTAAGGGTGCTGGTGCAGCTGAACAATTCTAACTTCTCACTCTGCTTTGTCCTGCTTCCTTCTATGCTTTACTGGAGTTGATTCCAAAAGCACCCCCGCAATAAACTTCCTGAATGTGATCCCCATCTCAGAGCCTGTTTCCTGGAGAATTGAGCGTACCATATTAGAAGTCATAAAAGTAAGCACTGGGCCAGGCATGGTGGCTCACACTTGTAATCCCAGCACTTTGGGAGGCTGAGGCGGGTGGATCACAAGGTCAGGAATTCGAGACCATCCTGGCCAACATGGTGAAACCCTGTCTCTACTAAAAAGTACAAAAAATTAGCCGGGCGTGGTGGTGTGCACCTGTAGTCCCACCTACTTGGGAGGCTGAGGCAGGAGAATCGCTTGAACCCGGGAGGTGGAGGTTGCAGTGAGCCAAGATCGTGACACTGCACTCCAGCCTGGTGACAGAGCAAGACTCCATCTGAAAAAGAAAAAAAAAAAAGTAAGCACTGGAAGAACTAAACACACACACACAAAATAAAAGTAATTGCTTTACATTAGGGTAAAAAACGAGTTTGGGATGTTTTATACCACAAACCATTTATATCATATTTGCTTTTCACCATGTTAAAAGCAAATAAAATTCGGGACTGTTGAAGTTTAAGAAAAACAAACGATAAACTATAAAGAAAACTAATGATTCAATATGGCAATTTTAGAACAGCATTTGTCATCCAACTTGTATCAATTCCCGTTGAAATTACACAAAAGTCGGGCCTGGAAACCATGTCGTCAATTTTGCGGAATTTTGCAGAATCTTTTCAGCAGATATACTAGAAAAGCATACTGTATTGAGGAAAGGGCGAATGAACCAATATTAATTCTATATGGAGGAAAATACTTATGTAACAAATATTTCCTGAGCACTTATTGTGTGTGTGAGGGGGCAGGCAATAAGCAAATGAACCTATAATACGTAACATGTCAGATGGTGATAGCTGCTGAAAGAAAGATAAAACAGAGTCATGGCAAGAGGGGCTGTAAAGAGGAAGAAAGGTGCGTCATGGGCAGATTTTGGAGGAAATGAATTCAATGCTTTTGGCAAGTGCACTAAGGACCGTCATGCTCAGTAAAAGAGGAACTCTCAAAGCTGCCTCCTAATCAGGAGGTTGCCAGTTAGGGGATGGACAGGAAGTCTGCTTTGACTAACTTCATGCTTTCATAGGGAGTTCAGAAAGCCAATAATTTGGCAAAGTAATGAAAACTCTATGTCTACTTTAGAATTCTAATAAAGAAAAGGGAACATCTAAACTGTCTTTTTATTTTTCATGAGATTTGAAAATTGTGGAGAGGCTCAATCTCTGAAAGAAATTATCTCTGAGTCTCTGAAAGATTAATCACCTGATTTATCATCTCAGCCAGTTAGGATCCCTTCACTGACCTCTCTAAAGATGGACAAACAGAAGGAAACAGTTATCAGAGGGAAAAAGCATTTCAATGTTTATAAAGTTCGGCTTAATTCAAGGAAGCAAAGTGAATGAGACATTTGAGGCAAATACTATAAGTGAAAAAGAAAATGGGAGCAAGTCTAATTCAAATGGGTTAAAGAGATCAAAATAAAAGATTCCAGTGAATTAAAGGTGAAATAATCTGACATACAGAAAGTTTTCCTAGAAATGAAAAACATTCATTTCCAAAAATTTGAAATAGATTAAAGGAGACAGTGAAAAGCAGACTAGATTCGGCAGAAAGGCAAATCATAAGTTGTGATGCAAAGTAAGAAATTCTCTCTGATTCAGAGGAAACGAATGAGGTGAATAGAAGAGAGGAGAGGTTTAAAAAGACATGGAGGACATGTCTGGAATTATAGAACAGGGGCAAAGGGAAAATGGATAATAATAAAAATAGGCATTTACTGAGTGGTTACCATAGGCCCAGACCCTGTTCCAGTTTTTCAGCCTGTGTTTACTTTCTTAATTCTCATAACAATCTTAGAGGGTAAATTATAGTATCTTCACGTTACAGTTCAGGAAAATTAGGCATGAAGTGATTGTGGAATTTGCCCAAGGACACATAGCTCAGAAGAAAGGAGCTGGAATCTAAATCCAAGATTATAATCATAATGCTATGCTGTCTTTGAAAATTAAATGAAGTATAAAACAGAAATGACTCAGTTTTATTTTCATTATCAGATTGAAAGGACTTTGTAAGTAACTTGATTGCTTCTCACTTAGGTGTCATAGTTTGGAAAGATTAATGTACCATGAGATTATTTAAATGTTGTGTTTATTTTCTATACTCTTACATTGGATTTTTTTTAATATACCTGGACTGAATGTTAGTGCATTATGTAAGGTAAAGGTAGTATATAATTATCCTGTGTCTATCACACGGAAACAAGGAATGGCTCAGGGAGAGCCACATCTCCCTGGTCAACAGGTCATGGCCAAACCTGAGATGAAACAGGGGCCATTTATCTGCTTGTCTCAATGCCTTTTTTCTGTCTTTCTCTTTTCCTATTACGTCTCCTCTGTCATAGCCTCCTATCATCAAGAGAAAATCTTTATGAATTTATTGTCCTGTGTAGAAGGTCTATCTCTGCCAAACTGTGGGAGACCTCTGTAAGTATGTATCTGTCAGGCATGGCCGCTGCAATTTTAAATAGAGGAGATAAAGAAATTTTGAAAATCCTGTCTCAAAATGCTTGCCTCTCAAGCTAATTTTCTTGTGGCAAAATCCTAGTTTTCTTATCAGAAGCTGATTATTGCTTTGTTCTTTCTCTTCTCATTTCTTCTGAAACATATGTTCAACTCCCTGCAGGAAGATGGATAAGGTAAGAGAGAGAACATATTAATAATGTTCAAAATATCAACACATTAGAATTACTTACTGTCTTAGATCCTATCTTATTAAATAAAAGAATAAAGTTACAAAACAGTGAAAAAATTATAATCATATAGAAGAAAATTGAAAACCTGAACACAAAGTTAACTTCAATTGCACAGTAGAAGGCTTGTGGAGATTTTGGATTTATTTTTTGTCCCTTTCTTTTCCAATTTTTCTTCTGTGAGTTTACATTTTTTTTATAACCACAAAAATGACATATTATATTTAAAACTCAGGATACTTAATTCCTTCTTTTTTCCCCTTTTTGTTCTAATTTATTCCTTCAGTTACTTCCTCTGTCTCAGGTACTGAAGTGCCAAAATTGGTTAATCTTTTGCTCAACTTAGCGTCCTCATGCAATTTGAAGTTACAATTCAACATGAATTCAGAGATTTTCAGCATAGCTCTCTGACCCTCTCAGAATATTAATATTTCCAACTTTTTATGTTTTTTGAAATGCATCATTATTCTATGATTCTATGTGTATTTGGCTTTATATTAGTTTAATGTTTTAATAGCTAAATACTTATAGCTCAGGTATATATTTTTAAAATGAGTATTTATTTCATTACTTTGATTATCCAATACTGTGTCAGATCAGGGTACCATCAGGAGACAGAACATACTAGTTATTTGAACAGAGATAATTTAACTAGACACTGTTAAGGATAACTAGAGCTGGACAGAAATTAAACCAGTGAGGATGGAGTCTATTAAAGAAAAACAAAACAAAAACTATTGCAATAGCAGAAGAGAGATTCCAGTTCTATAGAAATAGAACTGGATTCAACTCCAAATATAATTAGAACAAAATGGAGATTTATAGCCAAGGAGCAAGTTGGGGGTATGGGGAAATTGATAGCTGGAAAACTACTAAGAAGAGGAGACATCAAGTCTGGGGGGATTCTGGCTGAACTGGCCAAACAGGATTCCTGCTCAAGGCAGGGCAGGATGACCAGATATCATCTTGGGATAGTGGAGATGAAGAGTTTGATCAGATACCAAATATGAAGGTGAAACAGGAGAGTTCCCTGAGCCCCCTCACAGAATGTGCAACAGGGGCGTGGCTCTCTATTTAGTCGCCACTGCTGCTCAAACCCCTACGGGAGTGGGAGCATGCTGACGGACAGGTGCAAGAGCTCAAATGGGCATGCGTTACAGTGTGCTCTTTTAGCGTTGCCATCCATGGATGATTTAAGTGTTAAACAGCCCAGTGGACCCTCTGCCTTTTTGCAAGGGCAGAGGGCCAGTGTGACAGCTTTCTGTATCCCGAGCTCTTGTTCAGCATCCCAGAAGAATTGGGTCACACATGGACCTGAAGGATGGTGAATGCAGGGATTTATTGGATGGTGGAGGTGGCTCTCAGTGGGATAGAAGCAGAGCTGGACATGGATGGGGTGGGAAAATGACCTTCCTCTGGAGTTTGGCTTTCCAGTGGCTGATTCTCCGACCATCCCCAGCCAAACTCCTCCTGATGTTCACATGCTCCTTCTCTCATTCTCTTCCGCACCGTTCTGACATTCATCTGCTTGTCTGCTTGTCTCCTTGTCTGTCCCTGAAGCCTGGGGTCTGGGTTTTATATGGGTACAGGATAGGGGGTTTCGCAGGCCAAAAGGAAAGTTTTGGGTGCGAAAACAGGAATTTAGGGCCATGGGTATCCAGGCGTGAGGGCGGGGCCTTTGCTGGGGAACCACCCTCTTCTACCCAGTATTTCTCTGTCTCCTGTCTGTATCATAGGGTTGGGAGTTCTGCTAAGCTGACCCAGCAGGATTCTTGCTAAAACTGGACTCCACAAAGAAAGTACATGAACAGGCCCTGCAGAAGAGAAGATTCAGGGGAGTTTGACTAAGGTTTGGTGAAGAAAATAATCTTTGTCAATACAAAGGTGTTTAGCAGGAAACTGAAATGGTAAAAAGCCAAATTGAAGATATCAGGGTAGTAGCAATCGTAGGAAACAACTGTCGTTCCCAGGGCTGGGGGAGCAAAGGAAAGAAGTGAATTATTAAAACAATAACCTAAAAGAGGAGCCCTGCAGAGCTGAAACTTGGACCCCTCACGGCAGAGCACAGGCTGGCCTGCCTGGTGTCTGTAAGGTCAGGAGAGCGTGAGGCTGGTTTTGTAAGTGATGAAAACATTGCAAACTGAATAGAGCTGCTGCCAGGATAAAAAAGAAAGATGTGGTTGTTGGTCATTCTAATGCTAGGCTGTCCAGAAACAAACAGGAAAGAGCAAATATCCCTCTCCTCCAGCCAGCTTCCCTCTACTGTCCTCTTCTGGCAGAGCCTAGCAGATAAAGCTGGCAATGCAAGAGTACAATTTGCAGGGTTTCAGCTCCAGCATTACAGAGCTGAGGTAAAGTTGGTATGGAGCCATGACTGTTACTCAATAACTGGCACAAATATAATATAATTAAAATATTTATGTTTAAATAAAAAGAACTATCTTAAATTTCAAGTAAATGTAGGATAAGTGTTCCTCCTCTCTTTATGAATTTGTTAAATCAAGTTTAGCCTAAAGCTGCCTCCTTACATATTTTAAGTTTGGCCTGAAATATTTTAAGTTCGTTACATTGTGAACCATAACAAGTGCAGGTGTAAAGAGACCGTAGCCTACACTTGTGCCAATCAACAGATTTTGGCCAAGCAAATGTAGCCAACTATTTGAACTGTGTTCAAATAAGGCAAACACCAAGCTGTAACTCATCCAGTTGTTTTTGTACCTCGCTTCCATTTTTTGTATGCCATTTTCTGTTTGTGTTTATAAATCTTCTTCCACTGCGTGGCTGCGCTGGATTCTCAGAGCCTACTCTGGCTTGGGAGGCTGCCCGATTTGCGAATTGTTCATTGCTTAATTAAACTCCTTTAAATTTAATTCAGCTCAAGTTTTTCTTTGAACAAATTTTATAACCAGTTGCATGACAAGAATGTCAATCTTTCAGAGATCAACTGCTATTTCTAATTCCCAAAAAATGTGAGATGCCACTATAGAACCTGTTACCAAGGTTGAGGCCAAAAACTAAATCATGTCTGTGGGAGGAACATCAACAGGAGGAGGAAGAGAACTTATATACCTGAAATATTCAGTGTCAGCAACATTTACTCTGTGACTTTTATAAGAAGGTGAATATGGAGGAATTCTAGACATTTAAGTTATTCCCAAACTCATATTCTGTGATGCCATGACATATTCACTCAAGTCTTTGTAAAGATCATTTTCTGGAGTGATGTAAATTACATTAATTTGTTCTTAGTGCTAACTGTAGACAGTAGTATGTCATTATGCCAATCAATTATATTCAAAACAATTCCACAAATGTTTATTGAGAATTTTTCAAATTGCAAGGAATCATGATCAGCAACCATATTCAAGGAGCTTAGAAACTTAAAAGAACCTTTTGACAGCCTACTTTTGTAGAAGTAAAAGAGAAATTTATATGTTTATAATAAAAATAGTAATTTTCAACCCTCCCTCTCTGTCCCAGAAAGAGAAGGCTAATTCACTAGACCCTGAGTCAATAGAAGGCATCACATTTAAATCTGCATAGTACCTCTTACTCTTGTTTTACACTTAGGCCTTTCCCCACTCCTTTCTTTCTTTGTTTCAAAGAACAATGGATATTTGAACCTAAGGTCTAAGAAATCTTTTGAAAATCTACTGTAGTTATTTAGTAATTTTTTCTGTGTTATCTGCCATGTATGCAGGAGGTATGCATGTTATTAAACTTCTGTTTGATATTCTCTTGTTAATTTGTCTTTTGTTACAGGAAGTCACAGCTAAGAACCTATGGAGGGTGGAAGGGCAAATTATTTTTCCTTACCTACAGTTCCTTTCTTATAGATCCACAGGGAGATACTTTGAGTCCTGTGCTGAAGTACACAAGACAAATGTTGTTACTAAGTAGAAGTGTTACAGAAAAGGGGTCCTGATCCAGACCCCAAGAGAGGGTTCTTGAATCTTGTGCAATCAAGAATTCAGAGCTAGTTTATAGAGTAAAATGAAAGCAAGTTTATTAGGAAAGTAAAGGATTAAAGAATGGCTACTCCACAGACAGAGCAGCCCTAAGGGCTGCTGGTTGCGCATTTCTATGTTATTTCTTGATGATATGCTAAACAAAGGGTGGATTATTCATGCCTCCTCTTTTTAGACCATATAGGGCAACTTTCTGAGGTTGCCATAACATTTGTAAACTGTCATGGTGCTGGTGGGAGTATAGCAGTGAGAACGACCAGAGGTCACTCTTGTCACCATCTTGGTTTTGGTGGGTTTTGGCCGGCTTCTTTACTGCAACTTGTTTTATCAGCAAGGTCTTTATGACCTGCAACTTACGCCAAACTCCTTCTTATTGTATCCTGTGACTTAGAATGTCTCAACTGTCTGGGAATGCAGCCCAGTAGTGTTACCAGTGGAGGGTGTCCAGGTTTTTGGCATCTCGAACAAAGAATTGGGCAAAACACACAAACAAAGCAAGGAAGGAATAAAGGATTTATTGAAAATGATAATACACTCTACGGTGTGGAAGTGGGCCCAAGCATAGGGGCTCAAGGGCCCCATTATGGAATTTTTGGGGAGTTTAAACACCCTCTAGAGGATTCCATTGGTTACTTGGAGTACGCCCTATATAAAGGGAGAGGATGAAGTAAAGTTACTAAGTCATTTACTCCACGTAAGCCCTATGGAGAGCGTTATTTCCTGTCATAGCTGAAGCGTGGTTTGGCCTTACGTTCCCTGCATCCAGACCCTAGTTTCCTGCCTCAGTAGGTCTCAGCCTCATCTTATCCAGCCCCTATTTAAGATGGAGTTGCTCTGGTTCAAACACCTGTGACAGAAGTAACAATAATGAATGAGATAAACAACAACAAAAAATGTTTATTTTAGAACAAACAAAGATTTGTTATTGAACCACATGGCTTATTTTGCAGTGACACCTCTGGTTACTTGGTACGGTTAAATATGAATTCCATGGCAATGGAGAAAATGCAAAATAATGAGCTCATTGGAAACCAAATACTAACTTCCTTTATAAGCTCTAGCTAAATTATCTTTCTACTTATTTCCCCCCCACCACCACCCTCCAAAAAAATACATCCAAAGTCTTAGCACCAACTAATAAAGGACTTCCTTTGGCATTTACTCATTAAAAGATAAAGTTTGATTTCCCTCATGATTTTTAAGCCTGTAAAATAAAGTAAGAAGATAAGGCACATTAAATATCACATAGAAGTTTTAACACACACAAAAAATCTTTGCTTGAATTTGGTGTTCTTTCTTTTGTCTACAGTTCAAGTTATCTAAGAAATCCTTTTCTTTGTAAGAAGAAATATATATGTATTCTGAAGTTTATTCTACATTTTAAGAGTTTAAACTTGTAAATGAAAAATAAAAAAAGCAAACCTAAAGAACTGCTACTCCACACCAAACCAAACAACTCTTGAAGGACAACAAAAACAGGTAAAGGGAGCATAGCTAAACTTTTACCTTTACTACTAAATCAATGATAATGAAACTTTCTTCAGCACAAAGATTAAAGAGTATAAGTCTCTCAGTGCAACTGAAACAGCCTTTGCAAAAATCGCATCAGTAAGGAAAATTGTTGTAGTACGCTAAGCTAACCCACCCCCCATCTTGCCTTTCCCTTAATTTTTCCTGGGTTATTGGGCTGAGCTAACTTTGGAAGATGTTTAGGCTACAGGGTAAATGATAATAGGCCTTGCCCAAGACTCTGCTTTTGTAATGCTAATGGGAGGTCAACAAGCTGAGAGGTGAAACGGAGCCTGAGTTTTGCCAAGGCGCAGACATAAATGATTGTCAGCCATTATTCCAGAGGTTTTAAGATACGCAATCTTACCAACTACACCTGCAAGTAACACCACTATTGTAGATTGGCCTTTTGAGATCTTTCCAGGTTTTTTATGATATAAACAAAAGGTATTTCCAGAAAGGGGGTAGAAAAGGCATCTCCATGATCCCCAAGAATTTACTCTCAAAAATGGGCTTAAGATAACAAGAGATGCCAGGCGTGGTGGCTCAGGCCTGTAATGCCAGCACTTTGGGAGGCTGAGGTGGGTGGATTACCTGAGGTCAGGAGTTCGAGACTAGCCTGACCAACATGGCGAAACCTCGTCTCTACTAAAAATACAAAAAATTAGCTGGGTGTGGTGGTGGGTGCCTGTAATCCCAACTACTTGGGAGGCTGAGACAGGAGAATCATTTGAAGCTGGGAGGTGGATGTTGCAGTGACCTGAGATCATGCCATTGCACTCCAGCCTGGGTGATAGAACAAGACTCTGCCTCAAAAAAAGAAAAGAGAAAATAAAAAAAGATAGCAAGAGATGACAAGAGCCCTATAGGGATGGGATCTTTTCAGACAAAATTCACCCAAGGGCTCAACACATTCGTGAGGAAGAGTGTGCTGACTCATCTCTGACTCCCGGTCCTGACATGGCCTCAAAAATTCCTGCGCTCTGGATGGCGGAGCTCAAGAGAGAGTACCCTCACATGGTCACAAAGTCATGCTCTCCAGGATGTAAAACAAGAGGGGGACCACATTTGGTTTTTGTTTCCGGGACCCACAGCAAAGTTTGTAATTGACCAGTCTGATAGGCTGGCTTGAACAGTGGGCTTATATGGGTCCTAAGCCCATGTTCTATCCTGTGGTACCGTTCTTTATGACAGAACAGCACAGAAAGACAAATTCATAGCACAAAGTACATCAGATTCACTACAGCCTCAGACTAGCCTCATAAATCCTTTTTCTCATTAGTAAACAGTGATTTCTTAACATTCACTCAACCAGTTTGCACAGAGAGAGCAAGAGGCCAGAAGCCTGACTGGTAAGAAATTCTTACCCTTTGCCAGCATGCCAGGTTTCTGGGTTCCCTTTCCTGAGTGGCCCTAGTGACCCTGCTGGCTGCACCACAGTTGTAAAGGAAAATTACTTCTTTATCTGTTTCATGGAACCATAGGCAAAACCCTCTCGATTTTACAAGATGTTACAAAATGGGCTGCATGGGGGAACCAAGTTAACATTTTCCATCCCAGCTGACATAAAATACTGTAACAAAACAGACACTAGTCACCTTGCTTAGTACCCAATATTAACCTAGCAGGGTTCAAACTTGCCCCCATGAGTCCCTATTTTCTTTGATCCCCTCAAAGAGGGGAGGGATAACTTCCAACCAGAAATGCAGGACTATGGACAAGATGAAGGAGCAAATGGTCACCCCAAGTCAGGCCTGTTGCGCTTCCACTAACAATTCCTTCAGGGCTCACTGGATGTGAACAGACTTAAAGACGGTTCTTTGAGTTAGGCCTGCTGACCTCCATCAGCATTATTTAGAGATCCCCTCCACATGTACAGACAAACACACAAAGATAAGACAGACAGAAGGTCTTCCAAACCAAGATCCCTAAACAAGAATTTCATGAGTATTCCTTCCAAACTAAACTCCTGTTCTCCATCTGAGCAATCTCCCCAAAACTTCTCAATTGAGGAAAAATCTCCTGAACCAAGACTATTCCTACTATTCAGGTAGACCTCCAAAGAAGCTGAACCAAGACCCCTAAGGAGCTGAACCAATCAGGAGAAGGAAGGAGATGTTGGCAGCACCTAGAATACCCAACAGACCAGTTTAAAAACCTCTTTCTAGGAACTATTTCTCTCCTGCAATTAAATCCATGCATCATGGGTGGGCAGTGCCCCACAGGTAGAGATGGTGCCAGAGTCAGTCTCCAGTCTAGGCAGCCACTTAGGCTGGCCTCTGGATTCTTTGCTGGTGGGGGGCTACTGAACTGCAGGCAGGGAGCCACAAGGGCAATTCTGGACAAGCCTCCAAATTTGTAACCATCTGAGAGGTTCTTTCTGCCCACTGCATAAAGAAAGACCCCAGCACTGCAGTAAAGAAAGAGTTTTATAGACATGAGGCTGGCCATACCATGGTGGTTATGCAGTAATTCCTTTCTCAGAGTGAACAAAGAAGATTGATGAATAAAAATTGGAATAAAAACATAGGATATTACTTAGTAATTTAGCGTACTTATGCAGTTGTGTATGTAAGTATCAAACACAGTAGTGAGGATTTAGACTTTGTTATGTTAGTACTGATACATTAAGCAAGTGATCTTTTAAAAAAGAAAATGCTATTTTTAATCATGTAACCAATTCAGAAACAGTTGTGTTGACATAACTTTAGGTCCTCATATCTTTACTTATTAAGTTTTTCATTCTTTGATACTGTGAACCAAAAATAAAATCCTAACTTCCCAACTATTGGAATGGACCCCTCCTCTTGGCCAAGGACATTCCAAAGTTAACCTGAAAAACTAGTTCAGACCATAATGGGAAGGGGGAATTGGACATGCCTGAAAACGATTAACATCAACGCAGACATTAAGACTGATAGAACAGACCCTTTGAGTCTGATAAGAAACATTTATAATCTATTCTGTCTGCAGCCTGCTACTTGGAGGCTTCATCTGCATGATATGAGCCTTGGATTCCACAAGCCCTTATTGTAACCCAGATATTTCCTTTCTATTGATTCTGAGTCTTTGGATAATATTTCAACCAATTGCCAATCATATAATCTTTGAATGCACCTATAAATCTTTGAATACACTTATCACCTAGAAGCCCCTGCTTCCAGTTGTCCTGTCTTTCCAGACTGAACCAATGTACATCTTATATGTACTGATTTATGTCTTATGTCTCCCTAAAATGTCTAAAACCAAGTCTTGGCACATGTTGTCAGGACCTCCAGAGGCTGTGTCACATGTTAAGTGACATGTGACATGTCATGTCCTTAACCTTGGCAAAATAAGCTTTTTAATTAATTGAGACTTGTCTCAGATATCTTTTGATTTTACAATACTCATTTCTACCATCTAACAAAAATGATAACAATAAGTAGCATCCATTGAAAGTCTTATTAAGAACGAGGTCCTGTTCTAACTCATTGCATCTATTATCTAATTTAATTTCCATATCTGCTCTCATTAGCTTATTTAATAAATGTTTATAGAACGTCTACAATATGGCTTATACTTTGCCAGGTCCTGGTGAACCACTGTTGAGGAAAAAAAAGGAAGAAAAATATGAAAACAAAAATCTAGTTCTATCTTTTACAGTGCTGCAGGACTTTTCCTTAGTTCAGCGAAAGATGGGGTCCCTGTCCATCCCACAACCATGAAAATGTAGGCTCACAGATGGTTTGAAGGGTGAGTAAAGCAGGGTTTTGTTGGGTGGAAAGGAAGAAAAGGGGGAAACGGGGACTCTTGCTAGGCCAGAGTCCCTGCTAGAGCACTTCCTGCCTGCAGGTTGAATTTCAGGTTCCACACAGGAAGAGGAGGGGGCAGGCTTCTCCCCACCACAAACAGCGAACGTCTTGAGGCTTCACCCAAGTGCGCATTACAGTTGGAGTTTTTTCAGGGACCGCCACCCTCCGCCCCACCCCACCTCCAACCTGGCTATCTCATTCACTCCTCTACAGAAGTACATCTAACTGCTGTTAGATTAAGAATAAGGACAAAGAAAGATCTTAACTGATTCCTGTTGACAAGGTCACTGTTTTGGGGAAAAAGCAGTCAGAGATCCCTCAGAGGCCTAGTTAAGAGTCCCCAGCCAAAGGGGCCATCGCTCAAGGCTCTGGTTGTATTACCGTTTGGAGTTTGATGGCCTGAAGGCAAGAACAGACAAACTGGGTTATCAGAAAACATGTATCAAAATGAAACAAGGAGAGGTAAGGACAGATAAAAAATTCCGAGGCCTTTTACCAGTTTGCATACGGAGAGGGAGGCCAAAAGTTTGACTGGCAAAGAAACTTTACTCTTTTGCCGGCATGTTGGGCTTCTGGGTTCCCTTCCCCTGAGCCCAATCCTAAGCCAGTAAGTTTAAGATCTGGGAAATTGGCCAGGCGCGGTGGCTCACGCCTGTAATCCCAGCACTTTGGGAGGCCGAGGCAGGCGGATCATGAGGTCAGGGGTTCGAGACCAGCCTGACAAACATGGTGAAACCCCATCTCTACTAATAATACAAAAATTAGCCAGGCATGGTGGCACGTGCCTGTAATCCCAGCTACTCAGGAGGCTGAGGCAGGAGAATCACTTGAACCTGGGAGGCAGAGGTTGCAGTGAGCTGAGATCATGTCACTGCACTCCAGCCTGGGCGACAGAGTGAGACTGTCTCAAAAAAAAAAAAAAAAATTGGGAAATTAACATCCTTCCAGTTTGGAGGATGCATCTGAGGAGAGTGTCCACTGATAGGTAAGTAACCTATCAGTGAAGAGAGAACTGAGAAGGGGGGAAGAAAATAGAAGGCATTCTTTTTCAAAGGTGTCCCAGAGGCTTATGCGGCATTCAAAAGGGGTATAGACTGAAGATGAGTGGCTGCCCATCTAGAAAGATGGGAGCAGGCATCCCTGGTTCCTTTCTCTTCCTAGCAGATATCCAGAGTACGTAAGGAAGAGGGAAAAGAGCGTCCTTTTTCCTTCTTCCATCCTTGCGTCCCTGAGTTCTGGTGACTTTGGCAGGCACCGCCACGGGTGTAAAGGCGGCTTGCACCCATGAAGGAAGGAGGGCCTAGAGAATAGGAATTATCTGCTCTGACCTATGCCTCTTTCCCCACTGCTGTCAGTAGCCTTGGAGTTCCCCAGACCTCATTTATGCCATGGATACTAACGTGGCCTTTATCCATGAAGCAAGAACCATGGGGTTGGCTTAATTGGCAGCAATCAGCCACCCTCATCTGTGCTGTGCCTTTTAACTTCTGTTACCATTTGCCTCTGGATTCCTCAGATCCAGTTTTCTTTCCTAGGGCTTTGACCCAAAGCTTGGAACTGAGTCTGGGACAAAAATGTACCTCAGGGGGTTGCATTCACTCCTTATCATAAGCCAAATGCTAAAGTGAAACTGTGGACCTGAGTCCTCCTCCAAAAAAAGAGAGGAAAGCATGTCTTGTGATGCACCCAGATAACTGGTAGCTACAGTTCTGCTTGCCAGGATTTGGGTGCATGGTGCTTGGCTCTGGTTCATTCCCTTGGTCTTACTTTCCCAAAAGAAATCTCTGAGTTTATTTATTTATTCCTATCACCTGGCAAGATTTGCAGGAATACTGATCCAGATTTTTACATTACCCACCCCTTTTGTTCTTTCTGAGCTACAGCTGGAGATTTCTGGTTGGTTCACAGGAACAAGCAGGGTTAGTCTAAAACGTAGGTAAAAACTTGAAAACTAGTGAGTTTAGAATTTAATGACAAGTTCATAAGTTTTGAAACATAATTTTTCTCTCTCTAGTCCTCATTTTTGCTAAAAAACCCCAAGTCTTAATAGGACCGAGTTGTTTGCAAAATATACTTTAGTCTTATACTTGGCCTGATTATTTGCATAAAGTGCAGCAAGAATAATTATTTCTACATAGGCCTTTTGGATTGGCTTTGATGGAAGTTTGTTCCACAAGGAATCTCAGATAAGACCTTTTAAAGTTGAGCCCAACCATGGGTTTATATCCTCAAACACCTGTGAGTTGCGTGATTCTCTCCTCTTAAGGTCCCAAGATAAACTTGGAGCTCCTAGACCTGTTAGAAAGTGACATTCTTTACTGATCACGGGTCAGGAACCCTGTACAGGGACTGCATAGGCAAGGGTATGAGGCCACTTTCCCCACTGTGCTTTTATTGGCTCTGCAAGTTGAGATTGACTCCTTAAAGGGACACACACCCTTCCAGTCAAAGCCTTGGTAAAATAACCACTTTCTCCAATTGTGTTCTGTTGCAAAAGAAAAATGAATTCTTATTGCACTGATGCAAACAACTATATTGCCATAAGAATACACACAGATAGTTTCCAAATTCTAGAGGAAACAGGCAGAGAGAAACAAACATGCTCTAAATTTTGTTCATAGTAGTATACCTTACTCAATTATTAAAGGCTGTAAATAGCTTAAAATAAGTTTCTTTGACTTTGAAAAACAAAACAAGGATCAGTAATATTTTAAGCAGAAGTCAAAAAGATTTGCTTCAGCTTTCTGAGTTCAGTCCATTTAATTAACTCTTATTTTGCTTGGCATTAATGAACATTTCAGCTCTTTATGAGTCCTGTACATTTTCCTTTATTCCAATGTTACAATCTCTAAAGTTATCGGAAGGCTGTATTTGAGAGCTCCTGTTAAAGTTCCATAGCTCATTATAAACCAACTTTGAAACGATTAAAACAACAATTGTCTGTGAATATCAAAATGTCCAGGGTAGTTACAGTTAGAAACACAAAGAAATTTTGTTATCTCTGTGGTTTACAATAACTTAACAACCTTAATTATGATTGATAGCATATACACAGACATTAGAATTTTAGAAATTCCATACAATTTTGGAAAATACATTAGCACTATTCTCCAAGATACAACCTAAAGAAGATTGAGCATCATTTTGGCAATCCTATGTACCTAAATATGTCAAATAATCCTGTTTACCTCTCTTTTCTGGACACTTCAGGGCTCTTTGAAGTATTTGAAAAGCCAGGTGCCAGGGAAGACAATTTTGAAACCGAAGTTTGATTTTGGGATGGCTGTTAAATATTTGAGGTTTAAAACACTTGATACCATGAAATACAATTCCAGAATGTCATAAATTTATTTTGCCAAAATGACCTCAGAAATTTTAAAGAAGCAAAAACCTTTTATAACCCTTTATAAATTTTGCCAAAGAGCAGATTAGTGCCTTGGCAAAACCCTGTTATGCCTTTATTTCAATGCTCAATTTAAGGAAAAACCATGTAATACCCTTTTTTGAATTTAGTCAATGTGTTCACACAGAGAACCTCTTCGGCAAGATTAATTTCGACAATTCTTCCACCACTTCTTAGCTTTTCCTAATTTAACTCAAAACAATCATTTAACCCTAGGCAAAACTTTATGTTTTCATGCTTTCTTATAACCTTTTACTAAAAAATACATTTTACTGTTGTTACACACCTTGCATGTAAATCTATTTCAGTAGTCTCAATTACGTGTTATAATGGTAACTCCTAGTAGTTATTAACTTTAATGTAAAACTTGGTAAGTAGCTTTAATTGTGTGCTAACAGCAGCCAAGGTTTGCCTTCTTAGTTAAGGGCATGGTTAGTCCCATATGTCCCCAGGCCTTACCAAGTTTGAAGCCAGCAAGTCAAATAGTTCTCAAAAGGCCCAAAAGCAGTTTGCAACCTCAAAACACCTAGCAAATCTTGCATCTGACCTGCCTTATCTAGCCCACCTATTTACATTTTAATGACATCTGCTTTTTACCAGTAATCTTTAAGGCTGTTTTTTTCTTCTCAAATATTAAAGTCATGTGAACGGAAAGATACCACAGCTTTTATCTTCCCTTTAAAAAATATTAGATCCAAGTGATTGTCTTTCTTTATGCTAAATTAATTAGAGCTCTTTTTACAGACATCACACACAGTATACACACAGGCAGGCAGAAGAAGACCCAGTCACTGGGTGGGGTTCTTTAAGAAACAGGTCTGGCCGGGCGCGGTGGCTCACGCTTGTAATCCCAGCACTTTGGGAGGCCGAGGCGGGCGGATCATGAGGTCAGGAGATTGAGACCACGGTGAAACCCTGTCTCTACTAAAAATACAAAAAAAAAAAAAATTAGCCGGGTGTGGTGGCGGGCGCCTGTAGTCCCAGCTACTCGGAGAGGCTGAGGCAGGAGAATGGCGTGAACTCGGGAGGCGGAACTTGCAGGGAGCCGAGATTGCGCCACTGCACTCCAGCCTGGGCGACAGAGCGAGACTCCGTCTCAAAAAAAAAAAAAAAAAAAAAAGAAACAGGTCTAGAATAACATGCAGATATGAAACCAGAGGGGGCTCACACCCTAAGGCACGATTCCCAAGCAGTTACCAGTAACGCCTTCAGGATGTAAAACAAGATGGAGGCTTGATTTCACAACGAAAACTTTCCAAAAAAATATAAACAGTGATAGTTGTGGGGCCTGGCCTAGTAAAAACGTCTTTTAAAAGAAAAAAAAATTTAAGGTTAACTGCTGAAGGGGTGGAGAATAGGAAAGAAAAAAGATTTAAAAATTCCTGTGGAAGAACCTCTTATTCTTATACAACTGGCTTTTCCTGCAGGAGAAAAGCTTAATTACTGTCCCATGGAGTAAAGCCCCTTGGAGAGGTGAAGCCAGCTGGACTTCCTGGGTGGAGTGGGGACTTAGAGAACTTTCCTGTCTTACAAGAGGATTATAAAATGCACCAATCAGCACTCTGTAGCTAGGATTGTAAAACGCACCAATCAGCACTCTGTAAAATGGACCAATCAGCACTCTGTAAAATGGACCAATCGGCGCTCTGTAAAATGGGCCAATCAGCACTCTGCAAAATGGACCAATCAGCAGGACATGGGCGGGGACAAATAAGGGAATAAAAGCTGGCCACCCCAGCCAGCAGCCAACCTCCTGGGGTCCCCTTCCAGTCTGTGGAAGCTTTGTTCTTTCTCTCTTCAAAATAAATCTTGCTGCTGCTTACTCTTTGGGTCCGTGCCACATTTAAGAGCTGTAGCACTCACCACAAAGGTCCACAGCTTCATTCTTGAAGTCAGAATGACCACGAACGCAGCGGAAGGAACAAACTCTAGACACACCACCTTTAAGAGCTGTAACACTCACCATGAAGGTCCGCAGCCTCATTCTTGAAGTCAGCAAGACCACGAACCCACCGGAAGGAACAAACTCTGGACACACCTTGGCTGTAGAAGGGGAAGGCTCTGGTGGCATGTGGCAGAACAGGCCAGCCAGCTGGCTATGCAGGACCATTGGGCCATGAGTCCCAGCCCTGGCTGGGAGGGGAGAGTGGCAGGGAGCTGCTAATCAGTCCCAAAAAAGGATGGGAAAGGCCATGAAAAGGCTCAGGAGCAATGGGGGTTGGGGGAATGGTTTCCCCCACCCTCAGAAGTCCAAGGACAAAGGCTGGGCATGGTGGTCCAAGCCTGTGATCCCAGCACTTCGGGAGGCCGAGGCAGGTGGATCATGAGGTCGGAAAATGGAGACCATCCTGCCTAACACGATGAAACCCTGTCTTTACTAAAAATACAAAGAAAGAAAATTAGCTGGGTGTGGTAGTGGGCACCTGCAGTCCCAGCTACTTGGGCCGAGACAGGAGAATGGCGTGAACTCAGGAGGCGGAGCTTGCAGTGAGCTGACATGTCACCACTGCACTCCAGCCTGGGTGACACAGCCAGACTCCATCTCAAAAAAAAAAAAAAAAAGTCGGAGGACAAAAAGGCTTAGAAGCAGTAGTGAGAGGTTTTGAGCCCCCATTTCACTCACTGCTTCTTGAGTCCACATGTTGCCCGCCAAAGACATTGCAGGACTTTTTCTTAGTTCAGCTAAAGATGGGGTCCTTGTCCGCCCGACGGCCATGACAATTTAGGCTTGCAGTTGATTTGAAGGGTGAGCAAAGCAGGGTTTCATTGGGTGAAAAGGAAGAAAAGGGCGAAACAGGGACTCTCACTAGGCCAGAGTCCCTGCTAGAGCGCTTCCCACCCGCAGCTTGAATCTCAGGGTCCACACAGGAAGAGGATGGGCCAGGATCCTCCCTACTGCAAATGGGGAACGTCCTGAGGCTCCACCTAAGTGCACAGGCCTGTTGTAGTTTTTCCAGTGACCCCCTCCTACCTGGCTGTCTGAATAGGGCTTACAGCCTGGTACTTGGCTTGTGGGGCAGACACTATCATAATCCCACATTTACAGAAGAGAAAAAAAAGATACAGAAAGACAATATGCCTTGCTCCAGGTAACCCCATGGAAGGTGTTGGGGTTGAGGTTCAACTCAGGCCTCTTTGTGACGCCTTCCTGTAGCTGGACTGCCTCAAAATATATTATTCTATCTCTGAGCCCCACCCAAGCTCTACCGTTCTTCCCTCTACCACCTGCCCTTGCTTAATACTTCCTATGGTGCAGCCTTGAACCATTGTGTGCTTTGGTTTCTACTGACTGCATGTCTGTCTCCCCAGTGGATTCCGACTTCTCAAAAGCAGGTGTCATTTAAATGCATAATCTTCACCTCTACCCCTACTACCAATTTGATGCTTGTTAATACTGCCCATTGAGGAGTAGGGTTTTACTCAGTGTGGGATATTGGAAAGAATGCCAGATTTGAAACAGGAGTAAAGCCATAGGCTGTGATGTCACACAGGCAGGTGTTGAATCATGCTGTGTCCCTTCCCATGTGTAAGACCTTAAGGAAGCTACATAGACTTAATTTATTAATCTTTAGGCTGATGAATGTAATGTGTTAACATGTAATAAAACTAGTTTACATTTAAAAAATTTTTTCCAACTCTGACTCATGAAACACAAAGCCTAGGCTGACCGGTGTGGACATCAATCCACCCTGATTACCACAGGGATATGAAGTAGGTTAGTGGAGTGTAGTGGAAAGATCACTGCAGTGTGGTCTCTGGACTAGCAGCACTGGCAACATCTGGGAACTTGTTAGAAATGCAAAAATCTTCGGCCCAGCAACCAGTGGTTCAATCAGCCCTCCAGGTAATTGTGATGCACTGCAAAGCTTAAAACTCACTGCTGCACTGAAAGCCTACCTCCGTGACTTTGGATCACCTGTTTCCTACTCTCTCTCAGTTTACAAACCGATAAAATGCAGGGGTAGAGTGTGTGGTTATTAAGGCCCTCTTAAACTTTGACAGTTTATAATTCTGCTCTTAATAACTGCTGATAAATGTATTAATAAATCTTATATGCCACGCACTTTGTCAGCTGTATGATGCATAGTGTTTGAAATAATCATAGGAAATTTACAAAATATAAAACTAAAGTTTAGGCAATGTATGTAACTTTTTTAGGTACACTAAAATAGCTCATTTTGGAGATACAACTAGAATCCAAAATTTTGTTTTCTAAAACTGTTTGCTAAATCACTTTGCTACAAAAACCAATGAATATGCATGTCAGCATTGCTGACCCATTTTGTAAATTCAGAATTAACAGTCAGGAACAATGTATTGTGTTTTTCTTGGTGACTTTTTTACGAAATTTCCAATAGATTGAACTAAAACCGCTAGTACAAGTTTCCAGTAAGGAATAGATGCAAACCAAAACTCAAATATCTTTGTGTTTTGGTGATTGATATGGTTAGGCTTTATGTCCCCATCCAAATCTCATCGTGAATTATAATCCTCATAATCTCCATGTCTCAAGGGAGCAACCAAGTGGAGGGAATTCAATCATGTTTTCCCCCATGCTATTCTTGTGATAGTGAACGAGTTTTCATGAGATCTGATGATTTTGTAAGCATCTGGCATTTCCCTGGCTAACACTCACTCTCTCTCCTGCTGCCTTGTGAACAAAGTGCCTGCCTCTGCTTTGTATTCTGCCATGATTGTAAGTTTTCTGAGGCCTTCCCAGCCATGCTGAACTGTGAGTCAATTAAACCTCTTTTCTTTATAAATTACCCAGTCTTGGGCATTTCTTTATCGCAGCATGAGAACAGACTAATACAGTGATAAAATCCCTTTTTTTGTATAGAATTTTTCTACCCAAAATAACATCCCCTCATATGATTTTGTGCTATGTGGAGTAATGCAAAAATTCAGATATGGTCATTTAATTTTTTATTTTAACTTATCACTTTAAAACTAAGAAGTCAATTCTAATCACAATTTTTAATACAATAAGGCAAATTTGCTGGATATATTACCAGGTAAATCATCTAGAGGTGTAGTTTGGAAAATGCAGTTATGGCTATGACTCATGGATTCATTCTTAAAATGAAACAAGAAGTGTTTTTCTCTCTCCATCATCTTCTAAGTAGGTTTGGCTGGCATTAGCCAGCCCTTTGACAATCTGTTTTATAAATTTCATAATATTAATAACTTTGAATAAAAAGGAAACTTGCATGTGATTTTTTATTTTCTCTATTTCTTATTTGTAAAATAATAATATTTTTAAAATCCCCATTTATTTCCCAAGGGTTTAGTGAAAAACAAGTATGATAATATTGGAGATACTGTTGTTTGTGAGGTACCTGGTATTTTTCAATCTTCAGTACTTGAGGTGTAAAGAACTTACAAAGTTGTTAGAAAGAAACACATTTTACAGGCATATGCAACACAGTTTTCAGCACAAAAAGGAGTGAATACATATTTTATTTAAAAGGTCAGATGAAACAAATGGGCTCAGTTTATATTCATCTGTATCTTCACCCTTTGAAAATATTTTACCTTTTAGTAGAATTTTATCTTCTATGCATTTTGATTTATTTTTAAGTTTCATCACTTGAAAGTTTCAGTGATTTTAAAATGTTTATGTGATGTTTACTATATGCTAGACACTGGGCTAGAATCTGGGAACACAATTACAAGCAAAACAACAACTACAGAGAGCTTATTGTTCAGTGATTTAAGCAAATTCATATATAAAAATTCTATTATTACCAAGTGTGGTAAGTCCCATTAAAAGTCCCATTTAAAATTACCAAGTATGGTAAGTCTCCAGATGAGAACCGGATGGATTATACTGATACATAGATGACATAACAGGATTTGGTGAGAGTTTTATTGTGGGAAGTGAGGGAGAGTGAGAAACCAAGAATCACTTGGTGTGGGAGGCAAGGTAGAGACAGTGGTGTCACTCAGTAGGACAGATATTTTGGAGAGCATATTTGCACAGTAAAGTGATGTATTCAGTATAGAGCCCAATTTTTTTCAGGTGTTTTTAAGACACCTGGCTGGAAGTGGCTCAGGTGGTAATTGATTTGTATGAGTTGAGTTCCAGAGATAGAGAGTTTTAAATTGGGAATTATTATTTAGGAATCATCAGTATACAGATAATACCATCTCCATCTTCATAGTCCTAGTCTGGCAGCTATAGAACTCTCTTCATGGAAGATATATAGTTGCAATATATGAACACAACATTTTTAGTCAACATTCAGGGGTTCCTATTTAAACAGATGAGCATGCTATTCCAATCATGAAACCTGAAGAGAGTTAATCCATTATGTTTCATCATTCAGATATGGATTTATGTAAGAGCAGGGTTATGTTCTCACACAAACTGAGAATTCACTCAAAAGATGGATTGGGGTCACACATGTTACAAGAGAAATCTTTACCTGCTTTTGTGAAATGCTTCCTCTTTATCGCAACTCAGCAATCTTAGAGAAAATAAGACTTAACAAGCAAGTCGTTGTTCAGATGCTGAGGGAGCAAAGTTGGGTCGATATTTTAATTTGAGTCTTACAATTATGGATGCAGATAGCATTTGTTGACACTGTACTGATTCTTAATAGAATGCTCAACACACATTTCATTTTAGATCATTTCTTGAAGATCCATATAATATATAAAACCAAAATTGCTCTTCTTAAAAATCTGAATTTTCATGTTAGAGGGTCTGATCTCTACTATTTCTGTCATCCTTCACCACTACCTTGTTCAAACATGCTCCATCTATTTATCCCCTATTTATCCCTTAAGACTTGCTTAATAGCATTAAGATAGTTTTACATTTATTATGTCTTAAGAGTAAACATTATGTCTTTTCATCTTTTTTCAATCTTTACTTACAATTAAAATAACAAAAATAGTAACATAAGATTAAAATTAAAAATAAAATGACAAATTCCATGTTTGGGCTTTACTCAGGTGCATGTAGTTTTAACTAGTATCAAATTAACCTTCTTTTTAAATATAACTTTCTTCCCTCTAGATAGACATGACTGCAGTGAATATCTTTGGGTAAAGCCAATTTTCTTCTTTGGAATTGTTTCAGGTAGCAAATTAGGAGTCAATTGCTGGATCAAAGAAACCATCACTTGAATTTTTGTAATTCTTTCCAAATGTTTGAACCATTTTACAGTGCCACTTATTGATTTTAGGAGCAATTGTTTTGTAGCTTTCAAATCCATTTCCTCACAAATTCTATTTCTCTGCCTTGCTGATTTTCAAATTTATAGGCATAGATTCAAATGTTTAAGATAATTTTGTTACATTGCTATTAAAATGTTTTTATGGGAGATAGAAGGAAGGTATGAGAAGACTTTTGTTTCATTTTAGGTGCTAGAAACCAGGATAATATTAAAAATAATCAACAGCTCATTTGATATAGACATTGCATAATTAAAAGTAGTATCTGAT
This sequence comes from Nomascus leucogenys, assembly GCF_006542625.1. Lineage (NCBI taxonomy): Eukaryota > Metazoa > Chordata > Mammalia > Primates > Hylobatidae > Nomascus > Nomascus leucogenys. The sequence goes on from NC_044398.1 coordinate 30,613,965, forward strand.
CAATCAGAGTGAACAGCAAAGTGAAAAACCCATAGAGCTAGATTAGTGCATCTGAAAGAATATCAGTCCTAGCTAGGAAGACAGACAATGAGTTGCTAATTTAAATATAGTTGAGACACCATAACTTGGATTCAGAAGCTTACCCTGAGATATTTAACTTGAGTTGCTAGTCGCTTCATCATTAACTGCCAGCTACTACAACTATTAGACTTTGAAAAGATGAGGAACTTCAACAGTTAACAAAAATTGAGAAGATTCTCAATCTTAGTTATAAGCAGATAAATGTAATTCAAAAGAAATAGATCTAATTTTATACCTAATATTGGCAAAGATTGTAATGTTGAATAATTCCTGGTGTTGACCAAGATATAGAGAAAAAACATGTTACAGCTATTGCAAGTGTAAATTGATACTGTCTCTTGAGAGCGCAATCTGGCAGTACTTAGAGAAATGAAGAATGGGTATTCCATATGAGCCAGGCTCCCACTCACTCAGGTCATAGGCAGACAAGGGTGAGAATGCTTATCATGACACAGTTTGAGATGGGCAACAGAGGTGCCCACATTCATTATAATGAATAATAAAGATGGGATGCATGGATATAAAGCCATACGGACAGATTTTAAAATACAATGTTGTGTGAAGCTATTAATAAACAGAAAAAGGCCTATAGCACAATGTCATTTATGTAAATTAAAATGTTTTATTTAAAATAACAAAAGGCGAATTATAAAATGTTAAATAATTAATCTCAATACACTGTATTTTTATTTTGCAATCAAGTATAAATTACTATCCTCATACTTTAAATATTTTTCTTTATCCCTAATGTGAAAAGTAATTTTTAATTTTTAAATTTCATTCTGTTTTCTAAGAAATCTGGAGAAGCTTATTTGATAGTAGAAATGGTTTAAGCGATAAAAAAAGATAAAATGACAAAATGCATGATAATTATATGTATGTATATATAAAGAGAGATTACGATTAGATTGATAAACAGAAATAATCAAATTTCCCTCCAAATTAGCCTTTACCAAGGTCATGCATCCAGCATCTTCTTTTTGTGGGATCCTACAGGGCAGGAAAGGTAGTGGAGACTGGGTTGGAGGGGTACAATAAAATGCAACAATTGGGGTGTATAACATGTGAATGTGATAATAGTATTGTTTAATCTAAGCAGTATGATTAACTCAGCTGTTTCTACTGAGATCAAAGTAGAAAGAAAGAAAACGAAGAAAGGAAGGAGTCAGGGAGGGGCAGAGAACAAGACACAGAGACAGAGAAAGTTTGGCAGGCATAAAGACAGATGCAAAGGAATAAATAAGGAAAAGTGAAGCAGCATTTTCTTTTTTGTAGGCAGTGGACTGTACATAAAAATTAAATTTAGTAGCTCAACAGGGTAGTTGCAAAAATTTTGTAAGGGAAGTAAAAAGCAAAGCTGGGAAAACATATTTGCAAAATATATAATAGTCAAAGGGTTATTTTCTTTGGCATATTAAGCAATCCTACAAGTTCACAACTCAATAGCAAAGAACATTTATAGTATAGACAGTTCACAGAAGAAGGACTACAAATAGCTAAAATTATACTAAAAATTGCTAGAATTATTCATAATGAAAGTACTGTAAACAAAACAATAATTTGATTTGTTCACTTATTAAACTGTCACATATTACCAAGTTTTATAATGCCCAACACTGGTGAATGGAAGAATTCTAGAAATTTCATATTCTGTTGAAGAGAGTATATAATTAAAACAGCTTCATTTAAAGAACAATTTGACCATATCATTCAAAATTTAAGATGTGTTTCTATTTGACTCACATGTCTTAGAAATTATCCTATGTATTTATTAACATGTGGGAAATACATATATATTTATCATCTGTGTAATTTGGGTAATTTATTTAACTTCTATGTGCCTCATTTTCCTTATTTGGGTAAAACTGAGATAATAATAGTTCATAAAGTTGATGTGAGGATAAATTATTGACATGTGGCTGGGTGCAGTGGCTCATGCCTGTAATCCCAGCACTTTGGGAAGCTGAGGTGGGGGGATCACATAAGGCCAGGAGTTTGAGACCAGCTTGGCCAACATGACAAAACCCTGGCTTTACTAAAAATACAAAAATTAGCCAGGTGTGATGGTGCCTGCCTGTAATCCCAGCTACTTGGGAGGCTAAGGCGGGAGAATTGTTTGAACCTGGGAGGTGGAGGTTGCAGTGAGCTGAGATCGTGCCACTGCACTCCAGCCTGGGAGACAGAGCCAGACTCCATCTCAAAAAAATTAAAAAAAAATATTGACAGGTAAATCACTTAGAACAGTACCTCGAACATAGAAATAATAACATCAACAGTAATATTATGATGATTACTACTGCTCCTAGTAGTTATATTTATTGCAAGAATATTTTTATATTTATAATACTAAAAAGGTACTAAAAATTAATTTTTATCAGTAGAATTCTAGTAAAGTAATTATAATGTATCCATCCAATGGCATACTCTATGTGGGTAGTGAAATGAAAATTTTCAATACCACATTATTAAGTGAACAAAGGAAAATGCAGAACAGTGCATATCGTATGCTTGCATTGGTATGGAAAAGAAATATATGTATTTCTGTATATCTATGAGAATATATAATTGTTGATGAGGGTTATTGATTCTTTAAACTGCGTGACTTCTATTTATTCATTTATTTATTTATTGTTATTTAAAAAGGAAAGTATTTTTCATAGAGACAAGGTTTTGCCATGATGCCCAGGCTGGTCTCAAACTCCTGGGCTCAAGTGATCTGTCTGCCTTGGCCTCCCAAAGTGCTGGAATTACAGGTGTGAGCCATAGCACCTGACCCAAACTGCTGGAATTCTTAAGTTCTTTGTCATTTTTATAATGATGAAAAAACTGTCATAGTAATTATAAGCAGGAAATATTTATTGATATGAAAACCACACTCAATATATACCTAAATACAAATATTAAGCTACAACAGTAAACATTTAGTCACCCTGTGTCTTAGTCCTTTTTGTGCTGCTATAACAGAATGTCAGGGACTGAGTAATTTATAAAAAAGAAAATGTGTTTCTCACTGTTCTGGAGGCTGGAAAGTTCACTATCAAGCTGTAGCATCTGGTGAGGACCTTCTTGCTGCATCATTCCACGGCAGAAGGCAAGAGGACGAGAAAGGGTGACAGTGAGAGAAAGAGAGAGAGAGCGAGCAAGAGAGAACCAAACTTGCTTTTATCAAGAAGCCACTCCCATGATAACTAACTCCTCCAATAGTGGCATTAATTCATTCATAAGGGCAGAGCCCTCATGACTTAATCACTTCTTAAAGGTTCCCCTCTCAAGACTATTGCATTGAGAATTAAGTTTCTAACACATAAACTTTGGGGGACCCATTTAAACCATAGCACCCTAAAATTCATGTATACCTATCATAGGGGAGAAAAGGTTTCTTTTCTTTCAAGACTGAAAGACCTATGATAAAAAACAGATAACAAGCAAAAAGGAAACAAATTTATTTTATATAAATTTTATGTGACACAGGAGTCTTTAGACATGAAGACCCAGGCAGAGCACAGTGGCTCATGCCTGTAATCACAGAACTTTGGGTAGCTGAGGCAGGAAGATTGCTTGAGCCCAGGAGTTTGAGATCAGCCTGGGCAACATGGTGAAATTCAATCTCTACAAAAAATACAAACAATTAGCTGGGCATGGTGGTGTGTACCTGTCCTCCCAGCTACCTGGGAGGCTGAAGTGGGAGGATTCCTTGAGCTTGGGAGGTTGAAGCTGCTGTGAGCCATGATTGCACCACTGCAATCTAGCCTAGGTGACAGAGTGAGACCCTGTCTCAAAAAAAAGAAAAAAGAAAAAGAGAAACAAAGACCCCCCACAACAGGAAAAACTGTATTTTTGTGAACAGTTGCACAGAAGTATAATTGGAGGACAAAAGGGTATGATGTAAATGGTAATAAACTGGGGCGGGGGGACTTAGCAAGGCCCGTTTGTTCAGATTCTTTCCTGTGTGCCTGTGCTACATTCCTTTCCTCTGGGTATAGACAAGACCTCTCTGGAATGAGGGTCTTATGAACTATTTTAGAGGGAGGCCAGTGAATTATTTTATGGCCTGCTTCAGGGGAGAAGGGTAGGAGAAGGTCAGAGAGACTTTCCTGCTTCTGCTGTTTTCTCAAATGTCAAGGTGCTATCCTTTGGGGTAGTGTGTGAACCCCATCAATATAAATAATTCTGGAAAGCTATTTAACAATATGTGAACACTGATTATTTCTGAGTAGTGGCATACTTGGAAGTTGTATTTTTCTGGTCTACTTTATTTCTACACGTTAAAAAAACAAAATGAATATTATTTTGACATAAACAATTATAGATATTTAGATATATATGTATATAAAATATTAATATTCACTATCTCTTAAAAATAAATGCAGCTATTAGGTCTGTGATTTCTTGTATCTTCTATTACAAACTTTCATTAATATTTAAATTAGATAATATTTAAATTTAAATGGCATATTCTGGGTTTAATTTCAGCTTTAAAAGTTCCTAGCTATTTTTAAATTAGTCTCTTTAAATATTTTTTTTTCTGAGCCTGTGTTTGCTTATCTGCATAACCCGAGGATTAAATTGAAAACAAACATGCAACTCCTTTGGGAATTTTGTAGATTCTTTACAAATGATAGTTGCTAATGTTATAAAGTTGTATGAGAGCATCATGTTCAATGATGGCTGAAAACATTGCATAAAATTGAAAAATAATACAAAGATCCTGCTGAAATTAATTATTCATCACACAACTAGTCATATTCAGAAAGCATGCCTGCTCCACTGATTCCCTCTGTCAGCCTTCTGGCAACACTTAAATGGCTTTAACTACCTCATGGAAAGGTTGTTTCACTTCAGTTTTCATGCTCAGCAGTGTTTAAAACAGTTTGTTTAACATAACAGAGGATCAGTTAATTTTATCTGAATTAAGCTTTGTTAATCATTGTTTTCATCTAAAATAAATATTTTCAAGGTTATCATAATTTTTTCTTGTCTTTGTGAAATGAAACCTTTAATTTGGTTCTCTATGAGAGGGAAATGTAAAGAGGATTAAAACAGCACTGAAATGAGCTCCTTAAAAAACTCACTAAACAAATTTGGTTGGCTCTCTGTTCCTCTTTCCTTTTGTTTCCCTTTTGATAATGCTTCTGTGAAACTGAAATGACTTTCATCTAGGAACAGTTTCCTGGGTCTTTTTATGATCTGGGTATAGTTAGACAATCAGAGTTGAAATTTTAGAATTCATGTCTTCTTGGTGTTTGCCTTCTTTTAGAGGACACTTAAAGTTTTGAAAATTATTCCTGGATGTAAGAAGCCCTGAGTGCCTTTGATAAGAGATGGTGACTTTCAAGTGCTAATTGACACACTTGGCATATCACAGGATGCCAAGATCACCAGATGAGACACCCAAAGAGAAACATCAAAAGCTGTCCCCTTCAAAGGAGCTCCCATACACTGTTTGTTGGGAGTGCAAATTGGTGCAACTTATCTGGAGAACAATTTGCCAGTTATTTATCAAAATTGTAAATGCACCTACACTTTGAACCAGCAACCTCCCTACTTAGAATATATACTGTGGATATACAAGCATAAATTATCCAGAATATAAGTACATGGATATTCTTTAACTATCTTTAAATAATATTCTTTAAAGCATTTTTTGTAATCACCAAAACACTAGACAGAACTGTCCAACATATTGTGATAATGAAGCAAAAATATCCTTATTCTTAGGAGTTGCATGCTGAAGAATTTAGGGAGAAGAGAAATATGACAAAAATGCTAACCGTGTTGAGTCTAGATGATGAATATATGGGTGTTTATTGTACTACATGTCGAACATTTTCATAAAATGTTTAAAAAAATAGTTCATTGATACGATATTGGACAAATAAGTTATGATCTATCTATAAAATGGTAAATATGAGGTTGTCAAATATGTAACAAAATAAATAATAAGTATATTTTTCAGTGAAAATGGTAAATGGCAGAAAACTACTCATCCCATGTAGAGTATCTGAAGAATTACTTTAGAATAAGACTCTGGAGCTGTGATGGAATAGCCTGCAGAAGGCGGATACTCCTACTGAGAACAATTAAAAGGCTGGATAGGATACAAAAAAAAGTGCTTGAAGGCATCAGAGAGTTACTGAAGCAACTAGGATTTGAGGGTGCCAGAGCTCAGAGAGAAGAAAACCTTTAAGAAGATAACATCTGTAACTACTTTTTTTCCTCGGGGCATTTGACTATTCTTGGTACTGAGCAAATAGTTGAGTAGCCTGGTGTAGAGCCAGGAAGATGTTTGCAGCTAAGAGAGAGAGAAGCCAGCAGAGTCTTTGGCAATTTCATGGAACGAGAGGGACAAAAATGAAAGTTTAGGGATATGAATGTCAGAGGTGTTTGAACCAGAGCACTCCATCTTGAATAGGGGCTGGGTAAAATAAGACTGAGACCTACTGAGCTGCAGTCCCAGGAGGTTAGGTGTTCTTAGCCAGAGGATGAGATAGGAGGTCAGCACAAGACAGAGGTCACAAAGACCGTGCTGATAAAACAGGATGTGGTAAAGAAGCTGGCCAAAACACACCAAAATCAAGATGGCAATGAAAGTGACTTCTGGTCATCCTTGCTGCAGTATGACAGGTTTGGAAGAAACATTGCATTCAGGCAGGCAAGGCAAATCAGGCAAGGCAAATCCATATCCAAATGTTTTTACAGTAAGAACAAAGTTACACCCCTCCATGTGGAAAGTAGTCCATTGTAATCATGCTGCCACTAAGTAGCTGGCTGATCACCCCAGGAAATGGTGTCATATTGGGCACTTAGTGTTGTTCTCTGCTGCTGGCAGATTGGGCCCTCAGCATGACTGTAGCCAGGTTGATCTTGGTGAGTGGAAGTCCACATTCCTTAGCTCATATATATAATCTCCTTCCTTGACACCATGGCCACTTTGTTCACAAACCCATTGGGTAATGAAAGGCATGGCTGGGCAAAGAAGCTGATTGGTATCCATAAAAATGAATCATCTCATCCACTTGATTATCAAAATTCTCCTCTGCTAAGGGCACCTTTGAGGATCATTTAGATGAAACCAAATATCTTACCATTCTTTGTCCATTCCGACGGATCTATCCTTGTAACTCTTCCTCAGACATTCTTGTCACCAATTTTCCAGCCATGTTTCTTCCAGGGGCCCGATTGTCCAGACGAATCACTGGTCACATCTTGTGAATTTGTCTAGATTCATATTTCTGGCCATTTCTCCTTTCAAGAAAAATGAACTTTGGTATATAACTCAAATTAAGAAAAAAAAAAGCACATTGCTCAGCCTTCTGCCTACTGAGAGGATTTCCCTTCACCACTGTGTTTCAGAAGGGTGAAGGGAAAGGGGTGTAGTGCTGCAGCTGTTCACTTTTGGCTATGCTTGCATATCATGCAGCATCTGTAAAGCAGGCCTAACTTTCTCTTTCTCAGCCAACTGGTTGAAAAACAAAACAAAACAAAACAAAAACAACAATAACAAAAACTCCACATGAAGCCATAGTTGTAGGCTGGGAAAGAAAAGGTAATATTATAGGGCTCAGGAAGATTTGGGTCACTTCTTGCAATTTACTTGTACTTCTAGGGGCTGCTTGATCCCAGTATCACCCATACTTCTCCCATTCGATAATGGAGTGCTGCTGTGCATGCCCAACTTTATGATGTGGTGGTTCAGACAACACTGTGTTCATGATGGGCAGCCAAGGTTGTGGTATCTTGATGGCCTGTGGTTAAGTGTTTATTCTCTCCTAAGGTGCAGGAGCAAGCCAAAAGCTGTTTCTCAGATGGAAAGTATTTATTCACAGAGAACAGCAGGGCAGAATTGCTCTCCTTCTGGATACTTTAAGGGAGAATCCATTTTCTTACCCATTTAAGCTTCTAGATGCCACCTGCATTTCTTGGCTAGTGGCCCTTTCTTTCATCTTCAAAGCCAGCAAAATTGTCACAGCTCTTTCTCTGAGCACAGCCAAGAAATGTTCCTTGTTTTCAGGAACACATTTGATTAGACTGGGCCCACTAGGATAATTCAGGATAATCTCCACATCTCAAGGTCTGTACCCATAATCACATCTACAAATCTCTTTTGCCACAGAAGGTAACATATTCACAAATTATGGGAAATAGAGCACGGGCATCTCTGGGGGTCATTATTCTGTCTGCCACAGATGCCTACTATCATTTTCTAATCAACATTGTACTGGAGGTCCTAGTCAGTGAAATAAGGCTAAATAAATAAATATGCATATGACACAATTATGTACCTAAAAAATCCCCCAAGCAAGCTTTAGAAATAATAGATATCCTATTAGAAACAGTGAATTTAACAAAGTCACTTGATAGAAAATAAATATTAAAAAAATCAATTCTACGTTTATATAATAGCAACAAAGATAAAATAAAAATTTAAAAATTCCATTTACAGTGGTATCAAAACGTTAAAAACTAAGACTAAATTTAATAAAAGATATGGGAATCTTCTCAATAGAAACTACAAAACATTATTGAGTAATATCAAAGACTTAAATACATGGAAGAGTATATAATATATATGGGGTTGAATCAATGTGGCAAAGACATTAATTTTCCTCAATTGTAGAATCAATACAATACAACTTAAAATATGATTTTTTTTTAGAAATTGACAGTTGATTCAAAAATTCATATAGTAATACAAAAGGCCATAAGTCAAACAATTTTGAAGAACAAATCTTGAGGTCTTAAACTGTGAGATATCTACACACATTACTACAAAGCTATAGAAATTGAGATAGTGTGGTATTGACATAAGGTTAGACAAACTGACCATAGAAAAGAATGAAGAATCTAGCAGCAGACATACTGTAATAGTAGGGCAGGTAGGATGATGGTTTTTCAATAAATATTGCTGAGTCAGTTGGCTAGCCCAATGGGAAAAAATGTATTTGAATCCATACCTCATATACAGAAAAATCAATTCCAGATATTTTGAACAATTAAATGTGAAGAGTAAGATGATAAAACTTTTAGAGGTAAATGCAAGAGAATCTTATATGATTACCATAGGGTTGTCAAAGAATCCCTAAAAAAGACACAAAAGCACGAGCCATAAAAATAAATGGGCAAGGCACCATGGCTCACACCTGTAATCCTAGCACTTTGGGAGGCCAAGGTGGGCAGATCACCTGAGGTCAGGAATTCAAGACCAGCCTGGCCAAATGGTAGAACCCCCATCTCTACTAAAAATACAAAAATTAGCCGGGTGTGGTGGCACATACTTGTAATCCCAGCTGCTTGGGAGGCTGAGGCAGGAGAATTGCTTGAACCCAGGAGGTGGAGATTGCAGTGAGCCGAGATCACCCCATTGCACTCCACCCTAGGCGACAGAGTGAGTCTCTGTCTAAAAAAAAAAAAAAAAATTGGACTACAGTTGACTTTGAACAACATAAAGATTAGGGCCACTGACTCCTCACACAGTCAAAAATCCATATGTAGCTTTTGACTTCACAAAAACTTAATTACTAATAGCTTACTATTGACCAGAAGCCTTACCAATAACACACAGTCAATTAACACATATGTTGTATATGTATTATATGCTGTATTCGTACAATAAATCTAGAGAAAAGAAAATGTTAGTAAGAAAATTTTTATCTGAAGGGAGAGAAAAGAAAAAAAGAAGAAAACCAAAAACCAAAAAAACCCCAAAATTATAAGGAAGAGAAAATATATTTACTATTTATGAAGTAGAAGTGGGTCATCATAAAGACCTTTCTTATCTTCATGATCTTTGCATTGAGTAGGCTGAGGAGGAGAAGGAAGAGGAGGGTCTTGCTCTTTCAGGTGTGGCAGAGATAGAAGAGGTGAAAGAGGTGAAAGAGGTGGAAGAGAAGGCAGTATAGTGAGGCACACTTGGTGTAACTTTACAGAAGTATATCGTGATTTCTGTCTGGCTTTCTTGCTTTTTCATTTCTCTAAAAATGTGTCTATATGGTATCAATTCTTCTTCCACCATTTGCATTAATTTCCATGCCTGTATCATAGAAAGGTCTATGTCATAAAAGAAGTCAAAAGCAGTCCTCAATAATCAGAACCCTTCCGCCAGATTGTCTAATGTAAATGTGTTTTCTGGCACTGCCTCTTCTACGTCTTCTTCCTCAGTGTCTGGCAGTGGTTCGGATGCACTCATTTTCATCAAGTTGACTTCTGCTAATTCCTTTGGTGTGGCATCTATGAGCTCTTGAATTTCTCTAAGATTGTTTACCACCCTCCTCCACCCCACATACTTTTTTTCTTAAACCATATCCATGAGCTCTTTCATAATTTCCTTGATTGGTTCTAATTTACATCTGAATTACATTTTTTAAATTGGCATGGTTTACATCATATGAAGTCACGCACATCTGGATACAGTTTTCTCCAGGATGAATATATTGTTTGTGCTTGGTGGATTTCATGGCTTTTTCTATGACAATGATGGCGTCTTCAATGGTATAATTCTTCCAGACTTTGATAACGTTCTCTCTGTTGGGGTTCTCGTCCTTGACAATCCTTTCAATAGAGTACAGTGTGTAATGAGCCATAAAGGTCTTTATAACTCTCTGATCTGGAGGCTGAATTAGAGATGCTGTGTTTTAGGCTAAGTGCATCTCTTTGAACTCATGGAGTTCTGGTGGCCAAAGACATTGTCTAATATCAAAAGAACTTTAAAAGGCAGTCCCTTCCTGGCAAGGTACTTTCTGACTTCAGGGACAAAGCATCAATGGAATCAATCCATAAAAAGTGTTCTTGTCCAGACCTTCTTGTACAACCAAAAGACTGGCAGCTGGTGTTTACCTTTCTCTTCGAGGTTTGGGGGCTAGCAAGCCTTGGGGGTTAGTTGATCACAAACTCAACTGCATTTGCACAAAAAAGGAGAGTTAGTCTATCCTTTCTGTCTCAAATCCTGGTGCTCCCTTCTCTTCCTTATTAATAACTGGTCTTTGTGGCATTTTGTCCCAGAACAGGGCACTTCTGTCTACATTAAAAACCTGTTTAGGCAGATATCCTTTCTCCTTAATGATTTTCTTAATGATGTCTGGGAACTTGTCCGCTGTCTCCTGGTTGGGAGAAATTGCTTCTGTTGTTATCTTGACATTTTAAAAGCCAAATCTTTTTCTAAAATAATCTAACCATACTTTAATGACATTAACTTCTCCAGTTTTTGGTCCTTCACCTTCATTTTGATTTGTCATATAATGACTTCACTTTTCCTGGAATTATATTAATATCTACAGGTACGCCATTCTTAGAGCAATCCTGCACCCACATACAAGCTGCATTTTTAATATCAGATAAAAATTTATTTCAGGTTGGGCACAGTGGCTCACGCCTGTAATCCCAGCCCTTTGGGAAGCCAAGGTGGGTGGATCACCTGAGGTCAGGAGTTCAAGACCAGCCTGGCCAACACTGAAACCCCATCTCTACTAAAAATACAAAAATTAGCTGGGTTTGGTGGAGCACACTGGTAATCCCAGCTACTTGGGAGGCTGAGGCAGGGGAATTACTTGAATCTGGGAGGCAGAGGTTGCAGCGAGCCGAGATCATGCTACTGTACTCCAGCCTGGGTGACAGAGCAAGACTCCTATCTCAAAACAAAAATTTCATAAAAAGTGCAAGGTTTTTGCTCCTGGTGGTATAGCTGCAGTGAGGCTTCACACATTTCCTTTTCTGTCCATTTTTTTTTTTTTACAGTGACCCTTACACTGGACTTATCTTGAAATGGCAGGTGACCACAGCCTCAGACCTCAACCTAGGCTAATATTAAGAAATTCAACTTTTTCTTGTAGTGTCATACATTTTTCTGCATCTTGGGAATGCTTCCATCATCACTAGTGGCACTTCATGTGGATCTCACCATGTTATTCAAGGTTCATGGTATTTTACCAAACACAGTGAAAAATACAAGGAACTGTGAGAGATCACTTTTTACTGCAATATGAAATTTGCTGGAGAGGTGAACTGTTCACACAGAGATGATTAGTGTTACATGGCATTTTAAGGGGATACTTGCAACATTTTAGCTCACTATAATAGTAACAGGAGGTTGCTACAAAACTGTTACAGTAATAGTATGTACTATAGTTAATTTTATGCAGTTATGATTTAATACTGCATCTTTACATTTGTTTACATTTCTTTTGAATGTTAATGGCACCATGTATGCTCTGTAAGTTTTTGTGTGCATAATCTTTGATACATTTAAACTTCTTATAATAGATATGTGTATATTTTATGGTGGTACATGATAAAATAGACTAGTAGCTACATATATTTTATGCATTCATAACATACCTAACTTTTCCTTATTTTTTTTGATATTTCTAGGCTATGTGGTTTGTCTGAGAGTTTTTTCAAATGTCATCATAATCTCCAAAAGATTTTCCAGTATATTTATTGAAAAAATCTATGTATAAGTGAACCCACACAGTTAAAACTCGTGTTTGTTGTTCAAGGGTCAATTTTATATCAAAATGAAGGAATTCTGTTCATAAGAACACATAATTAAATGAGTGAAGAGGCAACAGAGTGGAAGAAGATATTCATGAATATGTGAAGAAATCCTAGACATCAAACAGAAATTAACAGATAATGTAATTAAAAAAATGAACAAAAAATTTCACCAGATACTTCACTAAGAGAATACTCAACAGGCTAATTAACAGATGAAAAAAATTCAACTTCATTAATCACAGGGGAATGTGAATTAAAGTCATATCATCATTCTACAGCATACTCATCTTAATGTCTAAAATGGAAAGCATGAAAAATGCAAACTGTTGGCCATGATATGGAAAATCTAGAACTCTCATCACTACTAGTGGCAGTATACTTATTTTGAAAAATTGGCAGCATCCATAAAAGCTGACCACATGCGTACTTGTGATCTAGCAATTCCACGACCAAATATATACCCAAGAAAAATGTGTAATATAGTTATCCAAAACATGTGCAGTCAGCTGTGTTATAATGTAACACACATGTCCATAAAAACCACATTATGCAAAAGCACACAGTAAAATTCACAGGGATTGTGGAAAAATACATTTATAAACAAAACACTCAAAAGTGTAATCGGTGACCCACAAAGAAGATGAGAATCTATTAAAAATGGTAGTGCAATTTTATATATGTTAAATGGCTTAACGAATACATAAATGCTATAATAAATATGATACTTTAACTTAAAAAAGACCTGAAGTTTCCTTTTGAAAGTGGACATCAAGGATTGCAGCTTGTGAATTATTACGAAAGGGTGGAAGGGGGTGTATTACTTTCCTATGGCTACTGGTGGCTTAAAACAACAGAAGTTTATTCTCTCATGGTATGGGTGCTGGACACCAGAGGTCCAGAAGCTAGGCGTTTGCAGGGTTGCACTCTCTCTGAAGGCTTTAGGGGAGAAACACTTCTTGTCTTTCCCTGCTCTAGTGGTTCCAGGGATCCTTTGTTTTATGGTTGCTTCCTTCCAATGTCTGCCTCCATCTTCATATTGACCATCCCTTCTCCCTGTCTTCTTCTCTTTTTTTTTCTTTTATAAGGCTGGATCATTGGATTTAGGGCCCACCTGAATAATCCTGAATGATTTCATCTTGAGATCTTTCATTTAGTTCCATCTGCAAAGACTCTGTCTACATAAGGTCACAGTAAAAAGTTCTGGGGTTTAGGACATGAATATATTTATTTTGAGGCCACCATTCCATCTATTATAAGTGGGTTATCAAAATTTGCAATCTTTTTCAGCCTTAAATCTGGGGTTATGTTTTTCTGTTTTTGAAATGTAAGTCCTCTGAGGCATGAGTTCGTAATAGATGCCTATTTTATCAAAAATGAACAAACCGGTTCCAATGCATAGCCATCTTTTTCAATTAAAACTTTAATTTTTCTATCACTGCTGGAAATTATTTTGTGACTTTCTGGTTTGCACTCTTGGCTTTGTCTGAGAGTTGAAGCCTCTGGAAATTGCTGCATCCATCAAAATACTGACTACTAGCACTAAAATAAACCACTTTAGCAGGATTTGGCAATTTCTGTTTAAGGTCTTTGCATATAGGTGGTGCTTTCTCTTTGATTATGAGAAAGGTTGTTCCTGATATTTTTCACTGGTCTTGAGTCCACATGCTCAACAATCTATTTCTTTTATTTCTTTAGGCCTTGTTCTTATTGACTTTATAGCATTTGTAGCATTTGAAGTTGTTTCAGCCTTTCTGGAGATTAAAAAAAGCCAAATTTCTTTCATTTTTATAGTACTATGTCTCATGGTCTATGTGTAGATTCGTTTATGACTATTGCTTGTGAGATACGATATGCTCTCTTATTTCTTTTAAAATAACACATAATTTCTAGCTTCTATTTAATACTTAAAACTTTTATTTTGTATGTCCTTCCTAGCATTCTTGAACCAGGATGCTTAGAGATGTTTGGGATGTTGAATGTCCATTTTTTTAAATATAGAAAAGTTCACAATGAAATACAAAATACAACCTTGTAGAATAACACAGGTAGTGAACTGAGGTAGCTGATAGATGTTTGAGGTGTATGCGTGTGTGTGTTTTCCCTGTTCCTACATGGATTGATTCGGCTGGGTGGAATTTTAAGTGTGCATCTAGTGCTTCTCACAAACAAAACTGCACATAAGCAAACACAAAACTTGCAGTAAGCATAGGGGTTCTCTAATATACCAGTTGTGTTAAAACAGATTTGTGTTTCTAAGCAAGCAGAACTGACTATACTAGAATGTTCACAGCAACACTATTTGTATGAGCCTCAAATTGGAAACTACTCAAGAACACATCAACAGGAAAACGGGTAAGTTCATTCCGGTAGACACACAATGCAATACTATAGAGCGATGTGAATGACTGATGTGTATTACACATAAAAATATGGACGCATCTTGCAAACATAAAATTGAGCAAAAGAAGTCAAACATAAAAGTGTATATACTGCATTATTTCACTTACATTAATTTCATTACATCCTCGCTTGTTCCAGAGGGTTGCCTTTAGTTGTCTTGCACGGAGCACACATATACTTTCCCTGTGGTATGTAAGCCTTGGGCCTGGGGATTAACAATGCATAGATCTACCTGTCTTGCAGCTACCCAAGACCATGCTTCTGTCTATGAGGCCTCTCAATAAATCATCCAATATGAACAAACTGAATTTGTCTGCCTCCTTCTTCGGTTTCCTGGCTCCTTTGGCATTTGGGAATTGCTTTGCATATACAGCCCTTTCATGAAACAATCCCCAAAGAAACCCTGTGCCATTTAGCCATTATCTCTGTCCCCCAGCCCCAGAAAACTGCTAATCTATTTTCTATTTCTATCAATTTGCCTATTTTGGACATTCCCTATAAATGGAATTGTACAATATGTGGTCCTTTTGATTGACTTCTTTCACTTAGCCTAAGATTTTCATGGTTCATCTATGTTGTGTCATATATTAGTACTTAAGTATTTTTCTATTCTTGAGCCATATTCTATTATATGAATACACCATACTTTGCCTCTTCATCAATTGAAGTGAATTCAGGTTCTTCGAATTTTTTGGCTATTATAAGTAGTGCTTCTGTGAATATTTGTGTACAAGTTTCTATGTTTCCATTTCTCCTGGACGTGTGTTTCCAATTTCTCTTGGAAATATACCTAGGAGTGGAATTGGTTGGCCATATGGAAAATTTATGTTTAAGTTTTGATGAACTTCAAGGCTGTTTTCCAAAGTGAATGCACTATTTACATCTCCTCTAACAACGTATGAGAGTTCCAGTTTCTCTAATTCCATGACAACTCTTCGTACTCTCTGACTTTTAAATCCTAGCCATCACAGTGTGTGTGAAGTGGTGTTTCATTGTGATTTGAATTGGCACCTCTCTGATGAGTAATGATGTTGAGTATTTTTAATGTGTTTGTCGGCCATTTGTATATCTTATTTGGAGACATGTCTATTCAGATTCTTAAAACTGGGTTGTCTTTTTACTATCGAGTTGTAAGCATTCTCTAAATACATATTCTAAATGTGAGTCCCTTATCAGATACGTTATTTGAAATTTTTTTTCTTTCATTTTGTATTTTTATCTTTCTTGATGGGGCAAAAATGTTTTAAATTTTGATGAAGTTCAGTTTGTCAATTTTTTTCTTTGGTTGCTTGTACTTTTGGTGTCACATCTAAGAAACCATTATCAAATCCCAGCTCATTAAGATTTAAGCCTATTTTCTTCTAAGGGTTTTATAGTTTTAGCCTTTATATTTTGGTTTGATACCCATTTTGAGTTAGTTTTGTGTATGGTATGAGGTAGGGGCTCAAACTTCATTCTTTAGCATGTGGACATCCACGCATCCCAGCACCTTTTATTATAAAAATTATTGCTTCCCAATGAAATGTTTTGATCCCCTTGTTGAAAATGAAGTGAGCATAAATGTGATTGTTTATTTCTGGTCTCTCAATTCTGTTCCATTGATCTATATATCTATCCTTGTGTCTTGATTACTGTAGCTCTGTAGTATGTTTTGATATCAGGATGTGTGAATATTCCAACATAGTTCAAGATTGTTTCGGTTTATTCTGGTTATCTTGAATTTCCATATTAATTTTAGGATCAGTTTGTCAACTTATGCATAGAAGCCAGCTGAGATTTTGGTAACAATTGTGTTAAATCTGTAGATGAATTTAAGGAATATGGCCATCTTAACAATTTTAATCCTTGAAATTGAGAAGTTGCTCCATTTTTAAAGATCTTTAAAAATTTCTTTCAACAATATTTTGTAGTTTTCAGAGTATGAGTTTTGCGCCATTTTCATTAATTTATTCCTAAGTGTTTTATTTGCAATGCCATCGTAAATGTGGTTCTTTTCTTAATCTCATTTCCAGATTATTTATTGCTGTTTGTATACAACTGGTTTTAACATATTAGTCTTGTATCTTGCAACCTTGCTAAACCTGTTTTATAGTTTGAATAGTCTTTTAGTGGATTCCTTAAGAATTTCTATATCCAAGATTATATCATATGCAAACAGGGGTAATTTTATTTTATTTACCAATTTCCATGCCTTTTAGTTCACTTTCTTGCCTAATTTCTCAGGTTAGAACCTCCAGTACGTTTAGTAAAAGAAGTGAGAGAGTACATTGTGGTATTTTTTTGATCTTAGGGGGAAAACATTCAGTTTTTTGTAGTCAGGTATGATGGTAACTGTGGGTTTTTTATAGCTGCCCTTTATCAGGGTGAGAAAATGCCATCCCATTTTTATTTTGCTGAGTATTTTTATCATGAAAATATGTTGAAATTTGTGAAATACTTTTTTTGTATTATGAGATGATTATGTAGGTTTCATCCTAAACTTTATTGATATCATATATTATATTAACTTATCTTTGGATGTTGTGTTCCTGGGATAAATTCACATTTTATCATGGTGTTTTAAAAAATACGTCTAAATTTGGTTTATTAGTATCTTATTGAGAATTTTTGTCTATATTCCTAATACTTATTGGCCTGTAGATTTCTTTTCTTGGGATGTGTCTGTCTTGTTTTGGTAATACTGGCTTCATGAAATTCTCTTCTTTGGAAGAGTTTAGGAAGAATTGATATTAATTCTTTTTTACATGTCTGGCAAAGTTCACCAGTGAAGTCATTTGGGCTTGAATTTTTCTTTGGGTGTTTTGTTTTGATTACTAATTCAATCTCTACTTGTTACAGGTCTATCCAGATTCTCTGTTTTTTCTTGAGTCAGTTTCTGTAGCTGGTATGTTTCTAGGAATTTGTACATTTTGTCTAAATTATTTAATGTATTGGCATACAATTGTTCATAGTATTTCCTTATAATCCTCCTTATTTCTATAAGTTTGGTAGTAATATCCCCTGTTTTATCTCTAAATTTAATAATTTGAGTCATCTTTCTTTCTTTTCATTGTCAGTCTAGCTGACTTTGTCATTTAAAAAAATATTTTCAAAGAATCAACTTTTAAAAAATTCCTTGTTTCTCTATGATCTGTTTTCCTAAGTTCTGCTCTAATGTATAATTTCTTTCCTTTTGCTTGCTTTACATTTAGTTTGCTCCCCTCTCTCCAGTGTCTTAGGTAGAGAGGTTAAGTTATTGATTTGAGATCTTTTTCAACAGAGGAATTTCTAGTTATAAATTTCCCTCTAGTTCTGCTTTAGTTGTATACAATAAGTTTTGGTTTTGATATGTTGTGTCTTCTTTTTAATTCAGCTGCAAGTAATTTCTTTTATTTTTTATTTTTAAAAAGTGTTTAAAATTTCATAGAGATGAGTTCTCACTGTTGCCCAGGCTGCTTTTGAATTTCTGTCCTCAAGTGATTCTCTCTCCTTGGCCTCCCAAGGTGCTGGGATTACAGGCATGAGCCACTGCACCTGGCTCAAAGGAATTTCTAATTTCTAATTTTCCTGTGAATTCTTCCTTGACCTATTGGCTGTTTGATAGTATGTTTTCTAATGTGTGTGTGTGTTTGTGTGTATATATATATATCTGAAATTCTCAATTTTCTTTCTGTTACTATTTTCTAATTTTATTCCATTGTTAGTGAATAAGACATGTTGTCTGTTTTCAATCTTTTCAAATTTATTGAGGCTTGTTTTATGGTGCAGCATATGGACTATCCTGGAGAACATTCCATCTGTACTTGAGAAGAATATATATACTGCTGCTACTGAGTGTTCTGTAGGAATGTATTAGGTATAGTTAGTTTATAGCATTACTCAGTTTTGATTTCCTTGTTGATCTGTGGCCTACATGTTCTGTCAATTATTGAAAGTGTAATATTGAATTCTCCAACTGTTATTGTTAGATTGTCTCTTCTCCCTTCAATTCTGTGAGTTTTTGCTCTCTGTATTTTGGTGCTCTGTTGTTAGGTACGTATGCATTTCCTATCCAGCCATAGTGCAGGCCCTGCTGTTTCTGGGGCTTTTTTGTTTTGTTTATTGGGATGGGGTCTTTCCCTGTCACCCAGGCTGGAGTGCGGGGTACATTCATAGCTCACCGCAGTCTCGAATTCCTGGGCTCAAGCAATCCTCCTGCCTTAGCTTCCTGAGTAGCTGGGGGTACAGGCTCATGCGCCACTCCTGGCTTTTTTTTTTTTTTTGTAGAGAAGGAGGTCCCTCTATGTTGCCCAGGCTGATCTAGAACTTCTGGACTCTCCCACATTGGCCCCACAAAGTACTGGGATTACAGGCATGAACCTAGCCAGTCTCTGCTCTTTATTGAAAAGTATCCACCTTAGTCTCTTGCCTCAGTCTCGGTTTCCTCACCTATAACACAGGAATCTTAAAAGAAATTCCCAAAGAAGGGGAATTTTTGATTTAGGCTGAGCTGGCTGGATCAACAGTTGAAATTCTGGCTTTGTAAGAAGAAGGTCTTCTAGGACCCCTGTATCACAAAGTCAATTGGTGTATATTTCTGAAAATATCACAGATGCAGTTGCCCCAACCCTGAGCAAATAAGGCAAGCCAGCTTTCTGATTAGGGCCACCAGATTTAGGAAATAAAAATTACATTTTTATTTCCAGTTCAATGTGAATAATTTCTAATGGCATACGTATGTATACACTGAGATAAAAGAAAAATATTACATGGACAGATTTAAAAATTATTCATTGTTCATCTCAAATACATTATAAGTGTTTAAATTATATAACATTTTCTTTAATTTTGTGGCCTTAATGTTTTGGGTCTCTGTTACTTGTTTTACAAAATTCACTTACAAAATTCTCTGCCGTTACAATCTATGTTCCATTTACATTGTAATATACCATGTATATATTGTCACATAAAATTAATGCTATTCTTTTCTTTACTCAACAGTATTAATGAGAAAAATAAGCTAGCACACTGGACATCTATTACCATAAAATCTACCACTCTGAGAAATCAATGGCATGACTTGTTTTTCCATTCTTCAGGATTATAACTCTTGATCCATGACTTTCTAAAATGTTTTTCACTGACAAAAAGAAAGTTATTGTCAATTTTTTTCCCCTTCTTCAACAATAAACATCATGAATTCATTTGTCCCCATGCTGGAAGAGTATTTACTAACATTCATTTAAAATAATTGAATTGTTCGAGATGAAATTCATTTCAAAACAGTCATACTAAATGCTATAATAATTATCCTCTTTAAGTCAAAATTTCTTTTCCTATTCATAACTAGGGAAATTCATAAGTAGGATGAATTCTATTCATCCTATTCATTCCTATTCATTACTAGGCAATACTGTGCCTAGTAAGAACAATCTTGACACTTAAAGGATGAGTTTTTGTTTTCTTTTTTTTTTTATCCATTCAACAAGTTTCTGTAAGCAATAGAGTACTTCACTAATACTGTTTACTCTTCTTTGATTTGCATAATCTTTTTGCTTGAGAGAAAGTGAAAACAATGAACAAGAAATAAGTAGACTTCATTCAATGAATTATTTAAGAAGTCAACAAGAACTTTTTGGGCTACCAGAATTAAACTATGATTTCCATGTTTCAAAATGAACTGAAGATTCTCTCAACTGCTTTTGTTGAAGAAAACCAACAGATTTTTGAGTTCTAGAGAATTAAAGAATACAAAATGATGACAAAATTACAAAAATCCCTCAATTGTTCACTTTGAACAGTACTAAAGGGAACAATTTCGTGACAACTACTACAATGTCAGTAGAAGGGATACAGATGTGGTCTGAGCAACATTAAACAGAATACAGACAAAATAGCTAACACCTTTCACAGAATCATTTACGCTTTGCTTTAACTTTAAATAAACATTGTTTGAATGTTTACACCAACATTTATGTTTGTATTATCTCCACCAAAAGCAGTATGATTTTTTGTCTTCACTCTTAACTCGGTAAGAGAGTTTTCCACAAAAATTTGCTCTTGTTTCTGAAGTCTTATTTGGAAGAGATTTTACTTGCTATAGCTTTAAAAACCAGCCCTTGTCATGAGAAAAATATTGTACAAGCAATGAAAAAAATTTTTTTCTGCATTGTGATTACTTGCAATTATACTATGTCATAAAAAAGGTGAGGTTTAGATTTTTGATAATCTCTGTAGTAAACGGATCCATTTCTTCTTTTAATTATTGCAGTAGTCTTCATCCTGACACTTAAAAATTTGCTTGCAATATTGGAATCTGAAAATACTTATGGTAGCAGTATGTTCAAACAGTCATTTGAGCTGAAAGGCTGATGATGATATGCAACGAGAGGAGCCATTTTAACTTCTGCTGTGATTATTTTATCTTCTTCATTTGAATTTATCTTAATCAAAAAATTTGTTATTTTATCACTTCCTCTGGAAGTAGTTGAGGAAATCATAAATCTCTTAAGTGTGGCTGTCAGTGTATCTTGGCTTGCACTGAATTCCAATTTATGATACTGAATAACAATTGCATGCTGTTCAAAGAGCTATAGAAGAATTTTTCCCCATTTAGTAAATGTCCATTGTTGAAAAAATTAGTCACAAAAGTTATTTGGCATTTGAACAGATGTGTTTTGGCATTTGAATACATAATAACCACCACCCAGTAATTGAAAAGATTGCTGTTACCTCTTCTTCAGCATGTCTGTTACTCTCAAGTCCAAATTTATATTTATTAGTAAACAGGGCTTGAATTGTGGAAAGGGTTGAGAACTTACAAACAAATAATAAATTAGATATCAAATGCAAGACAAAATAAACTTCGTGATTGTCTGCAAGGGAGATCTGTACTTGTTAGGCATAATATTCCTGAACAAAACCAGAGTTGACCTTGTATAAGTTTTGGGA
This sequence comes from Nomascus leucogenys, assembly GCF_006542625.1. NCBI lineage: Eukaryota > Metazoa > Chordata > Mammalia > Primates > Hylobatidae > Nomascus > Nomascus leucogenys. The sequence goes on from NC_044398.1 coordinate 30,635,844, forward strand.
AGCATGGAGTTTGTGAATTGGTAGATTTTCAGAAGTGGGAGCGTTTAGGTATTGGTGGATTTTCACCTGTGTTAGTGTGGTCACTGGATTAAAACTGCTGTGGACAGGTTTTCAGGAGCATCAGCCCCGGAGTGAGACACTTGATGATTGGTTATTGTCTGGCAGTGTGGACCTGTCTCTGACAGGCTAACTTCCAGAAACAAATTACTGGAGACAGGTCTTCACTGATTGGCTGACTTCAGAGCATGTATACCAATCCAAAGTTATCTCTAACAGTAGTTATTTGTTCATGACTTGGCACTTTGGCTACACAACAGTTTTTCCCTTTCTAGAACGTCAAAAATCAGCATTTTGAATTCTCAGCCTCCCTCCTCACCCCATTCCCACCAACCTCATTTTTGGTCTTCCCTTAGCCAAACCTGCAGGAGAGACATTGAGCGGGGTTGTCCATATCTCTATTTGTGGAGGTATCATTTTCAGCTAGTGTTGCTATATAAGTGGTTTAAGGGCCAAATTCTGTGGCAGAAAAATATCTTTAAGTGCTGAATTCTTATAATTAATTAAAAATAAATTTCTGATTACAGGATACTTAGAGTGTCCTGACAAAGTCAACACAGGTTGCAAGACAAAGTCGTCTATAGTGTATGTCCTGAATATACAGAATGCTTGTCAACTGTCAATGTTATCACTGATGGTGGAGAGCAGAAGGGGGCTTTCTGAGAGCTTCTCCATCCCCAGGTTGATCTCCGAGGCAAGCACACCCTTGGCTTCCTGCTCTCCTCAAGCCAGAGTGGGCTGACCTGACCCACAGGCCTGGGAGCCAAGTGTTTTCTCTGTGACTCAAAGGCTTCCACCAGGCAAGCATGACATTTATATATCCACCCTAATTATAGACTACATTCTCTAATATGTTCTCTAGACCTGTGAACTGTTATATTCTGCTGTGCCAACTACTTTTTTTTCTTTTCTCAATGAAGGTTTTAATCCTGTTATTTCATTTTAAATTCTTCATATTCTTTCTTTATTACATTCAATTTCCTTCGTTCTGCTTGCCTTTCTCAGTTCCTTTTTCTGGAATCTGCTGATTTGCTGATTTATCAGCTAATCTTTATTTATTTTGTTGAGTCCATTTTTGCTGTTATTTTTTAACTGCAAACACAAAATAGATATGAACTAGAACATATTTCTAGTTTAAATCTGTCTAGAAATCACTTTCTTTCATGCTATATTTTTCTCGTTTGGTGATTATTCCTATTTTAAATAATCTTGCCATAAACTTTTGTTGAACATTTTCTTGTTCATTAAACAAAGTAAGGTTTTTTTTGTTTTTGTTTTTGAGACAGAGTCTCGCTGTGTTACCAGGCTGGAGTGCAGTGGCGCGATCTCGGCTCACTGCAAGCTCTGACTCCCTGGTTTAAGTGATTCTCCTGCCTCAGCCTCCCCAGAAGCTGGGATTATAGGTGCCCGCCACCACGCCCAGATAATTTTTGTATTTTTAGTAGAGAGGGGGTTTCAACATACTGGCCAGGATGGTCTCGATCTCTTGACATTGTGATCTGCCCGCCTCGGCCAGGATGGTCTCGATCTCTTGACATTGTGATCTGTCCGCCTCGGCGTCCCAAAGTGCTGGGATTACAGGCGTGAGCCACTGCTCCTGGCCAAGGTTTTTTTTTTTCAATATATATTGTTTTCGTTGTACTTTCTTTCCCCCATTATCAACTAGATATGTTCTAATTTCCTTTTTTTGTGATTCTGAGTCAGTATTCTCAGTGGAGGGAAAAATGAGTTGAGGCTAAACGCAGGTCCCGTCTGGAATCCTTATCTTGGCACAATTTTTCCTCTGTGTTTGTTGAAGTGGGTGCTAAAGGTGCAGCTTTCTATGTCCAGGCTTTATTGTGTCCTGCCTCCATTTTAGAGATACTGTATGTTTTTGGCACCAGTCCTCTTTCTAATCATACAGAACCACTTCTCTCCTCTCTTCTTCATAGCAAAGAACTCACACTAAACCACACTCGGCATCTTAAGTGCAGGTACCAGACTCATTCTGGGGGATGCCCACAACCATCAACTCTGTTTTTCAGGGCTTTTTTTTTTTTGAGACGGAGTCTTGCTGTGTCTCTCAGGCTGGAGTGCAGTGGCGCGATCTCTACTCACTGCAAGCTCCGCCTCCTGGGTTCACGCCATTCTCCTGCCTCAGCCTCCCAAGTAGCTGGGACTACAGGCGCCTGCCACCACACCCGGCTAATTTTTTGTATTTTTAGTAGAGACGGGGTTTCACCGTGTTAGCCAGGATGGTCTCGATCTCCTGACCTCGTGATCCACCCTCCTCAGCCTCCCAAAGTGCTGGGATTACAGGTGTGAGCCACCGCTCCCAGCCAGGGCTCTTGATTTTTGGCAATAGAAAGGTATGCCAGGGGAGTGAGCCTTGTTTTCTGTGGCCTCCCACATCATGAATATAATTCTCTCCAGTTGGATGGTAACTGCTAATTCTCTATGACACAGTTTCACATTGTTCTCCAATAAGAAAGTTGTTTATTTAGTTTTTGCTGTAGTCATGGCTCTACATGTCTTTTACCTAGGAAAATGATCTCTTAAAATTTCTCATAGGTGAGTGGGATCCGTCTCTCAAGTTTAGGGGTTTTATCAATTTATCTCATATTTTTTTTCTTATTCATCTAAATATGTTAGAGATCAGAGCCAGTTCAGCTTCTGTATTCACAGAGTTACCCAATCTAGAAGGCTCTGTTTGGTTTTCCATATTTCTACGAACCTAAATATATGTTTTTTGAAGAATACATGAGGTGTCTTAAATTTTGGAACTTTCTTTTTTCTTACTTTTGCCATTTCTTTTGTATATTTTCTCAGTATTTAGCTTAGAATTTTTAAAAGGAAAGGCCTCACATCCCAGAAATGGGTATAATTATGTCCCACTCTGTTTTCTGGCTTAGCAGAGACAATATCCCCTACCTCCTGACCAAGGGCGAGAGTAGGAGGTAAGTTAGTCTGCAGCAGCACATAAAACTGGAACCTATCCAGGAGGTGAAGGAAGAGAGGCTATCATAAGTTTGAGAGGTATTGTCAGGTTTAATTGTATTAATAAATGTATCTGTTTGGCTTCTTGGTAGAGATTTAGACAAGGCACAGACAAACATTTTCTGTAAAGGGTCAGATAGTAAATTTGTTAGACTCTACAGGCCACATGGCCTCTTTCATAACTATTTGACTGTGCTGTTGTTTCCTGAGCATGGAAGACAGCCGTAGACAGGAAGTAAACAATGGGGCTTGGTCACGTTCCAGTGAATCTTTAATCACAGATATAGGTAGTGAGACAGAATGGACGCATGGTTCATTGACTCTTGATTTCAATAGAAATATTTGAATTATAACTATTTAATAACTATTAAAAAACAAATAATGTTTGAATATTAACAGGCCTTGGAAAGCAAATATTGAATTTATTACTTAGTTACTTTTGGATAAATTAGATTAGTACAATGAAAGCATGGATTATATATACATGTGATAATGGTATATGTGGTATGATTGATATATGTGTGTGTCTGGGTGTTTGTGTATATATGCATTTAAATATATACCGCAAGTACTGTGCCTGGTATATACTAGGAACTTAATTAGTATTGGTTTTACAAATGTCAGTAAATGACACTAACAGTCCATTCTGTTGCTCACATTACTTGGAATTATTATTGACATGTCTTTCTTGAGTCCCCTTGACACTCAAAATCCTTTATTCTAAGATACATATATTCATAGTGAACTTTAGTTCTACCCCACCCAGTACATTTTCTATCACTGGAGCTTGCCAACCTCCAGTCTCTTTTAGCCTTTCTCTTGAATCCCACTACCTGGTCCTCAGTCTCTTCAGTGTCACTGCACCCCTAAACCTCACTGTATATTTGGCTGCAGAAATTTTCTTAAACTATTGCCATAACATGAAGTACATACTTTGAACTTCTAAGCCTCTTGGACTCCTTGGTAAGTCCTTACATCCTTTAACTTGTATACTTATTGTGCATTGTCTCCCACGCATGAAATGTCATTCTTTCAACTCCCATGCATAGAATGCCAATATTGTGTTTTTGAGGCCCAGAAAATGTCTTTATAGATAGATCATGGAACCCTCAGATATTTCTCTTTTGCTATCTATTCTTCCCCTGTTTTATGATGTTCAGAACTCTCTCCATGGGCTACTTGAGTGCAGGGACATTATTTAATCATATAGGCTTCCTTTCAGTCTACACTGACAGGGGAGTAAGTTCCACAGGGCTCCTTTCTGATTTGCCCAGCGCTCTGGGGAAGGGTATTTAATGTCTTTACTATTCAATTCCCTTCGTGACATAACAGTTCATGCCGTTTAGTTACCCTCACCAGTAGGAAAGACTCCTTAGCTCCAGGCTTACAGGTGGTATCCTGGCAAGGTCATTCACTCCACAAAGCAAACATTCTATTTGCATAGAGCCACTTGAATTTCCACGAGATATGGTCTCTGCAGGATAGACTCCAATGTTGCCAATTGAGCCTGGGATCTTTACAGTTATGACCAAGTCTGAAGAACATCTGCATAGTCGCTTCTGCCTAGGGTGTGCATTAGAGACACATTCTATTGGCTCAGATGCATAAAGTTATGACAGGAGCCATCACACTTTTTCCAGAAAATATAAGAGGTCTCTGGTTCTCTGACATTGTACCAAAGGAACTCAATCTAATTACTCTTAAAGACCCTTTGAGTTTCTTTTTTTAATTATTTCAATAGGTTTTTGGGGAACAGGTGGTGTTTGGTTACATGAATAAGTTTTAAAAGGTAATTTCTTAGCTTTTGGTGCACCCATTACCTGAGCAGTATACACTGTACCCGATGTGTAGTCTTTTATCCCTCACCTCCTCCCATCCTTTTCCTCAAGTCTCCAAAGTCCATCATATTATTCTTAGGCCTTTGCATCCTCATAACTTAGCTTCCACTTATGAGTGAGAACACACGATATTTGATTTTCCATTCCTGAGTTACTGCACTTAGAATAATGGTCTCTGATTCTATCCAGGTTGCTGCAAATGCCCTTATTTCATTCCTTTTTATGGCTGAGCCATATTCATCTATCATCTACCTATCTATCTATCATCTATCTATCTATCATCTATCTATCTATCTATCTATCATCTATCTATCTATCATCTATCATCTATCTATCTATCTATCTATCATCATCTATCTATATCATCATCTATACATACACACACACACACACATATATACATATATATACCACATTTTCTTTATCCACTTATCGATTGATGGGCATTTGGGCTGGTTCCATATTTTTCCAATTGTGAATTGTGCTGCTATAAACATGTGTGTGCAAGTATCTTTTTTAGTATAATGGCTTCTTTTCCTCCGGGTAGATACTTAGGAGTAGGACTGCTGGATCAAATGGTAGATCTACTTTTAGTTCTTCAAGGAATCTCCACAGTTTTCCATAGTGGTTGTAGTGGTTTACATTCCCACTAATAGTGTAAAAGTGTTTCTTTTTCACCACATTGATGCCAACCTCTATTTTTTTTGATTTTTTTGATTATGGCTATTCTTGTAGGAGTAAGGTGGTGTTGCATTGTGGTTTTGATTTACATTTCCCTGATCATTAGGGATGTTAAGCATTAATTATTTTCATATGTTTGTTGGCCATTTGTATGCCTTCTTTTGAGACTTATCTATTCATGTCCTTAGCCACTTTTTGATGAAATTGTTTTGTGTTTTTTTGGTGATTTGTTTGAGTTCTTTGTAAATTCTGGATATTAGTCTTTTGTCAAATGTATAGATTGAGAAGATTGTTCTCCCACACTATGGGTTGTCTGTTTACTCTGCTGATTATTTCTTTTGCTGTTCAGAAGCTTCATAATTTAATTAAGTCCCATCAATTTATCTTTGTTTTAGTCGTGTTTGCTTTTGGGTTCTTGATCATGAAGTCTTTGCCTAAGCCAATGTTTACAAGGGTTCTTCCAATGTTATTTTCTCAAATTTTAATGTTTTCAGGTCTTCAGTTTAAGTCTTTGATCCATCTTGAGTTGACTTTTGTATAGGGTGACAGATGAGGATTCAGTTCCATTCTTCAACATGTGGCTTGCCAATTATCCCAGCACCATTTGTTGAACAAGGTGTCCTTTCCCCACTTTATGTTTTTGTTTGCTTTGTTGAAGATCAGTTGTCTGTAAGAATTTGGCTTTATTTCTGAGTTCTCTATTCTGTTCCATTGGTCTATATGCCTGTTTTTATATCAGTATCATGCTGTTTTGTATAGCATTATAGTATAGTTTGAAGTCGGGTAATGTAATGCCCCCAGATTTGTTCTTTTTGCTTAGTCTTGCTTTGGCTATGCAGGCTCTTTTTTGGTTACATATGAATTTTAGGATTCCTTTTTCTAATTCTGTGAAGAATGATGGTGGTATTTTGTGGGAATTGCATTGAATTTGTAGATTTCTTTTGGCAGTATGGTCATTTTCACAATGTTGAGTCTACACATCCATGAGCATGAAATGTGTTTCCATTAGTTTGTGTCATCTCTGATTTTGTTCAGCAGTGTTTTGTAGTTTTCCTTGTAGAGGTCTTTCACCTTTTTGGTTAAGTATATTCCAAAGTATTTTATTTTTTTTGCAGCTATTGTACTTGCAGTATATATTTAAATGCATATATACACAAACACACAGACACACACATATATCAATCATACCACATATACCATTATCACATGTATATATAATCCATGCTTTCATTGTACTAATCTAATTTATCCAAAAGTAACTAAGTAATAAATTCAATATTTGCTTTCCAAGGCCTGTTAATATTCAAACATTATTTGTTTTTTAATAGTTATTAAATTGTTATAATTCAAATATTTCTATTGAAATCAAGAGTCAATGAATCATGCGTCCATTCTGTCTCACTACCTATATCTGTGATTAAAGATTCACTGGAACGTTTTGAAGGTTCTTTTTGGAGTTGATTTCCAACTTTATTCCACTGTGGTCTGAGAGAGTACTTATATTAATTTTGATTTTCTTAAACTTTTTGAGACTTATATTGTGGCCTATCATATGGTTTATTTTGGAGAAGTTTCCATGTGCTGATGAATGGAATGTATATTCTGCAGTTGTTGGGTAGAATGTTCTGCAAATATCTGTAAAGTCCATTTGTTGTAGGGTATAGTTTAAGTCCATTTTTTCTTTGTTGACTGTCTGTTTTGATGATCTATTTAGTGCTGTCAGTAGAGTATTGAAGTCCGCAACTATTACTGCGTTATTACTGTGTTGCTGTCTATCTCATTTCTTTTTTTCTTGTTTTTTACTTTTTCTTTTTGAGAGGGGGTCTCACTCTGTCACCCAGGCTGGAGTACAGTGGCATGATCTCAGCTCACTGCAACCTCCGCCTCTCAGCCTGCTTCAGCCTCCCAAGTAGGTGGGATTACAGGTGTGTGCCACCACATCCAGCTAATTTTTGTATTTTTAGTAGAGATGAGGTTTCTCCATGTTGGCCAGGCTGATCTCGAACTCCTGACCTCAGGTGATCTGCCCACCTTGGCCTCCTATGTTGCTGGAATTACAGGCATGAGCCACCATGCCTGGCCTATCTCATTTCTTAGGTCTAGTAGTAATTGTTTTATAAATTTGGGAGTTCCCATGTTAGGTGCATATAGATTTAGGATTGTGATATTTTCCTGTTGGACTAGACCTTTTATCGTTACATAATGTCACTCTTTGTCTTTTAAAACTGCTCTTGCTTTAAAGTTTGTTTCGTCTGATATAAAAATAGCTATTCCCGCTCACTTTTGGTGTCCATTTGCATGGAATATCTTTCTCCACCCCTTTACCTTAAGTTTATGTGAGTCCTTACTTTTTAGGTGAGTCTCTTGAAGACAGCAGATACTTGGTTGGTGAATTATTCATTCTTCCCTTCTGTATCTTTTAAGTGGAGCATTAAGGCCATTTACATTCAATGTTAGTATTGAGATGTGAGGTACTCACCTATTCTTCATGCTATTTGTTGCCTGAATACCTTGGTGTTTTTCATTGTTTTGTTGTTTTATAGGTCCTGTGAGATGTTTGCTTTAAGGAGATTCTATTTTGGTGTATTTCAAGGATATGTTTCAAGATTTAGTGTCCCTTTTAGCAGTTCTTGTAGTGCTGGCTTGGTAGTGGAAAATTTGTTTAGCATTTGTTTATCTGGAAAAGACTGTCTTTTCTTCATTTATAAAGCTTAGTTTTGCTGGATACAAAATTCTTGGCTGATAATTCTTTTGTTTAAAGAGGCTAAAGATAGGATCCCAATGCCTTCTATCTTATAGGGTTTCTTCTGAGAAATCTGCTGTTACTCTAATAGATTTTCCTTTATAGGTTACCTGACGCTTTTGCCTCACAGGTTTTAAGATTCTTTTCTGCATCTTGACTTTAGATAACCTCATGACTATGTGATGTAAGTAAGCAGGAATAGCTATTTTTATACAAAATGAAACAAAGTTTAAAGCAAGAGCAGTTTTAAAAGACAAAGAGGGACATTATATATGAATTAATTTTGTGATTAATTTCCCAGGTGTTCTTTGAACTTCTTGTATTTGGATGTTTAGATCTCTAGCAAGGCCAGGGAAGTTTCCCTCAATTGTTCCCTCAAATATATTTTTCAAACTTTTAGATTTATCTTCTCCCTTGGATGAAGATATTATTCTTAGGTTTGGTAGTTTAACATAATCCCAAACTTCTTGGAGATTCTGTTCCCAAACTTCTTGGAAGCTCTGAAATTCTTTGTTCTACTTGTTTGAGTCTACTGCTGAGACCTTCCAGTGCATTTTACAATTCTCTAAGTGTGTCCTTCATTTCCAGAAGTTGTAATTGTTTTTTATTTATGCTAACTATTTCACTGAGATTTTTCCATGTATATTCTATATCATTTTTTTGATTTCTTTAAGTTGGACTTCTCTGGTGGACACCTTTCTCTGGTGTCTCCTTGACTGGCTTAATAGTTGGCTTTCTAACTTCTTTTTCTGGCAATTCAGAGATGTCGTCTTGGTTTGGATCCATTGCTGGTTAACTAGTGTGATCTTTTGGGGGTGTTAAAGAGCCTTGTTTTATCATATTACCGGAATTGTTTTTTTGGTTCCTTCTCAATTGGGTAGACTATGTCAGAGGGGAGATCTGGGTCTCAAGGCTTCTGTTCAGATTCTTTTGTCCCACAGGGTGCTTTCTTTATGTGGTGTGCTCCCCTTTCCACTAGGGATGGGGCTTTCTCAGAGTAGAACTGCAGTGACTGTTATTTCTCTTCTGGATCTAGCCACCCAGTGGAGCTACTGGGCTCTGGAATAGTATTAGACAGTGTTTGCAAAGAGCCCTGTGATGCGATCCATCTTCCGGTCTCTCAGCTGTGGATAGCAGCACCTGCTTTGGAGAAGGTAGCAGGGGAGTGAAGTAGACTCTATGGGGTCCTTGGTTGTATTTTTGTTAAGTGCACTGGTTTTGTATTGGTTGGCCTTCACCCAGGAGGTGCCACTTTCAAGATCACATCAGCTATGGCAGTATAGGGAGGTGCAAGTGGTGGGTGGGGCCATAGAGCTTCCAAGAGATTATGTCCTTTGTCTTCAGCTACCAGGGTGGGTAGAGAAAGACCATTAGATGGGCAGGGTTAGGCATGTCCGAGCTCAGACTCTCCTTGGGTGGGGCTTGCTGCAGCTGTTTTGTGAGATGGTGGTGTGGTTCCCAGGCCAATGGAGTTATGTTCCCTGGAGGATTATGCCTCTGCTCTGTCACACAGGTCACCAGGGAAGTGGGGGAAAGTTGGCAGCCACAGGTCTTGCCCAGCTCCCATGCAACCCACAGCCCGAAAGGCGGGTCTCACTCCCATGCAACCCACAGCCCGAGAGGCTGGTCTCACTCCCACTGTGCCTCCCAACAGCACCGAGTTTTTTTCCAGGCAGCCGGTGAGCAGGGCTGAGAACTTGCCCCAGATTACAAGCCTCCCAGCTGAGAAAGCAAGCTGACTCACAGTTCCTAAGCTGTCCTGTGGAGCCTGCAGTGGCAATCCACCTCCTTCAAAGGGCCTGTGGATTCTCTCAGCTTTCCTGGTATGTTCCTATGATAGCTCTTGGAGCAAAAGTTTACGATGTGGGTCTCCACATGCTGCTCTGTCTGTCCGAGTGGGAGCTAGCTGCAAGTTAGTCCTGCCTCATATCCGCCATTTTCTTCCTTATCCCTTTGAGTTTCTGAATCAAAACATGAATCAAGCTTTAGGGAAGCCACTTTACACTCAGCAGTTTATTTGCCCGGCTGGACGTGTCAGGTGGTACACATTTGGAAGTCAAGGCTGGTCCTTTGAAGGGATGCACATGCTCCTCCAAGTGCACAAGGTGACTCCATAAAGACAGTATCTTGTTCTCTCAGGGGAGCACTGACTGCCTGTGAGTCCCTGCTGAGGCTCTTCCTTCCCTACATAGACATCCGTGGTAAGGTCTGGATCTATCTGGGCACTCTAGCACATGTCCCCATTGCAGTCCAGACAGGCCCCCAATGTTATATTTTAGGGTGTTTCTCAAGCCTCTTTGGAAGAGACACTATTTTCTGCTAGGCTCTTAGAGGTCTAAAGCATGAATGATTGTTCCCCAGCCTTCTGACTGGTAGTACCATTCAGTGTCAGACCACTGCTGCACAGTACTTGGCTGTGGTTCCTCCTGATGGGTCTGGGAAGTGGCTCCAAACAGTTAGAGTGTGTTAGAATTCCCTGAAGATCCTTTTAACAATGCAGATATGTGAAGTCTAGCTCCAGAGTGTCTGAATCAGTCTGTGGGAGTAGAACCTGGGAATCTGCAATCTAACAATTTGTCAGCTGATTCTGAATGAGATGGTACAGAGATCATATATTTAGAAATGCTGAACAGTGGAATAGACTGAGATTCAGAGGCCCAAAGGAATAAGACTGTGTCTCTGGTGACGGAGAGGCAGGCACAGGTAGAGGTGTTTCGAGATCATTACAGACTGGGTAAATCCCATCTAACACCCTTCTGGAATCTTTTAATGCAAACAATATTAATGCAAGACCTGAACAGTTTATTTCCTCCCCATTCAAGGTCTGAAAGAATAACTGCACTCAGCCCCAGTAGGTCATGATGACTAGCCCTGGGAGCATCGGCCCTGCACAAAGAAGAGGTTCAGGGAACTAGGAATGAGTTATTTGTTCCTATTTCAGGGTATGGTTCTTGGAGGTAGTTGAGACTTCAGAGGGTAGATGTGAGTACTTTAAAACTCAGAAGAGAAGGAGCACAGGGCTAGGCTGGGCTCCATGTGAACTTAGAGAGCTTGTCTTGGAATGCTGTAAGGATGATTTCCTTTGGTTTGGAAATGTAGAATATTTTTTCTCACTAGTAGTAACCCAGCTTGTTTGGCGTGACTGCTCTATTGATTGGCGAGTCTTTCTGTATATGAATTATAGATTTAGTTGCCTGAATAAAATACAGAAAGCCGTGGTCTAATACAAGCAGCGTATCTGAAGACTATTTTTGTACTTGCAATGGTGGGTGAACAGGCAATTTGATTCAAGGCCTTGGCCAGAAATAGCATGCTGCTACATATCCAGATTGCTCAGTAAACTGCAGTGGGATGAAGGAGAGGGGAAAGAGCTAAAATGTAAAGCTCGAGCCCCTTCAAATGAGTTGGATGAGAAAAAGGGGACTAGACCCAGTGGAAGTGCTTGGAGGATGCCTTGTTGGCAAGTGAAGCTGACCAACTGAAAACAGTTCATGTTGAGTATTAGGAAATCTTATTTCAGGAGAATGGAGTGTGCTGGGAAAGAGACCAAACACAGAGATATGGCTTGAATAACAGCCAGGGAATTGGCACCCAGGAAGTTGCTAATGCTTATATGTGATGCATACTGCTGGGGTCCAGTGGAGGATGACAGGGTTCATCTGTGCAAGACAGGGCACTATGTGGCACAGTGGGCCAGGCAAAGTGTGGGGAGTGATGTGGAAGAGCAGGAGGCTGAGTCCTGCTCTTGAGTTAGGCTTTATTCTGCAGCCTGGGCAGAAAGATGAAATGATACGAGCGCAATCTTGGGAATCAGACAAAGAACTTGCTCAAGTCATGCCCATCGGTTTTATAATTAAATCAATTTCTGTAATACACATTATCACTTAACTTTCTGTACCCCCACCCCCTCCAGTTTTAACTGTTCCACCTTCTGCTTGTTCGTAACTCTGTCTTCTCTAGAGTATTCAAAAGATCCCCTAGAACCTACACTTTGTGTCTTATTAATCATCTTAAAGTTCATAGCTGCTGAAAACAAAATCTTCCTTGATGTACAGCCTTACTTAATTTCACTTTCAGCCTCTGTCATGTTGTAGTTCACTAGCTTACCATAAATCTTGTGAAAATTGCTTTTAATCTTTTACCAGCTACTGCTGTCCATTCATTCGATGCTGACTTGTGGGAGTTTACCTCTTCACTCACAGTTTTTAGATGACAGCACATTAAACAGAGTCAATTTAGAGTTCATCTTTTCCCTCCTTTGCTTCCCTAATGAATAGAAAAGTCATATTTATATGTCTAGAGAGATAACCTGGGATTTGGAATTCTGATATCCAGAGCTGAGAGCGAAAGCATTAATAAACCCATGCGTAAATTCTCAGCTCTACTGCAGAACTTTTAGGACAGTTTCTTTCCTGAGAGAATTGAAGGTTATCTTTTGAGAAGCCAACTGAGGGAAATTATGTTTGGATGATGGCAAGCCTTTTTATTTCTCCCACTGGAGCTCAGTAGCCCATAATTGCAATCTTTCATTGAGAAGTTCAACCTGTGGTTTGACATGGGCTGGTTCATAATCCGTGTAGGTTAGAAGAGAAATAGGGTCTAAGATGAAATGTTTGTTGCTATATGATTCATGATTTTATTCAATTCAGTAGTTTTAGTGAGTATCTGCTTTATGCAATAATTTGTTTAGGTATAATAAATTCAAATATTAGTAAAAGAAAATGTGCTTTGGGTGTAGAATGTTTATTGTGGGCCTCTAATCACCAGGTACTATGCTATATGCCAGTTACAAATATGCCATTTTTAAATAATGAACTTTAAAGGTACTGTTTTTCTGCAAGAAATTTTTTTTGTTAAAGTTAAAAAATTTATACAAGTCAATATGGACATCTTAGTGGCAGATAATCTATGACTCAGGATTTTCATAACATAGAAAAATATTGCACTTCTGCCCCAGGCTATATCTGCATATCTATATCTATATTTGTATCCACCTGTCTGTCCACACATGTCTCGATCAACATTCTTGGTAATAATAAAAAGAAAGTACAATACAAATGTGGTAATCAGCAGTAAAAATGTATATATATGCATATAAAAATTATGTTCTGCTTATTCAATTATATATTTTTTTACAACAGTGAAAATGAATGAGCCAAAGTGACATGAACCAATATGGATGAATCTCAAAACATCGTATCAAGTGAAAAAAATACTCTCAATTAGATGAGATGCATAGGCTGGTTTTATTTATGAGAAGATTTAAATAAGCAAAAATAAACAATGTAATATTTAGGATACTTTCACATAAGAAAAAACTATATAAATACAAAACTGATTAGTTAGCAGAAATTTGGGAAGTATCTACCTTGGTGGAAGAGGGTAGAGGATGCAGCTGGGGAGAGATAGATATTGAGTTACTAGAACATGTGTTCTAGTAAGTTCAGCTAAGGGCAAATAAAATATTTTGTTATTATGATTAAAGAATATACCTTATATGTAGGATGGTATTTTTACAACTGAAAACATTTAAAAGCAGGTAGAACTGTGTTTTTTGCCCATCTCTTTTGGACTCAGACTCAAAACTGGCTGGCTATAACAAGCTGATAGTTATGAAGGTGAGGGTGGGGGTGGGGAGAAAGCCAGCGCTATCATGGAAACTTAGGGCCAGGAGGTGATATTTTTCCCCTTTCAGCCTTTGCTATCTGAGTGACCTTTTCCCGGTCTCTTAATCTTTGGGCCTCAGTCCCTTTACTATAAATTGATTCTTGTTTTCTCCTCTTCTCGGAGAACCTGAGTCCTGGCAATAATTTTTTGGACCCTGCAATGAGATGATAGTATATTATAACCTCTAAAGTCTAGTTTTAAAAATGTGTGCGGTATTCTAGAAATATATCAACTAATGTGCTGATTTTTAAAAGCTCCATTCTAATTGGGTCCATCAACATTTTCCGAAACAATTTAGAGTCTCTGGTGACAACTGCATCTAGATTGAAGCACATATATCTGTCTACAGAATTATCTTTCTTCTCTATTTGATGACCAACATTCTTATCAACCTTCCTCATTAACTGAAAACTTTAATGTTTTGCTTACAATATTTCTCTCTATCCCAACTTGTGCCTTGATTGTCAGTGGCTGCATGGTCTGAAAAGATGAAATACCTAAAAATTTAGATTAAGTCTCTTTGAACCTTGGCTTCCTCAGCTCCATCAAAATTTCTTGTTGCATTTTAGCTGTTTTTTTTTTAATAGCCTCATCTTGCAGTTTACATTTCTATTTTTTTAATCTAATTACTTAGATACTCTTCACTTTAGCCTCATGGAAACCTGCAAGCAATGACCCCACCACTTTCTCACAACTTATTAAAATCCTCTGGCTTTATTTTGCTGCTGCTTGTTCACCTGGATTCTATGGCTTATTATTACAATACACCCTAGGAAATACCTTCCACACCCTTGCCTCCTTCCACCACTTCTTATGTCTGGAAAAACCTACAGTATTCATTCTCATATGGAGAAATATTCCAGGCAGAGATAACACTCTATACAATGTCCTTGAGTGGAAGTTTCAAACCAGGCAAGCCCCTGATTACACATGGAATCCTCGGCCTGGCCCATACCTTAACCACCATAAAACCCCACTAGTTTTCTTTGTTTGTTCCCTCAAGCCATTTTTGGATCAGATTGGGAGACCTGTCTTGCTCTCACCAGAAGCCTTCACTATGTAAGTGACAAATCTTCTCATACCTTCTTGCTCTGTGTGTGGTGCCATCAGTCTCAACATCCAAACCAAACTTTGAATGGCCTCCGTCTGTGGTCACAGAGTGGACACAGCAAACAGGCTCAGATGAACCTCGGAGGCAGGAGCCACAGGATTTGGTATCTTGTGGACAATAAAGAGGGTTTTAGATTTTTTTTTGACCATGGCAGAATTGTAAAATGTTTGCTTTGATTGTTTAAGGAAAGTTGCCTGTGGAGATGTAAACATGAACGCAGCAGTGCAGTTATGAAGCAACTGGCACTAGTTCAGTTGAGGGATGGTAGTGGCTTGGCTTAAAATGGGAGCCGTATAGGGCATCGTATACGTTGAAAGTTTGAGCCAAGAAGATTAGCTGAACCCTGCCATGGCAGGGGACACTGAAAGGAACAGATCTCAGGTTAGGGTGAGGATATTCAAGAGTTTTCTTTTGGCAAATTTAATTTGAGATGCCCACTAGACATCCAGATAGAGATGCAGAGTATGCAGTAGGATACAGAAATCTGGAGCTCAGGGTTGGTGGGAAACTTACATCATGGGCTAAAACGGACAGAAAATTACTTATAAAGGCCATAACATCTATTTAAAGGCAATTTACACATGAAATTAAGGCCTGATATATGTTAACAACATGCATTAAATTCTTTTTTTCTTCCAGCTTTATTGAAGTATAATTGATAAAAATTTGTATAATTGTAAGGGGCAAAAAGCAATGTTTTGATATACATATACATTGTAAAATAATTACTACAATCAAGGTAAGTAACATATTTATTACTTTACCTACTTACCATTTTGTCTCTGTGGTGAGAACAGTTAAGATCTACTATCTTAGTAAATTTTAAGTATGCAATAGAGAATTTTAATTATAGTCACCATGCTATTCATTAAATTTCCAGAATTTATTCATCCTGTAAAACTGAAACTTTGTGCTCTTTATCCAACAATTACATTTTTTTGTGAGTTAATTCTCGAAACCATGACATTATTGTAAAAGTATGTACTTGCAAAAATTTGAGGTTAAGTTAAAAAGTCTTGGAGACTTTCCTTGATACTAATTATGGCTAGCTTTATTGACATTCTCAGTTATCTTTTATAAGTTTGGCTTTTATAAATATCTATATTTAAAGGCTTTAAAATTCATCTCAATGCTAATCCACCTATATTAAAAGATAAACAGTTGTTCTCGAGCCCATGAAACTAAAGAATTATATAAGACTTATTCGGAAAAGAAAAACTCAAAACTTCTACTTGTTACTCTTTTGCCTTTCATTGCTATTGTCAGTTACTTGTATAAAATTCTGTCTAAATTATTACGTGTTCTATGTTTTATGGTCCCTAATATGTCTCCCACTGGAAAGATTA
The DNA here is from genome assembly GCF_006542625.1 of Nomascus leucogenys. Classification (NCBI taxonomy): domain Eukaryota; kingdom Metazoa; phylum Chordata; class Mammalia; order Primates; family Hylobatidae; genus Nomascus; species Nomascus leucogenys. The sequence continues at coordinate 30,652,263 of NC_044398.1, forward strand.
AAGTGCTTTCTTCTGTTTTACAGATTAATAATGCTGCATTCCTATATTAATAGGAAGTATCATCTGTTCCTATATAATAACAACATAACTAAAAGGAATTTGGGCCAAAAGTAAAAAGAAATTAATACTAGTTTCTCTGAAGTGGATACATTGGCTGATTCTGTAGCTCAAGCAGTGGTCTTTTGCTTTTTGTTTTCTTATTTGAAACATAGTTTGTTTTTTAATTTTAAAAAGCATGTGTGTGTGTGTGTGTGTGTGTGTGTGTGTGTGCTGTACCTGTGTATGCTTTGCTTTCCTGACAGGAAAATATACAAGATCAATGTCAAATATAAGAACAAACATTGTGGAAATTTTTTATGTCCAAGCACTTTGATGAGCACTGGTTAAAAGAGTGGTAGCTCTTCTTCCTATTTTTATTCACGAGTTCTCCATCTTGGGCGAATGAAGGAAGGATGATCCTTCAAAATGGAATACACTGGTTTGCCTCAAATTTTATGTAAATTTGTTAGGACTATCCACTCATACGCCTTGTGCCTTATTTGTCAGACTCACAACATAGGGAAACCTGTTCAGACAGCTATTGGAATGTGATCAATCTCTTGGGTACTCTTCCAAACTTACCAAAAGATTTCATTAATATTCCAAGCTATAGGGAGATTAATGTGGCAAAGAGACCATATGCCTCTTTTCTGGATTTCAGGAAGTGTTGATTATATTGTATTAATAAGGAAAATGTTAAATGTTTTAACTCTTTATTGGAAAGCTTGTATGCATTACAATCAAAGAAAAAAATTGACTCATAGATTAGGCAGTAAAGAAAACTCATACGTTTTAATGTAAATTAATTATGGCATTGTCCTCATTACCCTCAAAAGTGCAAGCAATTGAAAAAGAAATAGAACTTTAAGGAAAGAAGCAAATATCTATGACTAACAGAGTAAAATTGTTCAGAAATCTTATCTTTTGGCCTAAAAGAAAACCCCCATTCTGATCTAACTAAACTAAAGAGCTTCTGCACAGCAAAAGAAACCACCATCAGAGTGAACAGGCAACCTACAGAATGGGAGAAAACTTTTGCAATCCACCCATCTGACAAAGGGGTAATATCCAGAATCTACAAAGAACTTAAACAAATTTACAAGAAAAAAACCAAACAACCCCATCAAAAAGTGGGCAAAGGATATGAACAGACACTTCTCAAAAGAAGACATTTATGCAGCCAACAGACACATGAAAAAATGCTCATCATCACTGGCCATCAGAGAAATGCAAATCAAAACCACAATGAGATACCATCTCACACCGTTTAAAATGGCGATCATTAAAAAGTCAGGAAACAACAGGTGCTGGAGAGGATGTGGAGAAATAGGAACACTTTTACACTGTTGGTGGGACTGTAAACTAGATCAACCATTGTGGAAGACAGTGTGGTGATTCTTCAAGGATCTAGAACTAGAAATACCATTTGACTCAGCGATCCCATTACTGGGTATATACCCAAAGGATTACAAATCATGCTGCTATAAAGACACATGCACACGTATGTTTATTGAGGCTCTATTCACAATAGCAAAGACTTGGAACCAACCCAAATGCCCATCAATGATAGACTGGATTAAGGAAATGTGGCACATATACACCACGGAATACTATGCAGCCATAAAAAATGATGAGTTCATGTCCTCTGTAGGGACATGGATGAAGCTGGAAACCATCATTCTCAGCAAACTATTGCAAGGACAGAAAACCAAACACCACATGTTCGCACTCATAGGTGGGAATTGAACAATGAGAACACTTGGACACAGAGTGGGGAACATCACACACCAGGGCCTGTCATGTGGTGGGGGTTGGGGGAGGGATAACATCAGGAGATATACCTAATGTAAATGACGAGTTAATGGGTGCAGCACACCAACATGGTACATGTATACATATGTAACAAACCTGTATGTTCTGCACATGTACCCTAGAACTTAAAGTATAATTAAAAAAAGAAAAAAAGGAAATTAAAAAGAAAAGAAAACTCCCATTCTAACTACAGTTGACCCTAGAGCAACATTTTTTTTTTGTTTGTTTGGCAAGGGTACAGACTGCATTTTATTACTCTCTGCATCTCCACATTTGATATAGTTCCTGAAATATATTAGGTGCTCAGTAAATGTTTACAGAAGCAGTGCAAGATGCACACCCTTTAGAGTGGGGCTTGGTATTTCTCTGTTTTTTTATATTTATTTTTTATATCTAGACGGACTTTCATTGTGTGTTTTTTTCTTTTGACTTTTAGGTTCTGGGGTACATTTTGGTTCGTTATATAGGTCAGCTTGTGTCACAATGGTTTGGTGTACAGATTATTTCACCACTCAGGTACTAAGCATAGTATGTGATAGGTATTTTTTTCTGATCCTCTCCCCCTGCCCACCTTCCACCCTTGATTACACGCAGTGTCTGTTGATCCCCTCTTTGTGTCCATGTGTTCTTGTTATTTAGCTCCTACTTATAATGAAGAACATGTGGTATTTGATTTTCTGTTCCTGCATTAGTTTGCTAAGGATAATGGTCTCCAGCTCCATCTATATTGCTGCAAATGATAGGATCTCATTCTTTTTTATAGCTGCATAGTATTCTATGATGTAGATGTACCACATTTTCTTTATCCAGCCTACCGTTAATGGGCATTTAAGTTGTCTTTGCTATGAACAACATGGGTTTGAAACATGAATCTTCTTCTAGGTGGATTTTCTGTAGCCTCTGTCATTCCTGAGACAGCAAGGCCAACTCCTCCTCTTTTTCCTTCTCCTCAGCCTACTCAAAGTGAAGATGATGAGGATGAAGGCCTTTATGATTCACTTCTCTGTAATGAATAATACATACATTCTCTCTTATGACTTTCTTAATAACATTTCTTTTTTTCTAGCTTACTTTATTGTAAGAATACAGTATATAATACATATAACATACAAAATATCTGTAAATTGACAGTTTATATTATTGGTAAGGCTTTGGTCAACAGTAGGCTGTTAGTAGTTAAGATTTTGGGTAGTAAAAAGTTATATATGGATTTTTGACTGTGCAGGGGGGTTCACACTCTTCACCCCTACATTGTTCAAAGGTGAACTGTAATTGGATGTAGCCCACAATTATAATTATGTTTGATCAAAATCCTGAACATGAAATTGCCAAACAAATAATGAAACTAAATTATAAATGTCATGAAATCATAACCTTGTGTAGGTTTGGGGACATAAATTTCGGATTAGTAGAAAACAGTTTTTGGTAGACCAGACTTATGACTCTTTGACAACATTATCTCTCAAACTTAAGCTGATTTCTGGTCTGTTTATTTACAGTCTGTTGCACATGTAAATAATCAGAGCTAAAGATCTCTCATCTGGACATAATTCTTAGGCCTAAAGACTCATTTAAAATAAAATTATTGGCTTCCATGAATTGCCTATTCTTTTCTACATTTCGTGATGAAGATATATGAAATAGGTTGAGTCAGAAGGCTGTCTTCTTTTTTTTGTTTTCTTTTTTGAGACAGAGTCTTGCTCTGTCACCCAAACTGGAATGCAGTGGTGTGATTTTGTCTCCCTGAAATCTCCACCTCCTAGGTTCAGGCAATTTTCATGCCTCAGCCTGCCAAGTAGCTGGGATTACAGGCATGCACCACCACACCTGGCTAACTTTTATAATTTTAGTAGAGATGGAATTTCACCATGTTGCCCAGGCTGGTCTTGAACTCCTGGCCTCAAGTGAATCACCTGCCTCAGCCTCCCAAAGTGCTGGGATTATAGGTGTGAGGCACCATGACCACCCAGAAAGCTGTCTTCTTAATCTGATCTTTATCGCTGGATTGTCTCTCATTTCTGACAGAAGAATATCACAAGAAATGTTAGGAAAGGGATTGGTGCCACAATTTTGTCTGCTTCTAAATTTCTCTCTTCAGAGTTAGTAAACATACACACCAGCAAGTACTAGATATTGCCTGCTTGTGCCTGTTGTCCTGAATAATTATTGATAGTATTTCCTTTTACTCACAAATATAAACTGGTTTGTATGACAAATTACATCATCATCTCATTTCTAAATTGCATTTTATAGCTGATCCAGTTTGGTATAGACTTTGCCTAAGTTTATCTCTTTCTTGCAAGAGCTTTCCTAAAGTGGATAGGAACCTTGATGTACTGACATTGTTACTTTTACCAACTACTTCCTCTAGAGTTTAAATCAACAGGTTTGGCACTTGAGCTGCTCGTCTTTCTCTTTATGCAATAGTATACCAAGGGTTACTGGATTTTCACCTTGCAATATGTGCCCAACCACTAGGCCAATGCCAAACAATTTATATCTTACTTGGGAAACACTCAACTCTGGTCTAAATTCCTGTATTATTAAGGATAGACTTGTCTAACAAATAGACGTAAAAAGATAATCTATTAAAGCTCCACTCCTGACACAGCTGAGTAAGCTCCTAAAGACCAACTCTCCTATTAACTGGACAAAATACAAAAACATAAAGGAATAATATTAAATAACCAACAACTCCCTGGAGGCACTTGAAAGTGCATAAAAACAGTAAGGTTCTGGAGGGGAATCAATACTTGAAAGGAGAGAATGCTACATGATGATTTCCCCATTTTTACAGCTTTTAACCCGAAGGCTGTCCACAGTTGGTACATCATGGGGTAGCTAAAACTTCAATAGTCTTTCCAGAGGGCAGAAGTGAGAGCAATGCAGCAGCTAAAAAGTGAAGGAAAGGGAAAGGTAGAGGTGGAAATAGAGATAGAGATACACGTGCACACACACACGGACACACACATATACAGAGAGAGAGAGAGAGAGAGCCCACACTCCATATTTACTCTGCCAAAATCTCTGGCTGACTCCTGAACCATGGTTGCTAGGCCAGATTGCAAGAAGCTCAATTAAGGATAAAAGAACTGAAATGAGATTTGAGCTGCTATTAAGGAGATGTTTGCAGTTTGGGTCTATACAAATTAATTGCCTGCTAAAATGAACAAACAAAAAAAACCATCATTTTTTGAGTAATTTATCAGAATCCAGAGTCTCTACAACATAAAATTCTCAGTGTCTAAGATCTGACCCATAATAGCAAAGAAGCAGTGAAATGTAAAACATTCTTGAGACAGAAAAAAAGATGCAAGAGGTTCCAACTGTGAGATAACCCAGATGGAGTCAGCAGAAAGGGATTTTAAAGTGGCTGCTATGCTATGCTCAGTGATGTAAAAGAAACATACACTGAGTCAAAGAAAGTACAAACTATGTGAAAAGAACAAGATGTGATTTCTGAAACTGAGAAATGTAATACTTGAATTAAACAGTTCACTGGGTGGGCTTAACAGTAGAATGGGGGTGACAGAAGAATGAGTCTGTTAATATAAAGACAGATTATTTAAAATGATCTGCTCTGAAGAACAGAGAACCAAAATGACCAAACAAACATGACAAAGACATGGGGACTTCGGGGCCAGTATCAACAGTTCTAACATACAGGTATGTTTGGTTCAGGAAGGAAAGAAGAGGATAGACAATGGGGCGGGAAAAATTTGAAGAAATAACAGCCAGCTAAAAGCAGAAAGTGATTCTCCTTACTCATGGGAACTTCAAGTGCACATATTGCCTACTTCCCAGAACTGGACAGTAGAGAGGCTCATGGTACAGAGTGTGTGGGCATGAGATGCCCGCATGGCTGAATCATCTCATAGAACTCCTTTTAGCCAGTTTATCAGGCTGCCTGACACAGAACACACCATGAGGAAGGAAAGCCTTCCATGAGAATCAATTCAGAATGACCTGGTATTCAAAGAACTTTATGAAAATGCATAAGCAAAGCCTTAGCAGGTCCACCCAAACTGAAATTTGACACAATCTATAAAGAGGTGCAGACGGAACTTCAGAAAGAATTACTTAGCCTACCATTCAGAGGAGCAAAGAAGCCCTGGGCTCCCAAAGAGCTTGTAGATCCATGTGTTAGAGGGAAAAGAGAGTTCCAAGGACTTTTCTTCCTAATGAAGTTCTACCTCCCTGCCTTCCTGCCTTAGTAACACCATCACCATCACATCAATTATAAAACGTTATCAACAACACAGGAAGTCATCATGTGCTAAAGATAAGTGACCCTAATTTTATGCAAGTCATGATTACTAATTAAGATATGTGGATGTAATTTCTTTTCTGTTTACTCTGCTGTCCCCCTTTTTTATGTATGTAATAAAATTAAAAAGATAAATATTTTCATATATTTAATTTTAATCTTTGTCTCTGCACCCTATGTTAATTTAGGTCCTTACACTCTCCTACCATTTATGAAGACTTGAAATTTCAGGAATCTCACCCTAGGGTTTGGGGAGTGATTGCAACATTCTTGTATTTCATTTGGAAGTATAATGACTCTTTATAATAAAATCATGGAGAATAGAGGAATAAGTAGACTTTAATATGTTGATTTGTTTGACCAAGCCACCAAAGCTTCTAGTACCTTGCTGCTCCAAATATGTTTAGCACAACCTCAGCATCATCTGGGAGCTTGCTAAAGCTGCAAAATCCCAGGACCCGCTCCATACCTATTGAATCAGAGTATGGATTTTAACAAGTTCTTTGGGTGATTCTTACGAACACTAAACTTTTAAAACCACTGGCCTAATTCAGTTTACCTTTCCCCTTTCAAAAAATTATACACTTTAGACTAATTTAATCTCTACCTTCTTATCTTTCATGTGTTAATTAATTTTGTATGCAGCATTTTATTATGTGGCCCTTAGCAAGCAGACGGCCAAGAAGATGGAGAGAATCAGCACGCAGATAGCATAAACAATAAAAGTTAAGAAATTTGCAGGACATGGGGAATGTACTCTAATGTTTTGAATGAGTTGATATCTAAAAGGGCGGAGCTCTCATTAATATCTGATAGGTGTTTGAGGTATTGGCTAGGCATGCTCTATGAATTTATGCAGAAAATGTCAGGGTAGAAGTGGGGTAGGTGGTGATTATGCAGAGAAGATGACAGGAAAAACCCTTGGCAAGCATTTTTACTCCAAGAAAGACTTGTAATATAAGTGAAAGAGTCGTTAGTGTTTTTTAAAATGTGGGTAAATTAGATGAAATTAAGGAGTCTGGTAGCCAGCAATCTGATGTTCCCTGGATCTCAGTCTGGTTGGTTCTTTCCACTAATGAAGTCTTCTCATGTTCACTTACATAAAATTCTTTTCAAAGGGGAACTCAAATTTGAACACACACACACGTGCACGCACACACACACACATACCCAACACTGATTAAAATGGGTGCAGTCACTGACTTCAGATATAAAAGTACTATTAATGTATAACCAGGTCAATAATCATAACCTAGACTTCCCAAATGTGAGGCCGAACTTGTATTTCAGAGCTGCAGACAATCAATGCCCTGCCTTGATTCTTGCACTCTCTTTCGTTGATTCTGTGCAAACACATGGCCCTTTCTAATTAGCCTGTCTTTAATGGAGGCAGTAACTGAATGTCAACACCAGGGTAGGTCACTAAATGCCATTTCTGTTGTTAAAAACCAAGGAAACAGACAGGAGAGCACACCAAACGCAGCAAGAAACATGGAACAGTAAGAACATGGGTGAGGAGAGAGGTGCTGCTGCTAATGAATGATAATGAAATGAGAGGTCAAAGTCTGTCATAAACTCTGAAGTTTATAATAATCTTATTTTCCATTTAATGGCCTAGGAGTAGTCCTCAGAGGAAAGGTAAGACTGTGATGTTATAAGCAAAATGATATAGGCTAGAGGGAGACTAAGTGAGGGTTTTCTTGTAATACTATAAATTAAGAGTGAACACAGTAGAAGGCAAAAATTATCCTCAAGATTTTTTAGCCTGGTACTTTTGTCTTTTCAAGCCATAGACAAAAGTGTTTCAATTTTGACTGAGTGAATGTTTGCTGCATGCTCTTTGAGTACTTTGAGTTGGATTTGGGGGATGCAATTTGTTTTCATGTATTCGATTAATTTTGTATCTCACGATATCCCTTTCCAGGCCTGTGGTCATATTTACATTTTAAATATAAAAAAGCCAGGATACAAATATTAGAGAAGAAATGTCTGCAAAGTGAATTATTCCTTACAGCAATTTCCTTGTGTCTATGTGGTGGTTCCTGATTATTTACTTAAGTTTTATAGTTATATATCTCCTATTACTCCCAATAGATTAGAAAATCTTTTAACTGGGAAAACATTTCCAGCATTTCTTCTAACTGTGTCCTGTACATAGTAGGTTCTCAGTTGTATGAGAAAAACCAACTATTTTCTTCTATGCACACTGTAATAAGATGTGTGGAATCTTTTTCCCACATCTATCAATTCTTCAAAGCAGCTGGATGTCCTATAATTCAATTCCATTCTGACACTAACTGGACTTAGTGCAGATCCCACAGGTTAAAGGCTCAGTGCCACAAGACTTCCCCCAACTTCAGACACCAATCGTAAGTCCCCAGGTTACCCACAACTCTGTCCAACTTGTCCACACATTGGAGGACCCCACAACCTCCTCCTCAGGTTTGGTCCTTTGCTCACAGAACTTGGAGAAACACTTGCTTATGTTTACTGGTTTATTATGAAGGATATTACAGAGAATATAGGTGAACTGCCAGATGAAGAGGTATACAGGGAGAAGTCTGGAAAGGTCCCAAGTTTAGGAGCTTCTGTTACTGTGGAGTTACGATGCACCACCTTCGTGGTACGTGGATGTGTTCACCAACACAGAAGCTCTCTGAACTCCATCTTCTAGGGATTTTTATGGAGGGTTCATCAAATAGGCACGATTGATTATTAACTCAATCTGCTGTTCCTCTCCCCTCCCCAGAGGCTAATGGTGTTGGATAAAAGTTCCAAGCTTCTAATTATGGCTTGGTCTTTCTGGCCACTGGCACCTATCCTGAAGCTATGCAGGAGCCCACCAAGAGTCAAGTCATTAGAGCAAAAGAGATTCCTATCACCCAGGAAATTACAAGGGATTTAGGAGCCCTGTGTCAGGAACTGGGAAGGAAGACCAGATAGTGCTTCTTATTGTATCACAATATAACATCAGTAAATGCGTTTGAAATTTATATACTTTTCAATATTCATTTTAATTAGAAAAGATTCTTTCAGTGTCTGCCACAACAATAATTCTCTAATGGAGTACTAAATCTTTGAATTTTAACATTAGCTCTAGAGATTATAAGTGATTTCTTATAAAGTACATTTATAGACTGATATTGTATTATGCTAATTTGGAGTTTTTCAATACAGATTAATTGATTTGGGATAGGAGATGGCAACAAAATATCATAAATAGTAAATCTTTTCACTAATATTTTCTTATAGATTCTCATGATTGATGCCTAATGTAGTGAAACAAAGCTTTCCCAAATGTCTTAGAATTTAAATAGCTGTGCTGTGAGAATTTTAACAATACCCAAGGTTATTTTCCTTTAAACAGATATACAAATTCTAAGCTCAGAGATGTGCCTTCAAGCAGATGTACAAATTCTTAGCTTAGAAATATACTTTTGAGTCTTTTAATAAATACCATTATAATTCTGCATATATTTAGAAGAGTCATCTTTAAAAAGATTTGCCTAGCACATACTAGCTCAGTAAAAGTCAAACGAGTGGATCTATAAGTGTCTCCTTCAATTAGCCTTGTAAATTAGATAAACTGTTGTAGTTTTTCTGTTGCACACAAAAAGTTAAAGCATTAAATAAATGCCCAAGAAAGGAGTTAAGTGCTAGGAACCTATTACATGGTCTGTGCTACTAAAGTGATTTCAATCTAATAGGCACATAAAACAGGATTATAAGGGATTAGGGAAACAATGTGATGTAGGCTGTGGTTGATGAACTGCACTGATGGTCATACTTAATGTTGTCTCTGTGTCCACACTTTTTGTCTTATAACTGTCAAGTCTTTTTCCATTCTGACTCTGGGCTGGTCTTGTGACTTTTCTTCAGCTCACAGAACATGATGGAAATAACAGGGTGTTGGTTCTAAGTCTACGTCTCAGGAATCTTCCCTCTTTTGCTTGGATTCTTGTTTTCTTGCTCATTCCAGTCCTCTGTCCACGCCTTGTGAACATGTCTGGACACCTGGAGGATAAGACACGTGGAGAAAAGCCAGTGTGGCTCAGTGACAGCCCGTCAACTCCCAGAAGCAGATGTAGTCCCACCGAGACAAGCTGCAGTTTACCATAGATTTATGCAACCACCTCAAACCACAAGAGCCTCCCAGCTAAGTCTAGTCAAAATTTTCAACCAACGGGATTATAAGCTAAGAGACTGACTGCTGTTGAAGCCACTAAATGTAGTGGATTGTTATATAGCAGTAGTTAACTGTTACATGAGGTTAAGAGCTGTGGACCCTGGCTATGTTTGCTGATTTTTCTAAAACTTATTTTCTTATGTAGAAACATACTATCCTTATCAAATGTTTGTGAGGCTTAAATTTGTACATGACAAATTACCTTAGATGGACTTAATAAACAGCAACCATTACCACTACCAGTATTGCTACATTTGTGTTACTACTGTTACAATGAACCAAGAATTACAAGAGTAATATTTTATGTGCTATGGAAACATGAAGTAGGTGGCAACTTAACTGTCCCTTTAAGTGCCAGGGAAAGCTAAAAAGAGGTGGTCATATAGACCCTGAATCTTAAAGGTTCTTTCAGGTGCGAAGAGGTGTTAAAAAATCCTAGCAAACGGATGGCCTATAGTGATATTGGAGACAGAAATAATTGGATTAGTATAACATTTCACTTGAGAAAGCATTTTCAGAAACATAGTTTATTTGATATTCACAGCATCATTTCACAGCAGAAAATGTCTTTATTTTATTATTTAAAAATGGGTATTCTAAGTTGCCGTGAGTTATTTTGGGTCATTCAGTTTGAAAATCATGGAGCTCCCCTTGAATCCAGGCCTTTTGACCACAACAAAAGGCGATGTTTTATGTATCATAATGCTTTCTTTTATTTTATATAGTTTCCCTAAATCAATTAGAAGTATTGAAAGTTTATAAAGTACTTATATAAGACTGACAGCATGCTTATGAAAATAGATCCTTTAATTTAGGATCTACTAAGTCCTTCTTTAGATTTTTCCAACTGATAGTTAAGCAGAGAAGATGTCACTACATTTAGGATAATATTGGGAATTTACGTATCTCACATTCGTTTTGTATAGTTTGTGCGTGTGTGGATGAGTGTGTGTGTGATGTGTGTGAGGGGGGCAGAGAGGGGAAGGAGGGAAGGAGGGAGAGAGAGGAGAGAGAGAGACAGACAGAAACTACTTCCCATAATAACAGTAGTCTTTTGTTCCATTGTATTAAAAAATTCCAATTCTAAAAAATAAATTGCTTAAAGTAAAGTGAGTTTAGAATGATTGTATTTTTAAATTTTCTTTAATTGGAAATATGGAGAAATTTAACACCCAGGGAAAGCCTTAATTTTATTTTTTGACATCTAGCAAAACCTTTCTAATACGTGGTAAAAACCTGTTAATGATCTGGGATGCATCCTATGACTGAAAGCTAAATAAAAGGGTATATTTGCAGCCCATTAACATCTTTTTTAAGGTTTAAGCTACATGGAAGCACAAAGTTCAGCTTCTGATGTCAGCAATTTCATTGTAAATCACATTTAATGTGGTTTTCTAGTTTAAAAATGCCATTTTACAAGCTATCACTTGGTTGTCCACCTTCAGGACAAGGGTTGCCCTGATGGAGTAATAAATTTTGATGGAACATTGGCTTATTAAAAGTCTTCAAATTATGCTGATAATTGTCTGGAGTTTATAGAGATTACTGTGTCATTATGTTTAAATGAGTCTCCAGCATAACCCACTGCAAGCTGGGCCAGAAAGCTGTGGCTGATACTGCCACATAATATGTAGCTGGATTAAGGAAGACACCATGTTCTCCTGGGTTTCTAAAAAGCCACCAATTATTGTAGACTGAATTATTGTAGACTGCAGCCCAGATTTTGTTTTTGAGCTCCAGCTCCCCGTATCCAATGGTCTACCACTCGAAAGGCCTATATTCACCACCATTTTAGCAGGAGCTAACCGATCCCCTTCCCTTTGATACCAGAAAGACAGGCCACTCTGAAAAATAAGCGAAGGACTTAATTAGCCATTCATAAAACAGGACAATCCAGGGCCATTTATCATATAAAAAGGTGTTCATCTTCACTAGTTAATCAGGGAAATAGAAATTAAAACCATAACAGCATCCTATCACCTACCTGTCAATCTGACTAAAAAGAATGACAATACCAATTGTTGGTAAGGATATGGAGCTATGTGAACTCTCATACACTTCTGATAGGAATGTAAATTTTTGCAACCAAAACACTTTGGAAAAGTGTTTACTGTTTACTGCTTTAGTTTAAGATATACATAATTTACAGTTCAATAATTCCACTTCCAAGAGAAGTGCATATATATGTGCAACACGACACATGCATAAGAATGTTCACAGCAGCATTAGTTTAATACAGTTGATCTTTGAACAACATAGGGATTCAGGGCACTGAATCCCCCAACACAGCTGAAAATTCACATGTAAGTTTTGACTCCCTCAAAACTTAACTACTAATAGCCTACTGTTGATTAAAAGCCTCATCAATAACAAAAGAGTCGATTAATGCATATTTGTATGTTATATGTATTATACGGTAGTTTCAAACTAGAGATTACTCAAGTATCCATCAATGGTATAGACTGTGTTATGTTCATACAACAGAATCTCATGCAGTGATACAAATGAACAGTCTTGCTATACACAACAGGGTGTATGAATCTTGCATACACAGAACTGCATGAAAGAAGCCAGGCATAAAAAAATTTACTAAACTTTTTCATTAATATCAGCTCCAAAATGAGAAAGAGATGAACTGTTAGAATAGAAATAAAGACATTTGTTACATTTAGGAAGGAGAGAGAGGTAGTACAGTGGAGAGGGCACCAGGAAGGCACCCAAGGAACTATCGATATTCTATTTCTTGAATCTTGGTGGCAGTTACATAGGTGTTTGCTTTGTGATATCTCATTGAACGGCTGCATACCTAGCATATTTGACTACCAGAATAATCTGACTACCAGAATAGATAATAGAGGATTTTCCCAATCCTCTTTCTAGGTGATGAAATTATTTTTATTAATAATCACAATAATCAATGAATAATCCATATTTTGGGGATTCATCTTTAGTTTTAAAACAACTAAAACAGAAGAATAAAATTCAAATAATATTATACTTTACAGTTGGCTCCCTGTTTCACTGTTTTACATTTTAACATACATAAAATCTCCAAGTAGTCATATTTAATAATTCCATTAAATAGAATTCTATTTCTTCATTTTTACAGTCATGGTGTGATTATTGCTGATTTCTAATATCATATCATGTGTTGGAGACTCACTGTTCCCCAAGCATACAATTGGAAACCATTATTGTATTTGTTTGCTAAGGCTGCCATAGCAAGATGCCACAGAGTGGACGGGTTAAACAATAGAAATTTAATTTCTCACAGTTCCAAGGGCTGAAAGTTCAGGATCAGGGTGTCAGCAGGGCTGGGTTCTCCTGAGGCCCCTCTCCTTGTCCTGTGGATGGCTGCCTTCTGGCCGAGTCCTTACATAGTATTTCCTCTGTGTGTGCACATCTCTGATGTCTCCCCGTGTGTCCTGATCTCCTTGTATCAAGACACCAGTCAGATTGGATTAAGGGCATCTTAGAGACCTTATTTTCACTTTCCTTTTTAAAAGCTTTGTCTTCAAATACAGTCTCATTCTGAGGTGCTGGGGGTTAGGGCTTCAACATGAATTTGGGTAGGGGTGGCACAGAATTCAGTCCATAACAATTAGAAATTTAACTCTTGAGAGAATGTTTGTAGCTTGTACCCTTGTGTTGGGACCTAACCATGTAACTGGAAGTTGTCTGGATTAGCGTCCATGTTGAACTCAGAGTTTATTAAAGAATACATAATAATAGTGCTAATTTTACACACACTCACACACGTATACTTAAGATCCAGTAGTAAGCACACCATTGTTTAGAATTTAAATCAACACAGGATATTTTATTCAGTGAAGAATATTCTATCACTGACATTGCTCAGAAATTCTGGCCCAGAGTGATGATTGAAAGAAGACCAATTTTAGTTTTTAAACTGTTTTTAAGTTTTCTGCAGAGAACGTGCCCCCTTATTGCCTGACGTCAGCGCAGACGACTCTAACTGGAGTGTTCTTGGTCCACCTCTGTCCATGGAAGTTTATATTTGTGCTTTATGCACTTTTCTGCATTGGTGCTATATTTCAATATTTTTAAAAAGCGTTGAATTGGAAGCTAGATAGATCAAGGTTCAAATCTTCCATATCTATAAATGTTGCTGTCCTTTAAAAGCTGCCAGTCTTCTCCATGCTTTGGCTTCTCACTCAGAAAATGAGTATTACACTATATCTCCCAGGAGCATTACGAAGATTTAAATAAAATCAGTTACTACATATGAATACTTAGTCAAGTTCAAGCACAGAATAAAATGCCCACTGATAGAGTTTGAATGTATGTCCCTGCCAAATCTTGTGTTGAATTGTAATCCCCAGTGCTGGAGGTGGGGTCTGGTGGAAGGTGCTTGGGTCATGGGGGCGGGTCTTTTACGGCTTGGTGCTATGTTCATGATAATGAGTTCTTGTGAGGTCTGGTCATTTCAAAACGGTGTGGCACCTCTCCTCCCACTCTCTCTCACTTGCTCCTGCTTTCAACATGTGATGTGCCTATTCCCCCTTTGCCTTTCGCTATGATTGAAACCTCCCTGAGGCTTCACCAGAAGCTGAGTAGATGCCAGCACTATGCTTCCTGTAAAGCCTGCAGAACCATGAGCCAATTAAGACTTTTTTCTTTATAAATTACCCAGTCTCAGGTATTTCTTTATAGCAACACAAGAATGGACGAATATACTCACTATTGAGTGAATCACATAGAGAGTTCCAGTTATTGTCATTTCACTTGTCTGTCTAAATTACTCAATCTCAAGCTTCCTGTGAGGAGATACAATCTTAGATGAATGAATGAATTTGCCAGCTCTTATGTGACAAGCACTGTTAGTGAGAAGATGTCCCGTGTTTATAGGCTTGTGGAGCAGGCAATCAAGTAGGAAAAACACAGCAATATATCTTATTGTGTTAGTAGAGAAATGTGTAGGAAGCTGTGGGAGAACCAGTAAAGGAGTAACTGAGTTGCTGGAGCGATCAGGAAAAGACTAGCTAGAGGAGATTAATTTGAGCTTGAACCTGTGAACAGACAATGAAAAGGCATGACCTGCACAAAGGTTACTAGAGATTGCTACCTATAGGGCAGTGGTTCCCTTGGGGATAATTTTTCTCCACAGAGGATATTTGGCAATGTCTGGAGATCTTTTTGTTTATCAAAACTGTGGAGGTGCTACTGACATCTAGTGGGCAGAGACAAGGGATGCTGCTAAACATCCTGCAAGGCACAGGACAGCCCCTAGGCCGGAGAATTATCCTGCCCAGTGTCAATACAGCTGAAGTTGAGAAAGCCTGCTGTAAGGTTTCTTTTGAAGAAACATAAAAAAAAAGAAGAAAATATAAAATATACTTGGGTAAAAGTTTCTCTTTTATTATTATATTTTAAAATTGATATTTGGCTGGGATGGCAGATGGCTTGCTTTTCAAGTACACCCCAAAGTTGTATGAAGAGCAACCCCGGTCAGGCCCCAGGGAAGGGCTAGCGTGGGGGACCCTGTCCCCAAACATCCGGGCATCACAGTGCAGTTTCCAGAAACAGCAGTGGGTGGCAGAAGATGCTACTGCAGGGAGGCAGAGCTGCCCATCAGAAACAAGGAACACATTGGGCCTCTAGTATCTTCAGATGAATGCAGGAAAAAATGGACTTTGAGAATCAGAAGAAGAAAAAAAATTCCTTAAATGATTAAAAAAAAAGCATCAGAAAACATAGAAGAATAAAAAAGAAAAGATATGAGAAGGTTACAAGGAAATTTAAGCCACAAAATCAATGCTACTATTTTCTGTGTTCTAGTTAAATGATTTCAATTTATATTTTATTTGACTATCTTTCTGTATTTCCTTAGGATTAATTTTATGAGTTTCTTGCTAAAAACAATTCTTTCACTTCTTTGGTGTCCTTTTATGCTCAATAATAAAAGCAGTTTGAGTTATGGATTTTCCTCTGTGTACAGTTTTCTCAAAATTCTATTTTGTAGCTTGATTTACATTTTGAACAAGAGTGATTTTGAAGAAAATTTTAACATTTCTATGCAGTTTTGTTTACGTGAGAGGTGGTTTGTTTTTAATTTCTAGTTTGATTGCAAATAAATGATTAATATTTGGAATTTATTGAAGTTTTTCTTGCAGCACAGTTGATTATACAATGTCCTAGGGATCTGTCAAAAGAAAATTCCCTACAGGTTTACAGAGACCATCCATTTTCCCCCCATTTTTCCCCATTTTCCCCCCATGATGAGACCACCCATTTTCCCCCCTGCAAGGACACCAATTTAACAACTATCTTCACAGTAAAAACACCTTCATAAGAACTAGAAATCAGGTCAGCCCTCATAGTACCCGGTTTTAACTCCATATTGCTGAAAGAGGCACTAAAGAGAGAAAAGACAGTCTTGAACTGTCAATGCCACCCCTCCTACACCCCTTCAGCAGTGTGGAGAGCATCTCGGCACTGGGGGAGGGAGAACACGGCAATTGTGAGACATTGAACTCAGTGCCGTCCTGTTAGAGCAGAAAGAAAAACCAGACCCAACTCAGGTGATGCTCTCCCACAGAGGCAATCTTAAACCAGCCCTAGCCGGAGGGGAATTGCCAATCCCAGAGGGCAGAACTTGAGTTCTGCAAATCTCACCACCGAGGGCTGAAGTTCTCTGTGCTCTAAATAAACTTAAAAGGCAGTCTAGGCCATAAGGACTGCAAATCATAGGTGAGTCCTAGTGCTCAACTGGGCCCAGAGACAGTAGACTGGGAGGGCATGTGACATATTGACAACAGCTGGGGCAGCTTAGGCATCATCCCTACTTTAAGCCCAGGTTGCATGGCTCCAAAAGAAACCCTTTCCTTCTGCTAGAGGAGAAGAGAAGGAAGAGTAGGGAGGACTTTGTCTTGCATCTTGGATACCAGCTCAGCCACAGCAGGATAGTGCACCAGTCAGCGTTTTGAGGTCCCCTTTCCAGGCCCTAGCTCTCAGATGACATTTCTAGACACACCCTGGGCCAGAAGGGAACCTGCTGCCTTGAAGTGAAGGACCCAGCCCTGGAAACATTCATCACCTGCTAACTGAAGAGCCCTTGGTTCCTCAATAACCGGCAGCAATACCCAGGCACTACATCTAGGGACTTGCTCGAGCCTCGAACTGGCTGGCTTCAGGTGAGACTCAGCATGTTACCAGCTTTGGTTGCTACGGGGCAAAACTCCTTCTGCTTGAGAAAAGCAGAGAGAAAAATAAAGGGAACTTTGTTTTGCACCTTAGGTATCAGCACGGCCACAGGGGAGTATAGCACCAAGCGGGTTCTTGGGGTCTCTGATTCCAGGACTTGACTCTGGGATGACATCTCTGGACCTGCTCTGGGCCAGAAAAGAACCCACTGCCTTGAAGAGTGAGTCTCAGGCTGGGCAGCATTCACCGCAGCATTCACCACAAGCTGACTTAAGAGCCCTCGGGCCTTAAGGGAACATTGGTGGTAGTCTGGCAGTACTTCTTGTGGCCTGTGGTGACAGTGGCTCTGGAGTGAGGCTCCTTTGCCTTTGAAAAGGGGAAGGAAGAGTGGGAAGGACTGTGGATTGTGGTATAAATGCCAGCTCAGCGGCAGTAAAATAGAACACAAGGTAGACTTGTAAGGTTTTTGACCATAGTCCCTGATTCTCAGATGGCACCTCTGGACTCACCTGGGGCCTAGGAAAACTCTCCACCCTGAAGGAAGGACACAGGCCTGGATGGCTTTGCCGCCTGCTGATTGCAGAGCCCCAAGGCCTTGAGCAAACATAGACAATAGCCAGGGAGTGATTACAGTTACAGCAGGCCTTGGGAAAGACCCAGTGCTGTACCATCTTTAGGTCTGACCCAGTGCAGTCATAGTGATGGTAGCCACAGAGGTTCTTTTGTCACTCTACCCCCAGCTTTAGGTGGCTCAGTATAGAGGGAGAGAGAGACTCCATTTGTTTGGGACAGAGTAAGGAAAGAGAACAAGAGTCTCTGCCTGGTAATCTAGAGAATTCTCCCAGATCTTGTCCAAAACCATCAAGCCAGTACCTCTATGAGTCTGCAAAAGCCATAGCACTGCTGTGCTGGGGGTGCCCCCTAAAGTAGATACAGCTTAGACACTCAAGTTTTTACAACACTCAAGTCTTTTCAAATATCCAGAAAGCCCAAGAAGGACAGATATAAAAACAAGCCCAGACAGTGAAGACTAAAATAAATACCTAACTCTTCAATATCCAGACACTGAAGAACATCTACTAGCATCAACAGCGTTTAGGAAAACATGACCTCACCAAATGAACTAAATAAGCCACCAGGGATCAATCCTGGAGAAACAGAGATATATGACCTCTTAGACAGAGATTTCAAAATAGCTTTATTGAAGAAACTCTAAGTAATTCAAGATAACGCAGAGAAGGAATTCAGAACTCTATAAGATAAATTTAACAAAAAGATTGAAATAATTAAGAATCAAGAATAAATTCTAGATTTGAAAAATGCAATTTACATATTGAAGAATGCATCAGAGTTCTTTAATAGCATAATTGATCATGCAGAAGAAAGAATTAGTGAGCTTGAAGACAGGCTATTTGAAAATACACAGAAGAGACAAAGGAAAAAGAATGAAAAACAATAAAGCACATCTACAGGATCTAGAAAATAGCCTCAAAAGGGCCAATCTAAGAGTTATTGGCCTTAAAATGGAGGTAGAGAAGGAGATAGGAGTTGAAATTTTATTTAAAGGGATAATAGCAGAGTATTTCCCAAACCTAGAGAAAGATATCAATATACAAGCACAAGAAGATTATAGAAGACCAAGCAGATTTAACCCAAAGAAGACTACTTCAAGACATGTAAAAATCAAACTCCCAAAGATCAAGAATAACAAAAGGATACTAAAATTAGCAAGAGAAAAGAAACAAATATTATACAACGGAGCTCCCATACATCTGGCAGCAGACTTTTCAGTGGAAACCTTATAGGCCAAAAGAGAGTGGCATGACGTGTTTAAATTGCTAAAGGAAAAGATGTTTTATCCTAGAGCAGTATATCTGGTAAAAATACTCTTTAAACAGGCCAGACACAGTGGCTCACGCCTGTAATACCAGCACTTTGGGAGGCTGAGATGGGCAGATCACGAGGTCAGGAGATCAAGACCATCCTGGCTAACACGGTGAAACCCCGTCTCTCCCAAAAAATACAAAAAATTAGCCAGGTGTTGTGGCAGGTGCCTGTAGTCCCAGCTACTCAGGAGGCTGAGGCAGGAGAATGGCATGAACCCAGGAGGAGGAGCTTGCAGTGAGCTGAGATCACACCACTGCACTCCAGCCTGGGCGACAGAGCAAGACTCCATTCTCAAAACAAAACAAAACAAAACAAGTCAAAACAAAAAAAAACCTCTTCAAACATGAAGGAAAAATAAACACTTTCCCAGACACACAAAGGCTGAAGGATTTTGAACAAAACCAGACCTGTTCTACAAGAAATGCTAAAGGAAGCACTTCAGTCAGAAAGAAAAGGACATTAATGAGCAATAAGTAATTACCTGAAGGTGGAAAACTACTGAATAGTAAGCACACAGAATATTATAACACATCAACTGTGTTGTGTAAACTACTTTTATCCTAAGCATAAAGACTAAATAATGAACCAATAAAAAATTACAACAACAGCTTTTCAAGACATAGACAGTACAATGAGACATAAATAGAAACAACAAAAAGTTAAAAAGCAGCAGCAACAAAGTTAAGGCATAGAGTTTTTAATAGTTTTCCTTTTGCTTATTTGTGTGTTTATACAAACAATGTTAAATAGTTATCAGGTTAAAATAATGGGTTATGAGATAGTATATGCAAGCTTCATGGTAACCTGAAACCAAAAACATACAAGGGATACACACACACACGAAAGCAAGAAACTAAATCATATCACCAGAAAAAAAAAACAAAACACCTTCATAAAGGAAAACAGAAAGGAAGGAAAGAAAAAAGAGAAGACCACAAAACAACCAGAAAACAAATAACAAAATGGCAGGGGTAAGTCCTTACTTGTTGATAATAACACTGAATGTAAATGCACTAAACTTTCCAATCAAAAGACATAAAGTGGCTGAATGGATGAAAAAACAAGACCCATTGATCTGTTGCCTATGAGAAACACATAAAGAAGGTCACTATATAATGATAAAGAGCTCAATTCAGCAAAAGGATATAACAACTTTAAATATATGTGCACTCAACACGGGAACACTCAGATATATAAAGCAAATATTGTTAGAGCTAAAGAGAGAGATAAGCCCCAATACAATAATAGCTTGAGACTTCAACACTCCACTTTTAGCATTGGACAGACCTTCCATACAGAAACCCAACAAAGAGACATTAGACTTAATCTGCGGTATAGACCAAATGGATCTAATAGATATTTACAGAATATTTCATTTAACCAGTGAAGAGTTTACATTATCCTAAGCTCATGAATCATTCTCAAGGATAGACCATACATTAGTTTACAAAACAAGTCAAATACATTAAAAAACTTTACAATATTAATCATCTTCTCTTACCACAACAGGATAAAATTGGAAATTAATAACAGGAAGTGTTTGGAAACTATACAAATACTTGGAAATTAGACAATATGCTCTTGAATGACTAGTGGGTCAATGAAGAAATTAAGAAGGAAATAGAAAAAGTTTTGATAACAAATGATAATGGAAATACAACATACAAAGACCTCTTGGTACAGCAAAAGTAGTACTAACAGAGAAGTTTATAGCAATAAGTGCCTACATCAAAAAAGAGGAAAAACTTTAAATAAACCATTTAATGATGCATCTTAAAAAGCTAAAAAAGTAAGAGCAAACCAAACCTAAATTAGAAGAAAACAAATAAAAAAGATCAGAGCAGAGATAAATAAAATTGAAATGAAGAAAAACATACAAGAGATTAATAAAACACATCGGGTCTTTAAAAAGTTAAACAAAATTGACAATCTTTTAGCCAGACTAAGAAAAAAAAAGAGACGATTCAAATAAATAGAAACAGAAAAGTTAAAAGGAGACATTACAGCTGATACTGATACTGCAGGAATTTAAAGGATCATTAGAGGCTACTATGAGCAACTATGTGTCAATAAATTGGACAACCTAGAAGAAATGTACAAATTCTTAGACACAGACAACTTACCAAGATTGAACCAGGAAGAAGCCCAAAACCTGAAGAGACCAATAACAAGTACTGATATTTAAGCTCTAATAAAAAGTCTCCCAGTAAAGGAAAGCCTGGGATCCAATGTCTTCACTGCTAAATTCTACTATATACCAAATATTTAAAGAGGAACTAATGCTGATGCTACTCAAACAATTCCAAAAATTACAGGAGGACAAAATACTTTCAAACTCTTTCTATGAGGTCAGTCTGATACCAAAACCAGACAAAGATACATAAAAATGGAGAACTATAGGCCAATATCTCTGACAAATATTGATGTAAAAATCTTCAACAAAATATTAGCAAACTGAATTCAATAACATATTAGAAAGATCATTCATCATGACCAAGTGGGATTTATCCCTGGTATGCAAGGATAGTTCAACATACACAAATCAATCAATGTGACACATCGTGTCAACAGAATGAAGGACAAAAACCATATGATTATTTCAACCGATGTTGAAATAGCATTTGATAAAATTCAAAATTGCTTCATGATAAAAACCTAAAAAAACTGGCTATAGAAGGAACGTATCTCAACATAATAAAAGCCATATATGACAGATTCATAGCTAGTATCATACTGAATGGGGAAAAAACTGAAAGCCTTTCCTTTAAGATCTTGAACATGACAAGGATGTCCACTGTCACTACTGTTGTTTGGCACACTACTGGAAGTCCTAGTTAGAGCAATGAGTCAAGAGAAAGAAATAAAGGGCATCCAAATTGGAATGGAAGAAGTAAAATTATTCTTGTTTGCAGATGATATTATATAGGAAAATTCTGAAGACTCCACCAACTATTAGAACTAATAAATTCAGCATAGTTGCGGGATACAAAATCAACACACAAACATTAGTAGCACTTGTACATGCCAACTATGAGCAATCTGAAAAAGAAATAAAAAAGGTAATTCCATCTGCAGTAGCCACAAATAAAATTAAACATCTTGGAATTAACTTAACCAAAGAAGTGAAAGATCTGTATAATAAAAGCTGTACAGCACTGACAAAAGAAACTGAAGAGAACACCAAAAAATGGAAAAATATTTTGTGTTCATGGATTGGAAGAATCAATAATGTTAAAATGTTCATACTACTCAAAGCCATCTACAGATTCAATACAATTCCAATCAAAATGCCAATGACATCTTCACAGCAGTAGAAAAAACAATTCTAAAATTTATATAAAACCACAAAAGACTGAGAAGAGCCAAAGCTATACAAAGCAAAAAGCATAAAACACATTACTTAACTTTGAATTACACCACAGAGCTGTAGTAACCAAAACAGCATGGTACTGGCATAAAAACAGACACATAGACCAATGAAACAGAATAGAGAAACTAGAACTAAACTCACATACCTACGGTGAACTCATTTTTGACAAAGGTGCAAGAACATACATGGGAGTAAGGACAGTCTCCTCAAGAAAAAGCACTGGGAAAACTGCATATCCGTATGTAGAAGAATGAAATTAGACCCGTATCTGTTACTGTATACAAAAATAACATCAAACTGAATTAAAGACTTAAATCTAAGATCTCAAACTATGAAACTACTACAAGAAAACCTTGGGGAAGATCTCTAGGACATTTATATGGGCAAAAATTTATTGAGCAATGCCCCACAAGCACAGGCAACCAAAGCAAAATAGACAAATGGGATCACATCAAGCTACAAAAGCTTTTGCACGGCAATGGAAACGATGAACAAAATGAAGATATAATCCACAGAATGAGAGAAAGTATTTGCAAACTATCCATCTAATAAGAGATTAATAACTCTATAGGAAAAAATCTAATAGTCCAGTCAAAAATGAGCAAAATGTTTGAATAGATATTTCTCAAAAGAAGACAAACAAATGGCAAACAGGCATATGAAAATGTGCTCAACATCATTGACTATCAGAGAAATGCAAATCAAAACTACAATGAGATGCCATCTCACCTCAGCTAAAATGGTTTATATTCAAAAGACAGGCAATAACAAATGCTGGAGAGCATGTGGAGAAAAAGAAACTCTTGTACACTTGGTGGGAATGTAAATTAGTACAGCCATCTTGGAGAACAGTTTGGAGGTTCCACAAATAGCTAAACATAGAGCTACCATATGATCCAGGAATCCCACTGCTGGCTATACACCCTAAAGAAAGGAAATCAGTATATTGAAGAGATATTTGTGCTCCCAAATTTGTTGTAGCATTGTTCATAATAGCCAAGATTTGGAAGCAATCTAAAGTGTCCATCAACAGATACAGGGATAAAGAAAATGTGGTACACACAAAACAGATATATAGACCAATGGAACAGAACAGAGGACTCAGAAATAACACCACACATCTACAACCATCTGATCTTTGACAAACCTGACAAAAACAAGAAATAGGGAAAGGATTTGCTATATAATAAATGGTGCTGGGAAAACTGGCTAGCCATATGTAGAAAGCTGAAACTGGATGCCTTCCTTACACCTTATACACAAATTAATTCAAGACAGATTAAAGACTTAAATGTTAGACCTAAAACCATAAAAACCCTAGAAGAAAACCTAGGCAATACCATTCAGGACATAGGCATGGGCAAGGACTTCATGACTAAAACACCAAAAGCAATGGCAACAAAAGCCAAAATAGACAAATGGGATCTAATTAAACTAAAGAGCTTCTGCATAGCAAAAGAAACTACCATCAGAGTGAACGGGCAACCTACAGAATGGGAGAAAATTTTTGCAATCTACCCATCTGACAAAGGGCTAATATCCAGAATCTACAAAGAACTAAACAAATTTACAAGAAAAAAACAACCCCATCAAAAAGTGGGCAAAGGATATGAACAGACACTTCTCAAAAGAAGACATCTATGCAGCCAACAGACACATGAAAAAATGCTCATCATCACTGGCCATCAGAGAAATGCAAATCAAAACCACAATGAGATACCATCTCATGCCAGTTAGAATGGCAATCATTAAAAAGTCAGGAAACAACAGATGCTGGAGAGGATGTGGAGAAATAGGAACACTTTTACACTGTTGGCGGGAGTGTAAATTAGTTCAACCATTATGGAAGACAATGTGGTGATTCCTCAAGGATCTAGAACTAGAAATACTATTTGACCCAGCCATCCCATTACTGGGTATATACCCAAAGGATTATAAATCATGCTACCATAAAGACACATGCACACGTATGTTTATTGCAGCACTATTCACGATAGCAAAGACTTGGAACCAACCCAAATATCCCAGAATGATAGACTGGATTAAGAAAATGTGGCAAATATACACAATGGAATACTATGCAGCCATAAAAAAGGATGAGTTCATATCCTTTGCAGGGACATGGATGAAGCTAGAAACCATCACTCTCAGCAAGCTATCACAAGGACAGAAAACCAAACTCCGCATGTTCTCACTCATAGGTGGGAACTGAACAATGAGATCACTTGGACACAGGATGGGGAACATCACACACTGGGGCCTGTAGTAGGGCGGGGGGCTGGGGGAGGGATAGAACTAGGAGAAATACCTAATGTGAATGACGAGTTGATGGGTGCAGCAAACAACCCACATGGCGCATGTATATCTGTGTATCAAACATTGTGCACATGTACCCTAGAACTTAAAGTATAATAATAATAAAAAGAAAATGTCATACATATATACAACACAGTACTATTCAGCCATAAGAATGAGATCCTGTTATTTGCAACAAAATGTGTAGAACTGGAGATCATTAAGTGAAATAAGCCAGGCACAGAAAGACAAATATTGCATGTTCTTGCTTACTTGTGGGATAGAAAAAACAAAGCAATTGAACTCATGAACATGGTAAAAGCATGGTCACCACAGTCTGGGAAGGGTAATGGGAGGCTGGGCCAGGGCAGAGGTGGGGATGGTTAATGGGTACAAAAAAATAGTTAGAAAGAATGAATACAACCTGTTAGATCCATTTGGTCTATAGTGCAGATTAAGTGGGTGACTATAGTCAGTAGGATGACTATAGTCAATAATAACTTAATTGTACATTTAAAAATAACTAAAAGAGTATAAGTGAATTGTTTGTAATAAAAGGATAAATACCTGAGGGAACGGATACCCCATTCTTTATGATGTAATTATTTCACATTGCATACCTGTATCAAAATATCTCATGTACTCTATAAATATATACACTTATTTGGCACCCACAAAAATTAAAAATAAAAATATTTAAGAAAAGAAATGCTCTATAGTCATGTACTGCATAAAAACATGTTGATCGATGGATTGCATATGTTGCAGAAGACCCATAAAAGCATAATACTGAATTTTTGTTGTATCTTTTCCATGTTTAGATGTATAAATACCTACCACTGTGTTATAATTGCCTACAGTATTCAGTACAGTAACATACTACCTAGGTTTGTATCCTAGGAGCAACATGCTATCCCATATAGCCTAGGTGTGTAGTAGGCTATACCATCTAGTTTTGTTTAAGTTCACTCTATGATGTTTGTGCATATAATTGCCTAATGATGCATTTCTAAGAATGTTTCCCTATCATTAGCTGACAACACATGACTGTGTGTGTGTATATATATGTATATACAATATTCACCTGCAACATATATATGCACTAGTCCCTCCTTATCTGTGAAGGATCTGTTCTAAGACCCCTAGTGGATGCCTAAAACTTTAGGTGGTACTGAATCCTACATACACTTTTTAAACCTATACCATACCTACCTATAATAGAGTTAAAATTTTAAATTAGACACAGTAAGAAATTAACAACAATTAAAAATGAAATATAATGATTATAAAATATAATGTAATAAAATTACATGAATGTGGTCTCTCTCACACACACACAAAAGATCCAATTGTATTGTGCCTTTCCCTTCTTTCTATGATGTGAGAAAATATGCTGCCTACATGATGAGGTGAAGTGAGGTGAATGATGTCGACATTATGAGGGTTACTATTCGGTTACTATTGAACTTGAACACAAGTATTTCAATACCACAGCAGTCAATCTGATAGCTGAGAGGGTTAAGTAACTAATTGACAGGAAACATCTACAGCATGGATAGGCTGAGTAAAAGGGACAACTCATATCTCAGGCATGACAGAATTTTTTCATTTAATGTTTTTATACCATGGTTGACCACAGGTATCTAAAACGATGACAAACAAAACTGTAGATAGGCCGGGGACTACTGTATATGATATATATCTGTATATATAATTTTTATTTAAATTTTATAGTTATTTCATGAAATCCATATTCTTATTTATTTTTTTCTTTCTTCTCTCAAAAGCTGAGAGAATATATAATGTTTCCTACAACGATGGTAATTTTGCCAATTTCTGTTTCTATTTCTGACAAAGATTGTTTTATCTATTTGAAATACAGCAAGATTTTTTTTCCAAAATGGCAGATAAGAGGCTTTTTGGTGCCTCAGCCATTTGGAAATAATGATATAATGTATAAAGGTCAACTCTGTGAGCTTTAATGCATGAAGGAAAATGGGAATCCACTGGAATTGTGAAGGACACACCAGGTCCTGGGGAGGAGAACATGGGCAAAGAGCCCCTGTGATGGCATCCAGCTGATAAAAGTGAGTGAAGCTCCAGTATGCAAAAGAGGCAGAGAGCCTCCCTCTGTGACTCATCTTTCCCCTGGGGATCCAAGCAATCCAGGCTAAGTGAGAGCACTTTGTTTCTCCGAAGCCATGGAGCTAACTTGGAGAGAGCCTTAGAAATGCTGTGAAAGAGAAACACTGGGAAAAGCTGCAGGCATTTCCCCAGACCTGGGGTGCTGAGCAGGGTGCCATTTTTAATCCAGGAGCATACAAAGTTAGTCATTCTTTGGTGACCTGGCAGCATGGCTGTGTAGTCATTTTAGTTTTGGGCCAGTGATTGGAGCACTTGCTCTAGAGTGGGGCAGATCTCGTGAGACCCATTCACTATCACAAGAACAGCACAGGAAAGACCTGTCCCCATGATTCAGCCAGAACTGTGGAAAATGCCTTAGCAGTAGGCACTGGAATTGTGCTATTCCCTGTTGTAGGCCTGGGGCAGGAGAAAAGTTACTAAGGCAGCAGTTTCTCCTGGATGACAAGACTGGTAGCCAGGACCAGCTTGATGACTTGGAATAGGTCTGCATTAGTCATTCTGGGTAGCCCAGCCTGCTCCCCTGAGATTGTGGTGCAGCAGGGTCCTCTCTGCTCCACCTCCAGGCAGAATTTGAGGCATTCAGAGCATTTGACTTTCTGGACCAGCAGCCTGGGCATCCCCACTCTTCATGGACACAGATAATGGTGCAGTGGGACCCTTTCATCTCTACCCGCAGGCAGAAATCCAGACATTTGGAACACCCAATTGTCTGGACCAGCAGCCTGACCCTCCCCACTCTTCCTCTGCATAGATTGTGGTACAGCATGGCACTGTCTACTGATTGTAGGTCAAATTTCATAGCCCAATATAAAACCTGCCAACAAACATGTATAGGGGTATAGAAACAAACCCCAAAGACCGTACTCAGCATTCTCTATAGTTACACTACATAGGGAGAAAGGGAAATGGAAAGAAGGAAACAATAATATAGGGAAAGAGAGAAAAGGAAAAAAATCCTACCTGCGTGAAAATAATTACAAAAATTGAAAGTGCTAACATCTCCAGATGAGACAGAACCAGAGTAAGAATTCTGGCAACATGAAAAATCTAAAGTAGTACCACCACCAAAGGATAACACTAGCTCTCTAGCAATGGTCCCTCATGAAAATAGAAACTCAGAAATGAAAGATGAAGAATGAAAAACATGAATGGTGTATTAGTCCATTTTCATGCTGCTGATAGAGACATACCCAAGACTAGGCAATTTACAAAAGAAAGAAGTTTAATGGACTTACAGTTCCACATGGCTGAGGAGACCTCACAATCATGGCGGAAGGCAAGGAGAAGTAAGTCACATCTTACGTGGATGATGGCAGGCAAAGAGAGAGCTTGTGCAGAGAACCTCCCATTTGTAAAGCCATCAGATCTTGTGAGACCCACTCAGTATCACAAGAACAGCACAGGAAAGACTCATCCCCATGATTCAGTCATCTCCCACTGGGTCCCTCCCACAACATGTGGGAATTATGAGAGCTAAAGTTGAGATTTGGGTGAGGACACAGGGCTAAACCATATCATTGGCCTCTGGCCCATCCAAATCTCATATCTTCACATTTCAAAACCAATCATGTCTTCCCAACAGTCCCCTAAAGTCTCAACTCATTTCAGCATTAACTGAAAAGTCCACAGTCTAAAGTCTCATTTGAGACAAGGCAAGTCCCTTCCACCTACAAGCCTGTAAAATCACAAGCAAGTTAGTTACTTTCTAGACACAGTGTGGGTACATGCATTGGGTAAATACACTCATTCCAAATGGGAGGAATTGGCCAAAACAAAGGGGCTACAGGCCCCATGCAAGTCCAAAATCCAGTGGGGCAGTCAAATCTTAAAGCTCCTAAATGATGTTCCGTGACTCCATGTCTAACATCCAGGTCATGCTGATGCAAGAGGTAGGTTCCTATAGCCTTGGACAGCTCCACCCCTGTGGCTTTGCAGGGTATAGCCTCCCTCTCAGCTCCTTTCAGGGGCTGGTGTTGGCTTTTCCGTGCACACAGTGCAAGCTGTCAGTAGATCTACCATTCTGGGGTCTGGAGGACAGTGGCCCTCTTCTCACAACTCCACTAGGCAGTGCCCCAGTAGGGACTCTGTGTGGGGACTCCCACCCCTCATTTCCCTTCTGCACTACCCTAGCAGAGGTTCTCCATGAGGACCCTGCCGCATAGCAAAATTCTGCCTGGGCATCCAGGCATTTCCATACATCTTCTGAAATCTAGGTGGAGGTTCCCAAACCTCAATTCTTGACTTCTGTACACTCACAGGCTCAATACCACATGGAAGATGGCAAGGCTTGAGGGTTGCACCCTCTGAAGCCATGGCTTGAGCTCTAAAATAGCTTCTTTCAGCCACAGCTGGAGCAGCTGGGACACAGGGCACCAAGTTCCTAGGCTGCACACAGCATGGGGACCCTGGGCCTCGCCCATAAAACCGCTTGTTTCTCCTAGGCCTCTAGGCCTGTGATGGAAGGGGCTTATGCAAACGTCTCTGACATGCCCTGGAGACATTTTCCCCATTGTCTTGGTGGTTAACATCGGCTCCTCTTTAGTTTCTGAAGCTGGATTGAATATTTCCTCAAAGAAATGGGATTTTCTTTCCTATATTGCATTCTTAGGCTGTGAATTTTCCAAATGTTAATGCACCTCTCAAATTTTTTTTACACCGTTTCCCTTTTGAAACTGAATGCCTTTAACAGCACTGAAGTCACCTCTCAAATGCTTTGCTGCTTAGAAATTTCTTCCACCAGATACCCTAAATCATCTCTCTCAAGTTCAAAGCTCCCCAAATCTCTAGGGCAGAGGCAAAATGCCACTAGTCTCTTCGCTAAAACATAGCAAGAGTCACCTTTGCTACAGTTCCCAAAAAATTCCTCATCTCCACTTGAGACCACATCAGCCTGGACTTTATTGTCCATATTGCTATGAGCATTTTTGTCAAAGCCATTCAACAAGTCTCTGGGAAGTTCCAAACTTTCCCACATTTTCCCATATTTTTCCGAGCCCTCCAAACTGTTCCAACCTCTGCCTGTTAGCCAGCTCCAAATCACTTCCACATTTTTGGGTATCTTTTCTGCAATACTCCACTCCTGGTACCAATATACTGTAGTAGTCCATTTTTATGCTGCTGATAAAGACATACCTGAGACTTGGCAATTTACAAAAGAAAGAGGTTTAATGGACTGACAGTTCCACATGGTTGGGGAGGGCTCACAATCATGGCAGAAGGCAAGTAGAAGCAAGTCACATCTTATGTGGATGGTAGTAGGCGAAGTGAGAGCTTGTGCAGAGAAACTCCTGTTTTTAAAACCATCAGATTTTGTGAGACCCATTCACAGGAAAGACCCACCCACATGGTTCAATCGTCTCTCACCAGATCCCTCCCAAAACATGTGGGAATTATGGGATGAGATTTGGGTGGGGCTACAGATGAGATTTAGGTGGGGACACAGTGCCAAACCATATCAGACTGCAAGTAGGTTTAATGAGATCTAAGACAAGGTTGGGAATCAGCACAGAGAAATTTTTAAAGCAATCCAGGAAATGAGGGAAGACAGAAACCTCACATAAAAATATTAACCTTTAGTGTAAATGGTCTACATGTCCCCACTTAATAGTCACTGAATGGCAAGTTAGATAAAAAAACGAGACCCATCCATCTGCTGTCTTCAAGAGACCCATTTCACATATAACAACACCTAGGTTCAAAGTAAAGTGTTAGAGCAAGGCCTATCATGCAAACGGAAGGTTTGCCTATCATAAAAATGCAGCGTTTGCTATTCTTGTGTCATATAAAACAGTCTTTAAGCCAACAACAGTGAAAAAGGACAAAGAAGAGCATTCCATAATAACAAAGGGTTCAGTTAAATAAAAAGGCTTAACTATTCTAAATATATACGTACCCAACAATGAAGCACCCAGATTCATAAAACAATTACTACTAGACCTATGAAAAGACTTAGACAACCAGACAATAATAGTCAGGGACTTCAACACCCCACTGGCACCATTAGACAGATCATAGGGGGATAAAACTAACAGAGAAATTCTGCATTTGAATGTGACACTTGATCAATTGGACCTAATAGACATCTACCAATGACTCCACCCATCAAACACAGAATATATGTTCTTCTCATCTGTACGTGGAACAAATTCCAAGATGGATTACATGTTCAGCCATAAAGGAAGTTGAAGTCCCAATAAATTTAAAAAAATTGAAATCATACCAACCATACTCTCAGATCACAGTAGAATATAAATATATATTAATACCAAGAAGATTCCTTGAAACCATACAATTACAGAGAAATTAAATTATTTGCTCTTGAATTACTTTTGGGTGAATAACAAAATTAAGGCAGAAATAAAAAATTATTTGAAATGAAAACAGACACAAAATATACCAAAATATGTGGGATGCAGCACAGTGTTAAGAAGAAAGTTTATAGCACTAAATGCCTATTTCAAAAAGTCAGAAAGATCTCATGTGAATGACCTAACATCACACCTAGAGAAACTAGAAAAACAGAACAAACTAATACCAAAGCTACTAGAAGAAAAAAACCCCACTAATATCAAAGTGAAACTTAAGCAAATTGAGACTCGAAAATACATAGAAAGAATACATGAAATCAAAAGTGGGTTCTTTGAAAGGATGAAGAAGATCTATAGAGTACTAGGTAGATTAACAAAGAAGAAAAGAGAGAAGATTCAAATAGCCAAATCTGAAATGAAAAAGGTGACATTACAATTGATCCCACAGAATTACAAAAGATCATGAGAGGCGATTATGAACATCTTTAGGCACACAAACTAGAAAATCTAGAGGAAGTGGATAAACTCCTGGAAATAATCTCTCAAGATTGAAGCAGGAAGAAATGGAAACCCTGAACAGCCCAACATTGAGTTCCAAAATTAAATCAGTAATAAAATACCTGGTCAGGCACAGTGGCTCATGCCTGTTACTCCAGCACTTTGGGAGGCTGAGGCAGGCAGATAACTTGAGCTCAGAAGTTTGAGACCAGCCTGGGCCATATGGCAAAACCCTGTCTCTGCAAAAAATACAAAAATTAGCCAGGCCTGGTGGCATGGATCTGTAGTCCCAGCTACTTGGGAGGCTGAGTTGGGAGGATTGCTTGAGCCTAGGAGGTTGAAGCTGCAATGAGCCATGTTTGTGCCCCTGTACTCCAACCTGGACAACAAAGTAAGTCCCTGTCTCAAAATAAAAACAAAAACAAAAACAAACCTACCAACCTCCCAAAGCCCCAGACCAGGTGGATTCACCGCCAAATTCTAACAGACACAGAAAGAAGAGCTGGTACCAATCCTACTGACACTATTCCAAAAAATCAAGGAGAAGGTATACTTCCTAAACTAATTCCATGAAGCTAACCCATTCTGTGATCCCTGATACCAAAGTCTGGCAAAGACACAACAAGCCAATATCTCTGATGAACAAAAACACCAAAGTCCTCAGCAAAGTACTAGCAAACTGAATCCAGCAGCACATCAAAATGTTAATGAACCATGACCAAGGCATCTTCATTCCTGGGATGCAAGATTGGTTCAATATATGCAAATTAATTATTGGGGTTCGCCTCATAAACAGAATCAGAAACAAAAACTATATCATCATCTCAATAGACACATAAAAAGTTTTCAATAAAATCCAACATCCCTTCATGCTAAAAAACCCTTAAAAAACTAGGCATCCAAGGAACTAACCTCAAAATAATAAGAGCTATCTCTGACAAACCCACAGCTAACATCATATTGAATGAGCAAAAACTGGAAGCATTCTCTTTGAAAACTGGAACAAGAACAGAATGCCCACTATCACCACTCCTACTCAACATAGTACTGGAAGTCCTTACCAGAGCAATTAGGCAAGAGAAAGAAATAAAAGGCATCCAAATAGGAAAAGAAGCATTTAAACTATCTCTGCTCATGATATGATTTTATACCTAGAAAACCCTAATGGTTCTACCAAAAGGTTTTTGGAAGTGATAAATGACTTCTGTAAAGTTTCAGGATACAAAATCAATGTACAGAAATTAGTGTCATTTCTATACACCAATAACATTCAAGCTGAAAGCCAAATCAAGAATTCAATCCTATATATAATAGCCACAAAATATACCCAGGAATACATCCAACCAAGGAGGTGAAAGATCTCTACAAAAATAGTGGTAAAACACTGCTGAAATAAATCATAGATGACACAAACAAATGGAAAAACTTTCCATGTTCATGGATTGGAAGGATCAATATTGTTAAAATGGCCACACTGCCCTAAGCAATTTATAGATTCAATGCTATTCCTACTAAACTACCAAGGTCATTTTTCACAGAACTAGAAAAAAAAACTATTTTAAAATTCATATAGAACCAAAAAAGAGCCCAAGTAGCCACAGCAATCCTAAGCAGAACACAAAACAAAACAACCTAAAAACAAAAAGAAATAAACAAAGCCAGAGGCATCATACCACCCAATTACAAACTACACTATAAGGCTACAGTAACCAAAACAGCATAGTACTGGCACAAAAATAGACACATTAACCAATGGAATAGAATAGAAAACCCAGAAATGACACTGAACACCTACAGCCATCTGATCTTCAAAAAAAGTTGACAAAAATAAGCAATGCGGGTAAGGACTCTGTATTCAATAAATGGTGCTTGGACAGCTGGTTAGCCATAGGCAGAAGAATGAAACTAGACCCCTACCATTTACCATATACAGAAATTAACTCAAGATGGATTGAAGACTTAAATGTAATACCTCAAGCTATAAGAATTCTATAAGAAAATCTAGGAAACACCATTTTGGACATCAGCCTTGGGAAAGATTTCATGATTAAGTCCTCAAAAGCAATTGCAACAAAACTGAAAATTGACAAGTGGAACTAATTAAACCAAGGAACTTCTGCACAGCAAAAGAAACTATCAACAGAGTAAACAGACAATCTACACAATGGGAAAAATATTCTCAAAGTATGCATATGACAAAGGTCTGATATCCAGAATCAATAAGAAATGTAAACAATTGAACCAGAAAAATCCAAATAATCCCATTAGTAATGGGCGAAAGAAACAAAGAGACACTTCTCGAAAGAAAACATACACATGGCCAGCAAGCACATGAAAAAATGCTCATCATCACTAAGCATCAGAGAAATGCAAATCAAAATCACAGTGAGATACCATCTCACATCAGTCAGAATGGCTAGTAATAAAATGTGAAATAAATAGCAGATGTTGGCAAGGCTGTGGAAAAAAGGGAACTCTTACACACTGTTGGTAGGAATGTACATTAGTCCAGCAACTGTGGAAAGCATTCTGGAGATTTCCCAAAGAACTTAGAACTATCATCAGTCCTGTTACTGGGTATATACTCAAAGAAAAATAAATTGTTCTACCAAAAAGACACATGCACTCCTATGTTTATTGTAGCACTATTCACAGTAACAAAGACATGGAATCAACCTAGGTGCCCTTCAACAGTGAATTGGATAAGGAAAATATGGTACATATATACCACAGAACACTATGCAGTCATAAAAAAGAATGAAACTCTATCCTTTGCAACAACGTGGGTGCAGCTGGAGGCCATTATCCTAAGTGAATTAATATGGAAACAGAAAACAAAATATACATGTTCTCATTTATAAGTGGGAGATAAACAATAGGTACTCATGGACGTTAAGATGGCAACAATAGACACTAGGGACTCCAAAAGAAAGGAAGGAGGGAGGGGGAAAGGATTGAAAACCTAACTATTGGGTACTATGCTCAGTACCTGGGTGATGGAATCAACTGAAGTCCAATCTCAGCATCATGTTTTAAGGAGGTTCTTGTAGACATGGGGTCTATACTAGTTTCTTATGAGAAGAATATGTGGGTACTTCAGGGAAGGTGACTAGGTGAATGTGATGTTTGAATTACAGATTGAGGGAGGTTTATATTTTTCTGGGTTGCCCAGCAGGAGAGGAAAAATATTTTAGAGAGCAACTGACTCCCCGTGTCAAGGCCTTTTGGGGAATGATATGTTGTTTGGGGTGGATTATTAAAGAGTAGAGGTACAGAGAGAGTTGGAACAGGTCAGAGGTGGGTTTGCTGTTCACAGGGCAGAGAGAGAAGAGTGAGTAGTCAGTGGCTATTCAATATGTGGAACAAGCTGTCATGCTGAGCTGTGTTTCATGATGTTTCAGAGCAGAATAGAGGAGGGTCTTACCTTATCACGGCGAAAGCAGAGGTACTTTGTTTCAAAGATGAGAAAATTCAAGCTCTGAAGGAAATGGAACCTGGCTAAGATCACACAACTGTGAAGTTTTGAGCTGAGATTTCAACCCAGGTGTGTCTCCCTGAAATGGAGCCTCATCAAGGCCATGCCCTGTGGCGATAGGCGGTACACGGCCAAGCTGCAGGAAAGGGACACAAAGCAGAGAAATTCTTGTGTTGGACAGAAAAATGGCCATCTGTGCAGCAATTTTCGGGGGGATGGATGTCTGATGGGGGTGCTAGGGTAGAGGCAACGCCGGCTCGGCCAAGGTCCTAGAACAAGTGTACTCACAGTCATACCTGTGGGGGATAGGTGCCAGAAAAACATAACCACTCAACAGAGTAGTTAGAGTGTTTTTAGCTCCTTGTTAAGAGTTAGTACTGTGATCATGAGGATTTATACAACCATCATTCAGCATTTTAATTTAAACATTGGAATGCACATGAGATGACAAGCCCCCTTTCCTATGAATGTTCTAGAGGAAGGTGGCATCAGATGGGAGGAAGACAGCACTCAGGAGGTGTAAACTGAGGGTGGGGATGTGGAAACTTGGTCTGAAAGATCTAAGGTTTTGGGAGTGGGTAGCAGATGGAGTTGTAGGGAAATGTGAGGAGACTCTGGGAGCCTTAGCAGCTGGTGAGGTTGGGAGGTTGGGGCAAGATCTTTATAAGAGGTTTCCACCTTGAAAAATTCCCCGTAGTAGGTGTGACCCAGGAACAGCGTGGGAAGCAGTGTGACAGACGCTGGGCTGTGAAGTCTCCATCCTTGTTACCATGGCATCTGCAGAAATGTTGTACTATATACAATAGCCTCCTGAGAGGTTTAGGGGAAATAAGAAAAATGTGGTTATGTTCTGGTTTTGGTTTGCATCATCCCCAGATGCAGAAAAATGTGGGTAGATGAATAATTCAGGCAGAACCAAAAATCAACTGGAGGAAACAACAACAACAGTGAACTCACAATGATGAGTATGCCAAAGGAACACGAGAACCAATTGAAAATGTTTCCAGTGCCCACAGTTAGAGTAATCTGAGTAAATACATAAATAAAGCAATATTGAATTATAAATCAAAGTATAAAATAAATAATAATGAGTTCATACTGATGTAAATAACGATTAAATGAGTGGAGAAGAGACAAATGTCTTATACAGAAGAATTTTAAAAATTTATATAGATATTTCACCCTCAAGGAAGTGGAGCATATTCCTTACTACTTAAGTATGAGGGACACACATGTCCTTCCAAAGAGTAGTGTATGGAAGTCAGGCAGGAAGAACGAGTTTACACTTTAGAAACATGCAAAACACTATCTCATTAGGTGACCAAGGTTAACATTAAAAGTGACAAATTATGTTGATAGTACGATTTATATGATGTCATAAGAATGGTGCTTACTTCTGCGGTCTTCCTTCCCCAAACTCTTAACTCCAGTCTAATCTTGAGAGAAATGTCAGACAAAGCCAAACTGAGGAATATTTTACAAAATACCTGACTAGTACTCCTCAAACTGTCAAAAATACCAAAAACAATGGAAATCTGAGAAACTGACACAGTCAAGAGGAGCCTAGGGAAACATAACAACTAAGTGTAATGTGGTTCCTGGATGGCATCCTAAAACAGAAAAATAACATTAAAAGTAAGGAAATCTGAATAAAGAGAAAGGACTTTATTTAATATTCACCTATGTGAATATATCAATATTTACCCACAAATTATAACTCAACATATCATACTAATGTAAGATGTTAATAATAGGGGGAAACGTGTGGAGTATATATAATATCTTCACTTTTTTGGCAAATAGAAGACTATTCTAACATTAAAGGTTTATTAAAAAATAAAATGACAGATTTTTGCCATAACATATGAATAATTACACTAAGTATAAATGGTCTAAGTCTACCATTTATAAGACAAAGATTAATAGGATGTAAACAAAAAAATGACCCAACTGTATGTTGTTTAAATATATTTATTTCAAATATCACAATATAAGTAGGTGAAAGCAATATAGCAAGCAAACATTAATTGAAAGCAAGAGTAACTGTATTAACATCAGATAAAGTAGACTTCAGAGCAAAGAAAATTGTCTGAGATGGAAAGGGATATTATTTAATGATAAAAGGGTCAATCTTTTTAGAAGACATAGTAATCCTTAATGTTTATTCACCTAATAATAAGGCTACAAACTATATGAAGCAAAAAGTGATATAACTTAAAGGAGAAATAGACAAACTTACAATTATAGTTGGAGTCTTTAAAATCCCTTCTCAATAACTGATTAAACAACTTAGACACAAATTCAGCAAAGATATATTGAACAATTCAATTCCGCCAACAACCAACAGGGTCTAATTGTATTTATAGAACACTCCACTCAACCACAGAAGAATACACAGCCTTTTCAAATTACCACAGAACATATTACCAAGATAGGACATATCCTTGGCCATAAAACAAACATCAACAAATTTAAAGGAATTAAAACCACACAGACTGCTTTCTTTATCACAATGGAATCGAACTAGAAATCAGTTACAGGAAGACAATGAGAAAATATCCAAACACTTGGAAACTAAACAGCATACTACATAATAATCCATGAGTCAAAGAAGAAGTCTTAAAGGAAAACTTAAAAGATACATTGGACTGAATAGAAATGAAAATGCAACATCTAAATTTGCGGTATTAAGCTAAAACAATGCTGTGAGGGAAACTCCTAGGACTAAACACTTTTTTTAGAAAAGCGTAAAGTTCCAAAATCAATAATCTAAGTCCCTCAAGAAACTTAAAAAAAAAAAATCAAAGTAGACCTAAAGCAAGCAGAAGGAAGAAAATAATAAAGATAAAATTATAAATTAACAAAATTGAAAACAAAATTTTTTGAAAATCAATGAAACAAAAAGCTGCTTCTTTGAAAATATCAATAAAATTTGCAAACTTCTAGCATGTCTAAAAAAAGATGACACAAAATGCTAATATTAAGAATGAAATAGCAAACATTACCACAGACTCTGAAGGAATGGAAAGAATAGTAAGGAAATACTGTAAGCATCTTTACACCCATCAATTTAGCAACTTTGAAAAAATGGACCAATCCTTAAAAACACAAACAACTACAATGCATTCATTATGAAATGGATAATTTAAATAGC
Organism: Nomascus leucogenys; assembly: GCF_006542625.1. Taxonomy (NCBI): domain Eukaryota; kingdom Metazoa; phylum Chordata; class Mammalia; order Primates; family Hylobatidae; genus Nomascus; species Nomascus leucogenys. The sequence continues at coordinate 30,690,862 of NC_044398.1, forward strand.
CATGTAATTATTATGGAAATTAAATTCATAAGTAGATACTCCTCCAAAAGAAATCTCCAGGTTTAAATGGTTTTACTAGAGTATTTCACCAGATGTTTAAAATAGAATTAACATGAATTCTACAAAGTCTCTGCCAGAAAGAGAATAATCTTTTATGAGACCAGCACAACATGATACCAAACCAAATAAGACTAAAAAAAGAAAACGACAGATCAATATACTCCTCAAAAATAATGCAGAAATCCTTAATAAGACATTAGTGAATATAATTTAGCAATATATAAAAAGAATTATGCACTATGACCAAGTATGCTTTATTACATGGGTCAAGGTTGTTTTAATATTGTAAAATTAATCAATAAAATCATATTAACAGGCCAAGGAAAAATAACATGATTTTATCAACAGATTCAGAAAGAGCATTTGACAAAATCCAACACCCATTCATGACAAAAACTCTCAGAAATCTGGAAATAGTGGTAAATTTTCTGAAATTGATAACAAATATTTACAAAAAACGTAATGGCTAACATTATAGTTAATTACTATGACTAAATGTTTTTCCCCTAAGAACAGAAAAAAAAAAGGTAAGAATGTTTTCTCTCACCACTGCTATTCAGTGGTCATGCTGGAATTTCTGGCCAGCACAATAAAGCAAGAAAAAAAAAAAGGCATACAGATTAAGAAAAAAAAAAAAAAAGAAAAGAAACTGCCCCTGTTTGCAGATGGCATGAATGTGGAAAATTCAATTAACCAAACTCTCTCAGAATTAATTAGATAAGTTCAGCAGTCTCAGGACACAAGATCAACATGTAAAAATCAACTCTATTTCTATATTCTACCAGTGAACCTGTTGAAACTGAAATTAGAATACCATTTCATCATTAACCAACCAACCAAACAAAACACACACAACTTAGCTGAACATCTAAAAAACATGTCCAGGACCCTTATGCTGTAAACAACAAAATGCCGATACTAGAAACAAACAAACAAAAATCTAAGTAGACATACTGTGTTTATGGATTGAGTCAGTAAAATAGAGATGTCAATTATCTGCAAATTGATATTCAGGTTTACGGGAGCATTCTCTTCTTCCAGTGTTAACTTCATTTCAAAGGGGCTAAAGACCCCGACAGCAACTTCCTGCCTTACTCCCACAATCCTAAATTTTTAGCATATTTTTATAGAAATGATTATGAACAAGAGGACAAAGAAATTACTTTGTATCTCAATCTGTAATTTTTCTCAAAGCAAAAGAGTTGGAAGGCAAAGTTTCCCTCTCAGTAAAGTTATTTAAGATCAAGTCGGAAACCCCTTGGTGGTGGAGTGGGGGAGTTATGGCTGTTCTTTGACTATCCTTCCCACGTTTATCTGATCTTGAAAGGTAATAATAACCAGAAACATCATCATCATCATCATTATGATAGCCACTTTTGCTATGGGCCCACAACCTGTGCTAACTACTAACCCCATAAGGCCAAGAGAACGTACAAAAATTGCTCAGATTCATATGGATTGTTAATAGCATCAGGAAAACTCGAACTTGGGTTTCCATGACTACAAAGCCAGTGACCAACACCAGTGGAAATCGTTAGAAATATATTTGTATTTATTTTTATCTTACCTATTTCTTCTGTCCATTTCTATTGTTTGCTATATAATTACATAACATTAACACGATTATATATTAAATTAATAAATAATAAATTAATGGAAATTGAGATTAATTAATTAAAAGTGAGATTTTAAAAGGTTTCCTTTGTACAAAATTATATAAAATCTGGAAAACCACTCTAAACTGCACTCTCCTGCCCTCTTTATGCTGGTTTCTATGTCCTTATATAACTCACCTGTATATTTCATCCATCAACACCCCAGTGATGAGTAATAATTCTAATATGCAAGGTCTGTAAGTGAGAAAGCTGAGCATTATGATTAAATGGCTCTACATCTCCATTTTTCAAAATGTGTTCGTTAACATGAAGCAGAACCATTTTCTGCACCCACCTTAGAGGTCCCAGTGTGTAGTGCTCTCCTATCTGAGTTGTTTTCTTCAATATTTGGTGTGATTAACAGTAGGGGTAGGGCTCACACTCAAAACAACATACTGCTTTGGCATTTCTCCTTTGAATTCTTGAAGCAATGAAAGTCAGAAAAACATTGTCAGGATAGGGTCATAATAAAAGGCCCTATTGAATGCTCTTCTCCTGAGCCTGTAAATTCAGTGAAGTTTATTGTTCTGATCTTGAGTCCACAGATTATGCTGTTTGATTTAAGGCACTAAAGAAGCAGTCAGTTTGAGCAGCAGTAAAATGTCTGCAGAATAAACAAACTCATAAACTGGCATTCTACAACTTCCTTCCACTGCACTATTTCGCCATGGTTGTTTCACTTCAGAATTACAGTGGTAAAATGATGCAAAGTACAGACTGACTTCTAGGATTTAAAAAGACAAAATCAGCATTTCGACAATACCTAACAAATATCTCCTAACTTAAAAATGCTCAAAATATTTCAATGATTTATCACTTTCTATGGTAATAAACACAATGGTCCAGTGGTATTTTTAGTGACTTGGGCAGCTTTGTAGTCTGTGAGCAAGTGCATTTCAAGCGATTACTGCAACAGGATTGTGCTGTTCTTGGCTACTGTTGTGATTAATTGATATTACCCAGGAAATGCTCAGCTGAAGGTAAGAGATTCTGGCATAAATGTGGCACCATAATTTGTAATTGGTGTGTGTCTTCCCTATGTATCTACTTAGCATCCCTTTCCTTTTAAGCAGCTACAGGGCCCTTTTATAATTCAGCAGCATCTGTGTAAATCTGAGATTCTCTAGTCTTTTGTAAAAGCCCAAACCATTTGAAGAGAGACTGTAGGTGTCCCAGAAGGGGTAGAGTAAAAGAGAATGACTGAGAAAAATGAGAAAGAAAGTCAAGTTTTCTTCCCCAGCCTGAGAAGGATATCAGCAGCCGAGAGCAGTGCTCAGCGTTTTGGCTGTGCACCAGGAACGTGGGAAATTGTTGGTTGGCTAGGATGAATATCAAGATTACTAGGCTCAGAGCCCAAGTATTCACAGCCCAGCCCAAGAATCTGTGTCCCAAATGTGTCAAAGGAGCACCAGAGCCACTGAAGGAACCTTATGTGTGCAAAGCCAATAAATATGTTGGTGGTTTCCAGTGTGGATAGATGACTGGACTGGAATGGTATCCTCAGTACCTTTAAAATGTGCCTTGAGGACAAGCCAAGCACATTTAGCTTGGGAACTGGAAAATGATTGGAAGTGATTTCCCCAAGTCATGATGAAAGTTTGCATGCCAGAATCTGCAGGCTGTTGTTCACATCAGCTATAAGATATTCTTTTCTTATGCCCTTAAGATCTGCAACAATCACTATCTTCCTAAAGACATTCACTTCTATGATAATACTTTCCAAATCTCTTGTAAAATACATCTTTTCTGTTGTACCTTAGATTCCACTTATGACTTGGTTTATGTTCCATTTCAAAACACTTTGTGGTATTCTTTTTGATATTGCTTGCATTGTGTAAGTATGTATATTGCCTGCTTTTAGCATTATTTTATCTCCGCCTTTTACTGGGGAGTCTGATAGCTTATTCTGTTTATTTTATTTCCTAGTACTTGAAAAAGAGCCATAAGGAGGAGCATGAGGGGGCTTATATTAACATACACTTACTGACACTGAAAAGAGCAGAAGAAAAGCAAAAGATGAAGACCAAATGCCAAGACTGTTTTTCTCTTATAACCTAGAACATATGTGTTATAGTGGGCATATCATATTTCATTGAATCTATCTAAGGTATTGTTGATTGTACAGTCATTACTTTAGGTACTAATAAGAAAGAAAATATGCTGCCAATAAAACTGATACAATGCTTTCTTATCACTTAAAATTTTTATTTTATACTTATTGGAGGAAATCTTATAGTTAACTATAGACTTTTATTGTATGTCACTCTTGTACATGCATAAAAAAGAAAGTAAAAGTGAGATAAATGAGTTAACCTACTCTGAAGCTTCTTCACTTCTAGCGTCTGACTTTCCTGAATTACCTTCTAACTCAGGGTCATCAAATTCATGAGCAACATTTTTCTAGCGAACGCCCCATTATTATCTTGGAGTTCTCTCCCAGTAAGCTGATGTTGCCACTTTTCATGTTTGCTCATGCCAAAGAAATGGCAACTACATCATAATTGTCACCTGCCTGCAACAATCTTAAGATGCCATATTGTAATGAGCACTTCTGTTTTAATTATATTACATATTTTAAAAGAATGTGTGCATTAAAACTAAGGAAACATGGAATTAACAGTCTCCATAATTTGTTATAAAATAGATTCATGACATAGGAAAATTATTCTGTAGGATTAAAAAAAGACCTTTTATTTTGCTTTCTTCTTACATTTTTATTTTCAAGGCAAAATACAAAGCCTTTTCTTTGTATTTCATTTCTTTAAAGCTTTCAGAAAGGTTATAGCCCACGAATATGGTGAAATGATTTGCCACTGCAATGGTTTAATCAAGATTCCCGTTTACATTAGGTGATAACTATTTAAAATTCTCCCATTGTTGTTCTGTAGATACAAAGGATGTGATGAGAAGTAAATGCAAATAAAGGTTATAATATGTTCTTCCTGGACTCCCAAAAGGTAATCTTTCACACTGATTTTGAGGAATACCATCCTAAATGTAAAGATGGTGCTCAATCAGATGAGAATCCTTGTTTCTTTCAGAGAAAGTACAGTTCATCTTTTTCTCAGTTTTTTACTGGCGTCTTAATGCTAGAGGGTTAATTTGTTTCTGCAAGTGAGCCTTTGATTACCAGAGTGTAACTTCCTCATATGGCAATAGCTACTCTTAGGAAAAGTTCCCTGTGAAGTTAATTTTTATAAATTGAGTCTGGCTCCCCGCTGACTTCATAAAATGGAAAATTTGTTTCTCTTGGGGCAGAGGAGAAACATCGTCCTTAGATGTAATAAAATCGCACTAAAGTATAGAGAAAATCTTTGAAAAGCCTATATTTAAAAGAAAATCATTACTTTTATGCTCAAATAATGTTACTCAAAATGAGATCAAGTCTTGATTGCTAAACAATATAGTTCCCTCTCTGGCTGTTGATATTCCTAGTACAATATTAAAAGGTCCAAAAGAGAAAAGAGAAATAATAAAGATATCACCTTCATTAACTAAATGAAAATCTTTTCTATTTGCTTTTTTGCCACTTTTCTTTCAAGGCCCAGTTTAAACCCCAGCTACTTAATATGCTCATGTTAAGATTACACAAAAAGGATCAATATTGCAAACAATATAATCAGTCTATGTGTATAATGTTCAATATATTTTACTGAATTAACTATTAGATAAGTAAAACTCTTTCTCTTATTTATGCAGTTAGGGTCTTTGAAATGACGATAGAAAGTATCCCTTAGGATCCCTCACTGAAAGGGCAAAGAAGTGAGAAAAGTGTGGTTCCTATTTTTTAATATTCATTTTGTTTCAAAGTGTTGGCTAGATAGTGGCTATATAATGAATTTGAGTGTATCAGTAGCTGGTTAAATCTTTAGAGGACAGTTTTATAAATTAAATTATTAGCTCAAAGTGATAATTTTTTTAACTTTTAAGTTCAGGAATACACGTGCAGGTTGATTATATAAGCAAACTTGTGTCATGGGGGTTTGTTGTACAGATTGTCACCCAGATATTAAGCCTAGTACCCCTTAGTTATTTTTCCTGATCTTCTTCCTCCTTCCACCCTCCACCTTCTGGTAGGCCCTAGAGTCTGTTTTTCCCCTCTATGTATGTATGTATGTGTTCTCCTCATTTAGCTGCCACTTACAGGTGAGAACATGTGGTATTTGGTTTTTTGTTCCTGCATTAGTTTGCCAAAGGATAATGGTCTCCAGCTTCATCTGTGTTCCTGCAAAGGACATGATCTTGTTCTTTTTCATGGCCACATAGTATTCCATGGTATATATGTGCCACATTTTCTTTATTCAGTCTACCATTTGTGGGCATTTAGGTTGATTCCATGTCTTTGCTCTTGTGAATAGTGCTGCAATGAACATATGCATGCATGTGTCTTTATAACAGAATGATTTACATTCATTTGGGTATATACCCAGTAATGGGATTGCTGGGTCGAATGGTATGACCCATGTGACTTGTGTGAGATGGGATCTTGTTGTGGTTTTGGTTTGTATTTCTCTAATGATCAGTGATGTTGAGCTTTTTTTCATATGCTTGTTGGCCACATATATGTTTTGTTTTGAAAGGTGTCTGTTCATGTTCTTTGCTTACTTTTTAATGTTTTTCTGTGTGTAAATTTGTTTAAGTTATTCACAGATGCTAAATATTAGACCTTTGTCAGATGCATAGTTTGCAAAAATTTTCTCCCATTTTATAGGCTATCTCTTACTGTCTTGACAGTTTCTTTTGCTGTGCAGAAGCTCTTAAGCTTAATTAGATCCCACTTGTCAATTTTTGCTTTTGGTGTCTTTATCATGAAATCTTTGCTTATTCCTAGGTCCAGGATAGTATTGCCTAGGTTGTCTTTCAGGGTTCTTATAGTTTTGGGTATTATATTTAAGTCTTTAATCCATCTTGAGTTGATTTTCGTATACGGCGTAAAGAAGGAGTCCAGTTTCAATCTTCTCCATATGGTTCGCCAGTTATCCCAGCACCATTTATTGGATTGCGAGTCCTTTCCCCATTGCTTGTTTTTGTTAGATTTGTCAAAGATCAGATGATTGTAGGTGGCCTTATTTTATTGGGCCTTATTTCATCAGATGGCCTTATTTCTGGGCTTTCTATTATGTTCCCTTTGTGTATGTGTCTGTTTTTTGTACCAGGACCATGCTGTTTTAGTTATTGTAGCCATGTGGTATAGCTTGAAGTCATGTAGCATGATGCTTCCAGTTTTGTTCTTTTTGCTTAGGATTGCCTTGGCTGTTTGGGTTCTTTTTTGGTTCCATATGAATTTAAAAATAGTTTTTTCTAGTTCTGTGAAGAATGTCATTGGCAGTTTGATAGAAAGAGCATTGAATCTATAAATTGCTTTGGGCAGTATGGCCATTTTAGCAGTATTGATTCTTCCTATCCATGAGCATGGAATATTTTTCCACTTGTTTGTGTCATCTGTGATTTCTATGAGCAGCAGTTTGTAGTTCTCCTTGTAGAGATCTTTCACCTCCACGTTTTGCTGTATTGCTAGGTATTTTATTCTTTTTGTTGTGATTGTGAATGGAATTGCATTCCTGATTTGTCTCTCAAGTTGACTATTGTTGGAGGATAGGAATGCTAGTGATTTTTGCACATTGATTTTGTATCCTGAGACTTCACTGAAGTTGTTTATCAGCTTAAGGAGCTTTTGGGCTGAGACTATGGGGCTTTCCAGATGTTGAATCATGTCATCTGCAAACAGGAATAGTTTGATTTCTGTTCTTGCTATTTGGATGTTCTTTATTTCTTTCTCTTTCCTGATTACTCTGGCCAGGACTTCCAATACTATGTTGCATAGGAATCGTGAGAGAGGGCATTCTTCCTCATCTTGTGCTGGTTTCCATGGGGAATGCTTCCAGCTTTTGTTCATTCAGTATGATGTTGGCTGTGGGCTTGTTATAGATGGCTCTTATTATTTTGAGGCATGTTCCTTCAACACCTAGTATATTGAGAGTTTTTAAAATGAAGAGGTGTTGAATTTTATTGAAAGCTTTTTCTGCATCTACTGAGATAATCATGTGGATTTTGTCTTTAGTTCTTTTTATGTGATGAATCATATTTATTGATTTCAGTATGTTGAACCAACCTTGCATCCCAGGGATAAAGCCTACTTGATCATTGTGAATAAGCTTTTTATTGTGCTGCTGGATTCAGTTTGCCAATATTTTGTTGAGGATTTTTGCATTTATCTTCATCAAAAATATTGGCCTAAAGTTTCCTTTTTTTGTTGTGTCTCTGCCAGGTTTTGGTATCAGGATGATGCTTGTCTCATAGAATGAGTTAGGGAGGAGTCCCTCCTACTAATTGTTCTGGGTAGCTTCAGTAGGAATGTTACCAGCTCTTCTTTGTATTTCTGGTAGAACTTGGCTGTGAATCTGTCTTGTCCTGAGCTTTTTTGGTTGGTAAGCTGTCAATACTGATTCAGTTTCAGAGCTCATTACTGGTCTGTTCAGGGATTCAATTAATTCCTGGTTTGGTGTTGGGCGGATATATGTGTTCAGGAATCTATCCATATCTCCTATTAATAGATTTCCTAGTTTGTGTGCATAGTGTTGTTTGTAATATTTTCTGATGGTTATTTATATTTCTGTGGGCTCTGTGGTAATATACTCTCATAGTGATATATTTTTAAAGCCTTCAAAACATTCTGGCAGTGTATGAGTGCCCATCTCAGAAAATATCCACCAATATTGACAATTATTAAGTGTATTAACTTTTGTCAATGTAAGTTGAAAAACAAAAGTCTGTTTTAATTTGTATTTTGGAATTTTACTTAACTGTATATTTCAAATCTTTTCTTAGCCGTAGTAACATTTGTGCATATGTTCTTTCATATGTTGGGCATTTTTTTTCTTGTGGAAGCATTAATATATTTTCTACTTGATTTAAAGTATCTGTGATATTATTGTTGTTAACATTTTATATTAATTTTATAAATACTGAGGTATCCTTAGATAGAAAGTTTTTAATTTTCATACAATGGTTTTCTTGTTCTGGCAACATGCTGGGAAAGCAAACCTGGAACCATTTCAGTTACAAACTGAAGAAATGGCAGATTTAAATTTAATGTATAGCTAATCTCATAAGAAAAAAAGGAAGTTCCATTTTCCAGAAACAAAGAAGGTGCTGAAAGTCAGAGCACCAAACCAGTTAAGTGAGGCCGTATTGGCCTTGTGGATGATTATCAAACCCCCCGTGCGGTCCAAGAGAATCAGGCTTTCCTTTCCCTATAGGAACGGAGCACTAGGCCTTTGACTGATGGAGATTTGGGACTAAGATCCCTGCACAAAGACAGAACATCATCTGGAGGATGAATTTTCAGGGAAAGGAGAAAAAGAAAACTTCTGCAAAATAGCCTCTTGAGAGACAAGGAAGTTCTTTCTCTACTGGAAAGATGAAAAAATTTCCACGAATAAACAAAACCCTGAGTCTGTGCTTAATTTATGCTGCCTTACCTAGTCTATAGGAATTCTCCAACTGGGAACTTAAATTGGACTCAGGCTAATTATCCTAAAGCTGCAGAGAAGCTAATGTTCTGGAAGACAGAGCCACAGGCTAGAAAAGTTGACCTATCCAGTAGAAGTCAGGAGAGAAAAAATAAAAAAGAAAGAAGCAACAAAGAAAATACATGGTAAATAGAATGTACAAAATAAGATAATAGAAATAAATGCTATGTGTGAGTAATTGACATAAACACCAACACCTCACAGCAGTAAAAAGACAGAGATCCTCAGATTAGAATAAAATAAAAGAATCTAGTGTTAGACTACTTCAGAACTAATATACAGTGACATAAATTTCAGGAGAAAAAATGGAAGAAAGCTGTGAGTCTGGATTCAGCAATATGGTAAAATAATGTAACTTTAAAATACTTTCACTTTAAACACCTTAGGTCCTGGGTAAAGTTATTATTTGATATCCATCAAAGAAAAGAGAATAGGTTGGTGCAAAAGTAATTGCAGTTTTTGCCTTTATCTTTAATGGAAGAAAAACACAATTACTTTTGCACCAGTATGAGAATGGCAGAATCTAAGAAAAAACTTAAAACCATAGAAGGAAAAACAAATGCTCAAAATTTGGCGGTTTTTGCGGTGGTTTAGGGGCAGTTAATGGTGTGGTCATGGTCATTTAAGGGATCCAAGGGCAATGCCCAGTAGGATAAGATGATCAGAGCCCTGAGACTGTGCTGAATTTATGCTACCTTCCCTAGGCTGCAGGAATTCTCACACTGGGAACTTAAATTGGACTGAGGCCATGTGTTGGTAGGTTTTCATAGTAAAATGTTTGAAAAGTGGAAGAAGCCAGATATTTGAGTTCTCAAACTACTAATAAAAATTAACTTCCAACTTAGAATTATTTACCTAAAACTTTAATCAAATGATCATTCAAGTTTGAGGGCGAAATGAAGATATTTTCAAGCAAAGGCTGATTATATCACAAACAGAAGTTTGCTGAATGGATGCCTGAGGATGTACTTCAGGGAGAATGAATTAAAAAAAAAAAACATAAAACGTAAGAAGTAGTGAAAAGAAAAAGAATATTTTAAACACTTGCATTTCTATCCTACCTAAAACTCATAAGTAGTTTCTAAGAGTGCCTGTTTCTCCATATGTTTTCCAGTATTCAATCTTGTCAAATTTGAGGTTTGAGTTCTTAACTTTTATTTATATATACTTTATTTATATTATATATACTTTAACAATAAAAGAGGTTGGGCATTTAAAGCTTCTGATTTCAGGTAATTTTTTAAATTTTCTTTTCTGTAAACTGTAGGGCCTTAACCCAGATATTTTTTCTGCTAATTTATTAGGGCTTAAGTTTGTAATTGATTTATGAGCTACTTAGTAAATTACTTAGCTCATTAACCTTTATGTATATTGTAGATATATTTTCCTGGTTTGTCATTTACCTTTTTGTTCTATCTATGGTATTTTGCCAATTTTTACTTTCATATATTTAAATTACTCAAAACATCTCAAAATTTTCCATTGTTGTTTTAATATGGTACTTAGAAATCTCTGACCTCCCCAAGAATATAAGTAAATTCAATTATATTTAATTCTAACGTTTTTCTATTTCATCTTGTAGATCTGAAATTTTGATTAATTGGAAATTATTTTATTGTACAAAGTGTGGTAGGGGTCCAAGTTAATTTTTTTCTTCATTGTGATTGCACTTATTCAAATTGCATAATAGAAATCCATCAGTGAATTAGAATTCATTTTACAAAATTTTCTCTAGTGCCAAAATGTCTATAAAGGATGGGCCTTCTGTAACGTATGACAGAACTTCTATTTTCATGCTCCCTAAATTAAAATAAAAATCTTTTTAAGTAATGTCAAGACTTTAAATATTAAGGATTACAGATACAGTTGGAGGACTAACTCGTTAATACATGAAAACAATTTTGACATACTGATAATGACAATGTATCTTTATAAGGTACTGTTAGGACAAAATTTAATGTTCTGAAATTGGATTTGCATTGCTTCAGTTTTATTTTCAAATACGCATGAATGTATTACTTTTACAGAAGCCAAAAATGGGAAGAGTAAACACAGACTATTGAAATCACTTTGCACTTAGTTATTAAATATATCATTGACTGTTAATTTCACTGCATGAGTTATGCATTCACAAAAATTCCTTGGAGAGCTGGATTCATCAAAGGTTAACGAGCAGTAAATTTTCATGGTGGGAAGTGTGACAAGTGTTTTTTTGGTCACTGCCTCATTTGTATTTCTAGTGGTCTCGATAAGTTGGGGAATGTTTTCCAAATTAATATAACTTTCCCTTTTCGTTCCATCTTCTAAATCTCATAAAATCATACAAATAAAGTTATACTTTTATGCTTACACATATTTTTGGATTCTTAATATTTTCATTGTCACTTTTGTACTTCAATATAAGTAACAAATGGGGCTTAAGAATTTAGATATCAATCTGAGATATGTTTAACTTCCTCATTTTTGAAAGCTGCTCATTAGTATTCACCTAATACTAAAGAAGGATCTTCTACAATTCTCTGGAGTTTTCTCTCTGTGAAGCTTTTCTTCTCCAGTACTTCATCTTGGCTTCCTCAGACCCCCAAGTCCATCTCCTTATCGAGAATACATGGGGATCTTACTGGGTATCCCCATCCATGCTGTGACTTAGAAACTTTATCCAGGCAGTAATTTAAGGGAATCAAAAGACTCATTTTTCCCCATACCTCAGGGATTACTGTCCTTCATTGCCTGATGTCTAACACATTACCTTTCGTTGTTACATGTAGTATTTGTTTTGATAATTTAGAGGAGAGGGTAAATCACATCTCAGGTTAACTGGAAGTGGAAGCTGGCTAATGGTTAAAATACCAGGAAGCTTTTAAAATAGCATTTGACAAGCTAATGATAAAATTTATTTGGAAAGTCAAAATACCTAGAATAGCCAAAAACGATTTTGAAAGAGAACAAAAGTGTACATTATCTGATCTGAAAACATTCTAAAGCCAAGGTAATCAAAATAGTATGGTATTCATTAAAGGATGGACAAAGAAATCAGTGAAACAGATTGAATTATTTTATTTATTTATTTATTTATTTATTTATTTATTTTTCGAGACAGAGTTGCTGTGCTCTTGTTGCCCAGGCTGGAGTGCAATGGTGCAATCTCTGCTCACTGCAACCTTTGCCTCCCAGGATCAAGTGATTCTCTTGCCTCAGCCTCCCTAATAGCTGGGATTACAGGTGCCCACCACCACATCTGGCTAATTTTTTGTATTTTTAGTAGAGATGGGGTTTCACCATGTTGACCAGGCTGGTCTCCAACTCCTAACCTCAGGTGATCTGCCCACCTTGGCCTCCCAAAGTGCTAGGATTACAGACATAAGCCATCACTCCCGGCCGAAACAGATTGATTTATAAGATTGGTTTCTGGAAATGAGATTCTGGAAATAAATCCTTATATTTATGGTCTTTTGATTTTTAATAATAGTGCCAAGGAAATTTAATAGGGAGAGGATATTATTTTAACAAATAATGCTGGGATAAGTGGATATTTACCTGCCAAATAAATGTGTTTAGACCCTTACCACATACCACACATACAATTAACTAAAAAGTAATTATGCTAAAATACAAGAGATAACCACTAAAACTTAGAGAAAAAAATAGAAGAAACTCTTAATGATCTTTGGTTGGGTAAAGAGCACTTAATATGACACAAAATAACAACCTGGCAAATTAAACTTTATACAAATTTTTAAAGTTTGTGCCTTAAAAGACACCTTCACCAAAAAGGTAAGCACCAAAAAGTCTTGTGTTTTCTACCAAAAAGGAAAGACAAGCACATACTTGAAGAAAATATCTGCAAATCATATATCTGATAAATGTATTCAGAATATATAAAAGTTCTCACAAAGTAAAATTAAGACAATTCTATTTAATGTTTCACTGAAGATATGCAAATGACTAATAAGCATATGAAAAGATGCTCACCATCATTAATCATTAAGAAAATGCAAATTAAAATCACAATGAGATAGTACTACACCCCTTCTAAAAAGGCTGTAATAAAAAAATACAGTCAACACCAAGTGTTGGTGAGGATATGGAAAAACTGAACTCTTACATGTTGTTGGTGTGAATGTAAAATGTTGTAGCCACTTGGGAAAACAACCTTGCAGTTCATCAAATTTAAACACAAAATTTCCATATGGTCTAGCAATTCTACTCCTAGGTATCTCTCTAAGAGAAATAAAAATATTTGTCCGCATAAACACTTGCACACAGATAGTGATAGCCGTATTGTTTATAATAGCCCCAAAGTAGACACAATCTTAATGTACCACAACTGATTTATTGATAAATACATGTGGTATATCCATACAGTGACACATTATTCAGCAATAAAAAAAAGGAACAAACTACTGATACATGTGATAAACAAGGCACTTCAAAAACATTTTGCTGGGGAAAGGACACCTTTTCAACAAATGGTGCTGGGATAATTGACTAGCCACATTTAGGACAATGAAACTGGATCCTCATCTTTTACCTTATACAAAAATCAACTCAAAATGGTTTAAGGACTTAAATCTAAGACCTGAAACTATAAAAATTCTAGAAGATAACATTGGAAAAACCCTTCTAGACCTTGGCTGAGGTGAGGATTTTATGACCAAGAACCCAAAAGCAAATGCAATAAAAACAAAGGTAAATAGCTGGGACTTAATTAAACTAAAGAGCTTTTGCACAGCAAAAGGAACAGTCAGCAGAGTAAACAGACAACCCATAGAGTGGGAGAAAATCTTCACAATCTATACATCTAACAAAGAACTATATCCAGAATCTACAACGAACTCAAATCAGCAAGAAAAAACAAACAATCCCATCAAAAAGTGGGCTAAGGACATGAATAGACAATTCTCAAAAGAAGATATACAAATGGCCAACAAACATATGAAAAAATGCTCATCACTAATGATCAGGGAAAGGCAAATCAAAACCACAATGTGATACCACCTTACTCCTGCAAGAATGGCCATAATCAAAAAATCAAAAAACAGTAGATGTTGGCATGGATGCGGTCATCAGGGAACACTTCTATGCTGCTGATGGGAATGTAAACTAGTACAGCCACTATGGAAAACAGTATGGAAATTCCTTAAACAGCTAAAAGTAGAACTACCATTTGATCCAGCAATCCCACTACTGGGTATCTACCCAGAAGAAAAGAAGTCATTATACGAAAAAGATACTTGCACACGCATGTTTATAGCAGCACAATTCGCAATTGCAAAATTGTGGAACCAACCCAAATGCCCATCAATCAATGAGTGGATAAAGAAATTGAGATATGTGTGTGTGTGTGTGTGTGTGTGTATGATATACTATTCAGCCATAAAAAGGAATGGGTTAACGGCATTCGCAGTGACCTGGATGAGGTTGGAGACTATTATTTTAAGTGAAGTAACTCAGGAATGGAAAAGCAAACATTGTATGTTCTCACTGATATGTGGGAGCTAAGCTATGAGGACACAAAGGTGTAAGAATGATACAATGGACTTTGGGGGCTTGGGCAGAAGGGTGGGAGGGGGCGAGGGATAAAAGACTACAAATAGGGTGCAGTGTATACTACTTGGGTGATGGGTGCACCAAAATCCCAAATATCACCACTAAAAAACTTACTCATGTAACAAAACACCATCTGTGCCCCAATAACCTATGGAAAAATAAAAAATTAAAAAATAAAAAGAAGAGAAAAAAAGAATTAAAGTTTTACGTAATTTTTATCATTGTAAAAAAAAACCCATTTTGCTAAGTGTAGAAAGGCCAGATACAAAGAATGCTTATAGTACGATTCCACTTATATAAAAAGCTCCAGAAAATGCAAATTGGTAATGGCCTGAGGCTGCGGTGGGATGGCAGGGAAAGAAGGTCTTAACTGCAGACAGGCACAAGAGAACTTAATGGGTGTGGTGGATGTTCTAAAACTGTATTGTGATTACGGCTGCATCATTTTATAAATTTACTAAATGTCATTGAATTGTACACTTATAATGGAAAAATTTTATGGTATGTAAATGAAACCTCAGCCAAACTATTTTTTGAAAAGAGAATTAAAAGCTGGAAGATGTGACCCAGCAAAACACCCAGAACATTTCCTAAGAGTATCTTTGTCTTGCTGCAAGATTTGTTTAACCAAGTGGGAGCCTACCACTTTTGTTATTGTTTCTAATGTAGAAAAGCAGAAAGATTGAGTCTCTATGAAAGATGTGTTATCGTAGGACACGGTGGTAATGTTGGGAAGGTGTGGGGAAAGGTGGGAAAATTGGATGGAAAGACAGGAACCTCATCAGGAGAGCTAAATTTCCATAAGAGAGGTGAATATATGGTCCAAATTCTTGGAATGTTGCAAAGGTATCAGAGGCAAATTGGTCAAGTATTGAATTATTAGAGGATGAAGAAAGCAGGAAACTTGTAATGTGTTTTACAAAGATTTCTATTTAAAGAAATTATAGAGCAATTTATTTTGTAACTGAAATGGGTAAAATGAAATGGAACCTAAGGCCTTCACATAATTACTTTAATGACTATGGTTAGACAAAACTTTGATCAGCATTTACTGTTGAATAGAAAAATTTCAAGAAATGCTTCTGTGCAATTAAAAAATATAATATCAATCACACAAATGTGCGTCAATAGAATTTGAAATCAGACTGGCTGTTAGATGAAGTTGTGAATTTTCTGTCTCTTTCTTGTTACAACTTTTGTTAAAGGGGTAAATATGTGATTGCATTTAAATACCACTGTTTTTAAGGAAGGACACTGTAAGTGAGTTATAACTAAATTGGAAAAGGGATTATCTTTCTCATGCCATTTAATTGTATTTTAATAGTTTTCAATTGAACAATTAAAATAAGATTTAACTACTAAAATTGGTATTTTGTAATCAGGCCTGTTTATTATCTGATTAATTCTGTAAAGAATTTGACAGATCAAATTATGACAGAAATGACACCATAAATAAGTAAATCACTTAAATATCTTGCTCTAATATTTCATTTGACATTTAAAGCACATTAAAACAAGAGATTGAATCATTGGAAATTCAATATATCTATAATCTAATAAAAGCATACATCAAAAGCCCTCTTCCTTTTTTGAAAATTGCTTCATTTTAAGAAGGGCAGAGATACTAATCTGACAATCACATATGAATAGTGATACCACAATTGTCATCAGTACAAGTGATTTTGTATTTTACTATTCATTATTTGACTTTCTTGTAGACTACTACTATTTAATTAAACATACTATTTGCTCTGGATAATTAGCAAATAGAATTTCTCTGGATATTTTAGATATTTCAAAACCATTTATATTTAACAAGTTACCATAATTTTATTTGGAGAAAGATAACAGAAAGAAATCTTCCTATATGCAGATAATGTTGAGTTACTGTGGTTAATGATATTTTAAACTGGCATTAGTAAACTACAAGAACATCTTGTGAGACTCTAAGAGAAATGAGAAAGATCTGTTTCAAGTTTGGAAAACATGCAATAATGTAATAATGTGTAACATAAACAGAATATTAGATAACAATAGAAGAGTATAAAAAGCAAACAGAAATGTAATGAATATGGATAAACTCATTTCATACAACTGGCCTATCGTTACCTTTTGATAACAGTCTCTTTCTTTACAGTACTTCCAAAGTTTTAGGTAAGTTTTGGGAATACCAACTTCAAAATAGGTACATCATTTCACTAATTAAACATTTAGAGTTAAACTAAAAATAACCAGACATGGTCTTACTAGAGGATGGCATAAAAAGGGATATAGAATAGTTAAGAAAAATTCACAGTAATAAAATATGGAAAAAAATTCTAAAAAATAGTGTATCACGCAACTGTATATTTATTAAATACAAATTTCCTCTCAGCATCTATATATGAAGATCAGTTATTTGAACATAAAGGAACATAAAATAAAAATAAAAAGGAATAATAATTCAGGTATTAAGTAAACTGGGTGGTAAGGAAATGACTGTAATTGAAATTTTTTTGGGAAATGTCAAATTATTCATCTAAATTGAGTCCATGATATATAGCAGTCTGTGTTCTGACTTCTGCTTATAGGATCTGTAGTTAAGAAAGTTCTAATATCTGGTTAAAAATAAGTGCCAGAAGTAGTAGTGAATAGAGTTATGCAGAAAATAATAACTACAAACGACCAAAAATCACAATAAAAGATTGTAGCTGAAAGTGTAATCTGGGGACTGTCTAGCTGGTAGCTGACAAGGAGTGTTTCAAGGTATTATCCTCAAAAAGAAATGGTAGCTAACAAAGAGTGGTATGCAATATTTGGAAGTAAAAAAGCAGTAATGGGCCAGGTGCTGTGGCTCAGGCCTGTAATCCTAGCACTTTGGAAGGCGGAGTCCGGTGAATCACTTGAAGTCAGAAGTTTGAGACCAGCCTGGCCAACATGGAGAAACTCCAACTCTTCTAAAAAAAAAAAAAAGGAAAAAAAAAAATTTGTAATGTAATCCACAATTCCACAATTATAAACGAAGTTAATTTTAAACAATAAAATATTACTAAGAAAACTGTGGTGAAATCATAAAAAGGAATGCCAATAATGTGCATTCCAAAAGGAAGTTTTTGACTATAATTCGGCTTTTTTATTTAAATTAAAAAAAAATCAAGAATGTAAGCTATTTACCAAATGCCTTCCTACATGTATTAATACAAAGCTAATATTTATCTTCTTTAATGGATTGTTTTAAGAAGTAATATTAATACATATTCTAATATTGGACCATCCTTGCACGAGGTCCTTTCAATTGGACCTCTGAGCTAATCCTACCTGTTCATAATGTTTTTCATAATTTTCTTTAGGTTATCTTTGCTAGTGTTTATTGAGACATTTTAGGTCTGTAATAATTCATTTTGTCAATGTTTTATTTTTATTTTATAAGGTGTTTTACATACATGTTCATTATTATTATTAGTGCCTATTTAATGTGAAAATAGCTAAGGGAAGTTTATTATTCCTCTCACATTTAATGTGTTTCTGTCAATTTGTTTCATGTGTTTAAAAAAATCTGTTTTGATATAATAGTATTCAGTTCATAAAGATTCACGGCAGTTCTATCTTCATTGTGGAGCTTCACTGCATCTAGAATGCTGCTATTTCTTATCAAAATTAAAATTTCATAAAGCCCTTAAACCTTTTTTCTGACATGCTACAATATAAGCATGAGCACATCCTTCTTAATTTATTCCTGCACATTTTGTGGAACCAAATGTAAGACGTCACATGCTTCTTGTTACGTTCTTTTTGTACTGGACCCTTCAGAGTAAGCAGAGACTTTTTATTCCTCTGATCAGTTATTTGTGTTCTCTTCTTCCTCCTCTGCCTAGGATGAAGAGATAAAGACTTCTTAACATGAAGTATGAAAAAATGTGTTTGTAAATAAAATAATTAATTGTGAATATTCACAAAGGATGTGGCAAGTTGTATAGACCATCACCAGAGCATTTTTAGAAATGAAAATATAAGTATGAACAACTTCAACTTCAATCTGGAAATTCTTCCTTGGAAAGATATTGTTGCCGTAAGGTACATTTATGCATTTAAGGCTGTAAAAAACAGTTCAGTTTATGTTAAAAATACAGCTTTATTTTATGCTGCAGTATTGGATTCTGTGTTTCTGAGCTGGGCTAGCCAAGTGTGGACTTTCTTTACCACGGATTTGAAAGCACTCTTTACATAAGCACGTGCAACATGTCTATATTGTAGATTGTGGGTGGGTTGCCCTAGTTTATAGAGATCTCATTTATCTGTTTATGATTTTTGATTAAAACTTATGAGTTGCCCAATCAACTTCCTTAATAGTCAAATGAGGAAGGAGTCCAAATCATTTAAGACAGAATAGCACTAGGGGGAGCAGAAATAGATGTAACCTCTCTATGCTTTCTAACTAAACAAGGTATGTGTATTTAAGGAAGTTAATGCCACCCAACTTGGTAGAAGATTACTTTTGTCATAGGAGATTGAAAGAACACAATATGCATATTTTGGCACATTTCTAAATCCAACTTACACATACAATTCTCTATACATTTAGATTCCAACTTTGTTTATGGTTGGAATATAAGAATTATGAAATTTAAAAATAAGCTTTTAAAACTCAGGAAACTACTACGCTATTGACCACAATGCTTTCCTTGATCAGATTCCGACCAAGAGTTAACCTCAGATTTTAGTTTATATCAGAGCTGCAAATCCTTATACTTCCTCCTGCCTACAACAGACATACTGGGTATTTTGTTCTCATCCTTTCATAAGTTTTATCTTTTTTCTTCATCTTGGTGATGCAAGCCGCATGTCTATTTAGCGTAATAAGCATATTCTGTGAAAGAATGAAAACAAAGAATAATGCATTATTTTTCACCATTGCAGACTTTATGCATTTCTTAAAGAAAAAAAAGGCAGAAAAATCCAGACTGTAATATGCAACAGGGTTTATTATTATTTTGCCTGACAATTTTCTATGAACATTTTCAAATAGAAAAGTTGAAAGAATTTTACTGCAAATGCCCACACATTCACCACTTAGATCCTACAAATTAATATTCTGCTATATTTGCTTTATTATGTATCTGTTTATCCATTCTTCTAATTACCCATCAGTCTCTCTTATTTTTAAAATGCATTTCAAAGAAAGCAGCAGGTATTAATATAGCTCAATCCTAAAACCTTCAACAAACATATCATTCATTCGATTTTGATATTTGTTCATAGTATTATTTTTGGAAAGATAAAATTTATATACAAAGAATTTGAAATATCTTAAGTGTATATTCTCTGAGTCTGGGCAAATTTGTACTCTTGTGAAACCCAAAATTCTATCCAGATATGAGACGTTACCCCTGTATTGTGTCCTGGGGCTGCCTTTTTACTACAGCCTGGGTGGCTTACAACAGAAATGTATTATCTCACAGTTCTGGAGGCTACAAATCTGAAATCAAGGTGTGGGTGGGGCCATGCTTCCTCTGAAGGTTCCAGGGAGGAATCCTTCCTTACCTCTTCCTAGCTTCTGTTTCCCTGGTTTGCAGCTGCATCACTCCATCTCTGCCTCTGTCTTTACATGGCCTTCTTCTCTGTGTGTCTCTTTTCTTATAAAGGACACAAGTTAGTGGATCTAGTATCCACCCAAATCCAGTATGACCTCATCTTAACTTGATTACATCTGCAAAGATCCTATTTCCAGATAAGGTCACACTTACAGGTACCAGGGTTTAGACTTCAACATGTCTTTTTGAGCAACATAATTCAACCTACAGCAACTGTCACAGCCCAGAAAATTCCCTCATGCCCATTTCCAGTCACTCACTGCTCCCTTTCACTCTGAGGCAACCACTGTTCTGACTTTTTTCACCCCTTATCATAGATAAATTTATCCTGGCCTAGAACATTAGTTAAATCAAATAGAATGCACACTTTTGTTTTTACAGCAGAGGCTTGAAAGTACATTCATTTTTTTTCATTTTTCAGCTGGGATTCTTATAACACAGCAAACTCTGGCTAAGTTAACTACGTAAGGAATTTATTCAAAGAAAGTCAGGTATCTCACAGAACAGATGGGTCAGAGCAGCAGAATTAGGAAATGGATAGGGACCAGGGCAGTTCTGGAATTTAAGTAGTAGAAAATATTCAAGCAGATGATAAGGATACAGCCATAAGGAAAAATAAGCTTCACGTTCTTTCTTTTTTTCATTCTTGATTCCACATGAAGCTTAAGATTTAAAGTTCCAGAAATTAAAGAGTCTTATTGGCATGGCTTGAATTACATGACTCTCCCTTGACTATGAGGGAGTCTATTAATCAGTATTCTTGGTTACAAAACAAAGCTCCTCTAGGTAGTTCAAGCAGAAAAGAAATTTAAAAGAGGAAGTTAATATCTTAAAGAATCTCTAGGATGGCCAGAGCCTCAGGTTTGAAAGCTTAAGAGCCAGGAGTTATGCACAAACTACACCAGCACTGTTCTAGGGAAGATGCCAACGCTGCTGGGACTTGGAGAAATCATGGAACCACTTACACTGGATGCTGGATGTCAGACAACTAGCACTTGCTGTCTCTAAAAGCCAGGAACCCCTGCTTCCCCTTTAGTCCAGAAGAGGATTCTGTGTGCCACTTCCTTATCACATTGTTCTCAATCAAATCAAACTCTCATGAAGGTCAATCAAATGATGATGCATAAGTGGGAAGTTTATGCCTCAGCAGCAAGGAGGCCTGAGACAGTGAGTTCTGGCGGCTCTCCCGAGGAGGCAGTGCTCTAGCCCAGGAATTACCACCGAGATTAAAGTTATTCAAAAGATGCTAGGTGATGGCCAGACACATCTCTCTGCATCACATAAGGGTATGCGATCTTGTCAAATCACCAAAGACACAATGATGGGAAATTCATAATTATCAAAAGGAATCTAGGGCTCTGTCACAAGAAGAAGAGGTGCTCTGTTGGCCAAAAAATAACAAATATGGACTGTATAGGATATTACCATTTGATATAACGTCAGAGTTTGTCTAGTCCAATTTCATTCCGTATAAATGGATGTTTCTCTAATTGTTAATTTTCTGAAGCTCAGGGAATCCTTGGGAATAAGGCAATTTATGGATCCCCTCTTAAGAAAAGTACAGATACCCTTACTGGTGTTTTTTGTTTATTTTGAAAAAATGAAAATGCCCATTTGTTGGTGAATCCAAAGACCCGATTTTGTCACATGCTCTGAATTTAAAGGCCAAGCAATTTGAATAACTGGTACTTTCCTACTGGTTTTCTGATGTTCTTAAACTCTACATAGGTTAATGCCATTGTCTTTAATACACACTTTGGCATAGTTTACCTAATTTTGTTAGGCATTTAAAAATATTAAATAAAATAAACAATAATTAAATAATTAAATTATAAATACAAATTAAATATATGGCTTGAGCCCATATTTCCTTTATTTTGACCCATTTTTTTCTTTTAAGTCCAGTGTGAGATTTTTAATAAAATCCTACATAGCTGGTTCCTTCTATGTATTAAAAATGATAGTTAACATTTATTGAGTGCACTGTTCCAACAGGAGAAAGGTAGCCAGGCCATCCCTTAAATGAGTAATACCTATATAGCCTCACTGCTGGAGAAATCACAAAAGAATGAAAGGTATTATTTTTCCTTTCCTTTTTTCACTCTGCTTGGGTATAGGAGAGAGAGGGGAGTGTGGTAGAGGGGTTTTAACATCCTTCCTGTTTGAGGGATGAAGAAGCAGAAATTGGCCAAGCACCCGAAACCTGAGTTCCCCCAGGTTTTCATTTACAAGAGGTAGCCTAAGAGGAGAGGTTTCTCCAGTGATGCTGCTGGAGGCAGACGTGGTCCTTCTTGGGGAGGGAAGGAAGGTCTAGATAGGGGAAAATAGAGATGATTGAGAAGGGTGGTTTTCATAAAGGGCCAGGGCCTGTGCACAATTCTAATGAAGCTGGATACATGTCCTAGAGAGAGGGGTGCTGATAACTGATGTCTGAGAAGCTGGGGTAAGGTGTCTACTCCTCTTGCCATAAGGAGAACAGAAGCACCAGTTTTGGCCAAGACATCTCATTGATGTTATTGGGTGGAAGACCTAAAAGTTTCTTCTATTTTCTGACGCCTTTTATGTTTAGAACTTTCATATGTCCTATGGAGGAAAGAAACCAGTGCTATCTTGGAGCCAGTCATACTGGTTCAGGAGAGCCCATGTTAAATTTTCAGGGATTTTGTGGAGCAGTTGTTACACACAGCCATTATTAAAAATTAAATCATATAAATTTATAATGAAATAGGTTATATTAACTACAAAATCAATAAATACATAAAACTCATCACTTCCTAAGTACTTGACTACATTTTACTGTTACCTGTGTTCTTGGTGTGATTTACTATATCTGAATGGTGGTAACACTATAATGGGGTGCTACTGAACATTTTTTGGCAACTCCATGTGCAGTGAGGTCACTTTGGTGGCTTGATATCAGCTTCGGTTGGAGTATTTAGACCAAAATATTGACAAACCTTATATATCAGGATTTGATGTATCATTCTAGATAAGAAGTCAGCAAACTATGGAGCACAGGCCAGATCCAGCCCACTACCAGTTCTTCTTTCTCTCTAATTTTCCTTCTTGTGGAAAAATACACATAACATCTTAACCATTATTAAATGTGCAGTTCAGTGGTCTTAAGTACACTCATATTGTAGTGTAACCATCACCATTCTTCATCTCTAGAGCCCTTTTCATCTTGCAAAACTGAAAGTCTACTCTCATTAAATAGTTACTCCCATTTCCCTTACTCCAGCCCCTCCAAAACACCATTCTACTTTCTGTCTCTATGATTTTGACTACTTTAAGTACCTCATGTAAGTAAAATTATACAATATTTGTCTTTTTGTGACTGGATTATTTCACTTAGCATAATATCCTCAAGTTTCCTCTATGCTGTAGCATATGTCAGAATTTCTGTCCTTTTTAAGGCTGAATAATATTTGATTGTATGCCTATTACATTTTGCTTATCCATTCATTTTTTTGATAAACCTTTGGGTTGCTTCTACATTTTGGCTATTGTGAATAATGCTGCTACAAAAATGGGTATACAAATATCTCTTTGAGACCCTGCTTTCAATTCTTTTGGATATAAACCCAGAAGAAAATTGCTTAATCATCTGTAATTTTATATTCAATTTTTTGAGAAACTGCCATACTGTTCTTCATTATACAGTGGCTGTACCATTTTACATTTCCATCAACAGTACACAGTGGTTCCCAATCTCTCCATGTGCTCACAACACTTGTTATTTTATGGTTTGTGTGTGTGTGTGTGTGTGTGTGTTTATAATAGCTATCCTAATGGATGTGAGGTGGTATCTCATTGTAGTTTTGACTTGCATTTCCCTAATAATTAATGATATTAGGCATCTCTTCACTTACTTATTGGCCACTTTTATTTATACTTTGGAGAAATATCTATTCAATTCCTTGGCCTATTTTCAAATCGAGTTATTTGTTGCTTGTTGAGTTTTAAGAATTATCTATATATTCTGGATATCTATCCCTTATCAGATATTTGATTTGTAAATATTTTCTCCTATTCTCTGTGTTGTCTTCTTCCTCTGCTGATAATGTCTTTTGATACACAATATTTTAAAATTTTTATGAAATCCAATTTGTATTTTTCTTTTGTTGTCTGTGCCTTTAGTGTCATATCTAAGAAATAATTGCCAAATTCAAGGTCATGAAGCTTTTGCTCTATGTTTTATTATAAGTTATAACTCAAAAAACGAGGATGTCACCTCTTTGAGTCAAGAATGAGGATGCAAGAAGAATCATGGAATGAAAGAAAATCTAAAATGGGAATTAACATATATTCCATTGATGGAAAATTGTCCTGACAGTAGTTAGCTGCCTGGACCTCTCTGAGTGTTGCACACACTGAGGATTGTTGTAGGCTGAATAATGCCTTCCAACAATATCAAGTCCTAATATCTGGAGCTTGTGAATGTTTCCTTATATAGAAAAATAATCTTTTCAGATGTGATTAACTTAAGACTGCTCAGTTGAGGAGATTATCCTGGATTATTTTGGTGGGTCCTGAATACAATCGCAAGTGTCCTTATAAGACAGGCATAGAGAGATTTGACACAGACAGAGAGGAAAAGACAATGTGACCATGGAGGCAGAGATTGGAGTGATGCAGCCACAAGCCAAAGAATGATAGCAGTCACCAGAGGCAGAAAAGACAAAGGACGAATCTTCCCCTAGAGACTTTGGAGGGGATGTGACACTGCCAACATCTCAATGTCTGCCAAATGAAACTGATTTCAGACACCTGGCCTCCAGAGCTGTGAGAGAATAAATTGCTGTTGTTTGAAGCCACCAAGTTTGTAGTGAGTTGTTATAGCAGCCCTGTGAAGCCAATACAGAGCTCAACATTTGCATTTGCATCAGGAATATTTGAAGGTCAGCAGTGGCCATTGGCAGAAAGCCTGATGAGGCAGTGCGCATGCTGTTGAGCCCAGGCCTAGCCATGGCCATTTGTTTATGAGTCTATTGAATGATCACCTAAATGTCTAAGGATGAAGACTCACTGACACTCATAGAACACGTCATTATATGGGGAGTATCACAAGAAACACATCTATTCTTAGTCTTTAGAGCAATGGCAAGAGATTCATCTACATTCCTTTCTTCCAACCATTCACATCTTGTTCTTCCATGTCTTTGACTGCTCTGAGCAAACCACCACTGCTCATGAATCAGTGTGGATTCTTATCTGAAGTTGTCTCTCCAATCAGGAAAAGGAGAAAACAGAAAGCATCACCAGATCCTACTCAATGGGCATTTATAATGTACTCACTATCCTTTAGAGCTACCCAGGAATGAATCTGTAATCCCGTCATGGCACTTCCAATGGGGCCATCTTACTGGGTTGAGTATGAATTGGAAAACTACAGCCATGGGCCAAATACGGCTAGTGGCCTGTTTTGTATGGCCAATGAGCTAGGAATGATTTTTATATTTAAAGGGCTGTAAAAAAACCCATAAAACCAAACTAAAGAAAACAAAAACAAAAATAAATAATATGTGACAGACTGTATGTGGCCTGCAAAGCTTAACATATTTACTCTGACTCGTTACAAAAAATGTTTGCTGATTCCTGATGCACAGCCATCTGCAAAGTAGGCTCCTTTTTAAAACATCCTGACTAAACTGATTATAAGGTATTTTGAGCTTCATTAGATTCTTCACTAGGTCCTAAGGGTTGAGACGCAAAAATCCGCTCTATAGGTTGGACTATCCAGAAATCTTTATTTTGCTCTGATATCCAAAGTGATAGGAAGCCTCTAAAGTGGCTTCTAATAATCTCCCACTTCCAGTATTCACTCTTTCCCTTAAGTAATTCCCTCCCCTTGGTTGTGGGCTGGACCTAATAACTCACTTTCTAGTAAAACAAAAAAACAAACAAACAAATAAACAAAGAAACAAAACCAGAGAGAAAGGCAGCTCAAGTGATGGAATATTACTTCCAATGTTAGGGTACAAAAAAAAATGCTGGGCAAAGAAAGTTACCATGTTGTGAATAGCAACATATAGAAGCACATATAGCCAATAGGTGGCCAATAGCCAGTGAACTTGAAAGACAGACTTCTGAGGCTTGCAAACAGCCTCATGAATGAGCTTTTAAGAAAATCAGCACCGCATGTTCTCACTCATAGGTGGGAATTGAATAATGAGAACACATGGACACAGGAAGGGGAACATCACACACGGGGGGGCCTGTTGTGGGGTGGGGTAGAGAGGGGAGGGATAGTATTAGGAGATATACCTAATGTTAAATGATGAGTTGATGGGTGCAGCACACCCATCATACACGGCACATGTATACATATGTAACTAACCTGCACGTTGTGCACATGTACCCTAAAACTTAAAGTATAATAAAAAAAAAGAAAGTCATCCCCAAGTTGAACTTTGCAGCCCCACCAAACACCTTGATTGCCCCCTTATGAGAGACCCTAAACAAAAGGACCCAAGGAAGAGGTTCCTGGATTTCTGACTCACAGAAACAAGAAAATAAATTTTTATTGTTCTAAGGTCTTAAGTTTGGGGCTAATTTGTTATGCAGCAGTACATAACTAATAGATTAAATCAGAGATGGAAGTATTTGAGGTCATTTGCTCAAAGGAACCCAAATTTGTTGTATGTTGCTTCTGAACTTCAAAGAGACTACCCAATATTCTGTTTCTTTCTTAGAAGAAGGAAGCGCAAAGAAGAGCAAAATTTCCTTCATTGTGTAGGAGTATTGCAACATACTCAGACACTGGGCCCACTGGAATTGCATTGAGTTGACAAGCCTTTTTCATTTTTGTAAGACAATTTCTTATGTTCTGGCAATATGCATCTTACCAAAACATCTACAGAACCTGTTGCTTCTGACTGCAGGTCTAACTAGATGCTGTCATTAACATGGCGGATAAATACATTATTGTATATGATTGAGACATGGTTGAAATGAAATGCCTGCAACCTAAACAGTGGCACTTTGTGAAAGAACTGACATAATCTTGTAGCAAGGTGATGAAGTCCTGCTAACTCTTCCAGGTGAATGCAAATGAATTCTGTTTGTTTGTTTGTTTGTTTATTGGGGTAGAGAAAGAAAATCATCAGCTAAACTAGTTGCTGCATTTTTGTGTGCTGGGAGTCATATTGGTTTATTCCAAGAAATATGTTAAACCTGGAAGAGTAGCTACAATTGCTCTCTCAAGTGATTAAGATTATGATAAATGATTGTCATTTTCCAAGATTCATCTCTCTTTTTGATTGAAAATAAATTACATTTATCTATCTATCTATCTATCTATCTATCTATCTATCTATCTATCATCTATCTATCTATTATCTATCTATTATCTATCTATCTATCTATCTATCTATCTATCTATGTATTGTTATAACCACCGTACTTCAGCTAGCCTATTGAAAGAAATAGGTCTTTGCCTTGTCTATGTGTGCATTGCCTGGTCAATGCACACATATTTATAGGTTTGGCCTGATATGAATGGAACAGGGATTTAACATGCTCGGTATTTTCACTTTTAAAAATACATCTTGTGCTGGGCATGGTGGCTCATGTCTGTAATCTCAGTGCTTTGGGAGACTGAAGCATGAGGATAGCCTGAGCTCAGGAGTTTGAGACCAGCCTGGGCAACATAATAAGACCTTATCTCTACAAAAATTACAGAAACATTAGCCTGGCATGGTGGTCTGCAACTGTGGGCCCACCTAGTCTGGAGGCTGAGGTGGGATGATCGCTTGAGCCCAGGAGGTTGAGGCTGCAGTGAGCCGTGATAGTGCCACCGCACTTCAGCTTGGATAACAGAGTAAGACCCTGTCTCAAAGAAAAAATAAAAAAGAAATATATCCGATGAAAACTAGTTACAAATACAGATACATTATTCATATATAAAGATCCTCAGCTATTCATAAGAGTGACATAATGGAAACAACTTGTAGCTCTAACTATTAGGAATTAGTTAAATTAATTATAGAATAACCATGTGATGGAATAAATGCCATGGTGCCATTGAAAAAATATATTTTCTACAAAAAATTAGCTGGGCATGGTGAGATTGCAGTGGGCCAAGATAATGCCACTGCACTCCAGCCAAGGTAACAGAGTGAGACTCTATCTCAAAAAAAAGAAAGAAAGAAAGAAACAAAGGAAAGAATATTTTCCAGATGATGTCATTTTAGCCCCAAACTGAGATAATATGCAAGCCAAAAATTATTATACACAACCCAGAATGTTATTTACAAATATATAAAACACATTTTACATATTTGTTGTAAAAGACATTACCTTTTTAGTAAAAAGAAAGAATATTTACTATTATCAAATTAAAAACTGAAGATGTAAAGATCAGGCAGCATCTACTGTGATGTGCTAATGGTCTGAGTAGCCTCGTGTGGCTAGAATTAAGGGTTATATTTGAAATAGTGGGAGATATGCACGAGCTGGTGGTGAGGCCAGATGGTTGATCATAGCAAAGCCAACCATGATCATCACGTATTCCAGTCTTTAAAAGCACTGTTGTTTTCCATCTCTATATTTGTTCATTTCTTCTTAAATTTTAGACCTAGCTACTGTGACACTTAAAAAGAATATTGTGGCTAATTTAATTTATTCGCATGTAAAACAGGAAGCATTCCTACATATTTGACTTAAATAATATTCACAGAGTGAGACTATTTGTGTCTCCTAAGAAATGTTTTGAGAAGAGATTCTGTATGTGATTCTCTCTCCTTCATGGTCAATAGAAAAGGATTCAACAGGTCTGGGTTTGTGTTCTGATTCTGCTTGTAGCTAGATGCATAGAATGTCAGATTTCTTAATGTCTCACATTGGCAGTTTTTAAAACAAATCTGATGCACATATGAATATCTGTTAACATTTTGAAAGACCAAATGGGATTGTATATGGGAAATGTCTTATGAGCTTGTGTCATATATATGTTAAGAAATAACGTTGATGTTACAGATAATAAAATTCTTTTCTAAAATCCAGTTTATTGACTACATTTGGGTTTCTAGTAACCATAGAATATCTGGGTGATACTGAAACCATTTTTAATTTTCCTTTTTCGTCAATATGTTCATTCATCATCCAGTTGATCAATCATTCAATGTTTCATTTATTCATTAAAATTATTTATGTGGTGCCTACAGAAGACAAGAGACAATTGTTCAATTTAGATAACTATTTAAAGATGTATTACAGAGCATTTCTGGAAAAAGATTAAGGGGGAGAGAAGAGGCCTGGATACCAGATTAGCTCAGCTGCTAAGTTGCTTTCTGATCTTAGTTTCTTAACTGTTTTCTAAAGCTGTTTCCTTAGTTAAAATGAGAGACAGTGTTAACCTAAATAATCTCTAAGATGCCTCTCATCTCTGATATTGTCTGAGCCTGCAGGGTGGTAGTCACCTGATTTCAGAAGTGCCTTTTCCCAAGTGGCTGCCACTTTACGCCCCTGTCCATAACCAGAGCCTAAGATGCTGGGAGGAGACAATAGAGGGAGGCAGTGCTAAGCTCCACCAAGATTCAGAGCATATTTCTGGTGGAAAACATGTTGATGAAAGGTCAAAGAACAGGAGGAGATGAAAGAGAAGAAATGGAAAAGCAGACAGCTGAGAGTCTTGCTTCCTTAACCTTGAAGGGGAACATAAGGTCCTCGTTTAAACAATCCTTCTTCTTTAATCACCCACACCCTGTTGAATCCAGCACTCCAAGCATGCCAGCACCCACCATGTAGCCAGCCTTCTGTGCTTCCCCACGCAGAATCTCTAACTTCCCACTCACAGCTGTTCCCCATCGTGCCTCCCATCTTTCAACACAAGCCTGTTTGCCCAAGGCAGGGTGCCTTAGATCAATGATTCTCTGAACACAGCATCCAACAGAATCATCTGTCAAGCTTGTTAAACATACTGATTCATGGGCCCAGTCCCCAGATATTCTGAAGTGGTGGGTTTGGGGTGATGTCCTGGAAACTGAATGTTTGACACACACAGGAGGACTCTGATGTAGTTGGCCTTTGAGCTATACTTTGAGAAATGCAGCCTCAAATCGACTGCCCAGGAGTTCTTTGACTGCGCAAGAAAACCCTCAGCTTTTCACAAAGTGTTTGTAAAATCACTACTTGTGAGTCCTTTCCCGCAGTTGAAAGATGCTATTTCTATTTTTAAAATCTTCTATTTTTATTTGGCAACTCGTTCTATCCTAAAGTTTTACAAGCTGCTATATAAATACAGTATTATATGCATGTCTATATATAGTTATACATATATAGAAATAATATACACCCTCCCTGAACATTCTATTTATAGTTTAGAAATGTAACATGTATCTATTTATACAAAAGTGTCTGCCTGTGCTCACATGCGCTACACATGAGAAATTTAAACTTAATAATAAACTTTTATTGAAAATGTATTATATAGATATATAGAGCATTTTATCTGTGGTGTGCACAGCTACATATTCGTAGGAAGTTAATAGTTATTGTTTATTTGATCTGTAATATCCATCACTTTCTAATTGATTGATGATATTTAATTAATAATCCACTGTGCTGCTAATGACTACAAGAAGGAAGAAACTATGGAAAGAAGAAAGGAAATAAAGAGCGTGAAGGTAGTGTGCCAGGGACTTTGAGAGAATATATCTCATTAATCAAGTAAACTATTGTACTTAGCCTAAAAAAGCTCCTCCTTCAGCAGTCGAGAGTAAATATAATAATGCAAGCATTTCTTTTGTAGAAGGATGAACACAGCACTACAGGAGAACAGAAAAAGACAAAATTGTATTTTGGGTGGAAGGCTGGAAGCTTTTTGATGGCTTTACTAAAGTGTGGCCTTTTCATCTGATCTCTAATGATGTACACGCCTGCATGCCAGGCACTATTCCAAGCGCTAGAATCCAGGGATGAACAGGATCAAATCTGTGCCCCCGTGGAATTCCACCCTTGTAGGGGAAAATAAGGTAGGTGAGAGATAGCCTAACAACAACAACAATAAAACAATGATATCATTTGTTGTAGGTAAAAGAGAGAATACAAACAAGGGCTTGAGGGAGAGAAAAATAGTTTTTTTAAGACTGTTGTCCAGGCTGGAGGGCAGTAGTGCTATCATAGCTCATTGCAGCCTCAGCCTCCTGCGTAGCTGGGACTGTGGGTCCATGCCACCATATCTGGCTAAAGGATAATAATTTTGAGGGTCTAAAAGGTATTCAGTTTACTGGTGAACTAGGCAGGAGATAGATAAAGATGAGTCTTACAAATGAAGGTAAAGTTGTTTTGTTTTCTTTTCTAAGTACCCTTAGAGTTAGTAGTAAGTCATTGACAGAGTTCATGTAGACAGGCACGTGATCAGAGCAGTGGCACCTGAGATGATGGGGGCTTGGACAAAAGTAGTAGCAATGGAAATGGAAAGAAGTGAGTGGGTTCAAAACAGATTTTAAAGAATGGTTGGCGATACTAAAATAGGGAAGAAAAATGTTTGGGGAGAAAAATCAAGATTTGATGCAATCTTATATTTGTGGTGATGTGGCAAACATTTGTCAAACTTCTTGGCTTCTCAGGATATTTTGTCCACTTTTTCTACATATGGCAATCGGGAAGTTCATTCACAAAAATTTCAGTTCTCCGCTTCTTCTGGGGACAGGATAGGGTTGCACTTTCCTGCCCTCTGTAGTTTTAGGCATGGCTATGTGATTTGCTTCGGCAAATAAATTGCAAGTAGAAGTAATGTCTGTTATTTCTAGGTGGAAGTTTTAAGATCCCTTTCACAATTTACTATGCCCCCTTTTATTCTGTCTTGGTGATCACATGTTGAGATTGACACCTCTATCAGGTGACATTCCAGAATGTCCCAGATGCACTGAGCACCTTCCATCAGCTCCCTCTCCACCGGTTTTAGGACATTGAGATTTTCTGTTGTTGTTACTACAGCATAATCAGGACTGTCTGATTGACATACAATGTTTAGGGAATTTCCATCTATTTATTTTCAGACTTTTCAAGCTAAAAGTCACAACTCTTCCCAGGTTTGCTTGCAGTAGAAGTATGTG
Organism: Nomascus leucogenys; assembly: GCF_006542625.1. Taxonomy (NCBI): domain Eukaryota; kingdom Metazoa; phylum Chordata; class Mammalia; order Primates; family Hylobatidae; genus Nomascus; species Nomascus leucogenys. The sequence goes on from NC_044398.1 coordinate 30,723,291, forward strand.
AAGTGCATTACATAGATGTTGACAATCATACGCTTCTGCATGATGTTTGCATCTGAAAGAGATCCATGTGAAGAAAGTGATTCTGTTGTGTCCATTAATGGTAGGGGTGAGTATCGGCCTTGGTCCCAGCAGCAGTGCCTGTGGCTAGTGGTGGACCCTGAGGTGCTGCTGCCCAGTGATGGTTATGGCAGATTAGTCCAAATGTTAGTATGTTGCTTATTCCTGAATTTGCAGCTCTCATGCCAGGGACTCCGGCTCTCAGAGATTCTATGAGCTACATTATATGCTTAACACCTTCCTACTGAAGTAGCTACAGAAGGTTCTGTTTGCCACCACAAATCCTCAGTAATAGAGATGCCCATAAAAATATTAATGGAAATGCTGAGTGGACAATTATATATATACAAGTTTAGACTTTGGGACATGAGATATAAATTCTGGTTAGGTGTTTGATGAAATATTTCAGTGGCAAATTAAAATTTATAGAAACATGGGGTTAAACAAAAATAAGCTTTAAAAAATTCACTATTTCTCAAATTTCTTAGTATGTAAATGCATATTGTGACTTTCCAGAACATTGACAGCTAGAATTCCTTGAAACAGAGTTTGGGTAATGGAGGTATCCATATATTTTGTTAAGTTTTATGCTTTAAATTTACAGAATCTGAGAAATAAATACCTTTAGTAGCAAATGATTTGTTGACTGGTCAATTTTACCACGAACCTTGTTGGTATATAGAAACATGTTAGAGAAAAACTCTATTAAACTGTATATTTTCCCTCAGAGAGAGATTCAGTCAACACCACTGAAAACAGTTTTTATCATCTGTGCTAGACCCCATAAGAGGAACAAGCCTGACTGAAATATGAATTCTCCCATCAAAGACGTTCTAAGTCTCTTAAGAAGGGTTAGACAGGTATAAATATAACATAAAGGAATGCTCATCTCTGAAAGGCAGTTAGGTAAAGCCCATTGGGAGTTTTGAGTCAAGACAGAGTCCTCACAGCTGGAGGTCACCTTTAGTTAGATGACAGGATTTCTGATCACTCTCTCCTGCCGTGGCTAGTCCCAACTAGCTTGTAAAGTGGGAGTCTGTTTTAAAGGAACTTGGCTGTCTGCCCCAGTGGAAATTCTCATTTCTCCATCAGCCTGCACAATAAACAAATATGCTTTATGTGCTGCTTTTGTGCGTATAGTATCTGTATGAAACATGGCCTTGGGCCTCTTGAAAATGTAATTATAAAATTTTATAGAGGATAATGATTCCCAGAATGCCACACCCCATCTTCTTCACTCAAACAAGTTTTATGCACTGTATGCAGGTTTAGCAATAATTGACATCTCCTTGCAGAAATAGATCTAACCCCTGACTATTAATTATTTTAAAATACAGAATACGATTACTGTCCAAAAAAATATATTCTTGCCAGGGGCAGCTTTGCAAAGAAGTGCCACGGTGAGATTGAGAAAGAAGAGCTGCTCAGGGTGGGGTGACTAGCTATCCGGCCAAGCTTCCACCAGGGGCATTTTTCTAACATTATGATTTCCTATCCAGGATGATGGAGTGCCTCCCACATTTAATCAGGTCTTATTTTCTGCCCTCTAATAGGGTTTTAAATTTTTCACTAGAGAAGCCTTAAAAATTCTTTGTCAAAGTAACTCTTAGATGCTTTATAATTTCTGGTAGTACTGCAAATTTTATCTTAATTTGTTCACTGCTGATTATTGCTACAGCGGAAATATGCTATTTTTCCCATTTATTTATTTTAAAATGTAGTAAAATATACATAACATAAAAGTGATTGTTTTAACCACTTTTAAGTGTAAAGTTTAGCGGCATTAGGTATTTTTACATTGTTGGACAATCATTACTACTGTCCGTATCCAGAACTTTTGTCATTTTGCAAAAATCTGGTTATGGACCCATAAAATAATAGCTCCCTATTTTGCTCTTCTTTCAGCCTGAGGCAACCACCATTTTACTTTCTGTCTCTATGAATTCAAGTACTCTAAGTACCTCATATAGACCAGAATCATACAATATATGGCCTTATGTGACAGGTTTATTTCACTTAGCACAATGTCTTTAAGCTTCATAATGTTCTACCATATGTCAGAATTTCCTTACTTTTTAAATTGATTGATAGTCCATTGTATGTATACATTTGTTTAGCCATTCATCCATTGATGAACATTTGAATTGCTTCCACCTTTTGGCTATTGAGAATAACACTGCTATGTACATGGCTGTACAAATATCTGTTTGTGTCTCTGATTCAGATTCTTTTGGGTGTGTACCCCAAAGTGGAATTTGCTGCATCACATGCTAATTATATTTTTGATATTTTAAGAAATTACTATGCTGTTTTCTACAGTGGCTATATTGTTTTACATTCCTACCAGCAGTGGACAATTGTTTTGGGTTCTCCACATCCTCACCAACACTTATTTTCCCTTCTCCCACCCTTCCTCCCTCCCTCCCTCCCTCCCTCCCCCGTCCCTCCCTCCCTCCCTCCCTTCCTTCCTTCCTTTCTTCCTTCCTTCCTTCCTATAATACATATCCTAGTTGGTATGAAGTATCACATTGCGGTTTGGATGCATTTTCCTAATAATTAGTGATGTTGAGCATCTTTTCATGTGCTTACTGAGAAATCATATCTTTGGAGAAATGACTATTCAAATTATTTGTCTATTATTGAATCAATGGTTTTTTTATTGTTGCAATTTTTGAGTATCTCTATTCTGCACATTAATCTCTTTTCTGATATGTGACTTGCAAAATTTGTCCCGATTTTGTGGGTTGCCTTTTTACTTTTTTGATGGTGTCCTTTGATGTACAAAATAGTTAATTTTTTTAAAGTCCACTTTATTTTTTGTTTTGTTGCCTACGCCTTTGAATCGTTCCTAAATTCAATGTTGTGAAGCTTTCCCCCTTTGTTTTCTTCTAAGAGTGTTATAGTTTTAGCTCTTATGTTTAAGTATTTGATCAATTTGAGTTAATTTTTGCATATAGTGTTAGGTAAAGGTGCAATTTTATTTTTTGAGTGTGGCTGTACACTTTTGCCAGCAACATTTATTGAAGACTGTCTTTTCCCTATTGAATAATCTTGGAATCCTTGCTGAAAATCATTTTACCATCTATGCAAGGGTTTATGTGTGGGCTGTCTATTTGATTCCATCGATCTATTTGTTTGTATTTATGCTGCCTTTCCCATATTGTTGTGAATATTGTAGCTTTCTATTAAGTTTTGAAATAAGGAAGTGTAAGTTCTTACTTTATTCTTCCTTTTCAAGATTGTATTGGCTATTCAACACCTTTTGGGAGTCCATATGAATTTAAGAATGTAGTTTTCTATTTCTGTAAAAACTTAGTTGATATTTTGATAGGGATTGCTTTGAATTGGAGGTCATTTTGGGTTGTATTGACATGGTAGCAATATTAAGTCTTCTAATCCATGAACATAGAAAACAATTTCATTTATTTGTATCTCTGCCACTTTCAGCAGTTTTGTATTTTTCATTTTACAAGTCTTTCATCTCCCTGGTTAAGTTAATTACTAAGTTTTATGTTGTTTTTAATGCTATTGTAAATGGAATTGTTTCCTTAATTTTCTTTTAGGATTGTTCTTTGTAGGTGTATAGAAATGCAATTGATTTTCATGTTCATTTTATATCCTACTACCTTCCTGAATTTGGTTACTAATTCTAACAGTTTTCTCTTGTGGAATCTTTAGTGTTTTCTACATATAAGATTACATAACTGCAAACAGAGATAATTACACTTCTTCCTTTCAAATTTGAATGCCTTTTATTTCCCTTTTTAGCCTATTTTTTCCGAATAGTACTTCCAATGCTCTGTTGACTAGAAGTGGAAAAAGTGTACATTGTTGTCTTCTTGATCTTGGAGGAAAAGCTTCCAGTCTTTCATAGTTGCATGTGATAATAGATGTGAATTTTTCCATTATGGTTTTTATTATGTGAAGGTAGTTTCCTTCTATTTCTACTTTGTTGAGTATTTTATTTAATCATAAAGGGTTTAATTTTGTGAAATCCTTTTTCTGCATCGAGATGATGATTTTTTCCATTCATTTTGTTAATGCAGTATATTACATCAATACACTTTTGTATATTGAACCATGCTTGCATTGCCATAATAAAAATCCCACTTGGTATGGTGTACGATAATTTTAATATGTTACTGAAGTTGGTGTACTGATATTTGAGGATTTTTGAATCCATGCTTAAAAAATATATTGGCCTGTACTTTTCTTATAGCGTCTTTTCCTGGCTTGGCTATCAGGGCATTACTGACCTTATAGAATGAGTTAGAAATTGTTCCCTCCTCTTCAACATTTTTTTGGTAAGAGTTTCAAAAGGATTAGTGTTAGTTCTTTTAAAAATATTTGGTAGAATTTACAAGTAAAGCCATCAGGTCCAGGGCTTTTTTCTTTGCTGGGTTGATTCAATTTCCTTACTACATACAGGTCTATTCAGATGATCTATGTCTTTGTTATTTAGTGTTGGTAGTCTTTGTATTTCCAGGAATTTGGCCATGTCAACTAGGATATACAATTTTTTGCTGCAATATTATTCATATTACTTTCTTATAATCCTTTTTAACTCTATAGAATCAGAAGAAATGACCTTGCTTTCATTTCTCATTCTATTGAGTCTTATATGTCTTTGTTGTAGTCAATCTAGCTAAAGTTTTTCAAAGAACCAATGTTTGTTTTGTTTATCCTTGTATTGTTTTTCTATTCTCTTTAATTTATCTCCACTCTAACCTTTACTTTTTTCCTAACTTCTGCTAGCTTCAGAATTTGTTTGATTAGCTTACTCTAGTTCCATAAGTTCTAAAGTTTGGTAGTTGATTTGAGATCTTTTTTTTAAATTCAAGTATTTTTAGGTATAAGTTCTTTCATTAGCACTTATTTTGCTGTGTCCCCAAAGTTCTGGTATGCTGTTTTTATTTTCATTCATCTCTTAAAATTTTCTAATTTCTTTTGTTATTTCTTCTTTGACCTTTTGGTTGTTTAAGAGCGTGTTAATTTCCACAAATTTGTGAGTGTTTCAGTCTTCTTTCTGTTACTGATTTCTAACTTCATCCTATTGTGGATGGAGAAGATACTTTGTATGATGTCTGTCTTTTAAAATCTATCCGGTTTTGTTTGTGATCTAATATATGGTCTATCCTCAAGAATGTCCCATGCACACTTGAGAAGAATATGTATTCTCTGGTCTTTGGGAAGAGTGTTCTATATATGTCTGTTAGATCTAGTTAGTTTATTGAGCTGTTCAGATTGCCTATCTCCTTGCTTATTTTTTTTGTCTGGTTATTCTATCCATTATTGAGAGTGGAGTATTTAAGTCCCCAGCTGTTATTGTAAAGAATCTATGTTTCCATTCAATTATGTGAATTTTTACTTCATACAAGATGGTCTATTATTATGTGTGTACAAGTTCACAGTTGTTATATCTTCTTGCTGTATTGAATATTTTATTAATATATAATGTCTTTCTTCATCTAACAATTTTTTGATTTATGTATTTCCAACTTTTATTTTAGGTTGAAGGGGTGCATATGCAGGTTTCTTACGTGGGTAAATTGTGGTCGCAGGGGTTTGGTGTACAGATAATTTTGTCACCAGGTAATCAGCATCGTACCTAACTGGTATTTTTTTTTTTAATATTACCCTTCTCCCACCCTCCAGCCTCAGGTGGCACCTAGTGTCTATTATCCCCTCCCTTCTATTCATGTATGCTCAATGTTTAGCTTCCACTTGTAAATGAGAATATGTGGTATTTGGTTTTCTGTTTTTTCATTAATCTGCTTAGAATAATGACCTCCAGCTCCATCTATGTCGCTGCAAAAGGCACAATTTCATTCTTTTCTATGACTGCATAGTATTCCATGGTTCATATGTACATTTCCTTTATCCAATCCACCACTGATGGACATCTAGGTTGATTCCATGTCTTTGGTATTGTGAATAGTGCTGTGATAAATATACATGTGCATGTGTCTTTACGGCAGAAAAATTTAATACTTCTTTGGATACATACCCAACAATGGGATTGTTGTCTCAAACGGTAATTCTGTTTTTAGCTCTTTGAATAATCTCCTAACCGATTTCCCCAGTGCATTTGCACCAACGGTGTGTAAGTGTTAACTTTTGTCTGAAACCTAGCCAGCATTTGTTACTTTTTGACTTTTTAACAGTAGCCTTCTGACTGATGTGAGATGGTATTTCATTATGGTTTTGATTTGCATTTCCCTAATGATTAGTGATAATGAGCATTTCTATATGCTTATTAGCTGCATGTATGTCTTTTTTTGAGAAGTGTCTGTTGAAATCCTTTGCCCATTTTTTGATGTGGTTGTTTGTTGATTTAAGTTCCTTATAGATTCTGGATATTATACATTCGTCAGATGCATAGTTTGCAAATATTTTCTTCCATACTGTAGGTTTTCTGTTTACTAAATTGATAGTTTCTTTTGCTGTGCAGAAGCTCCCTAGTTTAACTAGGTCCCATTTGTCAATTTTTCTTTTTGTTGCAATTGCTTCTGGAATCTTTGTCACAATGTCTTTGCCAGGGCTATGTCCAGAATGGTATTTCCTAGGTTTTCTTGTAAGGTTTTATAGTTTTAGGGTTTACATTTAAATATTTAATTTATCTTGAGTTGATTTATGTATATGATGTAAGGAAGGCATCCAGGTTCAATCTTCTGCATATGGCTAGCCAGTTAACCTATTTATTAAATAGAGAGTCCTTTCCCCATTGCTTGTTATTTTTGGATTTGTTGAATATCAGATAGTTGTAGGTGCATGGCTTTATTTCTGGGCTCTCTATTCTGCTCCATAAGTCTATGTGTCTGCTTTTGTACCAGTACCATGCTGCTTTAGTTAGTGTAGCCTTGTAGTAAAATTAGATAGTGTGATGTCTCTAGCTGTGTTCTCTTTCTTGGAATTGCCTTGGCTATTCCAGTTTTTTTTGGTTCCATATAAACTATAAAATGATGTTTTCTAATTATGTATAAAATGTCACATAATTAGATTGATAAGAATAGCATTGAATCTATAAATCGCTTTAGGTAGTATGGCCATTTTAACAACATTGATTCTTCCTATCCATAAGCATGGAATGTCTTTTCCATTTGTTTGTGTCATTTCTGATTTCTTTGAGCAGTGTTTGAATTTATTATTGTAGAGATCTTTCACCTCTTTGGTTAGCTGTATTCCTAGGTATTTTATTATTTTTGTGGCTGTCATGAATGGGATTGCATTCCTGATTTGACTCTCAGCTTGAATGTTACGGATGGATAGTAATCATAGTGATTGTTGTACATTGATTTTGTATCCTGAAACTCTGCTGAAGTTGTTTAACAGATCTAGGAGCATTTGGGCAGATACTAAGGGATTTTCTAAGTGTAGAATCATGTCATCTGTGAAGAAGGAGACAGTTTGACTTTCTATTTGATACCTTTAATTTACTTTTCCTGCCTGATTCCTCTGGCTAGGACTTCCAGTACTATGTTGTACAAGAGTGGTGAAAGAGGTCATCTTTTTTTGTACCTGTCTTTAAGGGGAATGATTCCAGCTTTTGCCCATCAGTATGATGCTGGCTGTCAGTTTGTCACAGATGGCTTTTATTATTTCGAGATACGTACTTTTGATGCCTAGTTTGTTGAGAGTTTTTTACATAAAGTGATGTTGAATTTTATTGAAATACTTTTCTGTGTCTATTGAGATGATCATGTGGTTTTTGCTTTTAGTTCTGTTTATATGATGAATCATATTTATCGATTTGCCTATGTTGAATCAACCTTGCACCCCAGAAATAAAGCCTATTTGATCATGGTGGATTAGCTATTTAATGTGCTGCTGAATTTGATTTGCTAGTATTGCGTTGAGGATTTTTGCATCTATGTTCAACAAAGATATTGGCCTGAGGTTTTCTTTTTTCATTGTGTCTCTGCCAGGTTTTTGATATTAGAATGATGCTGGCCATATAGAATGAGTTAGGAAGGAGTCCGTCTTTCTTATTTTTTTGAAATAATTTCAGTAGGATTGGTACCAGCTCTTCTTTATATGACTGATAGAATTTGGATGTAAATCCTTCTGGACCAGGGCTTTTTCTGGTTGGTAGATTTTTTATCACTGATTCAATCTTGGAACTTGTTATTGGTCTGTTCAGGGTGCCAATTTCTTCCTGGTTCAATATTGGGAGGTTGTATGTTTCCAGGAATTTATCAACTTTTTTTCTAGGTTTTCTAGTTTGTGTGCATAGAGGTGTTCATAATAGTCTCTGAGGGATTTTTGCATTTCTGTGGGGTTGTTGGTAATTTCCCCTTTGTCATTTCTGATTGTGTTTATTTAGATCTTCTCTTTTTTTCTTTATTAAACTAGCTAGGGGCCTATCAATCTTATTTCTTCTTTCAAAGAACAAACTTTTGGTTTTGTTTATCTTTTGTATGGTTTTCCTCATCTCCATTTCATTCAGTTCAGCTCTGATTTTAGTTATTGCTAGCTTTAGGCTTGGTTTGCTCCTGTTTTTCTAGTTCCTCTAGTTGTAATATTAGGTTATTAATTTGAGATCTTTCTAACTTTTTGATGTGGATGTTGAGTGCAATAAACTTTCCTCTTAACACTGCTTTGGATGTGTCCAAGAAATTCTGGTATGTTATATCTTTGTTTTCACTGGTTTCAAAAAATTTCTTGATTTCTGCCTTAATTTCATTATTTACCTGAAAGTCATTCAGGATCAGATTATTTGATGCCCATTTAATTGTATGGTTTAGAGAGATATTCTCTGTATTGATTTCTATTTTTATTGCACTCTGGTCTGAGAGTGTGGTTCATTTGATTTTGTTTATTTTTTTTTAGTATGTTGAGAATTGTTTTGTGGCTGAGTGTCTGGTCAATTTTAGAGTATGTGCAATGGATAGATGAGAAGAATGAATGTTCTATTTTTTGTTGGGTGGAGTGTTCTGTCCATTTGGTCAAGTGTCAAGTTTAAGTCCTGAATATCTTTGTTAGCATTTTCCCTTGATGATCTGTCCAATATTGTCAGTGGTGTGTTGAAGTCATATATAACCATTATGTGGTTATATGTCTCTTCATTTGTTTTTAATAACTTGTTTTATGAGTCTGAGTACTCCAGCATTGGGTGCATATATATTTAAGACAGATAAGTCTTCCTGTTGAATTGAACCATTTATCATTACGCAATACCCTTCTTTTTTCTTTTTGATCATTGTTGGTTTAAAGTCTGGTTTGTCTGAAATAAGGTGAGCAACACTTGCTCTTTTTTTGTTTTCCATTTGCTTGACAGAGCTTTCTCCATCCCTTTACTTTGAGCCTGTGGGTGTCCTTATATGTTAGATGGGTCTCTTGAATACAACATAGAGTTGGGTCTTCCTTCTTTATCCAACTTGCCACTCTGTGCCTTTTAAGTGAGCTGTTTAGCCAGTTTATGTTCAAGGTTAATACTGATATGTGCAGAGTCGATCTTGTCATCATCGTATTGTTAACTGGTTGTTATGTAGACTTGATTGTGGGTTTGCTTTATAATGTCAATGGTCCTATGTACTTAAGTGTGTTTTTGTGATAGCCAATAATGGTCTTTTGTTTTCATGTTTAGCACTCCCTTAAGGACCTCTTGTAAGGAAGGTCTGTTGGTAATAAATTCCCTTAGCATTTGCCTTTCTGAAAATTATTTTATTTTTCCTTCTCTTATGAAGCTTAAGCTTAGTTTGGCTAAATATGAAATTCTTGGTTAGAATTTTTCTTTAAGAATGCTAAATATAGGTCCACAATATTTCTGGCTTTTAGGGTTTCCACTTAATTGTCTGCTGTTAGCCTGATGAGTTCCCTGTGTAGGTGACCTGCCCCTTTTCTTTAGCTGCCTTTAATCTTTTTTCTTTCATGTTGATCTTGGAGAATCTTATAATCATGTGTCTTGGGGATAGTCATCTTGTACAGTATTTTGCAGGGGTTCTCTGCATTTCCTGAATTTAAATGTTGTCATCTCTAGTGAGGCTGGGGAAATTTTCGTGGATAGTATCCTCAGATATGCTTTCCAAATTGCTTGCTCTCTCTCCCTGTCTTTCAGGGACACCAATGAGTTGTTGATTTGGCCTCTTTACATAATCTCATTTCTCAGAGCTTTTGTTCAGTTTTTTAAATTCTTGTAAATTTTTGTCTGAGTTAATTTGAAGAACCTTTCTAAAAGCTCTGAGATTCTTTCCTCAGCTTGGTCTATTCTGCTGTTAATACTTCCAATTGAGCTATGAAATTCTTACAGTGAGTTTCTCAGCTCTATCTGCTTGGTTTGGTTCTTTCTTAAAATGGCTTTTTTATCTTTCATTTCTTAAATTGTTGAATCTGGATTTTTTAGATCCCTTGGAATGGGTTTCAACTATCTCCTGAATCCCTATGATCTTCGTTGCCATCCAGATTCTGAATTCTATTTCTGTCATTTCAGCCATTTCATTCTGGTTAAGAGCCATTGCTGGGGAGCCAGATGTTTGGAAGTAAGGAGACATTCTTGCTTTTAGAGCTGCCAGAGTGCTTGTACTGCTTCATTCTCATCTGTGTGGGCTGATAGTTCTTTTTAATTTTATTTTACTTTATTTTATTATTTTATTTTTGAGACAGAGTTTCATTCTGGTTGCCCAGGCTGGAGTGCAATGGCACAATCTCGGCTCACTGCAACCTCCGCCTCCTGGGTTCAAGCAATTCTCCTGCCTCAGGCTCCTGAGTAACTGGGATTACAGGCACCTGCCACCATGCCCCGCTAATTTTTTGTATTTTTAGTAGAGATGCCATTTCACCATGTTGGTCAGGCTGGTCTTGAACTCCTGACCTCCTGACCGAGGTAATCCACCTCAGCCTCCCAAAGGGGCTGATGGTTCTTTAACTGTGATGTAATTTGAGTACAGTCAGTTAGCTTCATTTCTGGATATTTTCAGAGGGCTGACGTGTTGTGAAGGGACATTATTGGTGGCTGAATTGTTGTCCTTGGTTTCCTAGGGCCACATATTAGCAAAGTATGTTTGGTGTTGACGTTTGGGCTGCAATCCAGTAGATGGAGTTGAAGTGCAATGGCTGGTAGACAAGCTCCTCCATATTTCCTCGCAATTGCAGCTGTGCTCCCTCTCAGTGCTCTGAGAGTGTGTGTTCCTCTCCCAGATCTAGGCTTGGCACTCGTGGGCTGTGCAGTGCAGCCTTGGGGTGAGCTCAGGCTTTCTGCTTTTTTCCTCAGCTTGGCAGAAGCAGGTGTGGGGACTTTGGCAGTAGCAATCGCAGAGGGTCTTTCCCTTTCTCTTGGGGCTCCACCCCAGAGAAGCACAGAGCAACTACCAATCAGAAGGATCAGCCAAGAGTAGGGCAGCCGCATTGGGGGCCCAAGCCAGGGAGTCTTGCCTCTTAAAGAGCAGGTGGGGTGGAGGGACTCGTGGGGAAGACAGTCTGGCCTCTTCTCCAAAAGTGCCTGCAGCATGCTGGAGTGTGAGCAAAGCACCCAGGCTCTTTGTTCCTTCCCCAGCCTGGTGGCAGCAAAGGCAAGTACTACTGCAGTGGCAGAGGCAGAGGGGATTTCAGATGCCTCTTTGAACTTCACCCCAGAGAAACATAAAGCCACTGCCAATAGGAATGTTCAGCTGGGGAAGTGGGGGTGGCTGTACTGTGAGCTGAGCTGGAGGCCCTGCCTGGTGAACAGCAGGGTGTCAAGGGCTCACAGAGAAGAGAGACTGATATCTTCTCTGTATGGTGGCTGTGGCATGCTGGAGGTGCGAGCAAAGCAACCAGGGTCTTTATTCATTCCCCAGCCCAAGGGCAGCAAGGGCGATACCACTGCAGTGGCAGTGGCAGAGGGGCTGTGTTTTGCTTCTGGGAGCTCCACTCAGAGAAACAGAGCTACTGCCAGTGGGAATGTTTAAGCAAGGGCAAGGCAGCTGCACTTTGGACCCATGCTAGAGGCCCTTGCCTGGTGAAGAGCAGGGGGCCAGGGGCTCACAGGAGAGAGTGGGCTCCCCTCCTATGGTGCTGGAGGTGCCAGCAAAGTGATTGGGCTCTTTGTTCTTCCCCCAGCCCCAGGGCAGCAAGGGCAGAAGGGCTGCCATGGCAATGGCAGAGGAGCTGTCAGTTACCTCTGGGAACTCCACGAGAGTGACACAAAACCACTGCTGACTGTGGAGTGACTGCACTGTGGGCCCAAGCTGGGGGTCCTGCCTGTCAAGTGCAGGCAGCCAGGGGCTCACAGTGAAGTGAGACCAGGCTCCTCTCCATATGGCAATTGTGGCTTGCTGGAGGTGCCAACAAAGTCATCCAGGTCTTCATTCTTTCCCCGGCCCAAGGACAGCAAGGGCCAGATCACTGCAGTGGAATTACAGAGAGCCTGTGGGCTGTCTCTAGGATTTCCTCCCCAGAGAAATGCAGAGCCACCACCAAATGAAGTGATCAGGCAGGGGCAGAATGGTTGTGCTGGAGGCCCATGTTGGGAGGCCCTGCCCAGTGAGGATTGGCAGGCAAAGAGACCCATGTGGAAAACAGTCTGGCTGCTTTTCCATAAAGCAGCTGTAGTCTACTGGAGGCCTGCAATAGTTCTTGTGCTCTTTGCTCCCTCCCTAGCCTGAGGACAGTAGGGGCAGGGGCTCAGGCAGCAGAAAAGTGGTGGGCCTGTCGATTACCTCTGGGAACTCTGTCCCAAAAAAATGAAGAGCAGCTACTAGCCCAAATGCTCAGGCAGGGGTGAGGTGGCTACACTGGGGTCCCAGGGAAGTAGGCTTTGCCTGTCCAGGTGTAGCAGAGGTGAGGTCTACAGTTCGTCTGCTCCTCAGCATCGTGGATGTGGCTTCTATCCTGGGGTCATGTGAGAGATCCTCACCTCCTTTGTTGGTGGAGCTGTGGCAGCTGGCACCAGGGCCCTCAGGAGTCCAAGGCCCTTGTGGCTCCCCATGGGCCTGAGTGGCTCTGCCCAGACTGCATGCAGAGTGTCAGCCTGGAGGTACCAGGGAGAAGAGATCAGGGGAGATCTCCTGTGCCCAGAATTGCAACAGTCCATGGTAGAAGTGTAGGTCCCCGGGGACTCTCACTTACCAAAGGAGGTGGGGAGACACCGTTGACTCCATGCCTATCCCAGGTGGGTGGGTGTCCTGTCTTGCTCCTCTCTGCTCTCTGTGGGTCACGTTGCTTCTTTAATGAATCTCAATGTGTCCTCCAGAACTATCCAGTTGAAGAGCTGGTGTTTACTGGTCACTCTATCTCCTCTCTGTGAGAGTGATGCACAGTAGCTGCTTCTAGTCAGCCGTCTTGCCATTGGTTCCCCAAGTTTTTGATTTAAAGTCTGTTTTGCCTGATATCAGTATAGCTACCCTGCTATCTTTTGGTTACTATTTGAATGGAATATATTTTTCCATTCCTTCCTTTTCAACCTATTTGTGTCTTTGGATCTACAATGAGTCTCTTGTAGACAGCATATAGAGAAATTTTTAAAATCTATTCTTTCAGTTTCTGTCTATTGATTGGTAAATTTAATTCATTAATATTTAAATAAATTATTGGTAGGGAGGAATATAATTGTTATTTTACTGGTGTTTCCATATACCTTATAGCATTTTGTCCTTTATTTTCTGAATTACTGTCTTCTTGTGTGTTTGGTTGGTCTTTTGTAGTAAAATGTTTTAATTTCCTTCTTATTGCCTTTCGTGTATAATCTGTAGCTATTTTTAATTGCGTATATTTAAGGTGTACAACATGATGCTTTAACATAGTTAATTGATTACTACAGTCTAGAAAATTAACATAGCCACCATCTCACACAGTTATCTTTCTTTTTTTGTGTGTGGTAAGATTAGCTAAAATTTACTCTTTTAGCAAATTTCCAGCATAGAGAGCAATATTATGAATGATAGTTCTCGTGTTATGCATTAGATACCTAGACTTACTCTATATAACTACATACAACTTTGTACACTTTAAACTACATCTTCCTATTTTCTGCACCCCAGGTAGCCTGGGAGAATGTACATAGAACATTCTACCCCTGGGAGAATGTACATAGAACAGAATGTAGAATGTACATTCTGTTCTATGTATTCAATTTTTAAAAATATCCCAGATATAAATGAGATCATGCAGTATTTGCCTTTCTGTGGCTGGCTTACTTTACTTAGCATAATGTCCTGTAGGCTCTTCCAATGAACTAAATGTCCCAAATGTCAAGATCTCCTTTTTCAAGGCTAAATCATATTCCATTATGTGTGTATACATGTGTCTGTATGTGTATAAAACAATTTTTTAATTCATATATTCATTGACAGACAAATTTGGTTGTTTCCATATCTTGGCTATTGTGAATAATGCTGCAGTGAATATGGGAGTACAGACATCTTTACAAGGGGGTGATTCGCTTTCCTTAAGGTATCACTATTTTCTTTTCAGTTGCCATGAAGGTTACATTGAACATCCTAAAAGTGTAACATTCCAGTTTGAGTTTGTACCAACTTAACTTTAACAACATACACAAAATTCTGCCACTATATAGGTAGGTCCACCTTCACCCTTTTTCAGTTATTAGTGTCAGTAATTATATCTTTATGAATTTTATGTCCAAAACCATAAACAATTGTTTTTATGCATTAGTCTCTAATTCATGTAGAAAACAAACAAAAGAGTAACAAACCAAAGTTACAATACTACTAGCTTTGTAATTATTTATGTATTTACCTTTACCATAGATTTTTATTTCTTTACATGACTTCAAATTTGTGTCTAATGTTCTTTCATTTCTCCATAAAGGACTCCCTTTAGCATTTTGTAAATGGCTGGTCCAATGGTAATAAATTCTCTCAGTATTTTTGCAATTAAAAATGTTTTTAATTCTTACCATATGATTTTTAGTAGATTTTGCTTTTTGAAGCAATTTTAAGTTCACAGGAAAATAAATCAGAAAGTACAGAGAGTTCTTATATATCCCCTTCCCCCACATATGCAAAACCTCCCTCAATATTGACATCCCACATGACAGTGGCACATTTGTTAAAATCAATGAACCCGGCTAGGCGTGGTGGCTCATGCCTGTAATCCTAGCACTTTGGGAGGCTGAGGCAGGTGGACCATTTGAGGTCAGGAATTCAAGACCAGCCTGACCAACATGGTGAAACCCTGTCTCTACTAAAAATACAAAAATTAGCTGGGTGAGGTGGTGGGCACCTGTAATCCTAGTTACTTGGGAGGCTGAGACAGGCGAATCGCTTGAACCTGGGAGATGGAGGTTGCAGGGAGCCGAGATTGCACCACTGCACTCCAGTCTGGGCGACAGAGTGAGACCCTGTCCCCCCACCACCCCAAAAAAATCAATGAACCCACATTGATATATCATTATCACTCAAAATCCATAGCTGATATTAGTGTTCACTCTTGGTGTTGTACATTCTATGGGTTTTTGACAAATAAATTCACCATTGTACTATCATACAGAAAAGTTTTGTTTTCCTAAAAATTGTCTATGTTTGCCTATTCATCCTTCTCTCCCTCATCCCATTACAACCACTTATCTTTTTACTGTCTCCATAGTTTTGCCTTTTCTGGAATGTCATATAGTTGAAATGATGCTATATGTATGCAGTATTTTCAAATTGGCTTTGTTCACTTAGTAATATACATCCAGGTTTCCTCCACGTCTTTTCATGGCTTATTTCTTTTTAGTGCTAAATAATATTCCCTTGTCTGAATGGGTGATTCTTCCAGTGGCTTTATCCATTCACCTACTGAAGGACATCTTGGTTGATTTCATGTTTTGGCAACTATGAAAATGGATCTAAAGTTGCTCTAAAAATTCATGTGCAGGTATTTGTGTAGACATACCATTTCAACTCTTTTGGATAAATAGTAAGGAGCATGATTGCTGGATTTTATGGTAACAGTAGGATTAGTTTTGTAAAAACTGTAAAACTGTCTTCCAAACTACTGGATAATTTTGCATCCCCACCAGCAATAAGATTTCCTGTTGCTTCACATCATCAATAGCACTTGGTGTTTTGGCCATTCTAATAGGTATATAGTAGTATCTAATTGTTTTAATTTGCAATATTCTAAAGTAACCTATGTTGTTGAACATCGTATTCTTTAAAAAAAATTTCTTTTTATTTCCATAGTTACTGGGGAACAGGTGGTGCTTGGTTACATGAGTAAGTTCTTTAGTGGTGGTTTGTGAGTTTTTGGTGCACCCATCACCCAAGCAGTATACACTGCACCCTATTTGTAGTCTTTTATCCCTCACTCCCTTCTCACCATTTCCCCGAGTCCCCAAAGTCCATTATGTCATTCTTATGCCTTTGCGTCCTCATAGCTTAGCTTCCACTTATCAGTGAGAACACACAATGTTTGGTTTTCCATTCCTGAGTTACTTCACTTAGAATGATAGTCACCAACCTCATCCAAGTTGTTGTGAATGCCATTAATTCCTTCCTTTTAATGGCTGAGTAGTATTCCATCATATACATATAAATTCCATCATAAATCTATATAAATATATATATAAATATAAATATATATGTATATATATAAAAACAATTTATCCACTCGTTGATTGATTGATTGATTGATGGACATTTGGGTTGGTTCCACAGTTTTGCAATTGCAAATTGTGCTGCTATAAATGTGTGTGCAAGTATCTTTTTCATATGACTTCTTTTCCTCTGGGTAGATACCCAGTAATGGGATTGCTGAATCAAATGGTAGTTCTACTTTTAGCTCTTTAAGGAATCTCCACACTGTTTTACATAGTGGCTGTACTAGTTTACATTCCCACCAGCAGTGTAGAAGTGTTTCCTGTTCACTGCATCCACACCAACATCTACTATTTTTTGATTTTTTGATTATGGCCATTCTTGCAAAAGTAAGGTGGTATCACACTGTGATTTTGATTTGCCTTTCCCTGATCATTAGTGATGTTGATCATTTTTTTATGTTTGTTGGCCATTTGTGTATCTCCTTTTGGGAAGTGTCTATTCATGTTCTTAGCCCACTTTTTGATGGGATTGTTTGTGTTTTCTTGGTGATTTGAGTTCGTTGTAGATTCTGGATATTAGTCCTTTGTCAGATGTATAGATTGTGAAGATTTTCTCCCACTCTGTGTGTTGTCTGTTTACTCTGCTGACTGTCCTTTTGCCATGCTCTTTAGTTTAGTTAAGTCCCAGCTATTTATCTTTGTTTTTATTACATTTGCTTTTGGGTTCTTGGTCATGAAATCCTTGCCTAAGCAAAGGTCCAGAAGGGTTTTTCCAATGTTATCTTCTAGAATTTTTATAGTTTCAGGTCTTAGATTTAAGTCCTTAATCCATCTTGAGTTGATTTTTTATATAAGGTGAGAGATGAGGATCCAGTTTAATTCCGCTATATGTGGCTAACCAATTATCCCAGCACCATTTGTTGAAAAGGGTGTCATTTCCCCACTTTTTATTTTTGTTTGCTTTGTCAAAGATCAGTTGTCTGTAAGTATTTGGGTTGATTTCTGGGTTCTCTATTCTGTTCCATTGGTCTATGTGCCTATTTTTATACCATTATCATGCTATTTTGGTTAGTATGGCCTTATAGTATAGTTTGAAATTAGGTAACGTGTTCTTTTGGCTTAGTCTTGCTTTGGCTATGTGGGCTCTTTTTTGGTTCCATATGAATTTTAGAATTGCTTTTTCTAATTCTGTGAAGAATAATGGTGGTATTTTGAAGGGAATTGCATTGAATTTGTAGATGGCTTTTGGCAGTATGGCCATTTTCACAATATTAATTCTACCTATCCATGAACATGGGATGTGTTTCCATTGTTTGTATCGTCTATTATTTCTTTCAGCAGTGTTTTGTAGGTTTCCTTGTAGAGGTCTTTTGCCTCCTTGGTTATGTATATTCCTAAGTATCTTATTTTTTGCAGCTATTGTAAAAGGGGTTGAGTTATTGATTTGATTCTCAGCTTGGTTGCTGCTGGTGTATAGAAGAGCTGCTAATTTGCATACATTAATTTTGTACCTGGAAATTTTGCTGAATTCTTTATCAATTCTAGGTGCTTTCTGGAGGAATTGTTAGGGTTTTCTAGGTAGACAATCATATCATCAGCAAACAGAGACAGTTTGACTTCCTTTTTACCCATTTGGATGTTCTTATTTGTTTCTTTTGTCTGATTTCTCTGGCTAGGACTTCCAGTACTATGTTGAAGAGGACTGGTGAGAGTGGGCATCCTTGCCTTGTTCCAGTTCTCAGAGAAAATGCTTTCAACTTTTCCCTACTCAGTATTATGTTGGCTGTGGGTTTGTCATAGATGGCTTTTATTACATTGAGTTATGTCCCTGGTAGAACATCTGGTAGAATTCTGCTGTGAATTGTCTGGTCCTGGACATTTTTATGTTGGTATTTTTTAAATTGGCATTTCAATCTTGCTGCTTGTTATATAGGGTATCTAATTCTTCCTGATTTAAGCTAGGAGTGTTGCATCTTTCCAGAAATTGATACATCTGTTCTAGGTTTTCTAGTTTATGGGCATAAAGGTGATAATAGTAGCTTTGAATGATCTTTTGTATTTCTGTGGTGTCAGTTGTAATATCTCCCATTTCATTTCTTATTGTGCTTTCTTATGGAGTGATCTCTTCTTTTCTTAGTTAATCTTGCTAATGGTTATCAATTTTATTTATCTTTTCAAAGAACCAGCTTTTTGTTTCATTTACATTTTGCATTGTTTTCTTTTTGTTTGTTTCAGATTCATTTATTTCTGCTCTGATCTTGGGTATTTCCTTTCTTCTGCTGGGTTTGGGTTGGTTTGTTCTTGTTTCTCTAGTTCCTTGAGGTGTGATCTTAGATTGTCTGTTTGTGCTCTTGCAGACTTTTTGATGTAGGCATTTAGGGCTATGAGCTTTCCTGTCAGCACTGCCCTTGCTGTATCCCAGAGGTTTTGATAGGTTGTGTCACTATTGTTGTTCAGTTTGAATAATTTTTAAATTTCCATCTTGATTTCATTTTTGACCCAATGATCATTCAGGAGCTGGTTATTTAATTTCCACGTATTTGCATGATTTTGAGGGTTCCTTTTGGAGTTGATTTCCACTTTAGTCTGAGAGAATGCTTGATATAATTTCAATTTTCTTAAATTTATTGACACTCATTTTGTGGACTATCATATGATCTATCTTGGAGAAAGTTCCATGCCATACTGAATAAAACGTATATTCTGTGGTTGTTGGATAGAATGTTCTGTGTATATCTGTTAAGTCCATTTGTTCCAGGGTATAGTTTAAATCCATTGTTTCTTTGTTAACTTTCTGTCTTCATGACCTGTCTAGTGCTGTCAGTGGAGTATTGAATCTCCCACTATTTTTGTGTTGCTGTCTATCTCATTTCTTAGGTCTATTATTAATTGTTTCATAAATTTGGGAGCTCCAGTGTAAGGTGCAGGTATGTTTAGGATTGTGACATTTTCCTGTTGGACAAGGCCTTTTATCATTATATAATGTCCCTCTTTGTCTTTTTTAACTGCTGTTGCTTTAAAGTTTGTTTTGTCTGATGTAAGAATAGCTACTGCTGCTCACTTTTGGTGTCCATTTGCATAAAATGTCTTTTTCCATCTCTTTACCTTAAGTTTATGTGAGTCCTTATGTGTTAGCTGAGTCTCTTGTATGCAACAGATAGTTGGTTGGTGAGTTATTATCTATTCTGCAATTCTGTATCTTTTAAGTACGGCATTTAGTCATTTACATTCAATGTTAGTGAGTGTTGAGATGTGAGGTACCATTGTATTCGTCATGCTATTTGTTGCCTGTATGCCTTGGTTTTTTGTTTTTGTTTTTTAAATTTATAATTTAAATTTACAAATTTGTTTTATAGGTCCTGTGAGATTCATGCTTTAAATAGGTTCTGTTTGATGTATTTTCAGGATTTGTTTCATGATTTAGAGCTCTTTTTAGCAGTTCTTGTAGCGGTGGCTTGGTATTGTGGAATTCTCTCAGCATTTGTTTGTCTGAAAAAGACTATCTTTTCTTCATATATGAAGCTTAGTTTTGCTGGATACAAAATTCTTGGCCAATAATTGTTTTGTTTGAGGTGCTGAAGATAAGGCCCCAGTCCCTTCTAGCTTGTAGGATTTCTGTGGAGAAATCTGCTATTAATCTGATAGGTTATCCTTTATAGGTTACTTGGTGCTTTTGTCTTACTGCTGTTAAGATTCTTCCCTTCACGTTAACTTTAAATAACCTGAGGGCAATGTGCCTAGGCAATGATCTTTCTGCAGTGGATTTCCCAGGTGTTCTTTGTGTTTCTTGTATTTGGATGTCTAGGTCTCTAGCAAAGCCAGGAAAGTTTTCCTTGATTATTCCCCCAAATATTTTTTCCAAACTTTTAGATTTTTCTTCTTTCTCAGGAACACCAATTATTCTTATGTTTGGTTGTTTAACATAATCCCAGACTTCTTGGAGGCATTGTTCATATTTTCTTATTCTTTTTTCTCTGTCTTTGTTGAATTGGGTTAATTTGAAGACCTTGTCTTTGAGCTCTGAATTTTTTTCTTCTACTCGTTTGATTCTATCTCTGAGGCTTTCCAGAGCATTTTGCATTTCTATAAGTGTATCCATTGTTTCCTAAAGTTTTGATTGTTTTATATTTATGCTATCTGTTTCATTGAACATTTCTCCCTTCACTTCTCATATCATTTTTTGGATTTCCTTACATTGGGCTTCTCCTTTCTCTGGTGCCTCCCTGATTAGATTTGTAACTAACCTGAATTCTTTTTCAGGCAAATCAGGAATTTCTTTTTGGTTTGAATCCATTGATGGTGAGCTAGTGTGATTTTTTGGGGGTGTCAAAGAACCACGTTTTGTCATATTGCCAGAGTTGGTTTTCGGATTCCTTCCCAGTTGGGTTGGCTCTGTCAGAGGAAAGATCTAGGGCTGAAGGTTGTTGTTCAGATTCTTTGGTCCCATGGGGTGTTCCCTTGATGTAATACTCTCACCCTTTTCCTGTGGATGTGGCTTCCTGAGAGCTGAGCTGCAGTGATTGTTATCTCTCTTTGGGATCTTTGGGATCTGACCATCCAGCAAGTCTATCAGGTTCAAGGCTGGTACTGGGAGCTGTCTGCACAGAGTATTGTGATGTGAACTGTCTGTGGGTCTCTCAGCTGTGGATACCAGCACCTGTTTCTGTGGAGGTGATGGGGGGGTGAAATGGACTCTGTGATGGTTCTTAGCTTTGGTAGTTTAATGCACTATTTTTGTGCTGGTTGGCCTCCTGCTTGGAGGTGGCACTTTCTAGATAGCATCAGTTATGGTAGTATGGGGAGGAACAGGTGGTGGGTAGGGCCCTAGAAGTCTTAAAAGTATATGCCCTTTGTCTTCAGCTACCAGGGTGGGTAGGGAAGAAGCATCAGGTGGGGGTAGGCTCATCAGTCTGAGCTCAGACTCTCCTTGGGCGGGTCTTGCTGCAGCTGCTGTGGGGGATGGGGTGAAGTTCCTAGGTCAATGGAGTTATGTTCCTTAGGAGGATTATGACTGTCTTTGCTGTATCATGCAGGTTGTCAGGGGAGTGGGGAAAAGCTGGCAGTCACAGGCCTCACCTAGATCCTATGCAATCTGAAGTGTTGGTCTCACTCCCACTGTGCCCCTACAACAGCACCAAGTCTGTTTCCAGGCAGTGGGTGAGCAGGGCTGAGAAATTGCCCCAGGCTACCCACCTCCCAGCTGTGAAAGCAAGTATGGCTTCCCTTCTTCCCCCGCTGTGGCATCTGCACACCAGATTCACACCCTCCCCCGGGTTCTGGCCAGGAGACTTCTGGATCAGTTCAAATTGTTACTAAGTTGAGCTGGAGATTTCCTTCTCCCTGTGGCCTTTGCCGAGTGCCTCTGGCCACCCTCCCAAAGGACCCTTGTGAAGCCAGGCAGAGATGGCTTGCTAGGGAACCCAGCGAGCTCACAGGGCTTTTTCCACTGCTTCCTCTACCCCTGTATTTTGGTCAGTTCTCTAATTGACTCAGCTCCAGGTAAGGTGAGGATCTCCTCCTGTAATCTAGACGTTCAGTTTCCCCAGTGGGGGTGTGTGTTTGAGGCAGACGATCTCCTTTTCCCACTTCCACAGTTTGGGCACTCACAGTGTTTGGGGTGTCTCCCTGGTATTGAAGGAGCATTCCACTTTCTTCAGAGGGTCTGTAGGTCCTCTCGGGTTTCCTGATTAATTCCTGCAGTTGTTCTGGAGCAAAAATTCACTATGTGAGCCTCTACACACTGTTCTGCTTGTCCAAGTCGGAGCTACAATCTAGTCCTGTCTCCCATGCACCATGATCCCCTTATTCTTTCACTTATTTTTAGTCAACACATACATGTACATCTTTATGGGATAGAGAGTGATATTTCAATACATGTATGCATTTTATGGTAATTAGAATATCCAGTACCTCAAACACTTATAATTTCTTTTTGTAGGGAACATTCAAAATTCTCTCTTCTAGCTTTTTGAAAATACACAATAAATTATTATTAACTATATTTGCCCTGTAGTGCTACAGGGCCCTATAACTTACCTTATTTAGCTGTAATTTGTATCCATTAACCAACCTCTTCCTACCTCTCCTCCCTACTAACCTTTCTAGCTGCTAATAACTAAAATTCTGCTTTCTACTTCTAAGAGAACAACTTTTTTTTTAGCTCCCCCAGATGAGTGAGAATATGCAGTATTTATTTTTCTGTGCCTGGCTTATTTCAGTTAACATAATGTCCTCCAGGCTCATTCATGTTACCATGAATAACAAGATTTTATTATTTTTATGGCTGAATAGTATTCCATTGTATATGTATACCACATTTGTTTTATCCATTCATCTTTTGATGGACATTTCAGTTGATTCCATATCTTGGCTATTGTGAATAGTGCTGCAATAAAGATGAGAGTGCAGATATCTCTTTAATATACTAATTTCATTTTTTTGATAACTACCCAGTAGTGAGATTAATGGATCATATGGTAGTTCTATTTCTAGTTTCATGAGAAATCTTCATACTATTTTACCTAATGCTTGTCCTGATCTATCTCCCACCAACAGTTTATATGAGTTAAACATTTTTTCATATGTTTAATTGCCATCTGTATATCTTCTTTGGTGAGGTATCTGTTTAGATCTTTTAATCCATTTTTAATTGGGTTGTTTTCTTACTATCAGATGTTGAGTTTTTCTATATCTTAGCTAACAGATGTTTCTTCTGTAAATATTTTCTGCCAGTCTGTGCCTTGTCTTCTCATTCTCTTGACATCGCATTCTGCAGAGTAGAATATTTTAATTATAATGAAGTCCAGCTTATCAATTATTTATTTCATGGATCATACTTTAGAATTTGTATCTAAAAAGTCATCTCCATACCCAAAGACACATAGATTTTCTCATATGTTATCTCCTAGTTCTTTATATTATTGCATTTTATAGTTAGGTCTATGATCAAATTATTTAGGTCTATGATTCAATTATTTTGAAATAACTTTTGTGATGGGTATAAGCTCTGTGTGTAGATTCTTGGTAAATATTGAATCTATCTATCTATAAACATGGAATATCTCTCCATTTATTTAGTTCTCTTCTTAGATTTTATCTGGCAACATATCAATTCCTCTCTCATTTTTGAAAGACAGGGTGCTTTTTCCCCACCCTGGCTCCTGCAAGCTGTGTGCATGCTGCTATATAAAAACATGGGCATGGCTGCTTGCCCTGGGACTAGGGATTGGGGGAAGGGTAGAGCTGTGTTAAGAGCCGAAATTGTGTTAAGAGCTGTAATTGACCAAAATTAATTGCAATTTACTGTTTAAACCTTTAATAGACTGCAGAGTTCCAAAATAGTCACATCAGACAGATTCCATCAGTGCAATTGTTGCCTAAGTTGGGAGACAAATTATTGGTGTTTTTTACTCCACTATCTTCCCTCTAGCTACACCACTATTAAGTTGATTTTCTATTCTGCAACCCCAATGATCTGTCTGTCCTGTTTATTGTAAGTTTCTGTTTTGATTATGTTGACTGGTCAATGTCTGTAAGACTGAGAATTTTATCTCGTTTTTCCAATTTTTCTCTTATTTATTGTCTTCCTATTACTATATTTGTTCTGACCTCCACTTTAATGTTCCACAGTTGCTGTGTTAGTGGGAATACTTGACTTTTTCTCAGTTTCTAAGAAAATGCATCAAAGTTTCTCCATTAGGTAAAATGCTTTCTGTAGTTTTTTTGTTGCTGTTGCTTTTTACAAAATAAAAAAAAGTTCCTTTTACTTTTTTGTTTCATGAGTTTTTAAAATTGTTGATATATTTTATAAAATTATTTTTATACCTCTAGTAATAATCATATAATTTTATTCCTTTATTCTATTAATATGGAGAATTACATTGGTAGACTTTCTGATATGGAATTATGCTGTAGTACTAACTTTGTCTGTCACTATCTTGTTTTGGAAAAAAATTTTATTTGTCTCAAAAATTATTTCTTATTTTATTTTTTATGTTTTCTGGAACATGTATTTAAAGATTGAGACTCTACTTTAAAAGTTGGTAAAAGTACCTATGAAAGTATCTGGGCAAGGAGATTTTTGTTTTTAATTTTAATTTTAATTTTAGATTCAGGGAGTACATGTGCAGGTTTGTTACAAGAGTGTATTGTGTGATGCTGAGGTTTGTGCTGTTATTGATTCCATTACCCAGATAGTGAATATAGTACTCAATAGAAAGTTTTTTATCCTTGCCCCCCTCCCTCCTCCTTTTCTTTTAGATTTCCCAGTGTCTGTTTTTCCATTGTTATGTCTGTGTGAACTCAATATTTAGCTCCAGTTTATAAGTGAGAATATGCAGTATTTGTTTTTCTGTTTCTATATTAATTTGCTTGGGATAATGATCTCCAGCTGCATCCATGTTGCTTCAAAAGACATGATTTCATTAGTTTTCATGGCTGGGTAGTATGCCATGATGCATATGTACCACAGTTTTTTTAATCCGATCCACTGTTGATAGGCACCTAGATTGATTCCATGTCTTTGCTATTGTGAATAGTATTGTGATGAACATTCGACTGCATGTGCTCTTTTTGCAGGATTATTTATTTTCCTTTGGGTACGTACTCAGTAATGGGATTGCTGGGTCACATGGTAGTTCATTTTAAGTTCTTTAAGAAATCTCCAAACTGCTTTCCACAGTTGCTGAACTAATTTACTTTCCCACCAGCAGTGTATAAGTGTTCCTGTTTCTCTGAAACCTTACCAGCATCTGTTATTTTTGACTTTTTAATGACAGCTACTCTGAATGATGTGAGATTGTGTTTCATTGTGGTTTTGATTTGCATTTCTCTGATGATTAGTGATATGGAACGTTTTTCAAATGTTGTTAGCCACTTGTATGTCTTCTTTTGAGAAATGTCTGTTCATGTCCTTTGCCAACTTGTTAATAGGGTTTTTTTTTTCTTGTAAGTTCCTTATAGATTTTGGATATTATTCTTTTATCAGATGCATAGTTTGAAAATATTTTCTCCCATGTAGATTGCCTGTTTACTCTGTTGATAGTTTCTTTTGCTGTGCAGAAGCTCTTTAGTTTAATTAAGTCCCATTTGTCTATTATTTATTTTGTCATATTTGCTTATGGGGTCTTCATCATAAATTTTTAACCTATACCAATGCCTAGAAGAGTATTTCCTAGGTTTTCTTCCAGAATTTTTATATTTTATAGTCTTACATTTAAGTTTTTAATCCATCTTGAGTTAATTTTTGTGTAGGTGAGAGGCAGGGATTCACCTTTATTCTTCTGCATATGGTTAGCCAGTTTTTTGGGCAAGAGGATTTTTGGAAGAGATAGTCTTTTGTCACTCTATGAGTTTAGTTTAGTAGTTTTTCTAGGTTTCAAGTTTTTCTTTTCCCTTTTTTTTGAACTAATTTTATGCTTTTGCATATCTCTAAATATTATAGAGATTTTCAAATTTCTTTATAGTTATCATGATACTCTCTCTGCTTTAAAATTTTCTGATTGTGTCTCTGAGAACAACTCTTACAGCCCTAATGGAGCATTATTAATAAGAGTGGTCAGGTTACAAGTTTTTCTCAAAGATTTTCTTTTCTTTCTCCTGTTCCTCTCCTTCCTCCTTATTCTTTCCCTCTTGTTGTGGACTTTCTTTGATAGTATCATATACTGTACATACTCACAAACCCTGGGAACTCCTGTGTCGTTTCCTGCATAGCCAGGTCCAATTCACCACTGCTAAAATCCACAGCTGCTTCTAATGGGTACTGCCTTGTTCATCATGTCCTGTTGCTGCTTCCATCACTTAGCACCAGCTTTCAACTGACTCTAGCTTTTTATTGAGTAGTACAGCTCCAGCAGTACCAAGGCTTATGATATTCATTGATGCTATAGTGGTATCACAATCTTCTTTTGAATACTTACAACTTTTCTGCACACCCCTTCACTGGAGGGTCCAAGGTGATGGTGGTCTCTGGTGAATCCACTTTGCACAACCTTCCGAGGAGTCTTAAAGTAGTCCCACATATATCTCAATGTCTCAAAGGGATTTGGAAAACAAGATCTTGAGGTTTTTGGTTATAGCCACCAACCCTCTCTAAGGGATTCACAAGTGAATATTTAGGCTTGGGCCAGGAGACAGATTTTTGTGAAAAACAGTAATGTTCTTCCTGTTACATTTGAGACCCAGCTTGTTTGCCTGACATTTCTTTTTCTTTCTTTCTTTCTTTCTTTCTTTCTTTCTTTCTTTCTTTCTTTCTTTCTTTCTTTCTTTCTTTTCTTTTTCTTTCTTCTTTTTCTTTCTTTCTTTCTTCTTTCTTTCTTTCTTCTTTCTTCTTTCTCTTTCTTTCTTTCTTTCTTTCTTTATTCTTTCTTTTTCTTTCCTTTCTTTCCTTTCTTTCTTTCTTTCACTTTCTTTCTTTCTTTTTAATTTTTTCTATGTGAAAGCTCCTTTTTTCCTTATGGGAATGGACTTTCAATAGACAAAGCTCCATTAGTCGGCAAACATGCCTGGATATTTTAGCACCCCAGGGGCGTACATTGTTCCCTCTCCCCCACTCAAATGAGAAGGCCACTGGAAAATAAAACTCGCAGTTGGAAATAATATTAGCAGGGACCCGGCCGGTGTACTTCTGCCTCAAGTATGATGAATTACAGAATAAATCAAAATGATCACATAAAAATGGGCACAGATCAAAACAAAAAGTAATTTAGAATTCAAAATGTATCTGTCAAGTGCTCCCACCACTGGACCATATTTGGATGCATCTTATCAATCAAGAGTAATCAACCAACTACCCTGGGATTCATTGTGTCTCTTTAGTGTGACTTCTCTTGTCTCTTTACTTATCTAGTCAGTATGCATTACATATCATAATCTCCAAGGGAACAGCATGATACTGCTCATTTTCAAGTTTTTGGAAATCTTGACTCCATTCTTTCATCTATACAACTTATATTCTGGATTTCCTAAAACCCATTATATGATTTTAAAATTTTAAATTAAAGCCCATGCTGGCTGACAAGGCATGACATTCTCAAGTTTTTGACTCTTTTTTGTTCTTACTAGAGAACCATTGATGAGGCTGATGGTGCAATGCAATGCTCTTCTCTGCTTGAAGACGTCTACCTGTGAGAGACCTCTGGGAGAAGAGGAAGAAGACTTAGATTTAGTCCCAGGTCATCCACTCTTCAGACCTATGAACTTGGACAAGTTATCTAACCATTCTAGCTACACTTCCAGGGTTCTTTTTTGGGGGGAGGAGGGATAAAATATGAAATTATTTTTTTCTGGCTGTCATTTTAAGGCTATTGGATAGAAAATTGGTGTAAGAATACTTGATTATCTCTAACTTGCATGCTTGTGTAATAAGATGGGCAGAATTTTGTTTTCTTAGCCACTAATTAGGTGCATTTTTCTTAGAGTAAAATTGACATCATTGGGTCAATTATTTAATGAATGTGTTAAGGGTAAAAGTGAAATTTCTAGTTGAGTAGGCTAGTGTAAAAGCTATAAACCACTACTTCTAATTGAGAATGTGTAGTAGAAGTTTAGAAAGGGAGGCCGGGCTTAGTGGCTCAAGCCTGTAATCCCAGCACTTTGTGAGGCTGAGGCGGGCAGATCATGAAGTCAGGAGATAGAGACCATCCTGGCTAACATGGTGAAACCATGTCTCTACTAAAAATACAAAAAAAATTAGCCGGGCTTGGTGGCAGGTGCCTTTAGTCCCAGCTACTCGGGGAGGCTGAGGCAGGAGAATGGCGTTAACCTGGGAGGTGGAGCTTTTAGTGAGCCGAGATTGCGCCACTGCACTCCAGCCTGGGCGACAGAGCCAGACTCTGTCTCAAAAAAAAAAAGTAACTGGAACTCCAGGGGTATGACAGGGGTATTGCTCATGTGACATCAACATTTACATCAGGTCCATCTATATCAGATGAACTGAGAAAAGAAACACAATTGCTGAGTTGTTTCTGTGGATGAGTATTTCTGTCCTTATAAAAATTGTGAGCAATCTTAACCAGCAAGCCACAGCAATGCAAACCAGACACCAAGGAAGACAAATATCATACCAGTGGTACAAGCACCACAGATGTTTAAAACCAAGATCTCCACTTTGGGAGTCCGAGGGGGGTGGATCATGAGGTCAGGAGTTGAAGACCAGCCTGACCAACGTGGTGAAACCCCATCTCTACTAAAAATACAAAAATTAACTGGGTGTGGTGGCGCATGCCTCTAATTCCAGCTACTCAGGAGGCTGAGGCAGGAGAATTGCTTGAACCTGGGAGGCAGAGGTTGCAGTGAGCCGAGATCACGCTATTGCACTCTGTAGCCTGGGCAACAGAGCAAGGCTCCATCTCAAAAACAAAAACAAAAACAAAAAACCCAAGATCTCACCATGGTGTTGTTTCCACACATGGCTGAGAGAGTATATAACATCTGATGGCTGTTCTACCATGGTTTGACTTGGGCTGTGGAGAAAGGATTTCTACTTGGCAGAGAAGGGGAGGGAAGGAAGACACAGGCCTAGGGCCAAGTCATGAGCACATGGGTGTCTTGCAATTAGAACGCAGACTTGAGAACAGCCACACATTTTCAACACTATGATTTCTTCAATGTTATAGTTGGTGGGAAAGCATCCTCTTCCCACTCAACATCCTGAAATTCTCTGGATCCGATGAGTTCTGCCTGAAGTCTGGAAGAGTGGCCACAATTGCCAAAAGTCTAGTACCCATAATCTATAAGATGGAAAGATGGCAATGGTAAGATATGAATCAGCTATTGGGACAGTGTTTGGAATATAACCAGTAAGAGAGACAGAACGAGACTAGAAGCAGTCTAGTCCTGAGATGTCCAGAGAGAGGCCATGGGCAAAAGACTGAGAAAGATTGCTTCATCAGGGAGCTCACCTCTGTCTCTACACTCAGGTTCTATGCCCCAAACTGCAAGACCCTGTTAAGACAGGGAAGAAAGCAAGGCACAATTAAGTGGGGCCATCTGGAGCTTCAGACCACTGGATTACACATGTGAGATATTCTTGGCTATTCTCACTTTTCCACCTCCAACTTTCACATGAAAACTCTTATTTTGGCCTTGAATCCAATTTAGCAAAGTCTTTTGTTTGAACCTTCCGCAATGTTGCCAGTTGCAATGTAAACATGAATCCAAAAAATCAGATGGAAGTGGTTACGGATGTCATGGCGGTGAAAAAGGCCTCCCTCTCATCAATGGTGAAACCTTGGCACCTGTTAAGAAAAATTATTCAAACCTTGAATATAAGGTAAAAGAACGACTCTGTGTCCTTTTGATGTTGTACTATAACATTGTCTTTTAGGACTATCTAGGGATTATTTAATTCTCTAAGAGAATGCTTTTTCTTGACATTTATTATTTATTTATTTATTTATTTATTTTTTATTTGTCCATTTTTTTAAATTGTACTTTAAGTTTTAGGATACATGTGCACAACGTGCAGGTTTGTTACATATGTATACATGTGCCATGTTGGTGTGCTGCACCCATTAACTCGTCATTTAACATTAGGTATATCTCCTAATGCTATCCCTCCCCCCTCCCCCCACCCCACAACAGTCCCCGGTGTGTGATGTTCCCCTTCCTGTGTCCATGTGATTGCAATCCAGACAGTGTGCAGTTACATATAAACTTGCAGAAATTGAGAAACTATACATGATTTTTGATTAGCAGAAATGGAAATGATTTCTTTCAGACAGTAAAACATAATCCCAAGGATACACAGTTTTATTGCCTTGTAGAACATTAACCAGTTGTGCATATAACTTAGCAAAATTGTTTCCCTATCCAAGTTTTACCTGACAATATAAATCTCTGTCCACTAAATGCTCTTATAACTGCTTTGTGTGCTTCCCAGTTACTGGATTGAGTTAAATTACTCTCTGACATGTTTGGATGAGTCATATTTTACTATTTTTGGGAATTATACATTGAGAGACTAAGAGAAAATACCTAGGTGAGAGAATGGAGCCCCAGTCTTCTAAATTTTACTCTTCCCCCCTACTAAACCAAAAATCCTCAGCAAAGTGTCATGACTGGTTTCATCTCCTGGATCTTACCCAATCACTAGTGTATGCCCTTGGATCTGGATACACTTATTTTATTATTTACACTCAGAAGATAATCTATGGAAAAGATAACAGGCTCAAACCAAGCATGAAAATCCACCGTTATTAGTTTGGGGTAAACATTATAATTTTCTACCACTTGTCTCTCATCACCCTGAGGTTTCCTGCTTAATAATAAAATCATCTGTTTCTTTTTAATGCCACCCACTCAGTGTACCTATTTGACAACTGTTTATTTTCTCCCTTTCTAATTTGTGATGAAGAAGTGTTTCTAATGTGTGATGAAAAGTGTCCATTTATTCGAAAAAATACAAAAATATAAATTACTCTGCTTCAAATTGGTATATTTTGCTTACTTTGTATTGCTCGTGTCTGTGATACTTTAATGTTGTAAGGCTAAATGGAAGAATCTAATGAAAGCTCTAGACTCTTCGCCCTGAAAAAGATGAACATATACATGAAGTTTCCAAACAGTGTCAGAATTTGGAAGATCCCATAAGGCTTACCTATGAATCAATGAAGAGTCTTGGAACCCCAAGTGAAGAAATTCTCCTCTACCAGTAAGAAACACCCTCTCACCCTTTTTCTCTTCCTAAATCCACATCTATATTACCCTTTTTAAATTTTTGGGATCACATCCTAGTTTCTCTTTATAACCTATTTCAGAATTTTATTTTGTGCTGCTCCAATTTCTTTTCACTTAGCATTACATCTGGTTTTTACCATAATAATGGATATACATTTTTTTGTCATGAGCTGTGTATTTTATAAGAGATAAGGTTTCTTTTATGTATACTTTTCTTGATGTAACTTGCACTCTTAAGCCATTTATCTTTTTTGCATTATGACTTTACATATACTGCTAAAATTTAACTATGTGGGATCAAAATGGGGGAAAGAAGCCAAATTCCAGTTGAAATTGTAATATTTGCTCTCTGGTGCAATGTGAACAAGCCTTAAATAAAAGTTATTATAGTCCTCATTATATTATTTTTAAAGGGATTGTATTTCCACTGTACTGAAGTCCTTGAAGCATACAACTGGTATCACATCTGAATCTGCCAGTATTGAGCAGGCCGTTTGGTATGGAGCAGCAGCTCATAAAATATTTTAATGGATAATAAGTGTTAAGAGAAATTTCAAAGATTCTGTTTCCTCAGGCTGATACTGGGTTTTTCAGTTTCATGGTTCAATTACTGTTGGATTAGTTAGCCAACCCCACTTTTTTCCTCCATGCTCTGTATTACTATTGACATTGTGGTGAATAATTCTACTGTATAAACATGAAAGTAAAAAAAAAATAGAGCTTTTTATTTAAAATGTATAATAAATAGAAGAAAAAAGAAATCGGTGTTTTACAGACAGAAAGAGTTAAGACCAATTGAGATATCTCTTTAAGCTTAGAAACTAGTGTATTTCTTCAATGTCCTCTTATAATCAGACTTTCTGCAAGCTAAAAACACAGCAGTTTGGATTTATTGGTTCTTCTACTTGAAAGTGACATTTCTGAGACATAGAGGAGTAGAGGAAAGAACATGGGTTTTGGAGTCAAAAGAACTAGTTTAAAATCCAGGATTCAAGACTTCCGTGCTGTAGGACTGAGATAAGTTATTTAACTTTTACATGTCTCATTTTCTTAATCTATAGATGTTAAGGTTATAGAATGTGTAGGGTTGTTGTGAGTCAGTTGTAAGTGAAATAATAACTTCCTCAGGATATGGCCTGAATTCTAAGATACATAAATAAATAGACTCTATCAGTATTTTGTCTCTTCTCAGTCAAGTCAGACTCTGCAACAACAGTTTGTTGCTTTTAACTTGCATTGTGCCTCATGCAGAGGTGGTGAAATTTTCTACATACACATACTTGTAAATTTCTTCATTATTTGAAAACAATAACTACAATAAGAATAAAGGGAGAAAACACAGCTGAATTAAGAGAAGAAAAGTATACACAGCCAACACAATTTGCAATGATTGGGAATAAAACCTGAGTTTCCTGATAGCGATGGTGACTATATAGATGAAATGGTTTGCACATGTGGCCTGTTATGTGTATCCTTGCAATCATCTATAGATGACCCATCTTCTTATTGACGTGTCATTGCTTAAATCCAACAACCAGGTATGGTCAACTCTGGATGGTTGGAAGCCCAATCTGTTTCTTCCAATTGAATTGCCCACTCTTGGCCAATAGGTTATTATTTTAAAGCCGACCTCTTCCTGTGATAAACTCCATCTCACACCTTTTTAAATTTGTTGCTGTAGGGTTTGTGGGAAGAGTGGTAACTCGCTGTTGCCCTCATATATTCACGAGGCTAAATTTAGAGAGAAATTTCTCACCCAAGTCTTTTCTAGAGTGTTGAGTGATGCAGTGTCCTCCCAGTGTTAGAGTGCTCATCTTTCCAGAAGTCTCCCGTGCCACTTCCCTCTTTGCTAAACTTTGACTTCCTCTTTCTTTGTACATACGTGTTTGTGAGTATATATAAATATGTGGAACATCTATAGTACCTTTTCCCAGTGACCAATTTGCCATTTCTTTATCCCACAAGCCCAGTGGTCCATTCTCCATCTCAGCCTCAACTTCTTTAAACTTGGTTTATTTAGGGATTTTTCTTGAGTTATTTTCCTATTTCCTTCCCAAGGTAGCCTTTTTTTCTATATATATATTAAATCTCTTAGCTGCATTTTCTTCTTCGTTGTCCTATGTTCAGTATATTTTGCCAGTGAATGTATAAAATTGATCATTTTGGAAAAGCAACCTCCTTCCTCTTGATTGAGAGGCACATTTAGAGGATAATATTATGTAAGGAAGAGATAAAAGGTAACTACAAACAGACTTGAAATAGAGCCCTAGATCCTGTGTTCTAGTCCAGCATTACCCCCTGATAAAAGACAACTATTCAACAAGCTACATTTAACAGCATTTATTTGAGCAAAGAACCATTCTTAAATCAGGCAGCCCTCAGAACGAGAAAAGGTTCAGAGAATGCTGCTCTGCAATGTGGGCAGTGAGTATTTATAGGCAGAAAAGGTTGATGCAAGCAGAAACAAGGAGCAGAAAGCAAACTGGTTATTTCAAAGGTACTTTTTTTGTAAGGTTAAAGCAGAAGGGATTTTCTTATTATGCTAGCTAAGCTGGCTTGTTTGGAGATTTGGTTATTTCTCTCTCTCTCTCTCTCTTTCTCTCTCTCTTAATTTCTCAGGCCAGATAAATGACTTAGTTTTGGCTTGGGGTATTTTAGTTTAGCTTGAGTGACTCCATTTTGGTTTGGTCTGGTCGGGGCTAATGCCAGAGCTCAGTCCAAATTAATGGATTTCTATAAATTTTATTTAATACTCCCAAGCATGGTTCTGAGTTACATAATTGAAACTGTGTGGCCTTTCTTTCCCCTAAAGACAGCTCAAGGGAAATGAGAGCAGCTCACTCTAGCCCTACAGTCTCAGTGCTTAGCACACTGAGAGCAACGTTCAGTTTATGTGGCCATAGTGCCTATAGTCTGTGAAAGCCTCAGCGTGGAGTCTGTGTCTTGTTTATCAGTTTTTTTTCTGGTTTCCAGCCCCACATATAGCAACTGCTATTAGTCAATAAATGCTTGCCAAGATATTAAATTAACAGATGAATGACTGTCTCCAAGTTCAATTTTCTCCTAAAGGTAGAAAGAGCTTTGTTGATGAACTTTGAAATTGTTCTAGTTATGGCACTGTAATATGATGCAAGGGTCTTCATTCCATCCCTATACTTCTACCTAATGAAGGACTCAGGAGCAATTTTTTAAGCTGGCCATCATTGGAATTTTTTTCATTTAAAAATATGCATAGTAATGGGAAACACACCAAACAGTCCTAAAACAGTTATTGTAGGGACACTGTGTCGGGCTGACTTTACTCAAAAGCATATTTCTCTCTTCCTTCTGTGCATGTAAAACACATCTCATCTTGGACCATATGTTTCCAGCCCTCACTTTCTTCTTTTCTCTTGCTTTGCCCTTCTCCAGCTTAAAATATTTTCCAAACTATTTTTTAAATTCTGATTTTTCACTTTTCATTTTTCTTATCTTCAGTAAATGTTATTGCTTCAGGAAAGACATCCTGATAGATTGATAGACTCTATACCTCAAGACTTAACTCCCCTAAATGTCCCACTTCCCATCCCCAATGATAACAGACAGACAGACAGACACACACACATGCATGTGCACACAGCTGTTACTGCCTTCATGAGAAGTCATAAGAGCAACTATCCTAAATTCATTGAGTTGTACTAAGAAAGGGCCTGCTTAATCAAAGAAAGGTATGATATATTTGCAACCTACCATCTAATAATCTAATAATAGCAGTACTTCCCTTTGGGCATGATGGTTGCAGGGGTGGGAGAGCTTCACTGGCTGTTGTATACATAGATTCTCAGAGCTCATAAAAGAAATTATTTTAGTTGTATAAGAATTTAATATGATTAATATTATACTTTTAAATATCTTACTTTTTCCTTTACAGAAACATATTTCTTAGAAATGGTAGACTTCATCAATTCCCTTTTTGTAGAGGTGAGGAACTGAGTCTCAGAGAAGTTAAGTGAATTGCCCAAAGAATAAACAAATAAGTGGCCAAGACAAGACTTGGACTCAGAGTTTCTAACTCCAAAAGCCACATTCTTACAAGCAATTTCTATTGGACTTTAAGTTTACAAACCACTCTCACATAATCAGCTGATTCAATTCTTACAATATTGTATTCAGTTGACGTTTTCTACATTTTACTAAGAGAATCTACCAGAAGCCCCTCAGAGTTGGAGCCAGGACATATCCCATGTTGCTTGTCTCTAAATCTCTGAATTTTTAACTGTCACTGCTGAACTTTCTGTCCATCATATGTCCCTGAGAAATAGTGATGAAAAGAATTAAAAGTAACTGTGAGATTTTATTTTCTTAAAGTCAAAATTGTCAATGACAGAAAGATTCTTGCATTGTCTTAATTGTAGCTTCTCAGACACTCAGATGACAGGTAGCATCAGACAATTTGACTACTAACCATAGTTATCAGGGAAAGATGTTCTTGAAAGATGTGTTTGTTATGAACTAAATTGTATCTGCCCTAAAATTCATATGTTGAAGTCCTAAGCCCCTGTGCTTCAGAAGGTGACAATATTTGGAGATAGGATCTTAAAGAGGTAATTAAGATAAAATGAGGTCATTGGGTTGGGCATTAATCCAATAAGATTGGTGTCCTATAAGAATAGGAAATTTGTAAGCAAATTAACACAGAGGCAGGAAATCAAATATCGTATGTTTTCACTTATAAGGGGGAGCTAAATATTGAGTACTCGTGGACATACAAATGGCAACAATAGACACTGTGGACTACTAGAAGGGGGAGGGAGAGGAAGAGGTAGGGGTTGAAACACCAACTATTGGGTACTATACTCACTACCTGGATGATGATGGGATCAGTCATACCCCAAACCTCAGCAACATGCAATACGGCCATGTAACAAACCTGGACACGTATCCCCAGAATCTAAATAAAAGTTGAAATTCTAAAAAATGTTTTGAAAAAAGAATAGGAAATTTGGACACAGACATGTACAGAGGAAAGACCCCGAGAAGATGGCCAACTGTGTGCCAGGGAGACAGGCCTGGAACAGATCTTTCCTTCATGACCCTCAGAAGGGACCAATCCTGCTGAAACCTTGATCTTGGATTTCTGGATTCCAGAGCTATGAGAAAATAAATTACTGTTTTTTAAGCCATCCAGTTCCTAGGACTTTGTTATGGGAGCCCTAGCAATCTACTACAGTATTCATAAATAATTAACTAAGCAAAGTCAAACATGGCTTTGTAAGTCTTGGCAAAATAGTACACTATCTTAAATATGGCAAGGAGAATTTCAGGATGTACATGCCTCCAGAAATTACAATTAAAGAAAATTTTCCTAGGGGTGGGAGGAAACTTTTGGAGTTGATGGAGGTCTATGACACAGATTCTGGTGATGGTTTCACCGGTGTATACTTATCTGCAAACTCATCAAATTGTATCCATTAAATGGGTTCTCCTTTTGATATGTTAATTATACATCAATAAAATGGCTTAAATACACACACACGCACACACACACGAATATTATTCAACTTCTCACAGTACAGATACCAGGATATTGGTAATGTGATCAGTGTTACAGAGATGTCCAGCATTCAAACTTTGAGATTCTTTTTTTTTTTTTTTTTTTGAGACGGAGTCTTGCTCTGTCGCCCAGGCTGGAGTGCAGTGGCGCAATCTCGGCTCACTGCAAGCTCCGCCTCCCGGGTTCACGCCATTCTCCTGCCTCAGCCTCTCCGAGTAGCTGGGACTACAGGCGCCCGCCACCACGCCCGGCTAATTTTTTGTATTTTTAGTAGAGACGGGGTTTCACCGTGGTCTCGATCTCCTGACCTCGTGATCCGCCCGCCTCGGCCTCCCAAAGTGCTGGGATTACAAGCGTGAGCCACCGCGCCCAGCCACTTTGAGATTCTTATAAGGCTTTGGTTAGATTATAGGGGTAACCTCTCTTCTAGGCTTAAGGAAGCTGACAACTAGTGCTTGCTTACAAAGGTTTTATGGTAAGCAAGGATAGGGTGAGGTGATAGCAGAAAGCTATTTTTTAAAGTTATCCTTCATTTTTTTCTTCCATTTTCTGAGCATTTCATTATCTAGCTTTTTCACTGTTAATTTATAAGCAGGACACCAGCAGCTTTCATTTCCTATTGCCACTAGGTGGCCTGATACAAGTTAGCAGTAATATTTGGAGAATGGCATATCCATCAGCAGTATAAAGTCAATTACTATCACGCCTGTAATCCCAGCACTTTGGGAGGCTGAGGCGGGTGGATCAGAAGGTCAGGAGTTCAAGACCAGCCTGGCCAATATGGTGAAACCCCATCTCTAATTAAAAAATACAAAAAAAAAATTAGCTGGGCGTGGTGGCGCACACCCGTAATCCCAGCTACTTGGGAGGCTGAGGCAGGAGAATCTCTTGAACTCGGGAGGCGGAGGTCACAGTGAGCTGGGATCACACCATTGCACTCCAGCCTGGGCGACAGAGTGAGACTCCATCTCAAAAAAAACAACAAAAAACAATTACTAGAAACCAGCCTTTGTAATGCCAAGGAATTTTCTGTCATTCTTCTAGTATAAGGAAGCTCTTTTGGAAATGCAGTGGTAAGAAAGTCCTAATGAAAGTCATGAGTTTTGAGAGATGCAAGGGGTGTTAATTCATCCAGTCCAATAACTTTGAACCATGGATGTACATCATAATCATCTATGAAATTGTTTAAAGTCAAATATACCTGAATGTCCCTTGTTCCATGGGCCCAGGGTGAGCCTTGAGCATTTAGGGTTATGAAAATTGCCACAGGTGATTCTGATGGTCACTCTTGAAGAACCAGGACAACTTCCTCATTTACAGGCCTCACAGTGACTCAGGGCTGTCTGGGCTGGAGCAGGCTTGGAGGCAGTTCTGAGTTCCAGCCACCTCCTTTCTGCTGCATCATAATCTCTTAGTGTTCTTTCAGTGTGTTTTGCTGTCCTCACTCTCGCCATCACCACATCTTTCTCCTAGATTTAAATTTGACTTTGCTGAGAGAGGAGATCAGAAAAATATCACAAAACCTTATCAGATGAATGCGCAGCAATCAGAAAGCAAACATTTACCTCCTTCTCATCTTCATTGCCCCCTGGTGACCATAATTTCTATTTCATCACCAGCCTAGCTGGGCAGGCCCCTAATTAAATAGTTAGCTTCATCAGCTGCAGGCTTTGAGATAACAGTGGGTGCAATAAACAATAGAATGTGACTCAGATAGGTAGTTGTAGCTAATGAATGGCAATCACATACAGAGTTTCGAGTGCACATTTCAGGGGATGCATTCAGTTAGAATATTATTAGTGGAATTGCTAACAGTACTAACCAGAACACTGGGACCTTATCTTTCCTATAATGTAGCCCTCCTCTGGTTTGGAGGCCTGACTCAATCAGTCAAGCTTGCTTGCTCTTCTGCTTCCTTTGTGTTCAATACCAATTACAAGAAATATGGTATATAGGGAACCATACCTCTGTTTGCAGGTTGTTTAGAAACCTATATGTTAGGTCTTAAGTATGTAAATTGGATTGTTTGTATCTAGTCTTCTGG
Organism: Nomascus leucogenys; assembly: GCF_006542625.1. Classification (NCBI taxonomy): domain Eukaryota; kingdom Metazoa; phylum Chordata; class Mammalia; order Primates; family Hylobatidae; genus Nomascus; species Nomascus leucogenys. The sequence goes on from NC_044398.1 coordinate 30,762,060, forward strand.
AGAAAGACTTTGCTTATGTATTCAATTTATTTTCATTGCTTAGCAGTACTTAGTAAAAAGGCTTTTCAATTACCTCGGAGGCAGGATGGTCCAATCTAGTGGAAAGATCATTTCAGTAGGATCTGAAGACTCGGATTTTAGTTTCAGCCCTGCATGAAAGAGGAAGGCATGAGTTCTGTTTCTCAAATGCAATAAGTTACTTATAAGGTTTCATCGATGGGTCATTGTGAGTTAAGATAATCCATTCAACAATACTTTGGGGATGACGCACTGTTGTGAAAATATGATGCTATTCTGGTCCAGTTCCATGGACTCATTGATATAGTCATTAAAAATAACACGATTAGCTTTCCAAGGCAATTTTCAGATTTTAATTTGTTTTTTTGAAATATAATATGATGGTAATTTTCTAAGTTTGGAATTGCTGCCTCTTCTATAGAAAATAATTGAAACTGAAAAACTGAAAATATAATGTAAATGTAATTAGATTTGAATGTCGCTAATATTTTTGGTTCTGTTCTGTTGTGCCACTGGGGCAAGTGCCTATCTACTTGTTATGCCTGTAGCATCTTCATGTTTACGAAACAATTAACATTTCCTGGAACCATTTGGAAAATGTTATGGTATCTTTACTTTGCTCAGCATAAACAGGGAGTCAGAAAGAAGCTCAAAACTATGGAAACTCAAGGGGCGGTGGCTTACCGTACTCAGTAGAACCGTATTTATCCATGTTTCCCCCCAAATCTCTGAATTTATTAGATTCCCACATTAGGAGGAATCATCCCTTCCAAACTGAAACTTTGTTTGTGGAGAAATGTCTTGGGATTGATTACAAAGGGAGAATTATCAAATAAATATTCCTCTTTTATGTTATTGTTTTGACTGGAATATAATTGTAAGGTCTTAGAGACACAGAGCAAATATATTATTCATTTGTACATTAATTTTTAAAGGAAAACATTTTAGTCTGATTATGAATACTACAAGCAGCATAATACTAGACAATAAAGAAATGTATAAAGATGCTGGCAAAATCACCCATAATTCTGCTTTCGGGAGTTAATGCCATTTGGTGTGCCCCTTAAGACTTCTTCCTTCTTGTGTCTACTTAGAAAAAATATATATCTTTGTGCATGGTTTATAAACAGTGGGATGCTATTACGTGCTGTTTTGCAAGACATTATTTTCATTTGATGGAATACCTTTTATTGTTTCCGAGTAAATGCGCCTGTGCATCATCATTTTTCATGGCTTTAGTTTCTTTCCTTTTATGGACTAACCATCATTTAATTTTCCAAACACTTTTATTAGCCCTGTAAGTTGTTTCCAATTTTTTATTGTTATAAACAATGCTAAACTTTAAGCGCTATTATTTAATGTGAAAAACAGGGCTCAGGCTGTCTACTGTACAGGCTTTACGTGGGGAGTATACAAAATAATGTTTGCAGAAACCATGATAACATATATTCACATAAGACGGCGTGGTGGCTCATGCCTGTAATCCTAGCACTTTGAGAGGCCAAGGCAGGCAGATTGCCTGAGCTCAGGAGTTCGAGACCAGCCTGGGCAACACAGTGAAACCACGTCTCTACTAAAATACAAAAAAATTAGCCAGGCATGGTGGTGTGCACCTGTAGTTCCAGCTACTCAGGAGGCTGAGGCAGGAAAATCACTTGAATCCGGGAGGCGGAAGTTGCAGTGAGCCGAGATTGCGCCACCATACTCCAGCCTGGGCAACAGAGCAAGACTCTGTCTCAAAAAAAAAAAAAAGAAAATAAAAAAGACTTTCATGTTATCTAGGTTTTCAAATATGTTATCATATTGTGGGAACTTCACGAATTTGTAATTTAAAAATTTTACATCTGTATATATGTTATTCTCTTTCCTAATACTTGTGGTCTATTTTTATTACATTTGTCTGAGATTACTAGGCCAATCATTCAACAAACATGCATAGATGATTTTTCCTGTGTTGGTCACAGCGCTATGCTAGGGATACAATGGTTAGCAAGGCAGACATAGTCTGTTTCTAATGGAAACACACTTCCGTTCATATGGCAGGCACAGAATTTAAAAGGACAACGTATTAGTTTGTTCTCATGATGCTAATAAAGACATACCTGAGACTGGGTAATTTATAAAGGAAAGAGGTGTAATTGACTCACAGTTCAGCATGGTAGGGGAGAGGCCTCAGGAAACTTACAGTCATGGCAGAAGGGAAAGCAGACACCTTCTTCTTCACATGATAGCAGCAAGGAGAAGTGCCGAACAAAAGAGGGAAAAGCCCTTTATAAAAACATCAGATCTTGTGAGAACTCATTCACTATCATGAGAACAGCAGCATGGGGGTAACTGTCCTCATGATTCAATTACCTCCCACCGGGTCTCTCCCACAACATGTGGGAGCTGCAATTCAAGATGAGATTTGCGTGGGGACACAGCCAAACCATATCAGACTAGAAAACAATGAATAACGAATTTTGTAAAGAAAATGAATAGGGATTTGAGAATGAAAATAATGAAAGGGGTAGTCTCAGATAAAGTGTTTAGTAAGTACTTTCTGAAGATGTGACACTGAAACTGAGACATGAAGTATGGAAATACAAATTCATTTTTAAAAAACAAGAAAAAAGAAAAGAAACTATAGTAAGACTGGAGCATTTGGGGTGTGTGGGAGACTGGCTGAGACAATGCTGTAGCCTTACAAATAGGTTATATAATAAAGAGTCCTGTGACCACAGCAAGGAGCTTTGGTTTTTATAGAAGTGCAGTTAGAAGCCTAGATGTCATTCACACCTCTTTTATTTTTTCTTCCCTGTGTTTTAAGTTAAAAGCTTCATTTATTTTACTTTTCCCTTTATGATGAGACAAAGCAGTTTTTAAAAACATTTTCTTTCTTGACAGGCCAATGCAAATATTATGTTTGTCCAGGGTGATACCTAAGTTGGAACTTTAATTTTGATGAAATATTAACTAATTCAGAAGAATATCATATATTTTTTATTTAGAAAATTAGCCCTTTGATTTTTAGACAACCTGTTATTGAAAGAGAATATTTGAAATCTCCAACTACAAATGTAAATTTTCTATTTATCCTTTTAATTCCATCTACGATTGTTTAATATACTTTGATAACTTTCTTATTAGTTGCATGTAAATTTAAGATGGTGTATCTTCTTGTTGGATTGACTTTTTCTTCATTGTGAAATATGCCATTTTATTTGACTAATTCTGTTTGCCTTAAAATATTTTTTGGTGTTATTGATAGAGCTACAACAGCCTTCTTTTGGTTAGTGTTTCCTTGGTAAGTCTTTTTCTTATATAGCTTACATTTAAAAAATATCATTGTCACCTCCCTCCCAAATACAGACACAGTTTGCCATTTGTTGTTCTCAATTTCTGTATTCGAGTTTACGGTGCTCAATATTATCAATGACTTTCTTTTTTTTTTCTTTTTGAGACAGAGTCTTGCTCTGTCGCCCAGGCTGGAGTGCAGTGGCCCGATCTCCGCTCACTGCAAGCTCTGCCTCCCGGGTTCACGCCATTCTCCTGCCTCAGCCTCCCGAGTTGCTGGGACCACAGGCGCCCGCCACCACGCCCAGCTAATTTTTTGTATTTTTAGTAGAGACGTGGTTTCACTGTGTTAGCCAGGATGGTCTCGATCTCCTGACCTTGTGATTCACCTGCCTCAGCCTCCGCAAGTACTGGGATTACAGGCATGAGCCACCACGCCCGGACTATCAATGACTTTCTTTATGACTTGGGGGTTTTGTATCCTGCTTAAAAAGACTGACCCCTTTCCAGTGTATAAACTTATTCACACATTGTTTGTTCTAGAATTTTATAGTTCTGTGCTTTGTGCTTAAGTTTTTGATTCATTTGAAATATTTTGTTTTGTAAGGATTGAAGTAACAACATGATAGTTTGAGTGGTGAAGGACATTGATCAATTGATTCTGATGCAGTGTTTAAAACGACGTTAGCAGAAACTAACCTTATATGTTCTCACTTAGGCAAATTTTTACACTTCTTTTTTTATTACTTAATCTATCAATAACATATGAATGTAAGTTAAATTATATCAGAATTTTTATAATTTATCATAATTTAAAATCCTTCCTTAATATTTTAATAGTTGTGAACTTATAGATTTAAACATAATGTTATTTGGCTGATGGCTTCCTTGCTGTTATATTTTCAAATTGACTTTTACCTTGGAAGTATAAAATATTGTCTTTTTGTCATTTACAGCTATTTCACTTAATTTTACTCTGCCAAATTAAAAAATTGTTTCTGTTCCTTCTTCTTTTTAAAATTTACATTTTGTTCGACGTATCTTTACCCATTCTTGAATTCTTTAATCTTCTAGAATTTTTAATGGTCTTGTAAAGAGCATATGTTCTCCAGTTCTCAGAATCTTATTTTCTATTCCACATCCACTAGGGTATTTTCATGTAGTAGGGGACAGAGTTTATGCATTAATTTATTATAATTAGCACAATAGCAACTGTATAAACTGTTCTTTTCTCTATTTATCTGAAGAGAAAGATGAATGTTAGGAAGGTGAAACAAGTTACCTAGAGTTATACACGTAAAAATTGTCTATTTATTGTAAAAGTTCTTTAAAAAAAACTTACATTTTTTGCTTTGTTTTGTTTTTGAGACAGAGTCTTGCTTTGTCACCAAGGCTGGAGTGCAGTGGTATGATCTTGGCTCACTGCTACCCCTGCCTCCCGGGTTCAAGAGACTGTCCTGCCTCAGCCTCTAGAGTAGTTGGGACTACAGGTGTGCGCCACCATGCCTGGCTAATTTTTGTATTTTTAGTAGAGATGGGGTTTCACCATATTGGCCAGGCTGGTCTCAAACTCTTGACCTCAGGTGATCCACCTGCCTTAGCCTCCTGAAGTGCTGAGATTACAGGAGTGAGCCACTGTGCATTGATTTTTATTTCTAATTTTATTTCTTATGCATTTTTCTTACTGTGTTTCATTATATGAAGTATATTTTCTTTTGTTTTATCTTCTTAATTTTGGAAGTTTTTTAAATATTGTGGTCAAAAACACATGAAATTTACCATCTTAGCCATTTTTAAATGTACAGTACAATATATTTGTGTGTGACAGATGATGAGAATGTTCTTGTATTGCAAAACTGAAACTCTATGTCCATTGTACAAGTGCCTTCCTCCCACCCCCAAGAAGATATATGTTCTTAAATATTTCAAAAGGATACTGTAATTATTTCTTTAATTATCTGCCTCAAGAGTGTCTTTGAAATCTTCCTACTGAAACTTGAAATATAGGACACATTTTCTCCCTTCCCTTAATTTCAAGTTAGTATAATCTGGGTTTGATTTCCATACAATTATTACATTTTGTCCTATGTCCTTTGTCCTATGTCCTATTATTTTACTTATTTATTTTTTGCTATGTCGTTTGTCCTATGTCCTATTATTTTACTTATTTATTTTTTCGAGACAGGGTCTCACTCTGTCACCAAGGCTGGAGTGCAGTGACATGATCATGGCTCACTGCAGTCTCAACCTCCTGGGCTCAAGCAATCCTCCCACCTCAGCCTCCAGAGTAGTTAGGACTACAGCATGCACCACCATGCCTGCCTAATTTGTGTATTTTTTTGTAGTGAGGAGGTCCCATTCTGTTGTCCAGGCTGGTCTTGAACTCCTGGCCTCAAGTGATCTTCCTGCCTCAGCCTCCCAAAGTGTTGGGATTATGGGCATGAAGAACTGTGCCAGGCCCATGTGTGTCTTTAAAGAAGCGTGCTTAGACCACTTTTTTCACCTTCATAACCACATTTGTTTAGCGTTATCTCCACATTGAAGTGGGTTGAGTTCATTTAAAAATCACTTCTGTTTTTCCTGTGATTTATCTCATTATTTCAATCTTTCTTTGTTGATTAGAATATGTATTTGAGAATTTCTTTTATTTTTAAATTGTGGGCAAAATGGCTATGCTTTTTGAGTGCTTGAATATGTGAGATTATTATATTTTTTATTGCTTTAATAATTCTCAATGATACATTAATAAGAATTGCTTATTTAAGCAACTTAATTTGAGAACTTTCTCAACAATTAATTTTGGGTATAATGTTACCTATTTTTATGGTTTTTAATTTTTAAAGTTTTTCTTCCATATTACATTAAACTTTAGAGCTAAACTCTAAGTCCTCTGGACCTAAAGTTCAGCATCACATATAAATGTAATGCAATATATATATATACAAAATATTTGTAATTACAACTATATATAGGTGCAGTTATTGCCTGATTTGTTTCCAGCTGTCATTTTATATATAGCTATGTCATTGCATGTGGATAGTATAGCTCCGATATGATGGACTAGTAGACTCCAAACATTTTTTATTGCATATGTTTATAAGTGAAACTCTTTGAGCATGTACCTCAAAACATTACATATTTATTTAACAATTATGCATGTAGTGCAATTAACTCACATATTAAATTTTAATAAAGTTCAAATTCTTCCCAACTATTTTTATAAAAATAATTAAAATCCATATGCTCTGAGATTTTCTCTCTGACTTCAAAGTTGATGTCTGCACTTTGATTTTTTGACTGTGTCCTTTGTTAGGTTATACATACAGATCAAATCTGGCTTGTTTACCACTGTAACACCACTACCTTCCACAATAGCTGGAATCTCATAGGTGCTCAGTAAATACTTATGGAATGACTCATTGGTCTAATAATGACTTACACATATGCCAAGTTTATAAATGCTAAGGTAGGTATCTGGAGAGAATAATTTATTTGCTAATGTCACACAACTTTCATTCCAAATCAGTGAAACCGCAATGCAGTTTTCTTTATTGCACCGCAGAGTTTGAAATGGTGCCGTGCAGAGTCCAGAGTTGCATGATTTCCTTACGGGAGCTGTTCCAGGAGTGGAGAGGGAACAGGGAGGGAAGGGGAACATATTTCAGTTAGATGTGTCCAAACAAGTTGATCTCAGCTTAAATCTATTTTCTTTGTTTACAGAACAAAAGCAAATGATAAAAGCAGAAAAGTAGATAAAGTTCAAAATTCATATCCCTGCACAATGCTGTCTTTTAAATTAAATACCTATTATTATCTCTAAGTGAATTTACATATACGTTGTGACAATCGTATTTCATTTTGTATTCTGACAGTAAATAGGCCTCTAAATGTGAGCCTAATTAATATATATACACAGAATGTAGAAAGATATATTTAAAAATTATATTAAGATAATGCATAAATCACATTGAACACTTCAATAGGTATTAAATGTGTGATTAGCTTTTATATTATTTAAAATTGATGCTTTTAGCTTTCATCTTAAAATATCAGGGAGATTGTAAAATCTCACAGCCTGAGATAAAGAGTTGAGGAGGACAATCTATTTCTAGGGGAAAAATATTAGCTGCCATATCTGTCTTAGAGCCCAGCATGACTTTGACAGATGTGGTCAGTTTTGATACTGTAAAGTTATTGAAGTGTCCACAAGATGGCAGATCCAGAGTCTAGGATGCCTTATTCACCAGCACCTGACAAATGTGCCCAGTAGGCCTTATTTTTACAACACTGGTAAGCCAAGCTGGTTGCAACAATTAAAATTAACATGCTTAAAAAAATCAACTTGCTACTTGCTGTTTTTATTAGAATATATGTCACACCCCTTTAAAATAACAATCAGCCTCATGCCACACCATATTGGTCACTAAATCTATAGCAATGAAAACCTAGCTAATACTGTTCAACTTTTCCTAATTATTTCAAAACGAATCAACTTGCTTTCATATAGTTATGATGTAACAAGATTGCTGTCATACAAAATACATATGAAAACCACTCTTTCTAGAGTTGTCTCATCCATGTTGTCTTATATCAGCGGTAACCAACCTTTTTGGCACCAGAGACAGGTTTCGTGGAAGACAAGTTTTCGCGGATGGGGAAAGGAGGAAGGGGAGGGTGTGATGGGTGGGGGCATTCTCTCATCTAGTTTTGGGATGAAACTGTTCCACCTCAGATCATCAAGCATCAGATTCTCATAAGGAGTGAACAAACTAGATCCCCGGCACGCACAGTTGACAATAGGGTTCGCGCTGTATGAGACTCTAAAGCCATGGCAATCCGACAGGAGGTGGCGCTCAGGCGGTAATGCTCCCTGGCCTGCAGCTCACCTCGTGCTGTGCTGCCCAGGGCCAGTCCATGGCTGGAGGGCAGGGGACCCCTGTTTTGTATAAAGTTGGGAGAGAACTATCTCCTTCCCTCACAGGTTGTTGCATAGTTCATGAATTAATAGATGGTTAAGCCCTATAGAAAAGTTGAAAGAAGAGTTTAATGGACACCTAGATGAACTCCCACCTAGATGTCTCAGTCATTAACATTATGCCATATTGTCTTTCTCTTACACACACATAATTATATATGTCACACACAGAGTTGCTTTTTGCTGAACTACCTCAGCATGAAGTAGGCAACATGACATTTTAGTCTTAAATAATGCAGCATATATCTCCTAAGCATAAGATCATTACCTACCTAAGCAAAATATCATTATCACTCCTAATAAAATAACTTTATTTCATTAATATATAGTATACATTTTATGTTCAAATTTCCCCAATTGCCGTAAGAACATTTTACAGGGAAAATCCAATAAAAGGTTGTGTACTATACTTATTTGTTATTCTTAAATCCTATTTAGCCTAGGATGGTCTTCCTTCTACATTTTTATTTTTCAGGACATTCGATTTCTAGAACTTTTCAGAGCATTGTAGCATGTTGCACATTCTACATATATCTGACTGTTTCTTTGTGATCAGATTTGGGTAAAATATTTTTGGCAAATGTTACATAGATGGTGTTATATGTTCATTTTTCAGCAGTAAGAGATATATAATGTCAGATTTTTCTACAATCGGTCATATTAAGTTAAATTACTTGGCCACATTGGTGACCTATGGAACTCTCCATAAGTGTACATTTTCTCTTTTGTAATTATTATTCTGTGTCTTAGAGGCTCTATGAATATCCAGTTTATAAAAGCTTTTACCCACTGGTTTTAGTATCCATTGATCATTCTTTAAAATAATTTTTGTAAAGCAAAAAATTAAAATATTAATCCATGCATTCATTCCACAGACACTGACTGAACATCTTCCACTTGTGAGGCTTTGGGTGAACTGGTGATATGATGGATAATAGAGTGATATGCCCCTTCACTCAAGAAACATAAAGTCTAAAAGACAGACAACTAGGCACAGACATTAATCCATTTTTATAAACTTTATTAAGAGCCAGAAAGAAAATAAGCATAATGCTGTGATTGAAAATAATGGTGTGTGAGTATAATTTAGTGTGGATAGAGAAAGTTTCTTACAGATATGTCATTTAAACACAGACCTAAAAACGACATGAAACAAGCAGTGTGCGATGCGGAGAGTTAAGTGCTTGAGGAGACGGTTCGGATGGAGATGAGAACAATCTAAATGATTTTAATAATTTTTTAAAGATCTTTCTGCCTACAATGTTGAGAATCAATTTTAAAATTATAAGAGTATTAAATTCAATAAGACTTATTAGAAAACTATTAAATTCATCCAGGTGAAAGATGAGTTTAGGATAGCAAAGATGAAGAGAAATCAAAGGAGATATAACTGACCAACCGCATTAGACAAACATTATATTATTATTATGTGAAGATGTTTATATCAATGACATGGTTTAAAATGATAAATATTTCTAGTTTTTTTTTCCCCTAAGAAATGAGGAGTCTCCTACTTGATTTCAGTATAATTTGATAGCAATACTGCTATTCATTTTGGCCTGAGGGAAGTGACCCAATAAGTGAGTATCTGAGTGTGTGTGTGTGTGTTTGTGCCTGTGTGCACGCACACGCATGCACTTGTGGGGTAGAAGGAAATATTGGGGAAATGATTGTGGTTCAACATAAGACCACTACTTTTGAAAGAGAGGCTGTGCTATTCTTTCATCAAATTTGATCTTCACAAATAGCCTAAAATATACACTTGCCTCATCTGATCTTATTTTCTCTTATTCACCTTTTCACAATAGACATTTGGAAGAATAATTTATGCATCGATCCTATATCCTCCACACCCCTCCCACTCAGAAAAGTGCAGCTCTTTAGTATTTAAAGGAATCAGCTACAATAACCCTACACCAGCTTGAATTCACTCCTAACTGGCTTATGTCCTATTCCAAATTTGCTTAAATTCTGACTTTTGGAATTGTCTCTTGAATTTATCTGTTTCTGCCCTTTCCACTTCTCAATTGACTTGTCTGGGACACCTCCCCCTTGATCTTTCTGCTTTTAGCCACCAACGGAGGACATCCTGTCCTTGAAGGACCACTGGTCCCTCAAGCCCCAATTTCTGGCTTTGAATCATCTCAGTACATCCTTCCTGGTTTGGAATTCAGACAGGTTAGTACACGCTTGTATGTTAAGGCCCTCAAAAAACAAGCCTAATAACTCTAGGCTTGTCCTAATAAACACAGAAATCAATCAATAAATGCTCATTATATTTCTAACAAAGTAGCCATTTGCAAATTGGAAACTCCTTTCTAATTTCAACTTCTTTCCAGAAAGGAGGAAACTCCTATTTTTCTTTTACTTTTTTTGAGTGTGGCCTTCAGAGTCTCAATCCTCCTTTTTAAAAATGCCCTTAAATGGTGTTACCTTCCAACCTTTGCACAGAGATTTAATATTAAGCTTCACTTATAAGTTATGCAGCATCAAATTTGGGGAAATAATGAGTGATCAAGTTAGAAGTTCTGTTTAACAGTGATTTTTTTGTTTGTTTTTAAACTCTCATGTGTAAGAATTGATTCCACTGGAACAAGGAAGCTCACTCTGAGAGTGATTTCAAAAAACAAACAAACAAATCTATTCAAAGATACAATATCAAACTGTGTTTGGTATTTTTTTGGAGACGAAGTCTCTCTCTGTTGCCCAGGCTGCAGTGATCTGGGCTCACTGCAACCTCCGCCTCCTGGGTTCAAGCAATTCTCCTGCCTCAGCCTCCCAAGTAGCTGGAACTACAGGCACACACAACCACACCTGGCTACTTTTTTGTAGTAAAGACGGGGTTTCACCGTGTTGCCCAGGCTGGTCTTGAACTCCTGAGCTCAGGCAATCAGCCCACCTTGGCCTCCCAAAGAGTTGAAATTACAGGCGTGAGCCACTGCACCTGCCCATCAAACTGTTCTTTTTGGGCAGAAAACACCACTTAGTTTTCACTTCATCCAAACTCATCCATACACACACACCATCATTTCCCAGGCTAGTCCACTGTTCTGTTGGGATAGCAACCAAGAAATCCACAATGTTGCTGCTGAAGCCTCCTTCTGCTCTTTAAATATGCAAAGCTCAAGTTCAACTTGGTGCGCTTTAAGGAAGAATTTTGTAATACACGTAATAAGAACATTTTCTGGCTGTTAGACCAAAAATGTGACAATGTACCTGCTTTTCTTATAGCCCTGACAATGTAAAAGAGATAGAGAGGTAGGTGCAAAAATGGAGAAAGAAGGTTGAAACTCACAGAGATGCACATAGGAGAAGTGATTCAAGTCTTTTATTTTCTGGATTGGAAAATACTACTTATTTAAGTTTAGAAACCTTTGGATTTTTATTTCTCAGATTTTTTTTCCTCCATGAATTCTTTTCTCAAAACCAGCCCAGAACAAGAGATGTAAAAGGAGAAGCAGAAGGAAGATTTGATACTTAAAAAGAATGGCATTTATGAGCATGTGCTTTTCCTTTATTTGGCATTCTGTTTGCATCACAGTATAGCAAGGATGGGGTGATTTTGTTCTTAGAGTCCCAGGCCACTGGCATCCCAGACACTCTGCCAATATGCTTTGTGATGTCTGAAATTTTCTTAGCTTTTTTTTCCTTGTATAAATAGGGAGAAATGATCATTCTTGATATACATATATACATATATATGTATAGAGAGAGTAAATTTGGGTCATGTCAATGTGTCAGAGAAACATAAGAAATTCAGAGATGAATCAGCAAAATTATCAAGTCAGTGAAGTGAGTCTTTCAAAATGTGAACCTCCTCTACGTAGGCTTTCTGAGTTGACCTTTGGTGTCACTCTGAGGGCAGTTCATTGTCCTTGGACATGTATTCTTTATCCCTCTCTTCCTCTCAGCTTGCCACTATATACTTCATTAAATGTATTTGATAATCCTTTCAGAGATTAGGCTAAAGTTGGGGATAATATTAAGAAATGAATGCGGATAAGACAATAAAAACTCTCATATAAGTAGAGAAATTTAAACTCTCTTTGGCAAGCTCTTGATCTCAATATTGCTGACTCCATCATGAGGGAGGGGACTTTGGCCTAATGATGGGGGTGGGGGGTGCAGGATTGGGAAGTGAAGAGCAAAATGCTTGGGATATGGTGCTGAGTTTCTTGCTTAAAGAATGTGTAAAGCATTTAGCATGGGCCTCTTACACAGTAAGGCTTTTTAAGCCCAACATCTTTTTGAAGAGTCAAAGACTTACATGAAGGATTGAAGGATTTTAAGGTTCAAACTGGAACTTTAAGAATGAGAAAGCGGGAAGAAAACACTCATCATTTACTGAGCCTCTACCACATGCCATAGACTGTTCTAGATAATTTACACTAATGGTTAAATTAACCCTCCATACTCCCATGAAGGAGATATAATTTGGTATAATTAATACCATTTCATAAATATGGGAACTGACAGACATAGGTTAATATAAAGCTATGTTCTCATGTCTAAATTGAGGTAGAATCCAGATGATAGCCCACTTATTTTTGACTCCAAATTTCATTTTGCCACTCCTGGGTTGTACTGATAAGTTCTAAATCACACCAAAATCAATACAGTGCACTGCTGTCTACTGATGAGTGATTAGTCTCAGGACCATCTTCCAGTGTTTTAGAACAGCTGATGACAATGGCAATCAAATGTACATCAGAATGATGAATTTGAGTCAACAGGTATTATTGAGAATGTGCTACCTGCTGGCTGAATGGCAAGCTAATCCGCTATTACAATGTCTGACTGTTTCTGAACAAACCTGATTTTATCTCCTGAGATGTGCTAATGGCTCCCCATTCCCACTCCCAATTTACAGCCTTGATTACTAGCACAGGACACAAAGTCCTGCTCCACAGGCTTTCCTTCTACCCACACCACCACCTTGCTCTTCTGAGTGAAGTTCTTTTATGTTATTGCCCCTGTTAGATTTCCATCCTCTGGAACAGAGGCTCCAAATTTGCATATCATGTACTTATTCAAAAAAAATCTATTTTATGTGTACTTTCAATATGCTGGCCCCTACTGATCTTTTGTGCAAATTAGAAAGAGGTGTTTCTTCACTTTTCCTTTGGATCAGAAACTTTCCAAATGTAATGATTCTGATAGAAAAGTCTACTTTTTTGTTATCTGCTTTCTGAAACAAATATACAAATCTCCCCTATCTATAATATAAATGTCTTGTCTTTATGCAGTGCTGTGTAATTAACCCAAGTGGATAGATTTGAATAGCCAACAATTATTTATTGAATACCTGTATGCTATGACATTTTCAGTAAATGATAATAGCAAAATGCCAAACTTCTTGCTTTTATGGAGCTTACATTTTGTGGAAATTATCAAGGATTAAATAAAAAAGAAAAATGAGGATCATGTATATTATATTATGGTAATGCTAAGGAGGAATAGTAAAGCAATGAATTTATATACAAAACGTCAAGTTTTAGAAATTACACATATTAGTTACTGATCTATTACATGCATTATAAAATACACACAAATATAAATTTTAAAATTAGATAAAAATAAACATGAATGGCAGTCCCAATATCACCCTTGGTGAATGATCTTGTATCTCTCTGTAAGATGAGATGCAAGACAATAGAACTTTCTACAATGCTGGAAATCTTCATTCTGTGTCATAAACAGAATGCGAATATTGCATATTTTAAAAATAACTAATGGGTACTAGGCTTAAAACCTGGGTGACGAAATAATCTGTACAACAAACCCTCATGACACAAGTTTACCCATGTAACAAACCTGCACATGTACCCCTAAACTTAAAAAAAAATGTGGCTATTGAGACAGAGGAACTGAATTTTAAATCATCTTGAATTTAAATTAATTTAAATCTAAATAGCCATAAATGTCTAGTGCCTATTGAACAGCAGCAGAGAAAGCAAAATTCTGCTAAGGATGCAGTGCCTGAGGTAAGTAGAATATCACCCTTGACCTTGAGCTATGGCATTTATTTCACCTGCAGACCCTAAGGTTATCCTAACCTTAACCCTGTTTGATCTGGATTAACGACATGTGTTCTCCATCAAGTCTCTAACAGGCTTCCTGCTGAATTCCAGGATGCTTAATTAACCTCGTGTAACACTGTTTATTGCACTTCTGCTAGGATGTTCTCATCTATGCCTGTGGTGACCCTGGCTCCACCCATGCAGTCTCATATATTCACTGGTTCCAGATGTTACTATTCTAGCTACCTCTCCTCAGACTCTTCAGACCCTTCTGTTACGAAGATTCTGTCCTCAGATTGTCTACAATTTTAGAAATTGATTCTGCAACAGTTAAGGTTGGGAGGCTGGTTGTGCTGTGGACCTGTTCTGCTTTTCCAAACACTCCCTGGTACCTAATTTAAAATGCAGTCTCATCTTCCAGTCTCATCTTAAACTATTGTTTAAGGCCAATTTTTCTATTAAACAGCTGCATTAAAAACCCTCCTAAGAGAGTGCTTCTGTGTTTAATATTGGATTAAGTAATCCTTCTGGATCTTTACTTGCATCTCTAGAGCATAGTGGTACTAAATGTGCAAGGATTATTTGAGAGTCTCAGGTTGGTGTGAAAATATCGGGTTCAAGCAAGACGGCTGCCTCGGGCTGTGTGAAGCCCTTTTAGATTGCTGCCACTACAAAGGAAGTCTCATTAGAAGATTCCCATACCAGGAGATGTCATGAGACCATCAAACAGGAGGTGAGTGGCAAATAACTTCAAATAAGCAGAACTCTGTTGCCCAAGTTCTGTGCCCACTTGGACAAGCAGCTCCGTGCCAGGAGGTGTTTTATTCATAGTACATAACCACACACAACCCCAGCAGCTCATCCAGGAACCCCAAATATAGCCAGCAAGATCAAAACTCCTGAATTCAGCCTGGGGCTTCCTTCTCTGAAAAAGAGGTAGAGGCATCAAAGCTAGAGCTCAGAAATTTTTTCCCCAGACATTCATATAAGCCTAGCAAAGATTGAAGCGAAATAAAAAGGAAGTCTAAGCAAAAATATTTAAAATAATCTTAAGTAAAAAAAAGAAAAACAGTTACAGAGAAAAAGAGTCATGTCCAAAAACTGTTTGATTTTTAGATAAGACAACAACAACAAAAATCATAATACAGATTAAAATAATTCCAAGGAAACAAAGGAGGTGAATTATTAAACATAAGAGGAGAAAGAAATTAATTAAGAAACTAACACAAACAATAGAATTGATAAAACATTTTGTTCTTTAAATAAACTAATGAAATACAGAGGTATTTAATTTAAACAATATTGAGAATGAAAAAGTGATTGTAATTCACAAAACGATGTAAAATTCTATGATAGGGTGGAGCCAAGACGGCCGAATAGGAATAGCTCCGGTCTACAGCTCCCAGCATGAGCGATGCAGAAGACAGGTGATTTCTGCATTTCCATCTGAGGTACCGGGTTCATCTCACTAGGGAGTGCCAAACAGTGGGTGCAGGACAGTCGGTGCAGCACACCGTGTGCGAGCCGAAGCACGGTGAGGCATTGCCTCACTCGGGAAGCACAAGGGGTCAGGGAGTTCCCTTTCCTAGTCAAAGAAAGGGGTGACAGATGGCACCTGGAAAATCGGATCACTCCCACCCTGATACTGCACTTTTCCAATGGGCTTGGAAAACAGCACACCAGGAGATTATGTCCTGCACTTGGCTCAGAGGGTCCTACGCCCACAGAGTCTCGCTGACAGCTAGCACAGCAGTCTGAGATCAAACTGCAAGGCGGCAGCGAGGCTGGAGGGGCGCCCACCATTGCCCAGGCTTGCTTAGGTAAACAAAGCAGCCAGGAAGCTCGAACTGGGTGGAGCCCACCACAGCTCAAGGAGGCCTGCCTGCCTCTGTAGGCTCCACCTCTGGGGGCAGGCCACAGACAAACAAAAAGTCAGCAGTAACCTCTGCAGACTTAAATGTCCCTGGCTGACAGCTTTGAAGAGAGTAGTGGTTCTCCCAGCACGCAGCGGGAGATCTGAGAACAGGCAGACTGCCTCCTAAAGTGGGTCCCTGACCCCCGAGCAGCCTAACTGGGAGGCACCCCCCAGTAGGGACAGACTGACACCTCACTGGGCCGGGTACTCCTCTGAGACAAAACTTCCAGAGGAACGATCAGACAGCTGAATTGCACTTCACGAAAATCCGCTGATCTGCAGCCACCGCTGCTGACACCCAGCCAAACAGGGTCTGGAGTGGACCTCTAGTAAACTCCAACAGACCTGCAGCTGAGGGTCCTGTCTGGTAGAAGGAAAACCAACAAACAGAAAGGACACCCGCACCAAAAACCCATGTGTACATCACCATCATCAAAGACCAAAAGTAGAAAAAACTACAAAGATGGGGAGAAAAACAGAGCAGAAAAACTGGAAACTCTAAAAAGCAGAGCGCCTCTCCTCCTCCAAAGGAACGCAGTTCCTCACCAGCAATGGAACAAAGCTGGACGGAGAATGACTTTGACGAATTGAGAGAAGAAGGCTTCAGACAATCAAACTACTCCGAGCTACAGGAGGAAATTCAAACCAATGGCAAAGAAGTTAAAAACTTTGAAAAAAAATTAGAAGAATGTATAACTAAAATAACCAATGCAGAGAAGTGCTTAAAGGAGCTGATGGAGCCGAAAGCCAAGTTTCGAGAACTACTTGAAGAATGCAGAAGGCTCAGTAGCCAATGCAATCAACTGGAAGAAAGGGTATCAGTGATGGAAGATGAAATGAATGAAATGAAGCGAGAAGGGAAGTTTATAGAAAAAAGAATAAAAAGAAATGAACAAAGCCTCCAAGAAACATGGGGCTATGTGAAAAGAACAAACCTATATCTGATTGGTGTACCTGAAAGTGACAGGGAGAATGGAACCAAGTTGGAAAACACTCTGCAAGACATTATCCAGGAGAACTTCCCCAATCTAGCAAGGCAGGCCAACATTCAGATTCAGGAAATACAGAGAATGCCACAAAGATACTCCTCGAGAAGAGCAACTCCAAGACACATAATTGTCAGATTCACCAAAGTTGAAATGAAGGAAAAAATGTTAAGGGCGGCCAGAGAGAAAGGTCAGGTTACCCACAAAGGGAAGCCCATCAGACTAACAGCTAATCTCTCAGCAGAAACTCTACAAGCCAGAAGAGAGTGGTGGCCAATATTCAACATTCTTAAAGAAAAGAATTTTCAACCCAGAATTTCATATCCAGCCAAACTAAGCTTCGTAAGTGAAGGAGAAATAAAATACTTTACAGACAAGCAAATGCTGAGTGATTTTGTCACCACCAGGCCTGCCCTAAAAGAGCTCCTGAAGGAAGCACTAAACATGGAAAGGAACAATCGGTACCAGCCATTGCAATAACGTGCCAAATTGTAAAGACCATAGAGGCTAGGAAGAAACTGCATCAACTAACGAGCAAAATAACCAGCTAACATCATAATGACAGGATCAAATTCACACATAACAATATTAACTTTAAATGTAAATGGGCTAAATGCTCCAATTAGAAGACACAGACTGGCAAACTGGATAAGGAGTCAAGACCCATCAGTGTGCTATATCCAGGAAACCCATCTCATGGGCAGAGGCACACATAGACTCAAAATAAAGGGATGGAGGAAGATCCACCAAGCCAATGGAAAACAAAAAAAGGCAAGGGTTGCAATCCTAGTCTCTGATAAAATAGACTTTAAACCAACAAAGATCAAAAGAGACAAAGAAGGCCATTACATAATGGTAAAAGGATCAATTCAACAAGAAGAGCTAACTATCCTAAATACATATGCACCCAATACAGGAGCAACCAGATTCATAAAGCAAGTCCTGAGTGACCTACAAAGACTTAGACTCCCACACAATAATAATGGGAGATTTTAACACCCCTCTGTCAACATTAGACAGATCAATGGGACAGAAAGCTAACAAGCATACCCAGGAATTGAACTCGGCTCTGCACAAAGTGGACCTAATAGACATCTACAGAACTCTCCACCCCAAATCAACAGACTATACATTTTTTTCAGCACCACACCACACCTATTCCAAAATTGACCACATAGTTGGAAGTAAAGCTCTCCTCAGCAAATGTAAAAGAACAGAAATTACAACAAACTGTCTCTCAGACCACAGTGCAATCAAACTAGAACTCAGGATTAAGAAACTCACTCAAAACCGCTCAACTACATGGAAACTGAACAACCTGCTCCTGAATGACTCTTGGGTATATAACGAAATGAAAGTGGAAATAAAGATGTTCTTTGAAACCAGCGAGAACAAAGACACAACATACCAGAATCTCTCTGACACATTCAAAGCAGTGTGTAGAGGGAAATTTATAGCACTAAATACCCACAAGAGAAAGCAGGAAAGATCCAAAATTGCCACCCTAACATCACAATTAAAAGAACTAGAAAAGCAAGAGCAAACACATTCAAAAGCTAGAAGGCAAGAAATAACTAAGATCAGAGCAGAACTGAAGGAAATAGAGACACAAAAAACCCTTCAAAAAATTAATGAATCCAGGAGCTGGTTTTTTGAAAAGAGCAACAAAATTGATAGACCGCTAGCAAGACTAATAAAGAAGAAAAGAGAGAAGAATCAAATAGATGCAATAAAAAATGAAAAAGGGGATATCACCACCGATCCCACAGAAATGCAATCTACCATCAGAGAATACTACAAACACCTCTACGCAAATAAACTAGAAAATCTAGAAGAAATGGATAAATTCTTTGACAAATACACCCTCCCAAGACTAAACCAGGAAGAAGTTGAATCTCTGAACAGACAATAACAGGCTCTGAAATTGTGGCAATAATCAATAGCTTACCAGCCAAAAAGAGTCCAGGACCAGATGGATTCACAGCCGAATTCTACCAGAGGTACAAGGAGGAACTGGTACCATTCCTTCTGAAACTATTCCAATCAATAGAAAAAGAGGGAATCCTCCCTAACACATTTTATGAGGCCAGCATCATCCTGATACCAAAGCCTGGCAGAGACACAATCGAAAAAGAGAATTCCAGACCAATATTCTTGATGAACATTGATGCAAAAATCCTCAATAAAATACTGGCAAACCAAATCCAGCAGCACATCAAAAAGCTTATCCACCATGATCAAGTGGGCTTCATCCCTGGGATGCAAGGCTGGTTCAACATATGCAAATCAATAAATGTAATCCAGCATATAAACAGAACCAAAGACAAAAACCACATGACTATCTCAATAGATGCAGAAAAGGCCTTTGACAAAATTCAACAACCTTCATGCTAAAAACTCTCAATAAATTAGGTATTGATGGGATGTATCTCAAAATAATAAGAGCTATCTATGACAAACCCACAGCCAATATCGTACTGAATGGGCAAAAACTGGAAGCATTCCCTTTGAAAACTGGCACAAGACAGGGATGCCCTCTGTCACCACTCCTATTCAACATAGTGTTGGAATTTCTGGCCAGGGCAAGCAGGCAGGACAAGGAAAGAAAGGGTACTCAATAAGGAAAAGAGGAAGTCAAATTGTCCCTGTTTGCAGATGACATGATTGTATATCTAGAAAACCCCCTTCTCAGCCCAAAATCTCCTTAAGCTGATTAGCAACTTCAGCAAAGTCTCAGGATACAAAATCAATGTACAAAAATCACAAGCATTCCTGTACACCAATAACAGACAGAGAGCCAAATCATGAGTGAACTCCCATTCACAATTGCTTCAAAGAGAATAAAATACCTAGGAATCCAACTTACAAGGGATGTGAAGGACCTCTTCAAGGAGAACTACAAACCACTGCTCAATGAAATAAAAGAGGATACAAACAAATGGAAGAACATTCCATGCTCATGGGTTGGAAGAATCAATATCGTGAAAATGGCCATCCTGCCCAAGGTAATTTATAGATTCAATGCCATCCCCATCAAGCTACCAATGACTTTCTTCACAGAATTGGAAAAAACTACTTTAAAGTTCATATGGAACCAAAAAAGAGCCCGCATCGCCAAGTCAATCCTAAGCCAAAAGAACAAAGCTGGAGGCATCACGCTACCTGACTTCAAACTATTCTACAAGGCTACAGTAACCAAAACAGCATGGTACTGGTACCACAACAGAGACATAGATCAATGGAACAGAACAGAGCCCTCAGAAATAATGCCACATATCTACAACTATCTGATCTTTGACAAACCCAACAAAAACAAGCAATGGGGAAAGGATTCCCTATTTAATAAATGGTGCTGGGAAAACTGGCTAGCCATATGTAGAAAGCTGAAACTGGATCCCTTCCTTACATCTTATACAAAAATTAATTGAAGATGGATTAAAGACTTAAATGTTAGACCTAAAACGATAAAAACCCTAGAAGAAAACCTAGGCAATACCATTCAGGACATAGGCATGGGCAAGGACTTCATGTCTAAAACACCAAAAGCAATGGCAACAAAAGCCAAAATTGACAAATGGGATCTAATTAAACTAAAGAGCTTCTGCACAGCAAAAGAAACTACCATCAGAGTGAACAGGCAACCTACATAATGGGGGAAAATTTTCACAACCTACTCATCTGACAAAGGGCTAATATCCAGAATCTACAATGAACTCAAACAAATTTACAAGAAAAAAACAAACAACCCCATCAAAAAGTGGGCAAAGGACAAGAACAGACACTTCTCAAAAGAAGACATTTATGCAGCCAAAAAAACACATGAAAAAATACTCATCATCACTGGCCATCAGAGAAATGCAAATCAAAACCACAATGAGATACCATCTCACACCAGTTCAAATGACAATCATTAAAAAGTCAGCAAACAACAGGTGCTGGAGAGGATGTGGAGAAATAGGAACACTTTTACACTGTTGGTGGGACTGTAAACTAGTTCAACCATTGTGGAAGTCAGTGTGGCAATTCCTCAGGGATCTAGAACTAGAAATACCATTTGACCCAGCCATCCCATTCCTGGGTATATACCCAAAGGACTATAAATCATGCTGCTATAAAGACACATGCACACGTATGTTTATTGCGGCACTATTCACAATAGCAAAGAGTTGGAACCAACCCAAATGTCCAACAACGATAGACTGGATTAAGAGAATGTGGCACACATACACCATGGAATACTATGCAGCCATAAAAAATGATGAGTTCACGTCCATTGTAGGGACGTGGATGAAACTGGAAACCATCATTCTCAGTAAAATATCGCAAGGACAAAAAACCAAGCACCGCATGTTCTCACTCATAGGTGGGAATTGAACAATGAGAACACATGGACACAGGAAGGGGAACCTCACACTCTGGGGACTGTTGTGGGGTAGGGGGAGGGGAGAGGGACAGCATTAGGAGATATACCTAATGCTAAATGACGAGTTGATGGGTGCAGCAAACCAACATGGCACATGTATACATATGTAACAAACCTGCACATTGTGCACATGTACCCTAAAACTTAAAGTATAATAATAATAATAATAAAAATTCTATGATAATTATGTTTTAGTATCTTGATGAAATGAATAGCCATTGCCAGAACATATAAATTATTATCATTGGCTATTAAAAAGGAAGTGAACCTAATATACTCCAAACCACAAAGTAAATTGAAAAAGAAGAGTATAAATATCAATAAAAATTTGGTCCAAGGTAGTTTTAAAGAAAGTCCTTGTAACCTTCGGGTAACAAATAATTTCCATGACATTTAACAATTCCTGGATTTAAAAGGTTTTTTAGGTCATGCCTATTATAGCCTCTCTGAGACTAGATAAAAGGGAGGTACCCCAGGACACCTGCACTGGCTGGACCACCCGTGCCTCTATGACCTCCTGCACCACCCTGTCAATGAAAGATAAAGGGAGAAGCTCCTGGGGGTCCAGGAAACGCACACTACATTTTGAGAGAAACTGGAGAATGAAAACAGCCTGAAAATGAAGTTGACAAATATTATCTTCCTAGTATTGTTAACATTTTGAATAAAGTAAAAGTGAACAGAATATACTTCAAGTCGTGTTGGACAAGGCAATATTAAGTAGACCTAAGAAAGAATAGAACTTCTAAAATTATGTATATCAGTTTAAAAATAATGTAGTTACATTAAGATACGTTATCAAGGGCAAAATCTGACTTATAAGCTAGAAATAATCATTAATCATAAGTTATCATTTAATTTACAAACAATTTTAAATAGGCAGTTATATGATATTCTCAAGAGATTTGACTAAAATTACAAAACATTAATTGTAAAACGGTAAAAAAGTTTCATAAAGCACATGTAAGCAAGAATGAAGCAGAATTTCCAAGACTAGTGTCTGTACTTGCATACGATGCATAACAAACCACCCAAGCATAGTGGCATAAGTAACAAACCATTTGCAGATTCTGTGTTCAGGAATTGCAAGCCATAGCAGGTTTGACTCATCTATGTTCCATAATGTCTGAGGAACACTAGCTGGGAAGATCAGTTTTTTAGTTCATTTGGGATGCTATAAAAAATACCATAAACTGAACAGTTTATCAACAATGGAATTTATTCCTCACTGTTCTGGAGGCTGGAAGCTGAGCTGGAGCTGCCAGCATGGAAGAGCCCTCTTCCAAGTTGCACATTGCTAACTTCTCCTGTATCCTCACATGGTGGAAAGAGAGTGTGCTAGCTTCTTGGCCTCTTCTTATAAGGGCACTAATTCCATTTATAAGGGCTGTACTCTCAGGACCTAATTATTTCCCAAAGGCCCTACCTCCTAATACCATCACCTTGGGAGTTAGGGTTTCAACATATAAATGTTGAAGGGGGCACAAATATTCAGGCTGTAACAATCTGGAAGTCATTCACATGCTTGGGGCTGGATATCACCCGGAGGCTTCTTCATTTACTCATGCAGAATCTGGGCTGGGATGATTGAAGGGCTTGACTTACCTGGGGTTGTCCATTGGTGTACCTGTATATGGCCTGCCCATATGGCTTGGGTTTTTGGCAGTAGGATGGTTGGGTTATGAGAGGGAGTTTCCAAGAGTGGACATTTGAAGAAACCAGGCAGAAGCTGCGTGGGCTTTTATGACCTAGCTGAAAAGTCACATAGCATCATTTCTGTCGAATCTACTGGTCAAGAGCAACCATAAGTTTATCCATGGGACCTTTGCTAAACCTCCATAATAAAAGATTATATGGAATCCAAAGCAAGGAGCATTAAGCAGGACAAAGTCTATCAATTTATTTACTACAGAGTGCCATTGGCAACGAAGATGTAACTGTTGGGGATCTTTATGTGTTAAAAAAAATTATATCAAAATATATCATGCAAAGCATTTCCCTCTCTAATTTTTCTAATCAAGTCTCAAAAAATATAAAAGCTCTAATTTCCATACAAATTAAGGTTAATCTGATATATTTAATCAAATATTTACACACTAGGAAAAATGCTCATTTTTTTCTGTGTCAACTGATAATTTCAAAACTAACATACGCTGGGCCACAAAGGAAATGCCAATAAAATCTTCAAAGCACAAATTGTATAGGCCATTTTTTTCTGTCTCTCTATTTTTTTGTAATAAAACTAAAAATAAATCGAAAAAATAAATGTTTAACATTGAAAAGCAATAACACAGCAATTAAAATGTCTTTAAATATCATGTCAAAGAGGAAATCAAAGGTGCAATTACAGGCTTTTTGCTAATTAGAAAAAATGACAACAGCACATAGCAAAATGTATGGGGCATAGCTAGTTTTGACTGAGAAAAAAATAAGTGTACACTTATTTTATACACTTCATTCCCAAGCACAGGTGTTCTGGAAGGTAAATTCCAATATTATTATAATTACATCTATTTATCTATCATCTATCTGTGTAATCCAGCTCTCATTTATCTATCCAACATTCATTCTGTGTGTATTACAGTTGTCACGGCAGGGAGTAATCTAAATACCTATCAGTAGAATTCAGTAAATAAACATCACTTTAATACATTTTGGGACTTCCATGCAATACAATTATATGCAGCCATCACGTACACTTGAAGAACTTCTTATGATATAGGAAGGTAAAAAAAATAAAGAAGACTACAAAGAAGGATGCAGAGCAAAATTTTGCTTGTATGGAAGAAATCTAGAAGGATGTAGCAGAAGGAATGCCAGTATCTACTCCGTCTTTCTTTCTTCTGCCAGAGTTCTGATTTTTTTTTTTTTTTTTTTTTTTTTTGCCGGTAATTCACTATCCACCACATAACCATGTGCTTCACTAACAAGCATTGGAATCTCATTTCCCTTCCTAGGGATTTGTTTAATAGTTAACATGTGACTCAATTCTGATAAATGACATAAGGGAGAGTCTCCTCGGGGATTTTGGAAAATGCTTTCTTGTTCTTAAAAGTACAATTTAATACTTCTGTGTTTTTCAATGTAATGTGGGTTTACATGTTATATTTAGAAACCATTGTAGCTACCTTGCAACCCCAAGGGAAGTTAACCCAATGTGATGAAGACTGCTAGCAGAAGAGGGAAAGTAGCTCCTTTGGACCACTGAATAAAGCAGCTTGGAAGATGTCGCCCTCTCTTGGAATTTATTCTATGACACTAACTTTTCCTTCTCTTCAGCCAGTTGAGCTGGTACTGCTCTTTTGCAGCTGGGGTCATTTTACTTATACATAGGGTACACGTCAAAAATGTTACTGGGAACAAGATGGGTGCATCTGGATTTTTCTCTCATTTTTTCCCCAGATTGGCCTTTTTTTCCCCTCAAATGTTAATAATATTGGATTTCTTATTGTTTTTGCTTTTCAAAATTTTTCTATTTTTTCCTGAGACTTCTGCATTTCTTCCTATCTCGGATCAGTTTCTGAATCCATGTGCTGGAAGAACAATGAAAGAATTTTATTTTAGATCTACTATAGATGGGGATGACTTCAAGTACTATGTCCCTTGGCACAATTATATCCTACTTCGATAGAGGTCTTGAGTGGTCTTGTTCTCAGATTTATGGAGGATACACTATCTTGAGGGAAAAGAGACTTCTAGATGTATGTCTTATGAAATACATAGTTGGAGTTTGGCAAATTTATGCAATTAAATGAGAAGAAATAAAAATGTAGATTTTACATGAAGGAGGCCCAGATAAGAGGAGTGTAATTTTATTCTTGGAGATATTTTTCTAGGTCTTTCTGAAGATGAAGGAGCAAAAATTTAAAGTATTGCTCCCTTATTTAAGGCAAGGAAAAATAGATGTTAAAAGACTTTAATAATCAATTATGAATAGTGACATTCATTGAAAATCATTGAAATTTGAGGGTCTAACGTGTTTCTGGGCTGGTGGGAGCACCCCTGGTGAGAGTCATTAGTAAGACCACCATTTTGGGCTTTGTGGATTAGGGAATGGGGAGCATGTTTCTAGTTGTAGGTAATGATTTGCATGGAAATAATAAAGCATTACTTCTTTTACTCCATTTAAAATGACCAGCATGTTCCATAAAGAGACTGACCTAAAAGATAGAGAATAAATCAGAATATATACCCCAGGAAGCCCATAACATATGGTATGAGAAAGAAGCCTTTTCTATTAAACACCTGAGAATTTTGAATTGTTTGCCACTGCAGCATAATCAATATTATGATAAAGCTACATTGACTAATACATCTTTCTTTATTGGTAGAGACAGAGGCAAACACATTTTAAAGGAGAGTTTCTCCATGTACAGCCTCATGCAATAGCCAGCAGGACTACATCAGATATTAATCAAGTGTGAATTTACTGGGAACGCCAAACACATAAGGAAAACCACCATGATCTATAAGCAGTAGAGATAAGCAATAGCAAAATGAAATTCTTAATAAATGAAGATATTAGATTTGCTTACAGTTAAAATATAAAATATCTGGGTATGGGGTGTTTAATAAAATTAATAAACTTAGAGGAAAGCAAAAAAAGCATCAGAAAAATAGACAGACAAAATGAACTTCTAAGTGTGAAAAACATTTTTATTGAGACAAAAATTACTTAATAGATGAGTTAAGCAGCAGATAAAGTGCAATTGAAGAAAGAAGTCTGTTGCTAACTAGAGATAGCTAGCTACAAGACAGATGTATATCATGATATAGACGTAGATATAAGAACTACAGAAAAGTAGCAAAGAGACATGGATGATAGAATACGAAGCTCTTAAAAACATCTGATTGGCATCTCAAAAGATGAACTACAAAGATTTGGGAAGAGGCCTTATTTAGAGAATTAATGGCTTCACATGTTTCAAGATTGGTGAGAATTTAGCTCAAGCTGGATAACTAAAAAGAATTTATGACTAGACATATAGTAGTGAAACTGCAAGATAGGAGGGGGAGAGAGAGAGAGAAAGAGAGAAAGAAGTAAAAAGAGGAACAGGAGAGAGATTCTAAAAGGAGCTGGATAGAAAGTAGAGAATGACTTACAGAAGAAAGACAGCTAGAATTACAGAATACTGCTTGGCAAAAATAAAACAAGGAAGGTGTTATTTAAACATTTATCAATTCAGCATATTTTGAATTTGGTGTGTCTTTGAGCTAGTCATTGTTATAACTTCTAAAGATGTGGCAATGAGCAAAATCAAAAGGATCCCTGCTCTCCTGAAATTCACTTATTTTTTTTGAGACAGAGTCTTGCTCTGTTGCCCAGGCTGGAGTGCAGTGGCATGATCTCGGCTCACTGCAACCTCTGCCTCTCAGATTCAAGCGATTCTCCTTCCCCAGCCTCCCGAGTAGCTGGGATTACAGGTGCCCCCCACCATGTCCGGCTAATTTTTATATATTTAGTAGAGACAGGGTTTTGCCATGTTGGCCAGGCTGGTCTTGAACTCCTGACTTCAGGTGATCTGCCTTCCTCGGCCTCCCAAAGTGCAAGGATTACAGGCATGAGCCACCGCGCCCAGCCCACGTTCATAGAGGGGCAAATGGATTTAAGTGGGTAAATGACAAAAATTAAAAATAAAGATAATTTTATAGCATAAAAACAATATGTAGAAATAAACTATTAAGTTAGAAAGTATTTGCATTGGCTATTTTATCTTATTTTATAGCTTTATTGAGGTATAATTGAAATTTAAATTGTATTATTTAAGGTGTATGATGTGATATTTTGATGTAGTATGCATATGTTGTGAAATGATTACCATTATCAATCTAGTTAACATATCTATCACTTTATGTAGTTATTGTGTGTGTGTGTGTGAGAGGGAGATGAGAATACTTAAGATCTACTCTCTTAGAAAATTGCAAGTGTGTAATCCATTATTATTAAACATAGTCAACATTGGTTATTTTAGATGGGGTCAACAAGGATAAACTTAATTGTGAAGTGACAATTGAGCTGAAATATTCAAAATGAGAAGGACTATACAAATAATTGGAAGCAATTCTCTAGGCCCTGAAGTAAGAATGAGTCTCTCAGAGAAAAGGCCAAGCAGAGAGAAGGGGGAGAATGGCACGAGATGTGGTAGCAGTGGTGGCAAAGTGTGAAAGAAGACTGGACCTAATTTTAATGGCAATAAGAATTTGCAAGTTTTTAAGAGGGGAAATAATGCGCATGAAATTACATTTTCAAAAGGTCATTTTGTCTGCTCTGTGGAAAATTGATTGTCATCAATTATGGAAACAGTGCACTTTACTTTGGATTCTCCCTGCATTTTTTTCTTATTTTTAAATTTTTTTGCCTTAAAGCCTAGGTGAGAGTGTGTATCTTAGGATTCTTCCAGTTTAAGTACGAGAGCTGGGTAACTGAAACTTAAATTTAAAGCACACCCAATTTTGGCCCCAAACAAACAAAATTATTCAACATTATCTAGCTTCAGGCTTGGTTTGATCCAGGCATTTAAAAAAGTCATTAGAGTTGTGACCCTCCATCTTTCAGACAAGCTTTTTCTATGTGATATGAATGATGGTTCCTGGCAGCCTGAGACTTCCATCCCAACAGCATTTTAACTTTAGGACAAGGAAAGCTTTTTCCTTGATAACACTGAAAAAATATTCCAGGTAGAGAGAACTCTCATTTGCCTCCTTTTGATGACATTTCTATTTCTTAACCACTCCTTGAGTTCTGGGGCATTTGAGCACTGTGATAAATGAAGTCCAGGTCACATTCCTGCTGCTGGGCAGCTGGAAGAGTGAGGTTAGTCTCTCTTAAACCACAGGGTATGATTTCCCTATAGGAATGATGATAAACACTTACTATTAGGTTGGTGCAAATGTAATTGCAGTTTTTGCCATTACTGTTATGCCATTACATTTGCACCAACCTAACCGAAGAAGGTGGAGAGGTATTTGCCAGGAAACAAATTGATATCAATACCAGACAAACACAAAACCTGCCCATTTCTTTAATACAATTAGCGCTCATGACTCCACACTTTTGATCTTCTTGGTAGGGACAGAACAGTGGTCAAGAGAAATCCTAATAGTTAAAATTAAAGTGGTTTTTTTTTTAGCCTGTATCATTTCATTACGAATCACCAATTAGTCTCATGAAGCTGATGAGTCAAGTGGAGAACTTGATATTTTCTTCCAGCAGAGGTTCCCCACACCATCTTATAGTACCAGCAGCATGACTAAAAGAAAGCAGCTAAGAGGCCTCCCTGAATGCCAACATGCAAAGATGGGGCTCCAGAGAGAGTTTTATATGGGGTGCCAGATAAATTGACTATTTTTTTCTTCACGAGATGAACTATTTTTCACACAATGGCCAAGTTGTTTTTGTTTGGCTATTATCCTAACTATTCCCCAAGGGTCAAATGTGGCAGTATCATAATCTACCATAGAGATTGAATATGACACTGACCATTGCATAGAAAAGTTATAACCTACAATGAACATCTGACTTTCGATATTATTTCCCTAGCATAACAAAGAGTCATTAACTAGAGAACAAAGAGTCATTAAATAGAGGAAAATATTTCAAAATTATTCATATTAAGGTATCAGTAGCACACTGGGTACGAATGCATAGTTATGAGCATAAAAAGAAAAATTAGTACATGAATTTTAATTTCTGTTCTGCATCACTTCATAGTATGTTTGAGCTTTTAAAAACTTGTTGAGGCTGCATTATTTGTAATTGGTCTGAAATGAAGCAATGTCAAAAGGAAGGCGAAATGGATTTTTAAAGAGACTAATACTGGCAATGTCAAAAGGCATAATTTTTAAAGTTTTACAGCAAATTGTTAGAGATTTAGGTATAATTGAATTAGATTATGGTTGAATTCAGAGCTAATCATTTTTTGTTCTAGTAAAGGAGACTATCTACTCAGTACCTTTTCTCAAAGAATTTTAAATGCATCCATCATTGTTTTATTTTTGCTTTAAAAATTTACTCAGAAAGCTACTTTACTTATTGCAAAGTAGGTTTCTGAGCCCATGTGTTTATTGCCCTGCTGTCCAACCTCCCATTGAAAAATAACTTCTTATTGCAAAATAAAAATGGAAAAATATTAGCACAAAAGTGCATTGGACAAAGTCTGTATCAAGAACAGGAATCCAAAAAGAGTCCTATCCATAAGCTGATGAAAGCTTTGTTGCTATTTAGAGCATTTTGGCTTTATGTAAGAAATGGCAATAACTAATACGGAAAGGAAAACACTTTCTATATGGGAAATCTCTGCCATACAACTGTCTTCACCAGTATTTGTATCTCATCTTTGATAAGACTAAAAACCATATCTTACACTTCCAAACATCTCTCTTTTTAAAATTAGATAAAATATCAATATTCTTACCTTCACTTTGTCCCTAATATAAAAAAGAACTCTTAAATCTGGGTGTGCACATGCACAGACTTCTTTTTTAAATGAAAAGGAATTCCATACAATACATCAAAAGATGAAGTAATTCAAACAATGAGAAGTTTTGTGGGTAAACTTGCAAGCTGTCTTCCCACCACCAAAGCAAGCATGCTATGTGACACAGTAAAAAACAAAACAAACAAAAAACCAAACAAAAAACCAAAACCAACAAAGAAAAAACCCAAGAACATATTTTCAGAAAAATATTCAGAAAATATATGCAATATTTAAAAAGCAAAAGCAATAAACCTAGTTCACAGTATATTGACTGTGAGAAAATCAGATCAGTGAATTAAAAAATCGGTGAGTTTTCCACGTCTTCCAGGGTAAAGGTGAAGAAAGGAATATGATAAATTTAAAATGAGAACTACTGATGATAGATTTAGTTAATTCACCATATATGCCTAATATGCATTCCATATGGAAAGAAGGGATCACCAATAATGAGAATAAGAAATAACAGGATATAATTTCCCACTTACTAGAAAATTAAAAAGAAATATGATATTAAGTGTTCAAAATATAACTTATACAGTGCTAACGAGAATCCTAGTTAGTTAGTAGAATCACTTGGAAATTGACAATTGATTTCCAATTCATGCATAATTGACATACATACATACAATTTGACTTTTTACATTTATCCCAAATACTCATACTCCACTACCAAACAATTACACTCTTATGTATATTGCTCCCTTGGTTTGGATGCTTTCAGAAGCAGACCTGGAGACTAAGATTTCAGTGCAAATAGTTTTTGTTGTGTGTGTATGAGGTAGTTCTGGAAAATGCCAGTGAGAGGCTGGGAGTGAGACAGAAAAGGAAGCCAATACAAGGGTGGATTACCAACAATTTACCACTGTGGACAACTGGAGCTCAATCGATGTAGGAATTGTAGAAGACAGTATAGAACAAACCTTCAGGGTTATTCTAGTCAAGAGGTGAAAAATCTGGAGTATTTATCTCCAATTCCCTGTCCATCTCTGGTTAAGGGCTATTTCTGGGAGCATTAATTCTTGTGCACTTCCAGCTTGCTCTGAGCACGTGTCCAGCCAGGGAAGTGTTCTCAGGCTGCCTGCAGCCAGCAGGTGTTCACAGAAGTCAGCCTTCAGAGTACAACAGGGAAGACAAACAGAATAAGGATAGTGTACAAACAATGTCTGCTATGGTAACTTAATGAAAGCATGTCATATGAAAGGAAGTCTATAAAAATATACACCATATGATGTCATTTGTAATAGAGAAAAATGGAAACATCTGAATGTCCATCATTAAGAAGATGAAAAATGAAATGTGATATAGGCACAAGGAATAAACTAGATGTCTGTATATCAACATTGCTAAATCTTAACATCAACAAAGAATAAGCTGCCAAATGATGCATACGTTTATGATAGCCTTTATATAAATTTAATGACAAATTATATAAGTAAATCACACACATATATGATAGCATTTTTAAATTTCAAAAATACACGAAACAATGTAAACATACTTGTATATGTTTAAAAAAAATTTAAAGGCTTAGAAGCATACATAGAAAATTTATGATGCTTTTTATCTCTTAGAAAGAAAATGAGATAGGAACAAATAATAAAATAGATTTTATATTTATCTATAATATTTATTTTCATTAAAAAATAAACTTGAATAGAACATCAATATGTTAAAATGTCAATCTTGGATGGGCCCTTGAATATCGTTCTCTGTAAATTTCTCTTAATTTTCTCAAAATAAAAAGCAAATAAACATGAAAATGGAAGATGAAGAAAGAGCAACAAAATTTAAAATAAAGTATTCCTGGGCTGAAATATGCATGGAAAGTTTAGAGATAAAGTATTCTAGGCAAAAGCTGGTGAGATATTTGAATTTTATTTATTAAAAAAGTCTTGCTTTATTTGGGATTTTAATTAAAATGCTCTATTTGCTTCCACATCTGTGCCTGCTTAGCATCTTTTATTAAGTCCTGATTCTCCCCAGGTCCTGCTTGGTGGGCCTCGGCCTCTGGCCCAGTTTGTTAGCAGCCATAGGTCCACAGTTAGAGCTGAACAACATTGATCAGATTCTCTCCCTGAGATTTGAACTCAGAAACTATTTATTTATTTATCTATTTATTTAGAGGAGTCGTGCCCTGTGGCCCTGGATACATTTGGGATTTGAATTCAGAAACTATTTATTTATTTATCTTCAACCTTTTTTTTCAATGTAACTGTTTTATTAAACATATGAATGTACTTATTTTGTACAAAATGCAGTAAAACTTCTTGCTTTCCTCTGCCTCTGGACGCACCACCTAGAACCTCATGTTCACAGAAACACATCATCATGACAAGCAGCAGTTATGATAAGCAGGTGAAGGGAAGTGCAATTCTGAAAGTAACGCCACATAACCAAAGCAGGAAATGAAAACAGGCAGAGGCCAGTGGGTTTCTCCTCCAGCGCTTGGCCCACAGGGCCTAGTCCTGCTAATCTTTCAGCAGGAAACATTTTAAGAAGAAAAAAATATTTAAGCATTACTTAAGTATTTTCATTACTTAAGTACCTGAGCATTACTTAAGTACCTGAGCATTACTTAAGTACCTGAGCATTATTTAAGTACTTTCATTATTTAAGTACCCGAGCATTATTTAAGTACCCTACTGGAAGCATCCTTCCAAGTCCATCTATTTTGATGTTGTAACAGACTTATTTGTAACTTCTTCAAGAAATTCCACCTTGGATTTCATCCCTGTCAATTGCCCATCTCCCCCTGAGCTTCAATCAAAACAAAATAAAACAGAAGAGCAGTAAGATTCAAAAGGATGTCAGTGGACACCTTATATAGATGACACCTACTTCCTAGAAGCCACCTGGCCAAACATATGCACAGTGGGAGACAACAAAGTGTGAAACTAGGTCCAGCTGTAAAATAGCTCAGGCACCCAATTAGATCCAGTTATTCTGCATTTGTGGATTTAAAATGATAATCATCCACAGTAGAATAGCTGTGCCCCCCATTGCTCAGAAAATCCACAGCTTGATTGGTTGAGGATACAGACATGTGGTCGAGCTGGTTCTTGAGATCCTGAAAGTTCAATTCTTTGGGTCTTGGGCAACCCTTAATCAAATTCAACACCTGGTTTTGGGCCACAGTAGGTCCTTTGCTGGCATGAAGCTATTCCCACCAAATTTCCCTGCTTCACTCATTCCTGGATTGCTGATAGATGCTCTCCTTGCTGAGGGCTCCCTGTTATCTTTGCTTAGTATCATGTGTACATTGATCACTTCCAGAATATGGGTGGTGAATTTATTCATATCCTCTGGGGCATGATTTTAAAGGGTACCAGGCTCTTTTTGTCCTGAAAAGGTCTCAAATAGCCTGCCACAGTGACATATTTTTCTGGAGGAATGACAGTGTATTCACTGTTGGTGTCATCTGTGTCAACCCACTGGCGAACATCCATAGGTGCAATTGTCATGTCATCTATTTTGTAAACAGTATTGGTTGGAGCCTTCTCTGCATGTTGGATGATCCCCCACAATAGCGACTGTGAAATCTCAACATTCCCAATTTTAACCACTTCATCAATCAAAGTGGCAGAAAGCAGCTTAGATATAGTACAGGGTACGATGTGTTGGGCTCAACACCTGAGAAGGTGTCAGCAATCCAAAGGCCCCTGGGGACTGCATGTAGCTGCTGGATCCCCAATACAAGGAGCTGCCATAGCTTTCAAATCCACTTTTCCACATTTTGATCTGATTTTCTGGGAAAGAGGAAGAGAAGGTTCAGGTTTGGTGGAATGGCCAAATATCTCAGAATCTGGCTGCTGCTGCACTGCTCTGGTTACTTTTCTTTGGCACCACAAACTCATTTCTGTGAATCTTCTTCAACTTTTTTTTTTTTTTTGAGACAGAGTCTCGCTCTGTCATCCAGGCTGGGGTGCAGTGGCACGATCTCCGCTCACTGCAACATCCGCCTCTCAGGTTCATGCCATTCTCCTGCCTCAGCCTCCCTAGTAGCTGGGACTACAGGCGAGTGCCACCACGCCCAGCTAATTTTTTTGTATTTTTAGGAGAGACAGAGTTTCACCGTGTTAACCAGGATGTTCTCGATCTCCTGACCTCATGATCCACCTGCCTCGGCCTCCCAAAGTGCTGGGATTACAGGCGTGAGCCACCACACCTGGCTGAATCTTCTTCAATGTTTATTTTAAGTTCCAGGTACATGTGTAGGATGTGCAGGTTTAGTACCTGGGTAAACATGTGCCATGGTAGTTTGCTACATGGATCAACCCATCATCCAGGTATTAAGCCCAGCATCCATTAGCTATTCTTCCTGATGCTCCCATTCTTCCCCCTCTCCCCCAACAGGCCCCAGTGTGTGTTGTTCCCGTCCATGAGTTCATGTGTTCTCATTGTTCAGCTCCCACTTATAAGTGAGAACATGTGGTGTTTGGTTTTCTGTTTCTGCATTAGTCTGCTGAGTATAACGGCCTCTGGCTCCATCCATGTCCCTGCAAAGGACATGGTCTCCTTCCTTTTTATGGCTGCATAGTATTCCATGGTGCATATGGACCACATTTTCTTTATCCAGTCTATCATTGATGGACATTTGGCTCAAGTGATCCTCCCACCTCAGTCTCCTGAGTAGCTGGAACACAGGCATGAGGCACCATGCCCAGGTAACTTTTGTATTTTTTATAGAAATGAGGCATTTGGATTGATTCCATGTCTTTGCTATTGTGAATAATGCTGCAATGAACATACATATGCATGTATCTTTATAATGGAATGATTTACATTCCTTTGGTTATATGCCGCACATAACAATACTAAGCTTAAATGTAAATGGGCTAATTGCCCCAGTTAAAAGACACAGAACGGCAAGCTGGATAAAGAGCCAAGACCCATCATCATGCTGTCTTTAAGAGACCCATCTCACATGCAAAGACACATAGGCTCAAAGTAAAGGGATGGAGGAAAATTTACCAAGAAATAGAAAACAGAAAAAAGCAGGGGTCACAATCCTAGTTTCTGACAAAACAGACTTTAAACCAACAAAGATCAAAAAAGACAAAGAAGAGCATTACATAATGGTAAAGAGTTCAATTCAACAAGAAGAGCTACCATAAATATATATGCACCTAATATAGGGGCACCCAAATTCATAAAGGAAGTTTTTAGAGACCTTCAAAGAGGCTTAGACTCCCACACAATAATAGTGGGAGACTTTAACATCCCACTGACAATATTAGACAGATCATCAAGACAGAGAATTAACAAAGATATTTGGGGTCTGAACTTAGCTTTGAGTCAAGTGAACCTGATAGATATCTACAGAACTCTTCACCCAACAACAACAAAATATAGTCTTCTCATTGCCACATGGCACTTACTTTAAAATTGATCACATAACCAGAAGTAAAACACTCCTCAGTAAAAGCAAAAGAACTGAAATCATAACAAACAATCTCTCAGACCACAGTGCAATCAAATTAGAACTCAAGACTAAGAAACTCACTCAAAACCACACAACTGCATGGAAATGGAATGATCTGCTCCTTAATAAATAATAAAATTTTTATAATTATTATCCTGAGTAAATAATGAAATTAAAGCAGAAATTAAGAAGTTTTTTGAAATTAATGAAAACAAAGAGACAATGTACCAGAATCCCTGGGATGCAGCTAAAGAATTGTTGGGCATTTGGCTCAAGCGATCCTCACATTACATCCTCCCATCACAACTAAAAGAACTAGAAAACCAAGAGCAAACAAACCCCAAAGCTAGCAGAAGACAAGAAATAACCAAGATCAGAGCAGAACTGAAGGAGATAGAGACATGAAAAATCCTTCAAAAAATCAACAAATCCAAGAGGTGTTTTTTTTTATTAATAAAATAGATAGACTGCTAGCTAGATTAATAAAAGAAGAAAAGTGAGAAGAACAAAATAGATGCAATCAGAAATGATAATGATGTGGGATGGGGGCAGGAAAGTGCTGGGTAGAGAAAGGCATGTCCCTGGCTAGGGCTTCACCTTCAGGCCTGTGCCCACAAACCTAGGTGAGGACAGCCTCTCCTGCCTTCGTGCCCAAATATTGAATTTTCCAAGACCACCCTGGCCCACCACACCCCCATCCTGGGCCTATAAAAACCTCAGAACCTAGAGGGCAGGGCAGACATACAAGTGGCTGGACATCGAGAGGAGCAGATTGGTGGAAGATGATACAAGTGGCTGGACGTTGAGAGGACATGGAGAACACACCAACAGACACCAGCATCCCAGCAGGCCATCGACTGGTGGAACAACGTGGAGTTTGGCCAGGGTGGTCGAAGGAGAGCCCCGGGTCACTCAGCGGCCTGACTCCAGGGGAAAACCATCTCCCTTCTGGCTCCTCCATTTGCTGAGAGCTACTTCCACTCAGTAAAACTTTGCACTCATTCTCCAAGCCCAGGTGTTAGCCAATTCTTCCCATACACCAAGACAAGAACCCAGAATACAGAAAGCCCTCTGTCCTTTCGACAAGATAGAGGGTCTAATTAAGCTGGTTAACACAAGCTGCCTATAGACGGCAAACTAAAAGAGCACATGGTAGCACATGTCCACTGGGGCTTCAGGAGCTGTAAACATCCACCTCTAGACACTACCACGGGGTCGGAGCCCCACAACCTGCCCATCTGTATGCTTCCCTAGAGGTCTGAGCAGTGGGGCACCAAAGAAGCGAGCCACTCCCCCTGCTGCACATCCTGCAAGGGGGACATGGGAACCTTCCCATTTCAATAGGGGGATATCACCACTGACCCCAAAGAAATACAAACAACTATTAGAGAATAGTATAAACACCTCTATGCACATAAACTAGCCAATCTAGAATAAATGGATAAATTCCTGGACACATACACTCTCCCAAGACTGAACCAGGAAAAAATTAAATCCCTGAATAGATCAATAACAAGTTCTGAAACTGAACAGTAATAAATAGCCTACCAACCAAAAAAAAAAAAAAAAAAGCTTAGGACCAGATGGAATTATAGCTGAATTGTACCAGAGGAGGTACACAGAAGAACTGGTACCATTTTTATTGAAACTATTTCAAACAACTGACAAAGGACTCTTCCCTAACTCATTTTATGAGGCCAGCATCATCCTGATACTAAAACCTGGCAGAGATACAACAAAAAAAGAATACTTCAGGCCAATATACTTGATGAACATCAATGCAAAAGTCCTCAATAAAATACCGGCCAACCAAATCCAGCAGCACATCAAAAAGCTTATCCACCATGACCAAGTTGGCTTCATCCCTGGGATGCAAGGTTGGTTCAACATATGCAAATCAATAAATAAAATTCATCACATAAAGAGAACTAAACAATCATGGTTATCTCAATAGACGCAGCAAAGGCCTTTGATAAAATTGAACATCCCTCCATGTTAAAAACTCTCAATAAACTAGACATTGAAGGAACATACCTCAAAATAATAAGAGCCATATATGAAAAACCCACAGCCAATATCATAATGAATGGGCAAAAGCTGGAAGCATTCACCCTGAAAACTGGCACAAGACAAGGATGCCCTCTCTTACCACTGGTATTCAACATAATATTGGAAGTTCTGGCCAGGGCAATCAGGCAGGAGAAAGAATTAAATGGTATTCAAATAGGAAGAGTGGAAGTCACATCATCTTTGTTTGCAGATGACATAATCCTATATCTAGAAAACCCCATTGTCTCAGCCCAAAAGCTTTTTAAGCTGATAACTTCAGCAAAATCTCAGGATGTTTATTTATTTATTTATTTAGAGACAGAGTTTTGCTCTATTGCTCAGGCTGGAGTGCAGTGGCGAATGAGGCAACCTCCACCTCCCAGGCTCAAATGATCCTCCCACCTCAGCCTCCTGAGTAGCTGGAACCACAGGTGTGCACCACCATGCCCAGGTAATTTTTGTACTTTTAGTAGAGACGGGGTTTCACCTGTTGCCCAGGCTCGTCTTGAACTCCTGGGCTCAAGTAATCCACTCACCTTGGCCTCCCAAAGTGCTGGGATTACAGGCATGAGCCATTGTGCCTGGCCCAGCAACTATTTAGACGTTGTCTCCACTCTGAAGCTCATTCTGAGTAGAGCACAATCTTCGAAGAGAGAGAGAGGGGGACTTGGTTTCTGAACATGTGTGTTTTATGGTTTCAGTCTCTTGTGAGGTGCAACTCCTTGCCATTTGTCTCCATTTGTTGCTGCTGCATATTCATAGTGGTAACTTCTTTTCTCTAAGCTCTTATTTAAAAAATAAATGTGAATTTTTGTACCTTACCACCAAAAGGTCTTTGACCAAGGTGTCACTGTTTCAATTTAATTTTTGTCCCTTGTCCCTCCCTCCCTCCCTTCCTTCCTTCCTTCCTTCCTTCCTTCCTTCCTTCTTCCTTCCTTCCTTCCTTCCTTCTTCCTTCCTTCCTTCCTTCCTTCCTTCCTTCCTTCCTTCCTTCCTTCCTTCCTTCCTTCCTTCTTCCTTCCTTCCTTCCTTCCTTCCTTCCTTCTTCCCTTCCTTCCTTCCTTCCTTCCTTCCTTCCTTCCTTCCTTCCTTCCTTCCTTCCTTCCTTCTTCTTCCCTCCCTTCCTTGCTTCCTTCCTTCCTTCCCTCCCACCCTTCCTTCCTTCCTTCCTTCCTTCCTTCCTTCCTTCCTTCCTCCCTCTTTCTTTTTCTTCCTAGGAATCAATGT
This sequence comes from Nomascus leucogenys, assembly GCF_006542625.1. Classification (NCBI taxonomy): domain Eukaryota; kingdom Metazoa; phylum Chordata; class Mammalia; order Primates; family Hylobatidae; genus Nomascus; species Nomascus leucogenys. Next base: position 30,800,848 of record NC_044398.1, read on the forward strand.
ATCTTTCCTTCTTTCTTTTGTCTGAGAGAGTATTTGTCTCTGCATGTTTGCTTAAAGTAAACGTAATATCTAAATATCATTATTTTGGCATTTTTTCTAGATGATAAAATGTTTTCCTCTTTTAAATGTTTACTATCATCTATTAAAGTTTATTACAATTATTTCTAACTTTGATCCATTTTGCATCATTGAAATGGATTCTATTTAGTAATATATTTTTAAAATTTTGCCTCTATGCTTATAAGGTGTATATTCTGTAGTTTTCTTTTTTCATGCTATCTTTACCAGTCATATGTTAACCTTGTAATATTCTTTGTAAAGTTTCTTATTTTACTATGGTCTTCCAATTATAAACAGCATTAAAAGTGTTAAAAAGCTCATCCAGAAAACAGAATGGACCTATCCCTTTTAAGGGAGTGGTTTACTTTTTAATATCACTCACTTTATTTGATAGTTATTGTTTAATTGACACTTTACAATACTGCATCAGCTAGAGAAATAAATAGATATCTAGAAAAGCATACACTTCATGTATTTAATAAGGAAAAACTACAGACAATTGTATTTTTATCTCTGGATATATTCTGGGACAGTGGTTGGTAGTCAGGAAGGACTCTAGCTTCATCTATAATGTTTTAGGAGTTTAACTTCATCTATAATATTTTAAAGATTTTACATAAATTGCATCCATACAATTTTGGTATAATTAAAAACTTTATTTTTAAATTGAGAACTGAGTAAAGGATTAAATTAAATATAATGAATGTATGTTTCCCATATAATATTATCTGTTTGAAAAATAAAAGTCAGAAGGATCTAAATCATAAAATAGAAAATATAAGTAGAAATAAAATTAACATAATAATGATAGATGAAGAAATCAACAAAAATTGTATTTTGGGTTATTAAAATATTCAACTGAATATTTATGCTTTTACTAGAAAGAATCACTCAAGATTACTAAAAAGCCAGTATTCCACAAGTTAATCTATAATTTTACAACAATTTCAATAAAAATAATTTTTTTTGGGAGATAATAAAACCACTCTAAAGTTTTTCTTCCACCAACCTTGCAGCTTTATAAGAGCACTACCAATAACCACCATTGGGGAAATGGTTCTTATTCATTGTTTCTGTTGGAATGTGGTCCTACTTTCTGGATTTTAGGAATTCAGGTTACTCAATATAAAACTTTGAGAAATCAGTGTGACTTAGTCCTTCACTTTCTAAGATAAAGTGAATATTTCTCTACAAAAGAATTCATGTCCTTAATGTTAAAGATGTAATTTTATTTTCAAAACATCCATAATATGACTTTCCAAAGCAGTTCAGTTTTCCAAGATTCCTCACATTATACTAGATAAATAACAGGCCCTCAGTTAACACTCTTGGGTTGATTGAATTAATCTAGCTTGCAGAGTGAGATGTACCTGCCAACTTTCCTCTGCTCCCAAGTGCAATCTGAGAAGTAAAATGCTCTGGGAAATGGAACAAGAATTGAGTGGATGCTGACTCTGTGTGCCCACCTCCTCAACTGATTCATAATGGCTGACCTTGGGCAAGTCACTTCTTTCAATGCCTCAGTTCCCCATCTGTCAAATGGGGCTAATAATACTGACCTACCTCACAGGGGTGTTGTGAGGCATTGTAAATCAAGTTAATAGAATATTTTAGGGTCCTCTATGGAGGATGCCTTGAGCTGGAGTTTAAGTGTGACACATAGGCTTTGGTCCTCACTGAGCTGTCTCCAAGACTGGAGCTACTTAGTCACTCGGCAAATTCTCTGCCCCCCCCCGCCCACCCCTCATGAAAGCTGCTAGTTCAGATGTTGACAGTGTTTTTATGAATGTTGGAATCTTACTAGTCCAGACTTACTTAGGATGTTGTTGGGAAAGGCATTTAGGATTTTCTATGTCTTGCATTCACAGAGGCAGGCCATTTCAGATTCAAGAACATTGGATTAGGGAATCGTGAGGCAGGGATGCTACTGCTTATTTCTCTCTGCGGGTTGGGGATTAAAGTTCCATTCTCCATGGGTTTGAAGCAGACTCAGACTGTCTCAGGATCAAAGCAACCTTCAATGGTTTTGATTTATGTCATTTCTTACCACTCCCCAAACTGAACCCGGGACAGCTGGGTGACTGTACCCCTTTGTGGTATCTGTACCCTCTCCTTCCTCATAGGGACCAGCTGATTGAATAAATGTGACCACCTTATTTCCACCCCCCCAAAAAGCTACATTGGAATTATTTTTCCTAGAAGTGTGTATAACACCCAGAATTGGGCATTGATCCTTAAAGCTTCATCCGATTCCCTGTATTCAGTATCTGTCATCTCTTTCTCAGTGTCTGCAGTCTGAACCTAACCTTGACCTTTTTTCCCTCTGGTTTGAGAAAACTTTGGACACTATTTCTACTTGCCCAGGTGTGGGCTCAAGAGCCTTACTCTTTCCATCTCAGTTTAGGGGCGCAGCCAGCTCCTCTTTCCAATAGGGCTCTTTCTCCTTTCTCTCTCCTTGGCCCTAGAATTGTAAACCATGAAAAAGCACAAGGTCCTGGCTCCTTGCAGTCACATTCTGGTTCTCTGCGTTTTGTGGACTCTGTTCTCACTGTTCACCCAGCACTGGCAGTACCAGACGGTTCTGTGGAGTCCTGGGGAATGGAGAGAGCACAGTCTGACGTCCTGCCAAGTAGCCAGTAGCTGACTTGACCATGGTCCGAGGGGTTTCCCACCACTTCCTACAGGATGGGATCTAAGAGACTGAAGAGCTGGGTTTCTTTCAGCACTCTGTACCATCCTGACTAGCAGACAAATCACTTTGTAGCCAGATTTCTGAATGGAAATGAGAAATTGAATTCTCTACGGACTTTCAGGTTTATGGGGGAGTTTTGGTTGTGTTTCTTGGTTTTATTTCAGCCGAACGTGTCTGCCTTTGATTTTTTTTAAAAAAGTATGAGTGGTCTATATATATATGTTCACCTTTTAAATGTAAATGTTTAAAAAGTAAGCATTTATGTGTTTCCATAACTGATATCTGATGCAGACCTCATTCTCTCCCCCTCTTCTACCCTCCTATTTTCCCTCTTTTCATATTCTTGTATTGGTTCTAATAAATGGTTGCTTTTCCAAAAAAAAAATAAAGAAAATTATAAAACAGAATGAAAGTACACTAAGACTGACACATATTACAGAGCATTTAAAAAGTACAGTTATTCAAATAGTTATGAGAGTGGTTCCAAAAATCATATCTTAGTGGATTTATTAAGAACATCTGGGCTTATATTCTAGTTTATATAAGAAATATACAGAAGAATGTTTCTTCTGTATATTTTTCTTATGTATATCTATATCTTTCTTATGTATATTCTATATATTTGTGGTTTATATTCCTTATATTAACTAGCATCTCATTTAATCTGTTTTGAACATATATTTGAAGCAGAATGGAAGAATTATTTAGTAAATATTTAAGAAATTATGTTAAGATGACAGCCAGTTTATATTTTAAAAATACCAAAGTTACATTCTATCTCATAATTTACACCAAATAATTCCATGTGTGTGTAAGTGCAGATGTGTTTCTGTGTGTATATGTACATATTAAAGATTTAAATTAAAAAAGATATGCCAGAAAAATGATAGTTTATTTCATTTGAGGATGGTAAAGTCTCATACCAAAGACCAAAACTACAAAAGAAAAAAACACACTGAAATACATAAACATTAAAACATGTCTTGGTTAATACATACATAGAAGGAAAATGACAAGCTGGGAGAAAGCATTTTTAGCATAACAAACACAGTTTTAAAATCCTAACCCAATAAAAAATGAGATTTTATGTCCTTAAGCAAAATATACTTTGAAATGTAAAATTTGTACAAAATGAAATACTACCTAGAGTTGAAACAAACTAACAAAAAAGTTTATTCTCATTAGTTATTGAAGAAATGCAAATTAAAGCAGCAAGAGGGTAACTTGTTATTCATTACCTAGCAAAGTTGGAAAAGAAGCCATAGCAGGCTGCCAGTTCCGCGGCTACACAGGAGTTTAGCTAAAGGAGACTGTTACAGTTTGGATATGTGTCCCTGTCCAAGTCTCATGTTGAAATGTAATCCACAATATTGGCGGTGGGGCCTGGTGCCAGGCATTTGGGTCATGGCGGCAGATCCCTCCTGAGTGGCTTGAGCCATCCTCTTGGTGATGAGCTCTCACCCTGAGTTCACAGAAGATCTTGGCCACACACTTTTAAAGGATGAGATCTCCTGTGAACTCAGAGTGTGATCTCACTTAAAGACTCTCTCTCTTGCTCCTGCCTTCACCATGTGATGTCCCTCCTCACCCTTCACCTTCTGCCATGATTGGAAGCTTCCTGAGGCCTCCTCAGAAATAGATACCGCTATGCTTCCTGTATAGCTTGCAGAATCACAAGGCAATTAAACTTACTTTCTTATAAATTACCCAGTCTCAGGTAATTCTTTACAGCAGTACAAGAATGGCCTAATACAGAGACCTTCAGTCATCCCTTTACAATGAGATTATTTCTCCAACCCACCTGAACTTTGGCAGGAAGAGAAGAGCTTCCAGGGATCCCCTGACCTGCCAGCTTTACATTAATAGTTAATACTGAATTGTATACTTATTGCTTCATGAGGCAATGTAGGCCAAGGCTGCCCAGTAGAACTTGCTTCATTGATGGAAAATATGTTGCCCACTAGGGTAACCACTAGCCACATGTGGCTATTGAGCATGTGAGAGGTGGATAGTGTGCTTGAGGAACTGAATTTCTAATTTTATTTAATATTAATTTGTAATTAAACCCCACATGCGGCAAATGCTTACCATATTGGACAATGCAGCTCTAGGAAAATCCCATTGTGCCTCTCATACTTACTTATTTTAGTCAGTGCTAGATGTGTAAGTCTCTCAAGCTGCCCATCCACTACTTTCTTTGCGCATAGCTAAGAGAATGGCTGCCCCTATTCCCCTCAAAGGCAAACTTCCCATGAGACCAATGATGTCTTCCCTCTTGCTAACTCAAGGACTTCCCTCTCATGTTTTCTTTTCTTTCATCTACTTTGCATTCTCTTTTGGATCATTTGAATAAACACTTGCTAAGGTGTCATCCATCTTTAGGAAAAACTTGCCACTGCCTATTTTCCATCCCTGAGCTCATGTCTGATTTTATTGCTGTTGATTTCATTTTTGCTCCTATCCAAGGCAAAATTTGATGACAGAGTTATGTATAATAGCTCTGTCTACTTCCTGCACCTAATTCTTTTTTTCCCTTCATTCCAGTAAAACTGCTGTTGACAAAATGTTGTATCCCCCGTATTACTAAACATATGGTTATTTCTTGTTCTTTTGATAGTGTGATATGAAATTTTAGAATGTGTTAAATAAAGATTATTAGAAGACTTTTGCTGAATGGGATGATGTAATAACATACAAGAAATAAAACCTATATTATTATTTCAAAAGATGCCAAGTAGTTCATATAATGGGAAAGATGAGTGAAAGGTTTGCAGAGTGGCAAGATAAAAGCAAATTAAAATTTGCATATTTATTGATGCCAGTAAATAAGTAGAAAAATAAAATATGGCTAACCATTAATGTTATTTCTACATATATAAAAAGGAAATTTAACATTAAATGGAATTGATAGGAATGCAAATATATTGGAACACAGCAGAATATGCAAATTACTGTGATTGGAAAAGTGGGAAATGAATAAATTGAAAAGGAACAATTTTGCAATGTAAGAGATGGGTATAAACATATTTGTACAACAAAGTATATTAAATAATAAACATTAAGTAAGAAAAGTAGAAATCCAAATGTATAAATTATCACAATACATAGGAAGAAGCTGAATTTAATCATCTCAAGTGAGTTCAGATTGGATTAAATAATACTACGTGCTCCTTAGGAAAACTAGAAAAGTGTTAATATAATTGTTATGTTACAAATGTTCAAAACGAGTATAAATAAAAACAAAATTACTGCATTAACATACATGTAATGCAAGTAGGATGCAAGAGCAAACATTTAAAATGGGGCAATAAAATATTCCTAAAATTAAAATATAAATTTTTGCTGTATGCAAGTTGTTCAAAATACAGAAAATGGGCAGCAGTACCCATCTACTTTCACAGGTTGTTATAACCCTCTTATAAAAGTGGAGACAGAGATAATACAAGAAGGAATCATTATTGGCCAGTTTCTCTTAAAAACATAGGTTAAAAAAATTATAAATAAGATATTCACAAAAACAATCAAGTAGTGTATTAAATTAATAATTTACCTAAATAAGCTTAAGAATGTAATGATGATTCGACTTTAGAAAATCTATAATATTTCCTATATCTGCAATAATAAACAGAATAATATAATTTCAAGCACTTAGATGAAAGATGATAAATTCACATGAGTATTTAAGAAGTACCACTGCCTGTTTTTTGACAGGAAACTCTTAGAACGCTTGGAATAAAACAGAACTTTGTTACCCTGATAATAGATAACCAATGAAAAATTATAGCAATCGTCAAACCAGCAAAAATTAGATATATTCCATTAAATTCAACAATGCTCACCATTGTTACTACTTTTGTTATTGTCCTAGTTAAAGTGATACAATAAGACAAATGAACAGGAGTTATAAAATTCGAAAACAAAGAGGAAAAATATGTATTTTTGGCCTAATATATCTCTCTTCCTTTTTTTTCTTAAAATATGATTGTCTATAAATTCCAAAAAAATTAAAGGGAAACTATTAGAAATAATAGAAGTTCAGTCAGATGGTCACATAAAAGATTAACATAAAAAATCAATATTATATTTTCTATACAACATAATTATAATTTTTTCTATAGAAAAGGATCACATTGAAGACCTATTGATACAAACATTGAAGGAAATATGAATAATTTCATAATGTATTCATAAATGAGAGGTCTGAGTCTCAATATTTATAAAGTTGAATCTTAACAAACTTACCAACAATCAAAATAAATCGACTAAGAAACGTGGGAGTTTTTTTTTAAGAAACTTGATAGACTGATTTTAGAATTCACAAAAATAGTCTAAATGCAAGACTAGTCAAAACAATTCTACCAAGAAACAACGAAAGGCATCTTGCACTACCAGTGATTAATACATGTTTACTGCTTCCACTTTGAGATAATGGAATAACTTGAATTTGGAAAAGACTCACAGAAAAAAAATGCAAAATGAAACAAATAAATTGCAAAAAAGAATCTGTTTGATGATTAGTGAGTCCCTGAGGCAATCAGGATTTGAGGATTCAAGATTCCTAAGAGAAGGGAACTACAGAAAGATGAGATAGCAGTCTTTAAGCATCTTTCCTAATAAAAGTTTGACAGTTTTTGCTTTGATACAAGAGGCTGCAAATCAAGCAGATGGCTTGGACCAGGAGACAAAGATATCTGGAAGTCCTCCATGGCTAGAGATTTGAAATTTCAAGTTTGGGACTGTTCATAAAAGTAAGTGCTTGAAGATCCAAGTTCTTAGAAAGTAAGGAGGAGCAAAGAAGCAAGCCTAACACTCTAATAGTTTTAGCTTGAGGCAGTTGTTACATTTTTTAAACCGTGAAGGCCAAAAGACTAAGAAGAGAGATGGAAAACTGTTGAAAACCAGAGTAGAATTTTAGCAGTATCCCAATGTCGAGCAAACAAAAGTTGGAGTTCAGGACCTACAAGAAAGTGGGATAACAGTAAATTTTACAAGTTCCCCATTGTGATTCGTGAAGTCTTCATCCTAAAATTAAGTGCAAAGCACCTATAGACTGAAACTCAAAAATTCTGCACTTCAGCTAGATGAAAAGCCTTTGAAAAATCGGTATAGATTTTCTAGCAGTTTTCCTTGAGAACTCCAAGACTGGGGTCCAGGGCATACAAAAAAGAGAGGCCATACTAAGTTCTACAGGATTAGAAATTAGAAGGCCTCTTTCTAGAAACAGAGTAAGTAGGGCTTTATAAAAGCTGCAGTTCAGCAGTTTTTGTCAGTCCCTAATTTGATTAAGGTGATTCCCCTGCCTTGGCCTAAGAATTAACTTCTCCAAATCCTTAAAATTTTTTATACAAAATATGTAGCATGTCGAAAAAAAAAAAGGACCAAGAGAAAAAAATAGAAAATAGACACATAGATCTAATATATGATCCAATTATTGGAGTTATCACTGTGGACATGAAAATGCTACTATTCATGTACATAAAAATGTTGACAATATGCAGAATTTCATCAGAGAATTGAATTTATATACTTAAAACTTTGAAAACTATATATTTAATTTATGCAATAAATTAAATTAATAAATTAAAAAAAGAAATTAAAAATGTAAAGTGTGGGATTCTTTGCAGTAAAGGCACCATGAGGAGGATACTCTCTTCTGAAGAAAACAAGAGTAAAATAAAACAAAATTATTAACATCAACCTTTTCAGGGAGACACACAAAAGTTGGCAACAACTTGAAAAATGTTTACTCACAGAGAACTGCTAGAGCATTAGATAAGAGCAACGTTTATAACTTTTGCTGAGGACATTTTTGGAAGTGAAAGAACCATACGGAGTTAGTGAGTTACTATCCACATATCCTTTCAGACTGCTAAACTATGTTAGGGAGCCTAGCAAAAATGGAACGCCTTAAGGAGACCCGCAATTTTGCTATAACTATAGTGTATTATTCAATCTACACAAAGAGCAAAGGGCTTCAGTTGTCAGAATAATCTTTGCAAATCAAGTGACTGACTACTGAAATACCCAGGTTCAGGAAAAACTCCCTAGAGAGCCAGGCCAAAGTGTGTATACATAAATAGAAATAAAAAACAAATATACGTGTGAATATATACATATACATTTGAAAGCAAAACAAAGAAAACGCTATGTAGAAATAGCAGCAGCTCTACTTTATATGGGGGAGAAATGTCATAATTTGAGTCCATGCAAATGAATTGCATACTAAAGCAGCAATAAGAAAAAACAATCATTATAAAAACATAAATAAATGAATTTAGAGCCATTAAAACACATCACTTAAAAACATACAGTTTTGAATCACAAATTACGAGAAACCAGAGAGAAATTTAAACTGTCAGTCAAGGTTTCTATATCCAGTGAAACTATCCTTCAAAAATAAAAGCAAACCAAAGGCAATTTTAAATAAAAACTATGAAAATTTATTGGTAACAGGCCTGGACTAGAACAAAGGCTAAAGAAATGTCATTAGGTCAAAGATAAATGACACAAAATGATGCTATAAATCCACAGAAAAGATAATAGACATCAGAAATGGTAAATATTTTGGTAAATACAAGATCATATGAATAAAGTATAAGTACTATGGTTATGTATTATATATACTTTTTTCTTCTCTTTTCTTAATTTTTTAAGAGAAAGAACTATTTGAAAACAACATTTATTACACCACATTGTTAGTTTGCAACATATACAGACGCACTACATATGACAATACTATTACATGGGAGGGGTAGGACGCCACTATTTTTGGGCAAAGTTTCTATAACCAAGGTAAATAAGTATTAACTTGAAATATATTATCATGAGTAAAAGATAAATATTTTAATTCCTAGAAAATCACTAGAAAGTAATGCACAGAAATAAGCTAGTCAACAAAGAAAATAAAATGGTGTACTATAAAATATTTAACACAAAAATGTCAATAAAAAAGGAACTGAGAACAAACAAAAAAGACAAAAGCAAACAGCAAAATGGCAGACCTGATATGCCATTATATGGGCAGTTATATTAAATGTGAATGAGTAAATAATCTATCAAAAGGCAGAGATTGTTAATTGTATTAAAAATAAGACTCAGCTGGGCGCGGTGGCTCACGCTTGTAATCCCAGCACTTTGGGAGGCCAAGGCGGGCGGATCACGAGGTCAGGAGATCGAGACCATGGTGAAACCCCGTCTCTACTAAAAATACAAAAAAATTAGCCGGGCGTGGTGGCGGGCGCCTGTAGTCCCAGCTACTCGGAGAGGCTGAGGCAGGAGAATGGCGTGAACCCGGGAGGCGGAGCTTGCAGTGAGCCGAGATCACGCCACTGCACTCCAGCCTGGGTGACAGAGCGGAAACTCTGTCTCAAAAAAAAAAAAAAAAAAAAAAGACTCAGTTACTTGATGTCTAAACAGAGATGTACTTTAGGTTCAAAAAATCAAAATGTTTGAGGTAAAAGGATAAAAAAATACATGATATGCAAGCAATTAACGTAAGATAGGTGAAGTTGCTAAATTAATATCAGCTAAAATATACTCTAAGATGAAAACTGAGATAAATAGGGACATTTCAAAATTATAAAACAGTATAACAGGAAGATATATCAATTACAAATGTATACACAATGAAAACCAGAGCTGCAAGAAATTAAATACAGAATTAAAAGGAGAAATACATAAATCAAAACTAGCTGGAGTCTTCACTATTTTTCTCTAAGTAAGAGAATAAGTAAACAAAATAGAGAATGTATGGAAGACCTAAACAATATTAACCAATTTTGCCTAACTTAAACGTGAAGAGCACAACACTGAACAAAAATATACATTCTTTTCCAGTGCACCTGAAACATTCACCAACATGGATAATATGCTTGCCCATAAAACAAGTCTTAATCAATTTAAAATAATTGAAATAATTCAGAGTATGTTCTGAAACTCCAAGAGGATTAAATTAGAAATCAACAACAGGAAGAAATCTGGAAAATCTCTAAATGTGTGGAAACGAAACACTACATTGTCTGATTCACACTTTAAATCACAAAGGAAATTAGAAAGTACACTCAATTAATGTAAAAAATGTAAAAAAGCAATGTAAAAAATGAAATCACAATATATCCAAATATGTGAGATGCAAATAAAACAAAGCCTAGAGAGAAATGTGTAGCATTAAATTACTGTATTAGAAATAAGTAAACTCAAATCAGTGCTCTGTGTTTCAACCATAATGAACTAAAAAAAAAGAGCAAATTAAATCTAAGGCACATAGAAAATAGGAAATAATAAATACCATAGTGGACATCAATAATGATGTAGATCAGAGGTCAGCTCACTGTTTTGGTCAGTAAATATTTGAAGCTTTACAGACCATATGCTCTCTGTCACAACCACTAAACCCTGCTGTTGTAATGTGCAGTCATAGACAAAATGTAAACAGTCAAGTCAAGACCTGGCTCTTTCCAAAGAATGAAAATACTGATAAAATTTTGCCTAAACTGATCAAGAAAAAAAGACAGAATACACAAATTACTAATATCAAGATTGAGAGAGGGACCACCTTTACAGATATAGTAAGCATTAAAAGAATAATAAAGGAAAAATCTATGAATATGTCAATAAATTTGATGATGGGTGAAGTGGATTGATTCTCTAAAAAAATACAAATCACGGCCAGGCATGGTGGGTCACGCCTGTAATCCCAGCACTTTGCGAGGCCGAGGCAGGTGGATCACCTGAGGTCAGGAGTTCGAGACCAGCCTGGCCAACGTGGTGAAACCCCGTCTCTACTAAAAATACAAAAATTAGCCAGGCGTGGTGGGGGCGCCTGTAATCCCAGCTACTCAGGAGGCTGAGGCAGGAGACTGTCTTGGATCCAGAAGGCAGAGGTTGCAGTGAGCAGAGATTGCATCATTGTACTCCAGACTGGGCGACAGAGTGAGACTCTTTCTCAAGGAAAAAAAAAAAAAAAAAATACAAACCACTAAAACTAACTGAAGAAGTAGGAGAAATCTCAACACATCTAAATCAAGTAAAGAAGTTGAATTACTAGTTTAAATTTCTCACAAGAAAAGTTAAAGCCCAAGTGGATTCAGTAGTAAATACCGTCAAACATTTAAGGAAGAAATGACATGAGCTCTAAAAAATATTTGAGAAAATACAGGAGAGAAGAATATTTCTCACTTTATGAGGCTGGTATTATGCTGATAGTAAAGCCAAAGTCACCAAAAGACACAAAGTAAAACAACAACAAATAATCTACAGACCAATATTCCTCATAAAGGTAGATTTGGTTCCTTATCAAAATATTAACAAATTGAATTTAGCAATATACAAAAAGAATAATGCATCATAACCAAGTGGAGTTTATCCTTGGAATGTAGTTAACTTCTGAAAATCGCTAAATGTTATGCATCATATTAATAAAGAAGTCATATGATCATCTCAATAGATGTTGAAAAAATCTTCTGAAAAAAGAATTTTATTTTTCATGAAAAACAAATTTATGATAAAATCTCTGAGTGAACCACCAGCAACAGTGGGATAATTTTCAATCTGATATGGCCATCTATTAAAAACTTAGAGCTAATATTATACTTATTGATTAAAGAGTGGATGTTTTAGCCTAATTTCAAAAAACTAAAAAGGTAAGATTGTCATTTCTCAATGCCTCTTTCTAAACATTTTTACTCTTTTGATTCGGTTGCCTCTGCTCATAGGCCTGGAAATTTTGTTGTGCTATGGTAATCGATTTTGTGCATAGCCGAAATAAAGATAAAAAACTTTACAGAGCACGTGCTGTGAATTTTTAACTGTACCAACCACTGTATTAATTTCTTCACACATATTATCTGGGTTAATTCTTAGATAAACTCTTAGAGACATTTAGCCTCTTTTTTTACCTGCGGAAAAACTGATGCTCCCAAAAGTTAAGTAATTTGCTTGAATTCACAGAAGTTATGAAAGATAAAGCTAAGATTCAAATGCAGGCCTGACTCTATTCCTGTCATTTAGAAAACAGTTTTAGAATTTTGAAATTCCAGAACATTTTAATTATGTTTATTTTATGAATGTTCCATCTTAATTAGGATTCATTAAAAGTCTTTTCCTTCTCATAGCAAATAACTGCCTAACTTAAAACAAATTTAATAAATGATCACATATTCTTTGAAACAATTTTCATCAACTCATAGCAACCATTATTAATTAATATAGAGAATATATTACTATTTCAAATGAGAAACATATATATTACAGCAATGTACTATAAATTTAAAATAATTGCTTTTTAATGGTCACTGCTACCAAATTTATCTTTTATATTTCCACATTCTAAATTTCTGGGTATTACTAATGGATTCTTTGTTTTGTTTCTGCACAAGATTTATTCTCCTCCAGGGAATAGCCTACAGCTTTGATGAAGTTAACATGCTTTTCAGTGAATATATGTTTGCTACCACTTCTATGTCCCTAAAGGTGCAAATAAAAAGTCAGTTTTATTGCTTTTCAGATTATAGAGATTTAACATTTTATGGATTGGACTTTATGATTCCATCCCATAAATACCACAGGAACATTTTGCTCTATGTCACTCAGCAGAAAAAAGTATATTTTATCACCCCTAATCTATATGCTAAATTACTGCTTACTATTAATGAATCAGCACATTTTGTATACTCATGTAAGAGTTGTACAGTGTTTCCTTTCACATTTTATTTTCTAATACACATGAAAAAGTTCGGTTATGTACCTGGTGTAAGAAGATATACAATTTTTATCTCTTAAAAATAATTCATTAATAATAATCCTAATAATCCTAAAAGGCTACTCCCCCTGTCCTCACCCCCACTTCCACCCCCAGTGATCTGCTGTGTGCCTTCTGCTTGCTATTACGTACAGATCTTTTTCAGGGCTCTCCACTCTCTTCCATCAGTTTGCTTGCTATTTATCTACTTTTGCACCTATAACACAATGTTTTAATTGCTGCAGTTTGAGTTCTCTCAACATATGCTTTTGCAAGAATTGCTTGGCTATTCTTGGCATTTTACATGTGCAAATAAATTCAGATCAGCTTGTCAAGTTTCACCAAAAAAGTTTGGGATTTTTAGTGGAATTGCTTTATATCTATATATCATGGGTCTATAGATATAAATGTAGATAGGTAAAATTTTGGAGGAAATTTACATTACATATAATATATACATATACATATATAATTAAAATACATGAGAAATTATATATAAGATGTGACAGAGTTAATGAAATTACACTATATTAAAATCGTTGCTCTGACCAGGAAGAAAAAACTAGTTAGTAATAGTCTTTGATATGTGAAAATTTCCTCTTGTGACCTTTTGTCAAAAGATTACCCTGGGATTTTAACTTTATTTACTTTCAAGTTTTCCTGTGCACCAGAATCGCTTAAGGGCTGCTAGAGACAAGCTATTTGGTGGCATAAAGAGGAACCTAGTAGTGGAAATTAAAAGATCTGTCATGTAGACAGACAAGGTACTGCCAGGCTCCATCGCCACAGGGAAAAAACAGACAAAAATGGTGGGTAAAGAGAATAGAGATGGGGCGACAAATATGTCTAATTAATGTACCCGATAATATAGCCTTATAATGTATAGAACTAAATTAAAATAAATAAAACAGAAAATTGATAAATCCAAAATCACAGTGAGAGAGTTAATGCAACTGTGGCAGTTTAGACATATATACACATATAGATTAAAAAACTTATAAGCATATAGGAGATTTGATAAATCTAATCAGTAACTCAATTGAATTGGCCTTTATAAAATACTGCACCCCAAAACTGAAGGAAAATCGCTTTTAAATTACATATGAGTTATATGCCAATCCAACTGATCATATGTCTGATGACAGAGCAATTTCAAGAATTTTTAAAAGATGAAATCATATAAATTATGTTCTTTGGCTGTAGTTGTAGTATTCTATAAAAAAATAAGAAAAGCCAGCTAGAAAAACCCCATGTATTTGGAATTTATGAAATATATGAGTCCAGAAAAACCATAATGGAAATTAGAATATATTTAAAATTAATTTATTATAAAAAGAATATCTACAAAAACAAAAAAGTAAAGCCATAATTAGTGGGACGTTTACAATCTTAATTATGTTAGGAAAGAAAGGCTGAAGATAATTGAGCGAAGCATTCCTCTCAAGAAGCTTGAGAAAGAATAGTGAAGAAAAATAGAAGGAAGAAAATAATATTAGAAATTAATGTAAAAGTAAGTAAATATATAACAGGATAAACAAAGCAAAAACTTGGTTAATTATAAAGATGAATAAAGTTGGTGCATCTCTGGTGAGAAGGTGAAGAAAGAGAAAGCATAATATCAACGATGAAAAAAGGCATCACTGCAGGTAATGCAGAAATTAAGATAATATAAATATATTATGCTAATAAGGTAAAAATTTATGGTTAACTATGCATGCATACATGATAAATATTAACTCAAGGATAAATAAAAAATGAAATCATCATATTATCATTAAATGCATTGAGAAAGAAGTGAAGTATTTTTTAAATAAAAACTTAGGTCTCAGATAGCTTCCTTAGCAAATTTCGCCAATTTTTCAAAGATGATTCTCCATATCAAACAAATTCTTTCAATAAATAGATCAAGAGGAAACATTCCGAAACTCAATCCAAGACACTATCATAACCTGTCACAAAAATTTAAAAATATACAAGATATGCAAAAAATACTTTAAATTTTTACTCATGGATATACATATATATATACATATATGAATATTCCTAAACAAAATATTAGCAAAGTGCCATTTAGCAGTATATGAAAAATGAGTTTCTAAGATATGTTTATACCCAGAATGCAAGGTTTGTTTAATATTGGAAACTAATGAATATCAGTCAAAACATTAACAGATCACAGAGAATAGAAATATATGAAAATTTTAATGGTTATCAAAAAAGCACTTGATAATTTCAACAGCCTTTTATAATAGATAATTTAGCATATTTGGGCCTCAAAAAGTCCTTTCAATGTAAGTGTATGTCAATAAAATATAGAGCAAGCTTCAAACTTAGTGTTGAATCATTGAAAGTCATGACAACTGTAGAAGTCCTACAAATCAAAGGAAAAGAGATAACTCAGCAGGAAAAAGAACTACAATGTAAACAAACTGTAATAGGAAATCCAAACCAATATATATATGAAAGTAATCATTAATAATCAGGGATTTGCACATTATAATCACAATTCAGAACAATACATACTATATTGGCAAAAGCTATAATTTTGACAATAACAAGTGGTGATGGCAGGTACATGGAGATATGGGAGTTCTCACATACTGCTATTAGAATATAAATGTGTACATTTGTAAAACAGTATGACATGAGTGATTTAGAAACTACTCATATTCTGTGGCTCAGCAAGTCTGTTTCTATCAGATGCTGTAAAGAAATATATGCACATTTTCACCAGGAAAATATGCAGAAGAATGTTCTTAGCACCATTTTTCTTAACTCCAAACTAGAAAGAATTTAACTATCCTAAACATTCAAATGGGCAAATAAACTGCTGCCTGTGGAATACTACAAACAAGTCAAATAAATATAAAATAAGTAGCTCAAACAACAAGTTTGAATCCAACAAACTGAATGTTGAGCCAAAAAAGCAACACATGAAAAAATCCACAGAGAATCTTTCTATTCATGTAATGTTCAAACTGGGCTATTCTAAGTATGTCATTTAGGGATGGCTTCATAGCTTGTAAAAGTAAGATGAAAGGACAGTGTTGTCACAAAAGTCAGGATTTGAGTACCTATTGAGGACCAAGAGCTATAGGGAATATACAGTTAGGTGAGTTTAGTTATCACATCAGAAGTCAAGACTCTCAGAGGATACAGCCTTTTAACTGAGAAAACAAAGTGAAGAATAAGCCTGGAATGGAAATGAGAAACTATTGTTACTGCTGTTTGTGTCTGAAACACAAGGAAAATAAGGCATACAGACACTTGGAAATTCACAGTAGTAGAATACCTACACTCATTAAATGAGAGATAATGGATAGAACTGCTGTGACAGGTGTCCTCCAATTTATGCCTAGTGTTCCATTATTGGAACGCTAAGCATGTGGGAGTTATTTATATCCTACTGCTCAAGGTCACTGCCAAGGTCTGATTGCAAAAATTCAAACAATTGCAACCTCAGGCATGAATGGGTTTAAACACCCTTTCTCACTCAGGTAAGAGCAAGAAGTACTTTTGCTGGCCAAAACTCTGAAGATTGTTGCTAAATGAGTTGAGCCATCTTCCGGCCATGAATAAAGTGTGAATTTTTGCAGATCTCTTCACAGCATTTATAGTATTGACCATAAACTTTTTCTTATGTGAGCATTTGATGTGATTAATTATATTAATATATTTCCTGTAATTGAAGTATATTTGAATTATTTGAATAAAATGCTTTGTTTACAGTATTTAATTTCATGAAACAATCAAGATCGAAGTCTAGCATTAGGGGAAGAATCTTGTCTCCTGTTGAGGCTACAGTGTAAGCTTTTTGTCTGTGCAGGCTGGCCAGCCAGAATCTGTCTGCTTGATGTTGGGGGGGCGTGGAGGAAGGATTCCCCAAACTTGCCAGTCCTAAGGAAGGACTACATTAGAATTTTGAAGAGCTTCTTGGTGTTCAAATTGGTAGCATCATTTTTTCACACACAGAGAAGCCTGTTTATATAAAGTGGACTTCTGATAGCATCTCAGCCATGGTCAGCACATGGCTGTTCAGGGCTGGCCAACCAGAACTCACACAACTATGCCTGCCTGTCACCGCTTATCAATTGCCATAATTTCAGAGCTGTCAGCATCTCACCATGTGGAAGATAAAGAGACACACAATTATGCATCAGCCAATGACTTACGTAGGGATGTCTAAAATGTGGGAGTAATACCATTCTGACTCACAATCTCCTAAAAGAGACATAATGAAAGGAAGCAAGAGACCTTTATCACTCATTGTATTATTTTTTCTTTTGACTCTCTCTGAAGACTGAGGGTCTAACTATAGTTATCTCAAATGTTGCCCCCTCATCTAGGCCTAAATTGATTCTCATATTTAAAATTTTAAACTTTCATACTGCTTACCCTGCATTTATGCCTTTCTAACTTACTGTTAATGTGTTTACTTATTATATATAATGCTTAATATGTTTCCTCTTTCACTAGTCTATAAACACTAAAAGAGCAAGATTGTCTGTTTTGTTCACTGGTTATTCTCGGTGCCTGGAATAGTGCTTGGCACACAGTACACATTTGATAAATATTATTTTATAGAATAAATGAGCAGAAGTGTGAAATACTTTAAATTATACATATTGTACACACATATGTATATTGGTGTGTGTACACATCTATTCATTCTGAACACCTAGATATAATTCATATTATATTGCATATTATATTTATGCTAGGAATTATATTTGTACTGAGTATATTTAATGTATGTTAATGTATGGTAGATGTTTTTCTCATTTGCAATGCAATTTAAATAAAAATATATGTACTGTCTAGCTTAAACATAGTCAGCTGTCCTTTGTTTCTGTTTTTTTGTTTTTTGTTTTTTTTCTGAGGGAGTTTTGCTTTATTGCCCAAGCTGGAGTGCAATGGCGTGATCTCAGCTCACTGCAACCTCCTCCTCCTGGGTTCAAGTGATTCTCCTGCCTCAGCCTCCTGAGTAGCTGGGATTACAGGCACCCGCCACCGTCCCAGCTAATTTTTTGTATTTTTAGTAGAGACAGGGTTTCATCATGTTGGCCAGGCTGGTCTCGAACTCCTGACCTCAGGTGATCCATCTGTCTCAGCCTCCCAAAGTGCTGGGATTACAGGCATGAGCCACCGTGCTCAGCTGTCCTTTGTGTCTTTTTCATAAAGGAGATAATCGTTATAGAATTCTGCAGGAAGAATAACTCAAACATTAGCTGATGCATGATTTTCTTTTTCTTTTGTTGCCACTATGACAAATAAAAGTTTAAGAAATCTATTATTCAGGGCTGTGGACAGATTACCAGATTGTGTGTAGAAAGAAAGTCTTGCTGTTTTTTAAAAGACCTGATACAATTATGCTTATTGTAGGCTGTGGGGAAAATTACTTCTAATAGGATTGCTCTGTCAAAAATTAAGCTACTTCATGAAGGGACATGCCAGAGGAGATGAAGGGGATGAAATTAACACAACAGATAGCAGAAATAGCTCTGGTAAGATGGTTCAGTTCATTGTTATGGACAGGATGGGACATTTGTAGCATGGCCAGTGAGCAAATATGAAAACAGCATTGTTTAGTCGAGTAAATATAGAAAAGCAGAGTCTGATGTTTTTTATGCCATCTTGAAAAACCTTTCATTTTCCTTACAAACATTATTTTCCCAGTGGAGACAGGTTTTGGTTTAATTATTTTTCTAAAATTCAAAATGAGCAGTGTGAAGTCTAGAATAAACTTGCCAAAGTTTGCATCAGTCATTTGGTCTTGTTTAAATATAGAACGAAATCATTTTAATGTAAGCTCTTACTGATCAGACAGGTCTTTACACTTAGCCTAATGTAACTGAACAGGCATTCTCACATGTATCTATGTGAGTCTCTACAGTTAAGGTAATTCTATTTGCATGTTTTATTTGAAAGCATTCTTTTTTCTTGAGCTTAGTCAACATAGAGCTCTTTAGGGTTCAGTAATTGTTATCTAACTGCCTCTCTCATCATGTTTGACTATACATCATTTGAGTGAGTCAAGGTTGATTCCTGAAAGAGGCCCAGATGAACAGGGAAATGGTAGCTAGATTTTACTGAGGAGGAAAAATAAGAAGTGGTCATACTGTGTATCCTGCTAATGTCTTTTCCCCATATTCACTTTTGGTTTCCTCATTTAATAGCACTTTCAATCCTAGCACTGCAAGTATATACAAGGATTAATGTATTCCAACTCATTAAAAGACAGAATGCTAGAATTGTGTTTCCAATTCATTATTTTTGTAACTGTACTTATGTTTGTTAATTAAATCACTATTGTACACAGCAGGGTGTACTGGAAAAAGTGCAGCAAATCAGATTTTGCATGGAACCATCACATTTACTGGAATAGTCACATTTAGAGATAATGAACAAAACCATGTTTTTGTCCCAGTTTTTAAAAGTAAACACAGCAATAAAATTACTGAGTATGCTTGAATTTTTTTAAGGATGGACATCTTAGCATACAAGAGGCCCATGCAATGGATCAAGAGACAGTACTACGCTGAATAGCAGAATAATAAAGGTACTTGGTCAAATGTGCTGGGAACTGACTCAAATGGGAAGCTGGACCTCTGATTCAGACCTGAAGGGAGGATTTATTCATCACACAAATGAACAGAGAGTGAGGGTCTAGGCCCATATTCTGTCTGTTGACAAGTAAATTAATCAATTCATTTATTTTTTAGCAATCAAAAAATATATTTTGGAAAGAAAACATAGAGAAATTGATTTCAATGTAGTCATAAAGTCAGAATCAGAGCTTGACAAAGCAAACACAGAAACGTAAACTAGAAATAAGAATATTTGAATAATATAGTAAGACTTAGGTAATATATTTTATATTCTATTAACAGGAAATATGTCTTATTTTCAAGAAACGATGAAGTACATTTAAGGATTTCTAAAAATTCAGTCACTAAGGTACACACACAAAATAATTATGATTTATAAGCCATATTGTCTAACTGTAGTACTAAAAAAGAAAATAAGGTAAAGATATAATGAAATATTATATTGACTACAACAGAACTAGAAAATAATACTCATGTCAAGGAGACTATGACAAATTGAATTAAAGAATGTTCAGATAATTATGAGAACAGACACAGTTGATGATTATTAAAAGATGCTCAATTATGTGTTGAGGTGAATTAATAGTAGTAAATCATTTCTTTAATAACCTAAATGAGTTAGCATAAATGACCTAAAGTTTAAACTCAAGAATTAGAAAATGTAATTGATTTTTAAAAGTCAACTAAAGAAAACAAGAAGAAGAAATTGCTATGGATACATGGAAATGCGATGGAATTGAAAGCCAGGAAAAAAATAGTAGAATAGGTAAAATATAAGTTGATTAATTAAAAATAGGATCCTAAACTGTAGTGTGCTCTTTTCAATGTTAAAATTATCTATTGGCAAAGATTCATATATCTTATTTTTCCTTCAATACTACAAATCTCTTTTGTCTTCTAAACTTCGTGAAGAGTTAGGCTACGGATGTTGCTGAAAATTCAGAGTAAAGCAGGTCAGAGTGGAGAGTCCCGCCACAAAATGTGCCCCAGCGGAGTTAGAGGAGAGTTTCCCAAGTTGTAGAAGCCATGGTTCTTGTGTGCATGAATGAGGCACAGACACACGCAGAGGTGCAAACTTCCACATTATGTTTTGTAAGACTTATTTATTTCTATTTAGCTATATGACTCATTTTATTTGGAATTAGTTTTTGTACATGTGTGGGGATAGGAGGTCAAACTTCTTTTTTTTGGATGTGAATCCAGCTTTCCTAGCACTGTTTTTAAAATAAGAAAAACTTAGTCGTACCATGAGGTGAAATCTACACACGTATTTGTCAATCTGAATCAAAGGAGATTCCACAGTTACACACTGGTTAACTTTTTGGTCACTGCATTCATCAGTACCTTGTGTTTTAAGATCCTTCTGTAGAATAATTAGTGCCAAAGTTGAAGAGGCCACATTAGAAATCATGAGGCATTTACAAACATACATCTATAATCTTTTTATTTTTTGTAATAAAAATTAATACACACCTTCTTTTGGATAGGATTTTAAGCTCTTGAAAGTTTATTTTAGGGCCGGGCACGGTGGCTCACGCTTGTAATCCCAGCACTTTGGGAGGCCAAGGTGGGCGGATCACGAGGTCAGGAGATCGAGACTACAGTGAAACCCCGTCTCTACTAAAAATACAAAAAATTAGCTGGGTGTGGTGATGGGCGCCTGTAGTCCCAGCTACTCGGAGGGGCTGAGGCAGGAGAATGGCGTGAACTCGGGAGGCGGAGCTTGCAGTGAGCCGAGATTGCGCCACTGCACTCCAGCCTGGGCGACAGAGCGAGACTCCGCCTCAAAAAAAAAAAAAAAAAGAAAGTTTATTTTATTTTTGAATATTTATTTATTTATTTAGAGACAGAGTCTTGCCCTGTTACCCAGGCTGGAGTGCAGTGGTGTGATTTTGGCTCACTGCAACCTCTGCATCGTGGGTTCAAGTGATTCTCCTGCCTCAGCCTCCCAAGTAGCTGGGATTACAGGCGTGTGCCACCATACTTGGCTAATTTTTGTATCTTTTAGTAGAGATGGGGTTTTACCATGTTGGCCAAGCTGGTCTTGAACTCTTGACCTCAAGTCATCCACCTGCCTCAGCCTCCCAAGTGCTGGGATTACAGGAGTCAGCCACCGTGCCCACTTTGTGCATGTATTTAAATCCTACATGATAAAATTCAGGTTCTCATAATGATAATCAAGCTTTTGAAAATTGTTTTGCTAATGGAGTTTTCTTTCAGGCATATTGTAATTTCATCTCGACATATTTATTTAATCATAAATATAAATAGCATCACAGTTTAGGGATATTTACATAGTTCTAGCTACAGAAGAAAGATAATACAATGTACCTGGCTCATTCAATATGAGAGTAAAGTCTGAGTATTTTGGCTTTTTGAGAAGTGCAGTCCTTGATGGTAATTCTACAGTATTCGATGCCATAATCACATGATGGATCCAAGGAGTCTCATTTGGGGAATGGTAGACCATAGGTCAATTGAAATTGTTTGAGGACTTATCAGAGATAGGTGCCTTTACTTTATAGACTGGATATGGATCAATACTGATCTGATGAAAACTAGACTTTTTACTCAAGGAATTTGCTGCTTCTCCACATTGCAAGAATGATCGCTTACATAAAAATCTGATTATTATACCTACTTAAAGATCTTCAATATTTCTAAATACTTATAAGATGAAGACCAGGGTCATCCATTAGTATGCTGAAATTTATTGAGAATTAAGCCAAATTATTTTAATGCCTGGATTACATATACTCAGTTTTCATGTTCTTTCCACTTCCCAATTGTCTGAAACTTTTAGGGTTTTCTCACAAAACTTGAGTGTAGCTAACCTCACAGGGTGAGAACATACACAAAGAACAGCTAATAATGTTTTTTGTTGTTTGAAGAGAGAGTGTGCTTTTTAACTTTGACCATTCTATATCTGTGCTGCCTTATACAAGAGCCTATTTTAATTGCCACATGTGTCTCTTTAAATTTAAATTAATTAAAATCAAAGAACATTCAAAACTTAGCTAACTCAGTCGCACTAGCCACATTTCCAGAGTTCATTAGCCATGTGTTAGTGGCTGCTCCATTGGACAGATCAGATTATGAATATTTCCATAATCAAAGTGAGTTGAACCATAACAGTACTGCTTTAGAATTTAGATAGTCACTACACTTTCTTTTTACTGCCTATTATTACCTTTACTATTTTTTTTTCTTTTTTTGAGACGGGGTCTCACTCTGTCACTAGGCTGGAGTGCAGTGATGCAATCTCAGCTGACTGCAACCTCTGCCTCCCGGGTTCAAGAGGTTCTCCTGCCTCATCCTCCTGAGTAGCTGAGATTACAGGTGTGTGCCACAACACCGGCTAATTATTATTGTTATTATTATTATTATTTTGTATTTTTAGTGGAGACAGGGTTTCACTATGTTGGCCGGGCTGTTCACGAACTCCTCACCTTAAGTGATCCACCCGCCTGGACCTCCCAAAGTGCTGGGATTACAGGCGTGACCTTTACTTTTTCACCATGTTGTATTCCTATTTGACATTCCCTCCTCTTGTCCTGCTCCCATCTACTGCACTCTTGTCTTCCAAATCTGCCCTATTCTGCATAATGACTTTCTAGTTCTGCCTGTTGGTGGGACTCCCTTGAACTTTTTTGTTGTTGTTGTTAGCCACTCTTTCCTTTGATTGGACCCAGTTCTCTCAAATGACTGCATATGTTTGCTCTTCAGTCGATGTTTACTTGAATATCTTGATACATGTGCCACATTTCACCAAGCCACACCAAGACTCATCTCATAAAATATGGTATTTGTATTTTGTCACTCATGACCTTTTCACTTCCATATATTTTACAAAATAAATATAACTACTTCGGCAGGAAGCCTGCTATGGTTTGAACGTTCCCCTAAAACATGGTGAAATTTAATTGCCAATATAATGGTATTGGGAGGTAGGGACTTTAAAAGATAATTAAGTCATGAAGGCTTTGCCCTCATGAATGTATTAATGCCTTATCATGGGAGTCGATTAGTTATTGAAGTGGGTTCTTGATACAAAAGACAAGTTTGGGCCTATTTCTCTCTGTCTCCTGCATGCTTACTTACCCTTCTGCCGTGTTAATGACACAGCAAGGAGGCCCTCACTAGATGTGGCCACTCAGTCTTGGACTTCTCAGTCTCCAGAACCATGAGCCAAACAAACTTAGTTTGCTTAAAAATTATCCAGTTTGCTATATTCTTTTATAGTGGCTGAAAATGAACACAGACTATTTTGTTATAATGTTAGTGATTTTTTCTTTGCTTTTTAAAAAGAATGAAGAATTTTCCAGATGACTTGAAAAGATTAAAAAATCAGCTAATTACTATTCAGAAACACTTAATAGAATTATAATAAACAGATCTAAAATTTTGTGTAGAAAGTTCTAGGAAATGAAGTATTCTTATTCATCGTCTTCCTAAATGGATCTGCATTTTGGACAAGCCCTTATAATTATGCCTTTTATGAAACTCTTCTAAAATATACTTTGTTAAAACTTTAATTTATTTATTTATTTATTTTTAGAGGCAGGATCTCACTATGTTGCTCAAGTTGTCCTCGAACTCCTGGGATCATGTGATCCTTCCACTACAGCCCCCGAGTAGCTGAGACTATAGATTATAGGGTATACCACCATACCAGGCTTTAATTAAAACTTTGCCATAGCAAAAAGTGTTAATATTGATTGTGCTAGTTAAAACATAAGTGATAATTAAAATGTTACCTTAACAAACTTAGTATGTTATCTTAACAAACTAAAATGTTATCTTAACAAAGTTTAAGATACAGATGTGTTGTCTGAAAGATATTTTATATCTATATATATATTCGTCATTAGGAAATATTGTTCACTCATGAATAATTTTTTTATTATTAAAAGTTTTTTATGAGTACATAGTAGGTGAATACATGTATGGGCTATATGAGATATTTTGGTATGGGCATGGTAATTTCTAGCTTATAATATCAGAAATACTGCTCCCCATCTTAGACATTGAGCATTTTCCCTAAAATCTAGTTGTCTTAAAAGATGTGGAAACTACCAATGAGAAGGAAGAAAATGTAATTTTTCAACTTTGTACCTACATACTCTATGTCTCTTTCCCAAAATAGGTAAATTGCTCCAATGGTTTTATTATCTGTACTTCAAATACAACTTCCAATTATTTATTTTAATATGTGTGAAAAATATTTTTGCTTTTATTTATTGAGATATAACTCACATACTACGAAGTCTTCCCTTGTAAAGTGTATAAGTGTTTTTAAAGATATTCAAAAGGCTGTTCAATCAGCACCTCAAAAGGAATTCCAGTCTTTAGCAGTCATTTCCCATTTTTCCTTCCTGCTCATCTTTTGGGAACCCCGAATCCACTTTTTGTTTTTGTAGATTTGCCTATTCTGGACATTTCAGAATGATTAAATGGAATAACACAATAGTGGCCTTTTGCATCTGGCTTCTTTCATAAGCATTTTAACAGAATGTTTTCAGGGTTTATCCATACTGTAGCAGGTATCAGCTCTTTTTATTTTTAGGAATGAATAATATTTCATTGATTTGATTTATCATACTTTGTTTATCTATTCCTCAGTTGATGAGCATTTGGATTGTGTCTACTTTTTGGGCTATTATAAAATACTGCCATTAGGAATATTCATGTACATGTTTTGTGTAGATATATGTTTTCAGCTTTCTTGGATATATACATAGGAGTGGAATTGCTAGACTATCTGGTAACTGTACATTTCAATTTTTGAGGAATTATCCAGCTATTTTCCAAAGTGGCTGCATATTTTTACACTTCCACCAGCAATTTATTGGGGCTCTAATTTCTCCAAACCTTGTCAACACTTTCTATTTTCTGTGTTTTTGATTATTGTCATACTAATGGGTGTGAAAGTGGTATCTCATTGTGGTTTCGATTTGCATTTCCCTAATGAATATTTATGTTGTGTACCCTTTGCAAGCCCTTATTAGCCAGTTGTGTATCTTTCTTGGATGTGTGTCTATTCAAATTCTGTGCCCATTTTTAAACTAAGTTATTTCTGTTTTCCTTATTGAGTTGTAACAGGTTTGTAGAAATATATTTTGGATCTATCTATCTATCTATCTATCTATCTATCTCTCTCTCTCTCTCTCTCTCTCTCTAATTTTCAGATATTTTCCCTTGTTCTCTAGGTTTAATTTTCAATTTTTGGATGGTCTCCTTTGTAGCACACAAGTATTTAATTTAGATTTGGTCCAATGTATCTATTTTTTTTTCCTTTGGTTGCTTGTGCTTCAGGTGTCACATCTAATAAACTATTCCTTAATCCAAGATCACAAAGATTTACATGTATGTTTTGTACTATGAGTTTTCCATTGTTAATGTTTAGCTATTCGACCCATTTTATTTAGAATTAATTTTTGTACGTGTGGGGGAAGGAGGTCAAACTTCATTTTTCTGGATTGCCAAAAAATAGATGGTTTATTTCTGAACTTCAAATTCTATTCCACGTGTTTATCCTTATGGCAGTACCATACAGTCTTGATTAACATAGTTTGTGGTAAGTTTTGTAACCAGGAAGTGTATATTCTCTTACCTTGTTATTTTTTCAAGAATCTTTTGGCTATTCTGAGTCCCTTTCATTTCCATATGAATTTTAAGATCAGCCTGTCAATTTCTTGACAGACACCAGCTGGAAATATAATTGTGATTGTGTTGAATCTGTAGATAAATTCGGCATGTATTACTGTCTTAACAACATTATATCTTCCTATCCATGAAAATAGAATGTCTCCATTTATGTAAGTTTTCTTCAATATCTTCCAATGATGATTTGTAGTTTCGGTATACAAGTTTTATACTTCTGTTGTTCAATTTATCAATAAGTAGTTTATTCCATTTGATACTATTGTAAATGGAATTATCTCTTAATTTCATTTTTGAATTGTTCCTTGCTAATGTATAGAAATACAATTGATTTTTATATACTGACTCTGTATTCTGCCATGTGCCCGAACTCATTTAATAGCTCTAATAGTATTTTTTAATGTCTTAGGATTTTCTATATACAATACCTTGCCATCTGCAAACAGACATTCCTTTACTTCTTCTTTTCCTATATGGACGTCACTTATTATTTTTTCTTGCTTAATTGCCCTGGCTACAGCCTTCAGTATTATGTTAAATATAGTGGTGAGTGTGGGCATCTGTGTACCATTTCTCATCTTAGAATGATAATGTTCACTTTTCACCATTAATTATCTAGTGGTTATCTTTTTTAGAGATGCTTCTTGTTTGTTTGAGGAAGTTCCCATCTATTTCTAATTTGTTGAGTGGTTTTGTCATGAAAGGCTTTTGTCAAATGCATTTTCTACATCTCTTTGGATGATCACGTGAAGGTATTTGTTCTTTATTCTATTAAGGTGATGTCATCTTGATTATTTTTTGTATGTTGCATTCCTGGAATAAATCCCTCTTGTTCGTAGTGTATAATCCTTTTGATTTGTTGCCAGATTCTAATTGCTAGTATTTTATTGAAAACTTTTGTGTCTGTATTCACAAGGAATGTTCATTCTGCAGTTTTCTTTTATCATGAGTTTTTTGTCTGGTTTTAGTATCAGGGTAATAATGACCTCATAGAATGTACTGAGAAGTGTTTTACAGATTGTCTGTTTCTTCCTGAGTTCATTTTGATCATTTGTATTTTCCTAGAAATTTGTACTTTTCATCTGGGTTATGTAATTTGTTAGCATAAATTTTTATAGTATTTCCCTTACGATCCTTTTATTTCTATAAAGTTGATTGTAATAGCTTCTCTTTTATTCTTCATTTTAATAATTTAAATAATTTCTCTTTTTCTTAGTCTAGCTAAAGGTTTTCCAATTTTGTTGCTCTTTTAGATAAATCAAACTTTGCCTTTGCTGATTTTATTTATTTTTTAAATTTTATTTGTTTCAGCTCTAATGTTTACCATTTCCTACATTCTATTTGCTTTGGTTTTAGTTTGCTATTTGTAGTGTTTTTTTTTAATGTATGTGTTTGTTTATGTGTATGTGTGGGTTTAATTTTACAAATGGTATTGTTTTACAGATTTTTTCTTTTGTTTATTTGATAAACTCAACTTTATCTTTTAAAAACCTGTGGAAATCCACTCTGAATGTTATATATTTAATAGTGAATAAATATGCCACATTATAAATAACTCCTTGTTGCAATTTACCTCCTTGTGTATTTTCCTTTATAGGTCCTTGAGAGAACTTCTTAGAGATGAAAGGATTCCTAGAGTGTGATTGGGATAACTGTCATTAGTAGGCACTGATTGCTTTCCCCTTCTGTACCAGTTTGCATTCCTACCAGAAGTGCATTTGAATTCCTGTTTCCTCACGTCCTTGCTAACAATTGAATTTTACATTATTTTATCATATGTTATTTTAATTTCTTAATTTTGGCATTATCAAGGTTGTAGAGTCTTATCTTAATTTGTATATCTCAGAATGTTGAATCATTCATACGATTATTAGCCTGTGGATTTCTTAATCGCGGAGTTTCTGTTTTTATCCCTTTTCTTATTTTCATATAGTTTGTTATCTTGGTCTGCTATATCAAGAATAATGAACATTTTTAATTTTATTTCATGTTAGTTTCAAACACTGAGATATCGTCTCTAAATTTGTCATCCCATACTTAACTATGTCTATGGTGTTGTTGAATTAAACACTTCAAATTTGATGTAAAGTCATCATTCCTCCCCTTGCTTAAAAGATTATGCCCTTTCCTCTAATTATAAAGATGTTTTTCTAGTTTTTCTTTTGTAATCCATGTAGTTTTACATCTTTACTTTTTGGTATATGGTGTGAGAGATCTAACTTTATTTTTTTCTTATATTGTTATCCAAGTTTTTTTAAAAACAAAACATTAAAAATATCTTGCATTATTTCAGTGATATGTTAATGCTACTTGTGTAATATATCTACTATTTAGTATACATCAGTCTGTTTCTGAGATACCTATTCTGTTCTGCTGATTTATTTTATGTACCTTTCAGTGACAGCACCACATGTTGAGGTGAAGTTACTGGTCTGTATGTGTTGTATCGTCAGATGGGACAAGTACTCCCTCTTTATTTCTCTTTTCCAATTATCTTAGCTATTTGTAGACCATTATTCTTTCAAAACAGTTGCATTTGGTTTCTAAACTATTCAATAAAATTTTAATAAAACATCATAAAATGATTAGTTTATAGATTAGTTTGATATTGCAATGTTTTCAATGATAGGCCAAATCATCTATTGCTGTGACATATCTTCCTTTTTATTCAAGTCTTTCATGTGCTTTAGCAGAGCTTTTAATACATGTGTAAGTATATATACACACATAAAATTGAGTCATGTTTTTGATATTTTTCTGCAATTTTCTACTATATATTTTCTATTACTCAGATATGGTTATGAGTAACTGTATCTGAAAAATATGTCCCTGGTAGTCATTTTTAAAACTCAGTGTTCAAAAGTAACAATGGCATAAAATTTAAGCTCCACAGGTAATTCTTATATAAATTATGTACCAAGATGATAAAAAATAGACTTGTATTTTCAGCCAAGATGTAGAATATATGAGAATTGCAACAATCCAAGCACAAGATTTTTTTTTGCAATGGTGACTATCACTACTGTGTAGAAATTCTTAAAAGTTTATTTGAAGTAACTTAATAACATCTCATTTTAACTCATTGCTGTGTCATGAAATTATGTCTTCTCATATTGCATTCTTCAAATAGATAAGTTTTTTTTTTTAAAAATGAGACATTGAATCCATGAGTATTCAAAGAAAGTGAAAAGATACCTGTAATTAGATTGACATCTCCATAAGAATGCAGAATAGTTATGCATTGCAGTGTTAATATAGTGAGTGGTCACCGATAAAATTGAATTAGATAACTCATACAAAGTTAAGTGGAATATGCTTAACAATTGATTTTTCTTTTAGTTCTGAATATATACATCCTTCATTGCCTATACCCTACAACTTATTTTTACCTTTTATACTTATACCTATACCTCACTTACAACTATACCTACATTTATGAAGAATAGTGTTCAGGAAATAACAGATTCTTGGAGAACCTGGAAAAGGTGAAAAAGGAAGGTCCAGGGAAAATACATCTGCTATGCCGTGATCCCCTAGCTAAATTTTCATTACTGAGATTTATACAAAGCCTATTGTGGGTAACTGAAGAAATAAAAAATAGAAGAAGTGCAATCTTGGCTAAAATTTGATACTAAGAACTTGAAAGTGGAATAAATATTGTACACAACCTACAAATTGCCACTTTACATTCTTCAGTATGTTTCATATTAAATACAGTCATTATGCAGGCTATTTAATTACTCTTGAAAAACTATCAGAAGGGGTATTTATTTCTGTGAAAATAAGGAAAAAATCTATTGTCTTCAGCAAAAATGTTTGAGACCTAGTAATGTATATTGTAGACAGTCTTGAATCCCACTATCTTTTATTTGGAGAAATGTTTATTTTGTAAGCACCATTTAGTCTGTGCCTGACCTGCATCTATTTCTTGTCTGTGTGGATATATACGCGTTCTGGTTCAGAAGGTGACTCACAAGAAATCAAATACCAAGAATTCTGAAGTTGCAGAATGGATGAGCAGAAATGGCTTTGATATCCTACTGTGATATTGATTATTAAAAGGAAATGAACTTGATTTAGAGAGATTTCTCTGTACTGTGATGCTGACGCATCACATATGTTATCTAAGGTGAAATGATGTGGACATTGACAAACATTAATATGTGATTTTTTTGTTCAATTTGACTTTTAACATTTGTTTAAAATTTACTATGTTCCATATATTATGCAAAACACTTTATATGGATTACTTCACTTAATCAAGACAACAACCATAAGATACAGTGATTTTTAATATTCTCCTTTTAAATATGAGGAGTATTTAAGTGAATTTTCTCAAGTGCTGGCAGCTGGCTAGTGGTAAAACAAGACTTAAAACCAGGAAGTTAATTTCCAAAAATTGTGCTCACATACAATATGCAGATTCATTTTTTCCTGATTTGATTGTATTATTGGAACCAGAACAAGGCCACTCTCCATGGGTAATGGTGCTTCCACTAACAGCAGTATATATGTGCCAATTAATTTAGAAGGAGGCAGATCCTATTACAAGAAACAAAGACTGATGAGACTAGGTAAAACTAGTTTAAGAAATAATTTTATTATGAAAATTTATAAAATATAGCTTTCTTTCTTTCCTTCTTTCATTTATTCTTTCATTCATCCTTCTTTTTTAATTAAAGGAAAATAAGGCATCTGAATGGAGATGCCATGTACCCTAGTAAAAATAAATGAATAAATAAATACTGTATAATATAATAAACCCCCATATAGGCATTTTCCAGGTTCAAATATTATCAGAATTTAACACTCTATTTCACCTATATAAACCCTGACTCATTCTCCCTCACCCCTTTTGTTTTTTTTTTTGTTTTTGAGACGGAGTCTTGCTCTTGCCCCCCAGGCTGGAGTGCACTGGGGCAGTTTCGGCTCACTGCAACCTCTGCCTCCCGGGTTCAAGTGATTCTCCTGCCTCAGCCTCCTGAGTAGCTGGGACTACAGGCACCTGCCACCATGCTGGGATAATTTTTGTACTTTTAGTAGAGACAGGGTTTCACTATGTTGGCCAGGCTGGTCTTGACCTCAGGTAATCCACCTGCCTTGGCCTCCCAAAGTGCTGGGATTACAGGTGTGAGCCACTGCACCCAGCCCCGATTGTATTTTTTAAAGCAATTCCCTAATATTACATAATTTCTTCAATAAATGTTTCAATGTATACTTCTAGAAGATAAATACTCCCTCCTTTTAAACATAACAATAATACAATAATTATACCTAAAACAAATAATTTCTTAATCTCATCAAATACATAATCAGTTTCAAATTCATCTAATTGTTTCATTTAAAAAAATTGGTTTGTTTACATCACAATGCAAATCCAAGAAGAAATTTATTCTTTTTCCTTTGGCTCATTGTCTCTGAGGTAGGTTCCAAGAAGCCTAAGGATGCTGAGGACACACATGGGTTGTGGGAATAAAATGCCATCTACCCAATCAAGATACCCTATGGGGAGGGCAAGGGAAGGCTTTTAGGAGATTCAGGAGACTGTGGATTTCAAATGGAGTCCAGCATAGTAATTAATTTGTAGTTAATTACTGTGAGAAATCTTATGCTGTTATTTCTGAATTTTGATGAACAGTAGCAAATGTGACAGACTGGTGTCAATGAAGTTTTGGGCCATGGGAAAGGGAAGTCTCTGTCCATCATTGAGTAAAAAGGTTAATAGTATCAGAAACTCAGGGATAGTAAGAAATAATAGTAAGAAGGAATATTAATAATAGTACTGAGATACTAGCTCAAGGTAGAATTTTGGTAGTCATGTCTCATGGTATATACAAACAATACTTAAAATCATGTGAATGCGCATACATGAGTGTACATGTCCTCATGTAAGGACTCAGTGAGGGATAATATAGAGAAGGATAAAACACGAAGAATTAGGGAATGGAGAGCTCTCATGTCTGTTTGTTAAAGAAACATCACTTATCTGAGCATGTCTTGGAAGCCTGAATACATACAGGCACACCCCTTGGAAAGATGGTAATCAAGGCAACTTTTTAGGTGTTGGCAGAAGGCCACACACCTGGTCATATAGTGATAGGCCTTGAAGTATCTGTGAAGGGCTTAGGGTTTTTTTTTTTTTCTTTAGACAAAGTCTCTCTTTTCTCCCCCTGGAGTGCAATGGTGTGATCTCAGCTCACTGCAACCTCCGCCTCCTGGGTTCAAGTGATTCTCCTGCCTTAGCCTCCCAAGTAGCTGAGATTACAGGCAACTGCCACCATGCCCGGCTAATTTTTGTATTTTTAGTAGAGACGGGATTTCACCATGTTGGTCAGGCTAGTCTCGAACTCCTGACCTCAGGTGATCTGCCTGCTTCGGCCTCCCAAAGTGCTGGGATTACAGGTGTGAGTCACCGTGCCCGGCCAGGCTTTGGGCTATTTTTACTCAACTACATTGCTCAAAGTTTCTCAAACAATGCTTGGACTCATTTTCCAGGTGTGTAAAATCCCTAATTAAATATGAGATATATAATATTGGAGATGCATATATAATGTGATATGTTGTTACACCTCAATTACAATAAATACCAAGACATTATAACAACAAAATAAAGCCTATATTAACAGTTTTCTTTTTCTACACTGACCTCAGTATACTGAGAGCTTTTCTGAGGTGCAGCAAAATTGTCCATCCATCATTTCCAGCACACCATGTTTTAATGTTATAAGAATATTAATAAAGGAAGAAGAATGTGTGCTTTTTCCCAAGAGAGGCACATTTATAAAGATTTGAAATTAGATTTTATTCATGTAGTTGCATCAAAATCAGTGAGATATTATTCATGATTGTTACAAATTGTAAGCCAACCTAATGCCCAGCAAAGGAAAGTTGTTAAGTAAACTACGGAGCAACAACCTGATGGGACATTATGCATCAACAAACAGTGAGCATTTTGAAGACTCTGTAAGAAAACTGAAATGAAGATGTAAAACGGTTTTTTTAGGGGGTTATAGGAATTTTTGCTTTATTCATTTTACTATTAATGTGCTATAATGTTCCCACAATTAATAGTTATTCAAAAATTAATAAACAGAAGATGAAACTGAATTAGTTTAGTCTGAGAATGAAAATAATGAAACAGAATATGTTAAATTTCGAGCTGAGTATAAACTGACTTGGCCTGAGTCAATAGCAGTCTTAATTTTAAGCGTTGTGTCTACAATGTATTAGTGTGACAATGGTAGCTGTTTAAAGAAATAAGACAAACAATTCAAGGCAAAATGAACAATTAATTTAATCGAATAGAAAGTAATTTAAACTACCTGTTTTAAAAAGATTCTCACTCAAAACTTAACTTTTTTTTTTTTTTTTTTGAGATAGAGTCTTACTCTGTCGCCCAGGCTGGAGTGCAATGGTGTGGTCTCGGCTCACTGCAACCTCTGCCTCCCGGGTTCACGCCATTCTCCTGCCTCAGCCTCCTGAGTAGGTGGGATTACAGGCGCACACCACCACGCCCGGCTAATTTTTGTATTTTTAGTAGAGACAGGGTTTCACCATGTTGGTCAGGCTGGTCTCAAACTCCTGACATCGTGATCTGCCCACCTCAGCCTCCCAAAGTCCTGGGATTACAGGCGTGAGCCACTGCACCCGGCTGGAAACTTAACTTTTTAATAAAATAAACTTTTTAAACATACTGCTTCCGTGAATGTTACTTACATGTCAGATCTCACCTCCACAAAGTCAATTTTTTACAGTATAAAAATCTAACATATAGACAAATATAATATTTTTCTCCAGTTTTTTAGATATAATTTTACACAGAAAAATTTTGAAGACAGTACACAGATCTTTCCATTATTAATTTTCGTCCCACTTTTTTACTTTGTGCATGCTCTATGTATATATGTTTAATATTTTTTCAGAATACTGATACTATATGTTAGTATTTAATTATAATATATTATGTCATATCTATATATAAATAATATAATTCAATTATATAACAACTATAATGTCTTCCCTCTATACATGTTTTCCAAAAACTGTTATTTTTAATTGTATGCCATAATTAATTGCATCACATTAATATATCAAATACTTAATATATTAATAATTATATTTTAGATATAGTTTAGATTTCAATGAACCATAGATAAAAATTTAGGGGATTTAAAAAAAAAAGGAATGACTGCCCCGAACATGTAAAGACTATTTTTCTTGTTATTTTTTAAAACAATGCAGTATAACAACTTTTACATAGAATTTACATTGTACTAGGTATTGTATGTAATCTAGAGGTCATTTAAAATATAAGGGTGGATGGGCATAGATTATATGCAAACACAATGCCATTTTATATAAGGAACTTAAGCATCTGTGAATTTTGGTATCCTCAAGTGGTGGGTTTTGAAACCAATGCCCTGCTGATACTGAGGGATTACTCTACATATATACATATATGTATGTATGTGTGTGTGTGTGTGTATACACACATATTATGTGTTGGTGTGTATTTTCCAGAATATTATTTCCAGAAGACCAAGAGAAGAGGAGAGAGTGATGAAAAAGTTGCAGCTAATATGCCTGGAAAACTTTAATTTCTATTTCCTAAGATCAAGAACATTTTTTACACTATATATAGTACAATCATAGCATGGTTACCATGTAGAGTACACTTTGACAATAATGAGGGATAATGAATTAAATATTGAAAATATTTTCCATAAAGCATTTTAAAATGTAAAGTATGATGATATTGTAGAACAACAATGAAAAGAGGTATATACAATGGCTTTTTCAAAAAGAAGCAATGAGCACTAGCTGTATATAATAGATCAACTCTTCTTCAGAAGATTAATGGAAAGCTAGTTTTAAAAACAACAAATTTTCTTGATGGTATCTTCAAGGTAGCTAGGATTTGAGAGGCCAACATCTCAGAGAAAAGGAAAGCTCTCTGGGCAGCTAAACGTCCATGGCTTCTCTTCTTAAAACATCCTCAAAACCAACACTAATATAAGTTTAGGTTCCTAATTTCAGCTCTCAGCAGTCTCTTTCTGCTGTCAAAATACAAACTTGGAACTTAGAGCACTCTCAGGTGGAGTATTTCCAGGCTTTCACCTGAGGTCCCTGAAAGATCACACTGTAAAACTGAGGGTAAATCAGAAAGAAACTAGAACTTACAAAGCTTAAAACCAAGTTTGGTTGTTGAAAAATGATCTACTTTCACTTTAATTGCCTGCTAATATGTACAGAAAATTGCTGGAAAAATACGTTATCTGTAATCTCTTTATTTTTTAATACACAATGTTTAGGAAATGTTGGAAACAGATAATCGGTGCCACGAAAAGTCAGCACAGAGACAAAGGATCTCTCAGCAAGGTAATCTTTACTTTCTGCAGAAAGGGTGCCCTTCATAGATGGAACAATAGCCAGAGCACATTTGAACAAAGGAAAGGCAGACATATTTATCCTTTAAGCATTTTGGTCGTCCTTACTTCTGTGTCCTGCATCCATTGGCTGGAGCTGGACCCCACAGTCTTAAACTGATACCCAATTTGCTAACAACCTGAAACTTTCCTAAATAGGTAAGTGCAAACAAAGAAGGAGAGGAAGTTGCTTATGACAGGTTTAAGGAAGCAATAACATTTCCAAATAAGGAAGGAGCATCAGCTATGAGCTAAGACTTGGCTGGGCCTGTCTAGACATGCCTGAGTAAGCCAAAGCAACTAACTGGGCTAAAGAATAAGAACTGATAGTTGATAGAAGGCTTTAGAGTAAGAAGCTATTATTCCTAGTGTCTATTATTTTATTTTTAAACCAAGATGAGCCTTGAAGAGGAACTTTTCTACTTTCTACAGGAACCAATAAACTTACCTGGAAAATTAATTAACAAGAATAAGTTAAAACAGACGATAAAAACAGATTCACAAGGTTGTCAGTTATATATTTTTAAGATAACAACTGATAAATATGTTCAGAAAAATAAATGGCAGGATGAAGAACTATAGAATTGAAAACGGTGACAAATAAAATTATTAATGCAATATATAGGATTAATAGCAAGTTATTTATAGCTAAAGAGAAGATTTGTATTCTGGAAAATAGGGCATTAGGACTTATTCAAAGTAAGACGTGGAGAAAAAAGAGTCAAAAAATATAATAATGACTATAATATCTTAGGTGGAATATACTGGTAAGTTTTCTTATCTATTGGATTCACACAAGGCAAAAAGAGAGATAATATTTGGGACAGATTATGGTTAAGAATTTTTAAAATCTGATAAAAGGTCATAGATTCAATGAGCTGAAACAAAAAAAAAGGCAGGGTAATTACAAAGAAAATCCTACTAAGGCATATCATAGTCAAATTGCTGAAAATAAAAAATATTGAAAAATTTTAGAACCATTTAAAGAAAAATGTCAGATTGCCTTCAAACGTCAACAAAGGACATACAGCCAATTATGCAATGAAAAGTGCATAAGCCACAGGAAATGAGATATATAAAGTCCCAAAAGAAAATAACTATATGCATACAATTTAATACCCAAATAATATATTCTTCCAATTTAATGTGAAAAAGGCATTTTCAAATCAATAAAAGCTGATAGAATTTATTATCAGCAGAACTACATTAAGAGAGACATTAAAAAATATTTTTGAGGCAGAAAAAAATAGGATCCCAAATAGAAACAAAGAAATACAAGAAGGAAGAAAAATAATGGGAAGAATAAATATAAAATGAATGTTTACTATTAAAAATAATACTCATGATGTTTTATGGGGTTTGAAATACAAGCAAAATACAAACATTCTGAGGGACTTATGTTTTCAGCCGTGATCAAATAGATTGGAGGAGACTAAGGCCCCACTGAAGACAGCTAGAAAAGCTGCATAAAATAGGTTTATTTGTTTTCAGTAATCTGTTGAAAGGCATCAGCTTTGAGCTGGCAGGGCAGCCAGGAGTTGAGAGGCCATATCCTGGGGAGAAGCTTATTGAGATAAACCAACTTCCTGTATGCTAATGAAAATCTCTCAAGGTGTTATCCAAATCTTATCACAGGCAAGAGGGTAAGGAGCTAGGTGTAGAGCAGTGCTAAGAGATAGAGAAGCTAATAGAGCTTTAGCAACCTATGGAGTTGCGAGAGAAAAAAATTGCATTTTGGGGCTGCCAAAACAACCAGAATTTAGAAGGCCAATATCTGATAGAGAAGGCAACTGCAGACAAGTGAGACCAATACTTAACATAGATTTTCTCCTTTAGTCATTTGTAATTAAGCTTCAAAGGGCAAGTGACAAAATAGCCAAACACAAAGGAGCTGAAAAAAAGAGAATAATTTTTGGCAATGTCACAGTGCAAGAAAGACAGACATTTGAATTCAGAATTCAAAAAAAAAGAAGGGGCCCTCAGAAACACTCGCTGGACTCCTGGAAGGTCACTTAATAGGAGTAGGGGAAAACAGAAATAAATATGTCCTTTCAAAGGCTGCAGAGCAGCCTTGAATGAGCTAAATTTGTGGCTCCATTGAGATGATCTGCTGCTGTACTGCCATCTAGAGGGCAGGGTTAAGCTTTTCTGAAGGAAGATAACATCCATGGCCTCTAAAATGGATGGCATACAATGCAAATTAGCATTCAATTTAAAAATAAAAAATAGGCCGGGCGCGGCGGCTCACGCCTGTAATCCCAGCTCTCAGGGAGGCACGAGGCGGGAGGATAGCTTGAGCCCAGGAGTTCGAGACCTGCCTGGGCAATATAGCGTGACCCTGTTCTCTCGAAAAAGAAAAGAAAAAAAAACAAAAAAAACAAATAAAAATAAAAAATAAACATTGCGCCTTAAAGATTGCAGAAAATTATCCCAATTGTATTGTTACTTGAATCTATGTTCCTTGCAATATGTCTTTGCTGTTCTTCCATCAGGAGACAGAGGACATTTCCCCAGCTGTTGTATCTAGGCAGACAATGGGTTGAGATGAGCTGTGATTTATATGAATATGCTGAAAGTGATCATGTATCAGTTCAGGGCTCAAGATTTGTGTATTTCTCTCTCTTTCTCTTTCTCCCTCTCTGTCTCTCTGTTTTTGATTCCTATCACCACCACATGAATAGCCTGGGCTAACATATTAGAGAATGAGGGATGACGTGGAAGACAGCCCAGAGTCCATTTGATCTATCTGATACATTCTAGATCAGTTTAAAGTTCATCTCAAACTTGTGAAAGGGTGAAGCCATGATTGATAGGTACACCAACTTTATACCTAGCTGACTGCAGATCCATAGTGGAGCCCAAATGAGATGAGAACTACAAGGAGTTGATTGGTAGATTCATGAGCAATAGGAGACACTCAGTTTTTTTTTTTTTTTTTTGAGACGGGGTCTCGCTCTTTCGCCCAGCCCGGAGTGCAGTGGGCAATCTCGGCTCACTGCAAGCTCCACCTCCCGGGTTCACGCCATTCTCCTGCCTCAGCCCCCCAAGTAGCTGGGACTACAGGCGCCCGCCACTGCGCCCGGCTAATTTTTTGTATTTTTAATAGAGACGGGGTTTCACTGTGTTAACCAGGATGGTCTCCATCTCCTGACCTCGTGATCTGCCTGCCTCGGCCTCCCAAAGTGCTGGGATTACGGGCGTGAGCCACCGCACCCGACCAGGAGACACTCAGTTTTGGAGTTGCTTATAATACAGCAGTAGCTAACTGAAAAACTTGTTAATAGAGAGTAAGAGAAAAACCAGACAATAGAAACATACCTTTAAATGATCCAGTCATTGAAGATACTAGACATGGACTTTAAAACACCTGTGATTAATGTATTCACTAACATTCAGACTAAGAGCCAAGTTGTCAGCAGAAGGGGCAGGAAAACAGAATACAATGGAAAAACAACTTTAAAATGCTGAATGAATATGTTTCAATCTAGAATTTTATAGCCACTGAAAATATTTTTCAAAATTAAAGTTGAAATAAAAACATCTCTAAGGAATTAAAAAAGCACAAAAAAGAGAGATATTATTACCTGTAGAACCTCACAAAATTTGAATGACATGTTAATGGCAGAATATTTCAGTCACTCGGAAAACTTAAAAAAAAAAACAAACCCTAGATTGCCCCACCCTGCAAATGCAGACAGAAGTGAAGAGCAACAGAAAGTGTAATATATGGATATAAATGAATAAATATTGAGTGTACAAAAATTTAAAAATAATACTAGGTGATGACTAAAATACATATAAAAATACATGTCAACAATTATACAAGAGAGGTACAGGTGGAGTTAAAGAAACCCCAAATTCAATAAATTCTTGGAACTAGATAAAATTAATACTTATAAATATCATGAGTAAAAGCGGGGGCCTCCATACAGATTTGATTCACGCACATAATTGAGAAGAGAGTATTTTGAACGACTTTATGGCACTAAATATAAAAATATAGTTTAAATGGAAAATTTAATTTAAAAAGATAATTTATTAAAATCAACCCAAGATGAAATATAAAATCTGTATGATTGTATTTTTATTACTGTGGTTAAATCTATAATTGTCTTTTCTGCCAACAACCTGAGGCTGAGATGGTTTCACTGGTAAATACATAGAGTAGTTTTCATTCCTTTTTGAATTGCCACTTTTGAAATTTATTACTTGTGACAATGATACAAGGTAGATTAACCTGTTTCACAAATTAGGAAACTGAGATTTAATGAGTGTGTAAATAAAGGTTAGATTTGACTTTATCTAATAATAAAAAAAAGTTGCTCAAAGAAAGCAGAAGTTTTTTTCTTATGTGACCATGAATCTCAGTCATTTCATTCATAATATGGTATTCATAATATTGCTTTTCTAAAAGATGGGGTTTTTGTCAGATGATTTCTTAGGGATTGATAATTCTAGCTGGGAAGAAAAATCAAATTAGGTTTGTATTATGTAACTTTGCAAATGTCTGTTTTGTGTTATATCATATATTCAACCTTTTGGGGATTCTTGAGCTCTACTGTTGTTTTGTTAAGCTAAAATTTTCTGTGAATTATTGGAAATCAGTTGTTTTCTGTATCTTTTACAGAAACAAGGAACTAAGCCTGCAGATTTTGTATCCGAGACAGTATCATTAGTATACTCTGTCTCAGTGAAAACTTTACTCCATAATGGAGGCATGAAAGCAGACATCCGTTCATTTATTTCACTCATTCAACAAGTATTTTGAGATCATCTATGTTGTGATAGATACAGAGCAAACACCGAATTCCTGCCATCAGGAAGTCTGTCATGTATAAAAAAGGAGTCATTAATAAAAAAAATTATTATTATTACTTTTTTTGAGATCGAGTCTCACTCTGTCGCCCAGGCTGGAGTGCAGTGGCGCAATCTCGGCTCACTGCAGCGTCTGCCTGCCGGGTTCAAGCAATTCTCCTGCCTCAGGCTCCAAAGTACCTGGGACTACAGGCACGTGCCACCATGTCCGGCTAATTTTTTGTATTTTTGATACAGACGGGGTTTCACCTTGCTGGTCAGGCTGGTCTCCAACTCCTGACCTCGTGATCCCCCCGCTTCGGCCTCCCAAAGTGCTGGGCTTACAGGCATGAGCCACCGCGCCCTGCCCATTAATAAAAAATTTTTAAGTAAATCCATATCTCCCAACACTGGTAAGTCCTCTGGAGGAGTGTTTCTCCACACTAGGGGAGTGCTAGTGGGAAGGAAGGGCCTGATCTAGCCCAGGGGTCAAGAGAGCATTCACTTGGGCTGGGCGCCTGGCTCACACCTGTAATCCTAGCACTTTGGGAGGCCGAGGCAGGCAGACCACTTGAGGTCAGGAGTTTAAGACCAGCCAGGCCAGCATGGCAAAACCCCATCTCTACTAAAAACAGAAAAGTTAGCTGGGTGTGGTAGCGTCCACCTGTAGTCCTAGCTACGCGGGCGGCTGAGGCAGGAGAATCACTTGAACTCTGGAGGTGGAGGTTGCAGTGAGCCCAGACCAGGCCACTGCGCTCCAGTCTGGGTGACAGAGCGACACTCCATCAAAAAAAACAAACATTTGCTGAAACACATCTTTGAAGTAAGATCAGAAGGAGCAGCTCACTCAGTAGGCCAGGTGGGGAGGTTGTGGTGGGACAGTGTGGAGCAAAGGAGGAATTGTAGGCCGAAAGAAGCGGGATCTGCACGAGAGGCACCATGAACAGTAGAGTGACTGTGGCAGAGCAAATGGAGGGCCAGTGGTTCGGGAATGGGCAAGCGAATGGGAGAGTGTGTGCAAAGGGGCAACCGCAGTGACTCCTCATGCTGCAAGTCTTGTCACGTCTATCCACTGTGAAGAAACTGTTGTGATGATAAATTAGATGCAAATAATAATACCTTAGTGTTTAAAAGGAATACAGGAGGGGGAGGGGAGTTCTTTTGTAAGGGGTATAGAGTAGTAGGCTTGCCAGGTGAAGAAGTTCTGGATATTCGCTTCACAATAATGTGAATATACTTAACACTACCGAATCGTACGCTTAAAAAGGGCTCAGATGGCAAATTTTATGTTACTTTTTAAAAATTACAATAAAAAATGACTGCAAAAAAGGAATGGAAATTCCATTTCCTATATATTTCATATCACTGGTGACTCCATTACTTTTAAGTGAGGAAAATAGGGAATGTAAAATTATTTTGCTTTGTAATCTCTTAAAAATTAAAATATATGAAGTTTAAAGATATGGAAGAATTTAATTTGTGTCTCATAATATTTTAAATCATAAGCCAGAAAACCTAGAAAATCGAATGATATTATTATAACATTTTCTCTGTGTATATACATGATAACTATTTTCTCTTTAGACATAGTAACCTCATATTTAAAAATAATTTTTCAGGTTTCAAAGTGTATTATATTATTTGGTTGTTGTTAGCTATAATTGCTTTCTTCCAAAGGCAAATCCCAGCATCTCCTACTCACACTAACATATAGCTTAGTCCTAGAAGGATATTTTTATTTATTTGAGGGTTTTAAAATATAATAGTATTATTTCTATCTTAGCTACTTATATTGATTGATATTATATATGTGCTTCTCTTTTGTTTCATGTGCATGTATTTTTTCACATATTTTAGAAGCTTTTTAATACTTTACACATAATTTTAAACAATACATCTATTATCTATTTCTTTAGAAAAATCAGTAAATTTCTATCCAAGAAAAATAATAGAATTAGCATATTTCCATATTTTTCTCATAAGATTATTTCCCATGCACTAACCAAATTTTAAATTGTTGATTCCATTTTAGCATATTCTTGCCTTTTTATATAAATATTTAAATACTGTTGAACTTATATTACTTTATTATGTTTTCATCATATTCAAATGAAATAAATTAGTGTTTAGATTATAACTTACTTTCTTCTGTTTACTTGCTAATTTTTGTTATTCATGCAATTTCTACACACATAAAATATATTCTAGGACCATATTCTCTATACTAAGAAAATATTTTCTATTCAGGAAAGCACTCACTGAAACACATCTTTGAATTAAGATCTGAAGGAGAAGGTGACTCACTCGGCCATTGGGAAGGTTGTGGTGAGACAGTACGGAGCAAAGGAGGAATTATAGGCCAAGAGGAGCAGGATCCTCACTGAGGAAACATGAGCGGTAGAGTGACTGTGGGAATGCCAATATAAATGGAAGGTCAGTGGTTTGGGGATGGGCTAGGAGACTGGGGAGGGTGTGCAAAGGGGCAATAGCAATGAAGCTCTCCAATTCCTTCAGATAAATGGATTCTTCATTCATCCATTTTGGAGGGCACAGAATCCCTTACAATATTTTCTTCAGGATGGGCTCGTGAGAACAATATCCTCTTCATTCATAGATATAAATAATTACTTGTTTAGCATTTAGATTTGATTGATTTGTTGTTTCATTGTGAAATTCTTGATTAACTATTTTCTTCAAAATTCATAGGAAAATCCGAAGGTTTTTATTGTTGAATACCACCGAAAGAACAACTGAAACAAGCCTGACTTTTTCCTCTACTAGAGGACTTAATATTTTCTCTTTTGCCTTTGATTTTCAAAAATTTTGTTACAAATAGCTTTGTTATCCATTCAGTCTAAATAGTAAATTGATTTTTGACACATATGAATTGTTTATATTTATGGTATCCAACATATTATTTTTATATCTGTATACATTGTGAAGTAATCACTGAAGTTAACATATTCACCACCTCATATACTTACTATTTTAAAATTTTTGTGGTGAAATCATTTAGTTTAAATCTCCACTTTCACTTTCTGTGTACTTTTAAAAACTTTATAATATGTATAACTTCAAATATACACAAAAGAAGAGAAATAATACCATGAATTTCATGTACCCACCACTCAGTTTCAAAAATTATCAACTCATAACAAATTTTATTTCCTACATAGCTCAGCTAACTTCTCTGCTTAATTCAATTTTTT
Source organism: Nomascus leucogenys (assembly GCF_006542625.1). Classification (NCBI taxonomy): domain Eukaryota; kingdom Metazoa; phylum Chordata; class Mammalia; order Primates; family Hylobatidae; genus Nomascus; species Nomascus leucogenys. Next base: position 30,845,037 of record NC_044398.1, read on the forward strand.
TCTGAAGCGAGTCTTAAACATTGTATTACAAATATTTCAGCATGATTCTCTAAAAGACACTTTGGCTGGCTGCTCATATTAACAGTTTTTGGTGCAAAGCTAGTACTCAATCAAAAACAATATTCTGCAATTTTTTACTTTACCATATTTATTGAAATTTAAAAGTTGGTATTAAGTATTTGAATATTTAAGTGAAATATTGATAGTGATAAATGAAAATTATGGTGAATGTCAAAAATACATGTAAGTATGTGAATTGGATATTTTCACAGAATTTTAATTTTTCTCTGAATCGTATGTTCTTAGAAAGATTCGAAATGTTCTTAAACACTATCAGATTTACCCTTTAAAAGCATACAAATCCATGGCCTGTAGTATATTCAGAGCTGTGCAGTCATCATCACTAATTTTACAACATCATATTCACCCTAATAGAAACCCCATACTCTTTAGCAGTCTCTCATTTCTTTCCAGATTCCCCATCCCATAGCTTTCTCTCTGTAGATTCTCCTATTCTCAACATTCCAGATAAATAAAATCATATAATATTTAGCCTTTTGATACTGGATTATTTTACTTAACATGTTTTCAAGGTTCATACATGTTGCAACCTGTATCAGGCAAAATTTTGCTGAATAATATTCTACTGTATGAACATACCACATTAAAAAAATCCATTCATCAGTTGATGCACACTTGTGTTCTTTCTACATTTTAGTTATTATGAATAATGTTGCTATGACCATATCTGTCAATTTCAGCAGTTTGTGTCTTTCTAGGAATTTTTCTATTTTATTTAGATTATTTAATTTGTTGGAGTATAGTTGCACCCTTTTGGAATTTTACAAATCTGCAATATTGGTAGTTACTCCTAATTTTAGTAAGTTGAAATCTCACTCTCTCTGTCTCTGTGTGCGTGTGTGTGTGTGTGTGTATATTAGTCTAAGGGTTTAACAATTTTGTTGATCTTTTCAAAGAACTAACTTTTGGTTTCATTGATTTTCCCTATTGTTTTTCTAGTCTCAATTTTGTTTCCCCTATAATCTTTATTTTTCCTCACTTCTCCTTGCCATGGGTTTAGTTTTCCTTATTTTTTAGTTTCTTAAAGTAGAAAGTTGTTAATTTTAGAATGTTGCTCTTTTTAAAAATATTGGCATTTACTGCTATAAAATTTCTCTCTGAGCACTTCTTTAGATTCTTGCCATAAGTTTTGATATATTGTGGGGACTTTTTACTCATCTCAAAAAATTTTCTGATTTCCTTTGTAATTTCTTATTTAACCAATTGGTTATTTAGGACTGTGCTGTTTAGTTTTCAAATGCAGATGTTCCACTACTTAAGATACATTACCTCTTGATAAACCCATTACAAATTGAAAATGTTATAAGCTGAAAATGTATTCAGCACTCTCCCATCATAAAGTCTAAAAATTGTAGGCGGAGCCATCATAAGTTGGGGACAATTTGTATTTGAATTGCCCAATTTTCTTTCTGCTATTAATTTCTATTGCAATTCCATTGTGGTCAGAGAACATACTTTGTATAATCTTATATTTTTTAAAAGCCTCAATAAATTAAAAAATATAAAATTATACAAAATGTGTCTATCTTGGAGAATTTTCCATGTGCAGTTAAGAATGTGTATTTCTGTTTTTGTTGAGTGGAGTGTTCTGTACGTCTATTATATCTAGTTTTTTTGAGTCTTTATTTACTTGCTAATCTTCTGCTTAGTTTGTTCTATAAAATCACAGTCTTTTAAAACCCTACTGAAAATTCTCAGTAAACTAAATTTAATTATACTAAAGCCATACAACATTTGTACAAAAAATTATACCTTAAGAACAGAGAAGTAGCCAGAAATCAAAAATAAATATGAAATTACTGAAAAGGATACACAAAAAGAATGTAATTCTAGGTGAATATGTTACTATACCCATTTTATTTCCAGAGAATGTCAAAAGTTATAAAATAAATACTGTTCCATCTGTAGCTGATAATGAAGAAAATGTCAGATAACCTACATGTTTTGCTTTCTGACCTTCTCAGCAATTGTCTGAGAGTGCCAACAATACAGAATTTTTTTTACTTTGCCTTATAAAGTAACATGCATTACTTAAAGCAGTTTTCAAAGTAGAACAATAGCTCCAAATTTGAATTTTAAAAACTTAGGTTGGTACTGCTTATGAAACATTGTTTTGAGCTGCAGTCTTAAGCTGTCTCAAGCTAGGTTTACCTTCAACTAAATTATTATTAATTATCTGCCCTAATAACTTTATGATGTTGATTTCATAATCAAGATTTTTGAATTAATCAGAAGGTAATTACCAAAGTGAATTCAGTGTGTGCGTGTGTGTGTGTGTGTGTGTGTAAATTTTGAGGAAAAATAAGGCCAAACAATATGGTCATACTGACAACAGTTGACATCTTTTGAGGCTCACGATCTTTTGGGGCCATTAAGTGAGTGTCTGGCATTTGATAAAACACTAAATCTTGATTTAATTGTGGCAGGAACATTTTCTTAAGCTGAAGGGTTTTGACAAGAGAAATGTCACCAAGAAGATTTTCTGTCTATAAGGTTTTATCTCAGATTTAGGTGACAGGTAAACCATTCACATATTCTCTGCCTTAAAATGATCATTTTTTATCTGATCTTCCACATCTACATAATTACATTTATGGAATATTAAATCATAATATTGGCAATGATAACTTCATCCCTAGTTCATGCAAAACATACTCAGGAATTCTATGTAATGCTCGTATAATCAGTTAATCACTATCTCTATTACAAGGCTCATTAACAACAAAACTAGAGATTGTAGCAGTATTGTTTATTTACATAGGTAGTCAATCATTACTTATTAACACACACATACAAGGACAACAGTGGGAGATGAAAATAGCTAATCATGGACAAGATCAGGAAGCTATGTCTTGCCATCCCAAACGTTTATATGAACTCTCTCTTATGGGAAATGGAGGTGCAATGAAGGGATTTAATTAAATATATTTTATTTAAAAAGTTTATGAAGTCTGAAATATGGATTAATAAACAGATTGATGAATTAAGACTAGAGAAAGAAAGACTGGTTAGGAGAATGATGGAGTAATACAAAATTAATTTTAAAAAGAGATCATTTTATTCACTAGCATTTTAGCAATGTAGGAAGTGGAATGGAGGGGAGGTTGGGTGGTTGGTTTCTACATGGGAAGATGGGAATGAAGTCACTATGATGTGACATATTTTCCACTTTTTTTAACCTCTTAAGGTTCTTTCGTATCCCACTTCTCCTTCTCCATGAAAGCTGACTTTTTAAAGAAAGTTCTTCCATTGCTACAGTCCTGTACCTACAATAATCCTCTTTTCATGTATGAATGAATACAGGTGTCAAGGTTTGGATGAAGTACTATATAAACAAATATTTTATCTGGTTATCATGTGTTCTCTATTTTACAGTCAATGTTACAATAAATTTTGATATTTCTTAATAAATGGATTGGCCAAGTCATAATTTGGGCATTTCTTAATTCCTTTTCCTTAGTAAGTTACAGCATAATTTCACTTCATTTTTTTTAACATATGGCACAATGAACAGATAATCATTCTTATGTATGTGTCTATGTGTGTTTCACCAGAAAAGATTGTGCAGGGATTGAGGGGATGAAAAAGGGGACACTGAGTTTCATAGTACTTAAAAGCGCATGCTTCCTGAGTTTGAATGCTAGTTTCATATTTCACTAACTCTGACTTAAAGCAAGTTCTTTAATCTTTCCATATAGTAATTCTCTCATCTCAAAAAGATATAATACTAGTATCTGCAGAATTTTCTTATGAAGGTTAAATTTTTTAACTAAATTAATTAACTACACTAAGCTAGCTAAATTAAATTAGTTAATATTTATAAAATACTTTAAAAGTTTTTAATTGCTATTTAAATAATTTTTAAGTAAAAGTAGAAAGGGCTCTGGATTTCTTTTTCTAGCTATATTGTGGAACAGATAAGCATCTGCTGAAAAAAAAGCTGAGTAAAAGGAAAAAGAAAACATTTAAGTATAAGTTATTGGCATAAAATTAATAATGTTCAGGAACGAAAACTAAATGAAAAAAGAAAATCTGAGAGCTAAACAAAGAAGTAATGGTGGTTTTCACCAAGCCCAGATGACCATGAACTTTATTCATGACCTCTTAAAGCATGAGGAACTGGAGAAAAAACCTAGAGAAATAATCAAAATGGGAAGTTTAAAAGAAGACCACTACTAACATACATGATAATGAATCAAATACTCTCATTAAAAAGCAGAGTATGAGGCAAGATGAAAACCCATAAGGCAGTCTTTTTTATTTATAAGAAACATTTAAAATAAAAAGGCAAGAGGGGTTGAACGTAAAATGATGTAAAAATATGCTAATCAGAAGGTAACAACAATATTATCTAAATAAAGGGGTTTATTATAAATTGTTAAAAAGGTCACTGGGTTCAGAAGCAAACAATTGCAAACGTACTTGCACATCATGACATATGATAAAACATATAAAGTAAATATTATCAGAACTATAAGGAGAAACTGGCAAATTCATAATAAGAGTGGGTAATCTATCTATTTTAATATTTATATATCTCCATTGGGATGTAAACTTCATAAAGTAGATATTTCTTGTTTTACAGCTTATGTGTATACTGTATTTAGAACGGTGTCAGGTTTCAGATAGATATTCAGAATATATCTCTTGCATTGATGAAATAATTTTTTTTAATAGCAAGGAAAAAATCTGTTGGGAAGGAAAGCAGCAGGACTGGACGATTTAAGTAAGTTTTAAGAACTGTCAAGGAGGAACAAAATTTAAATTTAATTTAAAAACTATTCTATAAAATAACAAAAGATTATAAAAATATTCTATATTGTATATACATGTATTCCATATATTATTGAAAAGAAAACTTCTTTACTTACACAATTTTAAGAATTGAGGAGTATTTTCTAATGCACCAGTTGAGACAAGAACATAATATAAAAGAAATGAGTCATGCTCATAAAGACTATATTACTACCTTAATAGAAAGAAGCATGCAATTAAATATAACATTTCAAAAATACTCATCAAAATTAAAAACAGGGAACTTCTTTGAACTAGTATAGGCTATATTTTTTAAAATATTTTTTAGAATGTTGAAATATTAAAATTATTTTATTTGTAGTACTTAAATCCATATCACTAACCATGTAAACCCCCCCCCCATATCACTAACCGTATTCAAGGTAAATGACCTAAGCATATCAATTAAAAGGCAGAGATTTTCAGATAGAAAAGCAGGTCTTTACTATCTGCTGCCAACAACAAAGACAAAAAGTTCTTACACAAAATGACATAAATGAGTTAAAAGATGGAAACACAAATAAAAAACACTAATAAAAATAAAGGTGGAATGGCTCCGTATATATAGAAAAATTTCATTATAAAACATATTACCAGGAATGAAGAGATACATTTCATAAAGTGATCAGTATAAGAGGACAGAACTTCAGAATTCATGAAATAAAAGCTAGTAGAAATGAAATAAAAAATAGAAAAAGTTACAATTCTGTTTGGAGATTTCAACACCCCTCGCTCATTAGCTGATAAAGCAAGTAGACAGAAAATCAGTAAAAATATCTAAAATAATACAACACTGTCAACCAACTTGACCTAATTGCCATTTGCAGAAAATTCTACCATAATAAAAAAAATTTGTTTTCCTTTTAAGTGTAAACAGAACATTTACTAAGATAGACTGTACTTAGACACATAGTAACTTTTCAAAGATTGAAATCATATGAAATATGTTCTCCGATTATAACAGAATTAAATCAAAAACCAATAAAGATATCTGGAAAGGTCCCAAATAATTTAAAATTATATAAATAAAAAACTTATAAATAACACATTGGTCAATGAATAAGTCAAAAGGGAATTTATAAAACATTGTGAACTGAATGTAATGAAAACACAACATATCAAAATTTGTGGAATGCAGCAAAAGCAGCCCTTAGAAGGAAATTCATAGCATTAGACATTTATATTAGAAAAGAAGATCTTTCTGAAATACATGACCTAAGCTTCCACCTTAAAAAATTAGCAAAAAAGCAAATTAAACTCAAAATAAGTAGAAGAAAGGAAATAATGTAATAAACTCAGAAATTGGTGAAATTTTAAAAATGCAGCAAAAAATCACTGACATCAAAACTAATTATTTGAATAAATCAGTTTAATTGAAAATCATCCATCCGGACTATTTAGGGAAATAAAATGGAAAACTAAAAATGCTCATAACTGTAATGACTAATATTTTAAATGGGTCAATTATTTCAAAATGAATTTATATCTTTAACAAAACATCAATTCAAATTCATTATTTTTTTGGTGTATATCTTTGTTAGCTGTTTCTAAAATGAATATAAAATTGTCAGGGAACAAATGAACCAATGTGGGAGGTTATCAAGAGTTATTGGAGGAAAGACAGCCATAAAAATGAGGGCACATATATTCGGGACTTCCTGAGTCTGTGTCATGTGTCATGGTCCTCACATTTGGTTCAGAATAAATGTCTTCAAATATTTTACAGAGTTTGACTTTTTTTGGTCGATATTGATTGGTGCCCAATGCCTGGCCTCAGAGAAAACTCAGGACCTCCTAAAAAGTCACCCTAAATCAGGACTGAGGTACTGACCTGGGCCCATTGAAAGCTCCCCAACTTCAAGCATCTCCTTGGATGAAACTAGTAACTCCTCCTGAGCCCTGGACTTTTCGCTTGGTTGATGGTCCTCTGGTTTATTCTTAGCTGGTTCTCTTCCAGCAGGTTGTTGCTTAGCATCCTAATTTTGGTTCAGAGGTACATTTTAAAGAGTCTTCTTCATTGCCTTTTTCTCCCAAAATAAATCTCAACTGGCTCGTCTGTACATTTGCTTGAGAAACCAAGCTGTCACTTGTGTAAATGAATCAGAGACTGACATTCTCAGTGCCACTACAGTGAAACCCAGACTACATTTCAGTTTCTCCCTTAAGGAAAAAAGTGGGAAACAAATCATCTATGAATGAGGAAAGACGACGAGAACGACTCTCTTAAAGACCCCCTGTTTGGTTTGCTGGCACCTCTCCTTGCAAGTGTTTGTGTAAACAGGAAAGTTCCAGGGCATGCCAGGTTTTCTAGTACTCCAACTGGTTATATATTATGGTTTGTTCTTGTGTACAATTAAACTGATCGGCAAATTACATCAAGAAAAATTCAGAGATCAAAAGTCAACCTGCAACTATAGAGTTCCTAACTTCTCTATTTCTCTATTTTCTTTTCTGCCTGCTTTAAATCTGCTGTTACTTTTCTACTGGTGTTGAGAAAAAAAACACTGTTTGTATCCAACTATGTTTTTGTTGTTGTTTTAAACTACTGAGTTTGTATAGATATCTCGTAGGATAGAGTTCTGAAGTAAAAGCTATAGAATCTTTGTATATGTGTCAATGTGTGTTTATATGTGTTTATGTGTGTGTACCTATACTTTATTATGTGTTGTAGCTACAAGGAAGTAAATTGGATTAAAATAAAGGAGGACTCGGCCGGGCACAGTGACTCATGCCTGTGATCCCAGCACTTTGGGAGGCCAAGGCAAGCTGATCACCTGAGGTGAGGGTTTGAGACCAGCCTGGCCAGCATGGCGAAACCCCATCTCTACTAAAAATACAAAAATTAGCCAGGCGTGGTGGTGCACACCTGTAATCCCAGCTACTCAGGAGGCTGAGGCAGGAGAATCGCTTGAACCCAGGAGGCAGAGGCTGCAGTGAACTGAGATCGCGTCATTGCACTCCAGCCTTGGGGACAGTATGAGACTCCGTCTCGAAAAACAAATAAATAAAAGGAGGATTCATAAATTAAGTATATAAGCCCAAATGCTTTTCAAATTCATGTGACTTAAATAAATCCTTAATAAAGAATCTGGCTTTAAGATTATTGGTAAAATAAAGTTAGAAATATCTTCAGAATCGTCAGTATTTATGTTTGTTTAGATTTATTGCTCAAGTAGTTTTATATGTATGTGTGCTAGATATTATAAAGTGTCAAAATTTGGCATGAAGGTTATAAAGCTATAAATCCAGCTCAAAACAGAATTATCTTTGTGCAATTTTTGATAAATAAAATATTTAATAGTTTGTTTAATGAAAACTAAATCTTGAGTTATAGAAAGAGATAATTAAAAAAAAACAACCTGTTTAAAACGATAAGGTTCTCGCTTAGGTAAACACCTGATAGACACAGGCTATAAAAGTGGTTAACAGGGAAACAATTTTATTTTTTTCTTTGTATTCGTGGCTTTATTTATTTATTTATTTATCTATTATTGAGATGTCCACTTTATGTGGGCATTTAATACAATGAGAATTAGCATGTTTAATAGCACTGATTCTTTTAAATTTGGAACATGACTTCCTAGCTGAAATTGTGTACAAGGAATATACTTCTTCCTTTCAATAAAAGCATTTATTTAAATTGATATTTTGAGCTCTCTTGTAGAAACAAAGTCATGTCCATGTGGCTCTTACCATCTCAGAAGAGCATCGATATGGGGGATGGAGCTTGTTGGTGCTCACATGTCATCTTCATGGCAGGGCACAAAAACAGAAAGCAACTTTTCTTCTAATTCAACACCACTAAGCTATTGGACTTACATTAGAAAATAATTATTGAATCTCTATCAATTTGTGTTATGAATTTGAGTATTCCATTTGACTGTCTCTTCTAAGCTCCCCTTTTTGGTAGCTTGATATAGCAAACATCTTCAGCATGAAAGAGAAAGGAAAATCTAGATGAGCCTTTGGGGCCGGACGCGGTGGCTCACGCCTGTAATCCCAGCTGTTTCGGAGGCCAAGGCGGGTGGATCACGAGGTCAGGAAACCGAGGCCATCCTGGCTAACACGGTGAAACCCCGTCTCTACTAAAAATACAAAAAATTAGCCGGGAGAGGTGGCGGGCACCTGTAGTCCCAGCTACTCCGGAGGCTGAAGCAGGAGAATGGTGTGAACCCGGGAGGCGGAGCTTGCAGTGAGCGGAGATCAGGCCACTGCACTCCAGCCTGGGAGACAGAGCGAGACTCCGTCTCAAAAACAAAAACAAAAACAAAAACAAAAAAACCTTTGGTTATCCCAGGGTTTGATCTTAGCAGATTCTCAAGTAGATCAAATAAAATAATATCTATATAAATGTGCTTTAGTAAACTTTAATTGTAATTTATTCATTTACTTTTCTTTTTTATTTTTATTTTTTCAGTTTTTGGATTCAGGGGGTACCTGTGCAGGTTTGTTACATGGGTATATTGTGTGATGCTGAGGTTTTCATTACAAATAATCTCATCACCAGGTACTGAGCATAGTACCTAATAGTGTTTCAAACCTTGCCTCCCTTCCTTCCTGTTCTAGTATTCTCTAGTGTCTGTTTCACCATCTTTATGTCCATGAGTATCTAATGGTTAGCTTTCACATATAAGTGAGAACATGTGATATTTGGTTTTCTGTTGCTGCATTAATTTGCTTAGGATAATGGCCTCCAGCTGCGTTTATGTTTTTGTTCTTTTTTATGGCTGCAAAGGACATGATTTTGTTCTTTTTTATGGCTACATAGTATTCCATGGTATATATGTATCATACTTTCTTTATCCAATCCATTATTGATGGGCGCCTAGGTTTATTCCATGTCTTTGTTATTATGAATAGTGCTGAGATAAACATACGAGTGCATGGGTCTTTTTATTATGATGATATGTTCCTTTGGGTGTATAGATCTTTCTTGGAGTTTCCCAGTAAGTCACAAACCCCAGTAGCACCACCTCATCAATTGAGAGACTTCCTCCAGCTCCATTAAAAAAAGGTCTTTATCAAATATTGTTAAGTAATCATTGTGCTGTTAAGTGGCATGGTTTTGACTCCTGGGTACACTAATGTCATCTAAAAGGGAGCACTGACTCCCACTGAATCTTAAACATCAATGCTAATACCTGGCACCAAACTCAAGTTAACCAAAGCTTCGCCCTCATACCTGGGAAAACATAACAGTCAAAATAAACTGCTTTCATAGGATACTGAACCAGGCCTGTATACAAAGACATAAATACTTATTTAATAATTTTTCTTCTTTCTAATATAATTTATTTTATGCCTTCATACTAGATAATTTAAATAATTATATTAAATGTTTAAATCTTTTAATTTAAATGTTTAACTACCTGTGAGTTTCCTTTACTTGTCATAGAGCTAGGCAGGGCTTTATGTCCTTGCTGTTTACAATGATGTTATTTCTACATGTAGCTTACAAAATTGAGTCAATCAACGAAGATTATCTTTTTCTATCTGATATCTCCAAATTTAAAAACTATTTAAAATCCCACGGGGTCTGATCTGTTTTCATTGCTGATGCCTCGCTGGAAAACTATACAAACACCTTTCCTCTAGGCCCAGGGGCTATCACGGAAGACGTAGGCATGTGAGACTGAAAGGTCTGATTTTGAGAGATAAAATTAGTTTCAACCTTCCAAATCAATGATGGGCACACAAATGCCAAAATAGCTGGCAAAATAAGGAACTTTGGCTTTTGGGCCTTTATGTGGTCCCTTTTCAACCACCCCAACCTTAAAGAATTTCCTGGCCAGGCACGGTGGCTCAAGCCTGTAATTCCAGCACTTTGGGAGGCCAAGGCGGGTGGATCACGAGGTCAGGAGATCGAGATCATCTTGGCTAACACGGTGAAACCTCGTCTCTATTAAAAATACAAAAAATTAGCCGGGTGAGGTGGCGGGTGCCTGTAGTCCCAGCTACTCGGGAGGCTGAGGCAGGAGAATGGCGTGAACCCCGGGAGGTGGAGCCTGCAGTGAGCCGAGATCGCACCACTGCACTCCAGCCTGGGCGACAGCGAAACTCCGTCTGAAAAAAAAAAAAAAAAAAAAAAGAATTTCCTGCTTCGTGTAGAATTAAAATAAAATTAATGAGAGGATATCAAGATACTGTAACAAAGTCTCCTGGGTATAGAGCTGCCAGTTGTGAGATTTATGCAGATATGCGTATAACCTTTTTTTTTTTTTTTTTTTTAAATCAGCCGCCTCAGGACAAATTACTAAAAAGACTGCAAAAAGGATTATGACAAAACAAAAGTCTCTAAATTCCTTTCCATAAAAGGTTTTAACAAAATGTTTATGTTTTGTATAGCTAATTGCTACAACTCTGTAACTAAAACCAAGATTATAGTAGCTCCAGGCATAGAAGTTAAGATAAGTCAATTTTGTAACCTTGTCTTTGGCCTTTGGCTTTTGTATTACTTAAAGAATTTTAAGGGTTGATGAATGCCTGTCCAGGTCCATTTCCATCTGGCCTAGAATATTTAAATTGGCTATAAGTCTTTTGGCTCTGAGTCCATGATATAGGGGTCCCATCCTGAGGGACGGGGTGGACCTGGGGCAGGCAGCCATACCATCCTGGGAATGCTATGGGACAAAATACAAGTTTGGATATGGCTGTTCTGGCAAATCTTGGCCAGAACGAGCAGAATGTAAACCAAAAATAAGATTCTAAATCCCCCATCTGATTGAATCTACACCCCTATTGACCAAGGGGATTCCAAAGAAACCCTAAAACACATATGCACACACACACACACACACGCACAAACCCACAAAACAAACTAGCTTAGGACATGACAAGAAGAGGGGGTTAGATATGCTTCACTGTATCCTCCCTCTTTTGGAGTTTAGACACAACTGACTAGCATTAACATTAAAATAGAGATCCTAAGACTAACAGAACAGACTCTTTGTAGCAATAAGATGCCAACTCCAACAGGACTCTGGTATAAACCTTATGACAGGTAAGAGACCCTAAAGGAAATCAAAGTGTTTTATCCCCAAATACATTTCTTTGACATATTTTGAAATGGCCCTGCAAAGCTGTCTCTTGTAAAAAAAAAAAAAAAATTACGTTCTATAGAGAATCCTCTTTTCTTTCCAGGTTTTTTCCTGATCCAGGAGAGATTTAACTAAGAATATGACACCTTTCAGTGTCTGCTAAGAGACATTTACTATCTATTCCCTCTGAAGCCTGCTACCTGGAGGCTTCATCTGCATAACAAGAACCTTGGCTTTCAGGCCCTCCCTTATCATAACCCCAAGCATTTGTTTTTTCAACTCTTTAGGTAAAGATTAATGCTTAACAATGTCCTGCCTTTCTGGGCTGAATCAATGTAAGCCTTACATGTATTGATTTAGGTCTTTGCCTTTAACTTCTGCCTCCCTAAAATGTACAAAATCAAGCTGTAACCCAACCACCTTGGGTACATGTTCTCAGGATCTCTTAAGGCTGTGTCATGGGTCATGGTTTCACATTTGGCTCAGAGTAAATCTCTTCAAATTCTTTTTTTTTTTTTTTTTTTTGAGACGTAGTCTTGCTGTGTCACCCAGGCTGGAGTGCAGTGGTGCTTACTGCAAGCTCCGCCTCTCCGGTTCACGCCATTCTCCTGCCTCAGCCTCCTGAGCAGCTGGGACTACAGGTGCCCGCCACCACGCCCGGCTAATTTTTTTTTGTATTTTTAGTGGAGACAGGGTTTTGCTGTGTTAGCCAGGATGGTCTCGATCTCCTGACCTCATGATCCACCCACCTCGGCCTCCCAAAGTGCTGGGATTACAGGCATGAGCCACCACGCCTGGCCCAAATTCTTTTTTTTAATGGAAAGAATAGGGTGTCAATAACAAAGAGTCTACGTATAGGGACTTTTTATTACAATTAGGGTACTATAGAAAGTGGAAAAATGATAACACTCTACTAAATAATGTGCTGGGGCAATGAATATTCATATCCAAAAATCAACATGTGACTTTTACCTTACATTAAACACAAAAATTTATCCCAAGTGGACTGTAGATGTAAATTTCAAAGCAAATATAATAGTTCTAGAAGAGAACATAGGAGACTATGTTTATGACTCCTATAGTTAAAACATGTATTAAAAAGGAAATAAATCATGCCTACTATAAAGACTGATAAATCAGAGTAGGTGATATGGTTTGCCTCTGTGTCCCCACCCTAATCTCATCTTGAATTGTAATCCCCGTAACCCCCACGTGTCGATCGGAGAACCCGGTGGGGGATGATTGGATCATGGGGGCAGTTTCCTCCATACGATTCTTGTGATAGTGAGTTCTCATGAGATCTGGTGGGTTTTATAAGTGTTTGGCAGTTTCTCCTCCAAGTGTTCTGTCTCGCCTGCTGCCATGTAAGATGTGCCTGCTTCCCCTTCCACCATGATTGTAAGTTTCCTGACAACTCCCCCCGCCCCCTGCGCCCTCCAGTCATATGGAACTGTGAGTCAATTAAATCTCTTTTCTTTATGCCATATCCAGTCTCGGGCAGTTCTTTATAGCAGTGTGAGAAAAGACTAATACACTAGGATAAAATTAAGAGCTTCAAAATATTTCATTAGAAGGGTGGGAAGAAAACAAGATAGTGAAGAAAAAGGTATTTTCTAGACATAAATAAAAAACATTGAAAAAACACAAATTGAAACAAAAATGACAAATGGGATGGAGTTTTGAAAACCTAATTTATGTAGGGAGATATTTATAGCTAATAAATCAGATAAAACTAAGTACTGTAAGGAAATGGCAAATTAAAATAACATTAGATATCATTAGTCACATATAAGCATGACTACAATTACAAAGGCTGACTGAGCCAAGTATTGGTGAATAAGTGGAGCACATACCAATTCACCGTTGGTAGGAATATAAATTGGTAAAACCACTTTGAAGAAAATATTTGGAAAATTATCTTATGCGGAATGTAAATTTGCACTTCTATGACCAGCAATTCTAATTTCAGGAATATACCCAACAGAAATGTGTCTACGAAGACACACGTACGAATGCTTTTAAAAGTACTATTCATTATAGTAAAAAAGTGAAAATAATCTAAATGAATGAAATAATAGAATGGATAAACACACTGTACTACACACATACACACAGTATATATTATTCAGCAATGAAACTGAACTATAGCTAATTAATAGCATAACCTATCTTACCTACGATTTAAGCAAGAATAGCTGGCAACAACATCACACAAATTATATGACACCTGTTATTTAAAATTTAAAATCAATATTCTAACTAAACAAAACAAGAGTAATTATTAATGAGTCCTTAAATGATAAAACTGTAAGGAAAAGCAAAGGAATCATTACTATAAAAGACAAGATACTAGTAATATTTTGGAAGGAGGTAGGAAAAATGGAGTGATTGGAAGAAGACCCAAGGAAGAATTGTCTTGTGTTTTGCAGTGTTTTGTATCTTGACTTAGGTTGGAGTACACTGGCACTTGTCTACGTCACACTTTAACTTGTATACTCATAGTTTAATTAAAAATTTTGAGCTGGGTGCGGTGGCTCATGCCTGTAATCCTAGCACTTTGGGAGGCTGAGACGGGTGGATTGCCTGAGTTCAGGAGTTCAAGACCAGCCTGGGCAACATGGTGAAGCCCTGTCTCTACCAAAAATACAAAAAATTAGCCAGGCATGGTGGTGCGTGCCTGTAATCCCAGCCACTCGGGAGGCTGAGGCACGAGAATGGCTTGAACCCAGGAGGCAGTGGTTGCAGTGAGCCACGATTGTACCATTGCACTCCAGCCTGGGTGACAGAGCAAGACTGTCTCAAAAAAAAAAAAAAATTGAAAAATAAAGTACAAGATACATTTTTAAAAATAAAACAGTAAAAATTGTATATTAGTTAGACAGTTTGTATAACTGTTAGATAACCATTGTCATTAGCTAGTAAATATTAAGGTGTCAGTATCCTATGACCCAATATTTTCTCATCAAGGTTTACACATCAGAGGAACTTGCTTATTTTCAATAGGAACATGTACATTCATGTTAATAGCAGATCTCTCTAATAGCTCCCATTTAGAAGCAAGGAAATAGTGAAAAGAAGGTGATTAAATTACATTATATTCATAAAATGGAACAATAAGGAGTGAAAGAAATAACTGTTGTTTTGTACACAAATCTCAAGAACATAGTGTTGGGGCAGAAAGCTCAGTTCAGAGGCAGAGTAAACAGTATATTGTTCAGCAATACAAACATACATTGTGAAACCAAGGAAAAAAAACTGCCGCGGAATGAAAAAGGTATTAAAATACCAAAGAATATTAAAGAGATTTTAATTTGGATGAATTGAATGCTCTCTTTCTTAAAATGCATAGATGAATTTGAATTTTTTAAAATCATTTTAAGCCAATATATAACATACGGCTTTTGTAGCAAGTCAAGATTTAAAATGATCTTCTAAAAAATAATATTCCTGGGTCATCTAGCTATTTATCCCCCAATTGTTGCCCACTCTTGACATCTCATCACTAATAAATTACTTAGAAGATAACTTCACATAAGTTTTAAACATATACATAGATCCACTGTATATAGTAATAAGGCTGATTATATTTTGACAAATTAGCAACTCAGTATTTTTCCAACTTGCTTTTTATGAGTTACTGTCTTCAATTATGATGATGAACTCTTTATTAAAAAGCCATTTTATATTGGGGAATAATTTTTCATATTTTTCTATTAATCTTGATGTCAGAATTATGGATGATAATTTAAGGAATCTGAAAGAAACAAGGAATGAATTATTCAGTGAGGCTTTTTATTTTCCCTCATGCTTATTTTCAGCACCTGCAAGCCATTGATTGGAATCAGTGGGGTATATGTTGTTCATGCAGTCAGAATAAAGACAAGTGTTTTTATCAAAGGTAGCATGAAGGCTAATGTTTTATCAAAGGTAGAGAATATTGAACTCTATGTCCACTGAGAAACTTTTGTAAACCCCCCGAGTAACTCAGCCAAGCATATTTACTTGCATCATGACCTTTGTTTCACATCATGTTTCCCATTCTCCCTTCATTCTTTTTTGGAGAGCAAATAAATATATTTATGACATATGTTTTCAAAATATGTATTTGGTAATTTGAGGTTGAAAATAGGGATGGAGGAGGATAATTCCTAAGTAGAGAGGACGTAAGAACTATTTCTGATTTGGTTTATTGCAGAATAACAAATTAGTAAATTATATTCTTTCTTAAATAGTTGCATTACTTACAGCATGTCAACCTGATACTGATATCTTATTTTTTATATTACTCTATTTTAAATCAAGTCCTTTAGAGTAGAACTTAAATCTCTTCTCAACACATATCCCCTAAATTTATTTCTCAATGACCACAAGGCAAATTATCTTGCGTGTTCAAGAAATGTTTGCATTATTTTTCAGCCTAACGGTTGTCCTTGAGTTGCCCTATAACAATTAAAATGAGAATTTCGTTTTTCGAACTGATAAAAACATAACCTAATATAACTTTGAAATCACTCTGCTAATATAGGGATTTGTTGCGATTGTTGGGCTTCTCTATTTTTTAAGTTTTTTATTCTAGCTTCTACCAATCAAGATTTTTAAAAAAACAGTTAGTACACATATTTTAGCCTCTTAGCCAGGCCACTAAGTTATATAAATATTATTTCAAATATGTGCTGGACTGTTTTGGTGTTTTATCATCAAGATTTAGTTGACGTGTGAGTTTTTGTATGATCTTATTTTGAAAATAGTAGATACTGAGAACAGACACCTCTTATCAACATGGCTCTATAAATTTATATTATGAAGTAACTTTTTAACTAAATAGAAATCTCTATGAACTATAAATAGATAAATTTTAGTATATATTGATATATACAGAGTCATGCATCTCTTAATAACAGAATTCTGTTCTGAGAAATGCATCATTAGGAGATTTAACTGTCACAACATAAGGTGTAGTTACACAACTGAACTAGTGTTGCCTACTATATACCTAGGCTATATGGAATGGCCTATTGCTCCTAGGCTACAAACCTATACATCATATTCCTGTGCAAAATACTGTAGGTAATTGCAACACAATGGTAAGTAATTGTGAATCTAAACGAACATAGAAAGATACAGTAAAAATATAATATTATAATCTTATGGGACCAAGATCTTATATGCAGTCCATTGTTGATCAAAATGTCACTATGTGGTGCATGACTGTATATATATTATAAATGTGTGTAGGAGTGTGGCCTCAATAAACAAAAAAATGAAACAATCGGTCATGAAGAGAAAATAAGCAAAAAATCATTCTTTGAAACAACACAGAATGCAGGGGCCTTGCGGGATGCAGGTTCCAAGCACAAAGGGGTAGAAGCACCTAATGGATAACCAGCACCAAAGTCTTCCCATGTAAGCCAGCCTCATTGGTTGAAGCCAGCAGCTGAGCTTGGGCTGGTCAACAAGGAAATAAAACTTGAACCATAGGTTTTACGGAGTTATAGCTGGAACACCATCCCGTGCCTTGCCTTCAATTGAATTTAAAAAGAAAAGCTTTATTAAAACTATTTTAAACCATGAGGTCACTTTCCGTATCTGAATAATCTTCAGTTTTACTTTCCATTGCTTCTCAGGGCATAGGGAACTGGGGAAAGATACCAGGAGCCAACCAAGCTGACATATCCAACAGTAAATACTCATCACAAAGGTAGGCCTGTAGAATGTTGAATTGGCTGTAAATTTACTTTCCAAGAAAAGTTAAGAAAAATTGCTTGGCTGCAAATTTGGTTCTAGGTAGAAGAAAAAAAGGAAAAAATCTCCCATAAATCTCTTGCAAGAATTTATAATCATAAATGACCCTCATGTGAGTTTGCACTCTAATATTGCCTGGGGAGTCCAAATGCTTTAGTTCAAATATTAAGTTTGAAAAAATATTTGTTTATAGTGCCTTTAAGTGTCTGCAAGATGCAAATAAAAATCTTCCCTGAGCCCAGAGTCAATCCAAGTTATGAAGAGTTTGCACAAATACATTTCCAAAGATTTTGAGCCTATAGTCAAAACTCATAAATCACACAAATAATGAGATGTCAATAAGTAAGTCTTGACAGACAACAGGCAATCAAATTAGACATCAAATGCTTCAAATGTCAGAGACAAAGTATAATACTAGTACATATAGGCCAGGCACGGAGGCTCATGCCTGTAATCCCAGCACTTTGGGAGGCTGAGGTGGGCAGGTCACCTGAGGTCAGGAGTTCGAGACCAGCCTGGCCAACACAGTTAAACCCTGTCTCTACTAAGAATACAAAAATTAGCCAGGCATGGTGGTGCGTGCCTGTAGTCCCAGCTACTCAGAAGGCTGAGGCAGGAGAATTGCTTGAACCTGGGCAGTGGAGTTTGCAGTGAGCTGGTATTTTGCCACTGCACTCCAGCCTGGGAGACAGAGTGAGGCTCAGTCTCAAAAACAAACAAACAAACAAAAAACTACTACATATATATAAATATGAGCTATAAATATATATGAGCAAAAGGAATACAAATATATATATATATGAACAAAGATAAATATGTTAGTTAAAAAAGATTTAAGAAGAAATAATAAAATTTTTTTTAAATAGTAGAACTGATATTTAAAACTTATTAGATGTAGTTAAAAGCACATAGGCTGGGCGCAATGGCTCATGCCTGTAATCTTAGCACTTTAGGAGGCCAAGGCAGTTGGATCATTTGAGGTCAGGAGTTCGAGACCAGCATGGCCAACACGGTGAAACCCCTTTTCGACTGAAAATACAAAAATTAGCTGGGTGTGGTGGTGCACGCCTGTAGTCCCAACTACTTGGGAGGCTGAGGCAGGATAATTGCTTGAACCTGGGAGGCAGAGGTTGCAGTGAGCTGACATCGCATCACTGCACTCCAGCCTGGGCGAGAGGGTGAGACTGTCTCAAAAAAAAAAAAAAAAAAAAGCAGACTATATTTGGTAGTTAATATTGAGTGTCAACTTGATTCGATTGAATTATTGTTCCTCGGTGTGTTTCTGAGGGTGTTTCCAAAGGAGATTGTTCCTGGGTGTGTTTCTGAGGGTGTTGCCAAACGAGATTAACATTTGAGTCAGTAGACTAGGAGAGGCAGAGCCCTCAATCTGGGGGGGCACTATCTAATCAGCTGCCAGTGTGGCTAGGATAAAAGTAGGCAGAGAAACATGGAAGGACTAGATTGGCTAAGTCTTCCGGCCTCCATCTTTCTCTTGTGCCCTCAAACATTGGACTCCAAGTTCTTCAGCTTTTGGACTCTGGGACCTAAACCAGTGGTTTTCCAGGGGCTCTTGGGCCTTCAGCCTCAGACAGAAGGCTGCACTGTTGGCTTCCCTAGTTTTGAGGTTTTGGGGCTCGGTCTGGCTTCCTTGCACCTCACCTTGCAGACAGCCTATTGTGGAACTTCACCTTGTGATCATGTGAGTCAATACTCCTTAGTGAACTTCCTTTCATATACACATCTATCCTATCAGTCCTGTCCCTCTAGAGAACTCTGACTAATACAGATTTTGGTACCTGGAGTGCTTCTAGGGGAACAGAGTTTTAAGGATGGAGTTTTTAGTTAGTTTTGGGTTTCTGGCATTTGCTGCTTTATATGATTATGCCCCAAATGCTAAGGACTGTACTTCTAATAGTTTGGAAAACACTGATAGTCCTTGGCATGAACCGTTTAGACACTTTTGCAAAATAAATGCATTTGATACTCCTGATTCACTGCTCTTGAGAGGCAAGGAGTTTAGTGACGCTATACATAATATCTTTGACCATATGTGGAGAACCAAGGAATATAATGAAGTTGGTTGGTTGCTGCTAAGTTCACTAGATAAAGTGGTAAAAGAAAATGATAAACTCAGAGATTCTATCCCCCAACTCCAGAAGCACATACTGAGGCTCAAATCTTCTAAGATTGCCCTGAGTGAGAGTCTTATCTCCTGTAGAGAAAGAGTTGAAAGTATGGAAAATCAGACAAAAGCTCTTATCATGAGAATGGCTGACCTGCAACTAAAGATGGCACAGCCTTGCCATGCACAGCCTCGCCAAGTATCTACTGTTAAAGTGAGGGCATTGATTGAAAAAGAACAGGACCCTGCAACTTGGAATGGGGACATGTGGAAGGACCCCGATGAAGCTGGGGGCACTGAGATCCTAAATTCTGATGAGCCTTTTTTGCCAGAGAAAACTTCTAGCAGTGCACCTTGTTGTACATTTTGCTTGGAAGGAGAAATGGCCAGATTCGAGATTATATACTGATACATGAGCAATAGCCAATTGGCTGGATGGTCAGGGACTTGGAAGAAGCATGGTTGGAAAATTGGTGGCAAAGAAATTCGGGGAAGAGGTATGTGGATGGACCTCTCTGAGTGGTCACAAACTGTGAAGATATTCGTATCTCATGTGAGTGCTCACCAAAAAGCGACCGCAGCAGAGGAGAATTTTAATAATCAAGTGGATAAGATGACTTGTTCTGTGAACACCACTCAGCCTCTTTCTCCAGCCATCCCTGTCATTACCCAATGGCCCCATGAACAAAGTGGGCATGGAGGCAGGGATGGAGGTTATGCATGGACTCAGCAACATGGACTTCCACTCACCAAGTCCTACCTGGCTATGGCCACTGCTGAATGCCCAGTTTGCCAGCAGCAGAGACCAATACTAAGCCCTAAATATTGCACCATTCCTCGGAGTGATCAGCCAGCTATTTGGTGGCAGGTTGATTATATTGGACTTCTTCCATCATGGAAAGGACAGTAGTTTGTTCTCACTGGAATAGACACTCCAGATATGGGTTTGTCTATCCTGCATGTGATGCTTCTGCCGAGACTACCATCGTGGACAAATGGAATGCCTTATCCACTGTCATGGTATTGCATACAGCATTTCCTCTGACCAAGGCACTCACTTTACGGCTAAAGAAGTATAGCAGTGTACTCATGCTCGTGGAATTCACTGGTCTTACCATGTTCCCCATCATCCTGGAGCAGCTGGATTGATAGAATGCTGGGATGGCCTTTTGAAGTCACAATTACAACACCAACTAGGTGACAATACTTTGCAGAGCTGGGGCAAAGTTCTCCAGAAGGCTGTATGCTCTGAAACAGCATCCAATATATGGGACTGTTTCTCCCATAGCCAGAATTCATGGGTCCAGGAATTGAGGGGTGGAAGTGGCAGTGGCACCACTCACCATCACCGCCATTCATCATCACCCCAGTGACCCATTAGCAAAATTTTTGTTTCCTGTTCCTGTGACATTATGTTCTGCTGGCCTAGAGGTCTTTGTTCCAGAGGGAAAAATGCTGCCACCAGGAAATACAATAATGATTCCATTAAACTGGAAGTTAAGATTGCCACCTGGCCACTTTGGGATTCTCCTACTTCTAAGTCAACAAGGTAAGAAGGGAGTTACAGTGTTAGAAGGGGTGATTGACCTGGACTGTCAAGATGAAATCAGTCTACTACTCCAAAATGGAGGTAAGGAAGATTATGCTCAGAATACAGGAGATCCCTTGGGGCATCTCTTAGTATTACCATGCTCTGTGATTAAGGTCAATGGGAAACTACAGCAGCCCAATCCAGGCAGGACTACAAATGGCCCAGATCCTTTAGTAATGAAGGTTTTGGTCACTCTACCAGGTAAAAAACCACAACCTGCTGAGGTGCTTGCTGAAGGCAAAAGGAATACAGAATGGGTAGTAGAAGAAGGTTGTCATCAATACCAGCTATGACCACATGACCAGCTGCAAAAATGAGGACTGTAATTATCATTTGTTTTTCCTTCTCATTTTGTTAAGAACATGTTTGTACATATATACACTTGTACTAAAAAACAACTTAATTTTATTTTCTTTCTTTTTCCTCTATTATGTGACATAAGATTCAAGGAGTTCATATCAGCATTTAAGTGTTAACTTTATATAATAGCATTTGGGTTGGGGACTGGTGCATTTCTGGTTGTATGAAGGATAGCTGTATTATGTTAGGTATAATTATAACCTTATTACTGTCTTTATTTGACGATTACATATGATTTCAGGAGATGTGTATGGGTTCAAGTTGACTAGGGGTAGACTTATGATGGTTAATGTTTATGGGTTCAAGTTGACTAGGGGTGGACTTGTGATGGTTAATATTAAGTGTCAACTTCATTGAATTGAAGGATGCAAAGTATTGTTACTGGGAGTGTCTGTGAGGGTGTTGCCAAGGGAGATTAACATTTGAGTCAGTAGACTAGGAGAGGCAGACCCACCCTCAATCTTGGTGGGCACCATCTAATCAGCTGGCAGTGTGGCTTAGATAATAGGCAGAGGAACATGGAAGTTCTAGACTGGCTAAGTCTTCCAGCCTCCATATTTCTCCCATGCTGGATGCTTCCTGCCCTCGAATGTTGGACTCCAAGTTCTTCAGCTTTTGGACTCTTGGACCTACACCAGTGGTTTGCCAGTGGATCTTGGGTATTCAGCCACAGACTGAAGACTGCACTGTCGGCTTCTTTACTTTTGAGGTTTTTGGGATTTGGACTGGCTTCCTGGCTCCTCAGCTTGCAGATGGCTTACTGTGGGACTTCACCTTGTGATTGTGTCAGTCAATACTCCTTAATAAGCTCCCTTTTATATATACATCTATAATTCCCTCTATAAAACCCTGACTAATACACTATACACAGTTGAAGAGAGGATTTATGAACTAACAGAAAGAAATTAAAAATTTATCTAGAACAAAATACAAAGAAACAAAAGTATGGAAAGCAAGGAAAAGAAGCTGATATAATAGAGGATAGAGTGCTAAGTTCAGCGTATATTCAATTTGTACTTTTAGAATGAAGAGAGGAAAAATAGGGGTGGTGCAATACATAAAATAAAATTGGCAAATAATTTTTATGACTAAAATTGGCAAATAATTTTTATGACCAATGAAAGATGTCAATTTTGATTCAGAAAACCCAATAAATCCCAATCAGGCTAAAAATATATTTACCCAAATATGTGATGATTAAAAATGCTTAATATAGAAACAAAGATAAAACCTTCAAAGGAACTAGAAAAGAATGTACAAATTATTTATACAAATGAAAATATTGAACTGATATTATTCATCACAATGAAAGCCTAGTGCAAAATTTCTATAATGTACTGACAGAAAATAATTTACCCAACACACAACATATTTACATACCGAACAAATATATCTTTAAAGAATAAAGTGAAATATATAGTTTAGGGGAAGCAAAATGAAATTTGGCACCAGTAAATTTTTATCAAAAAAATTCCAAAAGATATGTTATATCATAAAAGTGATCTCAGACATAATAAACCCCAAATTCTCAATGGACTTTCCTTAACAAGAGACCCTAGATATGACCCTTGAAAAGGGTTTTTGTTCAAATGAAACCAAACCCCTTCACAATATAGAAACAAGAATCTGAAAAGCAAATAGAGAAATAAGCCTGTTAAAGTAAAATCCTCATTTTTCCAAATGTAACACCATAAAACATTTTTTTGTTAATCAGTCATTGTTAATATCTCAGAGAATATACTTTTGGGAATATGGACTTTATTTTCTAATCAAAAGCTTAAAAAACAAGAGCATAAACAAATGAGGGACATAAGGAAAGATTAATAGACATGGAAGAAATTCATCTTAAAAAAAAGAAAAAGAAAAAAGAAAAATCCTGTGCTTCTAGATGGCGAGGATTATAATGACACAAGTCTCACCCCACCATCAATGTAAACATTTAATGTCAATCCAGTAAAATCCCAACTGAGTTTGTATAGATGTTGGTTTTTTGACTGACAAATTCATTTTGAGTTCTATTTAGCTGAGAATAATACAATTTTTTTCTTAGGAAAACTGAATAATAAAATAATATTTACATTTTCAGATATAGGATTTCAGGGTTAGTATGATTTGTATATTGTGGGGGTCCTTATACAGATTCTATAAGCAGAGGGATTATGGAAACAAAGTAAAAAGGTAGAGAAAAGCCATCCTTATATAAGATAATTTTACTTACAAGACAAATATACTCAACTTACAAATTAGTGGGAAACAAATTAATAAATAATGCTTAGATTTTTTTGTTAACTACATATTTAAAAAGTAACAGTGTATCCTGTCAAACATCACTCAACAAATAGCTATACATATTATTAAATACAAAGATATAATTTGTATTGAAATGTTACAAAAATAGAAGTTAATATAGTTTATCAAGATAGGAAATTCAAGGTAGGAAAAAATAAATGGTAAAGGACTTATTGATATGTTTAATAATAAATTCATGCATTTTTTATGATTATAAACAAAAAAATGGCATACAAAAAATAGACTATTATTACAAAAAGGACAAAAATATTTGTTGTTTAAATCCTTACAAACAGAACACAAATAGCAATACGATTTACGATATAAAAAATTAGATTTAGACAAACCTGCATTTATTTATCCACTTTCTACTTAGAAGTTAAATAGGCAATAAGTATTATTTTAGATTAACTTTGTGCTTCTAGGGTCTGATGAATTTAAAAGCAGATTTAAATTCTGTTTTCAAGTTCGCCACTTAGTAGGTATATAAACTAATCTTTATTTTTTGCATTCTAAAGGAATGATAGAAAAAGGTAAAATCAGCAAGATGTTGCAATAGGAAGCCCTGATCCCTGTTACTCCCCACTTACAGCACACTAATTCAACAACAAAATATAGACAATTCCCTCTGTGGCAAATCCAGAAACTAGTTGAAAGGTTCATAAATCCAGGATGACTGTGAACCCATTCACACTGAAACTGATGTAAGAGTTTAAGACACTCTCTCACCAAAAGCCCTGCTACTGGCACAGCACCATATGATTAAGAAGAAACCCTCAGCTTCAGTTTTTCTCTGGGAAGAAACAGAAGGACAGGACCTTGCATACAGTGCTCTGAATTTTCTGGGGCCTTCCTGAGGCACATCCTTCTTCCTTGCCTATCTTGGAGTGCTGGAAGGACCTGGCATACTACAGATGCCCAGGGGCTACAAAGACTATGGTTTGAAATAGGAGGCTAGCACATGCTAGAGTTCCACATTTCAGCTCAGCAGCTGTCTTCTATCTTGCTTATGTCAGAGCACCAACAGGACTAGCATATTCTAGATGCCTAGGGGCCACTGAAAAGAAACATGGTGGTCTGAACTAGCATGAAGGTTTGAGAGGCCCCCGAGAGTCAGTAGCTAGGCTGATTGGTAAGGGTCTTCACCTGCATGACAACAGTCCACAAAGATTAAGAGAGGAAGTTCCTTAGCCTGATTTGTTATTGGTCTTTGTATTGGTAGACACCAATAAAAAATACGTAGGTAGACACCAATACAAAGAGTAAGAAAAAGGAAATGAAGAAACAGAATATGTTATAAACAAAACAAGATAAATCTTCAGAAATGAAAATATATAACTCACCTGAAAAAGAATCTAAAACAACCATCATAAAAATGCTCAACAAGTTCAGGGGAACAATATATGAACAAAGAAAGCATTTCAACAAAGAGACAGAAAATGCAACAAAGTAACAAACAAATCATGGAGCTGAATAATACAGTAACTGAACTAAAATCCACTAGAGCAGTTCAACAGCAGACTAGATAGGCAGAAGAAACTATTAATGAATTCAAAGTCAAGTCATAGAAAGTTATAAAATCAGAGGAGCAAAACAAAATAGGGAAAAACGTAAAGAAAGCTTAAGGTACTTCAGGGGAAATCTCCGAGCATACTAATATGTACATTATGAAAATCCTAGAAGGAAAACTAGAGAAAAAGAGGTAGAGAGCATATTCAAAGAAATAGTTGTCAAAACCTGAAAGCTGGGGAATAAATGGACATTAAAATCCAGAAAGCTCAAGGTTTCTCAAATAAGATGAACCCAAATAAATTCACCATGAGACACATTGTAATCAAATTGTTAAAAGTCAGAGACAATTTTTAAAAAGCAGCAAGAGAAAAGCGACTCATTACATACAAGGAAACTTCCAGCAGATTTCTGTGCAGAAACATTGCAAAGCAAGAAGGGAATATATTCAAAATGCTGAAAAGAAAAACAACTAACCAAGAATATTATACATGGTAAACCCTTCCTTCAAAACTGAAAGATAGATAAAGAATTTTCTGGACAAACAGAAGCTGATGGAATTTATTACTATTAGGACTACCTTACAAGAAATGCTAAAAAAAGTTTTTCAAGTTGAAATGAAAGGATGGCAAACAGTAATAAGAAAGCACATAAAAGTATAAATCTTTCCAGTAAAGGTAAATATATAGACAAATACAGAACACTGCAGTATTGTAACAATAATAGGCAAGTCATTTTAAAATCTAATATAGAAGTTAAATGCAAAAATTTTAAAAAAACTATGCTGTCATCCCTCTGTTCCTGCAGTTTCTATGTCTGTGCTTTCAACCAACTGCCAATTAAAAATACTTGGAGAAAAAAGTAAAAAATAACAATACAACATAATAAAAATAAAAACCAATAGGGTATAACAATTATTTACATAGCATTTACACAGTATTAGGCATTATAAGTGGTCTCGAGATGGCTTAAAGTATATGACAGGATGTGCATAGGTTACATACAAATACTATGACTTATTTTAAAAGGGACTTGAGCATATACAGATTTTAGTATCTGTGAGGGATCCCACATACTGTTGTACATTTGAGTTCTTTGAGTTCTGGGTATCCACCTTGTGGATACCAAGCTACAGTTATAATTATACAAATATTTAATCAACACACAATATAAAATGGTAAATTGTGATGTCAATAACATAAAGAACGTGTGTGAGGGGAAGAGAAATAAAAGCATAGGGATATTTTATGCAAGTTGTAACCAAAAGTAAGCAATCGTGGCTATATTTATGTAAAAAAAAGACTTAAAAAACTGTCACAAAAAACAACGATGGTCATTATATAATGATAAAAAGATCAATTCAATAGAAAGATATAACTATAATATATGTAACATATATATGCAGTCAACATCAGAGCACCTAAAATATATAAAGCAAATATTTATAGAACAGCAGGGAGAAATGGACAGCACTATGACAACAGTGAGAGACTTCAGTTCCTCACTTTCCATAATGGATACAATATCCAGACAGAAAACCAACGAATAAACTGAGTATTTGCACAACACTATAGAACAAATGAAATTAACAGAGCTAAAGAATATTCCTCCCAATAGCCACAGAATGCATATTATTCTCTAGTACACACAGAACATTCTCCATTGTAGGTCACATGTTAGGACACCAAATAAGTCTTAACAAATTTAAGAAAACTGAAATCATACCAAATATTTTGTATCAAATGGAATAAAACCAGAAATTACCTGCAGAAGGAAAATTGGAAAATTCACAAATATGTAGAAATTAAAAAACACACTCTTTAACAGCAAATAAGTCAAAGAAAAAAGCCAAAAGGGAAATTAGAAATCATCTTGAGACCAATGAAAATTAGAAACATTATACCAAAACTTATGGATGCAGCAAAGGCAGTGCTAACAGGAAAATTTGTAATTAAAAAATGGCTACATTACAAAAAAGAACTCAATTAAACAACCCAATTTATACTTTAATGAACTATAAAATAAAATTAAACTAAGCCCAAAGTTAGCAGATTGGAAGAACTATTCCGTTTAGAGCAGAAATAAACAAAAGAGAGAACAGAAAAATAGTAGAAAAAATCAACAAAGCTGAGAGTTTTTTTGGAAGGTTAAACAAAATTGACACGCCATTAAGCTATACTAACTCAGAAAAAAGAGAGAAGTCTCTTTAATCATAAAGCAGAGTAGGAATAGTGTGTCAATAAAGTGCATAATCTAGAAGCAATGTATATGTCCCTAGAAACATAGAAACATTAGGAAACAGCAAATTTGAACAGGCTTATAACTAGTAATATGATAGAATCAGAACTTAAGACCTCTCAACAAAAAAATAAGCACAGGACTAAATGGCTTCACAAGTGAATTATACTAAATATATAAAGAAGAATTAACACTAATTCTTCTCAAACCTTTCAAAAAATTAAAGAGGAAGGAATACTTCCAAACTCATTACCAGCATTACCTTAAAATCAAAGCCACATGAGGACACTACAAGAAAACTACAGGCCAATATTCTTGATAAATATGGATGCAAAAATCCTCAACAAAATATTATCAAACTAATTCAATGGCACATTATAAAAATCACACACCATGGTCAAATGGGATTTATCCCTTGGATGCAAGGAAGGTTCAACATAAGAAAATTAATTAACATAATATACCACAAAAAAAGAATGGAGAATAAAAACCGCACAATCATCTCAACAGAGGCAGAAAAAACAATTTACCAACCTCAATGCTTTCATGATAAAAACTATCAACAAATTAAAAATAAAAGTAAGTTGCCTCGACATTTTAAAGGCTATATTTAAAAATTCAACAGCTAACATCATACTCAATAGTGAAAAACTGAAATTTTTTCCTCTAAGGTCAGAAACAAGACAAAGATGCCCACTCTTGTCTCTTCTATTCTACAAAGTACTGAAAGTCCCAGCCAGAAAAAATGGACAAAAGAAATAAATAAAAGGCATCCGAATCAGAATGGAAGGGGTAAAGTTATCTCTGTTTTCAGATGCCATGATCTTATTTGAGGAATATTCTAAATACTCCACAAATGAACTGTTAAAACTAGTAAACAAATTTAATAAAGCTGCAGGATATAAAATCCACATACAAAAATAAAATAATTTTGTTTTTATACACTAAAACTGAACGAAAATTAAGAAAATAATTTCACTTACAATGGCGTCAAAAAGGATAAAATACTTGGGAATAAGATTAACTAAGTAGGTAAAAGACTTATAGATTGAAAACTACAAAACATAAGGAAAGAAATTAAAGAAGGCACAAATAAATGGAAAGACACCCCATGTTCATAGATGGAAGACTCAGTATTGTTAAAAAGGCCATACTACACTAAGAGAGTTATAGATTATTTTCAATCTCTATCAAAATCCCAGCAACATTTTTTACAGAAATGGAAAAATTATTCTGAAATTCATATGGAACCACAGGAGACCTGAACAGACAAAGCAATCTTGAGAAAAAAAAGAGCGAAGTCAGAGGTATCACACTTCTTGATTTCAAAATATATTATAAATGTCTAGTTATAAAAATAATACAGTACTGGCATTAAGACAGACATATAGACCAATAGAACAGGATGGAGAACCCAGAAATAAACTCAGGTATATATGGCAACTGATCTTTGCAAAAATCAACTCAAAATCGATTCAAGACTTAAATGTAAGACATGAAACTGTAAAACTCCTAGAAGAAAACATAGCTAATAAACTTTATGAGATTGGACTGGCAATGATTTCTTGGATATGACACCAAAAGCATAGGCAACAGAAGAAAAAATGGGCAAATGGGATTGCATTGAACTAAACAGCTTCTGCATAGCATAGGAAATAGTCAACAAAGTGAAAAGATGATTTACAGAATGGGAGAAAAATATTTCAAACTGTGTATCTGATAATGGATTAATATCCAACATATATATAAAGCTGTTTCCATTCAACAGCAGAAAAAAAAATAACCTGATTAACAAATAGGTGAAAGACTTGAATAGCCATTTCTCCAATGAAGACAAATTGCCTACAGGTATATAAAAAGATGTTCCACATTGCTAATCATCAGGGAAATGCAGATCAAAATCACAATGAGATTCCACTTCACTTCTGTTAGGATGGCTATTATTGAAAAGAAAAAAAAGATAACAAACGTTGGTGAGGATGTGGAGAAACTGGAAATCTTGTATACTGTTGGTGGGAATGTAAAATACTGCTGTGGAGAACAATACGGAAGCTCCTCAAAAAAATAAAAGTAGAAATACCATATGATCCAGCAATGCCACTTCTGAATATTTATTCAAAATAATTGAAATTGAGATCTTGAAGAGATATTTGCACTTTCATGTTTGCAGCAGTATTCACAATCACCAAAATATGGAAACAACCCAAATGTTGATAAAGAGATGAGTGGATACAGAAAACATATATAAAGTGAAATGTTCCACTGTAAAAAAAGATGGAAATACTGTCATATGTAACAACATGGATGAATCTTGTGGAAATTAGGCTAAATGAAATAAGCCAGTCTCCGAGGACAAATACTGTATTACTCTACTTACATGAGGTATGTGAAAGAGTCAAACACCTAGAAGCAGAGAGTAGAATGGTTGTTGCCAGGGGTTGGAGGAAGGGGAAATAAGGAGTTGCTATTCAATGGGCATAAAATTTCAGTTATGCAAGATGATTAACTTCTATAGAACAGCTGTGCAACACTGCATTGTGCCTATAGTTAATAATACTCTATTATATACTTTAACATTGTTAAGCGAGCAGATCTCATGTTAAGTGTTCTTACTTCAATAAAAAAATGAAGAAATGGTAGAAAACTTATCAGAATTTTATTCTATTAGAAATCATGCAGAAAGAATTCACAATGACACAAGAGTGAAAATGCAAATCTAAGTTATAAAATATAAAAATATAATTTTAAATTCAATGGAAAATGTTTCTAAGGTCACAGTGAAATGAGTAATTTTAGATATCCTAGCAGTAAAGTAAATGCGTATACATAATATGTAGAGCTATTTGGTACTATTAAATAATTTATACTATGCATACAGTTGACCCTACAATTCCATATTTATGAGTTTAAGACATTTCAATTTCAAGGTATTTTAAGATAGATTTATTTTCAATAATGTGTATTGCCTTTTTGTAAGAGATGCAACTTCAGATACATGTAGAAATAATTACAGATCTGTGTATATACAAATTAGTATAGAAACATTGTATTGTAAGACCTAGAGTTTCAAGTGCTGCCTTAACCTCTTATGAGCCTCACAGCCCCCTCAGAGGCCTAATTATCAATTCCCCTCTTCTTGCAATATATGTACCCCTACCCAGTGGGAAAAGTTCTCCACCTGGCTAGTTTCTCTGTAAGTTAGAACAGCTGTACTCTACATGTTTCTCAACTTAGGCTCTATCTTCATGCCAGACTGTGGAATTATTCAAACAAAGCAATTATACCCTCCTGCAGGAACCAGAGAACACCCAACCTTGTTCCTATGAATACTGCCTCCCACAGTCCCTGCTTGTTCACTCTGCTCCTGAGTGCAACCACTGTGTGGCCCTGAGGGGTGTGTGGTGTCCTCCTACCCCAGACTGTGAATATATGTGACTCGTATATTCCTGTCAATCTTCTTTGTCCAGTGCTGAGTGTTGTGTATTCTGTATCTCATGCTATTTATGGTGGAAAGGGGATCTGTCTCTCAACAATGGGGTGAATAGGAGACAATCAGAACAAATACACATTTCCTTCCTCTATTAGCTGAAAGGACTTAGAAACAATGATGCCTTGGTAGCAAATAGCACTGCCAACACATAGATTTTGGTTTCTAATACTCCTCCAATAAAAGGAACTGGAATTTTTTGGAGAAGTGACTGATTCTAGGTCTGGGGCAAAAAATATACTTGATGAGCCTAGAGCATCTTTTGTTCAGAAAGTAAGGAAGTGCTTTAAAACTCCACAATGATAGGGCTCTGTCAAAGGATGTAGGAATCATCTATAAGGGCTTCCAGTGGTCAAAACTGAAACAATTTGAGCAACAAAATAAACACAGTAGTATTGGATTATAGACACAAAGTCTAAAATAAATATCTCTGAGTAAATATTAATATAAATAACCGGTTGATCAAATGAATGAATAGGAAGTAAGTAAGTAGCATGAACTAGCCAAATTTTCCATCTCCTGTGCAAAGGAATTCCAAGTCATTTATGTAAATACTCAGCCCTCTCAGAAATGGTAAATAACTGCCCTTGACTGTGGGCTGCCTATAGTGACATCCCTTCAAAAATACATTATGAACAAGGGGAAAAAAGAGTGACTTTATGGTGGAGAAATCTGGAAAATAATGGACTCAGGTGATCGGATAATATCAATAGTAATAAGGCATGTCCATAGTATGTAGTGAGAATATCACCGTACTCTTCCTCACCATTAAAATCTAACCACAGAATGGAGCTTTATTTCTGTGGCCTTTCTTTAAAAAATTGATAATCTCAGTATCCTTGTGATAAAACCATAATGCAAATCCAAATTGAGGGACTTTCTACAAAACATCTGAGCAGTATGCCTCAAATGTCAAAGGTAATCAGACAAAAGGAAAGACAGAAACTGTGATATCCTTGAGGGGCCTATGGGGATGTGATGATTAAATATACTGTGGTATGCTGAATAAAATCCTGGGCAGAGAAAGGACATGTGGTAAAAACTAAGAAAATTTAAATAAAGCGTGGTCATTAGTTAACAATAATGTATTCATATTGGTGAATTAGTTGTGTCAAATGGACCATATCGTATTAGTTCATTCTCATGCTGCTAATAAAGACATACCTGTGACTCGGTAATTTATAAAGGAAAGAGGTTTAATTGACTCCCTGTTCAGCATGGCTGGGGAGGCTTCAGGAAACTTACAATCATGTTGGAAAGGGAAGCAAACACGTCCTTCTTTACGTGGCGGCAGCAAGGAGAAGTGCCGAGCAAAAGGGGGAAAAGCCCCTTATAAAACCATCAGATCTCATGGGAACTCACTCACTATCAGAAGAACAGCATGAGGGTAAGCACCCTCATGACTGAACTATCTCCTGCTGGGTCGCTCTCCTGACATGAGGGGATTATGGGAACTACCATTCAAGATGAGATTTGGGCGGGAACACAGCCAAACTACGTCACATACTAACGTAAGGTGTTAACAATAGGGGAAACTGGGTGTGGAAGCTCTATACAGTCTTTGCAACTTTTTTTGACATCTGAAACAATTCTAAAAAAAAAAAAGTTCATTTTAATTCCTGGTTTTGATATTGTACTGCAGCTATATAAAGTTGTCATTACTAAGAGAAGCTCGGTAAAGGACTCGTGACATTATGTACTCTTTTTGCAAGACTGAGTCTATAATTATTGTGGAATAAAAAGCTGACAATATTGTGTCTAAAAAATGTAGCCTTATTTTTCTAGAACAGTCTGTTAGGTGAACCCCTGAGTAATTGCCCATATTTGATCATTAACCTATAGAAATGGCAGTTTGACATTCATCACATAATGGAACAACGTTTGAACAATGGAAGGAATCTGGAATTTGTAAGTTTGGAGCCCCTCCTCCTTTGCTTAATACTGCATTTAAATTGTGGAAACTTACATAGGCTATGACGCCAGGAAAACAGCCTTTTCTTCTGGTCACTTTCTTCCTATGCCATCCTGCCTGAGCTGGATTTTACCTGGAAAGGTCTTAGACTTGCAGTCTATTCACTTGGGGCATGGCTCAGTCACTTTTAATCTTGATTGTCAGTTCATTTGGTTTTGAATTCCTCTCTGTTTACTCCATTGCACTGCTCAAAGAACTCTGTAGCATTCTTTTGATCTGATACTACGGTGGCCTCAGGAAAAGTGATGATCTTTCTGTGGCCCTGCATGCGGTCAAGGTACACAGAGAGAGTTCTGCTTCTCCTGTACCAAAATATGGAGTGGGAAACTTTGCAGTTTGTCTCAACTGCTGTATGACTAGCCCCAACTGGTTCCTTGCTTTCTCCGAGAACCTCTGGGAAATGGAGCATAACATCAACCTGAAATTTCTGGAAATGCCCAAAGGAAGGCAGACTTACAATGTCTACTCAATCTTTGTTTCTCTTCAATCTTTCTTCCTCCTCGCACCATTCTGGAGACATTTTATCTAAATATTTAATAATCTTACCTTCGATTTATCGAGTTTTTTTTTTTTAATGAATCCTCTCAGAGCCCAAGCTTTTGAAAATCACAATCCATTTCTTTGTTACTGTTAATTTACTTTCCTAAAGCAATAGCTACCTCATAGTTTATTTGCTGGAATGCAGTTGGATGGGGGCCAGGGGCAAAGAGTAACTAGAAATAGCAACGAACCCTGTCATTCAGTGTTTCAAAATTGGACTGTGCTATATTTCTTCTTCTAGCAAAAATTGACATGGCAACAAGAAAGACTTGCTGCTATTCCAGATCTGTACTCTTTCTGGCTCCCCAGGCTCTCACCTCTGAAGCATACAACTCCATTTCTAGCTCTTCTCTGAGGGCTCAGTAAGTTTATTCTCATAATAAAACACTAAAAAAAAAAAACAAAAAAAAACTGCATTTGTCCTTTCTTCCTAAAATCTGACAACTTCTTTTGGTGGGCGGGGGTAGTGTGGGAACCTTAATAAATATTTCAAAAGCATTCTTCTTTGGGAATGTTCTTAGTTAGTGTGTGGTGGAGGAGGCCCATCTTTCTGCCTGTGTAACATTAAAACAAAAATGAGTAAATTCTAGTCTCTTCCTTCTGTTATTTGGCCTTGATGAATTACTTTTCTTGATGACCCAGCAAATATAGAATATTGATTCAGGTCATAAAGAAGTTGCTTCTAAGGATTTCAAACCCACGAATTTTATCACATTTATCAGTCTGAATGTTTCACAAATTTTGTCTAAAATTGACTAGAGACATTAGTATTTCATTCAAATGGTTTGTTCAAAACACAAAATGCATTATTATTTTCTCTTCTAGATTTACTACTTTTATCAACAGATTTCAATACTTAAAAAATCATTAGTTAAATTTTCACAGCATTGTGGAAATGTATGAATATTTATAATATGGGTAAAATTACTGTGCCTCAATATTTGTAGAGAAAATGCCTATGATACCCATGACAATGGTGAAATATTCCATCTATGTATGATGCTGGTTAGATGACAGTGATTTTCCTAGCTGAAGTCCTTTGTCTTACTTTTCCCAGGCATTTCTTTGTTAGTTTAAGTTTATGTTCTTATAGTTGCTTCAAATTGGACTCACAGTAATGATACTCACTGAATTCTTAAGTGTTCAAAAAATAGATATAGCATTTATACTTGGAAAACAACTTGGCTGTCTATAAAATACTTGGACCAACTTTATTTCCTTGAGAATCTTGAAGGCGTTACACCACTGTCTCTTAGAATTTAATGAAAAATGAAATTTGATGTCAACATGATCTTCTCTCCCAGTTGCCTAAATTATTATTACTTTATTTCTGAAAGTTTACATATTTATTATGATACGTCCAGGGCAAATTATTCTGCATCAGTTTTCCTACCACATGGTATGCTCTTTAAACATATAGATCTAAGGCTTCTTTTAATATATTTAAAAATATTGGTTCTCCTCTACTGTTTTGGCTTTCTTCTTAGGGACAAAGTTTCTTCTGTGTGCCAGTTCCCCTGTGCCTATCTTTTATATCTATCCCCATCTCCCCAGCAGTTTTAAACTGTTTTTCATATCATTTTGCATACTTTTTTTTTATAGGTTTCATGTTGTATTTTCCACAATGTGTGTTTTCCCTTGCATTCATTGTGATTTTTTTTTTCCTTCTTTCTGGAATGGTTTTATTTCTACTGCTTTCCTAAGTTTTGACAGTTTATCTTTTATCTTCTCCAGATGACCCATTATTTCTGCCCTGAATTTTAGCTCTTCCAACTTTCCTTCCTAAAGGCAATTGTCTTCTAAAATTCTTTGTATATTCTTGGGAAAATATTTAGATCTAATTATGTCTTCTATATGGCATACTTTTAAAATAGTCTGCTGTTATAAAGCTTTAAAACTATTTTGCTGTTTTTTTCACATATTGTGTTTATATTGATGCTGTTGCTGTTGCTGTTTTGTCACTGGCCACTGAAGAAATTGAATTTCCTGAGCTTGCCATTTCTGTAAATGGTGGTTAGGGAGGAAAGCCTCATGGTCAGCTTGATCTTCCAAAAAGCTGGCATTCAACCCAAGCACCAAGTACACTTCCTCTTCCCTTGACTAAGTGATGTGCACAGGGACCACTGGCACCAAATCTGCTAGCTACAGTGCCAACACTGAAATAGCCCACCACATCAGAAGAATGCAATAATGGTGTTCAGATTTGCCTTCACTTTGACGATACTTTTTCACTCTCTGTACTTCTTGTCCTCACTTGCTCTCAAGAGGATCCCCCAATCTAGTTACTTTTGGCAGGCTTTATGTGTATTGCAAAATCTGTCGTTTTTATCTGTCTCCCAGTTTCACCATAAACGGTTTTCCAGGGTTTTCATTCTACATTCTGCTTTTGGATGATTTCTAGGCAGAGAATGAGAAATGCTGACTCATCCAGCTATGCTCCTACCATAAGTTCCAACATTGCTAATTTTAAATAGGAAAAGTTTGAATACACAGAAAAAAGCATATATATAAAATGAAAATTTCCCGGTCTGTAAAACTCATGTAGAAAAATACGTAAAGACATAATAAAATTAAAAGTGTATATGTGGTAAAAGCTGGTTTCAAAATCTTTTCCATATGCTATGAAGTACGCAAAGGTATAGAAAAAGTTTTGAGAGGTATATATAGAATGTGTAAGGGAAGAAAAGATATGATACCTTTCCTCATCCATCATAAGGGTCACTGCAGACACTCACTATAACCAAAGACATGTTAACAAGAGGAAAGCATAACAAACTTATTTAACTAACATTTTACATGACATAGGAGCCTTCAGAAATGAAGACCCAAAAAGCCAAGGAAACTGTCTATTTTTCTGCTTAGGTTCTATGAAGAATGGACAGTCATGCAGAATGTCATTGGACAAAAGGGTATAATCTAATGGTAATAGACTGGAAACCCAGCAAGCCCTGTCTGGATTCTTCTTGGCCTCTCTGTGTAGCATTCCTTCCTCCTGCGTATGTCACAGGACCCCTCTGGAATGAGGGTCTTCAAGGGAGAAGGGAGAGAATGACCTCTCTTGTTTTTACAGCTAGCTTTGGGAGAGGGGTCCTAGTTCCACCCTGGGAAATGGAAGTCTGGTTCCTATGTATTGCTTTGGGGAGAAAGAAGGGAAGGAGACAGGAGGATGGGAGAAGATCAGAGAGACCTTACTTCTGAGGCTGTTGCTGAGGCCTTCTAATCTTCCATTCCAAGTACATAGCATGTCAAACACTATACTCTCTGAGCCCCAACAAAGGCAATGATGATTTAATGAATGTTTTTAATTACATTCTTTTAGATTTTTCTGAATTATATAATTTTCAGAATGAAAAGAATTGTCTTATTTGAAGAAAAACAAGTTATGATAATGCATTTTATAACTAATGCATTTTATGCAATTTTACTTATGGATATATTCTTATTTTTTTCCTTTATAATTTAGATTGTTACTGTTTTCTTCTGTTCATCTCAAGGCAGTAATCTGTCACTCTAAATTTAGATTAACTTATATCTTCATCTAATCTTGGTGGTTTTTATGTTTCAATGCTTCCTCTTTTTTTTTTCTTTTTTTGAGACAAGGTCTCACTCTGTCACCCAGACTGGAGTGTTGTGGCATGACCTTGGCACACTGCAACCTCTGCCTCCCAGGCTCAAGTGATTCTCCTGCCTCAGCCTCCCAAGTAGCTGGGATTACAGGCGCACGTCACTACTGCCCAGCTAATTTTTGTATTTTTAGTAGAGACGGGGTTTCATCATGTTTGCCAGGCTGGTCATGACCTCAAATGATCCACCCACCTCGGCCTCCCAAAGTGCTGGGATTACAGGCATGAGCCACCGTGTGGCCCAATGTTTTAATTCATAAATTTAACTTTTTATATATATTATTTATAATTAAATATCTCAGCATCATTTATTAGATTATCTTTGATTTTTTCCCATTCATTTGAAATACTATTTTTCCTACACATTATCAGTAGTTCTCAATTTTTTTTCCTCTGATGCAACTGTTTAATGATATTTATGCCATTGCAAATGATATCCCACTGTGACCTGCTATGTACATAAGGCAATTCCCATATTTGCAATAATTGCAAGGTGTACTTATTGCATCTTCATCTTTTTTTCCTCCAAGATCAATGATATACAATAGCTCAGAATCTATAAACCAGGTATTTATAGATTTTGTTTTGCTTTTGGTCTTTTTATTGTTTCTACATATTTAATAAAATACAGATATTACATATTTTTGGAGGGTTTTCGTTTCGTTTTGTTTTGAGGTGAGGTCTTCCTCTATCATCCAGGCTAGAGCGCAGTGGCAAAATCACAGCTCACTACAGCCTCAACCTTCTGGGCTCAAGTGTGTCTCCCACTTCAGCCCCCCCAAGTAGCTGGGACCACAGACACGCACCACTATGTCTGGCTAATTTTTTAAGTTTGTAGAGACAATGTCTCCCTGTGTTGCCCAGGCTGCTCTCAAACTCCTGGGCTCAAGTGATCCTCTTCCCTAGGCCTCCCAAAATGCTGGGTTTACAGGCATGAGCCACTGCACCTGGCCTAATTATGATAATTTTATGACATGTTGTCAGATCTGACAGAGTGAGATACCGCTTTTGTATTTCTTCAAAATTTCATTCAGCCCAAGTCTGTAATTGTTTGGACAAGATTTTATATTCAAG
Source organism: Nomascus leucogenys (assembly GCF_006542625.1). Classification (NCBI taxonomy): domain Eukaryota; kingdom Metazoa; phylum Chordata; class Mammalia; order Primates; family Hylobatidae; genus Nomascus; species Nomascus leucogenys. The sequence continues at coordinate 30,883,496 of NC_044398.1, forward strand.
AGATAATTCTTAATTTATTAAATAATTTGTTTGAACGATCAATGGCAAACTGACATTTTCAGAGTATTTCTTTTTTCTATTCAAGAATATTGGATGTATCTGCATTTTTCAAGTCTTCTTTTATGGCACTTAATAAAATTGTATAGTTTACATTATTTTCTTTGAAATAATAGACATTTTATAATATAATGGGCTTTCAGATTTTCTTTTAAGAGAAACTTTCCTAAAAGTGTTTAGACTGGACTTGAGAGGAGCATGACTAAAGATAGGGCAGAAAAAATATTTCCACGATTACAATAACTCTAGCATGAAATGGTGATGGGCTAAAATTGAATAAAGAGTAGTAATAATGAAAAAAAATGGCATTTGTGAGCAGCGTTCACTTAATAAAATCAATAGGACATGGTGACTGTTGAGTGTGGAATGTAAGAAAGAGGCAAAAGTCAACATCAATCCCTAAGTTGCTAGCAAAGTTCAGACCTAGGTTTCAGAAATTAAAGTATTTCTTCAGAATGGGTTGGGCTTACAGTGTATGGTAGAGCTTGTAGGTGAAGATTTTGGTAGGTAATTAAATATATTATCCTATTGATCTTGGCTTAGACCTCAGTTTCTTCATTTGTAAAATGAGGATGATTATAGTTACTTCATGGTGTTTGAGCGATGATGGGAAACATACTTCTGGTTTCCCTCTTTCTCCTTCCTTCTACTTTTGATATAATTACTCAGCTACCTTTCCCAGCTGCAAAGACAAGAAACACAAGGGAATATCAAACTAAGTAGAATAGACAGTTTGCACATCTGTCTCTTCAAAAACGGCAGCCTCTAACATAGACCAATATGTACTGTATTTATATTTATCAAGCCAATTTATGTAACAACAATATGGACACATTTTATTGCAGTATTTGACCATTTTTCTCATCCAGTAATTATAAATTATCTTGAAATGGTATTAGCAATAATAAAGTCCATATGAAAGGTTTGTTTTGGAAAGTAAAATAGGTATCAGCTGTGTGTACATGTAAATCCGAGATACATTGTATTTTTCAAACAGGACTCATATCTTTTCATTTTAAAAGTCACATTTCCACAGCAGCTTTATTTTCTTTCACAATTTTTATGTCTAACTACTTCATCCCAACTAATTCCCTAAAAAATAGTTTGCAAAAATTCATCATGGTCATCCAATTTAAATTTTTGTATGTGTGAACATAAACATTTTTCCTGTCCTTAGTTCCTATGATTCTGTATGACTTGTGAATTATGTTCAGCTGTTGCTCCAGTGACAATATAAACAAAATCTTATTTTAAGCCTGAACATTTGCAAAGAGAGAGAAAATTTAATATTGCCTCTCTAGAAATTGACACGATACAATAATGTAATTATCTTGGGTACTTGAGATGAAATAAACCTTGGATAACATAGATGACCCTGAGTTAGTCAAGAGAAACCGCTATCTGTTTTCAGACCTATCAATATACAATCATACCTTTTAATGCTTTTTATGTCTTAAGTGATCAAAATAAAATTTTAGGAAGCAAATCATGGCAGTGGGAATTGGGACGCATATAAATAGAAATAAAGAGAGTATTATTTTTATATTTTTTAGGAGTTTGGAAATTCTGATATTTTTTACACTATGATAGAAAAATATATTTGAAATTTTGCTTTTAAATGTACTGGCTGCTATTTTAAAAAGCAGTGAAATGCATAACTTAAAATGCTATGATAATAATAATAAAACCAAACCTAGTGAATCCAACAGAGACACTATAGGAGAAAAAGACTTAGGGCAAGCACAGAAATTAGAAACACAGAATGAGAATGAAAAATAATTCAAAAAATATCAAGACTCATAACAAATAGAAGGAAACTAAAACCACTTAGTGAAACTAAAACCACTTAGAAGGAAACTAAAACCACTTAAACAAACATTTAAAAATAATATTTTCTCTCAACAATCAAAAACTATGTAGAAACTTGGAAAATAAAGATACAAAACAGTTAACTGCAGGAACAATTCTAATTTTTTTAATACCAGGACAAAGGAAGCTGGTGTATACATATGAATAAAAGACCAAATAGATTTAAATCTGAAAAACATTAAAAGTGAAAAAGACAACTTCAATCAGTAAAAGACTTCTCTTTTTCAAGAAGATGAGCTTGCATTAACCAAACAACCTAAATTTGAAATACATATAACAAAATTTTGCAGAAATCGAGATGAAGTAAACACATTTCATAAAAGAAAAAAGAAAGATAATATTGCAAAAGATACAAATTACAAAGTAGTAGCTTTGCCTCATGTGTGTGCATGTGTATGTGTGTACACTTCTAACACACAAAATATATAAGAATGCTAATAAAATCTCAGCAACAGAATCTCAAAATACTGCCAAAACAAATGACAAAAGTCAGTCAATGTTACCTGACTGCAAACCAGCTAAGGAAAATAATTATCAAAATTGAAGTCATTTGGAAACCACAGACTGCATTTAAATACAGTGCATAGGCTCTAAAGTGATAGTTGAAATTACAGATATATACATTTACATACATATATATTAATAAGTACTTACAAGTATGTGTTTACGCACTTTAGGCCTTTGGGCATCCTATCCCCAATGTGTATCTTTGGACATTTTACCCCCCCAAAAATGTTGAAGTCTGCAAACCAAAAGATTTATCCAGAATTGCTGCTGTACTTGGCCAAAGTGGAGAGGGAATTAAAAGAAAATGAATGTTTGGTGTTTAATGCCAGTTAATGGATTAATCAAGAAACAAAGACCAACATATTCACCATTTAACAAGGGTTAGCACAAACCTCTCCTGTGGGGAAGAGTGAATAAAAGGCCGGAGAGTGGCCAAGAATTTTACTGTAATGGAATTTTTTCCATATGAGAAGCTAACACCAAAGGAAAGAAGACTCCTTCACAAAAATTCACTGTTCATCATTGTTTTCTCTGCCATTTATTAGCTCTTTTCTTGCTGTCTCTGTTTAGACTCAATTGTCATTTGGTTAGAGAACACTCTCAAGTATTATTTCAGGTAAGAAACATGGTGGTTCACTCTGAATCCTTCAGTGTTCCGAGATAACTTTTGCTGAGAAAGATGAACAATATCTAGACCACAGAGAGAATTGTTAGATTGAGTAACTTTTCCTCTGTGAGTTTAAATAAATTTAGACATACACAAACACACATATGTAAAATATGAAGAAAACTGTAAACTCTGTGATAACTCACAAATTTTTGCATATGAAATTAGTCCTATATTGAATTAATTTCCTTTGTAATTAGCCTGGTTAAAATTATACTTAAATAAGTCCTGGTTTCTAGGGACAGTGACCCAGCATCCCATCCAGTTACTATCCCTTGATAGCATCCCGATTTGGAGAATAAATTAAGTGGTTACTCTAGATTTCTTTCTTCATCTCAGGAAAAGTGTTTTCTATTGCTTCTTTAAATATTACTTCTATGACAAGAATTCCAGCTATCACTTGCTAAATTCTCTTTATCTGACCTCTAAGTCTTTTTTATTTAATTTGCTCTAATGATAATCTGTATTTTGCAGGGCTTTTTGGTTATTTTAAATTCTTTCACTAGTATATCAAGATTCAGTAGCAGTCATATGCTTTTTAATTTTCTTATTGAAAAAATATTTTAATTTGTACTGCATTTTGACTCCTTCCTTTTTCTTTTCTGCTTTTAACATATTTCCTTTACCATTCTTATTTTTTAGGTTAACTTTTATCTTTGTAAAAATAAAATGTTACTAAAAGGCTAATATTGTAAAACAATAGGTCCCTACTCTACCTCTCTTGAAAACCTAGGAGACACCCTGAGGCAATGACTCGGCCTGACACCCTGAGGCAATCATTTTTAACTCTCATAGTATTTTTTCCTATTTGCATTTATATTTTTAAACGATACACCTGTACTATTTTGTGTTGCTTCATAAGTTGCTTGTGTGTGTGCGCTGTATATAGCAGTAGAATACAGTAATAAGGAGCATGGTGCTTTGAGCCAGGCTGCTTCAGTGCGAATCCCAGTGCCACCACTTACTTGATGTCTAATCCTGAACAAGTTATTTAACCAATTTTTCTGCAATTCCCTTATCTATAAATAGGAATGATACTATCACTTAATTCATGGTATTGATGGGAAAATTGCTTGTTATTTTCACCAATATATATTACTAATTCATTTTCTCTAGCTATTCTCCAGTTTTGAACTCTCTTCTATACGTTCCTTTCTCCTGTAATAGATAACAAAAATTCTGACACTATATGTGGTTCTTCAGGGATGTTTACTTTTATTCTTGTTAGAATGCTCCAGGAAACCACTTAGTTTATGCTTCACCTACCTGCCTTTCATCTTGAAAAAAAAATATGTTGGACAATTTTGTCTGCTGTTTTCTCCTTGCTTTCTTTTGGATTGACATTCGTCTATGACCATTTCAATGACATCCGGGGAGAGAGAAAAGATAACCATATGTTCTCAATCTTCCATATTCTGAATGCAATATAATTAAAAATTATTTCATATATTCACATAAATCTAAAATCATGACACATGATGCAGCATCTATAACATTTTTCTCAAGTGAAACAACATTGAATTGTTTTTCACAATCTCTCTTTTAAGAAAGTGGTGAGTCTGTACTTTTGATTGAATTCTATATATGCAGTTTTCCCTGGAGGTGGTAAACTTTTCTTGCCATCACTGCTCTAGACAGTTGTTAGAATAAGAAGAGAAGGGAGCTGGTGCGGTTGGATGGAAGCTGAGGGAAGAAAGAATGTCTAGGAGGAAGGTTAAATCAAGGATCTCAAAGTTGCATAAAAACGATAGCATTATTGCCTTTAAAATGGCATTGCCGGCCGGGCACGGTGGCTCACGCCTGTAATCCCAGCACTTTGGGAGGCTGAGGCAGGGGATCACGAGGTCAGGAGACTGAGATCATCCTGGCTAACACGGTGAAATGCCGTCTCTACTAAAAATACAAAAAATTAGCAGAACGTGGTGGCGGGCGCGTGTAGTCCCAGCTACTCAGGAGGCTGAGGCAGGAGAATGGCGTGAACCCGGGAGGCAGAGCTTGCAGTGAGCCGAGATCGCGCCACTGCACTCCGGCCTGGGTGACAGAGCAAGATTCCGTCTCAAAGAAAAAAAAAAAGCATTGCCAGGTCTAGGTGTGGTGGCTCATGCCTGTAATCCCAGCACTTTGGGCTTCCGAGGCAGGCAGATCGCCTGAGGTCAGGAGTTCAAGACCAACCTGGCCAACATGGCGAAACCCCGTCTCTACTAAAAAAACAAAAAAAATTTAGCCGGGCATGATGGCGGGTAACTGTAATCCCAGCTACTAGGGAGGCTGAGGCAGGAGAATTGCTTGAACACAGGAGGCAGAGGTTGCAGTGAGCAGAGATCATGCCACTGCACTCCAGCCTGGGCGACAGAGTGAGACTCCATTTCAAAATAATAGCATTGCCAGGACTAAGTTAAAAATACAAGACAATATGCTATGTGTAATCGAGTGATTCTAAATTAAAATTAGAAAGAAACAAATCATTGGTTAAACAGAAGAACATAGTGGTGAAAGGAAGATGAAAGTTAAAGTCATAAACTGAAGATGTAGGAAGCTTGGAAGATACATTGGGTTTTAGTCTAATGGGGATTTGGAAATGTATTTTACTTGATATTTTGTATCGTATAGAGCACCCTTGACATAAGTAACTCCATCTTACATTCCAAAAGGCACCTTGCATACAGATGTTTTGCCTAATCAATAAAGACTGCATCCAACCAAATAAGCATATAACCAAGCATACTCTTCCATTATCAGTCCTCACCAGAGGACTCTGGACATAAAAAGAGCAGGACTTCACCAGTTTGAAATGGCCATCTTAACAGACATTGTCGTGTTATCACTTGTAATAAGCACCTGGCATCCCCCACTGCTGAAGGCTCTGCCCACTTCAAAGACTCTTCCTTGCAAGACTGACGGATCACCTGGCCCAGACCAGCATATTTGTTTTGCTCAGATTGCTTTCTGTGGACTGGTTCATTAACCCTTTTTCCTATCCTTTTCCTCTTGATGTTGAATGTTACTTCATTTGTGCTGGAATGTTTAATCTATAATATTTACATATTGATTTAGTATACTATTATGTTCGATTTGCAGTGTTGACTGACTTGTGGAATGGCTTGAGCCTGTGTGCCCACGGCTCTGACTACTGAGTAAATGGGAAGTACGAAGGAGAATTTCCTCCTTTGGAAGTCCATGTAGCTTATGGCTTTTATGATTGAGATAGCATCAGTAAAAGTCTGATGCTGTGGAAAGACACAAATATATGTGGACCTGATTACTTCTGACCTTGTGTCGCTCATGATAAAGATGGAGAAAACGAAGGTATAATTTTAGCATTTTTCAGGAATCACTCTAGAACAAGTTGTTGTTTCATCCCCATATTAGGTAAGAAACAAGTTAAATGATTTTCCAAAAAGAATGTTTTGTGTTTGAATATAGGAGAGAATAAGAACGTACGAGGCAGGTGGGTTAAAAAAAACATGAAAAGCAAATGTTGGTTTGGATTTTTATTTCCAATGATCTTAATTCCAGAAAAATAAAAAGCAAAGCATTTATTACATTGTAATGTGAGAGTGGAGCTTAAAGAGGGTGGGTGTCATTTGCAACAGTCATGTATAGCACAGAATGGGCTCTGCTACTGGTGATTATTGAGGTCAATTAGTACTAGAATATGGATGTTTAATTTCAGTCATCTCATTTCTTTACCTATACACTATAATAAAATATTTTCACAAGGCAAGCGGAAAACCAAATCTGACAGTGATTTGTAAAGTTATCCTAGGGGAGAACAGAAGGTGAAATAGGGAACTAAATCCACATGTGGGGACTACTTTCCAGATTTCAAGACTCAGGGCAATTGCACAGAAATTCAAAAGAAGCTTGGCATGTGCAATTACAATCAAGATGAAACCAGTATGAGACTTCATGCACAAATCCCTTTTTGCCTAATAAAATTTGAAAATAAAATCAGTAGACAAACCATATATGACCATATTTTAAATGCAATTAATCATTTAGGTTTTTTAAAAAAGTCTTTCTATCTAACCCATGGGATAGTTCCCAGAAACAAACAAAATAATAGCAAATTTTAGGAAGAATAGGAACAGTCTCAAAGATTCAATGGAAACATTATTGAAAAACACAGAAAATACATGACAAGATTTATAAAATTTGCATATGTGAGAGATCAGCTAGATAGTAAAGTGAAAAAAGATATAGAATGGAGAGGAAACTAAGGCAAAGTCACATTCTCAAGTCTAATTGGAAGATTTATTAAAGAATCTTTGTAAATCCAGAAATTTTGGATCATTGACATACTGGAAAAGTTATACACTATTCAAAATTTGCCACCAGATGTTGATCAGTTCTTCCCTAGACATGCTATTAAGATTGTATCCCTTATTGGGACTACCCTATCAATTGTTAATGATAATAGTAATATGCTACTCAACTGTTACTGCTACTAAGACTATTGCCATTGCTGCTATTCACTCCCCTTTAATGCTTTTATTCCTTTTGCTGTGTGATACATTTGACATGTATTACCTCTAACTTTATCAGTAATCACTACACCCATGTAGACTTGCAATATTCTAGGCAATCATTTACATGTTTTACATAGGCTAACTCATTTAGATCTCATAAAAAGCCTATGAGGTAGAATCTGTCATTTTCTCCATTTTATAGAAGAAAAAACTTAAGGCTCGGAAATTTCTTTGAATTGGCTCAATGGCACACAGATAAGAAGATAGATTATTTAGTATCACTACATTAAACCTAAGGTAACTAAGTGTCGTAACATGAAACCAAGGACTCAGAGATGTGACTTGTCCAAAACCACACAACAAGCAAGATATCCTCTCGGCCTATTGTCCTGATATAAATGAAGAGTTCACGCAATCCTAATACTGAGATATCTGCACTAAACAGACCTCTGTTCTCCTCTTGGCTGTAATATTTCAGAGCTATGAGAGTTTTGTCAAGTTATGTGAACTTTCTAAGCCCTCATTTCTATTCTGTGGGTGAAGACATCAATGCTTAGATTACACAGTTAGGAAAAATAAATAAACTGTTATCTTTGAAACGCTTACTACAGCACCTGGCAAAAGATGTTTTTAACAAATTCTACATCTCTTATCTCTTTCTTTTCTTGTCACCAGCCGTGGGACCCAAGAAAATAAGAAGTAAAAGCATTTGTCATATTCTGCTTCTTTGTTTGAAATGGGTGCAATTTTGCCACAAAGGCCTGATTGGGGGAAAATATGAATAAAAAGCTTTTCCCTGAGATAGATATTTTCAAGTTTATTTTTTTAACTTGTCAGAAAAAAATGCACCTCAATTTAGATGCACACTCTGGATTATAACCTTTAGACAGTGCTATTTATACAAATAATATCAGGCCTTCCAGAACAAATAACGTGACACCAATATCCATGATTACCATTAACCTTAATCAGACATGGCAAGCTCGGAATTCTGTGACTACAGAAAGACGTTCCCTGATTAGCTCTGCTCAGCGGTAGGCTTTCCTAGGCTGCACATTAATAGCTCCATCCCCCACCAAAGGGAAAGGAAAAGTCAGGAAATGTTATTTGCAGAAAATTGATGATTATGAATGGACTGGCCACAGTGTCTATATTAAACAAACATTGCACATTGATTGGGGTGGCTGTCAAGTAGTTTTGATGGATTATTTTTTTCTTCATTTTTCTTTGAGAAGGATGTATTGGCTTAGCTCACTGCACAGCATCTAAACATGCTTGTAGATCATTTCTTCCTTGTTAAAACAAACAGCCTTGCATATTATGGCCTATAGATCAACAACCATGGATTTCCCCAATCATTTATCCCAGAACAGCCTATGGTTGGCAGGTAGCTTTATAAAAGAGATATAATGTCTATTCTAAATAGACATACATTTAAACATTAATTTCAATCACTGGAAACTGAACTGAATAATGTATGTACCTAGCGACTGGAAGTGTTAATAAAAATAGTGACATGAGAAATTTCAAAATATTTAATTACTGTTTTATTCCCTACCTTAGTAGGGAAGTACAGATGATAACGTGTCTGGAATTGGTGGGTTCTTGGTCTCACTGACTTGAAGAATGAAGCCGTGTTACAGTTCTAAAGGCGGCGTGTCTGGAGTTTGTTCCTTCTGATGTTCAGATGTGTTCGGAGTTTCTTCCTTGTGGTGGGTTCGTGGTCTCGCTGGCTCAGGAGTGAAGCTGCAGACCTTCGCAATGAGTGTTACAGCTCTTAAGGCGGCATGTCTGGAGTTGTTAGTTCCTCCCGGTGGGCTCGTGGTCTCGCTGGCTTCAGGAGTGAAGCTGCAGACCTTCACGGTGAGGGTTACAGCTCCTAAGGCGGCACGTCTGGAGTTGTTCATTCCTCCCAGTGGGCTCGTGGTCTCGCTGGCTTCAGGAGTGAAGCTGCAGACCTTTGCGGTGAGTATTACAACTCATAAAAGCAGTGTGGACCCAAAGAGTGAGCAGTAGCAAGATTTATTGCAAAGAGCGAAAAAACAAACCTTCCACAGTGTGGAAGGGGACCCGAGCCAGATGCCACTGCTGGCTCGGGCAGCCTGCTTTTATTTTCTTATCCGGCCCCACCCACATCCTGCTGATTGGTAGAGCTGAGTGGTCTGTTTTGACAGGGCGCTGATTGGTGTGTTTACCATCCCTGAGCTAGACATAAAAGTTCTCCACGTCCCCATCAGATCAGTTAGATACAGAGTATGGACACAAAGGTTCTCCAAGGCCCCACCAGAGCAGCCAGACACAGAGTGTCGATTGGTGCGTCCACAAACCTGGAGCTAGACATGGGGTGCTGATTGGTGTGTTTACAATCCCTGAGCTAAAAAGTGTTATTTGAAAGTGGATTTGGATTAGTTATAAATGTTACAAACTCTAGCACAATCACTAAAAAAAGTAAAAAAAAAAAAAAAAAGTATAATTGGTATACCAGAAAATGAAATGATATAAAATGCTCGATTCAAACCACAAAAGTCAGAAAAAGTGTGGAAGGCCAAAAGAGGACCAAACAACAAATAGAACACAGTCCCCAATATGATAGATATTAATTTAACTGTATCAACAATACCTTCAAGTGTCAATGGTCTAAATACAGCAATTAAAAGATAGAGATTGTCAGCGTGGATCCAAAAACAAATTCCAACTTTCCAATGTCTAGAAAAAACTGATTTTGAATATAAAGACACATATAGCCTAAAAGTAATAGAATATGTACCATGCAAACACTAATTTAAAAAGGAGGAGGTAGCTATATTAATTTCAGACAGAGTAGACTTCACTACAAGAAAAGTTTTGAGAACTAAAAAGGAACACTACTTCATGATAAGGGAGTCAACACTCCAAGATGACATGGTAATTCTTAATGTTCATTCACCTAAAAATGAAGCTTCAAAATATGTGAGGCAAAAACTGATAGAACCACAAGAAGATATAGATGAAGCCACTATTACAGCTGTAGACTTTAATACCCCTCTATCAGAAATGGACGGACTGCAGGAGAAAATCATAAGGACATGGTTTAACTTAGCGGTCCCCCAATTAACTGAATATAATTGACATCTATAGACTATTTCATCTAACAACAGCAGATTACAAATTTTTCTCAAGTTCTCATGAAATGTCCACCGAGATAGACCACATGCCAGGCCATTTACTCTAACCAAAGTAAAAGAGTAGAAGTCATATAATGTCTTCTCTGAGACAACAAAAACAATTAAACCTGAAATCAATAACAGAAAGACAGCTGATGCTTTAGACAAAATGCTTGTGTTTCTTGAAGATTTACATGTTGAATTTTAACATCCAATGTGATGATAGAAAGTGGAGCTTTTGGGAAGTGATTGGGTCATGAGGGCAGAGCCATCAAATAGGATTAGTGTCCTTGTAAAAGAGACACAGAGAAGTCCCTTGACCTTTCTGTATGTAAGATATAGCAAAAACATGACTGTTTATAAACCAGAAAGCTAGTTCTCACCAGATGCTGAATCTGCCAGCTCCTTGATCTTGGATTTCCCAACCTCCAGAACTGTGAAGAATAAATATTGTTTACAAGCCACTCAATCTATGATATTGTGTTAGGGCAGCTTACATGGATTAAGACAGTTAGAACATCAAAAAATGCTTGGATATTAAATAACACATCTAAATAACACAGGGATCAAAAAAGAATCTCAGGAGAAATTTTCAAATATTTTGAACTAAACAGAAATGAAAATACAACTTACCACAATTTGTAGGATGCAGCAAAATGAGTGCTTCCAGGGAAATTTATAGCATGAAATGCATATTTCTGGAAATAACATCTAAAATCAATCAATGATCTTCCACCCTAAAAAACTAGAAAAAGGAAAGCCAATTAAATCAAAAGTGGAAAAGAAAAATAAAAACTAGAACAAAAATCAATAAAATTAACAGCAGGAAATCAATGGAGAACATCAACAAAACTGAAAGTGGTTGTTTGAAAAGATCAGTAAGACTTTACTCACATTAAATAAGAATAAAAGACAAAAAACAATTGCTAATGTAAAAATTAAAGAAGGAACATCGCCATAGATTCCATGAACATTAAACAAACAATAAAGAAATATATGAATAAATTGATGCCCTCAAATTTGATAATTTAAATGAAAAAGACCAATTACTTGAAAAGCACAACCTTCAAAAACTCATAAAAGAAGAAATACATAATCTGACTAAGCCTACATCCATTGAAGTATGTGAATCAATAATTAATAACCTTGCAAAAGAAAAAGTGCCAAGCTCCAGTAAGTTCACTGGTGAATTCTATCAAACACTTAAGAAAGAAATTATACCAATTACCTACAATCTCTTCCAGAAGATAGAATCAGAAAGAATATAGTTCGAATATCCCTCATCCAAAATGCTTGAAACCAGAAGTATTTTGGATTTCAGGTTTATAAATGTTTGCACATACAGTTGTTCCTTTGTATCTGTGAAAAATTGGGTTTAAAGCCTCCCACAAATACCAAAATCCAAGGACTTTCAAGTTCCTTATATAAAATGATATAGTATTTGTTTATAACCTATGGACATGCTCTTATCTACTTTAAATTATCTCTAGATTACTTATAATACCTAATGCAATGTAAACGTTACATAAATAGTTATTATTGTTTGGGAATAAGGACCAAAAAAAGTCTGTATATCTTAACACAAGCACAATCCTTCATTGTTTTCAAATGTTTAATATTTCAAATATTGGTGGAATTTGCAGATGTGGAACCCTTGGATGCAAAGGTCAGCTGTACATAATGAGATATCTTGAAAATGGGACCCAAATCTAAACAAAAAATTTATGTTTTATAAATACCTTATACATATAGTCTGAAAGTAATTTTATATAATATTTTTAAGTAATTTTTTACATGAAACAAAATTTGTATACACTGAACAGTCAGAAAGCAAAAATGTCACTATATCAGTTACCCATGCGGACAATCTGTGGTTGTCTGGCACCGCCATTTTTCCTGAACGTATATAATTTATATGCTGCTGATAAGCAATAATTTTCTTACACTTAATCACCAATAAGCACTTAACAACAGAAAAATAATGGCATACCATTAACACAGTGAAACAATAATGTGTTCATGGTAACTACACAGCACAGTAGCATCATCAGAATACCTGTTTCAGCTGTTAAAAACAATAGATAATGGCAGGCTTCTGGTCTCCATCTATGATGCTGTACTTTGATTAAAAGACTGTACAATGTATCTTTTTTTAGGTGAGAAGAGCCTTCAGAAGCAGTTGAGGGACCAGAATGTGGGTCCTCCAAGTATGGCTTTTTAAAATGTTTCCTCCAGCATAATCTGCCTAATTTACATTTTTTAACTTTACAACTCTTTTTAATTATATACACTGACATGATTTCTTGTTCTGCTATGAATGCACACTGTTCCTATCCTTCGATAAGCCTATTACACATTTTTACCATGCCATCTTGTATTAGCCTGTTCTCACATTGTTATAAGGAAATACCCAAGACTGGGTAATTTATAAAAAATTATTAGAAGAAGAGGAATAAAAAAGACCAGAGCAGAAATAAATGAAATTGAGGCTTAAAAAAATACAAAAGATCAATGAAACAAAAAATTACCTTTTGAAACGGTAAAATAAACAAACCTAGGGCACGGTGGATCACGCCTGTAATCCCAGCACTTTGGGAGGTCCAGGCAAGCAAATCACGAGGTCAGGAGATAGAGATCATCCTGGCTAACACGGTGAAACCCCGTCTCTACTGAAAATACAAAAAATTAGCCGGGCGAGGTGGCGGGCGCCTGTAGTCCCAGCTACTCCGGAGGCTGAGGCAGGAGAATGGCGTGAACCCGGGAGGTGGAGCTTGTAGTGAGCTGAGATGGCGCCACTGCACTCCAGCCTGGGTGACAGAGCGAGACTCCGTCTCAAAAAAAAAAAAAAAAAAAAAAAAAGAAATCAACAAACCTTTATCCAGATGAAGGAAACAAGATAAAACACTCAAATAAATAAAATCAGGGATGAAAAAGGAGACATTGCAACTGAACCATAGAAATGTAAAGGATCATTAAAGACTATTATGCAGCCAGGCATGGTGGCTCATGACTGTAATTTCAACACATTGGGAGGCCAAGGCATGAAGATCGCTTGAGTCCAGGAGTTTGAAACTAGCCTGAGCAACATAGGGAGACTTCTGTCTCTATAAAAAATAATACAAATAAAATTTAGCCGGGCATGATGGTGCATGTCCGTGGTCCTCGCTACTCAGGAGGCTAAGGTAGAAGGATCATTTGGGCCCGGGAGGTCTGCAGTGAGCCAAGATTACACCACTGCACTCCAGCCTGGGCAACAGAGTGAGACTCTGTCTCAAAGAAAATAAATTCTAAAAAATAAAGACTATTATGAACAACTAACTATATGCCAATAAATTAAGAAACTTAGAATAAGTGAATAAATTCCTAGATACATAAAACCTACCAAGATTTAACCATGAAGAAATCCCAAACCAGAATAGACCAATAGTAAGTAACAAAGATCAAAGCCGTAATAAGAAAACTCCCTTTGAAGAATAGTCCAGGACCTGATGGCTTCACTATTAAATTCTACCAAACATTTAAAGAAGAACAGAGCTACAAAGTACTACGTATCTGGGGAGTGAAATGTTTTCTTTGGCTCAGTGCTTTCCTGAACCCATAGATGCTCTCAGCAATTACCACTCTTCCCACCAATGCTTTCATTGAAAGATCAAAAACAAGAAGTCTAAGTACAGTTATTTCAGCATTAAAAATAAGACTGTAACACACCAACAAATGTGAAATACAAATAAATCCAGATTTCTTTCATAAATGGCTCTTGGGTCAGTAACCTGCACAGCATTTCTGAAGGTCTTTCTTTTACATTATTGGTGCAGTGAATATTGGCACACTGATTTTTTTTTTTGTTTTTTTAGACAGAGTTTTTCGCTCCTGTTGCCTAGGCTGGAGTGCAATGGTGTGATCTCAGCTCACCACAACCTCCACCTCCCAGGTTCGTGCAATTCTCCTGCCTCAGCCTCCCAAGTAGCTGGAATTACAGGTGCATGCCACCAAGCACGGCTAATTTTTGTATTTTTAGTAGAGATAGGGTTTCGCCTTGTTGGCCAGGCTAGTCTCGAACTCCTGACCTCGTGATCTGCCCGCCTCAGCCTACCAAAGTGCTGGAATTATAGGCATGAGACACCGCATGTGGCTGGCACACTGTTTTTTTTTTTTTTTTTTTGAGACGGAGTCTCGCTCTGTCCCGCAGGCTGGAGTGCAGTGGCGACATCTCGGCTCACTGCAAACTCCGCCTCCCGGGTTCACGCCATTCTCCTGCCTCAGCCTCCCGAGTAGCTGGGACTACAGGCGCCCGCCAACACGCCTGGCTAATTTTTTGTATTTTTAGTAGAGACAGGGTTTCACCGTGTTAGCCAGGATGGTCTCGATCTCCTGACCTCGTGATCCGCCCGCCTCGGCCTCCCAAAGTGCTGGGATTACAGGCTTGAGCCACCACGCCCGGCCATGGCACACTGATATTTTAATGGCAATTCTAGAGGCACGTTTCCTTTGATTTAACAATTGCTCTTCTAGGAATTGAGAACTTGGTACAGTGTAGGATATTACACTACTGTTTCAAAAGGGGTATACCATATATATAAGCACTAGTTATAAATTATCTAAATACTAATATAAGGAAATGGTCTGCTCTTATAAATGATTCTGTAAATTTTTTGATATAGAAATATTTTCATAGTATATATATATTTTTATATGCCTCTTTAAATTTATTTTTATCTATTTGTGTTCAATATATTTTGATACATACACACACACACACACACACACAGTGAAATAATTAATAAGGTCAAACCAATTTCCAGTCATCATTTTCCATAGTTATGTTTTATTGTGTGTGTGGCAAAAGCACCTAAAGTCTACTCTTTTACTATATTTTTGGTATACAGTACATCATTATTAAATATAATCTTTATGCTGTATATAAGATCACTAGATTTATTCATCCAACCTGACTGCAAATGTGTACCCTTTGACCTACTTCTCATTTCCCCCTGGTAACCATTGTTTTACTCTGTTTCTATTTATTAGTCTTAAATTTTATTTTTTAGATTCTGCATATAAGTGAGATCATACAGTATTTTTCTTTCTTTTGTTTGGCATGTTATCATCCTGGGTTCATCCATGTTGTCACAAATGACAGTACCTCCTTTTAAAAGGCTGAAGAATATTTCATTGTGTGTGTATGTGTATGTGTGTGTGTGTGTGTATGTGTGTGTATATATATAAATATATATCACAATTTATTTGTCCATTCATCTATTTATAGTCATTTAGGTTGTTTCCGTATCTTGTCTATTGGGAATAATGCTGCAATGAACCTAAAAGCATAGAAAATGTCTATGAAGTGCTGATTTCATTTCCTTTGGTTTATAACCAACAGACGGATTGCTGGGTCACAAGTTTGTTTGTTTGTTTTTAAGAAATTCTGTACTCTTTTCTATAATGGGTCTACCAGTTTACATTCTCATTAACAGTGTATAGAGGTTCAATTTTCTCATAGTATATTTTTAGTGGAAAAATTTATGATATGGTTTATATGGAATAATCATCTGCATATATGTGTATGTATATATAATTCCATAAGAGTCTAAAGGCATGCATTCTAAAATATTAACGGAATAATCTCTGAATATTAGACTTTATAATTATCCAAATTCCCCTTTATTTCCTAAAGGTAAACCTCTACTAATTTAATAATAAAATACAGTAAAGGAAAAGATGAATAGCTCTAAAAATTAGTTTCCAGGGGTGAGAATTACTGAGCAAAATAAAGAAACAAATTTGAGGTCATCAGTGGGAATCTTTCTTTTTTGCATGGTTTCTCAGGAGTAAGCCTGTCTCCTTTTTGGTGGAATATCTAGTCCAAAATGCCTTCAGGAGTAAGTAACATTCGTTTCTGAATTAACTTTCAGTTTACTGGCAATTGTTTGTACCAGACTTAATTTTTAGTGTATTAAGTCTTGTGTATTTATAGCATCAATTGCAGAACTTCTTGGGAATGAGGCAGTAATAAAAGCATGAAACTATTCACAGGGTGTGGTTAGGTATTAAAAACACACTGTGCAGCTGACATGCCTTTGTTTTAAGCATACTGTGGTCTCCAGAGCTATAACTCCGAGTGATTTATTTTCTTTCTCCTTATATTTGTTTACAAACTGATGTTGGAACAGTTCCCTTGTATACCATTTATAATAAGAAACCCCTTTAAGGTTGGGCTGTTCTCTAGTTGGCCTCTGGATAGTTAAGTTTTCCAAGAGAACAAGTTTGAGGGCAGAGAAACATATTCACATGTTTAAACTCAATTTAACTTTCACTCTATCAGTGTCTCTTCACTCTGCCTTAGTTCCCTCTCCCTGGGCTTAAATTTCTTTATGGTAGAGTCAGGGTGCTATGGTTTGAACGTGTTCTCCAAAGTTCGTGTGTTGGAAACTTAATCTTCAGTGCAACAGTGTTGAGAGCCGGGATCTTTAAAAGGTGATTAGCTCATGAGGTCTTTGCCCTCATGGATGGATTAATGTTGTTATCACAAGGGTAGATTAGTTATAGCCATAATGGTTTCCTGACAACAGGATGAGTTTGCTGCCCTTCCTCTCTTCTCGCTCTTTCTCTTTCTCTCTCTTATTTGCTCTCACTTTTTCTGGTGTGCCCTCTTGTCCTTCCACCTTTCATCATAGGATGATGCAAAAAGATGATGATGATGATACAGGCCACTCAACCTTGGATTTCCCAGTGTCCGGAACCGTAAGAAATAAATCTCTGTTTCATACAACTTACCCAGTCTCAGATATTTTGTTATAGCAAAGCAAAGGCGACTTAAGACAGAGGGAGACACTTTATTTTGTACATGAGTCTTTTATTATTCCTTCTCTTACAATGA
Organism: Nomascus leucogenys; assembly: GCF_006542625.1. Classification (NCBI taxonomy): domain Eukaryota; kingdom Metazoa; phylum Chordata; class Mammalia; order Primates; family Hylobatidae; genus Nomascus; species Nomascus leucogenys. The sequence continues at coordinate 30,901,085 of NC_044398.1, forward strand.
GAATTATGTAATACTTCAGGTTGGCTAGCAATAGTATAACATGTTACAAATATTGAACTGTAAAAAATATAAGGGTTACTTTTGCTGAGTTATCATGATAATGAAACAATAGAGATTCAAAAATATGCACATAATAACAATAAGAAGAATATGGCTAATATTGGTCAATGAGATTTCAAAGTAATTTCTAAAGGACAGAAATTATAAAATAGACTAGAAAAAACTGGGCTGAGGCTATGTGGACATAGATCTACCGATAAGCACATCTGAGAGGCTCTCATCTCAGAGTGGTAGGGACAGGCAGATAGAAGCAACAAAGATGAACTTCAAACTTCTAAAATTCAATGTTAGTACTGGAATACAAAGCCAATAAAAGCTCAGACCACAATTCAAAACAAGTGATAACAATGGGAGAAAAAATAAGACATATCTGATATTGTCCACATCTCTCTAAGAAGAATTCTAGAAAGAGAATGAGAATACGCATGTAAACAAATTGTAAAAGTAATAACAGAAGATAATTTTCTTTAGGTGAAGGCCCATGTTTCCAACAATTGAGTTGTATTAAAAAGTGACAGATGATGAAAAGGATGGAGTTGAAAGAACTTTAATAAAGACACAGCCTCACAGAAGGGAAGAAAATCAGATTAAAATAACATTGTAAAAGTTTGCAGAAATAATATGTGCAGACAGGCAGCCCTCATTATTAATGAACTCCGTATTTTCAAAATAACCTATTCACTGAAACTTATTTGTAACCCCCAAATTAATACTCATGGTATTTTCCTGGCTATTCATGGCCACGCACACAGTGGCAAAAAAATCTGAGTCACGATGCACACATTTCCAGCTCAGATGAAAAAGGTGATACGCTGCCATCTTATTTGGTCTCTCATACTATGAATGAGCATCCTTTGTTCAGTCTATTTAATGTCACAATTTTCAAATGTGCGTGCTTTTTGTTGGTGATTACACTGTTTAAAATGGCTCCTAGGCATAGTGCTGAGGTACTGCCTAGTGCGCCTAAGTGTAAGAATTCCGTGATGTGCCTTATGGGGGAAAATGCATATTTAGGTAAGGAATGAGTTATGGTACTGTCGGCCATGAGTGTAATGTTAATGACTCAACAATATATATTAAATAAGATGTCTTTAAAAAAAATTTTTTTAAAAGGTTATGTATTGATTAATGAAAATTTTGTGACCAGAAGCTCACAGGAACCTAACCTTGCATTTTCTCTAGTTGCAACTTTTCCATAGTCACCAATTTAGTGTTTACAGTAACTTCATAGACTGTAACTACTGCAAATAACAAATATTGACTGCATGTCGCTTAAAAGGGATAGGCATTAGTTCTTCTTTCTAAACATTTGATAAATCAAAATTTTAAATACGTAAAGTTAGCTTGTACCTTGTATCTAGCTAAACTATTAAACAATTATGCACTCAGAATATTTTATTTTTTATTAATTGAAGATATATATTAATTAAGTAAAAGAGAGATACAAGATCCAGAAAAATGAAGAACAAAGGAATAAGGAAAGCCATAAAATAATGGATGGGAGTTGCAAAATAGGCCTAGAAACAAATGTAAACCAAGAATAAAATTCTAAGCCCCTCGGCCTACTGAATAGACCCCTCCTCTTGGCCAAGGAGATTCCAAGGAACCTGAAAAACGAGTTCAGGCCATGATAGGAAGTTGGGGGGTTAGACACACCTCACTACACTCTTCTCCCTTTGGAATTCAGATACAACTGATTAACATTAAAACAGAGATCTTAAGTCTAACAAAACAGACTCTTTGTAGCAATAAGATACCAAATTCCTACATGAATCTAGTATAGCATCACATGACAGCTAGCAAGCCTTGAAATAAATTGAGATATTTTACCCCAAAATATATTTCTTTGACATATTTTGAAACGGCCCTGCAAAGCTGTCTCTTGTGGGGGAAATTCATATTCTGTAGAAAACCCCCTTCCCTTTCCAGGTCTTTTTGTGATGCTGAAGAGATTAGCTGAGAGTCTAGCACCTTTTAAAGGTCCGAATAGGAAATAGGTTAACATCTTTTGCCTCTAAGGGCTACCACCTATGAGAATTCATCTACATAATAAGAACCTTGGTCCTCATAACCCCTTATCTTAAGCCAGACACTCCTTTCTATTGATTCCATGTCCTTAGATAATAACAACTCTTTCAACCAATTGCCTTGGATCAGAAAATCCTTGAATCCACCTACAACCTGTAAGGTCCTTATTTTTTTGGGTTGTCTTTCTGGACTAAATGAATGTATACCTTACATGTATTGGTTTATGTCTTTGCCTGTAACTTCTGTCTTCCTAAAATGCATAAAACCAAGCTAGAACCCAACCACCTTGGGCACATGTTCTCAGGACTTCCTGAGACTGTGTCATGGATCATGATACTTAACCTTGGCAAAGTAGACTTCCAAGTTGATTGGGATCTATCTCAGGTACCTTTTGGTTTATAGCGACTAGTCAAAATTGGAGAAGGGAAGAGTTGAACTCTGAAAATGGAAGGAAAAAATAAGTTATTTTTTACCACATAACTCTATTTTCTCCTCTAGATCTATACTTCATCCTTTTTCACCTTACTTTTAGCCTCACAAAGATGACCTGTATGAATTCCGACAATGAGCTACTTTGCCTGCTAGCTTTGGGTTGGATTCAGCTGAAGGAGTGAGGGGATTGAATAAACGCAGGATAGTAAGGTAAACTTATCTCTTCTATTGGCTTTCTCCCAGCAAAATTGCACCAGGCTAGCTGTGCCCACAATCAAAGTTCAATATTGTTCTCAATTTGGCCTACTCTATAAACAGATCTCCTTCTGGGTTCCAGTAGTCATTCTCTGCCATTGTTCTCGTAGGCCCAGAGATAGGGAGGGTTCTGCTGTCATTATGCTGTGCTATTGCAGTCTACTTTGCATCTCCATACATGCACTACTTGTAACACTGTAAATAAATGCATCTCGAATTATCATAAATTAAATATATCATCTGTTTTCTGTGACTGATACACTATACAGTACACAATAATATTGAGTAGCAGAAAAGCCAGAGACAATAACAAATTCACCTTGGTCTTTTGCCCAATAGGTATATAAGAGTATTTAAAAATGCTAGGGAAAAATAATATTATATAGTTAGTTTCCAAATATGAAAAAAATTTAAAAGTGACAGGAACAGAAAATGTATTTAACCTTGATGCCGGGATACTGTTCTTCTATTAGTTTAGGGCTTGTAGAATTAAAGCCATAAAGAAATGTATAAATAAAAATTCTGATCCACTAAGGAGTTCTTAAATGCATTACATCAAGAACTATATTAAGAAAGACATAATTTATTAGAACACACTTTATAGTAATCCACCTGACTTGGTTGTGATAGTAGAGTAGATACCTGTTTTAACACTCTTCAATAAAAAAGTAAAATTTTATATGTTGGACATTGAGAAGCAGAACCAGTGGAGAAAAAGTTAAGGATAATGCAGATATTTATATGTATGTATGTTTGTGTATATAAATAATTAAACTTAATAAATACAGGAACATAGATATTATTTGATATTATTTAAAATTATAGAGCTAATCAATAGAATATATGTTTCCAAATGTAAGTACATATTCACATTCAGAGTCAAACACATGGGAATGTGTATTTCAAAATACAAATATTTTGAGGATAAGGGTCAGGGGAAAGAGAGGATAGCGTAAGTGACCTAAGTCATATTGTCTCACAAATGAAAGTCAATTGATAGTTGATAGTACACAAAGAAAAGAAAACATGGAACACAAATTAATGTTTTATATAGATGTATATGTGTTCATATATTCTCAGATATATACACCAGATGAAGTTGAAAGTATATGTTTATGGGTAAGACAATTTTTAAAAAGTAATAATTTTTCTTCCTTGATGGGGACTGGATATTAGGAGTGTTTGGGACATTGTTGTGAGGTTTGCTGTTTAAAATAAGTTCTTTGTTCTCTTTAACATGTTAATATGGATCATCTGTCACAATTTAAAAATATGTGCTAAGGAGTCTTCTGCTTTTGTCCAAGTGAAGAGACAGAAAAAGCGATTTACTCTATAGCATGAAACAATTTTAAAAGTGGGAGAAAATGAGAAGGGAGGAAGCACAAATTACTGTTATTAAGAATGGCAAGGGTAGCATTTATTTTATAGAGATTATTAAAAACTTCATGAGATGGATAAATTCCTGGGAAGACACTAAGTAGCAAAGCTCAAGAAAATATAGGTAATATGGGTAGCAATGTATTTAGTAAAGAATTTCAATCTTTAATTTAAAATCTTCCAGAAAGAAAGTTTTAGCCTTAGGTGGGCTCCCTTGACTAATTCCACTGAACGTTTAAGGAAGAATCAATATGAAGAAGCAATACCATTTCCACCAGAAAAGTACATTCCAACTGTGAGGTTGGAATTACCCTGATATGAATATCAGATAAAAACAATGTAATGAAAGAAATATACACACCAGTGTTCCTTGTGAAAATATACAAATATTTTTAAAATTATATCAAATCAAATCCAACAACTGTAAAAGGTATAATGCATCATCATTAAGTGGCTTTTATCTTTGGTTTGACATTTGAAAAACAAGTAATACAAGCAATATTCTTATCAATATAGATAGACTGAAAATTAAAAGTAAAGATAATTAATTTGATCATCTTAATATGAACTAAAGAATATTTGCCAAAATTCAGTATCAAAATCAAAATGGCTGTTCTTGATTGGAAAAAATGCTATCATCAAATTAAGCATAGAAATTAACTTGCTCAACTTGATCAAGGGCATGAATGGAAAGCTAACAGTAAAGAATACTTAATCATAAAGTAAATGAATTCATCACCACTAAGATCAGGAAAAAGGCAAGGATGTCCAATCTCACTGCTCCCAATCAAGATTGTTATACAGGATTTCCTAGGCTGTACAATAAAAGAAGAAAAAAACTATTTTTATGTTTTTAGAATTTATATTTTAAGAATTTATTGAGTTACAATTTAAATATTATCCAATTTATTTTTTTCTAGGAAATTTAGAATTATGAAACCAACATCACAATCCAATTTTAGAGTATTTTCATTATCCTAAAATATTTCTCAGTTCAGTTTTTCTATGTATAGATTTGTCTTCTGGGGAAAGTTCATATAAATAAAATCACACAATATGTGGTCTTTTTGTTTTGCTTCTTTCATTTAGCAGAAGATTTTTGTCATTCATCTATGTTATAGTATGTAGAAGTACATCATTCTTTTTCATTACCTAATAATATTCCACCACATGTAGGCTTTATGACTATTCTGAGTCCCTTGGAATTCCATATGATTTTTCTAATCACCTTGTCAATTACTTTGAAGTTAGCTGGGATTCTGATAGGAATTGCACTGAATCTGTAGATCAATTTGGGGAGTATTGTATCTGAATAGCTGAACCATATTAAGTCTCTGATGCATAAATATAAAATGTATTTCTATTTATTTAAATCTTTGGTAATTTATTTCAGTAATATTTTGTAGTTTTGAAGGTATAATTTTTGCACTTTTTTCATACATTTATCTTTATGTACTTTATTCTTTTTGATGATGTGTTTGTTCATTTTCTGATACTATAACAGAATACCACAGACTGGGTAATTTATTTTAAAAATGAATTAATTTCTCACAGTTCTAGAGGCCTGGGAGTCTAAAAGCATAGCACTGGCATCTGGTGAGGGTCATCTCATGGTGGAAGGCGAGAAGGTAAAAATGAGCATGTGAGAGAGAAAGCATAAGTGGCGTACTCCGTTTTGTTACAATCCACTTTCACAAAAACTAACCCTCTCTGGCAATAATGACATTAATCCATTCATGAGGGTTTTGTTCTTATGACCCAATCACCTCCTATAAAATTCCACCTCCCAAGACTGTTGCATTGGGGATTAAGTTTCCAACACATGAATTTAGGGGACACATTCAAATAACATAGCAGATGTCATTGTAAATGGAACTTTTTTTTTTAATTTTATTTTTGGATTGTTCAAGTGTATAGGAAGAGTTGATTTTTGTATGTTAAACTTTTGCCTTGCTGAACGCCTTTGTTAGTTTGAATAATTTTCTGATAAATTCCTTAAGTATTTTCTGTGTTCAGTATTTGTCACCTGCAAATAAGGATAAACTTCTTCCTTTCCATTCTGACGCTTGCTTGCTTCCTTCCTTCCTTCCTTCCCTCCCTCCCTCCCTCCCTCCCTCCCTCCTTTCTTTCTTCTTTCTTTCTTTCTTTCTTTCTTTCTTTCTTTCTTTTCTTTCTTTCTTCTTTCTTTCTTTCTTTCTTCTTTCTTTCTTTTCTTTCTTTCTTTCTTTCTTTCTTTCTCTTTCTTTCTTTCTTCTTTCTTTCTTTCCTTTCCTTCTTTCTTTCTTTCTTTCTGTTTTTCTTTCTTTCTTTCTTTCTTCTTTCTCCTTTCTTCCTTCCTTTCTTCCCTCCCTCTTTGTTTCTCTTTCTTTTCTTTCTTTCTCCTTCTTTCTCTCTCTGTCTCTCCTTGTCTGTTTCTTTTCTTTCTCTCTCTTTCTTTCTTTCTCCTTCCTTCCTTCCTTCCCTCCCTCCCTCTTTCTTTCTCTTTCTTTCTTTCTTTCTTTCTTTTTCTTTCTTTCTTTCTCTTTCTCTCTCTTTCTTTCTTTCTCTTTCTTTCTTTCTTTCTTTCTTTCTTTCTGTCTCTCCTTGTCTCTCTCTTTCTTTTCTTTCTTTCTCTCTCTTTGTCTCTCTCTCTTCTTTCTTTCTTTTCTTTCTTTCTTTCTTTCATTTCTTTCTTCCAATTACCAATTTTTCTACACAGGACCTACAGCACACTGTTTCACTGATGTGGTGAGAGTGGACACTCTTTTATTGTTCCTAATATTAAGGGGACAACATCTAGTCATTTACCATTAAGTATGATGTTAGCCATGGGTATTTTAGATTCTCATTATTAGGTTTGTGACATTTCTGTCTACTATTAGTTTTTTGATTATATTTTTTATGAATGGGTGGTGGATTTTTTAAATGATTTTTCTGCACTTACTAAGATGATCATACAATTTTTGGTTTATATTCTATTTGTCTGATGCATCATATTCATTAATTTCCACACATTGTTCATTCCTGGGATAAATACTACTTGTCATGGTGTATAATTCTTTTTATATATCGCTTGGCTCAGTTTGCTACATTTTTGTTGAGGATGTTTGCGTTTTTATTTGGAAGAAATATTGATCCGTAGTTTACTTTTCTAGTATGTCTGTGTTTAGTTCTGTCATTAGGGTAATGCTAGACTCGTCAACAAAGTTAGGAAGTGCTCTCTCCTTTTCTAGTTTTTTAAAGTGTTTATTAAGAATATGTATGAATTCTTTCTTGTTAGAACACACCATTGAAATCATGTTGGCCTGGGTTTTACCTTGTGTGTAGTATTTTGTTTGCTAATTCAATCTCATCATTTGTTAGAAGTCTATTCAGATTGTCCATTTCTTCTTGAGATAGTTTTGAAGTTCATGTATATCTCTGAATTTGTTAATTTTATCTAGATTACCTAATTAGTTTGGCATATAATTATTAATCACATTCCATTATAATTTTTTATTTCTGTAAAATTGGTAGTAATGTTCCCTTTTTTATCTCTGATGCTAAAATCTGAGTTTTGTCTTTTTTATGGTTGATCTAGCTAAAAAAATTTAGTTATTTCAATCTTTCTAAAGAATGAGCTTTGGTTTATTGATTTTCTCTATTTTTTTTAAATTATCTGTTTCATTAATGTTTGCTGTACACTTTATTACTTTCTTCTTTCCACTTGAGTAAGTTTGGTTTGAGTTTATTTTTCCACTGGCTAAAGATGTTAGGCTATTTATTTCAGGGTTTTCTTCTTCCTTAATCTGAACAATTATAGCTATAAATTTCCAAGTACAAACGTTTTTGTATGATTGCAATGTGTGTGTGTGTGTGTGTGTGTGTGTCTTGACTCAGTTTTGAGGCCCTGGTTGTATGCTGGTCAGTTCCTCTTTTTGCCTGTCCTGATTAAGCCCCACCCCCAGCCACTTTCCGTATTGGTCTCATACACTCTGAGCCACTATACATTGGCACTAATCACCTAGGGCTTGGTACCAGACACCTAGAAACTGCTGTAGTCCCCAGATTCCCCTGGAATTATTCACAACAGCCAATTCTAGGCCTGCTTACCCTGCCTCACCCATGCCTTCCTGTGGAAACCACAAAAAAGGTGCTTGCCCATAGGTCGCCTCATTTTGGCCTTCTGACTGACCCCAGTGCTTCCCCTGAGTGGCCCTACATGGCATACTGTGGTCTCCCTAAGAAGCTTATGAGTATAATGAAACTGCAAACATCTTTCTGGCTTCTTTCTCTTCATCTGCATCCAGCCTTCTCATACCTCACCCGAGATAATATGGTTAAAACAACTGGTGAGGCAAACAGGGTGTTTTGGCCTTGGATGAAAGAGAAATACCACTAGACGATAAATACCCCTAGTCTGGATTTACTGAGAGGTGGAGGCAGCCTGGGAGGCACTGCTGCCTGCTGGTAAGCTTGAGCTTGAACCACTGCTACTGTGCATGGTTTCACATTTTGCCATAATTTCCAATCCTAAATTGTGGATCTCATAAATTGTGTTCTGCTTGAGTTTCTACAACCTAAACACGTGTCTGCCTCCTCTCCTAGTCACTGGTTCCTAAGCCTCCAGAAGTGAAGGTCCCCTATCAATGACTTCATTCTTCAAAAGCTCCCCCAAAAGGAGAGAAAAGGAGCTAAATCCCTTGGACCTTATGATACACCGCAATGAGCTGAGGGGGCTGTGCCCCAAATAGCCAGGCATATCTGAATCAAATGCGAATTTCTTGTTGCCTGATGTAGTGTAGCAACAGCAGACTGCCTACGGGTTGCCTGGAAGTACCAAGAGTTGCACGGAACTGGCATAGGAGCACCCTAACATGGGGTCCTTGAAAAAAAATAGTGTGCTGTTGGGGCTGGTGGTTCCTCTGCTGTTGTATCTTGTATCTGATGGCTCTCCATCCCTATAGTCAGTGGTCTATCGGCACACACACCCATGGAAACTAGCAATTCAAAATTTTATGAAGCAGGAAAAGGAAAAAGATCATCTTGTCCTCGCTCCCTGTGGGAAAATGTAAAAGTCTAAGTCATTTTGCTCAGGCACTACTTACTGTTGCAGCCTATCAACCACACTAAGAGCTTGTTATTGAGATCAAATGGCCGACAGGTTTTCTCTAGAAGACCTGGATGCTGACATTTACTTCTCCTAGGTTGACAGGGATGCCTTAGAATGAGAATCAGCAGCTTATGAGTAGAGTTATGGGGACTACCAGGAGTAAGTGGTGAACATCAAAAGGATAAAGATAATTTGGAGCAGACAAAATATTTTTAAATTGGACAAAATATTTGAATAAAATGAAAGAAGACATATTGATGGCAAAATGTGTTCCACAAGTCATTAGTCATTAGGGAAATTTACATTAAAACCACAATGTTATATCATTATAGAGAATAGATTGACTAAGGAAAAAGTGCTGACAATACTTAGTGCAGGCAAGAAAGTGGAGTCACTGAAACTCACACATGTGACAGAAATATAAAATGATACAATCTCTTGAAAGGCTCTTTGTCAGTTTGATAGAATTGGGGGTCTGTCTACTGATGCTTCTCCATTTTTTAGGGTCCTCATGAAAGACATTGATATGGCTTGGCTGTGTCTTCTCCCAAATCTCACCCTGAATTGTAATAATCCCCATGTGTCAAGGGTGGGGCCAGGCGGAGATAATTGAATCATGGAGGTGGTTTCTTCCATACTGTTCTCCTGGTAGTGAATACATCTCATGAGATCTGATGGTTTTATAAATGGGAGTTCCCTGCACAAGTTCTTTCTTGCCTGCCACCATGTAAGATGTTGGTCTCCACCATGTAAGATGAGGCCTCCCCAACCATGTGGAATTGTGAGTCAATTAAACCTCTTTCCTTTATAAATTACCCAGTTTTAGGTATGTCTTTATTAGCAGCATCAGAACAGACTAATACAGACTTCTTCATTTCTATAGGTACCTGATCTTGAAAACCATTGGCCTAAAGTCACTCAACACTTCGGGCAATGTTGGGTGATCAAGGTAAGAGATTATATTTGGGTGTAGGCCAGGTTATAGCTAGCATTCTTGGATTGCTTTTTTTTTTCCTGGAACTTTCTGTGGTTTAAATATCTATCTATAACTATGGCTAGAGATATAACTTTTATGTGAATAATGTATGTGTTAGAGGTGAGGGGTATTGTTAGTATGCAATAAACAGATTGAAAGATAGGATTTTGGCTACGCTTATGAGGATTAGTGCATTGAGTAATTACAGATGTCACAATGATTTAGAATGAGTACAAAAATCAATGTTAGTCAAACTATTCCTCTGTAAACATTAAAATTCTGCTTTGATGTGATAACAATCCTTAATTAAGATGTTTGCAATCAGCTTATTTAGTCATCTATAGTGAGTTAAGCTTAGCAAGGGCAACATGCAGCATGATTCACTGGGCTGTGAGAAAAACACTGTCTTAGTACACTTTTTATTTAATTTTAACTTAAAAATAATAAACACATTAAGTTAGGAAGCTTGCTGGTAAAGATATGAGAGCTCCACAATCCAGAGCTGTTGATAACACCACCAGGACTCACTGACTTACTACTGCTGAACTGAAGCATAGTAAAGTATACATGCGCTTTGCAAGATATAATTATGGATTTTATTATCTAGAGTTGACCCTCACAAAATAGAAAAGTGGTTTAAATGGATTCCTCCCATTGTGAAACACAAGAAAATGGCAGAGCTAATATGGGTAATGTGAAATGTTTGTAACCCATATTAAGTTGTAAAAACAATGGCAATCAAAATGCCTGATAGCACATTAAGTCAAAAATTAAATTATGAAAGATATTATTTTACTATATAAATTCACATTTATTTTTAGTGTTGATGACCTTGCCTTGGTTTATATTTTGACTAGAGTTAGTATAAACATGCTGGAGATCACTAGCTCTGCATCAAAGACTAGTATTATTCTGTGGTTTAAATTGTTGCTGAGAATACATTATAAGCCAAGAAATAGATTTCCAAGCCCACTTTGCCAATAGAATATTAGCCAAATTGATATATGATCCTTTTTACCCAGGCCTATAAAAGTCTTTTCTTCCACCTGTTGGATGTAGTCAATGTCTAGGGTGGCCATGAAAGTCCTATGTTAGCCAGGGCTCCCACATGAATAGAGTTCTTTTGTCTCCTAGCCCCTTTCCCAGTACAGTCTGATTTCATATGAACAATAAATAAACATTTATTTAGTAAGCCAGTAAGATTTCAGGATTATCAATAACTTTATATTCATTTTACCAAATATGTAGCTTGCATTACATTATTTCATAATGACATGATAATTGGTATAAGTTTTAAAATATAAGCATCTAACACATGATAATAAATATGTATTTATTTTCAACAACATTTTAAGTCTAGATAATTCCTCCAATACTCTGCAAAATTTCCCTAAACTATGATAAATGTGAAGAAACATACAGGTAGAGTACATAGGAAATGGCAGCAAAGTGCCTTGTTTCTCTAGATATTATTAAACGGGCAGAGAAAAATTTCAAAAGTTTGAAAGAAATATGTTTACATAGTGTGAGAGGTTCCAGAGATGGATAAAAGTACAGATTCCTAACATGTCTTAGATTTTGGCATTTGCTATTTTGTATTTCTAGAAAAGATACATAAGACAACAATTCTTGTGAGTCACTAAGACAAAATATACCTGGAAAACCGAAAGTGTAACCATAAATACTTTTTCTACTTTTATGAGAATAAACAAAAAGACTTAAAAAAAACCTTTTTTTTGAGAGATAAGGTTTATTTGCATCATTCATAGGCAATCTTGAGCAGCAAGTATACATAAAGTACTAATGAACAAAATTCTACAAGAAAAGCCAATATTGTTTATTTGTTTTGATAAAAATAAAGCCTTCTTTTTAAGTAGGTGGAGAGTTACTCTGAAAATGTTTGTGCCAGGCAGGAGTTCACTGGTTACATTTCAAAACATTCTTGAACTGGGTATTAATTTTTAAGATGTAAGTCACTTCATGTTATAAATTCACTGATTTTGTTTTGTTTTGGGATAAGTAGCTATCAATAGTAGGATATATAGCAGATATTTTTACACAATTAAGAATGATAATAATTAAAACTTAAGTACTGTTACCTATGCTTCTGACACTGTTTAAAATTTTTTTCCATCAATTTTATTCAATTAAATTTACACATAATACAGTGCACCAATATTTGAGAGTATCAGCCTTTTAAATTTTTCCTATTGTAGGGGATATGTACTAGTACTTGGTTGTGGTTTTAATTTATATTTCCCTGGCAATTAAAGATTTTAAGTATCTTTTTATATGTTTATTTGCCATTTGTTTATTTTGCTGTGCAGTAAAATATTTTGTGAATTTGTAAAAATTAGGTAGTGTGCTTTCTTATCATTGAGTTTGTCGACCTAAAAGGAAGAGGCTGAGGCACAAAATATAATTTAAAGCATTTACTTGAGCCAAAGTGAGGACAGCTTTCCAGGGGCTCACATCCAAGTATCTTTAGATAAGAGCTTTGTTCAGCCTTTGTTACAAGGAGGTTTCTAAAGGACAACATTGAGAACAAGGAGTGGGTTGATACAAAGTTGTTTATCAAGAATTCTCATTGGTTTACAAAAATAACATTGATTAGTGATTGGCTATACATTGTTAATCTAGGCTCGTGGGTTATAGTGTCTGGTGCGGCATTGCTAGGGTACTTTATCGCTACTGTGGCAATAGCAAGCAGTTTCAAGAGATGAATGCATAGCTGAAAATCGGGGAAGTAGGGCAGGGTTGCTGCCTCATTTTAATGCTTCTCTGGGATACTTTAAAAGAATTCACACTCTTCAGATAAAAGTTCCTTTCTTTTCTCAAGTTGTAAGAGTTCTTTATATTTTGTATACAAGCAATTTGTCAACTTTATACCATGCAAACATTTTCTCACAGTCTATGGCTTATTCTTTGATGTTAATGGTTGACTGGAAAATGTTGATGAATTTCAGTTTATCATTTTCTTTTGGTACACACGATGCTGAACCATAGGTCATAAAGTTGTTCTTCCAGGCTAGAAGTTGTGTAATTTAGCTTTTAAGTTTAGGTCCATGAATCACTTTGAGTTTACTTTGTTTATGGTGTGAGAAATGCTTGAGGTATTTTGTTTGTTTTTTGGTTTTTGTTTCCAAATGGAAAATTATTTCAAAATGGATGAGACTTAAATGTGAAATATAACACTTATGAAACTTGCAGAAGAAAGCATAAAAGAAAAATGTGTCACTTTCACATCGGAAATGAATTTTTGATACTTTGCCCAAAGCATAAGGAAAATAATTTATGAACTTGATTTTACCAAAGCTTTTATCCTATGATACATTGGTAGAAGATTAAAAGATAAATTTTGGCCTGACTGATTGTTTTTGTAAATCTCATATCCAATAAAGAACTTATATCCAGTATATACAAAAGACACTTAAGCATCAATAAGATAGCATACAATCCAATAAAAAAGCAACATATCTGAACAAAAACTTTATTACATAAGTTATATGAATGCCATATTAGCCATAAAATGATGTTCACTATTATTTATTGCTGGCAAAATGAAAATTTAAATGGTCATGACATAATTGAGAATGGCAGAGTAAAGAATTTTGAAAATTTTTTCTCCCATCAAATCAATGAGAACATTGACAGAAATTGTAAAAATCAACTTTTTCAGAATGTTTAAATTTAACTGGAAATTAAGGCTGGAAAATATTTAGAAAGGATTTATTCAAGAAAAATAGCTGAATCTAGGTAAGAATAGCAAATTATATGGCAGTTTGACATTTTATTTCCACTCCCTTTTTGCAGCTCTGTGATAGCCTTGAAAACCAACAGCATGATGAAAAACAGGAAAATCTATTAGCCACTGGTGGAGGCTGATGAGGTTTGAACACCTCAAAAACCACATTTCCAGAAAATTGTATTTGATCTGTCAGTTCCTTGGAAAACTCCACTGAGATATTGCCCGATGCTAACAGTCTTTTCCCGGGAGCATCTGTTTACAAACAAAGGAACTAACAATAACAACAAACAGTGAGGAATTGTTCAACATTGTTGCTTGGTGAGGTAGCAATAACAGTTGCAGTGAATAACAAGTTGGCCAAAAAACTAAAAAGGAAAAACTAGAAATGAGATGTCCATAGGGTCTTTGAAAAGCTCTGGCATATTTCTGGAATTAGAAGGTCACATTTATGTGTAGTAGTGTTCGTCTCATCAGGAATGTGGAATACCAAGAAAGACCTGAGTATGCCCTCAGTTCTCACATCTGGCTGATCTTGAAGCTCTGCACAAGCAGCACATGAAGGTGAAAGCAGAGCTGTAAACTTGCTGCCTGAGCGTAGACAGTGTGCACCAAAATGTGATGCAAAGACTCTTAGTAAAAGTTGGCAGACTTACTGGTTCCAGGCATTTAAGGAAATCTCTGTTCAATCATTAGCCCAGTACTAAGATAATTGAGTAGAGACTGTGGGAGCCGCACAACACAAAGAATGCAGACTTATAGAATTAGTTCAAGAAAAGTCACTAAACAAGCAAACAAAAACAGCAAAAACCCTTGGTGGAGAGGGAATCTAATTTTCAGAGTTCTATATTATATTATATTGTATTATATTATATTATATTACATTACATTACATTATATTATATTACATTATATTACATTATATTATATTATTTTTCGGAGTCGGAGTCTTGCTCCATTGCCCAGGCTGAAGTGCAGTGCCACCAGCTCAGCTTACTGCAAACTACACCTCCCAGGTTCAAGTGATTCTCATGCCTTAGCCTGAGTAGTTGGGATTATAGGTACCCATGACCACACCTGGCTAATGTTTGTATTTTTGAAATATTTATTTATTTATTTTTGAGACAGGGTCTCACTCTGTTGCCCAGGATGGAGTGCAGTGGTGCAATCTCATCTTACTGCAATGTCTGCCTCCGAAGCTCAAGTGATTCTCCCACTTCAGCCTCCCACGTAGCTGGGATTACAGTCACGGGCCACCAGCCCAGTTAATTTTTGTATTTTTAGTAGAGACAGGGTTTCGCTGTGTTGGCCAGGCTGGTCTCCAACTCCTGACCTCAGGTGATCCTCTTGCCTTGGCCTCTCAAAGTGCTGGGATTACAAGCATGAGCCACCATGCCCAGCCTAATTCTTGCATTTTTAGTAGAGACAGGGTTTCAACATGTTAGCCAGGCTAATCTTGAACTCCTTATCTCAAGAGATCCTCCCTCAGCCTCCCAAAGTGCTGGAATTATAGGCATGAACCACCACACTGGCTTATATTATTTTAAATGTCCAATGTTCAATAAAAATTATATACATGCAAAGAAACAAGAAAGTATGTCTTATACACAAGGGAAAACAGCAGTTAATAGAAATTGTTAACGAGATCACCCAGATGTTGGACTTAGAAAAATACATATAAATCAACTATTTCAAATTTGTCCGTATTAATTTTCTAGGGCAACCGTAAAGAATACCACCAACTGGGTGACTTAAATGACAGAAGTTCATTGTCTCACAGTTCTGGAGACTAGATGTCTGAAATCAAGGGATTGGCAGGGTTGGTCCCTTGCTAAAGGCTGTCATGGTAGGATCTGTTCTTGGTTTGTAGATGGCTGTCATCTCTTTTGGTCAAAATTTCCTCTTTTTATAAGAACACAAGCCACACATTTAAGGTATACAACTTGATCTTTTGATATGTATATACATTGTGGAATGATCACTACAGTCAAGAAATTAATATATCCATCAACTCATGTAAGTAAATGTTTTGTTTTGTTTTGCTTAATGAGATGTACCTGTAGTGTCTGTTCATAATTTTATGTTGCCTCAATATCATTTAAATATATAGGTTTAACATTCTCACGCCGGAAACAGGGCTTAGTTACCCCTGACACAGTTTCCAATATTATATCCCACCCAAATGGCTCCGGCTGGTGGCTAGAGATAAAAGATTAAAGGCATCTCTCCTGCCAGGCAAGCTGGGCTCCTTGCTTTCCCTCTGATTCCTTTAAATGGACAGTTTAGACATTTTCCCATGAACTTAAAATGACAACCTCTCAGTCACAGAATGAGCTCCTTCCCCCCAAGGGGATGGGATTACAGGTGTGAGCCAATGCCCCAGCCCTGAATATGTTTATTAAAGATGTTCATTCAACTTGTCCCAAATCATTTAGATAAGTGGGGATGTGATGTGAACCCAGGCCACTTGTGTCCTAAATCCATGCCTTTAATCTCCTTCTGGAGAACTCAAAGATATCAATGTTCCTTTGTAGCCTTCCTTATTGTGTATGTTTCTGTGTATGTGTGTTGGGGGGGCAGGGAGTGAAGGGTGTTTAATTTTAATTTAGATGAGATTATGATTTTCTTAACTTTTTAGCGATTTATCATGGATTATTTTTACCTAAATACGTCTTTCAATTTTACAGATGTAAATATATTCATTTAATTCTGCATCAAAATAATCATATGTAAAATAAAATACCAGGAAAAAACCTAAAAACTTGAAGTAGGAAATAAAATTCATTGAACTCTTTCATTAAATGCTTATTTATATGAATTATGATGTTCTACTTTTCAAAACACCAAATCCAGGAATTCAATTTCTGGCCTCTAAAACTTATGGTCTAAGGTTTCTTTCTAAATATACATTGAAAATAGTGTTGATTTTAGGGAGTCATTTTTCTCCTCTACAGCAATGATTCAGTGAATAATTTTAGCAGTATATTTTCCTACTTTTATCTTCATAAGTAAAATAGAAAATCAGCTTGTTCATACATTCTGCTTATGAGAGTTTTAGAAAATCTTCATGCTATAGACACCACAAATATGTAGACAGATCCCTTGCCTCTTCACCTTTTTCCTCCCCATTTTCCCCTTTTTCTTGAAAATTACAGCTTGCCTTGGACTGTACCAGCTGGTGCCACTTGGGATAATAAAATAGCATGATCTTCGGTATAATAATTTATTACTTTTATGTCATGACTTTTTGGTACTATAGTTAGCCTACCAGAGCCTCAGTTTTTCTTGTCTGCTGTAATTTGTAAATTGGTCATTAATACCGGCTTTATGTGATTATTAGGGGCAATAAGGAGATAGTTAAAGCACTAGTTAAGAGCCTTGCACATGACTGGTTTTTGTTTAAGTTTGTCCCTGTCTTCTTTCTTCTCAGTTTGTCTTCTTCCATTATAGCGTAAGATGATCCATTATAGCCGCTTCTTCATAACAGCTTCTTAATTAACAGTTCATATTTTTTAATAAAGCAAATAGTGGTTTTATTCCATTAAAAAGGGCAACTTTGAGAGGTGAAGTCAGCTGGACTTCCTAGGCCGAGTGGGGACTTGGAGAACTTTTCTGTCTTACAAGAGGATTGTAAAATGCACCAATCAGCGCTTTGTCAAAACACACCCAATCAGCACTCTGTAGCTAGCAAGGAGACTGTAAAATGCACAAATCAGCACTGTAAAATGCACCAATCAGCAGGATCCTAAAAGTAGCCAATCACAGGGAGGATTTAAAAAAGGGCACTCTGATAGGACAAAAACAGAACAAGGGGTGGGGACAAATAAGGAAATGAAAGCCGGCCACCCCAGCCAGTAGTGGCAACCCACTCGGTTCCCCTTCCACACTGTGGAAGCTTTGTTCTTTCCCTCTTTATGATAACCCCTGCTACAGCTCACTCTTTGGGTCCCTGCCATCTTTAAGAGATGTAACACTCACCGCAAAGGTCTGCTCCATTCTTGAAGTCAGCGAGACCACCAAGCCACCAGCAGGAACCAACTCCGGACACAATTTGTTTAGCTAACTGGTTATTAATTTATTTATGTATATATTTGCAAACTGGAGTTACATACCAAATGCCAAATTTCATGATAGTAAAGCAATTAAATAACTCTACTTAGTCAGTGACATGTAGGCAATTAACTTCTGAATTCATTAAACATATAAAAAAATAGCATTCTAGTTAACAGCTATAGGACCATGAGAAGAAAAAGTGAAAACTTGAAACATGACAGATTATAGTAAAATAATTCAAAAAGCAAATACAGTTTTAGTTTTATAAAATTGTGTACCATGGCTTCAGCCAAGTTCACAGGTAGAGTGAGAAAGTTATAAAAATGTTGATTTGTTTCAGTCAAAACAAATGTAAAATTAAAAGAAACATTTGAGAACAACTAAAGTGTTTAATACTACCTACAGAACAATAAAACATGATGTCAACAGGTGGTAACCATGAGTATTTTCTGAATAGGAATGCTCATAAATCTGAGAACCATCAGATTTGTGTACATATATTCTATACATTTTCTTTATAGTTGATACATTTTGATTTTATGTAAATCACTGGAGATAAACCCACAACCTAGATACCTCGGGATTTTTTTTTTTCCTTTTCTACGTCAGAATGAGAAAGGGGATTTTAGGGGGAGTGGAGAGGGAAAGAGAAGTGGTTGTTACTTATAAGATCTTAAATAAATTTTATTAGTGTTGAAGAATGTTTACCTTGATTTGTGTGTGTGTGTGTGTGTGTGTGTGTGTGGCTGGCTCTGTGAATCCATAAAAGAGTGGATATCAACTTAGATTCCAAGCTGCCTCCAACTACTCATTCTACCACTTACAAGCCATGTGACCTTGGGCAAATTAATTTATTTATTCTTTAGCTAAGTCACCTGTAAAATGGAAAATGCATTGGCACCTATTCCATAAGATTAAATTTTTACACAGGTAAGCTACTTAGAACAACAAGTATGCTATAATAATTGATATGGTTTGGCTCTGTGTCCCCAACTAAATCTCACATAGAATTGTTATCCTGAGTGTTGGAGGTGGGGCCTGGTGGGAGATAACTGAATCATGGGAGTTGTTTCCAATGGATTAGCACCATCCCCCTAGTGGTGTCTCCTAATAGAGTTCTCACAAGATCTGGTTGCTTAACAGTGTGTAGCACCACCCCCACTTTTTCTCTCTCTCTCCTGCTGGCCATGTAAGATGTTCTGTTTCCCCTTCGCCTTCCCACTGAAGCATCCCCAACCATGCCTACTGTATAGCCTGTGGGAATGTGAGTCAATTAAACCTCTTTTCGTTATAAATAACCCCGTCTCAGGTAATTCCTTATATTAATGTGAGAATGGACTAATACAATAATTATTCAGATATATTGATATATTGGTTTTGTGATGATTATTATTTCTCATGCTTCTCTGTCCTGTGCATCATCTCTTCAAATTCCTATTGAATATTTATATCAACAACATGAACACTTTAACCATTGCATTTAACCTAGAAATCTTACTTAGGTATATTATTCTACACAAAGCCATCATTCTTGAGGAGGTATGTATAAGGTATTCTATTACATAAAGAATAATCAAACAGTTGCCAATTGGAAAATGAATAGATATATTGTTGTCAATTCATATTGTGAAATTTTAAAAATAAATGGCTACGTTTCTGTATTGACTCAGAAATGTCTGGATATACTGCAGTAACAAATAATCCCCAAATCTCCTTTTCCGAAAAATATTAATCACTCAATAGATGCAGAAAAAGTATTTCATAAAATTTAATATGTCTTCATAAAAACTTTCAACAGAGTAGGTATAGAAGGAATGTACCTCAATATACTAAGGCTATATATGACAGAACCACAGGTTACATCATACTGAATTGAGAATAGCTGAAACCTTTCTCTCTAAGATCTGGAAAAAGAAAAAATTGAGTAAAGTTGCAGGATACAAAATAAACAACAAAAATGAGTAGAGTTTCCATCCACTAAGAGTGAGTTTCCTGAAAAAGAAATCAAGAAAGGAATCCCTTTTACAATAGCTACAATAAAATACTTAGACATAAATTTAACCCAGATGGTGAAAGAGTTCTACAATGATCACTAGGAAACATTGATGAAAGAAATTGAAGATGACTCAAAAAAGTGGAAGGTACTCATGTTCATAGATTAGAAGAATTAATATTGTTCAAATGTTCATACTACCCGTGATCTACAGATTCAATGTCACTGCCATACTGCCATACAAGTAGATACATAGATGCATAAGATGGAATAGAAAGCCCAGAAATAAGCTCATACATCTACAGCCAACAGATATGTAACAAAAGTCCGCATACACACAATGGGGGAAAGAACAGCTTTGTCATTAAATGGTGCTGAGGAAACCGGATGTCCACATGCAGAAGAATGAAACTAGAGTCTTAATCACTCATCATATACAAAAATTAACTAAACATTGGTTAAATACTTAAATTTAAGATTTAAAACTGAGCTACTTGAGAAAACATAGGTAACAAAGGGAAAAAGCTTTTTGTCATTAGTCTAGATGAGAGGTTTTCAGATAAAACCTCAAGAGCACAGGCAACAAAAACCAATATAGATAAATGGGCTTACATCAAACTAAAAACTTCTTAACAGCAAAGAGCCAACCTACAAAATGAGAGAATATATTTGCAAACTATACATCTGATAAGAGATTTATGTCCAAAATATATAAGCACTCAAAAACTCAACAATAAAGATACAAATAATCCAATTTAAAAATGGACAAAAGAAGACCTGAATAGACATTTCTCAAAAGAAGACATACAAATGGCCAAATGTATATTAATAAATGTTCAACATTACTAATCATCAGAGAAATACAAATCAAAACTACAGTGACATGTTATCTCACTCAAGTCAGAATGACTGCTATCAAAAAATCAAAAGATAACAAGTGTTGGTGAAGGTGCTGAGAAAAGGGATCTCTTACACACTGCTGGTGGTAAAATAAATTAGTACAGCCAATTATATGGAAGTTCCTCATAAAATTAAAATAGAGCTACCAAATGATCTAGGAATCTCACTACTGGATATATATACAAAAGAAATGAAATCAGTATGTTGACAAAATACCTGGATTCCCATATTCATTGCACGATTATTCATAATAGACAAATATGAAATAAATCTAAATGTTCTTCAATGGATGAATGGTTAAGGAAAATGTGGTATATATACCCAATGGAAAACTATCGAGCCATAAAAAGAATGAAATCCTGTCATTTGTAGCAACATGAATGAACATGGCGGGTATAATGTTAAGTGAAACAATCCAGGCACAGAAAAACAAATGCTGCATAATCTCACTCACATGTGGAATTTAGAACGTTATTCTCATAGAAATAGAGAGTAGAATAATCGTGCCAGAGGATGGGGAGTGTGGTGGGGGCAACTGGGGAGAGACTGGTTAATAGGTACAAAGCCACAGTTAGATAAGATGAATAAATTCTGGTGTTCTATTGCATAGTAGGCGACTAGAGTTAACAACATATTTCAAAATAGCTGGAGGAAAGGTTTTTGAATGTTCTCATCACAAAGAAATGATAAATGTTTAAGGAGATGAATTTGCTAACTACCCCTTTATGATCATTACATAATGTATACATCTATTGAAACATTACATTGTACCCTATGGATATGTGCAATTATTTCATGTCAGTCATTGAAAAAGAATCAAAGTGAAGGTTAAATGAAAACTTTTAAAAATGTTTACTGTATGGCCTGGGTTTAAATTTATTTTAAGAACATTATATGGACTTATGTGCAATATAAATTGTATTAAACAGAAATAGGGTTTGAGTGGGCCTTAATTTTTGAGAGTGTCTCTGAACTTACCCTGCCCACTTTGGCACCAAGTTGTTGTATCCAATTTTTGGTAATGCCTTTCAAATTCGCCTAATTCTTAGAATTTTCTAAATTTTATGTTAGAGTCCATGTTTTATAAAAAATAAAAGGATTAATTGAGACTGACTATGGAATGAGAATTGCAGAGGTCTGTACATTAGATTTAAACATATTCTCTATATGGATTGCATGGTATACATTCATACTTATACCTAAAGAAATCCACACCAAATACAGTGGAGGCAAAAGGCTAGTCCTACCTGGTGGTCTAAAACATGGAAATGCTTCAAACTAGCAGTTCCACTTAACTGGAGTTGAACGAGATAAAAAGGCAATGTGGGCATCTAATTGGATGGGGTTAACCCCAGGCTGTGGAGAAGGCAAATTGCTTGCAGCAATATAATGAATTTTTAAAACAGCAAAGTGGGATCATGGCAGGAGATGGGTTTGTAAGGAAGGTTAAATAATAGAAACAATTTAAATACCACAATCAGTTTAATGTTTGTACTTCTTTGCTTATGAAATAAATATACAATTTACTGTAACCTCATTATTATCATTCTTTATAAGATATTTTGTTCTATTCTTTTATACAGATTTTTACAAGACATTAGCATTTTTAAATAAAACATTCTCAATGGTACACTTTTAAAGTTCTTTTTTTCATTCACTCATTTATTCACTCAACAAAATATTCAGTGCAGATTTTTAATTAAAAAAGCAGAGTTCCATTCTTTTTAGTTTCATGGTGTTCTTTATCTCCACTGATAATATATTATCAGTGGGCCTGCTTTGGCCTCCCAAAATGCTGGGATTACAGGCATGAGTCACCACATCTACCTGATAATGTATTGTTATACATTATAGGAAATAACCTCATATATATATTCTTTTTTTTTTTGAGACAAGGTCTTGCTCTGTTGTCCAGGCTGGAGTGCAACGTTGGTACAATCATGGCTCACTTGCAGTCTCAACCTCCAGGGATCAAGGGATCCTCCCACCTCAGCCACCCAAGTAGCTTTAACTATAAGAACAAACCACCATGCCTAGCTAAGTTTTTATTCTTTTTTTTTTTTTTTTTTGGTAGAGACAGGGTCTTACTACGTTGCCCTGGCTGGTCTTGAATTCCTGGGTTCAAACAATCCTCCTGCTTCAGCCTCCCAAAGTGCTGGGATTACAAGCATGAGTTACCACACCTACCTGATAATTTTTGTTATGAGTTATAGCAAATAACCTCTTTCTTTACCTCTTGTAAGAGGTAATCTAACTCCACAAAAATACTTCAAGGTTAAAATTTATAACTTATTTCTGATTGCGTAGTCATAACCATAAAGTCCTGGAATCCACTTATGTTGGGTCTCATGCAGTACCTTATAGAATAATGTAAAAAATGGTGTCAATTATCTCCCAGGATAATTTTTGTATTTCTATACTATTTTACTTAAAAATTTAAATCACCTCACTGATTCCTTATGGAAGGTGTTATGGAGTGACTTGTGTCACCTCAAATTCATATTTTGAACTCTTAATCCCCAGAACCTCAGACTGTCACTGCATGTTAGGAGAGAGGGTCTTAGAAGAGGTAATTAAGATTAAATAAAGTCATGTGGACCACCTTAGTCAAATCTGACGGGTGTCCTCACAAGAAGAGGAGATTTGGACACACAAGAAGAGATACCAGGGACACATGGATGTGGACAAAAACCATGAGAAGACATAACGAGGAGGTGGCCGTCTACAAGCCAAGGAGGGAGGCCTCAGAGGAAACCTTAATCTTCAGAACTGTGAGAAAATACGTTGGGTTTTCTCAATGGGTTAAGGTGAGGTTGTTCAAGGCACTCAGTCTGTGGTATTTTCTCAGCGCAGCTCTAGTAACTGAATATTGATGGGTATGTAAAGACTTTTAGCCAAAACAAACAAACACATAGCACAAAGCGCTGCTTTCTTATTATGTAATTAATTAAGTTCAATAAAGCGTAAGACAAAGTTAGATTTTCTACAATGAACATGAGTTTGTTCCACATAACAAATTACACATTTGAAGGGACCCAGAAAGGAATAGATTGGTGACCACAAGGAAAATGAAAGTTAGGGCAGGTCAAAACCAGCAACACCACAGCATTAACCAGAAAATCTTGGAAACCATGAAAAGAAAGTGGTTGCTCAGGGCGAACTTTCCATTACACTGGAATTTTTGACTGCATTTAAGGGCAAAACATAGGTTGGTGGTTTTTTTGGGTTCTTTTTCCTAAAGACATGCTGAGGAACTCTTACTTTTGGAAATAAAGTGGCTGCAATGGGAGCTACAACAAAAGCTCATTTTGAGAATACTAAGACATTGCTAAAATATTCAACTTATTTTGCTATTGTTCAGTGAAGTGTTTCAAACTTTCCTACTGAGCACTACATGTTCAATCCCTAATGCAAATAGATTCAGTTCCAATTCATTTCATCCCCATGTTTTACTTATTTGTATCCTACGGAGCGATTTTTTGATGCCAGATATTGTCTTCGTCTCCTACACTTTATATTTTATCTTTTCAATTTCCCACTGAGGAGTTTGCTAGATATCCTGTCTAGCAATAAGTTACATTTAAATAAGTATCATATTTTTGGAATTCTAATGGTCAGTGACCATTCCGCGGAAAAGATAAAACATTCTCTTTAAGATATTCATAAAGGAGTTATAAATGTGATAGATTAATTCTGACCTTTTAACAGGATTGATTACACTATTTTTAAAAATAATCCCTTAAAATCTCTGAATGTTGATTGCTGCTCAGAGGAGAAAGTTGTGTTCTTTATGAGCACTACCGGATATCTATTGGTAATTAATGCTGGATTCTCATTAATGATACACAAAGGAATACATTTTGAAATGTATTTGAAAAATCTAATCAGTTGAGGCTTTTTTTCATGTAGGAATTAGACAGAGAAAATCCTCTTTCATTCACTCATATCAAAAGTGGTAGATATCTGAATGCTGGCCTAGTGGTTTTGCATTTCTCTGTGCTTTCTGTTAAACTAAGTTCTAAGAAAGCTTTCAGTCACAGCCTATTATTTGGTTGGAAATATTTAGACAACAGAAGAAAAGAAAAGCAATGTATTTAAAGAAAAAAATGAAATTAGGTGGTGAACTTTTGAGGGAATATTAGTAGAGAGGATAAATTTCTTGTTACCTGGGAAGCAGTGCTTTCTTCATTAAACTTACATCCATAATAAAAATCCAATCTGTTTACTATTATTATTGTAATGTGTATTTCCCAGGCAACATTGAACTAGAGCTACAAATAGGATCACAGCAATAGCCTTAGATAGTGTCACTCTAGTTTTGCTTTTCTTCACTTTGTAGGAATTTTACCATCCCTTTAAATGACACCTTCAAAGTTTTCTTTCTACAATTAATGCTCAAAATATGCTATCACATTTTATTTTATGTTTAAGAAAGAAATTTCTTATTCAGTAGGCAGGAGATGCATTTTAAAGATATTGTAGTTAATACAGCATGTAACAGCCTATGTCAATGACCAAGGAAGATCAATGATTCAGTAGAATGGGAAGACTGATTTTGTAGACAAGGCTATCAAAAAAATGGCTCAACAAGAATTCTTGGAGAAAAGATAGAGATTAAGATTAGAGGACATGTATTTTATTGGACATGAGTGACAAGAAGCAATTATAAATATATTGGTATATATTCTGACTGGTAGATGTGGTCTTAGGTACTAATGGAAATTATCTTCTACTTGTTCAAATTTTCCTTTGGGGAAACCAAAGCCATGTTCTTTAGAGATGAGAGACTATGCCAAAGGAAGTGATATAAGGTTGAGGAGAAAGGAAAAAATGCAAAGTAGTCGAGTGTGGGGATTAAATCAATAAGGGAGCTGAGATCTGATTATCCAGTGCCATGAAAGGCCCACATCATAAATTAAGAGTCCATTCAGCATGGTTAAATGTTTTAGTCTAGAACTATTCAGTTGCAAGACAACAGACATAGTGCAGGTGAAATGTGGAGATTTGTTATGGGGGTGTGACAAAGACAGTCAGAAGATTTGAGGATGCTTGCATGAGAGGGAGTCACCAGGCAATAAAAGCTAAAAAAGGAAAGAGAGGATGTAAGAAAAAAGAAGGCAGTGAAAGGGTGGTAAATCAACAAGAAGGGGTGATTAGTTTATGAAAGTGTCGCCTTTATTGGTAATGACAAAGTCTAAGAAGATATGACCATGGGAGTGACTTATGAGGCCAGATGTATAGTGTCATGATTGCAGGAGAGGCCAGGGTGTAGGAAGGATTGTCTGTATCAGGATTTCTCAATGTGAACACTATTCACATTTTGGACGGAATAATCATTTGTTGTGGGATTTCGTCCTGTGCTTTGCAGAATGTTTAGCAGAGTCCCTGACTTCTGCTCACTAGATGTTAATAGCATCACACCCCATGCCCCAGTTGTGACAGCTTAAAATATCTCTAAACATGGCCAAATGTCTCTGGGGCGGGGGGGTGGCAACTCATTCCCAGTAAAGAACACCATTAGATATACATGCATATCACCCCAAAATGAAAATTGAAAATCACTAAGAATGAAAATAGGAGTGATGTCAGAGAGTGACGGTAAGTCAGAGTCAAAAATTAAAAATGAAGATGGTACTGTTGGATCACATGAGATTTAAATCAGGAATGTTGAGAATGGTGAATAAGAAGGGAGAGAGTGGTCTGGATGTGTGAAAATGAAAACCCCAGTTCCAGGACAAGAGATAAGAGGATACTGAGAGAGAAAAGAGTAATTGCTAAAGACACTCTTGAAAGAAAGGGCTGCAAGGGAATCTCTATATACAGAGGAGAGTCAGATTTAGTAAGAGAAGAAGAAAAGAAAATATGCAGAGAGAAGGTGAAGGCTATGGAAGATTTTACTGATGACGAAAATAGAGTATCAGAAATGTGCAGTATGAGCATTCAGGAATCAGTTAGGGGTGAGGGACAGAAAACAAAATAGTGTATATAGGGGTTTATGAGAATTAGGGCTCTAGAAGAGGAGGGAAGTGACCTGGAAGGTTTTGTAGTCAAGGTGTGCAAGGATTTCTTTTAGATAAATTAACCACTAGTTTAAAGAAAATGTTTCGTGTTTGTTAATGATTCTTCTCCCTCTCCTTGTAACTAAAGGATCCCCTGCATCAAGTGCTGCTGATCCCCAGGGGGTGAATGGTCTTGTACCAAAGATATATTTAACAGATAACTTTCCATGTGAAACAGAAAGAGGACAGGTCCTCTATTGACTTGACAGGGTGGGGGAATTCAAATTCTTTTACAGCAGTTACATTGGAAGGGAGTGTGTGTGTGTGTGTGTGTGTGTGTGTGTGTGTGTGTTTCTCTAGAGACCAAATTGAAATTGAGTAAGGATGAAAGACATAAATTAAACATAGGAAGGGGGATGGAAAAGTATAAAATTCATTATGGGATAAGTAAAACAGGACAGAAAATTAAATAACTTGTTGGATATTTGCTAATATATAAATAGCAAATCTATGCTAAAGGATTTTAGTGATATATGAACATATTCTCTTTTAAAGAGTGGTAAATAAATTTGAAGAATAAGCAAAGCAACTTAAGGCAATGCTACAATGAACCTGTGTGCATCATGTGCCCGAATGGCATAATAACTATGAACAATACAGTTCTTTCCAATTTATTTATGTGTAGGAATATGTTTCCAGAAATCAATGATTGAAAAGTTATAATTTGACAAAATGATTTATAGTTTATATGAAAGAGAAACAGGCTAAAATTTTTGAGGAAAAATAAAGGTAGAGAATACTACACTTTCAGATATTAAAATATATATGTAGAACAACTAAACCAATGTGCTTTAATAGGCCAGTTGAGTGGGTTTTCTAAAAATAGATCTCAGACTATCCCAAAGATATAAAGCAATGGGATTTGGTATAAGGATAGACATAGAGATCAATGAAATATAACTGACATAAAATCAATGCAATGGAATTATATTTACCCAGAAATAAACCTGTATATTTGTAGTTAATTGGTTTTTTGGCAAAGGTGCCAAGATGACTAAATGCAGAAAGAAGAGTCTTTTCAGCAAATAACTGTGGGACAACTAGGTAATCACAAGAATGAAAATGTACCCTTTTTAAAATGCCATATCCAAGAATTAACTCAAAATAAATCAGAGATATAAATGTAAGAGCTAAACCTATAAAGCTCTTAGAATAAAAGATAGGAATAAATTTTCATGACCAATTTTCCATGGTTCTTTAGATATTACATCAAAATCATAAGCAACAAAAGAAAAATTAGATAAACTGGATTGCATCAAAATTAAAAACTTTCGTGCTTCAAAGGATACCAGCAAGGGAGTGAAAAGACAACACACAAAATTGGAGAAAATATTTGCAAATCGTATATCTGATAAAGGACTAGTATTTAGAAAACAAACAACTAGATAATACAAGACAAATATCCTATTAAAAATGAGGAAAGGATCTAAATATCCAAAGAAGATAGACAAATGGTCAGTAAATGCATAAAAGGTGCTCAACATTGTTAGTCGTTAGGAAATGAAAAATCAAAAACAGGAGCTACCACTTCACATTCATTAGGAAGGCTGCAGTTAAAAAAAAAAGAGAGATAATAGCAAGTATTGGTGAGAATGTGAATACATTGGAACTCTCACTAATTGTTGGTTGAAACACACTGGGGCAGCCACTTTGGAAAATAGCTTGGCAGTCCTTAAAATAATTAAACATAGAGTTACCATATGACCCAGCAATTCCACTCCTAAGCATACATGCAAAAGAAATGAAAGTATGTGTACACAAAAACTTGTACCTAAAATTCACAGCAGCATTATTCGTAACAGTTAAAAAGTAGAAATAACTCAAATGTCTATACGCTGATGAATGGGTAACATAAGAATGTAATACAGAATTATTCATAATAAAGAATAATAAAGTAGTGATGAATGCTATATGCTAACAAGAAGAAACTTTGAAAATATTTGGGTAATTATGTAGTGAGCATATTATTTCTTTCATAGTAGCTATGTTTCCTGACTCCACCTCACAGATTCAAATTGCCCAAAACACAGGAAATGTTGTTCCCTACTGCATTGTTGAATGGCCACACTGACTCTGAACTCTTGGTGCCTCACACTTCAGTGAAAGAAATAATCACTGCTGAAGGTAATCTCCTAACTACAAATCCAGTTTGTTTTCAGTTTTTAAAACTATCTGATTCAAAATAATGGATTTTTAAAAGTCAAACAAGATTCTATTCATGTTTCTCAGGAAAATCCTATTACTTATTTTTTAAGTTTTGTTGTATATTTAGAAATGTTAACTTTTGTCCTTAATTTACAGAAAGGATATTTTAAAATATTACATTGTATATATGGATTGCTAAGTCATCATTGTAATTTTTTCTTTATATGTGTTATATATTTGGAATTAATATTACTAATCACATAAAAATTTATACATCATTGAAAATAAACAATGAGAGTGGAAGTCATTAATCCCATCTTTACAACAAGGAAACACTTGACAAACTGAAAGTCAATAACTTTTCTTGGACCCTTCAGAGAACTGATGTCAAAAGGCTAATGGCTGACCTGAAAGATGGAGAGAAACTCACTCAGAGTAACACAATTGAGATCTTCTTACCTAGAACAGAAGCCAAGAAGCCATAAATTAGTAGGGACACATATATGATCACTGTGGCAAGTTACTGGAGGCCAAGTGTGTAGACCAGCCTGAGAAAGTCCTGGGAGCTGCAGTCCCAGAAGGCTTCTTCTTTTGTGGTCATTACCTTCAGGAACTCCCCAGGGCTCTCATGGTAAAGATTTGACAAAGATATTCTGGCAGGTCTGACAGACAGAGGGAAGCATAATTATTGTGAAGTATATTCTGCCCCTTCTTCATTAAAATGAAATTAAAATTCCTCCATCTGGAGGAATTTTACAATTCCTTCATCTGGAGGAATTTTACAATTCCTTCTGGGTTTCCTGTCCCATCTAAGTGAGAAATATATCATAGTCAACAGGGGCCAAGGATTCAAGGAAATGTATTTGAAATACCAGGGGAGACAGTAGGGGGATGGGAAAGAAAGATATCACTAGAGAAATATGAGTGAATGTCACAGTCCTGAGACACACCCACAAAAGACTGACATTTAGTAGAAATATTGCAGAATGTCCCTCACATCCCACACCTTACTACCACACCAAAAGGGCCCCTGTGTAATAATAATGGATTATATCAGAAAAAGTCGAAAGATAAATGCTTCTTTTTTCAGTGGTGTGTACTTATAAAACCCCAAACCACAAGAAGACCAAAAAATAAAACAGGGGAAGCTAGAAGACTTTGAATCTCTGACACCTGCATCTACAACACACACTAAACACAGCCTAAAATAGCTAGATCAACAAAAATCTTTACACTATACAATGTACTTCCATTCCTAATACCTGATATGTTTGAATTTCAGCAACAACAACAAAAAAAACAAGACATATGAAGAGGCAAGACAAATCACATTCTAGAGAGACAAAGCAATCATCAAAACCATATTTAAATATAACACAGATATTGGAATTATCAGAGAGGTAATTTCAAATAACTACAATTAACATGTTAAGAGTTCTAATGGATAAGGTAGATAGCCTGCAAGAGCATATAAGTAATATAAGCAGAGATGTGGAATTTGAAGAAAGATTTTAAAAGAACTGATAAAAATCAAAAACAGTGTAACATAAAAAAATGCCTTTGATGGGCTTATTAATAGACTTGACATGGCCAAAAAAAATTGGCGAGGTTGACTGACAACAAAACTTCTTAAAACTGAATTGAAAAAAATATTAGAAAAGCCAAGCATCCAACAACTGTGGAATTTCAAAAGGTGTAAAGTATGCCTAGTTGGGTTATCAGAAGTACAAGAAAGAGATAACAGAGGAGAAATGTGTAAAATAGTAATGGCAAAAATTTTTGCAGAATTAAGGGTGGACACTAAACTTAAATGCAAAACATAAAGCTATAAATCTATTAGAAATAAACAGAAGAAAATCTTTAGGACCTAGGGCTAGGCAAAAAGTTCCTATACATGACACCAAAAACACAACCCATAAAAAAAAAATTGGAAAATTGGACTATGTAAAATTAATTTTTTTTCTGTGAAGGACCCTGTCATGAGGATGAAAAAAGGAGGTGAGAAAAAATATCTGCAAACCATATATCTGATAAAGGACTAGTTTCTAGAATATATTTTGCAAAATCTCAATAGTAAGGAAATAAGCATTACATTTAAAAACTGGGCAAAAGACATGAACATTTTACCCAAGAGGATGTTCAAATGGCATATAAAGAAAGGAGATCATATTAAACATTGTCAGAGGACTTTAAGAACCATAATTGAGGGTGCTGTGGAGACAAAGGGTCCTTTTTTTTTTTTTTTTTCACAAAAATAAACACCTCACAATAGGAAAGCCATTTATTGGGAACAATGCATACTATCTGTTTTTGGCTTAGGTTAATATTTAAAAACCCAAAAGGGTTTGATTTTTAAAACTCATTAGTGTCGGCTGCTAATGGCTCATCAGTGATTATCTCTCCACGAGTTTCCCTTGGCTAAAGAGAGTATCCTTGCCAAAGGTTGCCCCGCTTAGGATGGGGGAAGGCAGCCTGCAGCCAAAGATGAGTAGTTGTGTGGGTAGAAAGGACTGAACTCCTTGACTCAGTTGGGATGATTCCTGGGGGCCAGAACTCCCCATGGGATCTGCTGAGGTCTTTATTGTGACTGCATCCCATCCTATCTTAACAGACATCTCTATGGCATGCAAAGGCACTTTCTATTGAGAAGGGAGGTTTTATCCAATACCCTGATAAATTCATATGTATATATATATACACAGATATGTATATATATGATAAAAAAAGATCTTGGGGAGATGTGCTCTGCTACAGGGGTTTGTGATAAAGGATTAATTTTCTTAATTACTATGTTTTGCAAGAATCGATATTATGTTTAAAGCAAAATTAGGAATGCCCTTGTTCTCCAGATATTGGGATATCTGGACACTCCCAAGTCTGCATCTGTTTAGTAAACATTATTAATCTGTTCCCTTAACCATAAACATCTAGGGGCTAGGAAGTCCTCACTTTCTGGGAATGCAACCCAGCAAGTCTCAGCCTCATTTTCCTAGCCTTCACTCAAAATGGAGTCATTCCAGTTCGAACACCTCTGACATAAGACTTCCTTCCAAAGAGTACAGCAAGGAAAGGAAAAGAAAGAGGGACTTTTCTGTGAAGAAACATGATGGACACTATCTCAGCCAGGTGATCAAGGTCAGCATCAACAGCAATAAATCTCACCAGTATCATCAAAACTGTCAAGGTCATCAGAAATAAGAAAAGTCTTAGAAACTGTCACAGCCAAGCGGAGCCTAAGGACACATGATAACTAAGTGTAATGTGGTGTCCTGGATGAGATCCACGAACAGAAAATAAAATTAGGCAAAAACTAAGGAGATCTGGATAAAATATTGACATTCGCTAATAATAACCATTCAATATTAGTTGAGTAATTGTTGCAAATATACCATACTCGTGTAAGATGTTGGTTATAGGAGGTATTGAGTACAGGGCATATAGGTGCTCTTTGTACTAATTTCTTAAGTTTTCTGTAAGTCCAAAACTGTCCAAAAAGTTAAGACTATTTTAAAAAAATATTCAACTATCACAATATATTAAATTAATAATTTAAACTAGGATAATACGATTAAGTTAATAAATACTAAGAAAAAAAAGAAAAAGGGCTTGGCAGGAATAAGAAGATCTAGTCACTACTACAGGACAACTGATCTCTTCCAACTCTAGCTCATAAATCTACTCACTGTATAGTGGCAATATCTTTTGCCATTTTTAATATTTTAATTTACTTTAAAATTGTTTTTCTAGTAATGTGAATAGGAATAATTTGCAGAATAGCTGACTACATTTGATGAAAAAACTGAACTTCCTGTACTTTTCCTAATTGTATTACTTGCTCTACCTTACTTTGCTATTTCAAAATAAATTCTTTTTGTCAAATTAGTGAGATAATTTTCCCATCATATTAGAATAATTTTATCTAAACCTAATGGTTTTTAATTTTCATTTTGAAAAATATACACTTTGCTACATTTTATTAATAGGTATTTTACAAATTCTCCATTACTACCTAATTGTGCAAAATGCTCTTGCCTACTTTTATTATTAAAGCCAGCTTTCAAAATGAATTCAATACCTTAGCATTTAAAAATAATTATTAATTTCATGCCTACTTGCTTTCTACGTGTTTTATTCCTGATATATTTATACAGTCCTGCCTATTCTTTTCATCCTTTAAATAGTATTAACTGCCTTTTCACTGTTCTCATGTTTATTTGCAGATCTCAAAAATTGTCTTGCATCCTAACTTTTCCTCTTCTAACCACAATAATCCCGATTTTCACCATTAGGTTTCCAAAGATTATTTTTTGGAAAACTGAAAAGAATATTTTGTTTTTCTAAATTATACACTTGAAGAATATACATGATATGTTATAATTATGTAAACATGGGTTTTTCTCTGCCTTTTTCTACAGAAATGTTGGCTAACATCTATATCAGGTCCATAGTCAAAACTTCACTTTCTAATGTCTTTAGATAGTTTTCTAACATCTCAAACCATTTAACACCAGAAAGTGATTTAAAAATTATTAACATAAAAATTATTTATTCCGTCAATAGCTAGCTATTTCTGATTTATTTTGAAAATTATCCTCTAATTATCCTTATTTTTCTCCTTAAAATAAGATTATTTAAGAAATATATACATCATAAATGTATTTTCTGGTATTCCTCATGTAATATTGAGTTTCAGGGCTAGAAAGGACTTTAAAAGTCCTCCAATTATATCACAATACAATGTAGATTCCATTCTTAAGAAACCCTTAGCCGGCTGGGCGTGGTGGCTCATGCCTGTAATCCCAGCACTTTGGGAGGCCGAGGCTGGTGGATCACAAGGTCAAGAGATCGAGACCATCCTGGCCAACATGGTGAAACCCCAACTCTGCTAAAAATACAAAAATTAGCTGGGCGTGGTGGCATGTGCCTGTAATCCCCGCTACTCCGGAGGCCGAGGTAGGAGAATCACTTGAACCTGGGAGGTGGAGGTTGCAGTGAGCCGACATTGTGCCACACTGCACTCTAGCCTGGGCCACAGAGTGAGACTCCGTCTCAAAAAAACAAAAACAAACAAACAAAAAAAACCCCTTAGCCTCAGGCTTCACTCACACACTCACCTCTCATATGATATTGTAATTGCCTCCTAAGTTTTCTTCATTTTTCCATACTGGCATCAGTAAATCTCCCAAATGCAAATGCCATTGTATGGCATTTCTTGAACTTTGTTTATTGTCCTATTTCCACATTTTCACCCTATATCTGCAACTTTAGCTCTACAAATTTACATTTTTCTCTATCGTTCTCTACCCAGAGATAGAATATTTTCAGGAAATAACTCTATGATCTTATTGTCAGAGACAAACTTTGAGCTGTTAGATCAGCGAAAAAACTCAGGTGGTCAATTCCAGTGGTTGAATGTAGAATAATTGTCTGTATCACTCTATGTCCAAGTCAGGCATTTGAAAGAAAATAACAAAAAAGAAGCACAGATCTCTAAAACAGATATGCCAAGATTGAAAGCATCCCAACCTACGCAGGCATGAAAGGGGAGTGACACAGTAGGGTAGGAAGAAATATAGGAAAAAATGTTTGTTTGGATGTCCAATTTTCAAACAAGTTCTTCCACTGAACTATTCAGTCTTCTGAATGCTACTTCTTTATTAAATTTTTATGATAAAATACATGTAACATAAAAGTTATCTTTTTAATATTTACTTTTATTTTTTTCTAATAGCTTTATAGTCATATCCCTCATTTTTAGGTATTTGATTCTTTTTTATGCTGTGATATAGGATCCTGCTTATTTCACGCATGGATATACAGTTTTCCCAGAACCTTTCTCAAAAAACACTGTTTCCTTCATTGTATGGTCTTGACATCCTTGTCGAAAATCCATTGATCTTAGATATATGAGATTATTTCTGGAAACATTAATTTATATGCCTATCCTTATGACAGTACCACACAGATTACTGTAGCTTTGCAATAGATTTTGAAATTGGGAACTGTGAGTCATCTAACATCGTTCTTTTGTTTGTTTGTTTGTTTGTTTTGCCTATTTGGGTTTCCTTGCAAATCCACATGAATTTTAGAAACAGTTTTATCATATCAAGGCTAGCTTCTGGGTCAAGATGGCAGCCTAGAAGCTGCTCACATGCACCACTCCCATGGACAGGAAACAAAAGGGCTAGTGAACACTGACCCTGCAGGCCAGTCCCCTGAGAAACCATGTCAGTACCCATCAAGGTAGCAGGGGACTCAAAGAGCAGAAAGGAGCAAAGTCAGACATCAGCCTCTCTGGGCTCAGCATGGAGCCAGGAGAACCTCTCCAATATGAGAAGGAAGGAATGAGTTAGAGCCCAGTGGGGGATTCACACTCTCCACAGGGACTTGAGGGAATGTGAGAAACCCCCTGGCACCCCTCCCTGTGCCCCCTCACTATGCTTCTAGACTGAGGCAGAGAAACTGCCAGATGTGTTGTGAAGGAAACTTTTGAGTCCAAGGGGGCCTCTACAAGCCTAGGCCCCAGAGAAACTAGTACTGGCACCGTAGTTACAACAGAGGCCACAGTTGCAGTGCAGTGCAGTGCAGTACCTGGGAGGAGTAAGATTGTTCCACCCCTCTTGCTGGACAAGGCTTAGCACTAGCTTTTGGTCCAGTATTCCCAATTCTGTCTGAACTCAGCTAGTAGCTGCAGCCTCTGTTTTTTCCTAGAAAGCTCTTGGATGGCAGGGCAGGTGACCCCACTCACCCCTGTCACTGGAACCCAGATGGGCAATGCCTGCTGGAGCTTCCAACCCAGTGGTCCTACTTTTGTGTAGCTTCACCTGGAGAGGGGCATGCAGGCTCCTGTTGTTCCAGGAAACACGTGGATAGCAGGGAGGGTGACCCAATCTACCCTGCCACTGATAGCCAGGTGGTTTCACTTGCTAGGGCTTCCAGCCCAGCACTCCCTCTTCTGCATGAACTCAGCTGGAGGACACAACCTCCTGTTGTCCTGGAAAACACCCAGATGGGTAACTGCATCCACCTCCACCTCTCATAGCCAGGCAAGACATGTCTGCTAGAGCTTTTAGTCCAATGGTCCTACTTCTGCCTGAATTTACTGAGGGATGTAGCTTCTTCTTGCCCTGGAAAAACGCAAATGGCAGGGCGGGAAACTCAACCCATCTGCACCTCTTGTAGCCAGATAGGCCACATCTGCTAGAGCTTCCAGCTCAGTGGTCTTGCTTCTGTCAGAACTCTGTTGGCAGGTGCAACAGTGTGTTCTCCCAGGAAACACTTGAATAGCAGAATAGGACTGAGCTGGCAAGGATATGCCCTGTCTGTCAACTGTAGCCCCTGCATAAGGAAGACCTGTGGACCAGAACATCCAGCAAAATAAACATAGGCACAGCGTCAGTAATCAGAAGGGCTCCTCCTAGATTCAGGAGTAGATTAGAATCAAAGCCAGTTGACTGAAACCACCTTGTACAACAATCGAACCCCCAAGGGCATCAAACAGGGTAAAAGCATGAAACAAAACCCATCCAAAGAACAGCAACTTCAAAGGCTGAAGGAACATTAGCCCACACAGATCAGACACACACACACACACACACACACGCACACACACACAAACAATGTAGGAATTCTGGCAACTCAAAAAGCTAAGTGTCTTTTTACCTCCAAATAACCACACTAGTTCCCCAGCAATGGTACTTAACCAGGCTGAAATGGCTGAAGTGTCAATAATAGAATTCAGAATATGGATAGGAATGAAAATCACCAACATTCAAGAGAAAGTTGAAACCCAACCCATGGAGTCTAAGCAATATAATAAAATATACAGGAGATAGCAGACAAAATGACCATTTTAAGAAAGAACCAAACTCTAAGCTGATAAAGCTGAAAATTTCACTTCAAGAATTTTATAACACAATTGCATGTAATAACAGTAGAATCAAAAAAGCCAACGAAAGAATCTGAGAGCTAAAATGATAGGTTCTCTGAAATAACTCAGTCAGACAAAAATAAAGAAAAAAGAATAAAGAAGAATGAACAAAAACTCTGAGAAATATAAGATTATGTAAAGAGAACAAATCTATGATTCATTGGCATCCATGAAATAGAGGGAGAGAAAGCAAGCAACTAGAAAAGCATATCTGAGGATGTTATCCACAAACATTTCTCCAACCTCACTACAGAGGACATTTAAATCCAGAAAATGCAGAGAAGCCCTGAGAGATACTATCCAAGAAGACCATCTTGAAGACACATGGTTATCAGATTCCCCAAGGTCAAAATGAAAGAAAAAAACGTTAAAGGCAGCTAGAGAGAAGGAGCAAGTCATCTACAAAGGGAACCCCATTAGGTTAATAGGGGATCTTTCAGAGAAACCCCACAAACCAGACAAGACTGGGGGCCTACATTCAGCATTTTTAAAGAAAATAATCTACCAATAATTTCATGTCTTCCCAAACTAAGCTTCATAAGCAAAGGAAAAATAAGATCCTTTTTAGGCAAGCAAACGCTAAGGGAATTTATTACCACCAGACCTGCCTTGCAAGAGGTCTTTAAGGGAGCACTAAATATGGAAAGGAAATACCCTTACCAGCCACTGCAAAAACATAGTCAAGTACATAAACCATTGAAACTGTAAAGCAACCACACAATGAAGACTGCATAATAACCAGCTAACAACATGATGACAGGATCAAACCTTCACATATTAATATTAACCTTGAATGTAAATGGGCTAAATGCACCAATCAAAAGGCACAGAGTGGCAAGTTGGATGAAGAAGCAAGATCCAACTCTGTGCTATCTAAAAGAGACCCATCTTGCATGCAATGACACCCATAAGCTCCAAGTAAAGGGATGGATATAAATTTATCAAGCAAATGGAAAACAGAAAAAGGCAGGGATTCAAATTCTAATTCCAGATAAAACTGACTTTAAACCAACAATTATGAAAACAGGGAAAGAAGGGCATTACATAATGATAAAGGGTTCAAATCAACAAGAATACTTAACTATTTTAAATATTATGTGCCCAACACAGGAGCACCCATATTTAGAAAGCAAGCTCTCAGAGGCCTACATGGAGACATAGATAAGCACTCAGTAATAGTGGGAGACTTCGATATTACACTGACAGTATTAGATCATTGAGGCAGAAAACTCACAAAGATATTTGAGACCTGAACTCAACATTTAACCAAATGGGTCTAACAAACATCTACAGAACTATCCACACAAAACCAACAGAGTATGTATTATTCTCATCTGCACATGGCACATATTTGAAAATCAACCACCTAATAGAATAGAAAACAATCCTTGGCAAATTGAAAAACAATGAAATCACACCAACCACACTCTTGGACCACAGCACAATAAATACAGAAATTAATCGTAAGAACATTGCTCAAAACCATACAATGACATGGAAATTAAACAGTCTGCTCCTGAAAGTTGTTTAAATAAACAATAAAATTAAGGCAGAGATCAAGAAATTCTTTGAAACTAATGAGAATAAGGATACAATATATCAGAATCTCTGGGACACAGCTAAAGCAGCGTTAAAAGGGAAGTTGATAGCACTAAATGCCCACATAAAAAAATTAGAAAGATCCCAAATTAACAACCTAACATCACACCAAGAAAATCTAGAGAAAGAAGAGCAAACCAACTTCAAAGCAATCAGGAGGCAACAGATAACCAAAACCAGAGCTGAAGGAAACTGATTAAAAAAAAACATACAAAATATAATTGAGTGCAGGAATTTGTTTTTTGAAAGAATAAATAAGATTGCCTGACTGCTACCTAGACTAATAAAGAAAAAAAGACAGGAGATTCAAATAAACACAATCAGAAATAAAAAAGGAGACATTACCACTGAGCCCGCTGAAATACAAGAAAACCCTCAGAGATGACTATGAGGACCTCTATGCACACAAACTAGAAAAGCTAGGAGAAATTAATAAATTCTTGGATATGCAGAACTTCATAATATTGAACAAAGAAGAAACTGAATCCCTAAACAGAATGATAACAGGTTTCAAGTTTGAATCTGTAATAAAAAGCCTACCAACCAGAAAAAAAGCCCAGGACCAGATGTATTCACAGCTGAATTCTACTGGATGTATAAAGAAAAGCTGGTACCATTCCAATGGAAACCATTCCAAAAAACTGAGGAGGAGGGACTTATTTCTAACTCATTATATGAGTCCAGCATCACTCGGATACTAAAACCTGGCAGAGGCACAACAAAAAAAGAAAACTTCAGGCC
The DNA here is from genome assembly GCF_006542625.1 of Nomascus leucogenys. Taxonomy (NCBI): domain Eukaryota; kingdom Metazoa; phylum Chordata; class Mammalia; order Primates; family Hylobatidae; genus Nomascus; species Nomascus leucogenys. The sequence continues at coordinate 30,940,449 of NC_044398.1, forward strand.
AAACAGAAATGCAAAGATCCTCAATAAAATGCTAACAAACTGAATTCACCAGCACATCAAAAGCTAATCGACTATGATCAAGTGGGCTTTATTCCTGGGATACAAGGTTGGTTCAACATATGCAAATCAAATCAATAAACGTGATTTATTACATAAACAGAACTAAAAAGACACCGCATAATCATTTCAACAGATGCAGAAAAGGACTTTAATAAAATTGAATATCCCTTTATGTTAAAAAAACCCTCAACAAATTAGGCATTTCAGGAGCATGCCTCAAAATAATAAGAGCCATCTATGACAGACCCACAGCCAACATGATACTGAATGGGCAAAAGCTAGAAGCATTCCTCTTGGAAAGCAGAGTAAGACAAGGATGCCTACTCTCACCACTCCTATTCAACGTGGTACTAGAAGTCCTAGCCATAGCAAGCAGGCAAGAAGAAGAAATAAAAGGCATTCATATAGGAAGAAAGAAAGTCAAGCTATCTTTGTTTGTAGATAACATGATTTTATACATAGAAACCCCCTCATCTCTGCCCAAAAGCTCCTAGTTGTAATAAAACAACTTCAGCAAAGTTTCAGGATGCAAAATCATTGCATAAAAATCAGTAGCATTTTTGTACATCAACAACTTCCTTGCTAAGAGCCAAATCGAGAATGTGATCCCATTCACAATAGTGACAAAAAGAATAAAATGCATAGGAGTATAGCTCACCAGGGAGGTAAATGATCTCTACAATGACAAGTACAAAATACTACTCAAAGAAATCATAGATGACAAAAACAAATAGAAAAACATTATATGCTCATTGTTTAGAAGAATCAATGTTGTTAAAATGGCCATACTGTCCAAAGGAATTTACAGATTCAATGCTATTCCTATCAAACTACCAATGACATTCTTCATAGAATTGGAAAAATCTATTTTAAAATTCTGATGGAACCAAAAGGGAGCTTGAATAGCCAGAGCAATCCTAAGCAAAAAGAACGCAGCTGAAAGGATCATGTTATCCAACTTCAAACTATACTGCAAGAATACAGTAACCAAAACAGCACGGAATGGCACAAAAACAGACACATAGAACAGTGGAACAGAAGAGGTAGCCTAGAAATAAAGTTGCACACCTACCATTGTCTGTTATTCAATGAAGTTGACAAAAACAACCAGTTGGGAAAGGACTCTCTCTTCAGTAAATGGTGCCAGGATAACTAGCTGACCATATGAAAAAGATGGAAACTGGACCCCTTCCTTACACCATATACAAAAGTCAACTTAAGATGGATTAAAACTTAAAATGTAAGACTTAAAAGTATAAAACCTCTAAAATATAACTTAGGAAATGCTATTCTGGATGTAGACCCATACAAATATTTCATGATGAAAACTCCAAAAGCAATTTGCTGCAAAACAAAAAACAAAAAACAAACAAACAAACAAAAAAACAAAACATGTATGACCTAATTAAACTAAAGAGCTTCTGCACAGCAAAACAAACTGTTAGCAAAGTAAATAGTCTACAGAATGAAAGAAAACATTTGCAAACTATGCATCCAACAAAGTGTGATATCAAGGATCTACAAGAAACTTAAACTAATTAACAAGCAAACAACAATAACCCCATTTAAAAGTGGGCAAAATAAATGTACAGACACTTTTCAAAAGAAGACATACATGCGGCCAATAAACATATAAAAATTCTCAACATCACTAATAATTAGAAAATGGAAATCAAAATCACAATCAGATACCATCTCACATCAAGAATGGTTATTACTAAAAAGTCAAAAAATAGCTGATGCTAGCAAGGCTGTTGAGAAAAGAGAACACATACACTAAGGGTGGGAATGTAAGTTAGTTCTCACTAACTCATACATTAGGGAAAGCAGTATGGCAATTTCTCAAAGAGCTAAAAACAGAAATCACATTCAATCCAGCAATCCCATTATTGGGTATGTACCCAAAGGAATATACATTGCTGTACCATATAAACACATGCATGCATATGTTCATTGCAGCACAATTTACAATAGCAAAGACATGGAATCAACCTAAATGCCCATCAATGATAGATTGGATAAAGAAAATATGGTACATATACACAACAGAGTACTATGCAGTCATAAAAAAAAGAATGAGATCATGTCCTCATAGATGGAGCTGGAGGCCATTATTCTAAATGAAGTAATGCAGAAGTAGAAAACCAAATACTGCATGCTCCCATTTATAAGTGGGAGCTAAACATGAATGCAAAGATGGGAGTAGATGTGGATGCAAAGAGGAGCAACCAACACCAGGGCATTCCTGAGGGTAGAGGTTGGGAGGAGAGAGAGGATCAAAAAACTACTTGCTGGGCACTATGCTTATCACCTGGGTAACAAAATAATGTGTACTCCAAACCCCCATGCCACACAGTTTACCTATATAACAAACTTGCACATGTACTCTTGAACCTAAAATAATAATTTAAAAAAGACTTGGAAAAGAAATTCCCCATGACTTTGGGAAAGCAGGATTTTTTCAGTTAAAATGTCAGAGTGACCCTTTGCTCTGGCTGATTCACTGAGCAGCTGCTCAATCTCCCATTGACTTATACGCAGATCCAACCTGGTATGACTCCGCTGTTGTTATAAACAAGCACAGTGCCTTAAACTAACAAACGGCTACCTTATTAAATCGATTGTTCCTAAAGGGGAAAAAATAAAGAATAAAGAAAAAACTATGTTGCAAAAAAAAAGCCAGTTTCGATGGGGACTGCATTAAAAGTGGGTGGTTCACTTTGGAGTATTGCCATCTTAACAATATTAAATTTTCCATTTAATGAATATGTGATGTTCTACTTATTTAAGTCGTCTTTATAGTTACCTAGCAAAATATTGCAGTTTTCAGTGTAAAAGCCTTATAGCTCCTAGTTAAATGTATTCCCAATTATTTTATTCTTTTGATGCTACTATAAAGGGATTTTAAAAATTTTCCTTTTTGAATTCTTCATAGCTAGTGTATGCAACTGATTTTTTTCCTTATAAAGGTTTTATTTCAGATATTTTATTTTTTAAAGAATTTATAATTGACATAATGATTGCCAATTTTAAGGGGTACAATGTGGTGTTTTGGTACGTATATACATTATATAATGATCAAATCAAGGTAATTGGTATATTCATATCCCTAAACATTTATCATTTCTTTAAGATGAGAACATTCAAAAAAATTCTTTTTTTGCCATTTTGATGTATACACTATTGTTAAGTCCAGTGATCCTATTATGCAATAGAAACACCAGAAATTACTTCTCCTATCTAACTGCAGCTTTGTACCTGTTGACCAATCTGTTCTCATCTCCCTCTCCCAACCACCCTCCCCATTCTGTGATAACCATTATTCTACTCCCTTCTTCTACGAGAACAACATTTTAGATTCCACATATGAGTGAAAACATGCAGCATTTGTCTTTCTTGGTCTGGCTTATTTACTTAACATAATGTCCCACAGGTTCATTCATGTTGCCAACCATGACAGAATTTCATTCTTTTTATAGCTGAATACTATTCCATTGTGTATATATAACAAATTTTCTTTAACTGTTCATCTGTTAATGAACATTTAGGATGATTTTACATCATGGCTATTATGAATAGGGCTGCAATAAACATAGGAGTGTGGTTATCTCTTCAACATACCAATTTCATTTCCTTTGGCTATATACCCAGCAGTGGTATTGCTGAATCATATGGTAATTCTCTTTTTAATTTTTTGAAGAATGTCTATACTTTTTCCACAATTGCTGTTCTAATTTACATTCCCATCAGCAGAATGTAAGGGCTCCCCTTTCTCCACATCCTCACCAACCCTTGCTAACTTTTGATTTTTTTCATAGAATTCATTGTGACTGGATTAAGATGATATCTCATTTTGGTTTTAGTTTGTATTTCCCTGATGATTAGAGAGATGTTGAGCATTTATTCCTGTGTCTGTTGTTCATTTGCATGTCTTCTTTTGAGAAATGTCTATTCAGGTCTTTTGCCCATTTTAAAATCAGGTTATTTGTACTTTTGTTGTTGGGTTGTTTGAGTTCCTTATATATTTTGGATATTAACCCTTCAGCAAATGTATGATTTCTTACAAGAAGAAAGATAAAATGTGGACAGGGGGAGAGGGTAAAAGAATGCAAATAGTGGGGCTGGAACCTTCTCACAACCATAACATAATCATACCTGGCACAGCACAAGGCACAAAGTGGGCTCTCTTTTTACAGGTTGTCTCTTTGGTTTATTGATTGTTTCCTTTGTTGTGCAGAAGCTTTTTAGTTTGATGTAATTCCATTTGTCTACATTGGATTTTGTTGCCAGTACTTTTGAGGTTTTATCCCAAAACTTTCTGCCTAGAAGCTTTTCCCCTATGTTTTTTTCTACTAAACTGCAGTTTCAGGTCTCACGCCTTTAATCCATTTTGAATTGGTTTTTGTATATGGTGAGAAATAAGGATCTAATTTTTTTCTTCTGCTTATGCTTGTTCAGTTTTTCCAGTACTATTTATTGAAGAGATTGCATTTTTCCCATTTTGTGTACTTGGTACTTTTGTTGAAAATCAGTAAGCTGTAAATGAGTGGGTTTGTTTCTGGGCTTTCTATTTTGCTCCATTAGTCTATGTGTCTGTTTTTATGCCAGCATCTTTGTACTTTGATTACTATAGCTTTGTAGTGTGTTTTGAAGTTGGATAGTGTGATGCCACCAGCTGTGTGTGTGTGTGTGTGTGTGTCTGTGTGTGTTTCTGAAGACTGCTTTGGCTATTCAAGGCCTTTGGTGGTTCCATAAAATTTTTAAGATTTTTTTTTTCTATTTCTTTGAAGAATGTCATTGGTATTTCCATAGCGATTGCATTGAATTTGTGGATGACTTTGAGTAGTATGTACATTTTAACAATATTTTTACAATTTATGAACATGGAATATCCATATTTTTCTATATCTTCAATATTTCTTTCATCAATGGTTTATAGTTTTTATTATTGAGATCTTTCATCTTCTTGGTTAAATTTTTTCCTATGATTTTTTTTTTTAGCTCCTGTATGATATGGAATTACTTTCTGGATTCATTTTTCAGATAATTTTCTATTGGCATACAGAAATGCAACTGATTTTTGTATGTTGATTTTGTACCCTGTGACTTCAATGAATTAATGTATTAGGTGTAATGGTTTTTGGTGGAATCTTTGAGGTTTTCTATACATAAGATCGTGTCATCTGTAAACAGGGACAACCTAACTTCCTCCACTTAAGGTTGGATGTCTTTCATTTCTTTCTCTTGCCTAATTGCTCTGGCTAGAACTTACAAGTGATTTTTGTATGTTGGTCTTCTCTCTTGCAACATTACTGAATTTGTTAATTAGCTCTAATAAGTTTTGGTATAAATCCTTTAGAATTTTCTCTATGTAATACAATGTCATCTGTAAAGACAGTTTTACTTTTTCCTTTCTAATTTGGATGATTTTTATTTCTTTATTTATTCTCACTGCTCTGCATAAAACTACCATTACAATGTTGAAAAGAGGTGAGAACAGAGGATGCTCTTGTCTTGCTTCTGATCTTAGGGTAAAATTTTCCTTCATTTGATTATAATGTTAACTATGTGTTTTTAAATAAGCACCCTTATAATATTGAGAAAGAACCTGTCTATTGCTAGTTTTCTGAGTGGGTTTTTTCATGAAAGAGCGTTGGATTTTGTCAAAATTTTTTTGCACTAGTTGAGATGATCACATATACATATATATATTTTTAAATTTTTCTTTCATTCTAATAATATGGTTTATTACATTGATTTTATTCAGTCTTGGAATAAATCCCACTTGGTCATATTATTTTAATATGCGGCTGGATTTAGTTTGCCAGTTTTTATTGAGAATGTTTTCCATCTATATTCATAAGGGATTTTTGTTTGTAATTTTCTTTTCTTATGTCTTTGACTTTGTATTAGAGTAATGCCGGCCTCTTAGAATGAGTTAAAAAGAGTTTTATTTATTTTTTGGAAGAATTTATTTAGGATTTGTGTTAATTCTTCTTTAAATGTTTGGTAGAATTCACCAGTGAAGCCATGTAGTCCTTAGCTTTCCTTCGTTAGGAGGTTTCTGTTTTCTGTTTTTATTTTACACCTAGGGGGCACATGCGCAGGTTTGTTACACGGGCATATTGCATGATGCTGAGGTTTGGAGTATAGGCCCGTTCCCCCAGGTTGTGAGAATAGTACCCAATAGGTGGTTTTTCAAACCATACCCCTTTCCCTCCTTCCACCCTCTAGCAGTCCATAGTGTCTATTGTTCCCATATTTACGTTTATTTCTTTTCAATGTTTGGCTCTCACTTATAACTGAGAACAGGCAATATTTAGTTTTCTGCTTCTGCATTAATTTGCATAGGATTATGGCCTCCAGCTGCATCCATGTTGCTGCAAAGAACATGATTTCAACCGTTTTTATGGCTGCATAGTATTCCATGGTGTACATGCACCACACTTTCTTTATCCAATCCATCGATGGGCACCTATGTTGATTCCATGTCTTTGCTATTGTAAATAGCATGGTGATGAACATGCAGAGTGCATGTGCCATTTATTGATTTATTTTCCTTTGGATATATAATCAGTAATGGGATTAAGGGATTAAATGGTAGCTCTGTTTTAAGTTATTTAAAAAAATCTCCATACTGCTTTCCACAGTGGCTGAACTAATATACATTCCCACTAAAAATGTGTAAGTGTTCCCTTCCTTTTCCCATAGCCTCACCAGCATCTTTTTTTTTTTTTTTTTTTTTTTTTTTACTTTTTAATAATAGCCATTCTGACTGGTGTGAGATGCTGTCTTATTATGGTTTTTACTTGCATTTCTCTGATGATTAGTGATGTTAGCAGTTTTTGACGTGTGTCTTGGCTACTTGTATGTCTTCTTTTGAGAAGTGTCCTTTCCCTTTTTTTTTTTTTTGAGATGGAGTCTCACTGTGTTCCCAGGCTTGAGTGCCTTGGTGCGATCTTGGCTCACTGAAATCTCCGCCTCCCAGGTTCAAGCGATTTTCCTGCCTCAGCCTCCCAAGTAGCTGGGATTACAGGTATGTGGCACCACACTCAGCTAATTTTTGTATTTTTAGTAGAGGTGGGGTCTCACTATGTTGGTCAGGATGGTTTCGATCTCCTGACCTTGTGATCTGCCTGGCCTCGGCCTCCCAAAGTGCTGGGATTACAGGTGTGAGCCACCATGCCTGGCCCTTTCCCATTTTTTAAATGAGGTTGTTCGTTGCTTGTTGATTTATTTAAATTCCATATAGATTCTGCATATTAGCCTTTGTTAGATGCATAGTTTATGAACATTTTCTTCTACTCTTTAGGTTGTCTGTTTACTTTGTTGACAGTTTCTTTTGCTGTGCTGAAGCTCCTCAGTTTAATTAGGTCTCACTTGTCAATTTTTGTCTCTGTTCTAATTGCTTTTGTGGGCTTGGCCAAAAATTGTTTGCCAAAGGCAATGTCAAGAAGGGTATTTCCTAGGTTTTCTTCAAGGATTTTTATAGTTTAAGGTCTTACACTTAAATATTTAAATGATCTCGAGTTCATTTTTTTATACAGTGAATGGTAGGGTCTAGTTTCGTTTTGCATGTGGCTAGCCAGTTATCCCAGTACCGTTCATTAAATAGGGAGTCCTTTGGTAGGTTTTTGATTACCAATTCAATCTCATACTTGTTATAAATCTATGCAGATTTTCTGTTTCCTCTGGAATTTAGTTTGGATAGTTTCTGTGTTTTTAGGAATCTGTTTATTTTACCTAGGTTATCTATCATATTATTTTGCTATAAAACTTTTTATTTCTGCAAGATCAGCACTAATGCCTTCACTTTTATTTCTGATGGTGGTAATTTGATTATTCACTTGTTTCTTATTCATTCTGATTTAATATTTGTTAATTTTACTGATCTTTCCAAAAGCCAACTTCTCATTTTATTGAATCTCAGTGTTGTCCTGAATTCTCTATTTTGTTTATATCTGCTCTATTTTATTGGTTTACTTACCCTTTCTTCCCTTCTGCTAGCTTTGGGTTTAGTTTTCTCTTTTTCCCTAGTTCTTTGAGAAATAAAGGTAGGTTATTGATTTGATATCATTCTTCATTTTTAATGTAGGTATTTACAGGTATAAATTCCCTTCCAAAATATGTAAACCTAATACATTTTGGTATATTGTATGTTTTTGTCTCAAAACAAAATATTCCTAATTTCTCTGTGATTTCTTCTTTGACCATTTTTTGTCTGAGTGTATTGTTTAATTTCCACACACTTATGAATTTTCTAGTTTTCCTTCTGATATTGATTTCTAGTTTTACTCCAGGTTATTAGAGAATAAATTTCATATGTTTTCAAAATTTTAAATTTTGAGATGTGTTTTGTGACCTAATATACAGCTATGTTAAAAATGTTTTATGTATACTTAATAAAAATGTGTATTTTGCTCTGGCTTGATAAGGTGTTTTGCAAATGTCTGTTAGGTTCTAGTTTGTTTAGGGTTTTTAAAATTCTGTAGTTTCTTCTTCATGTTCTTTTACAATTCTTTATACATTGTTAAAAGTAGGATATTGATATTTCTAACTATTATTGTAGAAATGTCTGTTTTCCTCTTCTATTTTATCAGTTTAAGGGGCTCTGTTGTTAGGTGTCTATGTGTTTGTAATTATTATATCTTCTTGATGATTGCCCCTTTAATCAATTTGTAAGTTTTTTATTGCCTTTTATAATTTTTGATGTAAAATCTATTTTGTTTGATATCATTAAAGCTACCCTAGCGATGTTTTTGTTACTATTTACATGGTACTTTTTTTATCATTTTACCTTCAACCTATTTGTGTCTTTGGATCTAAAATAAGTTTTTTAGATAGAATATCACTGAATTATTGTTTATATTAAATCTGCCACTCTTATCTTTAACTAGTGAGTTTAATCAATTTTCCTTTAATTACTAATAAAGAGTGACTTCTTCTATTTTGCTCTTTGTTTTTATATGTCATATCTATTTTTTCCTGTTTCCTCATTATTGCCTTCTTTAGCATTAAATTAATTTTAATAGATTTTATATTTAGAGGCCAGGCGCAGTGGCTCACACTTGTAATCCCAGCACTTTGGGAGGCCAAGGCGGGCGGATCACGAGGTCAGGAGATCGAGACCACGGTGAAACCCCGTCTCTACTAAAAATACAAAAAATTAGCCGGGGGTGGTGGCGGGCGCCTGTAGTCCCAGCTACTTGGAGAGGCTGAGGCAGGAGAATGGCGTGAACCCAGGAGGCGGAGCTTGCAGTGAGCCGAAATTGCGCCACTGCAGTCCAGCCTGGGCAACAGAGTGGAGACTCCGTCTCAAAAAAAAAAAAAAAAAAAAAAAAAAGAAGATTTTATATTCAGAGCATTTTTAGGTTTGTAGAAAAATTGAGCAGGTAGTGCAGAAAATTCCCACCTTTTCCCCCACTCATAGTTTCCCCTATTTTAAAATTCTTGCATTAGTATTGTATGTTTGTTACAGTTGATGAACCAATATTGATACATTATTATTAACTAAAGTCCATAGTTTACATTAGGGTTCACTCTATGTGTTCTACAGTTCTATTACTTTTGACAAATGCATAATGTCACATAGTCACCATTATAGTTTTATACAAAATAATTTCACTTCCCTAAAACTCCATGTGCTTCAGTGGTCTATCCTCTCTACTTTTCTAATTAAACTCCTTGCAACCAGTGGTCTTTTTACTGTCTATATAGTTTTTCCTTTTCTAGAATGTCGTATAGTTAGAACCATATAGTATGTAGTCAATTAAGAATGGCTTGTTTTAATTAGAAGTATGCATTTAAGCTTCCTCTATGTCTTTTCATGGTTTCATATAGCTCATTTCTTTTTATTATTGAATAATATTTTATTGTATAGCTGTACCAGAGTTTATCCATTCAACATTTGAGTAATATGTTGTAGTCTTTCCGTTTTGGCAATTATGAATAAAGTTTTTGTAAGCATCATTGTCTTTTTATTCTGTTAACAGTGTCTTTCACAAAGCAGAAGTGTTTAAATTAATGAAGTCTAACTTATTAACTTTTGTTCATAGATTGTGCTTTTGGTGTCTTACCTAAAACACATTGTAAAACCCAAGGTTACTTAGATTTTCTCCTGTTATCTTCTAGAAGTTTTATAGTTTTGTGCTTTACATGTAGGTCTATGATACATTTTGAATTAAGTTTTGTGAATGTTGTAAGGTCTTTTATCTAGGTTCTTACATTTTGCTTTTTGCCTGTGGATGTCTTGTTGTCCCAGCATCATTTGTTGATAAGGCTTATTTTTCTCCATTGAATTGCCATTACTCCTTCATCAAAGATCAGTTTACACTATTTGTGTGAGTCAATTTCTGGGTTTATAAATCTATTTGAAGGCTCTTTCTTTTCTCTTCCTTTACAGTTTTCATTTTTCAGTGGTAGTATTTCCTTTTGTTCAGGAGGGAGTGTCATGCTTTTGTTGTTGTTTCCTCATGTTTATCAACTTACTGTAGAGGCAATGGAATGACGCAGGAAAGAGTGTGGGCCTAGAGAGAGAGATTCTTTGTTTCAAGTCCTGTCTCTACCGCTTAGTAGCCAGGTGAAGATGTGGACATGATTTAACTCATTCATGAAAAGAGAATAGGGAAACATATTTCAGAAGGCAACTGAAATGATTTAGTTGAAGGTAATGGAAGTAACCACTACTCCTCAGTAAAGTTCTGGGTATTGTAAATGTGCCCTAGCCAAACTTGAATTTATGTTTACTCAAACCCCCCAAATATTTGATGGTAACATTAACATGCCCATCCATCTTTCGCTAAGTTGTGAACACTTCCTTGGGCCTGTATGCATCTTGGAAGGAGAAGTCTGATGAGGCCTGCATCCATGGAGTGTTAAGGTATGCTATCCATGATAGCCACAACAATGAGAGGACTGCTTAGATGCTAGTCTTCCTGAGTTGTGTGCCAAAGTTTGGCCAAAGATGCTGATTCATTTCAGTGGCCTGGAATGTTGGGGAACTCCTCTTCTGCAAAGACAAGGGAAAGAGACATGAGTGGTTGTGAGAAACTTGATTATTAAGGCTCAGTTTTATAAATCAAAGGCGGAACCTGGGATGTCTTTTCAGCTACCTTAGTCTGGCTCTTTTAAGTCAGATTTTTTTTTTCCTTTTTTTACTTCCTTTATATTAAAATCATGAAAATAATTTTTGTGTGTGAATGCTGGGATTTTATAAAAACATTCGGCTTCATCAACATCTTCTGTTCTGTGTCTACATGTTACCTGCTTTGTGCTTGGGGTTGATAAAAGTTAAGGAAACCTGGTCTTTAGGTCTGTGTGATTATTTCAGAAAGCATCTTAGCTGAGGAGGAATTCATTGTATTCTAACAAGGCACTATGCATTTGCCAGAAGTCGAACATTTCTGCCAACTCTTAAATAATCTCGCCTTAAGAACAAAGATAAGATTGTTTGTAAAACTATTGTAGCATGTTTCAGTGGTGGTAAAAATTCCCATGCTTTCTGTGCTGTTAATTCAAGGTCTTGGGGAGATTCTTTGTTAGAATAGATAATCATCAATCCTTCAGATTTGGCTAAATGACATTAGCAACTCCCAACGTGCTTACTTTCTGAAGTCCCAGTAGATAAACCCAACGCCATGTATCATATTGAAACATTTTATCTGTTGTGCATTTCTGCTTTCAGTGTCATTAGGATGTTGCTCATTTTTAAAGGAAACCTCCATCTGTAATGAAATGTCATTGTTAATGAAATCAGGAAACCTTTAATGTTATTTAACCTGTGTAAAAGAAAATCAATATTTAGAGTGGAACATGTCGAAGAATGCATACCTGGGTAATTCTGACAATTTAGAATATTAAAAAATTAATATTGGCAATGTTTTTTGGACTAGTAAATTAAATGCATCGCTCTGTCTTTATATATAAAAATAAGCCACTTTCTCATTGCATTCAGCTTTGTGTTACACTGTTACATTATGTTACCAGTGTATATTAGATCCAGTAGCATATTAGATCCAACCCAATATACTACTAGATAGTAAGTAGCTCAAAAACAGATATAAAATAGAAGTACCACAGAAAGATTGTGATTTAGAGTCAACATTTCTGTTACAAAACATAGATAAAACTTTCCTTTCAGTATTATTTTTATGAATTACAGAATAAGGTGTGAAATAATTCTGTAAGAAATTATGCATTAATTAATCTATTAATTATAATGTGACAGTCTGGCTATCATTGTAGTCTGATTGAAGTTATATATGAATTTAAATGTGAATCTTGCATTTATTATCCACATACTTTTTTTTCTTTTAAACTTTTATTTTAGGTTTGGGGGTACATGCAGGTTTATTACATGAGTAAATTGCATGCAGCTGGGGTTTGGTGTACAAATGATTTCATCACCCAGGCAGTAAGCATAATACCAGATCTTCACCCTCCTCTCACTTTCTACCCTCAAGTATCCTCTTGTGTCTATTATTCCAATCTTTTTGTCTATTGGTACTCAATGTTTGGCTCCCACTTATAAGTGAGAACCTGTGTTATGTGGTTTTCTGTTCCTGCATTAATTTGCTTAAAATAATGGCCTCTCTAGTTGCATCCATATTACTGGAAAGAACAGGATTTCATTCTTTTTAATGGCTGCATAGTATTCCATGGTGTAAAATACAATATCCCTTCATGTTAAAAAACCCTCAGCATACTAAGAACTGAAGGAACATAACCCAAAATAATAAGAGCAATCTATTACTCTTATTCTGAAGCCCACATTGAACATCATACTGAATGGGGAAAAGCCAGAAACATTCCCCTTGAAAACCAGAACAAGACAAGAATGCCCACTCTCACCACTCCTTATCAATATGGCATTGAAAGTCCTGGCCATAGCAATCAGGCAAGAGAAAGAAATAAAATGCATTTAAATAGGAAAAGAGGAAGTAAAATTATCTCTATTCACAGACAGTATGACTCTATAGAAAACCCCATGGTCTCTGTACAAAGGCTTCTAGAACTGGTAAACAAATTTAGTAAAGTTTCAGTATAAAAAAAAATCAATGTACAAAAATCAGTAACATTTCTATATATAACTAATGTCCAAGCCGAGAGCCAAATCAAGAACATGATCTCATTCCTAGTAGCCACAGAAAGAATAAAACACCTAGGAATACAGCTAATCAGGCAGGTGAATGATCTCTACAATGAGAATTACAAAACACTGCTCAAGGAAATTAGAGATGACACAAACAAACTAAAAAGCCTTCCATGCTAATGGATTGGAAGAATCAATATTGTTAAAATGGCCATACTGCCCAAATCAATTCATAGATCAAATCTTATTTCTATCAAACTACCAATGTCATTTTTCACAGAATTAGAGAGAGCTATTTTAAATTACGGAATTTAAAAGAACCAAAGTAGCCAAAGCATCCTAAGCAAAAGGAACAAATCTGGAGGCATCACATTACCTGACTTCAAGCTATCCTGCAAGGCTACAGTAACCAAAACAGCAGTGTGCTGGCCCAAAAACAGACATGTAGACCAATGGAACAGGTTAGAGAACTCAGAGGTAAAAACATACACTTACAACCATCTGACCTTTGGTAAAGTTGACAATAACAAGCAATGGGGGAAGGACTTCCTATCAATAATTGGTACTGGGATAACTGGCTGGCCATATTCAGAAGACTGAAACTGGACCAATTCCTTTTACCATATGTATTAGTTCATTTTCACACTGCTGATAAAGACATACCTGAGACTGGGAAATTGACAAAAGAAAGAGGTTTATTGGACTTACAGTTCCACGTGGCTGAGGAGGCTTCACAATCATGGTAGAAGGTGAAAGGCAAGGAGGAGCAAGTCACGTCTTACCTGGATGGTGGCAGGCAAGGAGAGATTTGGTGCAGGGAAACTCCGTTTTTAAAACCATCAGATCTTGTGAGGCTCACCCACTATCATGAAAACAGGGCAGGAAAGACCCGACCCCATAACTCAATCATCTTCCACTGGCTTCCTCCCACTACACATGGGAATTGTGGGAATTACAATTCAAAATGAGATTTGTGTGGGGACATGCCAAATCATATCACCATATATAAATCAACTCAAGATGCATTAAAGACTTAAATGTAGGACCTCAAACTGTAAAAACCCTAGAAGAAAACCTACGAAATACCATTCTGGACATAGGCCTGGGCAAAAAGTTTATGACAAAGTCTCCAAAAGCAATTGCAGCAAAAACAAATATAAATAATGGGACCTAATTAAACTAAAGAGCACAGCAAAAGAAACCATCAACAAAACAGATGGCATTCAGAATGGAAGAAAATATTTGCAAACTTTGCATCTGACAATGGTCTAATATCCAGAATCTATAAGGAACTTAAACAATTCAACAAGAAAAAAAACAATATCTCCATTGAAAAATGGGCAAAGGATATGAACAAAGACATCTCAGAAGACATACATGTGACCAACAAGCATATGAAAAGATGCTCAACATCACTAATGAGTCATTAGAGAATTGCAAATCAAAACCACAATGAGATACTATCTCACACAAGTCAGAAAATCTATTATTAAGAAGTCAGAAGAAAATACATTTTAAAGACTGCCTAACCTATTTGGCCAATTTATACTTTAGTAATAGTCTTTTAAAATAAAGTTATGAAGTTGCTCTAGCAATTAAGAGAGAAAGTGTGTGAAACATTCTAATATGTCTCCTTAAATACATCAGGGGTCAAACAGTTCATTTCTCTACACATTCTATTCTTCACCTCTTAATCTTAATAGTTTTAATGTCAATATGTATTTAATGAATAAGTAACTAAGCAATTAGCGTTTTTTCTTCTGATAAGAATGAAGATCCTCTAATGATCTTCAATGGCAATTATGATAGGCAGAACTTAGAATAAAATATAACAAATGTAAAAGGAGAGACTGCATTTCAGAATCATAAAAATATTTTAAATTATTATAAAGCATAATTAATTTTATAAAGAAATCCCTAAATCCCAAATCAAGATGAAACCAATGAATCTACATGTGACCTAGTTGAAGGTATAAGCACTTTCAGTGGTTTTAAATCTCTGAAATTTTCTATATAGCTGTATTGAGTTATGTTTAAAATAATCAAAAAGAAAAACTTGCAAAAAAATTCAAAATTGTTTGGAATAAACCTATTGTTTTATGGTGTTATTGTAAGTTCATATTGTTATTCTGATGCCATCGTGGGTGTATACAGCATAAGAGAAATGACTATGTCAGTTCCATTGAGAACTAGGATTTTCAGCACAAGAAAAGAAAGAGAAGAAATAATATTGGTGAGGCTTGTAAAACCCTGTATTCCTGAAATCAATTCAGAAGTATAATTATTAATTCATACTAAGCTTATTCCTTAAAAATTTGATTTCCTAGCTCTCTCCACTGAAAGCAGCTAGACACAGTGCCTGTTTCAATAGCAAAGAGCATCCCTAGTGCCCATATTGTAAACTCTAAGTACGATTCTTCACTAAGACGAGCTAACACTTCTTACACAAAAAGCTATCTGGGTCTAGGGCAAGAAACGTACCCGGAAGACCTAGAACATTTCATCATACTGCATAGCAAGGATGTACTCAAGGACTTCTATGAACATAGCTAAAAAGATTTAAAATCCCATGCAAGGAGAATCTCTGTAACCAACGGTGAATCAAGTTTTAGCTTCAGTTAGAAAATGCTGCCATCAATTGCAACCTCTTTGTTAAACCCCATAATATTATCACAAAGTAATAAAATAATAGACCCATTGTTCATCTTTGAAAGATACTAATTGTACAACTCATCAATCAAAAAATTTGTAAATGAAGGGAAAATATCAAGTGTTTTTAACTTGTGTCTTCTTGTTTTGCCTGGTTGTGCTTCAGGGCAACCAACTAGATGACGAGTACAAATTTATCTTTAAAGAAGCATTCCAGATAATAAATGAAAAAGAAACAGTAAATAAGAACATGACCATTTTCAACACATAATAAAATAAAGGATCAGGGAATTATTTAATAGGCACTAATATCACACACATATAAAGAGTGATATCTGGATTATGTGCACTCTGTTGGAAGAGAACAAACTATAAAGAGTTATTGCAAAAACAAAATGCCAGAATCATGTAGAGCTTGGTATATGTATTTATTCCAAATAAGCAAACAGAGGAAAAATGATGAATGACACCATGGAGATGAATCAGAAGAAGGCAGGCCATGAGATACTGTACAAGACAATTGACCTTTTTGGTCTCAGAAAATAATAGCTAGAGAAGACGGAATATGGAGTGAGAACCTGTAAACTGAGAGACTTAAGAGATGTCAAGTAACTGTAACCTATAGACCTTATTAGATTTTGACTTAAATAAATTGTACAAAAATACTGTGAGTTTATTGGTATAAGACTAATTAATGTTCCCACCAAAAAACCAAGTATGGCAACTGAAAAAAAAAAAAAACAACCCAAACTGTTTAAAGGCAATAAAGAGTGACCAATACAGTCATTACTTAAAGGCCTACCATTTTTTTGTTTTGTTTTTTTGTTTTTCTCTGTTTGTTCATTTTCTTTATTATTATTATTATACTTTAAGTTCTAGGGTACATGTACACAACGTGCAGGTTTGTTACATATGTATACATATGCCATGTTGGTGTGCTGCACCTATTAACTCGTCACTTACATTAGATAAATCTCCTAATGTTTTCCCTCCCCCCTAACCCCACCCCACGACAGGCCCCGGTGTGTGATGTTCCTCTTCCTGTGTCCAGGTGTTCTCATTGTTCAATTCCCAACACCGCATGTTCTCACTCATAGGTGGAAAAGGCCTACCATTTTGAAAAGTAGCAGTTATATCTAGTACTGGTAAGAATGTAGGCTAAATGCAACACTTACATCTTGATGCCTAGAATAGAACTGATGTTACCACGTTGGAACTTCCAAAGCTAAACATATGTATATCCTATTTCTGAGTGCTATGTGAAACTATCTAAATGTCCATCAACATGCGGATAGAGTAAGTAAATACACTATTGTGTAGTTAGGCTGTAGAAAACAATAGAGCAAAGATAAACAACAAACTGCTGCTTACATACAATACCATGGATAAAACTCAAAGGCAAAATGTTGAGCAAACAAAACCAGGCATAAAAGAGTAAAAACTGTATAATTCTAATCATCAAAAACAAGCAAAACTAACATAGTGGTATTTTAGGTCACAATAATAGTTATATGTGAATATATGATATTGTATTGATGGGACATGAGGAAACCATCTGAATAATGGAAATATTGTAAGGTTTGGTGGTTTCATGGGTATATGCATTTTGACAAGGGAATGAATAAAGTAAAAGAAAATGTAAATTAAAATAAATTATGAATTAATTTGGGAAAGTTGAATTCTGATTATAGACATTTGATTTAAGAAACTATTGCCAATTTCAACAGTTGAGATAATGGTGGTGGTGTTGTATTAAACAGCTTCTTGCCATTTAAGTACACACACTTAGATATGCACAGCCCAAATGATATGATATCTGGGATTTGCTTCTTGATAATCTGAAAACATAGAGTCACAAAATACACAAAGCAGACAGTGACAGCATTGAATGGATAATTAAACTGTTCAACAAGAATATTTGGAGACTGTAACACACCAAATTCAGTAGTGTTTAGAACAACTACACAGATCAACAAGAAAAACAGAAGACCTGAGCAACACTATAAACCAGCTAGACCTAACAGATACTTAGAGAGCACTTCATGCAACAAGATCACAAGAAGCATTCCCAGCCGAACCATATGCTAGGCCATAAAACAGGCCTCAACTAACTTAAAATACTTGAAATTATGCAAAGCCCATGTTTTCTAACTGTTAAGTAGTTAGATAGACATTAGCAGCTGGGAGGGGATAAGAGAAGAGATCAGAAGGGCTGTCACTAAGACAGGCCATGGACCACCTAAGTCCAGCCCCAAGATCACCCTAACTCCACCCTAACAGATGGAGTTTATGGTAAAGTCTGTGGCTAGTGATAGAGGTAGGAGACAGCCAAATGCTGCCCAGGTCATTGTGCACAGGAGGCTTGCCTAAACATGCCCACGGTGAAAAATTCTGTCCCTTAATACATGTGTAGTAACGGAAATAAATCAATGTGGAGTGGCTAAGACTAAGGGCCTGCACGTGCACTGGGAGAATGGGGTGGAGCCACCAGGAATTTGCACCTTATACAAGGGAGGAGCAGGGCCTCTTCAGTGCACGTGTGGTGCCCTGGTGTTCATTTCCATGAGGTGGAAAACCTGGGTGCAGGCCCTTCTTTTTGTTGAGAGTTTTCCTTTTTGCTTAATAAATTCTGCTCTTTTTACTTTTCAATGTGTCCACGTGCCTAATTTTTCCTGGTTGTGAGACAAGAAGCTCGATTTTAGCTGAACTAAAGAGCAAAAAATCCTGCATCACTAGCACATCCTGGAGAAAAAAAGAACTGGAGCATGGATTAAAAATCCCCTAAAGTGGCATAGGCCCAGTCCATCTATGGAATCCCAGGTAACCCTATCCTCATTATACAGTGATTATAATAAAATTTACATGTGCTTTTGCCCCCTTAAGTGGGCTTTCCTTAATGAATTACGGATAAAAACATGCGCAGTTTAACTTCAGTTATATAACCACAAACTCCCCATCAAATGACATCATCCTGCTACTCAAACCCAGCCCAAGCCTCAACTTTTCCCCATAAACTGGATAAAAGCACCCTGAGCTCTGTAAAGATTTCACTTCACAGAAATCAGCCCACTCTCTCTCTGAGAATGTATTGCTGTGCTTTAATGAACTTTGCTTTGAGCTTGCATTTTGGTGTTAGTTTGCAGTTCTTTGCTCACCACCACAAGAACTGAGATTGCTGGTCCAGAACTCTAGCTCTGTTGATGTCCTCAGTTAAAGAATTCATCCCAATTCAGAATTCTCAGTAACATAACCACAATGCAATGAAATTAGAAACTAATAACAAAAGTAAACTGGGATGTTCACAAATATGTAGAAATTAATAACCCAGTCCTAAATAACCAATCTGAGAAAGAAATCACAAGGGAAATTAAATTAAAGGCATAAAAATGGAAAGTAAAATTTACAGGATTAACTAAAAGGGTGCTTAGAGGAAAATTCATAGCTGCAGACTCCTATTTTATTTTTTTAAAGAGCTGTATCTCCTCATTTTTCTTACCCTCCTCAGTTCTTGTAACCACCTTTCTACTCTTTGTTTTTACATGTTAGAAATTTTTAGATTCCACATATAAGTGAGATCATGCAGTAGTTTTCTTTATCTGCCTGACTTATTTCACTTAACATCATGCCCTCTAGTTTCATCCATGTTACCTTAATGACAGAATCCCCTGTTTAAAGCTGAAAAACTATCTCATTCTGTGTATATATAATGTATATACGATATGTATACATCTATACACGTTCCGTTGTATATATATTACAGCTTCTTTATCCATTCATCCACCAACAAACACTTAGGTTGTTTCCATATTTTGGCTATTGCCAATATATTTGTTAACCAGATGAAATGGACAAATTTCTAGAAGGGCACAAATCATAGCAACAGACTCTAGAAGAAACAAAAAAATCTGAATATATGTGTAACAAGCAAAAAAACTGAGTTAGTAATCAAAACATTTCCAGAAATAAAAGCCCAGAACCAACTTCACTAAGGAATTCCACCAAATATTTTAAGACAAAATGACACCAATCCTTCCTGAACTCTTCCCAAAAATAGAGGAGGGGACACATTTTGACCCATTCTATGAGGCCAGTTTTACCTGACACCAAAATCAGGCAAAAATCTTGAAAAGAAAACTGTAGAACAATAGCTCCTATGAATTTAGACACAAAGATCCTCAACGAAATACTTGCAAACTGAATCCAGAACATGTAAAAAGGATGATACGCCATGACCAAGTGAGACTTAGAAGTTGCAAGATTGGTCTTACATAAAAAATAAAGTGATTTAATACACTGAATTCCTAGAATAAAGGACAACAAAATCACATAGAAATATAATATAGATCAATGGAATACAATTTACAGTCCATAATAAATGAATACATACAACTATAGCCAATTGATTTTCAATAAGCGTCCTGAGACCATTCAATGGGGAAAAATAGTTCCTCAAAAATGTAAGCAAAGATATTCATGTAACCCAGCCATTCCAGGACTAAACTCCAAAGAGTTGAAAATATATGTTCACATGAAAACCTGCACACAAATGTTCTTAGCAACCAAATAAGTGGAAAGAACTCAAATGCCCTTCAATTGATGAATAGATAACAAAATATGAAATATCCATTTGAATGATATGAAAAGAATGAAGTATTGAAACATGCTTTAATGTGGATGAACTTTGAAAACACTGTATTAAGAGACAGACTCAGAAGCAAAAGATCACATGTCATATGATTCTATGTACATAATGTTCAAAGTAGACAATTCATAAACACAAAAATAGGCTAGTGGCTGCCAAGAGCTGGAGGGAGGAGCTAATGGGAGTCACTGCTAACAGCTATACAGTTTTTTTTGGGGGGGCGGGTTGATGGTGACATCAAACTATTAAACATACTAAAAACATACTAAATTATACACGTTGAAAGAGTGAAATTTATGGATGTGTAATTTAAGTCTTAATATAACAAAAAAAATATGGACTGGGGTGTTAGATTCTGGAGGGCCACAAATTAAACAAGATTGATAATTAATTAATCACTTAAGAGTCATGATAATGAATATATATGTTTCCATTGTATTATTATTTTAACTTCTGTGTATTTGGAAATTTTATGATAAAAATAAGTAAGTAGCAAAATGTTATTTGCAGAGGTTGCAAAGAAATGTATAAATATTTAATTCCCATCATGGTTCCTAATTTTGTAACACTTACACTTACACTAAAAATCCAAATAGAGTTGAAATGTTGTAGCTAATTCATTGGAAAATGAAAGCTTTACAAATGAACCAGTAGACACCTAGAAATCTTGATTCTGGGATCTGGACCTACATAGTCTATTTATCTCTATCATTTCAATTCCTCTTTATGCCATCGCATTATCTCTTTCATTACCCATGAAGATTTTAATCTATGGTATCCTGGCCATTATACATTAGAAATTGCTATACACTACCTTCCACCTATGAGTTTAAAAAATATTTTGACAGAAAGCATATAGTGCATTTTTTAGAAATTGTTTTGTTTTCATTTTCTGTGTTTTGAGTTTTCTCTGAGAATCAAAATCTAATAGAAAAAAAGTGATAAGTGCTCTAAAAATTTTTACATCCAAATAACAAAAGTTAATTTGTTGACTATAATTGTAATATAACATAGCAATATAGTAACTCTGTAATTCTGCTGATCTTTACCTACCCATATTATTTAAATATATGGATGAATGAAACATTTATATGTAACATACTAAGATTTCAGCCAAGTGGCAGGCACATTTTATGAAAAATGAAAAATTTATTTGAGCATCTGCCTGCTTCCAAATAGCCAGATGTTTTTCATTAGACAACAAAGCTTCCAACAAATTTAACTTTAATACCTTTATCACCCATCAGGAGATTTTAATATCTCTCTCCTGAATAACCAAAACCAAGCAACATGCACAAACACTAAATTAAATGTCTAGCCCCTCAAAATGTAACGGAGTCTTTGGTGGAGTTATTGTGTCACTTCCGTGTTAGGTACATCAAAATAGTATTTGGAGAGTTTCTGAAGAATACCTTTACTTAAGCTATTTGTACCCGGCAGAATAAAACTGGAATTGCATTCCTAATTATATTCTTTCTTTATTATATGGTTATCTAAATTATAGATAAGTGAATTACGTAGTGAAAGTATTTTGGAAAGATAAAGTGAACTTTATTAAATACCTCCAGTTTTCTAGGTACATTGCTAATCCATATGTTTTAGGATCACCTCCATCACACATACCCAAGGTGTCAATTTTAAATTGCACCACTCCAGACCCACTGAACCCAAGTCTCTAGGGAAAGGTTGCAAAATTGCATTAAAAAGATGGTGAGACTGAAGCACTGTGATATTTCACGTTTTTATTAATTAGTTTTCCACTTCTGATAAACATGCAAGTAAGAAAAAAATTAGAGATAAAGAAATAAAACCTCAAATTTTGTCTTACACTCGGAACTAGTAAATGGCAGATCCAACTAAAAACAGTGTCTTCTGAGTTCTAAAACATGTAAAGTTTAATCTCTGCACAGGTAAATTTTGTATTATATATTTTTGAGAAATTTTTTATATCTGTTTGTTTATAGGTATATTTTTCCTTTTTGGAACAAAATGGAGCAGTTTCTATTTTTACATAGTTGTTTATGTTCTTTCTCTTAAAAAATCATTATCTTTGAATTGAAAATAGAGACATCATTAATGAGGTTAGCAACTGGCATTTACTCTCAAAGTTTGCCACGTGATATGACAATTCAAGCGTATATGTTGAATTCTAAGCTCTTGAGCTGAAATTTAAAGGGAGAAAATAAATCAAAATTCAAAGCATAATATACATTAGCTTTGAAAAAGAAATAGTGCCATGAACAAGCCAGAAACTCTGCTACATTTCTAAGACAGTTCAATTATGTCAAAAAAAAAAAAGCAAGTTACAAGTTTGACACCATTTTACATTAATTTTAAGAACATGCAGCAACACTGTGGTTTTTGAATTCATGCATTTCTGTTAGGTTCATAAAAATGCATGTAAAAATATGTACCAATTTCAGTGCAGCCGAATAGTGGCTTCCCCTAAAGAAGACTGAAAAATTGTGAAAAAATTTCTATTTTAAAATTCTATTAAAAAAACAACAACCCAGAATTGAATATAGCAGCACCTACATTTATTAAATGTGGATAGTAAGTAGGTGGCTATTAACTGCATTGTCCTTCTCATTGTTCTAGATACGGCAGGATCTTTCCCCTAGTAAGCAGTTGAGAAGGCTTTTATGCTGTTGAGGGAGAGAGAAGGCATTTCACCCTTAGCTGATGTGAGAATCATGGAGAAAACTTACTCACTGCAACAGTTAAATTTTTTAATCCATTACCGATTTGGGGTTAGAGTCATCATTTCCTTCTCACAGATATTTGAAGCTCTAAGCAAAAAAACACTGTTAAGATTTCAGTGTCCCAATAGAGCCTGGTAAGACCAATGGGCAGTCATCAGGGGTCAAATACCAACCATAGGAAAGATTTCAGGAGCTGCAGAGACTACTACACTAGAGTAGCACTTCATGGGTGGTGCCCACATACACTCTTCACTTCTACAGATGATGTGAAATACAGCAGGATCCTTGTCAAAGCACAGCGATCTCAGGATCATTTCTACCAGTGCCAGAAGTGAAGTAGCTAATTTGGGACTGCTGGGATTGTTATAAACTAATTTGGACTTCGTAGCAAAGCAATGTGATTCTTTGCTCAACCAAGTCTCCCTCTCCCTTAGGGAGTCAGTTTAGACACATATCATGGAGCATGAAATAAAACCTGCGAGTGCATCAGTGTGAAAGAAAACAGGTGTCACTGCAGTTGGAAAATAGTCTATCATGAAGCCAGAAGTATAGGCAAGAGACAGATTGTGCAGAGACTTGTGGACAAGAAGTGACTTGTTATTTATTCAAATAGCAAAGGAAAGAACCATAGCAGTTTTAAGCAAAGGAAAGATGCAGACAAACTGATGCACAAAAAGATTAAATCATTCCCTGAAGATCACACAGATAAATGGTAAAGAGATATTCAAATTAAGAAAGTCTGACTCTGGAATCCACTATAATAACTACCAAGTGAATTAAGAATTTAGACATCTTTAGGATGAGAATCTTTCTGACTTGATGATTTATATGGGGCGTAAGGAAGAAGGGAATGTCAAGAAGTTGGGAAACATAATTCATGTTTCTGGTTCTGTGCAGACTAATTTCACATGTTTTTTGCTAAGATTAGAAAATACATACATAATACCAAGCAATGCATGGGGAATTCAATATCAGAAAATAAAATTTATGAATGTATTTTGCGGATCCTTTCTTCTGTTCCAACATGATTTTTTATAGGTCACGTATTCAGTAAGCAAGTGGTTTTTCTGGTTTCCAAAATGTGAACAGATGACAGCATTCCTATTTTTAAAATTTCAACTTAATATGAAGATCCCACTATGAACTCATTTCTCACATTGCCTATCATTTATTTTTAATCTAAGTGAATTAAAAGCCATAAAGCTGAAAATATTTTTAGTTCATTCATGTTCTTTTACAACTCAACTCTACCCGTTCACCAATCTTATCACTTCTAACATGTATATTGCTTGGATGTCCCTGTCATTTCCATTTCTGCTGCATTTATATTGAGCTTAAAAAATAAATAAGAATCTTATCACTTCTCTCATCTGATTATGGTCTTTCAATGCACCCACTGCTTTCAGGCAAGAATTACAAAACCTTATCATACTTCCCATCAGGGTCTTCACACTCTGATCCCAGTTTACTGCTGTAACCAACCCTAAGTCCCATTGCTCCTTCCTCCATGAAGTGTAGGCTCTGTTCACAAACCAATTTCATGTTCCATATTACTATGCCACATAAAGCCTTCTACAACCTCACATAAATCAAAATCTTTACCACAGATAGTAACGAATTTCCATTCTATGGTCCCTGAGTAACTTTATGGTGTCTTTTTTTTTTTTTTCTTTTTTGAGACAGAGTCTTGCTCTGTCGCCCAGGCTGGAGTGCAGTGGTGTGATCTCAGCTCACTGCACCCTCCACCTCCTGGGTTACAGAGATTCTCCTGCCTCAGCCTCCCAGGTAGATGGGATTACAGGCGCCTGCTACCACGCTGACTAATTTTTTTTGTATTTTCAGTACAGACAGGTTTCACCATGTTGGCCAGGCTGATCTCGAACTCCTGACTTCAGGTGATCCGCCCGCCTTGGCCTCCCAAATTGCTAAGATTACAGGCGTGAGCCACTGCCCTTGGCCTATGATATCATTTTATACCACTTTTGATCTCTCTTGGTGCTCCAGAAACACCAGAATTCTACCTGTTTCTTGAATACATCTTTATGCAATGGTGAATAAATGACCGGACCCCTTGTTGTTAGTTATTTTTTATGCCTGTAAAATGTCACCTCTATATAGCCCATCCCTTCACTTCAGTTTGCTTTACTCCAGCATGCCTTTTTCTTTTCTCCCTAACTGAAATATCTCCATCCACTTACCTTGCATGCATTATAACTTGATATCCCATCTGCACATGTCAATGGAATGCAAGTTTCATTAGAGAAGAGAATTTTTCTGTTTTTTTTTTTTTTTTAACCTCTGTATCTCCACTCAAAAGAGTGTCTGGCAAAGATGTTCTCATAAATTTTTTTGACTAATGAATGTACCATGATGAAAGAACTGGCCAAGAATTGCAAGGGAAAAATAAAATTTTGACCATTTTTGTCATGGACATAGAAGTTAAATTGCTGAATCAAATATTAGCAAATGAAATACACAATGACTAATTAAAATTTAACTGGAAATGTGGAGATGGGTTAATATCAGAAAACCAATGTATATAACCTACCAAATTAATAAAATAAAGGAGAAAGTATATGCTAATGTAGTGAAAAACAAAAGATATTTCAAAATTGAAAATTAAAAGTATTGGGCAATATTTAATAATCAATATGTAAAAAACCTCTTATACTAGATAAAAGAGGATTATTTAACCTAATAAAAGGCATTTATCAAAGATTCATAATAAATATTGTACTTTATATTGAGTATTTAAGTGCATTTCTTATTAAATCAAGAAACAAAACAGAGATATCTGCTATTTCCACACTGATTCAATCAATATAACATTGCAGACCCTTGGCTATTCAGTAAGATTATAAGATATAGAAAGAAGTAGAAATTAAAGCTATAAGTATTTAAAAAAACCCAAAGCTTTCCTACTTATATTAATAGATGACAGCATTCTTTATATGAAACAGAAAATCTAAAACTCTGGCAAATAAAGAGTTTAGTGTTTCTATATGTGTGACTGAAAACTAATTAAATATAATACAGTGTAATAGAAAATGTGCTCTCATGTGATGCCCATAATATGGTACCTAACAAAAGATCTTTTTGTATCTACCAAAAGACCTCTATGGAGAAAAGTTGAAAATAACTACGTTCATAAGTAAGAAGATATAATATTATAAATATATCCCCCAATTAATTAAAATTTAATGAATTTTCAATTAATATCCTATTTATTAAAAAAATTTCTGTAGTTTTTGGGGTATGGGAGGTCTTTGGTTACTTGGACAAGTTTTTTAGTAGTGATATCTGAGATTTTAGTGCACCCATGACCCACACAGGGTACACTGTACCTAATATGTAGTTTTTTATCCCTCACCCCCTCCCAATCTTTCCCCCAAAGTCCCCAAAGTCCACTAGCTTATGCTTATACCCTTGCATCCTTATAGTTTAGCTCCCACTTGTGAGAACATAAAAATATCCTATTTTTTAAAAAAAGTACTTATTTTGTAAATCCTAACATTTATATGGAACAGTGCAGAGAAAAGAATATTTATAAAATTTTGAAGAAAAGCAAACTACAAGGTCTTGACTTAATGACAGATTTTTATAGTTATAGCTATTGAGACAGTATTTAACCATAGATAAACAGTACAAAGTGGAAATTCCAGAGACAAGTTCATGAATATGTGGGATATTGATAAATTAATAAATAAACAGGCATAACATGTAAAGGCTGTTGAATCCTTTTGAAAGATCTAAAAACAAATTTTATTAGAAAGAAAATATATTTGCTTCTTTTTTTGCTTGTTTGCTTGCTGGTTAATTTGCTTAGCCCTGAAATGTCTTGGGAATTTTCACTGCAGTTCTTTAAAATAGGTGGTGTTTGCTAATCAATCTCTAATACCCTATGGTAACTCACACACTTACACATTCTCTCCATCCTTAGGAGAACATCTGAGATAATTCAAGAACAAAATTATTTCTTTATAGAGTCAAGACTACTGAATCTTAGAATCCCCCTCTTTCAAAGACTCATTCCCTTTGTTCCTTTACCTCTGATGCGGCGTGATAGAGTTCAAGAAAATACTGATGTGCGGGAGACCTAAAAACCTTTAGGAAGCAGCCTACGAAGAGACAGGGAGGAACATTTCACAATCTTCTTTCACTCTAAGAGTTAACATAATGGATAAAAATAACTATTCAAATGCCAATCCATTTCACGGACACAGAAAATCTAAATGAAACGTTGAATCAAATATCAATGGTTGATAAAAGTGCTTATTTTGCAGGGGATTTTTTGTGCTCTGTGTAGAATTGCTGATCCCCCCATGATAGACAATATTTTTTCCAGTTTTGAAACTGGTAAACTGATGCTATCAAGTTGTATTAAATCTCTATGCTCACACATTTACATGAAAAACCTGGAATTTGATTTTGAGTTTGCCTGTCTTCAAAGCTTGTACTATTACCACCCCAAATAAAAATGTATGACGGAAGGATATTCTTCATTAAGAAAGAACAGCATCTTTGGAAGCACCTAAGTTTAACACAGAATGGAAAGTCATTTCTTTCTGCCAATTAGGTCTATATATATATCCCACGAGGAAATGATGACATCCATGAGCATATAAAGTTAGAAAAAATGACTCAGTCTTGGCGAAATATTAAAGACATTTTATTTTGTGTATTAATGTCATCACACCACTTAGAAGTCAGAACAAAACCGTGAGACCAGGAAACCAATGACTCAAAAATAAAATCCCTATCATCCTGCAGGTAAAGCAGTTACCATATGAGGCAAGTGGTACATTTCCCTAATCCTTTCCTATAACAATTTCATTTACCTTTTGTTTGACATTTTCACATTTCTCTAAATTGTATGTTGGGGCATCAATCAAAACATATAAATCATTTTTTGAAAATTAAATATCTAAAGGATAGATAACATTAAAAGTTTTAATGTGGAAATATAAAGAATTTCCAGGAATTATAGAAAACTGAGCAACTGCATCCAAATTTCCTCCTCATATATGGACTTGGAATACTTTATACAGTATGAAAATAGAAATAAAAATCCCAGCACTTTGGTAGGCCGCATTAGGAAATGTAGCTTGAGCCCAGGAGTTCTAGACCAGCCTGGGCAACACAGTGAAACCTCATCTCCACACACAAACACACACACACACACACACACACACACAAATCTATATTAGTGCTAGCAATTAGAGAAGGAGGATCTCCAAATTCTGAAAACCTCATTTAGTTTATTTTAATGCAAAGATATTGTCATACTGAAAGAAGAGTCAATGCACTAGGTCAAACTGTGTTTTAAGTGAAAGAGAATCTTATAAAAATGCATAAACTTTTGCTGTGACTGGACAGGTCAGCTGTGGGGAAGTTGGGATAAATATCAGGATAAATATTGGGCAGTATCAATGTTTCTGAAAAGTACCTTAGGTAACAACATATTCCTCCATCTTATGATTGACACTGAAAGCCATGTGTGTGTGTTTTTTGTTGTTGTTGTTGTTTTCTGTTTTTGCTTAGTCAGTCTACTTGCTGGCTGTCCTAACAAACAAGGAAAGGGCAAAGGGCACCCTTGAGCAGAGAGGGAAATTATGAAAGTTGTGAAAAGGAAAAGAAACCATTCAGAATATGAGAAAGCCCCTTTCAACTCCCAAAATAGATAAGTACAAATTTTTTCTCCAAAGAAAATAAATAGAAACATTATCTGTCATAGGAAAACCAAAAGGGGATCAAATTAAGGAACCAATGTGTCTACATATGTTCAAAAAAAAAAAGAGAAGTTCACTTTAAACATTTTGGCATGAAGCTTCCCCACCAAACAAAAAACATTTTGAAAAGAACAATCATGACTACCTGAATAGACAAAAATGAGATGAAAAAATACTACATTAGAAAGGACCTTAAGTGCATATGATAAAAAACAAAGAAGAGAAATAATATACATATGCAAGTCAAAAAACATGTTTTTAACAATTAAATTAAAAATTTAACAATTAAACATGAATATGAGAATTCTCAACATATTTTTTCTAATTTAACTTCATTGTGGTCAGAGAATATATATATTCTGCAAAATTTTAGTTATTAGAAATATATTGAGACTTATTCTATGACACAATTTATGGTTAATCTTTACAAGAAAAATGTATCACATACATTTTAGAAGAATATATATTCTGTAGCTGTTGGGTGTGTGTTCTATATAAGTCAATATCAAAGAAATGAAAACATACATCACAGAAAAACCTGAGCACAAGTATTCATAGCAATGTTATTTATTTTAGCCAAGAGGTAGAAACAACTCAAATTTCCATCTATTGATGAATGGATAAATAAATGGTGGCATATCCAAATAATGATTTATTACTGGACAATAAAAAGGAATGATACCAACATGAACTGCAACATGGATGAACTTTGTGCTAAGTGAAAGAAGCCAATCACAAAAGGTCGTAATTGTATAATTTTATTTAAATAAAATACCCAGAATAGGTAAATCTGTAGAGCCTGAAAGCAGATTAGTCATCGCTTAGGAGTGGGTAAAGATGGGGAAGGGGATTAACTGAAAATGATTATACAGTTTCTTTCTGGGTTGACAAAAATGTTCGAAAATGACATTGTGACGATGTTTGCACAACTGTGAAATACAACTAAAAATATTGACTTGTACACATTAAATAAATGGAAGGTATGATTTGCGCATTTTATTTCAACAAAACTATAAAGAAAAAAGTCAATTAGGTCAATGTATTTGATGTTCACTCAAGTATTCTATATGCCTAATGTAGTCTTTTTTTTAATGAGATACTTAGAGCCTTAATATTTCTAACTATGTTTTAGAATTTTTCTAGCTATCTCTTTAGTTTTCTAGTTTCTGTTTCACATATTTTGAAGCTTTTTAATTAATTTAAATATAGGGTTATTATGCGGTTAAACAAAGCTTTGAAATTGCTGTGTTTAGTCATTTTAATCAAATGACTAAAAATATATATATAATGAATATCAAATATATAACATACAATATACTACATAATTTCCAGTTATATTACTTTGTAAAATGAGAATAAGTAAAATGTTTAATACTTAGTTTAACACTTAGTAAAATGAGAATGAAACTCCATATATTTGTATTAACAATATTATATACAATATTCAACATATATGCATTTGATAAGGATATACTAAAACACAAAAAGAAGCACATAAAAGGTCTTAACAGACAGCTATGTGATTCATAATGTATAAATATTTGTATGTTTTTCATTTAGAAAAAATAAAAATGTAATTACATTTAAAACCCTCAAATTAACATAATTTTACATATGTGCCCCTATACACATATCCTGGTAAGAAATTGAAATATTAAATTTTGTGATGAACTTTCTGGTGCCCTTGGCAGTTATATGCCTTATGTTAAAAATTAACAATTTCAATTAGCAATATAGTTTTTAAGAGTAAGGAAAGCACAGTAAAGAAATTTGAGATAAAGAACAAATTAAACTCGTTCCTTATTCCACTAACATTTCACAAATTTCTTTTGATTTTGATTCATGATACCTTTTTATCTCTTTTATTGTTTCTTAAAATATAATTTCATTCAAAAATGTAGGTTTTTACCTTCAATATTACATTATAATATTCTACCCATATTGTTAATTATTCTTTTCAAATCTTAGCATTATGTATAAGGTTTAGAAATGATTACATTTATTTTTTTGAGATTTTTAGTTCTTTGCTCTTTTTTTGTTGTCGTTTGTTTTCTGAGACAGAGTCTCGCTCTGTTGCCCAGGCTGGAGTGCAGTGGTGCAACCTCAGCTCACTGCAACCGCTGCCTGCCAGGTCCAAGCAACTCGTGTGCCTCAGCCTCCTGAGTAGCTGGAATTACAGATGTGTGCCACCACACTTGGCTAATTTTTGTATTTTTAGTAGAGTTGGGGTTTCACCATCAACACTGGCCAGGCTGGTCTCGAACTCCTGACCTCAAGTGATCTGTCCACCTTGGCCTCCCAGAGTGCTGGAATTACAGGTGTGAGCCACTGCGCCCAGCCGCTTTTTTGTTCTTTAAATAATGCTATACTGGATGCTTTTTTTTTTTATCCTAAGGATTTTTGTTCTATATTTAGTTTTTGTTTTTCTTTAATCTCAGAACTGCTTTTCTTACCCTCTATTTCTTGGAGAAGTACTGCAGATGCTTAGATGTCTATATTAAGGAAGGGTCTACATCGAGTGGACTACAATGAATAAAACCATATTTATACACAAATTAGTTATTTAAAATTTGAGATCAAGAATCAAGTAATAGTAATGTTTTTAAAAAATGTATTAGCTACTACTTAGATTAAACCCCAAACCTATATATAAATATGTATATAAGCATATATATATATAATGCAAATACAAATTTTTATGTGTCTGTGTATTATCATTATGAGAATAAAATCAATGTTTTCATGTATATATTTGGGATCTGGAGGGACCTTAATATTGTTTCACTATGGATAACAATATCAATTTTGGTAATGTAAAGGTTGGCATTAACTCTGTATTAACATCCTGTATACATTTATTTGGGGATATAAACCCACTATTGCAGGTCAAGGAAATAATTTTCTTTTAATAATTAAGTATTGTATTATTTTTATACATAGGTAATTGCATTGAAATTTCAGCCAACAAAAAAGATAATTCAGAATATTTTGTAACTCAGTCTGAGAAATAATTATATTACTAGTAATCATTAATTAAAATTAAGGTCAATTTTATCCAAAAGTATTTGAGAACTTCTTATGCATTTCTTCATAAGAATATGACATGCTTAGTTAAATATGCCATTAACATTTAGCTGTTACCAATGTTGCACTTACATTTTACTAAGATTTAACTTAAACTTTGTTAAATAAAATAATCGTATCCCTCATTTCACAAATGATTGGCAAAATATATCAGCCTTTTAGGACTTCATCAATCCTAAATGACTTATTATAAAATTTATTTTCTTTTGGTTTGGTTTAAAAAGTAAAATTTTAAAGATGGCAATAGACAAGATAAGTATATGAAATGGCAATGAATTATTATTTATAGCATAATAAATATATATTGGAAATTGTAGTAGAAGACTTGAGCTCTACTCTTACTTACTAGACAAAAGTGTGAGTACACAAGAGGAAACAGTTCTGAACATGGAAAAGTGTTTATCCTCTGGAGACATAAAAATGCATGCTAAATAAACTTAGGGTAAACTTTTACAACTATAAGTCAGAAATTAAATAATAACATAATCCAGTGTTAGAAGCATTTGTTAAAATTGTTACACACTGTTTTGTAACATGAAAATAAACATCAGAAGGCAAAAGTTATTGATAGTTTTTCTGAAATTGTGAATGCTCATTTGTGAATCTTGTCCTAGAGTCAATAACAATGAAGATGAAAAAATGTATACTCATCAAATGTAATTAAATTTTTGTAAATCTAATGTAATATTAACCTAATATATATCACAATCTGCATAAAAAAAGAAACCATTACGAATGTTTAACTAGATGTAGTAGAATTAAATTATTATGATAGTCTGTCTCTCAGACTAATGTAGTGCTTAGCAAGATAATTGCAAACATTATGCTTCATCACAGATAATTTTTACATATTAATATTGGAAATGTAATAGAGTATAGTACGTTCACTACAAATTCAACTGCATAGATATATCTCTAAGTGATTATATACATAGATGAACATAAAGCAAATTATTACATCAATGGAGAAATAAGGAAAGAGAGAACTGGACTGACTAATATAATATCAATATAAATTATGTTATGGTGATTAAGTTATCGATAATTGATATGTTTCAGCATTTTTTTAATGTTACATTTTTGAATTAAAATATTAAGCTAGGTAATATGATGCACCAACAAAATTTAAAAGTAATAGAAAGAAAATAGTGAAGTGAAGCCCCTTTTTTTGCGGTTCTGATTACATATTTTTGTTTTGCAATTCCAATTAAATATTTTTGTTGGTTTTCACAAATAAAACTGAATGCATTTTTAAAAAGCACACAACTAGCTTGTAGGCAATTACAGAGATTATTTTTTCAATTATATTTCAGACTCTTACCACGTTTTCAAGCAATGTGCAGAAAAGGTGTAAACCAAATCTTCAGCAATTATGTGAATTAGCAAAATAAATAAGGTGATTACACGTTGTTACTCATAAAATAGTATGTTTTTTGTACTTTAATTTGGAATCAAGTAACTATATTGCCTTTAGGAGAGCTATATCTTAACTTTCATATAGACAATTATACATCTGAAACAGTATCTCTCTTATAAAAAGAAACTCTCCAGTCCAGATTGCTGTTATAAGGATTTATAAATAACTTGAGACCCTCCTACAGAAAAAATATCAGTTGTATCAACAAAAGGCATATTGAATACTGATAAGCTAAACTGAATCTACAGAGCTGAGAAAAGCTTAAATCAGTCTCTTTTGATAGAATATATATGGAGGAAAAACCATTTATTAGAATTGTATTCTAAAATGACCAATACTTTTTATGAAAAATTTAATTTCTGGGAACACTTTTCAGGAGCCAAAAAATAAAAGATTATTAGTTGAATTACATACTCAAGGTCTTTTATTAAAAATTCTATGTCTTTTACAAGTAAAGAAAATGAAAATGTTCTGGGACACATTTTTTAACAATATACCAATTTTTGAAAAGCAGAGGATAATCTCATTTTAGCTAATATATTTTTTAAACAAAGAAAAATCTAGATGTAGGAATTGCACAGGTGATCTTGGGTGTGAATACAATTTTTTTGTTGTTTTTGAAAATTTTAGTTTCTGTGTTTTCTAATTTTATGCAATCGCATTTACAGATTTTCTGATAATAAAGTCATTGAAACATCACAATATAGCATGGGTTTTTGTGCATAAATGAGAATCTTGAAGTTTTTTAAAATTTTGTAATATCATGTATAGTATTTCTTTACTTTCTACTTTAATTTAAAAATAAAATTATGGGTCAGGTGTGGTGGCTCACGCCTGTAATCTCACCACTTTGGGAGGCTGAGGTGGGCAGATCACGAGGTCAGGAGATCGAGACCATCCTGGCTAGCACAGTGAAACCCCGTCTTTACTAAAAATACAAAAAGAATAGCCGGGCGTGGTGGCGGGAGCCTGTAGTCCCACCTACTACTACTACTACTCGGAGAGGCTGAGGCAGGAGAATGGCGTGAACCCGTGAGGCAGAGCTTGCAGTGAGCCGAGATCGCGCCACTGCACTCCAGCCTGGGCGACAGAGAGAGACTCCGTCTCAAATCAATCCTTCAATCAATCAATAAAATAAAAAAAATTATGGTACAAGAATTTTCTACTCAGCCGAGAACTACCAAATATGAACAAATCAAAAAGCTGCCACTCATACAACCTCACTGAAAAAAAAAAGAATTGGAAAAAGTACTTTACCTATGTAAAAACAATTCATAATTTAGGCCTTAATAAAATGGAAGATCTAAAAGAAGTGTCTGTTAGTAATTAAACAAATATGTTAAATGTAATGTCAATTAACCGTGTTGGTAGAAAAACTCAATATGATAATAAGAGATAAAAGAAGAGTAAGAAAATACATTCTCATCATATAGTTTTAAGTTTTGAGATTATTACAAATTATGGTCTGTTGGTTTGGGGATGGAAATAATGGCATGTTAAATTCTTCATTTTTCAAGGGTGCTGTAAATTGATAATGCATTATTCTTGTAATTGTTTTCTTTGCAAAATAAGGGCTTAAATAAACTTTTGGGCTATTTCATATAAATATTTTACAAAATCAAATTAAGAAAAATATTTAAAATTACTGTGGGTAGGAGAAAATAAACAAGCCAAAAGTTACAGATTTAATACATTTTTAAAAAGAAACCACCTTACATGGACTGATTCCCTTTATAAAGGTTGTTTCTTGGAGCAGTGGGGACCAAACCAGATTAGTACAGGTTGAGGTGGCTGAGAAATACAATCAGTGAGTGTAAGTGCATCTTTCAAAATCTAACGTAGGTATTTTGTTGGCACTAATCACTATTTAGAAAAATCACACATTTAGAGCTGTATTCAAAATTTTTATGAAAATACATTTCAAAAGTAATAATGATTTAAATATTTAAATATAATGAAATTCTGATCTCAGCCCCATTTGAGAGATTGAAGGTATATTAGGCCTCCACTAACTGCTCTGAATTTGACAAAAATGATAAAAATACATTTATAAAAATATACAAAACAAGTAGAGGTGCTCTAAGTTCACCACAGACAAAGCAAAGCCTGAAAGACAGCTGACAAGATCTGAATGAAGCACGGAATCAAGCTCTAAAGAGCTGAGAAAGTACTACCGTAGAAGGTAAGACCTTTATTGGCCAATACATGGAATGTTGAGTATGTACCTGGGAGAGGAGCAGAATCATCAACTCTTGTTGGGTTGTTCCAACAAAAGCTGCTAACAGTGTCGGCCCATCACCATTCCCACTCTGTCTCCTCCAGCTAGGTAGCAGCATCTGGTAATGGGATTTTGGTGCCTGTAGTGACCAGAACTTACCCTATATTTCAGCAATAACAAATTACTTAAGATATGTATAAAATAACTGTGCAATCTTTTTATTTAAAACTATGAAATAAATAAAAGATTACAAAACTAGGACTGACAAATAGAGACATTTGCCATGTTTCTAGATTTAAGGATGTAGCAATTATTAGTTATTCTACATTAGTTAATATAAATATCATATAATTAATATGCTATACTATAAAATAATGTAATATGATCCATTCAATTTCTGTCAAAATCCCACCTCGAATTTTCACTTAACCCAACAAATGAATTCTGATAGCAACGTACAGAACTACGTATGGAAGAGGAGCTCAGTATTAAAATGTTGTTGAAACTATAGCAGGCGTGTACAAGTACTACATAAATATTTATTCAATGAAGGCAAAAGTTAATAAATCCTTTCTTAAAAGTGTTGTTATGAGTGTTAGTTGTGATAACATATTTGGAAGTGTTTCATAAGTTCTATTAAACAGTT
Organism: Nomascus leucogenys; assembly: GCF_006542625.1. NCBI lineage: Eukaryota > Metazoa > Chordata > Mammalia > Primates > Hylobatidae > Nomascus > Nomascus leucogenys. Next base: position 30,976,686 of record NC_044398.1, read on the forward strand.
ATTGATATCATTTTTAGCTTAATTGTAGTTAGGGTTATTTTTACTACAAATACTAGGAATAGTATTTTTTCTTGGAAACTGCATATATTTCTGAAAAATTCTTATCAACCATGTCTCCTCCCAGGTATTTTCCACAGGTTTTAATATAATATCAGTTTGAATAAGGTATAGATTTAAAACAATATACTGCCTTTATAGGTAAATATTCAAGACAAAAAAATAGAATTATCATATTAACTTACTTCAAGTTAAATAAAGAAATCATGTCTTTATGAAGTTGATCTAGCTAAGTAAAAAATAACTAACTAACTCACTCACATACTTACTGCTAGGTATTGATAAATATTCCAGGTTATGATTTACAAGGTAAATTATAATCATGAGGTAATTTATCCTGAACAATACAGTCTCAAGTATAAATGGGTATCAGGGTTTAGGGGAAAAATCCGAATATATGACAATGAATAAAGAAAAAATGATTGGGTTAGTAAACTTACCTACACTTGGGTGTGATTCTAATGTATTCTTTATCTACTAATGAAAATCTTTACTTTTGACTCTAACAAAAAGTTAAGTGTTTTTTAAATGTAAGTGCCTTTTGAAATTTAATGTTGGTCCTTTAAAAAATTCTTTTCACATTGTTTTTTATTTTTAAAATCACACATAAATTCTAGTACTTTACAATTTTTAATCGTTAGCTCCCAATTCATGTAATATTGGAGAGCACTATTCAAGTTCATTTATGATTTTACAGATTTATTTCAAGGCCATTTATTGTCTAATTTTCAACATCCTGAAATGTGTGTCACCTAGATTTCATTTGTTTAGGCTTAAATGTTTAAAGTGTTTATTCCTATCACTTCTACCTTTATCACTGTGTGGCTTATAAATTCAGATGATAATACTGATTGCTACATCATTTTAAAAGAAAACAACTCTTGTTAAACACCTGTCTTAAAAGCAGGTCAGTAACTTGGCTATTGTGATGATATTGTAGATTTCATATACATCTTTATTTATTAATGGACTTGGGACTTCATGATCTGAATTACTTTTGTGTTTGAAATACTTGAAAAGGCTTTTCTTATTTCCCTTTGCTATCTGTCAGTATTTTGTTTCTTTTGACCCAATTCACTATAGCTTTCACTAATAGACTCAACTTATTTTAGGAAGCCACTCACTTACTATAATTTGGAGCCTTTAGTGCTATATTTTGTGGTTTTGCAACCTTCTAGAACTCTCTCAAAATCATAAACAGCATACGATAGATCAAAGGCAAGAACAAACAAAAGGTCAAGTTTCAAAAAATTTATAACACAGATAGATTATATTTATTGAAGAAAATTAGAATATTGAGTTTGTTACCAGATCAGCAAATTTCAGTTAACTTTCTTATATGTATATATAAATTGGTGGTGCCTATATACTTCAATAATTAGAATTAAATGTATATGTTCTTAAAAACTTTTCATATGTTCATTTTACTTACCAATATATGTTGACTATTTTTTTATTTAATACAAATGTTTTCATTAAAATACAAACTACCTGGCCACAATGTTCTTCTCTTATTTCAAAGGTTTTCCCTTTTGCTATTAGCTGAATCTCCTCCTAAGCTTGCACTTTCTCTACTCTGTTACATGCAAAATTCTTACTCTTTGAAGCTCAGATCTGATACCATTTTACCCAAGAATTATTCTAATATAATCCACCTGCAATATATCTCCATTTATTTGTTCCCATGACATTCATTTCCTCAATTTTTATCCACCAGCCTATATTGTACTAAAATTTTTATATATAATCTATTTATGGTCTGATTGTATAGAATTTCTTATGCCATGGTTTATCAATATTTGTAGTTATCAGACCGACTAGTATAATGTCTAGAATATAGTGGATAATCAATAAATTCTAAACCATATTGAGTTTTGCAAAGGATTCCAAACAAAATTTTGGAACTCCTGCATGCTAAAAATGTCTACTATTTTAGAGTTATCCAAGATAATTAATGGCTATAATCTGTTATTTCTGTAAGGTGTTAGAGTTCATAAATATATTTGAGGAAATATTGACTCTTTACTGCATATTTTATAATATGAAAAAATGCATAATTAGTCTTTCCAAAGCACACGGTTACAGATAATGTCATTGAAGTTGCTAGAGTCATTTTGGGGAAGAAGAAAAAATGACAACCATCTGGAAAAATTAGACTACAGTGGTTGCGTTCTCTAAGGTGGCCTCATTTGGTGTCAAATTAGAGCACTCATCTGTTAGACATCCAGACTGTTTTCACCCAAATGTGTGACATCACAGGCATATGTAATTTAATCATGTTGTCAGTCAAATGAAATGTGACACTGACAGCCAAGCTGCTCCTCAAACAACTTATTCATATCTACTTCTTAAATTTGCTATAAAGAGGAAAATCCCAAGTTCAGTGACTCAAAAAATTGTTCTTCCAATTCTTTGGACCCATTTTTGCTATTGCCATTGCACATTTGTAGTTCTAATTATGTATTTGTAATTATGCTCCATATACAGAAATTTAACATTGTGATTACATCATTTTAAGTTGCTGTATTTCCACTCTTTTAAGAAGGCAGAGGGAGAAATGGAGGAAAAGAGGGAGAGGGAAATATAAGAGGATTTAGAGATCAGTCCTAACTCTGTCAACTTAAAGTTTCCACAAAGGAAAAAATTGACATTCATCAATGACAAAGAAAATGTCTGGCAACTGCTTTAAACACCTTATCTAATTTATTTTTTCAAAATTTTAAAGTGTAGATATTTTCACCATTCGATAGACTGAAAAAAGAGGATCTAAAATAATTAATAAATTGCTCAATATTTCAAACATGAACATGGTGAAGAGGAAATTCAAAGTAAACTCTTCAGAGGTTCTGCTATTTCTGCTCTACTGTCTTGTTTCTAAACTGCTGAAGGATTATGTTCCACACTGAAGCAAACTCCCTGTTTCTTAAAATACATCATGGAAAGATAGAAAGGGAAAGGGAAAGACTCAAGACAAGTAGTCTGGGTAAAATAATAAAAAGCCATTGCAAGGTGTTACATTACTGGTGTAATACCCTAACTGACATTTTAGAAAGAGTACCTGACTCAGTTGTACCTATTCTCCCAGATTTAACAAAAAAGAGGGTTCTGACTGTGCATTTAATACATATTCCCATGCGAGTACAAGAGAATGAGAATAAACATTAATCACTTTTAATTATTATTTTTTTGAGGATGGTGACATAAAGAAGATGAGTATTTTGGTTTAAATTGTGATGGGATGCCACTTTTAAAATATAGTTTAATAAATATGCAACTCGTTAAAAGATGTTGTTTGAACCTATATGCTTAACTCTGTTCATTCATAAATTCCCTTAAAATAAATGTACTAGAAAGTGAAAGTAAATCTGTCCTCTCTATACAAAATGGAAGATGAGAATGGATATCATCAATAGACGGGTGGTGATGCAGATAGGATTGTACTGAAGGAAGTATTGAAAAGCTGATAATGTGAAACATAAAAGAAATCCTGCATGAAAGTATGTGAACAGAGTATCTCAGGAGAAAGACAGAACAAAACAAAAACAGAAACAAGAGCAAACAACCATAAAATGGTAAAACAACCAAGTTCAGAACAGAAGGCACCAGTTCAAACTGTGAAGCTTCAAAAGGAAGAATTGTGTGAGGTATTTGGCCAACATGTTAGCCCAAATTTAGTTCAAGTATGGATGGCTGTGCAAAAGGAAGGCTCTGCAGCACAGAGCTCTCTGTGAGACCTGTGAAAGTGAGATAGTCCCTAAAAAAAATTAGCTTTCTACAATTAACATGGAAAACAACCACTCCTGAATCAGTGAAGTCCTGTGCAACTTGCGGGCTGGTCTCTTACTTCCTCCCTGCCTCCCAGGCAACAGAATGCCGACACAGAAAAATAAAATAGATAAGTGTAAATATCGTCCCTTCTTTTCCTAATAATTTGGACTAAAACACAGGAATAGAAAGCCACATCAATCTAGAAAGCAATTTATAAATTCATAAATTTTCATGTCTCACTAGTCTAAAAGGACGCTATTTTGAAAATTCTGTAATAGTTACCTCCAATAAAGTAGGCTTACTCCAAGTAACAGGAGGAACCCTAAACATGTCTTAATGTATTATGTAAGGCAATCAAGAGAATGTTGTAATTGAAAGTGGATATTTGACATCAAAATAAAATTTTTACAAACAGAATGATTTTATGTCACGAAAACCATACACAGCAGGAACTCAAATTTTAAATCAACTGAAGAAATTCAAAAAACGTTTGTTTATGGGTAAAAAATAAATGTAATGAATGTAATCTGAGGAATGTGAATATCTGAGATACAAGTAACCCCTGAAGAAGAGAACGGAGCCTGCTGAAAAGTACTAAGTGAAGAATTATGAAAAGAAAAACTCGCAACACTGAAAAACAAAACTTGAGAAAAATAGAATCAAAAGGTGGCCACTTAAGAGAGAAATTAGTGAAGATATGATATATCCAGAAGATAATGGCAAGATTTTGGGATTTCTATAGAGACTAAATATCTGAAAAGCTATATATATCTAAAATGTAAATAGGTTGACATAAGATTTCTTATCTTCAATGTAAGATTTTAGAAAGTAGTAGAGCAAATACTTTGAATACAGCAACCACTTTAGAAGTTTCTATGACAATACATTTTAACTTTGTTTTATAACATGATTGTGTTGATTTTGCCTGTCACCATATGAAGCTATTTAGATGTCTTATCCAATTTAATTGGCCAATAACCCTTCTTGATTAGTTGATTTTTAAAATCCCCATTATAAAGATGAGAATATAGAGGCTAAAGAATATAAAGTAGTTTCATGAATTTATACATATAGTATGGGGAAGAGGCAGGATACATATCCAAGCCAGATTAAATTTGGAGCCTGTGGTGCTAACCACTACACACACACTAATACTTCTCAGGCCCATGAAAAATGCATATCTTAGAATATAATAAATTTAACAATAAAATAATTTATTCAATAAAGTACTATTTAAATCAAAATTTTATAATAAGGTAGATGGAATCCACCAAATCTATAAATCCTGTAAAAATGAAACTTAAAAAAACACAAGTAGAGAGACAGAATTCAAATAATAAAATTATTTTCTATATTATAAGAATAGACCAAAATGAAATGGCATTAATATATAAAGAGCTTACATCTATCTAAAACATTATAAATATATAAATAATTTTTGCATATAGAATATTCATATATGTGTGTGCATATATATAAATTCCTGGCTTAATAACAAACCTACATATGCAAATATAAAAGTTTTTTTAGATTAAGTTACTGAGCATTTCTGTATGGTTTTGGAGAATAGGCTTACTCATATGTTTATTGGAATTGTGAGTAGGTTTGATCTTTCTGAAGAAAAATTTGGCAGTGAGCAGAGTAATGCCCCCAAATAGATCCAAAAACACATGAGGCTTTAGTTTAAGGTGGTTCAAATAGTTTCCTATAGATAAAGAAATTCAGTAGAAAATGAAAGTAACATTTTCAAATCAGCATAGAAAAGAGAGATAATTCAATAACCATTTCTGGAGAATAGATTAATAAATCAGGATTTCTGTCTCACTGCTCAGAAATGTCTTCACTTCTCAATCATAAATAATTCACCAATGCTATTTATGAGCACTGTTATTTTTGAGCACTCTTATGATTCCCTTTTAAAAATTAATATTGATTCATGTGAAAGCAAACATATAATATTTTAGTTGTTAATAAGTTGTAACACAAACAATAAAAAAATAGCCCAACAAGGCTAAGAAAGTGTCTTGTTGGGAGAAGTGCTTTACATAGGATGATGAAGGACTGCTGTTTGAAAAGACTGGAGGCAGGGAGGGAGGTACCTGATGTCTGACAGAGAGCTTTCCAGGAAGAAGAAGACCCTGAAGGCAGAGGAAGATACATGGCAACTGTGTGGCCAAAGAGGCCTGCTAATGGGAGGGGAAGGGGACACGAAGGCAGGACAGCCAGGACGAGATGACTCAATGCCCAAGTAAGGATTTTAGCTTTGGCTCAGAATGAGATTTTTGTGCAGAGGAATATTTGGCATATGCTTTAAAAGTGTCATAATAGCTACTCTGTTGAGAATAGACAAGTTAGAGGATGTCACAATAACCCAGGTGAGACATGACAATGGTAGGTCAAGAAAAAAATTTGATTTTGTATATATTTTGAAAGTAGGGCTATTAGAACTGGTTGATGGATTGATTGTGGGGTATGTATAAAAGGGAGGGTATTAATTCATTTTCACACTGGCATAAAGAACTACTCAGGGCTGGGTAATTTATAACGAAAAGAGGTTCAATTGACTCAGAACTGCCAGGCTTGGGAGGCCTCAGGAAACTTATGGCAGAATGGGAGGCAAACATGTCCTTCTTCACAAGCCTGCAAAATAGAAACAAGTGCAGAGCGAAGGGGAGATAGTCTCTTATAAAAACCTCAGATCTTGTGAGAACTCACTCACTATCACAAGAACAGCATGGGGGAACCGCCCCCATGATCCAATCACCTCCAACAAGCTTCCTCACCCAACATGTGGGGGTTATAATTCAGATGACAATTCAAGATGAGATTTGGGTAGGGACACAGAGCCAGACCATATCAGGGAGGAAACAAGTTTGACTCTTGACAAGAAAGATCTAATATCATTAGTCCTAATTTGCAAAGAGAAGCACACCACACAAATACATACACACACACCTCACAATACTAAAAGTGATTTACTTTAAACAACTGACTACATATACCCAATAAACACAAAAATGATGCTCAGCATTTATGTCTCAAGGAATGCGGAAACATAAGAATTTAACAAATAATACATTATTTGATGATACTCATGGTAGGCAAGGCTGTGCAGAAACAAACATTCCCACACCACATTGCTGATCAATGGTTTATTGTAAAATACTTTTGTAAGAATATTAGATAATTGTTCTCATATTTAATATATGTTTACTATTTGACCTGATAATCTCAAGACTAGAAATTGTTGCTAAAAAAAATCACAATTGGCAAGGATATGGCTTATTAATAAATTTCTGGGAGTATAATTGACAATGTCCTCTAAAACATTTACACTCGGTCTTTTTTATTTTTTAAAATTTATTTATTTATTTTTTATGTTTTGGGGTACATGTGCAGGATGTGCAGATTTGTTACTTAGGTAAACATGTGTCATTGCGGTTTCCTGCACCTATCAACCCATCGCCTAGGTATTAAGCCCCGCATGAATCAGCTCTTTCCCCTTATGCTCTCCCGCTCTGCCCTCCCCTGACAGGCCCCAGGAAGTGCTGTTCCCCTCCCTGTGTCCATGTATTCTCATTGTTCAGCTCCCATTTATAAGACAAAACATGCAGTGTTTGGTTTTCTGTTCCTGTGTTAGTTTGCTGAGAATCATGGTTTCCAGCTTCATCCATGTCCCTGCAAAGGACATGATCTTGTTCCTTTTTATGGCTGCATACTGTGCCATGGTGTATATGTACCACATTTTCTTTATCCAGTCTGTTGTTGATGGGCATTTGGGTTGATTCCATGTCTTTGCTATTGTGAATAGTGCTGCAATGAACATATGTGTACCATGTATCTTTATGATTGAAAGATTTATTTCCTTTGGGCATATACCCAGTAATGGGATTGCTGGGTCAAATGGTTTTTTTTGGTTCTACATCTTTGAGGAATTGCCGCACTGTGCCCATTCAGTATGATATTGGCTGTAGGCTTGTCATAAATGTCCCTTATCATTTTGAGGTATGTTCCTTCAATACCTATTTTATTGAGAGTTTTTAACATGAAGAGATGTTGAATTTTACACTCTTACATTCTCCTTGGCACAGACAAGACTCAGGGGTGCTCTAAATTGTGGACTCATTTGGACATGAATTTGTATCCTGATTATAACATTTTGAGGCTGTTTGAACATCAGCAAAATGCTTACATTTTTCAATCTATATTTATTTAGTAGTAGTCTTATAAGATTATTGTTGAATTAAATGAAATAATGAATATAAAGTAATACTGGAGTACTATCTGACACAATGTTATTATTCAATACATGGTAGCTATTATTATAGTACCTGGGGTGGCCGAAGCATGTTAATATGCTTTGGCTCTGTGTTCCACCAAAATCTCATGCTCATTTGTAATTCCCATTGCTGGAGGAGAAGCCTGGTGGGAGGTGATTGAATCATGAGGGTAAATTTCTCCTTACTATTCTCATGATAGTGAGTGAGTTCTCATGAGATCTAGTTATTTAAAAGTGTGTAGCACTTCCCCATACCTTTTCTTCTACTCTGGCCATGAAGGATGTGTCAGCTTCCTCTTTACCTTCCACCATGATTGCAAGTTTCAAATTATGCAATATCAGGTATTTCTTTATACCAATGCAAGAGCAGACTAATACAGAAAATTGGTACCAAGAAGTGGGGCATTGCTATAAAGATACCCGAAACTATGGAAGCAGCTTTGGAGTTGGGTAATGGGCAGAGGTTGGAACAGTTTGGAGGGCTCAGAAGAAGAAAGAAAGATGTGAGAAAGTTTGGAACTTCCTAGACAATTGTTAAATTGTTGTGACCAAAATGCTGATAGTGATATGGACAACGAAGTCCAGGCTGAGGTGGTGTCAGATGGAGATAAGGAATTTATTTGGAACTGGAGTAAAGGTCACTTTTGCTATGCTTTAGCAAAAAGACTGGCAGCATTTTGTCCCTGCTCTAGGGATCTGTGAAACTTTGTACTTGAGAGTGATGATTTAGGGTATCTAGCTGAAAAAAATTTCTAAGCAGCAAAGCATTCAAGATGTGACCTAGCTGCTTCTAACACCATATGGTCATATGTGTGAGCAAAGAGATGATCTGAAAATGGAACTTATATTTAAAAGAAAAGTGAACATAAAAGATTAGAAAATTTGCAGCCTGACCATGTGATAGAAAAGAAAAACCTATTTTTTGGGGAGGAATTCAAGCCAGCTGCAGAAATTTGCATAAAGTAACAAGGATCCAAATGTTAATAACCAAGATAATGGGAGAATGCCTAGAAGGCATTTCACAGACATTCATGGCAACCCCTCCCATCACAAGACTGGGGGCCTAGGAGGAAAGAATGGTCTTGTGGGCCAGGCCAAGGGCACTGCTACTCTCTGAATCCTTGGGACATGGCACCCTGCATTTCAGCTGCTAAATCTCCAGCCATGGCTAAATAGGCCCAAGGTATACCTTGACCTATTGCTTCAGAGAGTGCAAGCTATAAAATCCTTGGTATTTTCTACATGGTGATAAGCCTGCAGGTGCACAGAGTGCAAAAGTTGAGCCTTAGAAACCTCCATCTAAATTTCAGAGGATGTATGAAGATGCCTGGATGCCCAGGCAGAAGTCTGCTGCTGGGGTAGAGCCCTTATGGAGGACCTCTACTAGGGCAGTGCAGAGCGGAAATGTGAGGTTGGAACCCCCAAACAGAGTCCCTACTGGGGCACTGCCTAGTGGAGCTGTGAGAAGAGGGCCACCATCCTCCAGACTCCACAATGGTAGATCCACTGACAGCTTGCACTGTGTCCCTGGAAAAGCCACAAGCACTCAATGCAAGTTCGTGAAAGCAGCTGCAGGGCTGTACCTTGCAGAGGTATAGGGGCGGAGCTGCCCACGGTCTTGGGAGTTTGCCCCTTGCATCAGTGTGGCATGAATGTGAGACGTAGAGTCAAAGGAGATTATTTTGTAGTTCTGAGATTTAATGACTGCCCTGCTGAGTTTAGGAATTGCATGGGGCCTTTAGCCCCCTGCTTTTGTGGCCAATTTTTTCCTTTTGGAATGGGATCATTTGCCCAATGCCTGTACCCCCATTGAATCTTGGAACTAAGTAACTTGTTTTTTATTTTACAGGCTCCTAGGCAGAAGGGACTTGCCTTGTCTCAGATGAGACTTGGGACTTGAACTTTGAGTTAATGCTGGAATGAGTTAAGACTTCAGGAGATTGTTGGGAAGGCATGATTGTGTTTTGAAATGTGAGAGGGACATGAGATTTGGGAGGGGACAGAGATGAAATGATATGATTTGGCTCTGTGGCCCCACCCAAATCTCATGTCAAATTGTAATCCCCAGTGTTGGAGTAGGGGCCTGGTGGGAGGTGAATGATTCATGGGGGTGGACTTCTCCCTTCTGTTCTCATGATAGTGAGTGAATTCTCATGAGATCTGGTTGTTTAAAAGTGTGTACCACTTTCCCCTATCCTGTCTTCCTCCTTCTCTGGCCATTTAAGATGTGCCGGCTTCTCTGCCTTCTGCCATGATTGTAAGTTTTCCGAGGCCTCTACAGCCATGCTTTCTGTACAGCCTGTAAAATGGTGAGCCTATTTTTTAAACCTCTTTTTTATAAAAATAAATTACCAGGTCTCAGATAGTTCTTTATAGCAATGTGAGAACAGACTCGTACACATGTAGACTTTAGTGTTTATGAATTTCTTCCTTTGAAAATTTTCTCTGCCCTGAGTACTTGAAATTTCTGGAAACTCTGGGTGAATTGTTTTACTTCTAAGGAGGAATTCAACAGAATGATTACTTAAAAAGAGTAAAAAATGCATTATAAAACATGACACTTTGTCTCTTCCTTGCTCAAGAGATTAATCCATTTTCCCATGTCTCAAAAATTCTTATTTGTATTTATACAAAAGCTGTTCTTTTTGCATAATACATCTTATTGCACCAAAACTACACATTCTAATATTTGTCTGATAATTTTATGTTTCAAATATTCACGTTGTGAGTTTGGTACAAAAATGTAAGTTTATATGTGATGTTGAAAATAAGAAGGAAATTATTGTAAGCATCTTCAGCTTAAAAGTTTTGTATTTTATCTGAACATAAATTGCACTTCACATGAAATAAGAAGCTGTAATTCTACTTCTTTCTTTAGTACTACTCTGAATTTACACTCAGTCATATCTTTGTTTAAATTAATCTCTCTAAAGAAAAGAATAAGCAATAAATCAGTTAAAAATAAATATATTTATAAAATTTCTTTTTTCATTTTCAAAGGAATCTTGGCCCCATATCAGAAATCAAGAAGCAAAGGCAATCATCTCTATTATACTTCAGCATTGTGATTCAGTGCAGTCATTAGTTATGAAGGGTTGGGAAAATTTAGACAGAGAATACTTAACTTGAGCTGGGGAAGGATAAGTGAAATCTCAGTAAATGAAATGATAAACCATAATCTGAAAAGAGAAGGGGTCACAGAGATGGAAAGATAACAAGAAGTATGGAAATGTTGATGAGAAGCATAAGGGCTCTTTACACTGGCCCAGATAGTTGACATGATATGAATTATTTTAAATAATTAATTTGTATCACAAATACCACATAGATAAATGAGGAACAAATAAGCAGTGGGATTTAAATTAAAATATGTGTGAACACTTTAAATTTATTTTTAATCTCTTGGAAAAAATATTTTTCACAGTAAATGGCTTGGCTGTTTCTGAAGATGCCATAGAATTGATGAGCAATACCAGCCTGTCTCAAGCAAATTGTCAAAGCTAAATGGAGTAAGTGTTTAAAATGGTCACTCAGGCAGAACCATCTGCTTATTAAAGTGTTTGCTTGAGAAGCCAGGTGCTGAAGTGCTAATGCATTTATTGATGACATGCAAATTTGTTAAATATTGAAATCTCCTTTATCAAGATGTCATAGTTGTAGTTCTTCTCCTTCCTCTTTTCCATTCCTTTCTTGCAACAGTGGAGAGAACAAATCAGAAAAGCTGGAGTTCAGCTTTGATCTATGAAAAAGCTAATTAAAGCAGAACAAAAGATAAATAATATAGAACATGATGAAATAAATTAAGCATTCTCCACAAGTAAGTTGTGATATTTATTCATAAGGGTACCAAGAAGTCGATTTCATTGTCCCCTGTGGAGACTCTATGACAACATATCTGTTATATCAAACATTAGTTTATTGCAAAATAGGAGTTATTTCAGCTAGAATTTTATGGTTTTAAGATACTGGCTAAATTATTAGACCATATATGAAGTAATTAGGAAAACTGGAGGCTTTAAAAGAAATAAAGGTAGGATAACCACTGAGTGTGCAGGTAGTGATTAAAATAGCTTTAAACCGCTAAAAGTAAAATTGTTAACTGAAGAAAATACACCATGTGTTCTACCTTCCAGTTATAGCCAATGCTAATTACTCTCCATAACTCTTTCCTATTCTGCTCATTTTGTGTATCACATACCGTAATTTGTTTTGGAGGGTGATTGGTAAACCCAGGTGTCTATGTCTTGTCCTCTTCCCAAATGGATGGTTCCCATCTACTCACAGGCCCTCTAGTGCAATATGGAAAGTGCTATGATAGAGGTACAAACAGGTTTAATAAAAGAAAGGTCTGCAAGAAGAGGAGACTCAAGTTAAATTTTAACAGAGGAAAGGTATTCAGTAGTAGAGAGTATGGAGTAAAGGGCCATGCAGAAGGTGAAATTACAAAGGCAAAGACATGTGATGGAACACAGTAAGGTTGGATACCATTTAGCACTATGGTTAACAATGAACTATCTATGGTGGCCAGAGATACGGCAAGAAATGAGGCTGAAATAATGAATGGAAATAAACAATTTTGAAGGCATGTTTGACATCCCCAGAAAAGGAAAGTATACGACGTCATGATGAAAAATAATAATTTTGGGATTTCAAACAAGGTATTAATATGATTGGACTTGTATTTAAGATGGGCTACAGTGACAGGTAGGTAATATTTGTGTTGGGGATGCAAGTGATATTGAAAATTTATTACAGATAGCAATCTAGGAAGAAAGAATCTTAGAAATCCAAATGAAGATAATTTATAATTGTCCCTTAAAAACAGTCTCCAGAAAATATATGTAAATATGTGATTATGTAGCAATTTCTTAATTTTAAAAATAACATATTAATTTATGAAATCAGGTTACATAAACAAGAATGCAAATGGATCATTATTGGGCAAAAAATCTGAACATATTTATTATATTTAATATTTTAATGAGAAAAATCAGAAATAGTATGCCAATTAAACTGTAATATGGAAGAGAAATAGACCTCATAAAAAGGCTAGATTCTTAGAAAAGCTGTATAAGTGTGAAATATAAATGTCAAAGGAAAATTCAAGGTGTAAAAGTAGCACTGTTAAAGATATTTTAAGGACATTTTATGAAGTGTTTGTAGTATGGCTTTCCCAGAAAATCTATATTTAAAATATCTGGAATGATAAGAAGACATAAGCTGTCACAGAGTATATTTTTTGGTAATCAGACCTGCAAATATGGCTGTAGATAGTCAGGCCAATCGTAGCTTTCATTTACATATAATGTACTCATGTTTAAACTCTAGTTTGCTGATTTTATAAATAATTAAGAATTCTGTTTTCTTGTAGATGATCCTTGAGTGGTTGATTTATTTTCTAAAACAGGAGTAATATTTATTTATTTAGTTGGGAAGTACTGTGTGAAAAACAGAGTAATGAAGTACATATTATTTAATTATGGTGATTTTTAAGGACTATTCATATTATTATGATCGCTAATGTTTAAAGTTATTAATAATTAAAATGCAAGACTCTAGTGTCATCATTGTTTTGTCTCTTTCTCACAAGCATGTTTTACACCTTTTAGAAAAGCTTGTTGTCTCCACCTTCAAAATATCCCCAGACTCCATTGACTACCATGCTCACCATGCCATGAATTCCATCATGTTTTTCTGGATGACTGGCACAATTCTTCTATCTTTGCTCCCCATCACCTCATGAGTCTATAATCTATAGGGCAGCTAAAGTGATCCCTTAAAATAGCAAATCGTTTCATGTCATTCTGCTAGTTAAAAGCTGGCAATTGCTTCGTATTTCAAGCTGTATTAAAGCCAATGCACTTAAATTTTTCTACAAAGGCCAGGTGCATTGACTTATGCCTGTAACCCCAGCACATTGGGAGGCCAAGGCAGGCGGATCACTTGAGGTCAGGAGTTCAAGACCAGCCAGGCCAATATAGTGAAACCCTGTCTCTACTAACAATACAAAAATTAGCTGGGCATGGTGGTGCACATCTATAGTCCCAGCTACTCGAGAGGCTGAAGCAGAAAGATCCCTCAAACTCGGGAGGCGGAGGTTGCAGTGAGCCAAGATCACACCACTGCATTGCAGCCTGGGCCAGGGAGTGAGACCCTGTCTCAAAAAAAAAAAAAATAATAATAATAATAATTTTTCTGCAAGGCCTCAGTTTGCTTTCTAACTTTTTATTCTACTTTATCCTTTGCTTACTTGTTCTAGATTCTCTGGCATCCTTAGAGTTTTAACTTGTCAGGCACAGTCTTCCTGTTGGATTTTTGCATTAGTTATTTCTTCTGTGTGGATTTTATACCTCCAGAAATCTGTGTAGAAACCTCCTTATTTCCTTGAAGACATTGCTCAGATACTACCTTCTTCCTGATTGTTCACTCTACATTAAATTGCACCCTCAGCACTCTCAATCTTTTTATTTATCTGCTCTTTTTCCCCCAAAGCTTTATTACCTTCTAACATACATTAATTATTTACTTTTTAATGTATATACTTATTTATCTTCTATTCACAATGGCATGCAATGTTCTCAATACAGCAACCTATGACTGTTTTGTTCACTAATGTATATAAAATATTTATAAGAAAGCCTGATACATTATACTGATACAAAATAGGTGCTCAGTACATATTTGTTGAGTGAATACATGAGTGAATTTAAACAAAAGGGTATTATATGATTTTCTGAAGCTCCTGAATTAACCAATCCTGGAGGGGCCCTAACTCCGGACATCTTATAAGGTAATAACTTCCTAATTGCTTGAGAAGTTGGTCAGTGTTTTATTTTACCTACAACTGAAAATACTCAAACAGATATAGAAGAATTTTGACTGGGACATATTGTTCTGATATTGGACTAATGCTTAATATGATTACAAAAACAAAAGTTTTAGAGTCTTAGACTTATCATAAGGCATGGGGAATAGAGACAAATTCCAGGTACATTTTACATGTAGAATTGACATGACATGCGAAAAGAATTAGGAGAAAGTGTTGCAAATAGTCATAATAAATGCACGACAATAAGATTTCAAAGCCTTGAAGTAGATAATTTAGCAAAAGAAGTAATTACACAAACTGGAAAGGTTGGACGTTGGAAAAATCTGAAATTTCTGATTGTTTAAGTAGGAAAAGACATCCTAGAATCTTTCCAGGAAATCCCTTTTGTGATTCTACATCATTCAGAGAAATAAGACAACCTTTCTTTAAAAATATTTTTCAGTTTAGGTCCTAGTAGAAAGCAAGGCTAAACAAAAAGTTTAAAATGCATTGATGATTTTGCACTCATGCATTTCTAAAAAATATGTTAAATCTCCAACATTACAACTCAAAAGTACTAATTACATTAAAAAAGAAATCATCATTTTTATGCAATTATACCAGACCAGTGATGTTCCAATCAGATGCCACTTCTGGTAACAGATGTCACAGATGACATAATGAATTCTTGCAACTGTTTCTCATAAAATAGTTAAAACAATCCCCAATCAGGTCTGATCACATAGAGCTATTTTTCATAATGCACAAAAGAGAATTTTCTTTACTTCACATGGCAATAATAGCTATTTTCTAAACTGTTTTAAAGCACCTGAGAATCCAGAGCCACTGAAGTCGTTTGCTGTATTGATGATCACAGACCAATATTTTGGAAAGACTTGGAACCACATCTTGTTATCCGTGTACCTATACTCATACATATTCTATACTCTTAATAGAACTTTGTGCGTTGTTTTATACCTTTTCTGCAAAACACATAACCTGGAATATTTTTCTTTCTTTCTTTCTCTTTTTTTTTTTTTTTTCTTAGACAGAGTCTCATTCTGTCACCCAGGCTGGAGTGCAGTGGTGTGATTTTGGCTCATTGCAATCTCTGCCTCCAGGGTGCCAGCAGTTCTCCCACCTTAGCCTCCCAAGTAGCTGGGACTACAGGCACAAAACATCACATCTGGTTACTTTTTGTATTTTTAGTAGAGATGGGGTTTCATCATGTTGGCCAAGCTGGTCATGTTGGCCAAGCTGGACTCTAACTCTTGACCTCAAGTGATGCATCCTCCTCGGCCTTCCAAAGTGCTGGAATTACAGGTGTGAGCCACCGTGTCCGGCCAATATTTTTCAATACTATGTGCTCCTATGTGCTATTTCCTAGTTAAGTCATGTAATAACTTGCTCCTCTTCTATTACCATAATATTGAGTAATTGTTCAATCTACATAAAGAGTGAAAGACTCCATCGAGTGGTATTTAATTTCACCCATTACAAATAGTATGATCCAACTAGCTGAAGAATGGAAGAATCAGACAACCAGCATTTAAATTCAGAGCCCAGCACTATGCTAGCTACCATGAAAGATACAAAATATATAAATATCATCTCAGATATTTGAGCTTAATTCAGAAAATAAAACTCAGCATTATGGAAAGATGTAGTAAGCCTAAAAACCACAATAGTAAAGAATTGTGATGCAATTGTCAGAAAAATTATCACTGAAGTGAGTTTAGATTGATTCTTGACTTAGTTTCTGTTCTTAATTCTAATTTATAAATATATGTTTTGTTATTTTGGAGCTTCAGAGCTAAAAGATAATTATAATGGGTCATGGAGATTAAGGATGTCAGTGCCTAGTATAGGATAAATTTTAATAACTAAATTTCTAAAATATTTATGGATCGAATACTTCAAGAAGATTAGAGGCATCAAGGTAGACTCTCTGAGGTGTGCGGTCCTATGGTATCTGGCTTCGAATAACTCTTTCAAATTTTCTGAGATACTGCAAAAGGATGTCAGATGGTGTATTTTAAAAGCACAAAACCAAAAGGGGTATTTGGAGAACTACTGAAAACTTTTACAGTGTCAGAGGGAATATAAAATATCTCATGTTTGCACATACCTGAATGTAGACTATGAACAGATGATGGAGTTACTTAATAAGAAAATAAATTTATTATTGACATACAAATTAATCAAAATTTTGTGATGTTGAGCAAGAAAAGTTTAGAAGAAAACTGGTGCTGAATAAATAATAATTATTAGAAAATACAAGGAAAGAAAGTGGATGAAAAGGATAAACCTGTAACAATAATCTCAAATTAAAATGACAAAGGTTTTGACATAGATGATGAAATGGAATCTAAGTACAATAAATTCATTTGTCAATTCAATGGAAAAAATCATTGAATAGAACCTGATAAACACACTAGCTAACAAACAATTCCAGTCACTGCTACACCCCATTTTAAATGATTAAATATATCAATCATAAAGAAAAACCGAGAGAATAAGATTATGAACACCTGAATACCAATTACCTAGCTTTAAAAATTATTAATCCTTTTTTATATTCTCTTTATGTTTTTCAAAATAAAGTACTACATTTAATTTTTTTGTGGCCTATTGTAAATGAAGCTTCAAAAACTCCACTGAGATGGCAGAAAACTAACTCTTTTAAAAGACAAATCTACCACAAGAAGAAGAAAATTTGGGAAAGTGGGTCAATAAATGGTACCTAATATATCAGATAAGAAAGAATTGAGTGTTCCAGGAGTAGGCTCCAATAATCAAACTCAGTATAGCTACAGAAAATTTCAAACATTCGAGAATTGAACATAATGATACCCTAGAGGGAATCTTACAGCTTTAAGTTTATTTATCAAAAAGACATGCAAATAAATAAGAAAATATGGCCCACATACAGAAAAAATAGCAGTCAACAGAAATTCCCCTTAAACAAGCCCAGATGCTGGACTTACTGCACAAGTCCTTAAATCAACTTCTTGAAGTATGTTCAAGGAACTAAAGGGAACCATGGCTAAAGAACCAAAAGAAAGTACAATAATAAGTCTCAGTAAGCGCAGAATGTCGATAAGGAGACAACAATTATGAGAAGAAACAAAAAACTGGAGATTGTAAATACTAACATTTGGCAACCTTGGAAATTAGATTTTCCCTCTTCCTTAAGGTTTGGTGGTGGTGTTGGTTGTTGTTGACAGTTCATTGTGACTCCTGAAGTCTCTACTAGTTAGCTGAGTGGTCAGCTAATGATTTGAGGGAGATTGATGTAAATGTCTGGAACAAAAAAGTCCTCATCCATACTGAGTGACTGTCTCTTGGGGCAGGAAAGAGTGGAGAGACGATGAAGCCTTATAGAGGCCAAGTATATATTCACCACTGAAATTAAATTGGTGTTAATCTGGACCAGATTTTTGTATGTTAAGATGTTAATTTAAATTCCCAGGTCAGCCACTAATTAAAAAAACGTAAAAGATAGAGCATATCAAATAACAATTGTATTTTTATATTGATCTTTTACCCTATGACCTTGCTGAACTCAGTTTTACAAGTTGCTGTTTTGTTGGTAGTTCACTGGAATTATGTATCATGTCATCTGCAAAGAGAAAGTTTTATTTCACATTTCCCAATGAGATGTCTTTTATTTTGTCTTCTATTTAGTGTGTGTGTATATATATATATATATACACACACATATATATTTAGTATATATACTAAATAGTATATATATAAAAGTATATATGTGTATACTAAAATATAATATATATTATATAAATGACATTTGATATCATTTTAAAATATAATATATAGATTGTATTTTAGTATATACTCTATATGTATGTATCCTAAAATATGCTATATATTATACATGTACTAAATATACTAAATATATTTAATATATTTATTTAGTAAACGTATATATACTAAATATGTCTAGTATAATATTTAGTATATATACACATATATATGTTGCTAAATATATGTTTATATACTACATTAATACACACACACACACACATACACATACATGTATATACATATATATATATATAGAGAGAGAGAGCAGTAAGATCTCATTCTGTCACCCAGACTTGAGTGCAGTGGCACAATCATAACTCACTGCAGCCTTCTGGGCTTAAGGGATCCTTTCACCACAACATCTAGAGTTAGCTTATAATTAAAAAAAAAATGGAGTTATTAAATATTCTATTTTTCCTTCACTAGTTATGATATCTTTACATTTTTAAATAATTTTCCATTTCCTTCATGCTTTTAACATTGTTGGCTTATATTGGAGAACTTAAACCAAGTAATCCTCTGTCCCTGCTACCCACTACTGGAAATAGGAATCATTTTTGATTCTGTGCTAAACAATTTTAGACTGACTTATTTTAGACTAAACAAATTTAGACTGACTTTTTTTCCCATTTTTTAAAAATAAGTAACACTGAGATCAGTAAAAAGTAAACGGCTTGCTGTAAGAAACACCTGCTCATGGAAAATAAGGTGTGAACCAATTAGCCAGAGTACCAAACTTATTAAGAGTAATAGCTCTCCTATCAAGAGTTGCTTTAGACTCTCACCTCACTGTACACACCAATAGCCAATCCAAAGCTATGACACCAATAATACCACTCAATCCCAAATCATTCCCACTGTGTAAGTCATACTTGGACCGTAAGTCAAAATTATACAGCCCATGATCTAAAACCCTATAAATGCCTTTCTATGTTTTCTTTTCTAAAATTATTTTATTTCATATATTTTACATCTACAACATGATGTTCTGGTATATATATATACATATATACACAATGAAGCAGTTACTACAGTCAAATAAATTAACATATTCATTATCACATGGTTAACTATTTTGTGATAAGGATACCTAAATTCTATTTTCTTAACAAATTTCCGTATATAGTAAAATATTAAATGTAGTTATCATGTTGTACACTAGATCACTCAGCTTATTCATTAAGTCAATGAATTCCTCCATTTCTCCCATCCTCTCCACCCCTGATAACTACCTCTCTATTCTCTATTTCTATGTATTCAAGATAGTCGCATTGGTATATAGTTACAGAACTATAATAATAGATAGATGTTGAGGCTATCATAAGATAGTCAACATCTTATCTATCAATGTGGTATTTAGTACTTAAACATTTTCTAATGCTGAAACATCTTTGCTTGTGTATGCATTTTTTACATTGCTGAATTTAATTTACCATTGCAAATATTTTACAGGTTAGATGAATCCATATTTTCAAAATTGGAAATTCCATTTTTCAAATTAGGTATCTAGTTTATATTAACCTCCTAAGTGTTTAAGAGCTTGCATAAGAGTTTATTTTTCTTTGAAGATTTGCTCAAACTTGTGTATAAAGCCATCTAGTGGCCTTTTAGAAGGGATCATTCTGACACAAATTTGATGTCATTTTTAAATTCATTTACAACTTTTATTTTCTTAGTATATTTTAGTACTATATCACTTTAAAGCATATCAACATATTTTATTTTGCTATTCTTGTGTTACATTAAAAATCTTTACTTTTGACTGTAGTTATGTCCTTTGAATTAGTTCAAACTATCTGTGATGTTTCCCTGTTTCTTTATAAATATTGCCAGATACTGTTTTGTTGGAGTGAGAGGGAAAAGGGATGGCCTGGTCTCGAAGAATAAGCTCTTTTGGCATTGTTCACCCTTTTTTTTTCTTGATTTCATTTTCTATTTTACACTTATTTTTACATCTTCCCTTTTACTTTTCTTAGGTTTGTTATATTACCCCTTTTATATAATTGTTTTATTAACACATGTACTTTAAAGTATTAACTTACTTCTAAATGCCACTATGCAGAAGCTTTTTAGTTTGAAGCCCTTGAGTTTTCATGTGTGATAATTTGCTACCAATATAATGTGTATAATCTGTAGATTACATTGTATAATACATTTTGAGGTGTGAATAAATTGTAAATAACATGTGTTTATTGTATGCCTTCATTTATATAGTTTTATTGTCACAAAGTGTATGATATTGAATGAATTATGTGCAATTGCATTCCATTCAGTGCACTAGGTTTTATTATGTCAATGCTTAGAAATTTGTTCCATCGTGACATTGTCACTAGACAATTTTATTTTTTGAATTCCATTTGATCATGAAACTAATGAGTTCAAATTATGTTATATATTTGCATATATATATGAATACATATATACATTGTAAATAAATTTATGCATATGCAGTATGGATAAATACATATACATGTGTAAGTATATACACATACGTAATTAAGCCTGGTTGAAATTATAATTGTTAATTATTTTAAAAATGGGTCTCTTTTAAACTACTTGTGGTATGATTGACATATAAACAGTTGTACGTATATAAGTATATATCTAGATGAGTTTGGGAATATGTATACAATCGTGAAACCATCACCATCGTCCAGGCCATAATCATATCCATCACCTCCCAAAGTTTCTTTCTGCCCTCTTTAATGCATATTTTTTATTTTTTGTGTGTGAACATGTAACAGAAGGTCTACTCTCTTACGAATTTGAGGTGTACACTACAGTATTGTTAGCTTACAGGTACTATGCTTTATAGATCTCCAGAACTTTATCTAGCATTGCTAATACTGAAACATTGTACCTTTTAACCATGACTTCTCCATTTCCTCCCCCCTCCAGCCCCTGGTAACCATCATTCTGTTCTTTGCTTCCATGTCTTTGACTTTTTTAGATTCCACGTCTAAGTGAGATCATACATTTGTTTGTATTTGTAGGGCTCCTTTCCCTCCAAGTCTATTTATGTTCTTCTAAATGATAGAATTTCCTCTTTTTCTAAGGTTGAATAATATTCCATTTTATGTATACAATACATTTTCTGTATCCATTCATCTGTAAATCGGCATTTAGATTGATTCCATATCTTGGCTATGGTGAATAATGCTACAATAAACATGGAAGTGTTTCTTTATCTCTTCAGCATACTGATTTCATTTCCTTTATGTATACACCCAGTAATGACATTGCTGGATCATATGGTAGCTCTAGTTTTAACATTTTGAAAAACTTCCATACTGTTTTTCAAAATAGCTGTATCAATTTATCTTCCTGCCAACAGTGTACAAGGGCTTCTTTTTCTCTACCTCCTCACGAACACTTACCTTTTTTTAAAAAAATACTAACCATCCTAACAGGTGTAAGGTAAAAGTATATCAGTGATTTCCATTTCATTGATGATTAGTTATATTGAGCACATTTTTATATACCTGTTGACAATTTTTAAGTCTTTTTAAAGAAATGTCTGATCAGGTCCTTTGCGACCATTTTTAAGATGGGTTATTTGTTTGATTTTTTTTTTTTTGCTATTTAATTGCATAAATTCCTTACATAGTTTGGATATTAACCCCTTATCAGATATATGATTTGCAAATATTTTCTCCCATTTTGTATGTTGACTTTTCATTTTATTGATTATTTCCCTTGCTGTGCAGAGGCTTTTTAGTTTGATGTAATCATACTTGTATATTTTTGCTTTTGTTGTCTGTGCTTTTGGTGTCATATAAAAAAAATTATTGCCAAGGCCAATATCAAGGAGCTTATACTCTGTGTTTTCTTCTAGCAGTTTTACTGTTTCGGATCTTATGTTTAAATTCTCCAATCCATTTTGAGTTGATATTTCTGTATGGTATAATAAGTGTTCAGTTTAATTCTTTTGTGTGTGGCAATCCAGTTTTTAACACCATTTATTGACTATCTTTTCCCTATTATGTATTCTTGATGTCCATGTTGAAAATTAGTTTACTGTATATGTCTGAGTTTATTTCTGGGCTCATCATTCTGTTTCATTGGTCTATGTGTCTGTTTAATGCTAATTCCATTTTTTTATTACTACAGCTTTGTTATATTATCTAAACTCAGGAAGTATGATGGTTTCAGCTTTGTTTCTTTTGCTCAAGATTACTTTGACTATTTGGGGTCATTTGTGGTTCCACACAAATTTTAGGGTTGTATTTTTTTTCCATTTCTGTAAAATCAAAACTAGAATTTCATAGGAATTGCTGTGGAATTCCTATCCAGGAATTTTATCCCAAATTTTAGAGTTGTTTTTTCCATGTCTGTTAAAAAAAAAAAATTGAAATTTTGATAGGAATTGAATCTGTAGAAGGTGTTTGGTGTAAGAATGTTTTTTTTTCTTTGTAACTCCTGATTTATTTTTCTTTTCCTTTTTTAAATTTTTTTATTTTATTATTATTATTATACTTTAAGTTTTAGGGTACATGTGCACAACGCGCAGGTTTGTTACATATGCATACATGTGCCATGTTGGTGCGCTGCACCCATTAACTTGTCATTTAGCATTAGGTATATCTCCTAATGCTATCCATCCCTGCTCCCCTCACCCCAAAACAGTCCCCAGTGTGTGATGTTCCCCTTCCTGTGTCCAGTGTTCTCATTATTCAATTCCCACCTATGAGTGAGAACATGCAGTGTTCGGTTTTTTGTCCTTGTGATAGTTTGCTGAGAATAATGGTTTCCAGCTTCATCCATGTCCCTACAAAGGACATGAACTCATCCTTTTTTATGGCTGCATAGTATTCCATAGTGTATCTGTGCCACATTTTCTTAATTCAGTCTATCGTTGTTAGACATTTAAGTTGGTTCCAAGTCTTTGCTATTGTGAATAGTGCCACTATAAACATACGTGTGCATGTGTCTTTATAGCAGCATGATTTATGATCCTTTCGGTATATACCCAGTAATGGGATGGCTGGGTCAAATGGTATTTCTAGTTCTAGATCCCTGAGGAATTGCCACACTGACTTCCACAATGGTTGAACTAATTTACAGTCCCACCAACAGTGTAAAATTGTTCCTATTTCTCTACATCCTCTCCAGCACCTGTTGTTTCCTGACTTTTAAATGATCGCCATTCTAACTGGTGTGAGATGGTATCTCATTGTGGTTTTGATTTGCATTTCTCTGATGGCCAGTGATGACAAGCATTTTTTCATGTCTCTTTTGGCTGCAAAAATGTCTTCTTTTGAGAAGTGTCTGTTCATATCCTTTGCCCACTTTTTGAAGGGGTTGTTTGTTTTTTCCTTGTAAATTTGTTTGAGTTCATTGTAGATTCTGGATATTAGCCCTTTGTCAGATGAGTAGGTTGCAAAAATTTTCTCCCATTCTGTAGGTTGCCTGTTCACTCTGATGGTAGTTTATTTTGCTGTGCAGAAGCTCTTTAGTTTAATTAGATCCCATTTGTCAATTTTGGCTTTTGTTGCCATTGCTTTTGGTGTTTTAGACATGAAGGCCTTGCCCATGCCTATGCCCTGAATGGTATTGCCTAGGTTTTCTTCTAGGGCTTTTATGGTTTTAGGTCTAACATGTAAGTCTTTAATCCATCTTGAATTAATTTTTGTATAAGGTGTAAGGAAGGGATCCAGTTTCAGCTTTCTGCATATGGCTAGCCAGTTTTCCCAGCATGATTTATTAAATAGGGAATCCTTTCCCCATTGCTTGTTTTTGTCAGGTTTGTCAAAGATCAGATGGTTGTCGATATGCGGCATTACTTCTGAGGGCTCTCTTCTGTTCCATTGGTCTATATCTCTGTTTTGCTACCAGTACCATGCTGTTTTGGTACCAGTACCATGCTGTTTTGGTTACTGTAGCCTTGTAGTATAGTTTGAAGCCGGGTAGCGTGATGCCTCCAGCTTTGTTCTTTTGGCTTAGGATTGACTTGGCGATGCGGGCTCTTTTTTGGTTCCATATGAACTTTAGTTTTTTCCAATTCTGTGAAGAAAGTCATTGGTAGCTTGATGGGGATGGCATTGAATGTATAAATTACCTTGGGCAGTATGGCCATTTTCACGATATTGATTCTTTCTACCCATGAGCATGGAATGTTCTTCCATTTGTTTGTATCCTCTTTTATTTCATTGAGCAGTGGTTTGTAGTTCTCCTTGAAGAGGTCCTTCACATCCCTTGTAAGTTGGATACCTAGGTATTTTATTCTCTTTGAAGCAATTGTGAATGGGAGTTCATTCATGATTTGGCTCTCTGTGTGTCTGTTATTGGTGTATAAGAATGCTTGTGATGTTTGTACATTGATTTTGTATCCTGAGACTTTGCTGAAGTTGCTTATCAGCTTGAGGAGATTTTGGGCTGAGACGATGGGGTTTTCTAGATATATGATCATGTCATCTGCAAACAGGGACAATTTGACTTCCTCTTTTCCTAATTGAATACCCTTTATTTCCTTCTCCTGCCTGATTGCCCTGGTGAGAACTTCCAACACTATGTTGAATAGGAGTGGTGAGAGAGGGCATCCCTGTCTTGTGCCGGTTTTCAAAGGGAATGCTTCCAGTTTTTGCCCATTCAGTATGATATTGGCTGTGGGTTTGTCATAGATAACTCTCATTATTTTGAGATACGTCCCATCAATATCTAATTTATTGAGAGTTTTTAGCATGAAGCATTGCTGAATTTTGTCAAAGGCCTTTTCTGCATCTATTGAGATAATCATGTGGTTTTTGTCTTTGGTTCTGTTTATATGCTGGCATACAGTTATTGATTTGCGTATGTTGAATCAGCCTTGCATCCCAGGGATGAAGCCCACTTGATCATGGTGGATAAGCTTTTTGGTGTGCTGCTGGATTTGGTTTGCCAGTATTTTACTGAGGATTTTTGCATTGATGTAAGAATGTTTTAACATTCTTAGGTTTCCAATCTTCAAACAAAAAATTTTTTCTATTTATTTGTGTCTACTCCAATATCTTTCATCAATATTTTATAGTTTCAATGTATAGATTTTTCACCCTCTTGGTTCAATTTGTTTCTGAGTTTTCTATTTTTTATGCTATTGTAAATGGGATTGTTTTCTCAATTTCTTTTTTGGATAGTTTATTATTAGTGCACAGAAACGTGACTTCTTTTTGTATGTGCAGTTTATATCTCACAACTTTACTGAATTCATGTATGAGTTCTAACCGTTTTTTGGTGAGTTCTATAGGGTCTTCTATAAGGTTATGTTATCAAAAAACAGAGATAATTTTACTTCTTTTCTATTTGGATGTCTTTTGTTTCTTTTTCTTGCCTAATTGCTCTGGCTAGGACTTCTAGTACTATTTTGAATAGAAGTGGTGACTGTGGGCATCTTTGTTTTGGTCCTAGTATTACAGAAGAAGCTTTTACCTTTTCTTCCATTGAGTAGGATGTTAGTTGTGACCTTGCCATATACAGAATTTATTATGTTGTGGTACATTTTTCCATACTTAATTAACTGATATTTTTTATTATTAAAAGATGTTGAGAGGGCAGTTCCAAGATGGCCGAATAGGAACAGCTCCAGTCTTTATAGGGACATGGATGAAGCTGGAAACCATCATTCTCAGCAAACTATCTCAAGGACAAAAAGCCAATCACCACATGTTCTCACTCATAGGTGGGAACTGAACAATCAGAACACTTGGACACAGGAAGGGGAACATCACACACTGGGGCCTGTCGTGGGGTGAGGGAAAGGGGGAGGATAGCATTAGGAGATATACCTAATGTAAATGATGAGTTAATGGGTGCAGCACACCAACATGGTACATGTATACATATGTAACAAACCTGCACATTGTGCACATGTACCCTAGAACTTAAAGTATAATAAAAAAAAACAAAAGATGTTGAATATTTCAAATGTTTTTCTCCATCTATTTAAATAATCACATGATTTTTATTGCTCATTCTGTTAACATATGTCACATTATCTATTTAAGTAAGTTGAAACAGCCTTGTATCCCAGGGATAAATCACACCTGTTTGTTGTGTATAATCTTTTTAATGCAATATTGAATTCAATTTTCCTGTGTTTTTAAAAGGATTTTTGCATGTATGTTTGTCAGGGATATTAGCCTGTAATATCTTTCTTATGGTTTCCATGTCTAACTTTGCTATCTAAGTAATGCTGGCCTCATAGAATAAATTGTGAAATGTCCTGTTCTCTTTAATATTTTGGAAGATTTTGAAAATAATAGACATTAATTCTTTTTTAAACGTTGTTATAATTCATCAGTGAAACCACTGGGCCATGGGCTTCTCTTTATTGGGAGGTGTTAAATTATTGATTCAATTTCCTTATGCATTATTGGTCTGTTCATATGTTCTATTTTTTATGGTTCACTCTTGGTAGGTTGTATATGTTTCTCAGAATTTATCCATTTTTTTGTAGGTTATCTAATTTGTTGTCATGTAACAATTCATAGTAGGCCTCATGTCCCTTTGTATTTCTATGCTACCATCAGGTGTTATGTCTCCTCTTTCATTTACAATTTTATTTATTTGAGTCTTTTCTCTTTTTTTCTTAGTCTACCTAAAAGTTCGAGAATTTTTAAAATATTTTCAAAAACCAACTACATTGGTCATTCCCCCCCACCCCTTTTATTTTGAGACAGGGTCTCACTTTGTCACGCAGCCTGGAAAGCAGTGGCATGATCATGGCTCACTGCAGTCTTGACCTGCTGGGCTTAAGCATTCCTCTCATTTAAGTCTTTAATTCATCTTGAATTAATTTTTGTATAAGGTGTAAGGAAAGGATCCAGTTTCAGCTTTCTACATATGGCTAGCCAGTTTTCCCAGCACCATTTATTAAATAGATTTAAATGTCAGACCTAAAACCATAAAAACCCTAGAAGAAAACCTAGGCAATACCATTCAGGACATAGGCATGGGCATGAGCTTCATGTCTAAAACATCAAAAGCAACAGCAACAAAAGCCAAAATTGGGAAATGGGATCTAATTAAACTAAAGAGCTTCTGCACAGCAAAAGAAACTACCATCAGAGTGAATGGGCAACCTACAGAATGGGAGAAAATTTTTGCAATCTACCCATCTGACAAAGGGCTAATATCCAGAATCTACAAAGAACTTAAACAAATTTACAAGAAAAAATCAAACAACCCCATCATCAAGTATGTGAAGGATATGAACAGACACTTCTCAAAAGAAGACATTTATGCAGGCAACAGACACATGAAAAAATGCTCATCATCACTGGCCATCAGATAAATGCAAAGCAAAACCACAATGAGATACCATCTCACACCAGTTAGAATGGCAATCATTAAAAAGTCAGCAAACAACAGGTGCTGGAGAGGATATGGAGAGGATGTGAGATAGGAACACTTTTACACTGTTGGTGGGACTGTAAACTAGTTCAACCATTGTGGAAGACAGTGTGGTGATTCCTCAAGGATCTAGAACTAGAATTACTATTTGACCCAGCCATCCCATTACTGGGTATGTACCCAAAGGATTATAAATCATGCTACTATAAAGACGCATGCACACATATGTTTATTGCGGCACTACTCACAATAGCAAAGACTTGGAACCAACCCAAATGTCCATCAATGATAGACTGAATTAAGAAAATGTGGCACATATACACCATGGAATACTATGCAGCCATAAAAAAGGATGAGTTCGGGCCGGGCGCGGTGGCTCACGCTTGTAATCCCAGCACTTTGGGAGGCCGAGGCGGGCGGATCACTAGGTCAGGAGATCGAGACCACGGTGAAACCCTGTCTCTACTAAAAATACAAAAAATTAGCCGGGCGTTGTGGCGGGCGCCTGTAGTCCCAGCTACTCGGAGAGGCTGAGGCAGGAGAATGGCGTGAACCCGGGAGGCAGAGCTTGCAGTGAGCCGAGATCGCGCCACTGCACTCCAGCCTGGGCGACAGAGCGAGACTCCGTCTCCAAAAAAAAAAAAAAAAAGGATGAGTTCATGTCCTTTATAGGGACATGGATGTAGCTGGAAACCACCATTCTGAGCAAATTATTGCAAGGAAAGAAAGCCAAACACCGCATGTTCTCACTCATAGGTGGGAATTGAACAGTGAGAACACTTGGACACAGGGTGGGGAACACCACACACTGGGACCTGTCGTGGGGTGGGAGGAGTGGGGAGGGATAGCATTAGGAGATATACCTAATGTAAATGATGAGTTAATGGTGCAGCACACCAACATGGCACTTGTACACATATGTAACAAACCTGCATGTTGTGCACATGTGCCCTAGAACTTAAAGTATTATAATAATAATAATAATAATAATAAAAGCATTCCTCTCAACTCAGCCACCCCAGTAGCTGGAACTACAGGTATGTACCACCACGCCTGGCTAATTTTGTTGACTTTTTGTAGAGACAAGGTCTAACTATGTTACCCACATTGGTCTCAGACTCCTGAGCTCAAGCAATCCTCCTGCCTAGACCTCCTAAAGTGCTGGGAGTACAGGAGTGCGACACTCACCCAGCTTCTATTGTTTTTATAATTTCTACTTTAATTATTGCTGCTCTAATCTTTATCTTCATTTAATAATTATCTTTTTCTTTTTTTAGTTACTTCGGAATTTTTTTTATAAAATCAAATCTTGTTTTCAATTTTATTCTTCTCCTTGAACATATCAAGTAGACATATGATGTGGTTTGGTTCTGTGTCCCCACCCAAATCTCACCCTGAATTGTAATCCTCATAATCACCATGTGTCGAGGGCAGGACCAGGTAGAGGTAACTCAATCATGGGGGCAGTTCCTTCATGCTGTTCTCACGATAGTGAATGAGTTCTCACAAGATCTGACAATTTTATAAGCATCTGGCATTTCCTCCTGCTTCCCTGTGAAGAGGTGCTTTCTGCCATGATTGTAAGTTTCCTGAGGCCTCCCCAGCCATTTAGAATTGTGTCAATTAAACCTTATTTCTTTATAAATTACCCAGTCTTGGGCAGTTCTTTAGATCAGCGTGAGAATGGACTAATACAACATAGATTATTTTAATTGTGTATGAACTATTTATTTATCTTAATATTGCCTATTTTAAGTTTTTTAGCTTTATTTTTATAATGCAAAAGAATTTACTGTTTTTATTGTCAATATTAAATAAAAGTTGCTCACACAATTTAAAATTTTTGTACTCTTCAGTCTTCTAGCTCATCTCTTTTAAAGTTCATATTGTGTATTCCTTATTATTTCTACAATTGAAGGTCTAGCAAAGCTGTGTTACTTCTCCTGTATATCTACAAATGCTTTATTTTGCTTTCTTTCATTATTGATAGTATAACTGTGTATATAATTTTAGGTTGACAGTAATTTTCTTCCTGTGCTTTGTGGATGTTAACTACTATTGTTTCTTCTATCGTTGTTGATGAGAAGTCCATTGTCAGCTAATTACACATTATTTTGTAATTGCCTAATTTTCTAATAGCTTTTAATATTTGCTCTTCTTAATATTTTACAGTTTTAATAAAATATAAGTGGATGTGGATATACTTTTTTTTCCAAAAAATTTCCTTGGTTTTCAAAGATCCCTTATAATAGAAAAGTATGACTTTTTTATTCTCAAGAATGTTCAACTATTATTGCCTTAAATATTACTTTTCCATTATTTTATTTATTATATTATTGTATCTTAGCAACTGTTTGATACTACTACACAAGTAAATGTTTAACTGAGCTTTTGAATCTGTTTGCCACGTCTCTTAATGATATATTTGTAATTTAGCAGTAAAAATCAACACATAGCTAGAACGCCAGGCCCATCCAGCCTTGACCTGCATGCCTAAGAGAAGTTTTCTAAGCCCTACTTCAATTAAGAGCAGTTGGGCTAAAGAATATTTTCTAAGGCTACTTATTTCTTAGGCAGGTATGGCATTTCTGGCTCTGAAGCACAGACCTCTTTAGAGTGTGCATATGCCAGAAAAATGAAAGCAAAGGAGGAAGAGTAGAGCCTACACCTTCCTTTAATGCACTGTATAAATAAATAAATAGGACTTTAACTGACCTTAGCCCAAAAATGTTTAGCATATAACCAGTCTAATTTGGTTCCCCTCTCAACAGAGGGGCCATTAATGAACTTTATCTATGGGCAGATTTTTTTCTTTATCTGTGAGTCAAAACAGATCAAAGGAAAGAGGGAAGAGGGAGGGGAAATGATCCCTTTTCCATTAGTAGGCTTTAACAGGTATTGACTGTATGCCCACATCTTATCAGGTATGTCTACAAATATTCTGTTTATCTCATACTAACTATTTTGAGGCTGATTTTAGAATTAATTACATTGAAAGGATGAGAATCTGAAGTTTCAAATCATTAGACAGTTTCCAAAGTTCATAGCCATTAAGTTGAATAGGTACGTTTGGAAACTGAGTTTATCTGCTTTCAAAGCCAATACAATTCTTCCTACATTGTTTTTCCTCCCAAGGGAAGAAGAAGTCTTGAACTCAATCTGAAGGCAGAAATGAAATAAAATAAAAAGAGAGGCTTATAAACAGAGTTCATTACAAGTCTGTGTTAATATCACAGTAGGACCAACAAGTGTAGACTATTGTAAGAAAACCATCCTGATAGATGAAATTAGTAAGAATGGATTGTGGGTTAAAATGAGAATTAGTTTGAGAAGAGAGGTAATATTTTAAAAATTTAAATTGTTGAGGAAAATTATCTCTGATTTCCAAGAAATATTTATTGAAAACACACATCTGGAAGAAGCTATACTCGTTCTGAGGGTATAACTGTAAAATAGATAAATATAATAACTAATGACCACTCTTCATGGGAATTTAATTCTGAGGGGAAAGTTAAGCATTGAAAAAGTAATCATCAACTGATAAATTAGACAAAGAAGACTATACGGCAAAGGAAATTAATTCATTATTGAGTATCAGTAAGAGCTTTCCAGAGTAAGTGATGATTGAACTCTCAAGTTAAAAAGTAAGTAAATATTAGCTAAAAGTAAAACTTGGAAACAGTGTTTGTAGATCAAAGGGGAGTGAATTAGTTTAGGAACATAGATCAGGTTATTAGGTTTTCTTGATGTGGAGGGCCTGGATTCGAGTTTTGATCTTAGACTTTTATCAGTACTCATCTTCTATTTCTAGTATTGTCTCCAATAATTGTTTTTTGTTTTTTTTTTTTTTTTTGAGATGGAGTTTCGCTCTGTTGCGCAGGCTAGAGTGCAATGGCACAATCTCGGCTCTCTGCAACTTTCACCTCCCAGGTTCAAGTGATTCTCTTGCCTCAGCCTTCCAAGTAGCTGGGATTACAGGCGTGTGCCACCACGCCTGGCTAAATTTTTGTATTTCAGTAGAGACGGGGTTTCACCATGTTGGTCGGTCTGGTCTGGAACTCCTGACCTCAGGTGAACCACCTGCTTCGGCCTCCCAAAGTGCTGGGATTACAGGTGTGAGCCACTGCGCCCGGCCTCCAATAATTCTTAAATGGTCAATTGTGGTTGGAGAGAAGGGTGGTGTGATATTCCTCAAATGTTACAATTCTATGCTCCAAGGAAAGACAGTGAAATAAGCAAGTTTAGGGATTTTTAAAGAAAGGATTGAAATAACCCAAGAGTTTAATCTACAGAGAAAAAGAAGTGAAGACAAGATGGTTATTAATAAGAATATAATGGAGCCAATGAGCAGATGATACCAAGGAGGTAGAAGAAAATATGGGGTTAATTAAAATGATACATGTTGTAGTTAGAGAGGATTGTTTTAATGAGAATTTCTGAGGTGGAAATGTTCTATCAGATGCAAATCCAGGATGTGGACAGAAGATTTGGTAGCAGGAGTGGAGTGCCTCAGAAGTTAATGGGAATGAAGAAGTCTGAAAAAAAAAGAAGTCCAAATGAGAAAGACTGAAAGTTTTGGCAATTTATTCTGTTTTCCAGGTTGAGGTTGACCTTACTCTGCTACACCAGGATGTGAGGAGAGGGTATAGCAGGAAGCTAGGATGCAAAGTTGATGTATGGCAGAAAAGGTGGGCTAAAGAATTATATAGTTACACAGAATTAACCTCAGAGGAATGCAAAGATGTCTTTATAAAAGAAAGATAATTATTTCATTAAACAAATACATCACGTATATCTACAGAGAAATAATATAATTAAAGACAAATGAGAAAATACTTTTCGATAGAGAACATGAAAGAAGCTAATACTGTAATGATTTAATATAACAGAAGGCCAGGTGCAGTGGCTCATGCCTGTAACTCCAGAACTTTGGGAGGCTGAGGTGGGTGGATCATGAGATCAGGAGTTCGAGACCAGCCTGACCAACATGGTGAAATCCCGTCTCTACTAAAATTACAAAAATTAGCCAGGTGTGGTGGCACGTGCCTGTATTTCCAGCTACTCGGGAGTCTGGAGCAGGATAAACGCTTGAACCTGGGAGGTGGAGGTTGCAGTAAGCCGAGATCACACCACTGCATTCCAGCCTAGGCAAGAGACTCCATCTCAAAAAAAAAAAAAATATATATATATATATATATATATATATATATATATATATATATATAAATAAAATAAATAAAATGATGTGACTTGTTAAGTCAAATGTAATATAAGAGGAATGATCTTCTAATGGTAACATCAGGCAGGGAAATAAGAAAAGGAAATATAAATCTTTCAGTCTTGTTCTATAGGGCATGAGAAAATACACAAGACACATTTGGGGGGACTGGAGGGAAATGGTGTCTTCAAGAGAAACGAACAGGTGATGAAGTCACCAGTAAGTAGGCTAAGAACATAGAGTACTGTGATGATCATTAAAGAGAAACTCTAAACAGAAGGGTTCAGGAAGGGGTAAATCAGTGGGAGGTTTGGCTTAGAGAGTGTAGAAGTTTGTGCTGGACATAAATCATGAAATACAAGAACAAAGAGCTTATCAGATTTAGTTGACAGGTAGGGTTTACAATAATAAATGAGTAATCAATATGAACTCTAAGGATTTTGCTATATTCTGCAAAACATTCATAGAAATTGTGTTGTTGATATGAAAATGCTTTTTTCTTTAGGACTTTGGAGTAAGAAAGGGCATAGGACTGTATGGGAGGGAGAAACCTAAGTAGCAGGTCGGGGTGGATGCATCATTTAGTGCCTCTCAATCTGATAGACAGATGCAAAAGGGTGAAAGACGTAAGTTGTGTTCATTTATTCAGTAGACATTACTGAACACCTACTGCAGGGTAGGCCCTGTATAAGCATTGAAAATACAACTGTCAGCAAAACCAACCGAAGATCATTGTCCTTTCATCCTGGAGAGGAAGGATAGTCAAAATATATTATAAAGATGGAACTATGTGTTATGAAGACATGTTAAAACACTAAAGAGGAGAGATACTGACAGGGTTGGTAGAAAGTTGTGAGAAAGCCAGGTGGCAGGGGTCCCTAGAAAAACTCCAACTGGCCTGCACACTGGGAGAAATGCTACCAGGCTGGAGCCACAGAGGTTTGTGCCCTTTGCAGTGGGGAGGAGCCTGGCCCCTCCTCTTCCTGCGTGGAACCTGGAATTCAAGCTGTGAGGCAGGAGGAACTCTAGCAGGGAACTCTGGCCTTGCAGAGAGTGCCTGTTCCCCCCTTTTCTTCCTTTTTACCAAATAAAACCCCACTTTACTCACGCTTCAAATTGTCTGCAAGCCTGTATTTTTGTGGCCGTGGGACAAGGACCCCGTGTTTAGCTGAACTAAGGAAGTCCTTCAACAGTTGGTTTCTTATGATGTGATCCTATAAAGCATTCCACCCCTTCCTGACCACCACCACCACATACGTGTTCATAAAGTGACATCTGAACCCAGAAAGACTTAATGCAGGTGAGAGGGAAATCACAATGATATCTAGAAGAGTGGCCCAAGCAGGTCAAACATCAAGTGCACATTTCCAGGGGTTAAAGGATGTTTGGAGTATTCCAAAACCGGAGTCCCATGTAGCTGAAGAGCGTGTAAAAGAGGAAGTGGGAAGAGTTGAGGTCAGAGAAGTAGGAGAATAGTGTGAAATAATAAGGGGATGTTAGAGCAATATAATGACTTTAGCTTTTACACTGAGTAAGGTTGGAAATTGCTGGAGTATTTTGACCAGGTAAGTAGCAGTACCATTTTGTTGTTGTTGTTTTGTATTTTTGAGACAGAGTCTCACTGTGTCACCCAGGCTGGAGTGCAGTGGCGTGATCTTGGCTCAATGCAACCTCTGCCTCCCAGGTTCAAGATATTCTTGTGCCACAGCCCCCCCTCCCCGCTGCCCTACCCCCGAGTAGCTGGGATTACAGGCGCCCACCACCATGCCCAGCTAATTTTTTTTTTAGTAGAGACGGGGTTTCACCATGTTGGTCAGGCTGGTCTTGAACTCCCTACCTCAGGGCATCCACCCACCTCGGCCTCCCAAAGTGCTAGGATGACAGGCGTGAGCCGCTGCGCCTGGCCAGCACCATTTTGTTTTAATAGGAAGGCTCTGGGTCTGTGGTGATATTAGGCTCTTGGGGAGCAAAGGGAGGAGCAGGGATTCTAATGACAACAATAAGCCGGGAGAGATGATGGAGCTTGGTTGAAGGTGCAGTGGTGACAGCAGTTTGAAGTGTTTGGAGCCTGCATGTATTGTGAAAGTACAGCCAACAAGATATGCTGATGTTCTGCATGTGAGAAAAAAAAGAAAGGATTTAGGAAAGATACCAAGGTTTTGGTGTAAGCTATTTGGCAAGAATGGCTTACTTTATGTTAGGCTATTCTTGGAATCTCTTTTGTATAATTCTTTTGTATGCCTTGGTGTTCTTTTGGAATGAACACTGTTTTCCATATCTGATCTAAATGTCCTCAGTCCTGATAAGAAGTTGTTAATTGACTGTCTAATTATAATTATAAAGAGATAGTGGTAGATACAAAAACTAATTAAGTTAAGTGAAACTCAAATTGAGTAAATATTAATTTTGACCACATCCCCTAAACATTATAACTTTCTCTATTTGAAAAATCAGATCAAATTCCCACATCTAAACAATGGGGAACTTGAAAACTATGAAATTAGAGCCATGATATATTGCTGGTAACAAGTGGGGCTGTTACTACCAGAACTACATCATCCTGTTTTTTAGCCTGGTGACCCTTCCAATTTACCATGTTAGTTGATTTACTGTAGAACATTTTGTTACTCTGAATAAGATCGAAAGTTGCTGGAGTAATTTGACCGGGTAAATACCACCATTTTGTTTCAAAAAGATGGCTCTGGCTTTGTCATGCAGTCTCCAAATTGTGTATTTTCATCCATTTTTGTTTCACTTGTTTCTTTCATTACTTATATTTTTATTTTCAGAGAGCCTAGTGTTTGTAATCTTACAACACAGGAATTTGTAGGATTCTGAAGCTTGCGCAACACATAACTTAAGCTTTTCTCATCTCTCAAATTAGTCTTCTTAATTTTTCTTAATATTGTAAGAATCTTCATAAGCCTGAAAGATGACTTAATAGATCACTTTCTCTGAAATTACCATATAGTGCTCCTGCTAAAGGTTACTGAGGTCACCAAAGACCAAAACACTACCGGTCTTCGATCACCTGTGCTAAAGGACAGGTACTCTGCAAACTGTTTCAGAGAAATTCTGTTCCAGGATCAAAGTGACTGTGTATATTGCTGTGAGTAAACCCTGGGTACTTTCAGGTGCTGTGGAAACTGCTATATCTGGGGGATTCTCTGCAACTTACCAAGCAACCTGCACCAAGTCCTGAGCAGTTGTCTCATTGATCTCGAAACCCGGAGGTCCAGACTTAGGAAAAATCACCCTGTAGGGTTTTTTTGGATCCCCTGGCATAATTGCAGATTAGTTACAGATGCTGTATTCCA
This sequence comes from Nomascus leucogenys, assembly GCF_006542625.1. Lineage (NCBI taxonomy): Eukaryota > Metazoa > Chordata > Mammalia > Primates > Hylobatidae > Nomascus > Nomascus leucogenys. Next base: position 31,013,285 of record NC_044398.1, read on the forward strand.
GCCACCAATTTGGAGCTCATGGGAAAAGGTGAAGACGATGAAAAGAATCAGAATTTCTGGCTGTTGTGTAGTCCTCAAGCCTCTACCACAGCTGCTATAATTAGGCCAGATGAAAGGGTTTGGAAATGAGCTTTCCAGTTTTCTACCTGACATTTCTTCCTTGTTCACAATATTAGCTCATATGTCAATCCTGTATCTCCAATATTGTATCCAATCCTGTAACTCCAATGTATCATATGCCAATCCTGGATCTCCAAATATTTTCCTGTATCTCCAAATATTTTCATAAGAGTTGCTATTATTTTGGTAATTTGATTTTTTCCAATTTTATTGAGGTATATAAATATACATTTTGGCAATTCGATATATAAATATTTGATATATAAATATATTTTTTGGAAATTTGATTTTTTTTCCAATTTTATTGAGGTATATTGACAAATAGGGCTTGTATTTAGGTGTACAACAAGATGTTTTGATATATGTATATAGTGTGAAATGATTACCACCATCAGGCTAATTAACACATATATCACCTCACATAGTTACTATTTGTGTGTGAGAGAGAGGACAAACTTAAGATCTTTCTTTGAAAATTTCAAGTATAAAATGCACTATTGTTATCATGTTGTACACTAGGTCTCCAGAACTTATAACTGAAATTTTGCTCTCTTTGACCAATGTCTTTCCATTTTCCTCACCCCACAGTCCCTGCTAACCATGCCTCTATTCTCTGTTGCTACAAGTTTCGCCATTTCCACATTTCATTTACATGTGGAATCTATTTATAATAAATGAAATCATACGGTATTTGTATTTCTGTGTCCGGCTTATTTCACTTAGCATAATGTCTCCCAGGTTCATCTGTGTTACTGAAAATGACAGGATTTCCTTTCTTAAAGCTGAATAATATTCCATTGTATGTGCCTGTGTGTATGTATGCGTGTGTGTAGAGAGAGAGAGAGAGGAATTTGAGAAAGATTGGTATTAATTATTTAAATGTTTGGTAGAATTTACCAGTGTAGCCATAGATCCTGAGATTTACTTTGTTGGGGAATTTTTGATTACTGAGTCAATCTCCTTACTCATTATTAATCTTTTCAGATTCTCTATTTCCTTTTGATTTTGTGTTGCTAGGTTTTATCTTGCTAAGAATTTACCCATTTCTTCTACTTTAACCAATTTGTTAGTATATAGTTGTTCATAATAGTCTTTTGTATTTGTGTGATATCAGTTGTAATGTCTTTCATTTATGTTTCATTTATTTGAGTCTTTTCCCTTTTTTTCTTAGTGTAGCTAAAGGTAACTATTTTTATGAAAAAAAAAAACAAAAACAAAAACAGAAACCAAAAAACCTACATTTTTCCATTTCTTCACTTTCAGCTGATATGTGCCTTAAAGCTAAAGTGTGTCTCCCACAGGTAGCGTATAGTTGGATCTTTATTTTTCATACATTCAGATCCTTTGTCTTTTAATTGGAGAATTTAATTCATTTACAATAAAAGTAATTATTCATAGGTAAAGACTTACTCTTGCCATCTTATTGTTTTCTGCCTTTTTGGTGGGTCTTTTTTTTCTCTCTTGTTTCTTCCTTTGTGATTTGACAATTTCTTTTGTAGTGTTATGCTTTTATTCCTTTCTTTTTATGTCTTGTGTATCTACCACAGGATTCTTCTTTGTGACCGTAATGAGGCTTACATAAGACATATGACTGTTATAAAAGTCTATTTTAAGCTGGTAACATCTTAACTTCAATCATAATAAAAAAGTTTCTACTTTGACTTCACCCTCTCCCCATATTTTAGGTATTGATGTCAAAATTTGCATCTTTCAATATTGTGTATCCATTAACAAGTTATTGTAATTGTAGTTATTAACTTTTATTCTAAAGTTCACTGTGATTTACTTAGCACCATTACATGTTAGAATATTCAAAATTTGAATATGTACTTAAGTTTATTGTGAGTTTTATACCTTTATATGTTCTCATATTGCTACTTAGCACCCTTTTATTTAAACTTGAAGAATATCTCTTAGCATTTCTTATAAGGCAGGTCTAGTGGTGATGAACTACCTCAGCTTTTGTTTTTCAGGGAAAGTTTTTATCTTCCATTCATTTTTGAAGGGCAGATTTGTCAGGTATAGTATTCTTGACTGGCACTTTTTCTTTCAGCATTTTCAATGTATCATCCCATTCTCATCTTGCCTGCAAGTTTTCTCAGAAAAATTTTGATCACCTGATTGATAGAGATTTCCTTGTGTGTAATGAGCCTCTTTTCCCTTGCTGATTTCAACATTCTCTTCAGTTCCTGATTTTTGACAATTTAATTATAATGCATTTGGTAAAATCTGCTTTAGGTTGGACCTGCTTGGAGACATTTGTGCTTCATGTACCTGAATACTATACCTTTTGGCAGATTTAGGAAGTTTTCAGCCATTATTTTTTTAAATAACCTTTCTGCTCTTTTCTATCTCGTGTCCCCTTAGTGAAATCCCATAATGTGGGATAGCCTCTCCCGGCCACTCAGTTGCATTTTTGCTTCGGTAATCTGGATGAGGCAAAAAAGAATTGGTTCTTCTGGGAAACATTCCACAAGGCTGGGGAACTGGTGATCACTCACTGTGCTCTTACTTTCCTCTGTGGGTGAAATTTCAGGCTGGAATGTTCTCTCTTGGCACTGAACTGTGCCACCTTGGAAAGGGGTGACACAGGTAAGGTACTTTTTTTTACCCTCTTCAATGTAGCCATTCCAAGAATTTTTGCTTCAACAGTGTGTTGGAACTTTGCCACTGTACCCTCAGATTCCCACAAAAGTACTCTTGTCAACAGATAGTTGTCAGAATCTATGCTTCTGCTGGGGAATGATGGTAGAGAGTGCTTACTCTGACATCTTGCTAATAACATTTCCTTATTTTAGCATTTTGAAGTCAGTAATCCTGCACTAGGATTCAAGCATGCATATAAATCTACAGCACTTTCATTTGTAGGCAGACAGGAAATATTTATTTTATCACAATATTAATTAATATTTAGTAGTTTCAAATAATACAGTAAGCTGATAATATATCTTTATATTCCTATTATCAGAAGAGGGTCTATCACAACAAATCATTGTTCTTATTTAAAAATAGATCTTTGGAGTTTTACATCTTATAACTATTCAGTCTCCTAAATGACAAAATGACAGTTTTCGGGTGGACATTAAAATTTAACATAATAAAGTGCTATCATATGCTCCGATCTTTAATTAAAATACTGATAATTAGAAGCATGATGTTCTTAATGAAGTTGGAATGCAATCTTTTAAATGTACAAACAAAACAAAAGTTGTCTGATGCACAAGAGTCTATCTCAGTTTTAAATGTTATTTTTTCCTCTACATTTAAAAAATGTTAGGATTACATTTCAGAAACTTTGAGTAACTGGTCCAAGATTACACAATAAGTGATAGATCTAGGATTCAAGATGAAGAACTCCTGGGTCTAAGAAGCCCAGAATGCTTCCTTATCCTACCCTGTCTCTCAGCTCCTTAGTTGGGGATTTGTAGCACATGTGTTACAAACACTCCTTGCCTCTTGCCCAAAACACAGTACAAATCCAAAGTGTGCCTTATATCACTCATTCATGCAGCCAATACCTACATTATTGATTTTTTGACTCAAAAGACATGCAACTAGTGATGTTCATCTACCAATTATAATCAAAGAAAGAAATGTCAGGAAGGATAGAGAAGATATGCCTTTGATACCCATGCAAAATAAACACGCAAGGAGATTTCCTGGAACTCATTGACACATTAATAGTTATGGTGGATGTGTGGAGAGATTACTGGAACGACTCTCTGCTGCTCCTAGCTAACCTTTGAACAATTGCTGGCATTCTGACATGGGAAGAATGAACCTGGAGATACTGGCTGCTGATCTTTCTGGCTATCCTAATCAGTCTGATACCATTAGAAATAAGAACAAATATATTGATAATTTAATGCATAATGTGAAATTAAACTAGGGCTTAATACTTTTAAAAATTTTGTTTTTTGTATCATTTCAGTTGATACTAAAATGAAAGCATCACCTCAGCCCAAACCCTTGAACCAGAAATAGCCATCAATATTATGAGGCAAATATCATTTGAGGCCTATATGTATGCAGATAAGTAGACACGAAGACAGATAAAGGTAAGTCAGGAAAAGTACAGTAAATTTAGCTTTACTCCAATTGAGGGGAACAAATTGCTGGAGTAAAATTAATCACTAAACTTAGATGTCACCTAAAAGAAATGTGTCGTTAAATGATGTTCTAAAAGTAATGAGGAAAAAATGATTTTTTAGAATATTATTATTTTAATCATATGGTTTGACTTTAGAGAATATCTATTATCTATCTTCTATAAAATATCAAGAAATTAGCAATTATGTTACCTTTCACCTTCTCTAAACTGTCATTCAAAATGTTATTTTTATATATTTTAAAATATTATTATAAGAAAGTCATTATCCTTTCATCACCAAGATTTATAACATATAAATTCTGTTTTGTAAACATAATTTCTTCTTTTGCCTTACTTACTAATTTACTTTACTTACTAATTTAGCCTTACTTCTGTACTCACATAAACTAAATGCTAACCTTCTATTGATTTACTAATGTCTTGGATCCTGATTTTTAAAAAATTTTTCTCATAAAGTATTTTTTCCTCATGAAGTACTCATATGTGGAGTTAGCCTTATTTTACTTTATTTGTTGGAATGCTTGAGAGCATAGGTCATAAAAGCATATACAAAAGAAAACTTTACTGTATTTTTTTTTTATTTAAAACATTTCATTTTCTATTACCTTTGGGGGTATTTTAAATATTTCTACAGGTTTCAGAATTCACTTTTTTTAGCATAGACAAAGTTTATAGTTATTGATGAGTTCCCATAAGTCACTTGGCATTTTGACTGAATGTATATATTAAAGTTATAAATATATAACTTATTATGTAAATAATGAAGTCACATTCCTTTGCCCCCAAATTTGGAAGGCACACTTCTTTGGGTCACAATTCTTTGCCTGGGTCATACTTCTTTGCCTCCAAATTTTGTGGGCATGGTAACATTTTACAATGTTTTCTGGGACTGAATGTTGGTGGAGAACTCACATGCCAGCTTGACTTGGTTCTCTCAGTAAATTACCATTTTTTTCATCATTATTTGCATCTTATGTTAGTATTTGCATTTCAATAACCTAAGTAGGGTATATTTTCTTGTTCACGATTCTCAATTTTTTTCCTGAAACAAATAATATTCTTGAATTACAGGGTCAATTCTCTTTTCAATAATGTACTATTATGTATTTCCATTTTCTTTTATATATTTTCTGAAGTTTAAAAAATTGTAGGCTTAATTATTCTAAAATTTGATAGTCTTATTCTCCACTTTTTTATATTATCTCTTACTGGTTTCAAATTGTTATTTTTCTCAGCATTCAGTATAAGTATCTCGAGTCATTTATTATTGCTGTAATTCAATTTTCAATAAGATTCCATTTGAATTTTTTTTAAAACATTCAATACAGTTTTATATTTTTAGTATTTATATTTTCTCATAGTTGAGATTATAATGTTTTAAAAATTTTTATTCCTTTTACTCAAAATTGTCATAAATATTTTCAGTGTTATTCAATATTCTATGCCATTATTTTTTTAATTTAATTTTAAAATATTTCTAGACTTAATAGAAAAATTGAAGAGATAATATGGAGTTCCTATATACCCCACATCTATTTTCACTTACTATTATTTTTTCCAACGTTTATTTTAAGCTTAGAGCTACATGTGCAGGATGTGCAGGTTGATTACATAGGTAAATGTTTGCCATGGTGGTTTGCTGCACAGATCATCCCATTACCCAGGTGTTAAGCCCAGCATCCACCAGCTATTCTTCCTGATCCTCTCCCTCCTCCCACCCTCCACCCTCCGACAGCCAACAGTGTGTGTTGTTCCCCATCATGTGTCCATATGTTCTCATAATTTAGCTCCCACTTATAAGTGAGAACATGTGGCATTTTGTCTTCTGTCCCTGTGTTAGTTTGCTAGGAATAATGATGTCCAAACTCCATCCGTGTCCCTGCAAAGAATATGATCTTGTTCCTTTTTATGGCTGTATAGTATTCCATGGTGTATATGTACCACATTTTTTTATCCAGTCTATCATTGATGGTATGCCATTACTTTTAATGACTGCATGATATTTCATCATATGCAATGAACCAAGATTTACCCATCCACCCCTGATTGTTGATATTTAGATTGCAAAAAGTCAATCCTCATTCCCATTAAATTTTGTGTTTGTTCACTTTTTCCAGTCAAGTTATTTTCTTTCTTTCTTTTTTTAAGAACTGATTGTTTTTTGGTTATTTTTATGGTTTCAGGTCTTAGGTCACCAGATCATCTGTTTGCTTAGGCTGAGGTTGCTTAATCTTTTCATACCGTTTCTCTTTCTTAGCGAAAGTGGAGCGTCACTGAGAGAGAATTTTACTACTCTATTTAGAGCTCTCTCCACTCCAAGTAGTCTCCATATATTACCCGTTTATTTTTCATTTATTTATTTGACAATATCAATCACTTCTTTTATTTTAGATTATATTATTTTCAGAAAATATATATTTTTTAATTTCAATAGGTTTTTGGGGAACTGGTGGTGTTTAGTTACATAAATACATTCTTCAGTGGTGATTTCTGAGATATTGGTGCACCCATCACTCAAGCAGTGTACATTGTACCCAATGTGTAGTATTTTATCCCTCACTGCCCCCACCCTTTTCCCCAAGTCCACAAAGTCCATTGTATCATTCTTATGCTTTTGCATCCTGATAGCTTAGCTCCCACTTATAAGTAAGAACATACAATGTTTGGCTTTCCATTCCTGAGTTGCTTCACCTAGAATAGTGTTCTCCAATTCCATTCAGGTTCCTGCAAATGCCATTATTTTGTTCCTTTTTATGGCTGAGTAGTATTCCATTATATATATATATATATATTCTTTATCCACTCACTAATTGATGGTCATTGAGGCTGGTTCCATATTTTTGAAATTGCAAACTGTGCTGCTATACACATGTGTATGAAAGTATATTTTTCATATATTTTCATATATTTTTCATATAAGGACTTCTTTTCCTCTGGAAAGATACCTAGGAGTGAGATTGCTGGATCAGATGGTAGATCTACTTTTAATTCTTTGAGGAATCTCCACGCTGTTTTTCATAGTGGTTATACTAGTTTACAGTCCTACTAACAGTGTAAAAGTGTTCCCTTTTAACTGCATCCATGCCAACATCTATTTTTTTTTATTATTATTATGGCCATTCCTAAAGGAGTAAGGTGGTATCACATTGTGATTTTGATTTGCATTTTTCTGATCATTAGTGATGTTGACTGTTTTTTCATACGTTTGTTGACCATTTCTATATCTTCTTTTGAGGTCTATTCATGTCCTAGCCCACTTTCTGATAGAATTGTTTGGTTTTTCTTGCTGATTCCTTTGAGTTGCTTGTGGATTCCAGATATATTAGTTCTTTGTTGGATATATAGATTGTGAAGATTTTCTCCCACTCTGTGGGTTGTCTGTTTACTCTACTGATTATTTCTCTTGCTGTGCAGAGGTTTTGTAGTTTAATTAAGTCCCATCTGTTTATTTTTGTTTTTGTTGTGTTTGCTTTTGGGTTCTTGGTCATGAAGTCTTTGCCTGGAGCCAGTGTGTAGAAGGGTTTTCTCCAATGCTGTTTTCTAGAATTTTTATGGTTTTAAGTCTTATATTTAAGCCTTTGATCCATCTTGAGTTGATTTTTGTATAAGGTGAGAGATGAGGATCCAGTTTCATTCTTCTAAATGTGGCATGCCAATTATCCCAGAACTATTTGTTGAATGGGGTGTCCTTTCCCCACTTTCTGTTGTTGTTTGCTTTCTCGAAGATCAGTTAACTCTAACTATTTGACTTTGTTTCTGGGCTCTCTACTCTGTTTCATTGGTCTATATGCCTGTTTTTATACCGGTACCATGCTGTTTTGGTGACTATGGCATTAGAGTATAGTTTGAAGTTTGGTAATATAATGCCTTCAGATTTGTTCTCTTTGCTTACTCTTGCTTTTGCTATGCAGGCTCTTTTTTGGTTTCATATGAATTTTACAGTTGTTTGCTAGTTCTGTGAAGAATGATGGTGGTATTTTGATGGGAATTGCATTGAATTTGTAGATTGATTTTGGCAGCATGGTCATTTTCAAAATATTGATTCTACCCATCCATGAGCATGGGATGTGTTTCAATTAGTTTGTGTCGTCTATGATTTCCTTCAGCAATGTTTCATAGTTTTCCTTGTAGAGGTCTTTGATAGTTTTCCTTGTAGAGGTCTTTCATAGTTTTTCTTGTAGAGGTCTTTTACCTTCTTGGTTAAGTATATTCCTAAGTATTTAATTTTTTTGTAGCTATTGTAAAAGGGGTTGAGTTCTTGATTTGATTCTCATCTTGGTTGCTGTTTATGTATGGCAGGGCTAATGATTTGTATACACTAATTTTGTATCCCTAAACTTTGCTGAATTCATTTACCGGTTCTAGGAGGTTTTTGGATGAGTCTTTAGGGTTTTCTAGGTATACAATAATATCATTGGTGAACAGTGACAGTTTGACTTCCTTGTTACTGATTTGGGTGCCCTTTATTTCTTTCTCTTGTCTGATTGCTCTGGCTAAAAGTTCCCCTACTATGTTGAACAGAAGAAGTGAAAGTGGGCATCCTTGTCTTGTTCTAGTTCTCAGGGAGACTGTTTTCAACTTTTTCCCATTCAGTATAATGTTGGCTGTGGGTCTGTCATATATGGCTTTTATTACCCTAAGGTATTTCTCTTCTATGCTGATTTTGTTGAGGATTTTAATCATAAAGAGATGCTGGATTTTGTCAAATTCTTTTTCTGTATCTATTGAGATGATCATGTGATTTTCATTTTTAATTCTGTTTGTGTGGTGTATCACATTTATTGACTTGCATATGTTAAACCAGCCCTGCATTCCTGATATGAAACCCACTTGTTCTTTGTTGACTATCTTTTAAATATGCTGTTTGATCCAGTTAGCTTGTATTTTGTTGAGGATTTTTGCATCTATGTTCATCAGGGATATTGATCTATAGTTTTCTTTGTTGTTGTTTCCCTCCCTGGTTTTGGTATTAGGGTGTTGCTGGCTTCATAGAATGATTTAGGGAGGATTCCCTCTTTCTCTGTCTTTTGCAAGCGTCGATAGGATTGGTACCAATTCTTCTTCAAATGTCTGATAGAATTCAGCTGTTAATTTGCCTGCTACTGGACTTTTTTTGGTGGTAACTTTTTAGTTACCATTTCAGTCTCACTGCTTGTTATTGGTCTGTTCAGAGTTTCTATTTCTCCCCAGTTTAATCTAGGAGGGTTGTGTATTTCCAGGAATTTACTCATCTCCTTTAGGTTTTCTAGTTTATGTGTGTAAAGGTGTTCACAGTAACCTTGAATTATCTTTTGTATTTCTGTGGTATCAGTCATAATATCTCCCACTTTTGTTTCTAATTGAGCTTATTTAAATTTTCTCTCTTCTTTTCTTGGTTAATTTCCCTAACGGTCTATCCATTTTATGTATCTTTTCTAAGAATCAGCTCTTTGTTTCATTTATCTTTTGTATTTTTTTGTTTCAATTTAATTTAGTTCTGCTCTGATCTTGATTATTTATTTTCTTCTGCTGGGTTTGGATTTGGTTAGTTCTTGTTTCTCTAGCTCTTTCCGATGTGACCTTAGATTATCTATTTGTACTCTTTCAGACTTTTCAATGTAGGCATTTAATGCTATGAACTTTCCTCTTAGCAACACCCTTGCTGTATCCCAGAGGTTTTGATAAGTTATTTGTTTAGGTCAAAGAATTTTTAAATTTTGATCTAGATTTTATTGTTCACCCAGTGATCATTCAGGAGTAGGTTATTTAGCTTCCATGTATTTGCATGGTTTTGAGGATTCCTTTTAGAGTTGATTTCCAATTTTATTCCACTGAGGTCTGAGAGAGTACTTGCCATAATTTAGATTTTCTAAAATTTGTTGAGACTTGTTTTGTGGCCTATCATATGGTCTATCTTGGAGGATGTTCCATGTGCTGATGAATAGAACGTATATTCTTCAGTTGTTGCGTAGAATGTTCTGTAAATACCTGTTAAGTCCATTTGTTCTAGAGATAGTTTAAGTGCATTGTTTCTGTGTTGACTTTCTGTCTACTCCTGCTTGCTTTTGTGTCCATTTGCATGGAATATCACTTTCCGCCCCTTTAGCTTAAGTTTTTGTGAGTCTTTATGTGTCAGGTGAGCCTCTTGAATACAGCAGATACTTGGTTGGTGAATTCTTACCTATTCTGCCATTATGTATCTTTTAAGTGGAGCATTTACATTCAGCATTACTATTGAGATGTGAGGTACTATTCTATTCATTGTGCTATTTGTTGCCTGCATACCTTGGTTTTATTCATTGTGTTATTGTTTTATAGGTCCTGTGAGACTTATGCTTTAAGGAGATTCTATTTCAGTGTATTTTGAGTATTTATTTCAAGATTTAGAGCTTCTTTTAGCATTTCTCATAGTGCTGGCTTGGTAGTGGCAAATTCTCTCAGCATATGTCTGAAAAAGACTGTATCTTTCCTTCATTTATGAATTTTAGTTTCATTGGATACTAAGTTGATAATTGTTTTATTTAAGGATGCTAAATACAGGATACCAATCCTTTCTAGCTTGTAGGGTTTCTGCTGAGAAATCTGCTGTTAATCTGATAGGTTTTCCTTAATAGGTTGCTTGATGCTTTTGGCTCACAGCTCTTAAGACTCTTTCCTTTGTCTTGACTTTGGATAACCTGGTGACTATGTGCTAGGTGATGATCTTTTTGCAATGAATATCCCAGGTGTACTTTGAGCTTCTTGTGTTTGGATGTAAGGGTTTGACTCTTCTCATTGACAGATGTCTAGATCTCTAGCGAGGCCAGGGAAGTTTTCCACGATTATTCCCACAAATATGGTTTCCAAACTTTTAGATTTTTCTTCTTCCTCGGGAACACCAATTATTTTTAGGTATGGTCATTTAACATAATCTCAAATTTCTTGATGGCTTTGTTCATTTTTTAAAAAATTATTACCCATTTATTTTTGTAGCGACATGGATGAAGCTGGAAACCATCATTCTCAGCAAACTATCGCAAGGACAAAAAACCAAATGCCACGTGTTCTCACTCATAGGTGGGAACTGAACAATGAGAACACTTGGACACAGGAACGGGAACATCACACACCGGGGACTGTTGTGGGGTGGGGGGAGGGGGGAGGGATAGCGTAGGAGATATACCTAATGCTAAATGACGAGTTAATGGGTGCAGCACACCAACATGGCACATGTATACATATGTAACAAACCTGCACGTTGTGCACATGTACCCTAAAACTTAAAGTATAAAAAGAAAGTGTACAGAAAAAAACTGTTATACTTCTCAATACCTCTCAGTACATGAGCTGTCATTGAAAAATGAATTAATTAGTAGACATGTTACCTTTCTTTCCTCCCCACCCCTGCCACCTTTAATGTTTAAGGTTAAATTCGTTAGTGAAATAACTTCTTTTACCAGTGACTTGCACAAAATAGATGCTTAATAATTTTGATGTTAGTAAATTGTGGACAGAAATCCTATATAAGTAAAGGAAATGTAGAATCTTCTAGAAATTGAATATTATATTCAAAAGTCTACTTTTTCATCCAATTCGCCAATCTTTGCACTTACCGTATGTGTCAAATATCATTCTAAACCTATTAACTAGAGATTAAACGTTTGTCCAAATTCACATAATTAAGAAATGTTATATTAGTGATTCAAAATAACATCTGTGTAATTCAAAAGTCCTGATTTTTGTTTATCTCACATCAGTAAGCTACCAATATTTATAGATAAGGAGAAAGAATAATAAAATGATATTTTAAGATGACTTTTGCATTTATATTGTCAATTTCTTATAATTGTCCTAAGAGGAAGATATTGTTCAGAGTCTCTAATTCTACTTTTTATAATTAGATAATGCAATAAGTAAAGCAAAAAGCCAAAATTAAAAGGTGACTTTTAAAAATAATTAATTATAATAATTAATATTTACCAAATACATGAACTAGTGTATGAGAAACCTTCAGAAATTGGAAAATATAAACACCTTAATGAAGACATCTTAAAGAAATGATATTTAAAGAAGTTTTATAAAAAGAGAAATAAAAATGGTCAATTATCATGTAAAAAGTTTTTTAAGCTCAATGATATGAAAGAGATGAAAACTGAAATAATTTTTCCTACCACATTAGTAGATTAGTAAATAATGATAATACTCGGTGATTGTTTGGATGTGAATAAACTAGCAGGAATATATGCCTCCACTTGGAATGTAAACTACAACATTTCTGTAAAGATATTAGCAATGTATCTTAAAATTTTAATTATGAAAAAGTGATATTGCCCTTTATTTCTAATTTTTCCCAATCAATAATTAAACAGATAGCCAAAGATGTATGGTGTGTGTGTGTGTGTGTGTGTGTGTGTGTGTGTGTGTAAAATCTGGCCACCGCAATGTTCTTCTAATCTGCCAATTTATAATGGAGTTGTTTTTTTCTTGTTGAGTTGTTTGAGCATCTTGTAGATTCTGGATATTAATGTTTTGTTGGAGACATATTTGTAAATATATTTCCCCATTCTGTAGGTTATCTGTTTATTCTGTTGGTTATTTCCTGTCATGTGTAAAAGCTTTTTAGTTTAAGTCCCATTTGTCTATTTTTGTTTTCGTTGCAATTGCCCTTGGGGTCTTTGTCATAAATTTTTTGTATAGGCTAATGTCCAGAGTTTATCCTAGGTTTTCTCTTAGAATTTTTATAGTTCTAGGTCTTACATTTAGGTACGTAATCCATCTTGAGTTAATTTTTATATGGTGAGAGACAGGAGTCCAGTTTCATTCTTCTGCATATGACTAGCTAGTTTTTCCAGCACCAATTATTGAATAGAGTGTGATCTCCCCATTGTTTATTTTTGTTAACTTACTAAAAAATCGGTTCGTTGAAAGTATGTGGCTTTATTTCTGGGTTCTCTATTCTGTTTTGCTGATCTATATGTTGATTTTTGTAACAGTTCCATGTTATTTCAGTTATTATAGTGTTGTAGTATAATTTGAAGTCAAGCAATATGATGCCTCCAGAGTTTTGTTTGTTTGTTTTGTTTTTTGCTTAGGATTGCTTTGGCTATTCAGGCTTTTGGGCGGGCGGGGGTCTTCCATATAAACTTTAAGATTGTTTTTTCTAATTCTGTGAAATATGACATTGGTAATTTGATAGGAATTGCATAGAATCTGTAGATTGCTTTGGTTAATATGTTCATTTTAATGATATCGAATCTTTTTATCCATGAGTGTGGAATATTTTTCCATTTACTTGTGTTGTCTACAATTTCTTTCATCAGTGTTTTGTAATTCTCCTTGTAGAGATCATTCACCTCTTTAGTTAAATGTATTCCTAGGTATTGTTTTGTGGCTATTATAAATGGAGTTGAGTTATTAATTTGGTTCTCTGCTTGAACTTTATTGGTGTATAGAAATGCTACTGATTTTTTATGTTGATTTTGTATCCTGAGACTTTACTGAAGTCACTAATGAGGTCTAGCAGTCTTCTAGATTAGTCTTTAGGGTTTTTAGATATATGATCATGTTGTCAGCAGATAATTTGAGTTCCTCTTTTCTAATTTGGATACCTCTCATTTTTTTTTTTCTCTTACCTGATTCCTCTGGCTAGGACTTCTAGTATTATATTGAATAGGAGTAGTGAAAGTGGGCATCCTTGTCTTGTTACAGTTCTTAGGGGAAATATTTTCAACTTTTCTTCATACAGTATGATGTTGGCTGTCGGTTTTTCATATGTGTCTCATTATTTTGAGGTACGTTCCATCTATGGCTTGTTGGTTGAGGGTTTTTATCATGAAAGGGTGTTGGGTTTTATTGAGTGATTTTTCTGCATCTACTTAGATGGTCATATAGTTTCAAAACGTCTTAAATACACTAAAGTATGAACTCAGGCTTATTTAATTTTAGGAATAATTTTACACTGTTGGTGGGAATGTTAATTAGTTCAACCATTGTGGAAGACAGTATGGCAATTCCTCAAGGATCTAGAACCAGAAATACCATCTGACCAAGCAATCCCATTACTAGGTATATACCCAAAGGAATACAAATTATTCTGCTATAAAGACACATGCACACATATGTTTAATGCAGCACTATTTACAATAGCAAAGACATGAAACTAACCCAAATGCCCATCAATGATAGACTGGACAGAGAAAATGTGGTACTTATACACCATGGGATACTATGCAGCTGTAAAAAGGGTGAATTCCTGTGCTTTGCAGGGACATGGATGAAGCTGGAAGCCATCATCCTGAGCAAACTAACGCAGGAACAGAAAACCAAACACTGCATGTTCTCACTGGCAAGTGGGAGTTCAACATTGAGAATACATGGACACAGAGAGGGGAACAACACACAGCAGGGCCTGTTGGGGGATGGGAGGTGAAGGGAGGGAACTTAGAGTGCAGCAAACCACCATAGCACATGTATACATATGTAACAAACCTGCACGTTCTGCATGTGTATCCCATTTTTTTTAGAACAAGTAAAGGGAAAATAATAATAAAATAAAATAAAAAGTAGAATGTAGTCTATTAATGACATTTTATGTAGCTATTCAATATTGTTTTATATATTGATCTGGGGAAATATTAATAACTCTATACTATGACATTATTTAAAAAGCATGGGACAAAACTTGTAAATTCTTAATATTTTTTGTGAGAAATGTGATGTTAGCCTTTTTCTTATACCCAGTATTAAATTTTTCTAGGAGGGCTATTTATTTTGCAATAAGAAAAAATATGTATATATTTCAATTTTCTTTCCACCAATTGAAATCTTAGACTTTCAAATGGTTCTCAAAATTTATTTTAAATTGAATTAATCCTTGCCTCTTATGACATGCATTTACTTATGAGTTTATTTTTACCTTTTTAAGTCATTTATCTTTACATCTTTCATTAGGATAAGTGACTCAGTTCATATGGCTTCTCACTGTTCCTTAAAGTGTAAATTAAAAAATAGTAATTGTTGTAACAAGTCTCTTTATATAAATTCATAAATTTATATATGTTAAGATTTTGATTTTTAAAAATTTATTTTATAGGTTATATTTTTAATATGCTTAATGTGGAGTTTGCTTTTAGCTAACTATTTTTACTACAGTATTCATTTTGAAGGAGTAAAACTAATTTTACTGCAGTATTCATTTTGCATTGCTTTTCCTTAAGCTGTTGTTTTCTGTATTCCTCATTCTCCGTTAATAACCTTCTCTGTTTCATCAGATGCAAAGTATTTTCCTTTTGTGGCCTAAAAACATTTTCAAATACACACTAACATTATGCCACAAAAGCATATTATAATGAATAGCCCATGTTTTACAAGGTTTAGCATTTTCTTCTGTTGTGTGTTTACAATGGCTACAGTAATGTACAAAGATTTCTCAAAGACATCTGTGAAAACTGCTTTGTTAATGTATATCCACATTGCAAGCAATTTCCTATCATGTCAGTATTGTTGAAGACATGTTAGAGGTTGGCTCACAGGACGTCACTCACTCTGTTGGACTGTGGAGAAGAGAAAGAATGGCAGGACTGTGAGTCCATAATATAAGAGGGACTGTGACTGGCATCAAAGTAAAGTCAGCTTAAAGTATATTTTTAAAAGTTAAAAAGCAAAACTGTTAATCTGTTTTCCAGAATGGCTGTATCATTTTAAAGTCTCATTGGCAATGTATGAGTGATCAGTTTCTTTACATTCTCTCCAACATTGTGTTTTCTGTGTTTTATTTTAGCCATTTTGATTGATGTGTGGTTTGGCAGTTACATGAATATTTATTGCAGCTTTATTTGTAAGAGCCAAAACTCAGAAACAAACCAGATGCCCATCAACAGGTAAGAGATTAAACAAATTGTGATACCTCCACTCCATGGAATACTACTCAGCAATAAAAAGGAGGGTACTATTGCTATGTGCAACCACTTGAATGAATCTCAAGGGAATTAGACTGAGTCAAAAAAGCTATCTACTATATGATTCTATATGACTATATGATTCCATTTGAATACATTCTTGAAATGGCAAAATTATAAAAATGGAGAACAGATTAGTGGTTGCTAGAGGTTAAAGGAGAAGATAGGTATGGGAGGAAAGTGAGTGTCATTTAAAAACGGCAGCATAAAGAGTTCTCATGATGATGAAAATATTCTATATTATGACTATGTTGTTAAATATATAAACATACACATGTGATAAAATTTTATAGAACTAAATACCCGTGCAGATACACACAACAAGTAAAATTGGCAAAATCTGAATAAGATCAGAGTATAGTATCATTGTATCAGTATCCATATCCTCATTATGGTACTATACTATAGTTTCACAAAATATTATCACTGGATAAGGTATACATGAGATCTCTCTGTATTGTGCCTTATAACTACGTGAATCTATAATTTTAATATAATTTATTTAATTTTAAAAAAAAGTTCAAAAGAGAGTGACCACTCAGTCATATATAAGTAGCTTATAAGAAGATGGTACATCAGTTTTCAGGTGTCCTATAGGTGGTAGACTCTACATTTTCCAGGGCTCAGTCATGACTTTGGACATCATCTTTCCCAGAATGGTAAATTTTAAATTCTTAGTGAAGCTTATTGTAAACTATGATGCAGAAGTTCTGTTCTGCTTACCATTTTCCTTACTTATATAGACTTGTGTTTGCTATTCAATTTTCTATTCATTCCTTTAACATACAGGATTCAGTTAGAGAAAATAATAAAATAAAGCTCCTAGTTTTTTTATTTAATAAAGAGAATTGGTTATGTAAAAGACATTGGAAGGAAATAAGGGGTAAAAAGGGTTTTGGAGGAGAAGAAAGAAACAAAAGAGGTATCTAGATATTAGTAAGTCCAGGAAGCCACTGCCATTCCTAGAACTGGGAAAGGTGAGTAAAGAAAGGAGATGGTGTTAGTAGGACCCCAGACATTTGGTTCTGCACTACTGGAATTCTGCCCAGCTAGTCCTAGAACTGGAAAGGAAGGGCCCACCTTCAATCACAGTAGAGCTCCCTATACGATCCACCAGACAGGAAGGTCTGGTTGAAATTGGGAACACAGAAGGAGATAACTACTTTTATAGGTGTCTCTAGAAGCAAGAAAAGGAAGGAGAAACTAGCTTTTCTTCTCTTCCTATTTTCTGGTCTACTGTGTTTTCTCCTACTGGCAAAGTCTGGTAACTAGCTGTAAGGTGAGCATGGGCAATGTAGTTTGCAGACTATCAGACTTAGTGTTACAGACAAATCTTAGTTGAGATCAGTGCATGTCAAGCTGAGAAAGAACAGGAGAAAATAGACAAGATTATTTTTTACATTTATTTATATGTAAATAAATATTGATAAAATATTAAAATATTTAACGAATTACACAAAAATCAGAAGGAGGACGTACCATCTTTTAGGTTCTATGAATTTGAACACTACTAATACCAACATGGGGCTATGTACATGTGTGTATTCATATTGCTGAGCATAACTGACATAGCTCCTTTACTGAATAAAGGTATATCTTCAGCAGTTGTCTTCAAACATTGGGATGTTAGCCCTTGGGCAAACACTAAGGTGTTGCAAGGGGCATATAAGCATTGATTGTTTCAACACTTTCAATTTACAAATCTTCAATTTCAATATGTAGCTTTTCTTAAAATTGAGATGTTCCAGAATACTCATTTTGGAAATGTCTCAGGCTAGCTCTCCCTTATCTCTCTTTTCATCTCATGCTTTTAGCAATATACAAAACAAAAGCAAGCCTTATCTAATTTGTATTGTAGTGCATTGCATTGCCTTGGATATCATAAATTCATATTCATGCTTACTTGGATGCAGGTATACTAGTCTCTTTAAACTTTTGCCAATTTCTTTCTCTGTGCTTCCCAAGCCCTTACTTGATTAGTAAGACTATTTTAAAGATATTACTATAAATAACAGCAACCATTAATACACCTTTAATAAGCCCCACACTAAGGACTCAAAGCCTTATTTGCTCTCTGCTATTGATTTACACAAAGTAAGTTTCTGTCATGAAAGCAGAATGTATGCACAAAAGCATCTATAGTATCAGAATATTTCTAATATTCCACCTGGAATTTATAGTCCAGAAATTTGGAAAGCAACTGAATCTATTTAGGATTAGCTTATATAAGGTTTTATTTTTTATTGCAAATATTATTTTCAACCATGAATTAAAATTATTAACATATGTAATTATTATTAGGTGTCATATTTGTCATTTCTTGTTACATCTGTTTTAAACAATTTTAGTTTACTTACAAAATTAAAACTGGGCAGAAAATATGATATTTCTAATATCAAATAGTTATTTTGGTCCGAAATTCACCTAGTTTCAGTTCCATTTATAAGGTTTCTCTAAGTTAAAAATTATACTTCTTTGATAAGTCTCGCTTAATCCACAATGTATTAATTTCTAGAAACTGACAAAAATGATTTATGACTGTGTCACAAACATTTCTGCAAGACCTATAATTTTCAAGACTTTGCTTTCAGCAAATTGAGTAGTTGGAGAGCACCTAATTGAGTTATCAGCTGATTAAAATCTTTTTGATGATATATCTTTATGCAATATGTAATTATAACTCAGAAGAACTTTAGAGAACTGAGTGACATTGTATTGTCAAATGCCATCTAATACATATAAATGTTCTCAGTTTTAAAATATATAAAAAAAGGAATAATTGTTACTGAACTTTATACCATTGTAGAAGTACTTTTAAATTGTTTTAATTTTACACTGACACGGAACAAAATATTTATTGCCCGTGTTCACAGAAAATTATTTAAAATTTTTCAGATCAAAAAGATTTTGTTGATTTCTATGATGGGCAGATCAACAAAAAAGCTTTCAAGAATAAAAATATTTTGTCTTAGTATACAATTCCAATAACTTCAATCTCCACCAAACCTTCAGGCTTATGGGTGGTGACAACTCTGCTGCGACTAGTTTCAAGTTCGTGAGTTAACACGGAAGGTCTCCCAATGCCACCCATACTTTTATAATTAAAATTTGGTAAATATGCTATCCTTAAATCCTAATGGATTATGACTTAGGTTTCAAATTTGGGATTCTGATTTACATGATATGAAACTGACACTATGTGAGAGACTAATATTTTTCAGTATTCATTAATAATAAATAAATAAAATAGACAAAACAAAATAAAAAATAATAAAATAGATGAAAAAGTTGCTAGAATAAATGCTTTGAAAATAAATATGTAATAGAATAATAGATATGGAAAGGGATTTAAGGAGTACTTACTCTACCAACTGCTATTCCCTCTATAATACTGCATGAAATGTTTTCTTTATTTAAAATTTATATTCAACACTAAGAAACTGAATTAGGACACATTGTCTAACTGCCATCAATGGAAATTGCACTTTTTGCATAATCAATTCAAGAAAAAATTCTTTACTTCAATTAAATCTAAGTTGTCAAAATTTAAAACAATAAAATTAAAACACTGTATAAAATGACAATATTTAAAACTTTCAAGATATTATATACATGTATGTATTAAACTGGACAGAGGAAAGATCAGGTTTCTGTTGAGACTAGATGACACAGTGCTCTCTCATCCTTTGAATTCTATTCAAAGCATCCCCTGAACCGCTACCCTTCTTTTATGTAAGGAGAGGAATAAAGAGATGGTTTCTGAACGTTTTTTTTTTAATCCTAGTAACTCCTTTAGAAATCTAATGCTCTCTTTAAATTGTTGGAGCCCTTGTCATGTATGTATTTCAACTATGAGACTTCAGCTGCATAAAAGTATGATTAAGGAGGAAACATACTTTTTTGGCATTCTGTTACATGTATGAATTGTACACTGCTGCTTTCTCATAGAGAAAGGATTTATAAGCAGGAACATATCAATCCTACTCTTATTGTTAAATATAAAATCTCAAATTTAAGTGACTTAACTTTCTGAAAAGCTACCTTAACACCTATGAGAGAGAAAGGTGAATAAGCAAAATGGTCATATGAACAGTATAAATGTTCTGTTTTGTATTTAAGACAAATGACAAAGAGGTGGAGCCTTTTTGTAACAGATTTATTGAGATACAATTTATATGCATTTGACTCTTGAACAACCCGGGTTTGAGTTGCACAGGCCCACTTATACACCAGATTTATTTTTAACCAAATGGAGATTAAACATACAGCATTTGGGATGGCCATGATGACTTATGCCTGTAATCCAGCACTTTGCATAGTGGAAGGATCCCATGAGTCCAGTTATTTGAGCCCAGCCTGGACAACATAGTGAGACACCATCTCTACAAAATATAAAAAATTAGTTGGGTGTGTGGTGTAGTCCTTGCTACTCTGAAGGCTGAGGATAGAGGATTGCTTGGGCCCCAGTAGTTCGAGGCTATAGTGAGCTGAGATCACGCCACTGCACTCCAGCCAGGACAACAGAGTGAGAGTCTGTCTCTGAAAGCATGCATGCAAGCAAGCAAGCAAGAAAGAAAGAAATTACAGCATTTGCAGGATGTGAAATCTACGTATAATATGGAGGACCAATTTTTTGTCTATGCAGGTTGAGGATGCATGGATTTTGGCATACACAGGTTGGGTAGGGTTTCGTGTTAGTGAAGGTAATTTTTTGCTGGTGATATGATTTAGTTTCTTGCTTTATATTTCGTATGCATTCATTATATGTTTTTTGGTTTGAGGTTACTATGAGGCTTGCAAATCTTATTTTATAATCTATTATTTTAAGCTGATAACAACTTAACACTGTTTGCACAAACAAACAAGCAAGGAAGCAAAAAGAAAACTTATATTCTATGCCTTAACTTCATCCCTTTGTGTTTTAACCTTTTATTGTTCCTTTTCATATCTTATTGTACTTGTCTATGTCTTGAAAATATATTGTAGTAGTTATGTTTGATTGATACATCATTTAATCTTTCTACTTAAGAGTAGTTGATACATTACAATTACAGTGTTATAAATTCTTTTTTTTTTTCTGTGTACCTACTATTACCGGTAAGTTTTACACCTTCAGATGATTTCCTGTTGCTCATTAACAATCTTTTCTTTCTGATTGAAGTACTACCTAAAGTATTTCTTGCAGGACAGGTCTGGTGTTGATGAAATCCCTCAGCTTTTTTAGTCTGGGAAAATATTTCTGTTTCATGTTTGAAGGATATTTTTGCCAGATGTACTATTCTATGTTAAAAGTTTTTTTTCTCCCCATCAGCACTTTCCTCTCTCCTGGTTTGTAAAGTTTCCGCCGAAAGTCTGCTACCAGACATATTGAAGCTCCATTGCCTGTTACTCTTTTCTTTTCTCTTGTTGCTTTTGGGATCCTTTCTTTATCCTTGACCTTTGGAAGTTTAATTATTAAGTGTCTTAAGGTGGTCTTTGTGTTAAATCTTGGTGTTCTATAATGTTCTTGTTCTTGGACATTGATATCTTTCTCTAAGTTTGGGAAGGTCTGTTGTTATTTCTTAGCATTAACTTTCCACCTCTGTCTCTTTCTCTACCTCCTCTTGAAGGCCAATAACTCTTACATTTACCCTTTTGAGGCTATTTCTAGATCTTGTAGGCATGCTTCATTGCTTTTTATTCTTTTTTTCTCCTCTCTGTGTATTTGCAAATAGCCTGCCTTCAAGCTAATTCTTCCTTCTGCTTGATGAATGCTGCTATTAAAAGACTCTGATGTGGTCAGGTGTGGTGGCTCACACCTGTAATCCCAGCACTTTGGGAGGCCGAGGTGGGTGGATCACCTGAGGTCAGGAGTTCGAGGCCAGCCTGGTCAACATGGTGAAACCCTGTCTCTACTAAAAATACAAAAAATTAGCTGGGTGTGGTGGCAGGCACCCTTAATCCCAGCTACTCAGGAAGCTGAGGCAGGAGAATTGCTTGAACCCAGGAGGCAGAGGTTGCAGTGAGCTGAAATCGTGTCATTGCACTCCAGCCTGGGCAACAGAGAGAGACTCTATCTGAAAAAAAAAAAAAAAAAAAAAGAAAGAAAAAGAAAAAAGAAAAAGACTCTGATGCATTCTTCAGTATGCCCATTGCATTTTTTCAGCTTCAGAATTTCAGCTTATTTTTAATTATTTCAATCTCTGTTAAATTTATCTGATTGAATTCTGAAATTCTTCTCTTTGTTATGTTGAATTTCTTTGACGTTCCCCAAAACACCTACTTTGAATTCTCTGTCTGAACGAATACGTACCTCTATTTCTCCAAGATTGGTCCCTGATGCCTTATTTAGTTCATCTGGTGAACATTATGTTTTCCTGGATGGTCTTGACACTTGCAGATGTTTATCTGTGCCTGGGTATTAAAGAATTAGGTATTTATTGTTGTCTTCTCAGTCTGGGCTTTTGTGCAACCCTCCTTCTTGGGAAGGCTCTCCAGAGAATGAGGGTTGAAAGAATGTGGGTGTTGTGATCTAAGCTGTATCTACTTTAGGCAGGAACCCCAAGCCTAGTAATACTGTGTGTGGTTCTTGCAAACTCATAGAGTCACCTCCTTGATGGTCTTGGACAGGATCCAGAAGAAATATCTGGATTATGAGGCAGAGACTCTTACTCTCTTCCCTTACTTTCTCCCACATGAATGGAGTCTGTCTGTCTGTTCTGAGCAACCTGGAGCTGGGGGTGGAGTGGCACAAGCACTCCTGTGGCCGCCACGACTAGGACTGTGTTGGGTTGGATCTGAAGCCAGCACAGCACTGAGTCTTGCCCAAGACCTGCTGTAACCACTCCCAGGCTACAGCCTATGTTCACGCAAGGTCCTGGGGCTCTACCATTGGCAGGTGGCAAAGCCAGCCAAGCTTGTATCCCTCTCTTTAGTGTGGCAAGTTCTCCCAGGCCCCAGGCATGTTCAGAGGTGCCATCCTCAAGCTATGGACTAGATTCAAAAACCTTGGAAATCTACCTGATGTTCTATTATACTGCAGCTGAGCTGGCACTCAAACAAGACTTAGTCCTTTCCACTCTTCTTTCCTACTTCCAAAGGCAGAGGATCCTCACCCCATGGCCACTGTCACCACAGGTCAATAGGGTATACTGCCAGACTATGACTAATGTTCCCTTAAGGTCCAAGGGCTGTTCAGTCAGCTTGTGGTGAATGCTGCCTGACCTGGGACTCACTTTTCAGGGCGGTGGGTTCCCCTCCAGCCTAGAGAAGGTCCAGAAATGCCATTCAGGCGCCAAGTCATGGAACTGGGGACCCCAAGAGCCTGCTTGGTGCTCTACCCCCTGTGGCTGAGCTGGTACCTAAGGTACAAGACAAAGGCCCCTTTACTTCTCCCTCCACTTTTCTCAAGTAGAAGGAGTCTCACCCCATAGCCATCATAGCTGGGAATGTGCTGAGTCTTATCTGAAGCCAGCAAGGGAAATTACCTGTAAGTGGAAATAATGAATAACTCTATGTTTGACTTTTTGAGAATTTAGAATAATGTTTCCCAAAGCCACTATACTTTATATTCCTACCAGATTATGTCTCTTATTGTATTAATATTATTTGTTTTATTGTTTGATTTAATATGCTAAATCAACTTTTTTTTTTTTTTTTTTTTTTGAGCTGTAGCCAGGGAGTGGTTACAGCAGGTCTTGGGCAAGACTCAGTGCTGTGCTGGTTTCAGACCCAACCCAATACAGTCCTAGTGGTGGCAGCCACAGGAGTACTTGTGAACTCTAGCTCTGATGCCCAGGCTAGAGTACAGTGGTGTGATCTCGGCTCACTGCAACCTCCGCCTGCCGAGTTCAAGTGATTCTCCTGCCTCAGCCTCCTGAGTAGCTGGGATTACAGGCGCCTGCCACTGCACCCAGCTAATTTTTGTATTTTTAGTAGAGAAAGGGTTTCACCATGTTGGTGAGGCTGGTCTGGAACTCCTGACCTGAGGTGATCCACCCGCCTTAGCCTCCCAAAGTGCTGGGATTACAAGTGTGAGCCACTGCCCCTGGCCATCAACTCTTTTTTCCTGGAATAAATCCCACTTTTCCAGGGTGAATAATTCTTTTTACATGTTACTGGATTCAGCGTGTAGTATTTTGCAACTTAAGAATTTTTGCATTAGTATTTATAAGATAGATTTTTAGACATGTTTTGTTATGGCCTTATCTGATTTTGATGTCAGGGTGATAGTGGTTTCATAGAGTTAGCTGAGATTGGCTGCTTCTCTTCCATATATTTGAGTTTGTGAACAAATGATATTAATTTATCTTTAAATGATTATAAAATTTCACCAGTGAAGCTATGTGGACCTTGTTTTATTTGTACAGGAGCTTTCAAATTACTAATATAAATGGTTTACTACTTGTGCATCTATTCAGAGTCTATATTTCTTTCAAAGTAAGGTTTAGTAGTTTGTGTCTATTTGTGAATTTCTCCATTTCATCTGTCTAATTATTGACATATATTTGTTCATACTACTTTGTTTTTGTTTATTTTATTATTTATTATTTATTTTGTTTTTATCTATTTTATTTATCATTAATGAATATTGAAAAAGTATTAGTCTCTCACATAGTGTCAGTTTCATATCATCTAAATCAGAATCCCAAATTTGAAACCTAAGGCATAATCCATTAGGATTTAAGGATAGCATATTTACCAAATTTTAATTATAAAAGTATGGGTGGTATTGGGAGACCTCCTGTGTTAACTCATGAACTTGGAACTAGTCTCAGCAGTGTCATCACCACCCATAAGCCTGAAGGTTTGGTGGAGATTGACGTTATTGGAATTGTATACTAAGACAAAATATTTTTATTCCTGAATAAAAATTTTGTTGATCTGCCCATCATAGAAATCAACAAAATATTTTTGAACTGAAAAATTTTAAATAATTTTCTGTGAACACGGACAATAAACAACATGGTGGAACCCTGTCTCTCCGAAAAAAAACCTGCTTTCCATTTCTCTAAGATCAGTAGTGATGGCTTCTTAATTTCAGTGATTGAAGTTTTCTTTGTTTTTTAAAAATCTGTGTAGCTAAAGATTTGCTGATTTTTTCTTTTCATAGAACTTTTTGGTTGTATATTTTGCACTGTTTTTCTCTTGTCTATGACATTGATTCCACTCTAATCTTTAGCATTTCCTCCCTTCTGCTCATTTTAGTTTCAATTCGTTCTTTCAGTGTGTTGAAGTGGAAGAGTCCATTATTGATGTGAGATCTATCTTCTTTTTAAATATAGGTTTATAGCTCTAAATTTCACTACAGTCACTTAACTGCATTCTATAAGTTTTGGTGTGATGTGTTTTATTTTCATTTATCTTAAAGCAATTTAATGTGATTTACTTTGTGATTTCTTCCTTGACCCACTGGTTATTTAGAAATGTATTATTTACTTTTCATATATTTTTGAATCTCTGAAAATTCAAACCACTCCTTAGTGAGTGGTAATTACATTTTATTTTGAGTGAAGAACATATTTCATATTAATTCAATGCCTTTAATTTTACTGAGGCTTTTCTATGGCTTAGCATATGGCCTACGCTGGAGAATATTCCATGTGTACTTGAGAAGCATATGTGTTCTGATTTTTTTGTTTGTATGTTTGTTTGTTTTGATTGTATGCTCAATTCATGCCTGTTTCAGGCCTTTTATTTTCTTGTTCATCTTTTGTCTAGTTGTCCTATCCACTACCTAGAGTGGAGTATGAAGTCTTTATTATTGTTGAATAGTCTATATCTCCCTTTAGTTTTACTTCATAGTTGGGAATCTATTGTTAGGTGCATATTTTTAGAATTGTTATATATTCTTGATGGATTGAATCTTTTTATCAATATAGAATGTGTTTCTTTAGTAATTATTTAAACATCCATTTTGTCTAATGTTAATTTAGCCACACCATCCCTTTTATGCTTGCAGTTTACATGATGTATATTTTCCATCCATTTATCTTCAACTCATTTGTTTCTTTGAACCTAAAGTGTGTCTCCTGAGGACACCAAATAGGTAAATGTTATTTTTTTACTACGATCTGACAATCTCTGCATTTTGACTAGACTGATTAATCCATTGTTGTTTAATGTTATTATTGTACAGTTAGATTCACCTCTGCCATTTTCTTTCTGTATATGTTCATGTCTATCCCATCTTTATTTCTTTTTATTAATTAATAGACTATTTCATTTTAATACTTTTAATAATTTTTTTACTGTGGGTTTTTTTGGTTATTTTATTAGAGATTTCTCTAGGGCTTACCATATGTATGCATGTGTCTATATATATATATCTATATATATACACATATGTATGTGTGTGTCTATATATATATATCTATATATATATACATATGTATGTGTGTGTCTATATATATATCTATATATATACATATGTATGTGTGTGTCTATATATATGTATGCATGTGTCTATATATCTATATATATACATATGTATGTGTGTGTCTATATATATGTATGCGTGTGTCCATATATCTATATATAGACACATATGTATGTGTATGTCACATACATATGTGTGTGTCACATACATATGTGTCTATATATAGATATATATATAGACACACGCATACATATATAGACACACACATACATATGTATATATATAGATATATATAGACACACACATACATATATATAGACACACACATACATATGTATATATATAGATATATATAGACACACACATACATATGTGTATATATAGATATATATATAGACACACACATATATATATAGACACACACATACATATGTATATATATAGATATATATAGACACACACATACATATGTATATATATATAGATATATATATAGACACACACATACATATGTATATAGATATAGATATATATATAGACACACGCATACATATATATAGACACACATACATATATACATATATCTACAGATACACACATATATGTTATATTAGATATTTTATATATATATAGTAGAACCTACTTCAGACTTATACTACTTCAGACTTATACTAACTTAATTCCAATGAGATAGAAACTTTACTTCTACGTG